>NC_136409.1:176772500-178105000 GCF_051521515.1 Lactuca serriola | reverse complement strand
AGATTGGGTGGAATCTATATTTAAAAATTAAAAAATCATCTTCAAATATAGGAAATTCTTTTGAAAATTTATATAACTATTACAATAAATGTTATTTAATTTAATTATTGATTTAAAAAAAATTAAAACTTTTTAGTCTTTAACTTAACTAATATATTAAAAAAAATTATTATGAATCTAATATTAGTTTTATTTTTTAAATATAATATACTTAATTTATTAATTTAAATCAATTCTAAAATATTATCTTTAAATGAAATTATATTATAATTATAATTAATATACTAAATTTGCTACAATAAATATAATATTAAGTTCAAAACATAAATTAAAATTAATTTAAATCAATTCTAAAATATTATCTTTAAATGAAATTATATTATAATTATAATTAGTATACTACATTTCGTACAATAAATATAATATTAAGTTCAAAACATAAATTAAAATTTTAGTGAAAAAATATATTTAAAGACAATCTTTTTAAAATATTTATAAAAATAATGATATAATAATATTTATAAAAACTTAAATAAAAATATTTTATTAACAAAAATTATTTTCTATTAATAACTAAATTTTCAAAAGTATTTTTGTTTTTATTAATTGAAAATAATATTAATTACAAAAAAGTTAAAAGTCAAAAATATATTAGGTTAAAGTAATAACCTATACTTCAAATAATAATCACAATAAAAATTATAAAAATAGTAAAATATGTTATTTTTTAAATCATATTAATTTGAAACTTTAAAACTTTAAATTTTTATTTTTAGCTAATATATTTTGACTTTTTTATTATACCGATTCTAATGTCAATTTCTTCAATTTTCAATATAATATTCCTAAGTTTATTAACTTAAGAGAAAATCACAACTACAGGTGTTTACGAGACAGTTTGGTTCGGATAATAATAAAATTTTGAACCGTGACCACGGGGCGGGTACCTTACATGCACTATCCGTAACCGAACCGGATTATATACAAAACCGAACCGAACCGGACCGTATAAAAGCGGGTAACTACGGTTCGGTTTACGGTTACCCGCTAAAAAATCAAATTTTGTTGGAGTTCTAACATCATACATTACCAAAAAAAAAAAAAAAGATAAATCTGATACATAGACATAAATAAGATACCGTACACTAATACATTTGAAATAAAACATATCATACATAATAATATAAACAAATATAAAAAAATTGAGGAAAAAAAACAAAAGAGGTGTAAAGCCGTTAACTAGTACAAGATATGTATTAAGAGTCTAATTTGGTCAAATAGTCAAATTATTCTTCAATGTTCCATTAATAACCACAACTAGTAAATCATGACATAAGACATACCGATCAATTATATATGCACGACTAAAATAAATACATTTAATTTAATGAACTAATGCTTCAATAATGTGTAAAGTGTGTGTGTATATATATATATATATATATATATATATATATATATATATATATATATATATATATATATATATATAATGTAATACGGTTCGGTTCGGGTATCCACGGATATCTATATATCGAAACTGAAACTGACCCATATAAATCCGGTTTTTTCGGTTTTTGTTTTTCACGGTTTCGGTTTTTTTCGGTTTCGAGTTGACCGAATCGGTTCGGTTTTGTGGTTTTTTTGCACACCCCTAATCACAACAACGATTTCTTAAAACCTTTTACCTCAAAAAAGCCACAAAATTGAAAAATGGACAAAATAACAATTATTTTCGTAATAAACCATATGTGAAAATCTGGTTTACTGCAAACTAAGTTTTTTTAAACCTTTTGCAGCTCAATACTTGCAATAAAATAGGTTGATTGTGATTTTTTTTAAAGATTATTGTAGATCACAATATGACCGGAAAGAACTTAAATGGTATGATGATTGTTATGAATTTTGTATGCAAAACTGATTTTTTTAATAGATTTTTGTAGACCCATGCGATTGAGAGCAATCAAATGATATGATGATTGTTATGGAGTTTTGTCTTCATAATTTTCACCGAATGACCTATTTTATAACTAAGAAAAATCTGAATTCCCGACATCCCAATTGGAAGCGTAATTTGTCCATGGGAAATCCTTGTTACAAAGAACACGGTGAAAAAATCAACTCAAACGGAGTTCATATGCGAAATTACGAAACACTAAAGTTATGTTTTTTTTTCTTTTCATATTTTCACCATTTAGTCTATTGTGGAGCTAAAAAGAATACGATTTCCCGACATTTAAATTTAGAGTGTAATATGTTCATGGAAAACTTTTGATACAAAGAGTGTAATTTAGAGTGTATCATGGTCTATCCTTGCCACACCAAGAGCCAAATCTTGGTCTTATGACAAGTGCCAAGAGTCACATCCTAGTCTTCATTGCAAGTATCCCAAAGACAACTAGCAACATACATAAAACTATCGGGTCCAGGCCCTAGTCTTGCATACAATTGCCAGGAGCCACTACCTGGTCTTTCATACATATGTCAGGGGTCATCACTTAGTCTTCCATGCAAGTATCACTAAGACAACTAGTATCTTACATAGTATATTGAGAAGACACACCTTGCCAAAGAAGTCCACAACTAACTGATGTGCACAAAATATACCTATCAACTTTTAAATTTATAACCTAACAAACTTATACTAACTATGCACCTATAGGCAGTGTACCTAGTCAGATTATAATATAGTTTGGGTAAGTCGGGTGTCGATCACAGGGAACAATATTTAATTAATAAAATAATTACTAAAAGCTAAACTAGGAAAAACAACTAAAAGTGGGGGGGGGGGGGGGTTATCTGATTTTACAAGTTCAGAAAAACTTAAGCTCTCAACTAAAAATGATTATTGATGGTGTGCCTAGGGCAGCACAGCAGAACCGCGTCGAAGCCCTAGAGCCGGGCACACCAGCCAGGCTCAGCCCAGCAGGCTCAGCGCCCGCTGGCGCCCCCGGGAGCGAAACGGACAGGTGGAAGGCTCGCGCCCGCCAAGTAACGCTCCTTGCTCCAAGACAAAAGATACGGTAAGGAGACAAAGGGCAGGATCAGAGCATTACCGCCGGAGCCAATGAGAGCGCTCTAGCGGTTGAGGGCGCACGACCCTCCAATCAGCGCCTCTGACCTTGTCTCCTCCAAAAGTGATCCTGTCTGGCACGGACTAGGCAGGAACGCTAGGTATAAAAGGATGTGCACACAAGACCAGCGAGGTAAGTTCTCTAACCGATCTTGAGAGAACAAACACAAACCCTAAAGTCATCCTAACTTGACCGTCGGAGCGTTCTCCCGGGAACCCCTCCCGGGAAGTGGCTGACGGCCCTTGTTCTTTGTGATCTTGCAGTTATAATCAGGCAATCAAGAAGATCTCATCCCAGAGTCAGAAGCAAGGTCTCATCCGGGACAAGGTTCCATCATTTGGCGCCATCCGTTTGTGAGACGAAGAACACAAACAAAAGCACGAAAGCAAGCATCAATGGCGTCCAACGGTAGTGAGGGACGACCAATTAGTCCCATACATCCCATGACGACGTTGGACGAAACGCCACTGCCTACAGCGACCAACAGGCCAGTTTTGGGCGAAGGAAGTTCTACAACAGCCGCCGGAAATATTTCACAACAGTTGTTTTCTCAGCAAGGAACAACTTCGGTGGAGCTGCCTTCGCCTACACAGCTTCAGATGCCGCCGTTCTTTGCGCCGCCGCTGCAACAGGCACGGACAGTTCACTCAACTGCACCTCCGTCGAGCCATATTTTCAACCTTTCACCGTTATTCGTAACACCTACATCGTTCCAGACGACTAGTGGACAGAGTTCCACAACGCTACTACCACCATTGGCGCAAACCATGATGAACCATTCACCACCCATCTACCCGACGGTTGGAGCATGGACTGGACCGACTATCCCCCCAAACAACAGCTTACGATAGCCGATAATGATCAACCCTGTTACATCCATGCACCCTTTCTCCACTAGCTATCCCCTCCAGTTACCATTCCAGCCATACCCCTCTTATGGACCAAGTCCAGGCTACCTTACGCTCCCACAGCATGGAATGAGTTCTCAATACCAGCAAGGGACGTCGACTGCTCCAAACCAAGATGGTTTTTCCCGGAGCGTAACATCTCCATTTGTTAAAGAGCTGTTGGATTACGAAATACCAAACACTGCAAAGCTCCCGACGCTTAAAACGTACAATGGAACCACCGACCCAGATAGCCACATTGATACATATGAATGGACGATGACGTCGCTAAAGCTTAACGAGAAGTTTTGGTGCACATACTTCCCAACGACGCTCGATGGCAACGCCGACACATGGTTCAAAACGCGACAACCGGGCAGCATTTCAAACTTCGCTCAGCTCAAGTACCTCATCCTCACCAACTTCATGCAGCTACGTAAATACAAAGGCGATTCTCATTCAATTATAGACTGTAAACAAAGGGAGGGGGAGACTGTTCGAGAATACTTTACAACGTTCATAAACGCTACGCTGGATGTACCGGGGCATGACAAAGGGCTCATTGCTGGCGCTTTCACATGGGGACTCCTGCCTGGACCCCTCTCGCAAAAACTCATGGGAAAGAAGCCTCTAACATGAGCTGAGTTGAAAGAAAGAGTGGAGTGATACCTACGACAGGAGGATGGTGAAGCAGCCAAGCAGGCCTACTTGAATGCTATGGCGACTAGACATCACCACCCGACCCACACGGATTTCCGGGGGGGAGGAAGACACTATGGCCAAGAAAGAAGACCACCGCCACGTTTACGACCATTTATTAAAGACGACAGACGGGGTCGCCGCCCAGAAGTATATGCAGTGTCTGAGAAACAGCAGCCAGCCAAGTCGCCTAAGAGTCGGTACTGTGAGTACCACAAAATCAAAACGCATGATACAACCATCTGTTCGGTACTAAAGAAGGAGATGGAGGAGAAACAACTTAAGGGAGACCTGGTGGAGGTGGTGCGAAGCCTACGCGCCAAATTCGATGCTAAGAACGCCAAGGGTCCACCCCGCGAAGGAGTTCAGCCCAAGGAGATATTCATGATACGCAGCAAAAGAAGTAGGGAGGAACAGCGGGGCGAGCAAGTCATTGTTAAACCGTCAGCACGCGCGCTCACGTTCTCCATACAGGATCCCCGGCCGGACGGCTGGAAAGGTGACAACCCTCTGATAATACAGGCATCCATCAAAGACGTGACTATCCATAGGGTCTATGTCGACACCGGGAGTTCAGCAGACATCATCTATGAGCATTATTTCCGGCTCCTTCCAGATCGCTGGAAAGACAATTTGCAACCTACGACGGGTAGGCTGGTGGGATTCACCGGCCACAGCCTGTGGCCGTTGGGCACGATCCACTTCCCCTTAACAATCACTAGCCACGACAAGTAGCGGAAGAAGACCGCCCTGATAGACTTTGTGGTCATTCGACACTCGGCGGAGCACAACATCATCTTAGGGAGGACTGCCCTCTTGAAGCTAGGGGCCATACCTTCAACCATGTTTGGGATCATGAAATTCGACACACCAAAAGGCGAAGCCACGATTTTGGGGACCCCGCCCAGAGAATTGCGGTGCTATACAGTTATAAAGCCAGCAGAAATAACCAAAGGGCCCAAGAGGCCCAGGGGCAATCCTGCAAAGGGGAAGGAGGTAATCAATGAGGGATACCCCGACCAGCCGGTCAATGTTGGAAGCGACCTCCCAAGCCACACAAGAAGAGCACTGGTCGATCTGCTCAAACGCTACAAACATGTATTTGCTTGAACCCCCACAGATATGGTGGGGGTAGAAAGGAAGGTCATTGAACATAAGGTAATGATCAAACCGGGGGTAAAAGAGGTTAAGCAAAAGAAGAGGGTACAAGGAGGAGACCGTAACAGGGTGATCAATGCAGAAGTGTCTAAGCTGACGGAGGCTGGAATAGTAAGGGAGGCGATGTTCCCAACGTGGATTGCAAACCCAGTTATGGTCCGCAAGCAGGATGGGTCGTGGCGCATGTGCATTGACTTTTCTGATCTAAACAAGGCATGCCCTAAGGATTGCTACCCACTCCCGGAAATCGATCATAAGGTAGAGTCGCTACAGGAATTTAAGCTAAAATGCTTCTTGGATGCATACAACGGGTATCACCAGATATTGATGAGCAAAGAAGACGAAGAGAAAACAGCCTTCTATACAGACCATGGCACGTTCTGCTACACCAAGATGCCTTTCGGGTTAAAAAATGCAGGGGCGACACACCAGCGACTGATTGACTGGATATTCGCCAAGCAAATTGGAAGGAATATTGAGGTGTATGTAGATGATATGGTGATTAAGAGTCCAAATGAAGAAAAGATGTTGCAAGACATCGAAGAGACTTTCAAGACATTAGAGGTGGCCAAGATGAAACTAAACCCAACCAAATGCACGTTTGGAGTGGAAGAGGGGCAATTCTTGGGCTACTATGTTACTAGACAAGGCGTCCAGCCCAGCCCGACCAAGGTCGACGAGTTCATCGAGACGCCAACCCCAAACTCTCTTAGAGATGCACAAGGTCTGAACGGGAAGCTCACAGCTCTAAGCATGCTCATCTCGAAATCTGCCGCCAAGGCTATGCCACTGTTCCACACCTTAAAGGGATGCATCAAGGAAAACAATTTCCAATGGATGAATGAAGCTGAGAAGGCGCTCCAGAGAATCAAGGAAGCACTGCACAAGCTGCCGACTCTGGCAACCCCCATCCCTGGAGAAACATTACAAATGTATCTTTCAACATCAGGCGAAGCGATATCATCGATATTGGCTGTGGAAAGGGAAGGGGAGTAGAGACCGGTATACTTTGTTAGCAGAGAGCTGCAAGGACCAGAACTCAACTATCCCATGCTGGAAAATTGGTGTTGGCACTCATCTACGCTGCGAGACGATTAAGGCGATACTTCCAGGCACATCAAACCGAGGTACTCACAAGCTACCCCATTAAACAGATCTTGCTTAAGCCGGAGACGTCGGGTCGGCTGGCCAAGTGGGCAATTGAACTGGGAGAGCACGATATAAACTACCGCCCAAGAACAAGTATCAAAGGGCAGGCGCTGGCTGATTTCTTACTAGAAATTCCTGACGGAGGGAACCCGGCGAAAGAAAAGGTGTGGGTAGTTGAAGAGGCCCCTACCGGCGATGGTTCATGGACCCTGTACACGGACGGAGCGTCCAGCAGGGAAGGCTCAGGGTCGGGGCTGATCCTAACTAGCCTAGAAGGAGAAGAGGTAACCTACGCCCTCCTTTTCGACTTCCATACATCGAACAACGAGGCGGAGTACGAGGCGCTGCTTGTAGGGTTGCGACTCGCCAAACAGATGGGTGCGAAAGCTGTAACAGCACTAACCGACTCAAGGTTAGCAGTGAACCAAGTCAATGGGAGTTTCGAGGTAAGAGACCAAAGAATGGGAAAGTATGTAAATATGGTAAAGCAACTGGTAGGATCATTCGGCCAATTTACAATCAAGCAGATACCCAGAAGTGAGAACAAGAGGGCAGACGCTTTGAGCAAGCTAGCGTCCACTTGTTTTGACCACCTGTCAAAGAAAGTTTTAGTGGAGGTGCTCCGGGAGAGAAGCATTGATGAACAGCAGGTGAACATCCTGACCCCCGCTGGACCCACATGGATGACACCGTTCCGGGAATACCTCCAGAGAGGAGTGTTGCCGGACGACCATGACGAGGCCAGAAAAATACGTATAAAGGCGCCCTCATATGCAATGGTGAACGGGGAATTGTACAAGAAGGGATTCACGTCTCCATGGCTAAAATGTGTAGATCAAGCCAGGGGAGAGAGATATTGCAGGAAGCACACTCAGGGCAGGTAGGCGCACACGAAGGAGCGAGGGCTTTGACAGGAAAGGTGCTACGAATGGGGGTATACTGGCCGACGATACATCAAGACGCGGTAGAAGTAACCAAGAAATGTGGGGAGTGTCAGTCTTAAGCCCCAGTCCAGGCGAAACCCCCGGCGCCGCTAAGCAACATATCCATCCCATGGCCTTTCTACCAGTGGGGCATAGACATAGTGGGTCCATTCCCAGAAGCACCAGGGAAGCTGAAGTATATGGTGGTAGCCGTGGATTACTTCACAAAGTGGATTGAAGCTGAGCCACTGGCATGCATATCTGGGAGGCACATGATAAAATTTGTGTGGAAAAACATCATGACAAGATTTGGAACACCTAAGGTTCTCATCAGCGACAATGGTTTGCAATTCGCTAAGAACCCATTCAGAGAATGGTGCACTGCCAAAGGGATAAGCCAACGCTTCACATCGGTGGCACACCCTCAAGCGAACGGTCAAACGGAGGTGTCCAACCAAACCATTGTCAATGGGATCAAAAAGAGGTTGGGCAAAGCAAAAGGGAATTGGGCAGAGGAGATACCAATGGTGCTATGGTCATACAGGACTACACCACGGAAAAGTATAAGGGAAACCCCTTTCAGCTTAACATATGGGACCGAAGCCATGCTCCCCATGGAAGTGGCAGTGAATACGCTAAGGGTGGCTAACCAAGATGAGGAAAGCAACACACAAAACCTGAGGATAAACTTAGATATCCTAGAGGAGAAACGTGAAGAGTCGGGAGTACGCCAAGCTACGTACAAACATGCAACAAAAAGGTATTATAACCAAAGGGTAAAGGAGAAGGCCTTCAAAGTGGGTGAGTATGTCTTGAGGAAAAATGAGGCCAGTCGGGCACAACCCCAGGGAAAGCTGGGCCCAACGTGGGAAGGCCCATACAGGGTCACAGAGGCAAACAGGAACGGGGAATACGTGTTAGAGACGATGGAAGGAAGGCCCATTCCAAGAACATGGAATGCTAGGAACCTAAAGAAATATTTTTTCTAAGGAAGAGGAAAGATGTAACCCTAGTTGGTTGATGTTCCATTGAGTATGTTGCACCCTAGAGTACTTAGAGTACGTCTATCCATGCTAAGTGACATGAGAATTGATACTCAGTGTATTTCTATGTTTAAAGACATGAGTTTAGTACTCGAAACATATAGAATTTCATGCATAAGTGACATGAGCTTAATACTTAGTGTATTTAAAAAACCCGCGGTTAAATAATAATGCAATTGCTGATCTCTCATACTTAGTGTAATAATCTCCAATGATTGAATGATGAGTGCTAAGTGCATTCAATGTGAACACTTAGTGTGTCAACGGTAACAAAAACAAGGCAAAATGTTTGGCACATGTTGAGCAATATGCAATAAACGAATAAGCCAAGCACAAAACAAAAAAAGTAGATAGTAGATAATGCTTAGTGCATGTCAAACATATATATATATATATATATATATATATATATATATATATATATATATATATAAACATTGTTCTTAGTAGTTCAACCATTGCAAAGCAAAACACATAGACTAAACAAAACAAAGAAATATTATGGCTCCGAACCATCACCAACAACCTTATCACCAACCACAGCCCCCTCCACAACATCATCCTCACCTACTTTCCCAGGCAACCCACCAGAAACTTCCCTATCATCCACCACGTCATCAACATCATCACCTCTAACACCTGCTCGATTATCACCACTAGCACCACGATCTTTCCCATTCCCTCCCACATCAATGTCATTCACAAGCACCATCTTACGACCTGCAGCATCCTCAGGAGTGCCCTCTGAACCAAAAGAACACAACTCTCGCAAACCATCAATACCCATCTCTCCCAGACCCAACATACCTGCGTGATCCATGCTAGCGAAGGACAAGAGAGCATCACTTACACTAACCACAGGCCCGACAGATAGCGAACCAGCACCCGCCTCCCCACTTTCACCAGCACTTGAAGTTTTCTGGACAGATTCAACCCCAGCCATATATGCATCATGGCGGATAAGACTGATAGCATTGGTAAAGTCAGGATATTCTATCAGCTTATCAACGATACGCACAACACCGATTTGCAACAGCCAATCCAAGTCTCGACGAGCAGCGCACACATCTACTTGCAGCGACGACACAAGCTTGTCGCGGTCAACGGCGTCACGCTCGAGACTTTCAACCTGGATCATTAAACCTTCATTCATTTGAGTGAGAGAATCAACCTTAGCCTCCAATGCAGCCCTAGCCTCATCAAGAACATTCTTCTCAGACGCCAACAACTCACCTTTCTTTTCAGTTAAGCAAAGATCGTCGCCAAGCTCACCCAGGCGGTGCTCCAGGCTTGCCACAAGCGATCCACAGGTGGCATGAGCGGCCTCCATCTCGCCAAGGATATGGATGCGCCGGGAACCTGCAACAAGATAGAACATCGTCTGCGCAGCAGCATAGGCCATGTTGTGAGCAAGGGCAGGGCTACCCATCGCATCCATATCCCCCACTGCAGCTGGAGGGAAGGCATGGAGCGAGAACTCCAAGGCATTGGCATGAACAGAAAGACGAGAATCTTTGCGAAGATCCCAAGATGGCACAAAAACCGTCGACCCAGAAGCACCATCACCAGGGCCGCCATCTTTGGAGACTGTAACTGGCCCGTGGGGACCGAAGCCTTTTGTGGGAGAAAGCTTGGGAGGGACAAACGGAACACTTGGAGAAGGGATTGAAGAAAAATCTGAAAAACTGGGCTGTCCAGTCGCCCTATTGACCCCCGATAGACAGGCTCTTAAACAGCGAAAAGATTTCTCCAACCATGACACGTAAATGAAAAACCATATCCTTCATACACCTTTGTCCAATATCGCTCTAATTCTAAAACCATGCCCACACCTCGTAGCCATCTCCAATCCACAATGGGTGCTATTGCAAACTCACGGTTATAAATCCATCCCAACTGGTTCTCGTAAGTTGTTAACAAAGCTCGAGATAAATTTTGCGGAAAACGATACAACGGGTGAATACTAGCCACATCAATCGGGTTATTCTCCTGCTGGACTGCCCTTCTAGGAGCCATGTTCCTACAATGACCAAAAACAAGCAAAACAAAACAAAACACCCAAAATGTCTCATTAAAAACGAAACTAAAAATATGTTCGCCCAGGCTTCACATCTTGAACTGGAGTTTCACGTCGTGAACCGCAGTCGGGATGTGAATATGGATCAACCAATTTATAGTCAAAATTCGTTATGTATGGTACTTGGGGTATGTTTATTCTACTAATCTAAGGCCATGCATCCTGAAATACTGACTAATCCAATCAATTTTGGGATTTTTACATCTACATAAACCCTAACCTCTAAAATGCATATAATGTGAACAATAGCAACAATTAGCATATGAAACACTTACCAAATGTAGTTAGGAGACAAGAGATGCAAGTAATTAGAAGAAAAGTAGAAGAAAATCGGATATGGGGTTCTTTGTCTCCGTTCGTGTTCACAAATGAGTAAACAAATGGGAGTGGGTCAAAGTGTTTACTATAACTGGTGCCCTATCTTTGACTTTCGAAGGTCACGACATGAATTGTCCATTCACGATGTGAAAGGCTAGTTGGGCTAAACAAATCCGGTCCTTCCTAATTACACTTAGTGGGCTTCAAAACTAGGCTAAACTATGGAACCCCCGTTTATCATTCCAATTCACGACGTGATTTATGGTCTGGACCAAATATTATTTAGATAATGATACTTATTTATTCTAATTGTTTACCACTTAATTTCTAAAGTACCCCACATCTAATTTTTACCATTTAAGAGAATTTTAGATGACGAAATGATCAATTTCCTAAACTAAAAATGCAAAAACTAAAAGAATAGAAAATTTAAACCAAGCTCGGGTTGCCTCCCGAGAAGCGCTTCTTTTTGATGGAGTCGTGAGTCGGACTTCGTTCCTCCACATTGAGCTGTCAGAGGATTCCACCACCTGCACCTTCTATTCTTTCCATCGCCTCTTGTACGCTTGAACTCGTTTAATGTAAGCCTTCTTTGAATTCTCTTTTTTAGCTTTTACTTCATCTACAACGAGCTTGCGTTTGATCCCTTTAGTCTTTAATTTTTCATCATTCTTATTAAGCTCCATAGGAATCTTTTCTTTCTTCACCACTGGACTTGTCTCCTTGGAAGTAGCCTCGTCTTCATCACTCGACAAACCATCGCTTTCCTTACTCATCAAAGTTGTTGGTTTTATGTAGGTAATGACTTCAACGAAGAACGGGACGGATGCTCTTGGTTTGGTACGTTTGACTTGATGAATTGTCTTGATTTCTTCCTCCATGAGCTTTTCCAATTCTTCAAGATCATTATCTTCATCCATATTGAACACCTCACCTTATACATCTTCTCCTTGAAAACCATCTTGTATTCCAAAAGTCTCCTCATTATCACCAACCCTCAATGTAAGCTTGGATTCACGAACATCAACTAAAGCTCTAGTAGTATTAAGTAAAGGGCAACCAAGAATTATTGGGACATTAACATCCTCCTTCATATCCATAATCACAAAGTCAACTAGGAAAACAAATTTCCCAATTTTAACAAGGATGTCTTCTATAATTCCCCTCGGGTGAGTCACCAATCGATTGGCCATGTGGATGGTCATCTTTGTAGCCTTCATTTTTTGAATATTCAGCTTTTGACAGAATGAATATGACATCAAATTTATGCTAGCCCCGGAATCGGCTAAAGCATAAGTCTTCAAATTATTTCCAAACTCACATAGAAGAGTGAGGCGTCCAGGATCTCCCATCTTCTTAGGCATCTCTCCCAATAAAACTCTTGAACTTTGTTCGCTAAGAATTACTTTAGAGTTCTACTGTAATTGTTGACGAGTGTCTATAAGATCTTGTAGGAACTTCACATATTCTGGAATTTTTGAAAGTGAATTGATAAAAGGGGTATTAATAGGAATACCATTTATTTGCTGAATAAACTCCAAATGTTCCCTTTCCAGTGGATTGAGATGTGCTCGAGACAGAAACGGAAAAGGCGGTCACTAAGCTGGAACGGATTTTGAATTTTTCTGTTCAGACTGAGCCCACATCGTGAGCATGGCGGGCTCACGACGTGAGTCTGGTGTTTCAGCAACAATTTCGTTTTCGAGCTTCGACTTATTTGGCTTTGGTTCGGATGGCTTTGGCTCCTCCTCTAGTGCTTCTAAGAACTCAGAGATGGCCTCTTCTTCAGAATCAATCGCCATAACATGGGATTGAGTCTTCTTTTCAGGAATTTGAGGAAATAGCTTTTCATTCACAAAAGTTGTAAGTTGGCCAAGTTGATCTTCAAGGTTATTGATGGAGGCTTGCTGATTTCTCAGTGAGGTTTTCTGGTCAATCATCATGGCTTGATTATTTTTTTTTATCAAGGTCTGTTGTTCTTTCATCATTGTTCTTTGATCCTTCAATGTTACATCAATATCATCATGTCTCTTCTCTGAAGCTTCCATGAAATGAACCAACATAGTCTCCAAATCAGCTTTCTTCTCAGCTGGTGGTTGCTCTTTTTGGTAAAACCCCCGGCCAGTCTGCCTAAATTTCTCCTCTTTCTGTTTCTTGTACTCATCATAAGGCAGCCACTCCTTCTTTGGCTTCCTCTAATCTTCATCATACTTGTCCCCACTTAAGTAGCAAACTTGAGCCTTCTTGTTCCCATATTCATCTAAATGGCAATCCTTAGTCAAGTGTGGCCCACTGCATTTCTCACATCCAACTCTTATTGCATGAATTGATTGGTCCATTTGGGTCAATCTTCGGTCCATAGTATTGAGCATCACCATCATAGCAGCCATCTCTTCAGAATGTGCACCCCCACTACCTTTTGCTCCTTCTTGTCTTGGGTTGTGGTACTCACGAGAGTGTTTTGCAAATTCTTCAACTAACTCCTTCACCTCCCTTGGATTTTTCTTTGTCAGTGGCCCTTGAGAATCAAGGAGTTGTCTTGTCATAACATTGACCCCATCATAGAAAATAGACATCTCTTGTTGAACATTAAGATCATGTTGAGGACAATACATAAACAACCCTTTGTAGCACTCCCAAGCTTCGTATAGTGACTCCCCTGGTTGTTGCTCAAAGTTGGCTATTGCCTTCTTGAGTTTAGCTATCTTGGAAGGTGGGCTAAACTGATCTAGAAATTGCTCACGTATTTGAGCGCAAGTAGTGATTGTACCAGGAGGAAGTGCTTTCAACTAGTCTTTTGCAGCTCCCTTGAAAGTGAATGGTAGCATCCTTAGTAAGATGGTATCTCTATTGACATTCGGTACATTGAAGTAGTCAGCAATGTCGTTGACCTCATCTAGATGCTTCAATTCATCCTCATGATCTTTCCCATAAAATGGGATATCCTCAAGTGCAGTAAGGATGTGTCCCTTCAGCTCGAATGTGGCAGTGGCAGGTATCGCTGGTTGTACTAATCCTAGACCAATATCACCTCGAATTCGCTTCTTGTAAGCTCCCATTAACATTTCTTCTATGTTTGCCATCTCGTTTCTTGGCTCATTCTCGGGTTCACTCGTATAAAGTCCAAACTCGGTCTCGGAGTTGTACTCGGATTCGGTTGGGATAGGTATTTGATCTAAGTTTTCAACCTTGCTCTTGTTCTTTGAAGATGAACTCGACTCTTCTGTTTTCTTCCCCGAATTCTTTGTGAACACTGACTTGAATTCTTGTAAGGGTGTCTTCTTTGGTGTTTGATCTTCTTTCACGTTCTTATCCTTCTTTTTGTGAAGGGCCAACTCTAGATCTTCAAGTGGTGGCACCAAAGGTGTGTTAGAGCCTCTAGTCATGAACTCATACAAAATAAACAAAATAAAAACACAAAACTGAACAAAAACTAAATAAAAATTTCCTACTGACTGGTCACCACGACATGGTAAAGGCTACCACCTCGTGTTGTCGCAGAAAAAACAAACATAAAAGAAAAACGAAAAAAAAAATACTGAGCTCACGTCGTGAGTTAGGTACTAGAACAAAAAACAGGCTGAAAAAGTAACTTTTTGCTGATTTTACCCCACAAAAAGGATTGATTAATCCAAATCAAATAAATAAACTATCAAATAAGTCGTTCCCCGGCAACGGCGCCAAAAACTTGATGCGTGAAAATAGCTACACCTAATTTATAATTTATAACCTAACTACCTTAACTAACTAATTGCACCTAGGTAGTGTACCTAGCCAGACTATAGTATAGCTTGGGGTAAGTCGGGTGTCGATCACAGTGAACGGTATTGACTAATTAATCTACTTACTGTTAAATTAACCTAATTATTAACAAGGGAATGGGTTTTATCTAATTTTGCAAGTTTAGATGAACTTAATTCTTAATACAAAATTAATCAATTACTAAAACACTTCTGTTAGTTTGAATCCACTTTCTCTCAATGGTTTATAATTTAGCTATGACAATTATTGTTGGTACCAATTAAGATAGTATTAACAATTTAGTTCTAAATCTACTAACATTAATTAATTCATGTAAGTCTATGTATGGTCACACAATAGTTAACACAAAATCAATTATTAAATGAAATTGGAGTTATGTAAGATTGATTAACAAAACACAATTACAGTCATAATATGAGTTCTCTACCACAACTTAATTCAATGATTCAATTGCTTATCTAAGATTGGTTTGATCTTAGCTCTAATAAACTAGTGCTCACTGAATTATTAGGTATTCAAATTCATGCATATTTGTATTCACTAACTACTCAGAACAAGAATTCAAGCAATCAAATATTAAATTAAACATGCTAGGTAAAATCAATCAACACAATCATATTACCAACAAGTAAAGTCAAATCTAATGCATTGAAACCATGAGTTCCAATTTCATCTAGCTAACAGAAGCAACTAGATTTAGCTGGACATACTAGCAATTAAACAAACACAAGTCATATTAAAAAGCATACTAAATGTATCAAACTATAAGTCTGCCTATGAACTTCTCTTCTTCTTTTGTGTTGATACCCTATTCCAGAACTTCTTTTCTTCTGCAAATCGTCTTTAGGAACCCTCCAGGGCAGCAAAAAGTCCCTTCGATCATAATGATCTCAGGTTTTTATAATAATCTTGAAATTTGTGTTTCACGTCGTGAATGACATCTTCACGTCGTGACTTAGGAGAAATCCTTACCAGGCAAGGATTTTACTTCGCGAATACTTATCTTTAGAATACTCATGCCACGTCGTGGCCTTCTAGTTCACGTCGTGATTTGAGCTAAATTCGTGGGTTTCTTCTACTTTTGTACTCCAAGTCTCCAAAGTTCCATGTTTTGTCATTTTTGGTCCCTTCCTTCGAAAATGCTTCTATTTGGATGCAAAATATAATTTAAGTTTATAAGTACCAATATTCTATGAAAATAACCAAATTATTAGTAAAAATGTAAACAAATATTGCCTAAAAATATGTATAAATATGGCAATATCGCTAACAACTTTCACAATCAACGAACGGGGGCTAAACACCTCCTACTAAAACCACACAAGAGAAACCCTAAGTCTACCTTCTAAAACTAGAAATTGACTAAAAGTCAACCGCTAAGGGACCTTAAGGACCAATAAAATTTCCAACTTAATGGAATTCATCCATCTAAACTTCCATAACATGAAGTAAAAAGGACAAAAACCTTAGATCTAAAAGTTATCAACATAAAATTTGGATCTTGGACACTTATAATGATCCAAAAATGGCTCAAACGCCAACTCCAAGCTTGCAAGAGAATCTCTACACCACAAGGTCTTCTTATTCCTTCCAAGGGCTCTAAAACACTAAGGATAAGCTCAAAAATGAAGAGGAGAGTATTAGCGTTTGCTTTAAAGTTCAAAATGGTGATAAAGGTTGGAAATAAAACCCTAAATCCGAGTTTAATGGATTAAATACGGAGGAAACCCTAAAAATATCATAGGCTTGGGCTACAAACATCCTCATGATGTGACCATAATCTTGTCACATCGTGACATGCTTCCCAGATACGCATTTCCCAAATAACTCATCACGTCGTGATCTTCCTATGGTCACGCGTGACACTCGATTTTCCCCAAAAACCAAATTTTTTACTCCTTTATGTCATAAACTGATCCAATGTTAAAACACAAGTGTTACACCTTTCCCCCACTTGAATTAGATTTAGTCCACACAATCATTCCTTATAACTTACTCTACTACACCAGCCAACCCCGGCCGAACTACCTGAATTCAAAATAGAACCGAGAAATCATCTCACATAGAAAACCGCCTTCCAATACTGCTACCGAAACCCAATCAATCAAAAATCACACTCCATGACTAAGAAACGAACCTTGATATGTCGACCCTAACCAACAAAGAGAAACTTCAACTACACTGGCTGAAATATGAGAACCATATACCATGCCTGACTTCTAGACAGACATAACAATTTAAACCACATCCATATTGAATCCAATCAACAACTCAAACCGAACAAAACCCCCCTTCCAACTTTGAATATCTCACTGATAGCTGGAAAACAAAACCCTTGACCCTTCTTCAATGTCGAAAACCTTGCTTTCGAGTACAAAAGCAACTCTTAAAATAGTCTCAACCATTTGTGCCATACCAACATCTACATCACATCCTAATAACCAGCGATTCACATTTCCGATCTACACGAGATCTCTTTTCTTCCACGCTAACCCACTAAATAAACGGAATACAAAATTCCCAGCCGACTGCTGAAGTTGACAACTTCACACCTGGCCACACATCAAGACTCCAATCAAAATTCTAATAGACAAAGGTTGTCCTAGCTTGTTATCAACACGACCCCTATGACCCTACTGTCTAAACAAGGAATGACTTCCCAACCAACATGAACTATAAAAAGTCCATTTTCACTCCAGGAGAATGTTATAGCTAAGTCGTAGCCTTACATCACACCAATCCCCAAATCGGCTTACGTCCTACTTCAATACTATGAATATTATGGCCCTTGCATAGTCTTACAACCATTCCTGAAATGGTCTTAACTTATCCTAGTGAAGGCTACGAGCCATATCGTAGACTTACAATACTTTAACAATTTCCTATCAGCCTCATGAATGTTACGGGCCACCTCGCAGTCTTATAACATTTCCACAACTGCCTACCAACTTAGTGAATGCTACAGGACACCCCGAAGTCTTACAACACTTTCATAACTACCTACCAACCTAATGAATGATATGGGTTACCCTGTAGTCTTACAACACTTTCACAACTGCTTACCAACCTAGTGAATGCTATGGGCCACCCCGCAGTCTTACAACACTTCCACAACTGCCATGGGCCTAGCGCATGGTCTTGCCAACTATCCACAAGAATACCTAGCCAAAATCAACATAAATCGAAACCCCAGCCTACTAAACCCAAAAAGGCGTTTGGGTTGTGCTTTGAACCCCAAAGCCTTCATCATACAAGAACATGTAGAATGGTTCTAACATGACGCTCAACCTAAACCTAGACCCGAAACCAACATACGTCATTATTGATGCTTCACGTCCTTGGACGAGGTAACCCGAATCCTCAACATTTTCTTCCCTGATTACAACTGACCATTGGACATATCCCTTGCATGAGCTTTGATTCAATCCGAACTAGCTATCCTCTTGTCCTCAAATATAAAATTCCATGTTGATTCACACTTGGAAATATTCCCATTAATCCCAAGCGGTTCTCACGCACTTTGATTCCACTACATTCTAATAACTTCATAACCATTCGAATCTTCTAAACCATCTCCCAACCTCATTACTTAAAGTCTTCACCATCCTGAGCTTGCAAGAACTATGATTCCATAACCAAAAAATCTATGGTACACACATCCCAATGCATGAATCCTAACAACTACTAGCTCTACACTTTTGTTCTGACCAATCCATTATTCCTCACAACCATGACAAATCTCTACAATCCTGAATACCAAAAATTCAATAGACTTACATTCTAACTTCCTTAGACCCAATGCGCCAAAACCAACAAAATCAATCTTACTGTTGATCCTCCAGGACGAACACCCAACTTTCCCCCACTTAGGGCTTACTCTATCCTTAGTCGACATCTCCATGCCAAGTCTGAAACCGACTCATCCATATACCCTCTAAACACGGTCCTCGTCATCTAGTGGAAACTTAAACACTTTGAACACAGCGCTTCACACACAATCATAAAATCATAAACTTAGATAATAAAAGCATGAGGGAAAAGAATATAATACGTACCAAAGACAACTTCTGGTGTAGTTCGGGCCTCCACAACCTGCAAATGCAACGCTTAACTCCTCACTAATCAAGCCTTTACCCTATCCTCTTAAACTTCAGTAATCCTCAGTGTAGCTAGAGTAGGTCCCTTCATCACTGCAATCGTCAGCCCTGGGCCTTCTTTTGGCCCAGTTGGTTGTAGTGAAAGTAGATCAAAATCAATCCCTAGGGACAATACCTTCTTACATGACCAATCTTGTCGTACTTTAAGTAGCCCTTGCCCCTAGATCTATATAGCCCATCATGTGGTCTCCCACACATTCCTCAATGGACCGGCCCTACTGGCCACTAGCTCGCGAATAAAAAATATTGGACTTTTTCATTGATCTGTCTTCCTTGAGCCATCTTTTGAATGTACTGAAACTGGCCCCCGCTTCCTCAAAAGCTCCATATCAACATCCTTTTCTCGGGCCCTGGCTATCATATCCTCCAAGGTAATGCAAATGGACATACTTACAAACTCCCGAATGTCACCTCGTAGCATGTCGTGACTGCTCGTCTTCTTCTTCTCCTCAATGGTAGGTGTAAAATCTGCCCTAAACGTCGCGAAAAAATCATCGCAAGACGTGGACGCCACTGCCTCATCTCCCAAAGAGTGCCCAACCTCCTCCCACCAGTCGCGGGCTCCATCCCTCAAAAGGCAAGATGCAAATCCCATATTCGACACTTCGGGAAGAAACTAGTATGCTAAGCATTCTCCATGTCAGCAATCCACCATCTCCTATATATAGGGTCCTTCTTCTCGAAGAACTCAGGGGCTCCGCAATCCTCGAATTCCATCAAGATAGAGTCTGTGCCCCTAGTTGAACAACCACAATCTCTTCACGAAAATCCCTAAGTCGATCATGTAGTAGCTCCATGATCCTACCTTGACGGTTCCAAACATCACATGAGTCGCTTCCAAAATATCGCGAGTGATCTCCGACGTAACAAACTCATGTATCCTCTCGTCAATCGGCTCAGCTCCAGAACCTGAGCCTAAAACAAATCCAAAACCTCTTCCACGAGTACACATCACCATACTAAAAAGCAAACAACGAATTATCAAAACATATTCGAACCATTCCTCACTCTACAGGCTTTTCAAAATCCTACCTTCTACACCTATCCATACTTTCCTCAAGAATCATCTCGAATCCTCTACATCACCTCCTTATAATGATACTCCCATAACTCGCTACACAACACACAATTCATAACAAAGAACTTCCTAGGCTCTTCTAGGGTCCCCACCTCACCCTGCCATCAGCTGCTGAAGAACTTCGACTAATGTCAACTAACTACTTCATGAATACAATTACATGCAACAAAACTTAAATAATATTTCGACTATAAGACCCAACCCTACAATGGTTAGCCTCAAACAACAATTTCATAATAGGGCCGAATCAATCATTCTAATATTATTTAACCATTTGTAGCATGTAACTTAACATATTCATTTAATTGTTAACTCGCATCAATATGAGTCCCACACAGCACAAAGAAAGCAAAATTTGATCAGTGTTACTCTAAAGGTCACAAAACATAAAAAGGCATCCTCCAAATCACTTCCTTCTGCGATGCTAGGAACTTCTACCAACATTGTCGGTTGCCTTATGCATGTAAATTATACACAATGCGGGATCAAATAGGCGGTCGAATAAATGATTCTACCCTAAGCCCACAACCAGACAAAGAACATGAAATAAGACTAAATCAGTCAGTCTACGGTTATATGATCCTAACCATATACAATTTTTAAACATACACTTAGCAATAAATTTCACCAACATAAATTCCAAATAAGACATAGCATACAATTACTCTTAGGCTACAAAGGCATCATGAATCGGGCCATTCTATCATGAAATACGTAAAGGTATTCTTAAACCTATCCTAGCATGCAAACATTCCATAACATATAACATATCAACATGTATGGGTATTCTGGGAATCAGTTACTTGAGTTCGGCTGATTGCACATGTCACACCCCTTTCTTTTGTAAAAATCATTTTAGAAATTTTTTATTTTCTTTCAAAATGATTATCAATTCCTCAATTTGAGTTCAGACACACCCGCGAGTGTTCTTGAATCCCTCAAACCAAGGCTCTGATACCAAATTGTAATGTCCCAAAAAAGCCAATAAAATTTCATTTTAAACCACCAAATTATACAATTATTTATTCCATAACCAAATAAGGTAAAATATTTTTTCAAACATTAAAGTAAATCAAAAGTAATCAATGTGAAAAAAGCCATTAGGGGATGTCGTGCACTCAAGTCAGGCCTTTACCTTTGGAAATGGAAGTATTTGAAAATGTTTAAACAAAAAGCCATAAAAATAAAGCCTAGTGAGTTCCCCATAATACCACTTACGATACATAAGACAGGGGATGCTATGGCTCAACCATAGTTTTACTATCACTATCATCCATGAGCCAATCATGGACTTTCCTTGCCACACCAAGAGCCAAATCCTGATCTTATGTATAGGTGCTAAGAGTCACCTCCTAGTCTTCCTTGCAAGTATCACAAAGACAACTAGCAACATACATAAAATTGTTGGGGCCAAACCCTGGTCTTGCATATAATTACCAGGAGCCACCACCTTGTTTTTCATACATATGCCAGGGGTCATCACCTGGTCTTCCATATCACTAAGACAAATAGCATGCTACATAGTATAGTGAGAAGACTCACTTTTCTAGTGAAGTCCACATCTAATAGCTTTCCCATCTAACGAACGGGTGATAATCACCGCCAATTAAAACCACACAAGATAAACCCTAAGTCTACCTTATAAAAATTAGAAATTGACACAAGTCAAACCATGCCAAAAGTCAATGGTGAAAGAAAAATTCAACTGCTAAAGTCAACACTTAACATCACTAATAGTTTCTTCCTACGACGTGACCAGCCCCTGGGCACGTCATGGCCAATGAACTTAACCTCGAATGAGAAACCCATATTCGAACAACTTATTGCACAATCAACAACCACTGTCACGTCGTGATAGCCACGCTCTCACGTCATAACCAAGCTGGTCCAAAACAGCCAGGAATACACCTCATAACATTGTAACTACAATAGAATGGGACGACCTAATGCATTCAACCCTTAATCCCTTGATTTATCCAGTCCAACATTCCAGAGGGCCTTCATACTCCAATAAAACTCTAAAAATCGATGTTTTATAGACATGCATGTCCAATGCATGTCTTGATCTCATTTTTGGTCAAAAGATAAAGAAATTGGACCAAAACCACATGAATGACTTCTAAACTCAGCCAAAATCCATATCCAACAACCACAACCCCTAAGGGACCTTAAGGACCCATAAAGTTGCAAACTTTATGGAATCCTTCCACCCAAACTTCCATAACATGAATGAAAAAGGACAAAAAGCCTAGATCTAGAAGCTATCAACATAAAGTTTGGATCTTGGACACTTACAATGATCCATAAATGGCTCAAAAATCAACTTCCAGATTTCCAGGAAATTCTCTACACCACAACGTTTTCTTCTTCATTCTAATGGCTCCAAAACACTAAGGATAATCTCACAAACAAACAAGAGAGTATTAGGGTTTGCTTCAAGGCTCAAAATGATGATGGAGGCGGGAAATGAAACCTTAAATCTTAGTTTAAAGATCATGGGCTTGGGTTGTAGCCATCCTCAAGACGTGACAAAACTCTTATCACGTCATAACATGCTTCCCTGATACATGTTTCCCAAATCACTTGTCACGTCGTGACACCCAGTTTTCCATAGAAACTAAGTTTTTGACTCCTTAATCTCTAAACCGATCTAATATGGAACACATGTGTTACATAATTAGAGCAGCATCCCTAAGGCGCGACGTGCCTATGGTCTGGAGGCGCAACGTCCCCTTGGAGTCCTATAAATGGAAGGTGAAAAATGGCTCATTTGATCACACATTCAAGTCTATTTTACGTACAAAAAAAGTTATCAAATGTGAAAAAGATCAACATTTGGTTACCTTCCTGAGTCATTTTCCCTAATAAACTTATTAATAAAAAAAATAAAAACCAAAATAGGCCTTACTTCAAATGCCACCCCACCAAACTACCTCACCAGGTCACATTTCCCTTTAGTGGCATATCTCTCTTACTCATTCTTCTCTAAACCTTAAGAAGAAAACCATTTACTTAGACCATCCATGTTGACGAGTACTATGGCAAACCTTCTATACGCATTAATCATCATCTCCAAAACACTCTCTCATCTTACTCGCACCCCAGTCATCGCATCATATTTCGATATCGGAACCATTAAACACTGTCCCTTAACCATCACATTCTCATATTTCTACTTCCCCTCTTATTCGGTACATAAGAAAAAACTCTTTCCAAATCCCGAATATAAATAGTCCACATTCACCATACATATTAGTGAACACAAATTTTGTTTTAACGTCCCGATTTTGATAACAAAATTTTCATTTTTATTTGGCAGCATTTCATTTAAACTAGAGTATAATTAGATTATGTAGAAGGCAAAATACACGTGTAACACCTAGTTTTAGGATGTTTCAAATATCTGGACATCGGATCGTAAATGGATCGAGTATGGATTTTGGGCTTCAAGGTAATAGAGTTTAGACCCTATCGGAGGTTAATAATGTTTGATTAAGTGATTAAACCTTCGAAACGTTCTTTGAAGCAAAATGATAAAATGGAAAAATAATATTACAAGCTTCTTTCATGGATTATGGTTTTAGTTTGACATGTATTAAGTCAAAAGTAATTAAATAGGGTTGTGGGGCTTATTAATACCTTTCTATGCATATAAAGATTGCTAAAAATGGAGTTGAAACGAAGAAGTTATGATTTTGAAGTTGGAGTGGAATTGGGTGAAAAACCCATCATGACCAGGTGAGGAGCAGATTCTCATGACGTGATGAGTCATCACGACGTGACTAGCAAACTATCATGAGGTGATCGATGGGCAACCCAAGCCTATGAAGTTTTAGGGTTTTCTATGTATTTAAAGGATGGTTCCGTGTTTTTAGGGAATTTTTCTATCCTTCATCATATCTAAAGCCTTTGATAGAAACCCTAGCCGCCATTTTGTCATTTGTGAGCTTGTGGGGTGTTTTTGGTGTCTTAAAGAAAAAATAAGAGCTTTTGCTGCATAGATACAACTTGCAAGCCTAATCATCATATTCTAGCACATACTTTGGACCTTTGTGAGTATTCAAGCTCCAAGCTTTATGATTCTATGTGCATAGATCTAGACTTTCGTTTATTATTTTCCATGTTTAGACTAGTTGGAGTTTTGGGATACCCTAAAGTTGGCAACTTTATGGATCCTTAGAGTCCTTTTGTGGTTAGATATGTTAGATCTGAAGTTTGGTGGAGTTTTGAACTCATGCATGAGGTTTTGACCTTTTTTTCACCATTTGTGCGCTAACTTGAGCTAAATACTTGCATATGACATACATGTATATAAAGCATCGACTTTTATGATCCTTTATGTGACATCCCCATTTTCACAGCCAATTTAAAACTTTTTTTATTTATTATTATTTAATTTAGAGTATACTTCTTATTGAGGAATTTGTTCCCAAAATATAATATATATCTGAAGAAATATTTTTCATTTATATAACAACCTTGGTATGTCATCATTCGATACAGAAAACATAAGCATAAACATTTATATAACATTTATTTACACTAACTTCCTACAAACTCCTCAAATCACTCATCATCCTTGTGCCTTCATACCGCTACCTGTGATACAATGAAAGTGAGTAGGTTAGGCTTGGGAGCCTGGTGAGCACATAGAGTTTTCAACCCACAATAATTAAGTTCTGTAATTATATAATTCACATAAAATAATTTCACCCGATTACCTATTCCCATTATTCTCACTTTTTTGGATCCTAAAATATTAATCTCAAGGGACCTATCCTAAGGATCATCTTAAGCAACGAGTAGATATTACTGCTTCGGGGATTCCTTTATCAATTTTTGTCAATAAGACAAACAAGGGGGGATATAGTACATTAAATGAATAGATAGTCATTAACACCTACATGTTTCAAGCCTGCCAGCGTTCCACTAGACTGTCTAGAATAGTCTATGGTTGTCATCTATACTTTGCTAGATGACCGGTTCATCAATAGTCAAGTCCTCTCATCATCATCTCATCTTTTCATCACCCATCACAGATATCAAGGAATATAGATAATAGGCACACTTAACACTTGATCATCTAGATACTTTATATCTTTGTGTAAGATGAAAGTAACCATGCACTCACTTGCTAAAGTGGATGATTGGAAATTTGAGTAGTGATTCACTTCAGCACTTAGTTTTTCCATTGATGTACCCTAGGTTCATATTACTATGTCTCAATTTAATATTTTTGGTGACTAAAGATAGTCTAGATTCCTCAACAATATCTATGTCTACATCAAGATCTATCAAGTAAGGAGCAACCTAGTAAGATCATATCGGAGGTTGGGCCCATTTGTTATACAAATTATATTGTTTCAAAATCCCACTTTAAACACCTCACTAAATCTAGCCTAGACATCACCCCTGTATGTAGATCAATTAGTATAATGACTTGGAATTACTATTAAATCTTATTTAGAAATTCATAACAACGACTATGAATAAAAATATAAGTTACACTGAAAGCAATATAAGTGTAGCTTAACTTAAAGATATTTTCTTGACAAAAGTCTTGAAATTGTACTGGCAAATCTCCGAATCGATAGTTTCTAATTTACGGGTTCTCAGGGCCCTTAGAGCCTTGCTAAAAACTCAAATCTAAAAAAAATTTAGACCAAAAAGGAGAGAAATTAGAGAGAGAGAGAGAGAGAAAGAGAAAGAGAGAGAGAGAGAGTTGGAATATGTTTGGAATTGGAATAGGAGCTGCTGAGCATTTATAGGCAGATTTTTTACGAAGCGTGTCGTGCCTACGTACGTAGATCAATCATTATAATGACTTGGAATCACTATTAAATCTTATTTATAAATTCATAACAACGACTATGAATATAAATATAAGTTATGCTGAAATCAATATAAGTGTAGCTTAACTTACATAGATTTTCCTGACAAAAGTCCTGAAATTGTACTGGTAAATTTCCGAATCGATAGTTTCTAATTTATGGGCTCTCCGGGACCTTAGAGCCTTGCTAAAAACTCAAATCTAAAGAAAATGTTAGAGCAAAACAGAGAGAAATTTTAGAGAGAGAGAGGGAGAGAGAGAGAGAGAGAGAGTTGAAATGTGTGTGGAATTGGAAAGGGAGTTGCTGAGCATTTATAGGCAGATTTTTTAGGAAGTGCGTCATGCCCTAGATATGATTGGTCGCTCTGCTCATGACAAGTGTCGTTCGTTAGCTGGTTCGACGTGGCATCTTCTAGAAGGGTACGTTGCGCCCCGCGACGCACACATAAATTTATAGATTTTCGAAAATTCATATCTTTTTCATACGAGCTGCATTTTCACGTTATTTATATCCACGCGTAGATGTTTCTGATTAATACAACTTTCATTTAGACTCCTTCGGCTAATTTGTAGACGATCTTAAATTTAACAGTCAACTAAGATTACACTACAAAGGATCGTCTAAAATTCATAACTTTGTCATACGGACTCCATTTTCGATTGTCTTTATAACGATGGACTCCTTATCATGAGATCTTGAAATCTTGTTTAGAATGTTCCGGCTAAAAATCAACGGATCCACATTTCGATTTCTGTGCTAACACAGTTGCGCTGAAACTTCAAAAAATCATAACTTCCTCATATGAAGTCGGATTTAGGCGTTCTCTATGTGCATACTCTCAGTTTTACGACTACTATGACTTTATTTTGGATTACTTAGGCTAATAAGAAACCTATCCAAAATTCACTTTTTACGACGCACTATGTCGTATCGGGTTGAATGCGAAATTTCAAATAGTCATAACTTCTTCACACGGAGTCAAATTTAGACATTCTTTATATGTACCGAATCACCATCACGACTCATAAAACTTACATTTAGATTAATTTTCCTAAATAATTATTTATTTTTTACGCCTATTTTAGCCCTAATTATTAAGTAATTTTATAAACATATATATACACATAAATCACATATATTCAACTGAATGTCTTTCATTTAATCATTTAAAGATTATAATTTTTAACCAATGTTGATTACATATTTTATTAATTCCTCGCGAGAAGCACGAGCGTTACACTTTAGGTGTAAGAAAGCATTCTCGAAAGTAAGGATGAGTTGTTAAAGGATTAAGAGTTTTATGAATTAAGAAGGCCAGAGTAGTTCTCATGATGTGGAGGATTGACCATCATGATGTAAGAAAGAGAGTCTCCACGACTGTTTTTTCCTTAGGTCACCACGACGTGGAAAAAGCTTGGCCAAATGTAGCGGCCGCCTGTGAGACTTTTGACTGATGACTTTGACTTTGATTGTTGACTTTTTGACCAAGTTTGACTTTAGGTCAATTTGAGGGTTTTCGACTATTGTTTAAGGATTGGTCCCTAATTTTTGTTTAGGTGACCTGTAGTACCGGTTTTTGGATTTGCGAGAGCTGTGATATTATCTGCTAGACTGTGAAGTGAGTTTTCTCACTATACTTTGTACTATATTATGTGTCCTTGTGTGTAGGATGTTGTTATGTTGTAGTAATCTATTAGACTGGTAGAACTGCTTTGATTACATACTCTTATTATCTTTTTGTGTATATGTCGACATATTGTGGTTGGTTTAAGGCGGTACTACTTTATGTTGTAGGCCAACATACCCGAGAGTGGTCCAACTATATGTTGCAGGCTCGGGAGTGGTCCAACTTTAAGTTGTAGGCTCGGTAGGTGGTCTAACCCTGTTTTGTAAGCCTGGTGTGCATGCATTGTATGAGTATTGTTGTATGTGATATTTTAGGGAACTCACTAAGCTTTGGCTTACAGTTATGGATTTAAATGTTTTCAGATACTTCATATGATCGGGGCAAGGCGAAGGCGTGATCGTACACATCCTCCTATTGATTTATGTTTTTGAGAAATTATTTTGATACTTTGAATTTATGGCTTGTCTTGGAAACAATGTTTGATTATTTTATGGATTTATGAAAATATCTTTTTTTAAATGAAAAATTTTACCATGGTTTTTGGGACGTTACAAGTTGGTATCAAAGCCTTGATTTTATTGATTTGGATGAAAACTTGTGCGATTCCAGACTCAAACTATGGATATACAAAAAAAAATTTCAAAAGTAAATTCTAACTAACTAAAGGAGAGGATGCATGTGTACAATCATCTGGAGCCCAAGGAAAAGGTTATTCCCTATGATATCTACACTTGTATATATGTATTAGTGATATGTTTGAACTGTATCATAGTTGTAGGCGAGGGATATTCAGGAATTGCATGATAGAATTGCTTGATTTATGATGTCTAATAGCCTAGGGGATTTCATATTATGCTATATGAAACTGACATTATTACTATATTTGTTTAATGTATGCATCATGGTTGTACATAATTAAGATTTTATACCCTGAGAATGTTTGATTTATCCTTATTTCATGTTCCTTATCTAGTTGTGGGCTTAAGGTAGAATCGTTTATTTGACTGTCTATCGAATCCAGTGTTATGTATAATTAGCATACACAAGGTAACTACAAACTTTGTGAAGGTGTCATGAGTTGGGTGTGGATTTTTAGAAGGCCAAAAATTGTGCGAATCTGATAGTTACTCTTGAGAGAGTGGGTATAAGGAGAATGTGTACCCTAGTTGCTTGGGGCCTAGTGGCCCAAGCAATTCATGGTGATCCTTCGAGACAAATACGGGTAGGTATGGAAGGTAGTATGGTCATATACTACTGGACGTACATGACTCGTACGCATATCAAGGAAGTCATGAGTTTCAAGGGATGAATGGTTGAGTAGTGATGTGTTAGGGTATAATGTGATTTTCTAACGTGACGCAATTTAGTTTCAATATGATATAAAATTAGGGTTAGTAATAGCATGTCCTCATGTTTTCGGTCTTTTGGTTATGGTTTCTCTGGATGAGGGTGCATTTGGTGCTTGTTTGGGCCCAAGTGGCCATGGCTGTTTAGACCTGAAGGACACATATTTGTATGAGTTAGTTGATATTAAGGTGTCAAAGACCTTGTCAGATGTAATTCCAGTATGAGTCGTGGGACTCATGGAGGGAGAAAATGTGATGATCAACCCAAGGATTGCAGCCTGAGGATCGGTGGTCGGCTGATGGTTGGGATGTCATTCTCTTCGATGAGGTTATGTTCTTCCAACCTCCCGTGTTTGAGGGAGAAGGGATCGGAGTTGTGTTATTTTATAAATGGAAGAAAGGGAGGGAATTCTCTACATCTGTTTCTGCCACAAGGGGGTATTGTCCGGTTCGTGGTGAATCATTTCTATCTCCCAACCATCAAATTCGGTTTGAGGCTTTGATGTCGAAGACGTAAGAAGATGATGATTCGAACCCTATGTGGGGGAGAACTAGGTGCTCTTCTTGTAGGATCATCGACATGTGCGATTTTAAGGTTTCACCACAATGGATTAAGGGGATATACAATTCTAGTGGGTGAGGTTTTTGGTTCAAGGTTATTGTTGCAGGCGAGAATGAAGGTAGGCTACCATTAAAGAGCTTGTGGTTTGGAAGTCTTCTTATTTCATTCTCTAAGGTTCATTTGAATCCATCTTGGTTAGAAAGAATTCAAAGATTGGTCAGATTGAATGCAGAGCAAGTTTCCGTCAAGTATATGTCTTCCAGGACGCATGTGTTGTCCTCACAACATAAAGATGTGGGGTAAGTAACTCTTTGTGGTTAGTAGTTTCTTCTGGAAACACCAAGGATCTTGAGAAAGAAGCGATTGAGTGATGTATGTTAGGCGTCATATGTAAAGGGCAAGCTTATCTCACACTATAGGTTTGTCATTTATGCTCATGGATGGGCAGTTGTTAACCTGTCGACCAACTTTAGAGTTTGGTACACGTATTCTCATGTGGGATTTATTCATCAATATAGGGGATCATTGGGATTAGTTGTTGATCCGTTTCCGATTGATTGGTTATTCTATCCCTTATCAGCATTTGGGAGTCATTCAAGGGTCTCCGAGCAGTAATAGTCGAAGGTGCAGTTGGTTCGTCAACCCTTAATCATAGTCTTGTCAATGGTATACTAGAGTTAGGATTGTGTGTACCCTTGTTGGTTTGGTTTAGGAATTGTGAGTTAAAAATCTAATATGCTTAAGAGTCATATTAGAATGATATTATTAACATATGATCCTAAGGGTCACAATAAAAACAACTAGGTTAGTCTTTTGTCTTTTACCAATATACAAATTTTATATTTTGTAAACATGGATTTCTAAAATTTGAACTCTTTCCTTCCTTTGTTCTTCCTATGGCTGAAAGTAGTCAAAGGACTAGAGAGTATAGTCTCTTCAAGTGTTTAATTAAAAGATTTAAGCCTAAGAGAGACATGTTCATGACATAGAGACATGGTTGTCTTAAAGTGTAAATATCTAATGGTTTAAGGACCTTACTTTTTTCTTAAAGACTAGAGACTTGCATTCTTGTTCATTCTTGCATTGTATTTCCAAGAAAATCTCTACTCTCTCCCTCTCTTCTCTTGCTTTGAGTTCTTGAAGAACTGTTACTTGGATTCTGCTCTTTTTGAACCATAATTGGGTTTGGTTCAAATCTTAAGAGTTTTCTTACAAAGATTAGCATCTTTAAGTCAAGTTGAAGTCTTGTTGTTGTCTCACAGTTTCCAGCTTTTCCATCAAATTTAAATCCTCCCAAGAGGACCCAAAGAACTACAAAGGGTTTTTTTTCTTCATCCTTTCTATGTTTGGTGTTTTTATCTTTCCATTACTTGCAAGATGATCCTTGGTGGGTGTAAATTAGCTTATGTTATTTTCAAAATTCACGCCTTCGGTGTGCCATCTTTCTAGTCTTCTAGGATCAAGGTCACCTAACCACTTATGTTATCTTTTGGTGGCTAAAGTATTTTTTGTGATTTCTATAACCAAGTTATAGGACAATTATACAGTTTTCTCTACTTAGATGACTTGATTAGAAACCTCTTATGATAAAGGTCACCTAAGCAAGAGCGTTCCAAGGCATAAATGAGACCAAACATGTTAAATGAACAAATGGATTGTTAATGGTCTCAAACATCTAGGAATTACAAGTGGCGTAATTAATAAAATCTATTTACCTTGTTAAAATTGAGTAAATTGGATAAAGGTCACGTAACCATTTATGTAATTTGCAACTTGGATCCTAGACTTTAAATAAATAATGTTTTAGGAAACAAAAGGGTATTATTTTTAAAGAATTAAATACTAAGTAAAACTTTGTTAAAATTTTGTAGATAGCTCCGCCAATTATTATAACACATCATCACCCAATTAACATTTGATATGTACTCGACAAAGAAAAACTAGGCCACTCCAACTTTTTGGATTGGCACAAAAATTTGAGAATCATTTTCAAACAATAAAAGAAAGACTATGTCCTTGAAAATGAAGTTCCTGATGAACCACCATATGTTCCAAAGGTTGTTCATAATGCATGGATTAAGCGTGTGGATGATTCACTTGATGTTTCATGCATTATGCTTGCCACCCTGATTCCTGGTCTTCAGTGTGGTCTGATACTCTTCACTGCGTTTGACATGATTGGACATCTCAAGAAGATGTTTGGTCAACAAGCTAGAGCTGAGAGGTCTGAAACTATTAGATCCCTTCATGTCATGAAAATGGAGGAGACTGGGAATGTGAGCACGCATGTTCTCAAGATGAAAAACTATTTGGATCACTTGGAGAGATTATGTACACCATATCCATTAGACTTGGTCACATACTTGATTCTGAACTCATTGAACAAGTCTTATGATACTTTCATCATGAACTAAAACATGAATGGGTGGGATAAACCTATCTCTGAGTTTCACATGATGCTTAAAACTGGAGAGAAAAACATCCCAAGGAAAACCCCCCAAGTGCTCATGATTCAGGAGGGATAAGTAAAGAAGAAGAAGCAAGGCAAGAACTTTAAAGGGAAACCACAAGATGGGAAGGGAAAAGGGAAAAAATCTCCCTAAAACCCACCAATAAAGAAGAAAGAGAAATTGATAAAGATGAAACATGTTTCGATTGTGGTGTTCTTGGGCACTGGAAATGAAATTTTCCTAAATATCTTGCTTAGGTGAAGAACAAGAATGTTGGGGAAGGCACTTCAGGTATATCCATGTTCATGATTGAAATGGAATTATTTACTTTTTCATATAACACTTGGGTATTTGATACTGGTTATGGAACTCTTATTTGCAATTCGTTGTAGGGGTTCAGAAAGAGTAGGGAGTTGAAGGCAGATGGGATGGTGCTACATGTTGGAAATGGAGTACGGGTTGCAGTACGAGATTTAGGACATTTTGATTTATGTTTACCATCAAATCTATATTTAACATTAGACAATGCGTGTTTAATTATATCTATCACTAGAAATATTTTATTAGTTTCCCGTTCGAGAAAATCAGGTTTGTATTTCAAATCTGTTGATTATAATGTTCATTCCTTCTTGAAAGGAATATTCTACTTTGAGGACAGACCAATAAATGGAAGTTATAAATTAAACCTAGATGACACTTCAAACCATAAGTCCTTTATCATGTTAACACCAAAAGGATCAAACAAGGTTTGAACTAAACATATATATGGCATTTTCGCCTTGAACACATAAACAAGAAGAACATATCCCAACTCCAAAAGAGTGGACTTTTAGGGGCAAATGACACTGACTAATTTGATATATGTGAGTATTGACTATGTGGTAAGATGAAAAGTCCCTTTCTATGGTACTAGTGAAAGGGCAAGTGATTTATTAGGAAAAATACACACCGATGTATGCTCTCTTTTCAAAATAATATCATGATATGGTGAAAGATATTAAATCACCTTCACTGACGACTTCAGTCGTTTTGGTTATATGTATTTGATGAAACATAAACATGAATCATTCAGAAAGTTTAAATTTTTTTCAAAGTGAATTTGAGAATCAACTTGACAAGACAATCAAAATCCTTCATTCGGATAGAGGTGGCGAGTACTTGAGCCAAGAGTTCCATGATCATCTTAGGGGTTGTAAGATTATCTCACAACTTAATCCATGTAGAACACCACATCTTAGCGATGTGTCTGAGTGGAGAAATCAGACCTTACTTGATATGGTTTGATCCATGATGAGCAGGAGTACTCTTCCTTTATCTTTTTGGAATTATGCCTTACTCATGTAGCCCGTATCTTGAATATAGCACCAACTAAGAAGGTAGACAAGACACCTTATGACGTGTGTTATGGAAAAGCTCTATCCCTATCTTATATGAAAGTTTGGGGTTGTGAAGCCTATATTAGACAAAAGGATTCCAACAAACTCGATTGTAGGTCTACTAAATGCATCTATGTAGGATATCCTAAAGATTGTATAGGATATTACTTCTACATCCCTAATGAGAATAAGATCTTTATTTCACAAAAAGTTTAATTCTTAGAAAGCAAGTTTCTTATGGATGAAGTAAGTGGGAGGCATGTGGAACTTGAAGAAGATCAAGACCCACACCCTGATGAAACTCAAGTTGGCACTAGTACTAAATAAGAGGTTGTTGAAAATGAACAGATCGTTACTCTTCAACCTGTTGAAACACAAGGTGTTTGCAGATTAGGTAGAATTAGTCAAGAACCTGAGAGATATGGATTTGTCATGGTTGAATGATTCATTATGATGAATGATGATGAGTCTATCACCTACCGAAATTCAATGGCAAATCCTGAATCTGAAAAATGGCTTGAAGCCATGAACACATAGATGCAATCCATAAGAGAAAACCAAGTCTGAGATTTTGTTGTACTTCCTACCCATTGTAAGATTGTAAGGAGTAAGTGGGTCTTCAAGAAGAAGACTTAAATGGATGGAAATTTACACACATTCAAAGCAAGACTTGTTGCTAAAGGATTCACTCAAACCCAAGGAGTTGATTATGATGAAACCTTTTCACCACTCGCTATGATTAAATCTATTAGGAAATTGGTTGCCATAGTCGCGTATTATGGATATAAGATATGACAAATGGATGTCAAAACCCATTTTCTAAATGGAACTTAGAAGAAGATGGCTATATGGTTCAACCCGATGGTTTTGTCGACCAAAAGCATCCTAATAAAGTGTGTTAGATCAAGAGATGAATTTACCGGTTAAAGCAAGAATATTTAAATTGGAATCATCATTTCGATGATGAAATCAAAAAGTATGGTTTTTTTAGAAAAAAATGAACTTTGTGTTTAAATGAAAACTAGTGGGAGCTCGGTGACCTTCTTGGTCCTGTTATGGATGAAATACTTATCATTGGAAATCACATTCCGACTTTAGAAGGAGTAAAGGCTTGGCTAGGAAAGTGCTTCTCAATGAAGGATCTTGGTGTGGCTCAATATATTCTTGGAATCAAAATCTATAGAAATAGATCAAAACGATTAATACGTTTAAGAAAAAGTGCATATATTGATAAATTCTTGAAACGGTTTAAGATGGAAAACTCCAAGAGAGGATTTATACATATGGCACATGACACAGTACTAAGTTCATCTCAATGTCCTAACACAAAGGCTGAGCTGGACAAGATGAAAGATGTTCAACATGATTCAACAGTTGGATCCATCATGTATGCCATGAATTGTACTAGACTTGATCTTGCTTATGTTGTGAGCATGACAAGAAAGTTCCAACAAAATCCAGGGAAAATTCATTGGATAGTTGTTAAGAACATCCTTAAGTACTTGCATAGAACGAAGGAAATGTTCCTCGTCTATGGAGGCATTGAAGAAAGCTTAATTGTAAAGTGTTACACAAATGCTTCATTCACAATAGATCGAGATGATTGTAAGTCACACTCAGGATATGCGCTCATTATCCACTACAGAGTCAGAATACATTGTTGCTTAAGAAGCTGCACAAGAAGCCGCTTGGATGAAGAAATTCATTGGAGATCTAGGTGTTGTTCCTTCCATTCGGGATCCCTTATAATTCTTCTGTTATAATGAGGGTGCTATTTCTTTTTCCAAAGAACCCTAATCACATAAGAAGACCAAACACATTAGCCAGAGATTCAACTACATTCGACATGAAGTTGATGATTATGAAATCAGTACTCGCAAAGTACACACTGATCAAAATTTTGCAGATCCTTTCATGAAGCCTCTTCGTCAAGCTAAGTTTCAAGTTCATTCTAGAGGAATCAGACTTCGATATTCTAGTGATTGGCTTTGATCTATGTATTAGTATTGAGTATCAGAACATTATGTAACATCATATATTGTAATTGAAGGTTTGCATTGATCGGGTACACTCAAGTATGAATAATAAAGTAAAACAGAGAGTAAACAAGAACAGAAAAACAAGGATGATCGCAAAGATGTTTTCTCTAAGCAAAGGTGCACACAAAGAGAATAGTTGCACAAAGCGAGGCATAGAGATTTATTAGGGTTTAACCCTAATAGTATACTATATACGATTACAGAAACGGAGATCCCACTATTTTGAGTTTTATCCCCCCTAAGAAAATGAATTTGTATGAGAATATGATGATCTCTCCCCCTTTTTGGCATCAACAACAATTAATCATTAGCGGAAGCAATCAATGTATCAGAGTTGCATTATTAGTGAATCAAAGTTGCAGATTTCAAACGAGTGAGATTATTATGTCTCTTGAGAGTATGTGTTTGTACTATCATTCACTGACATAGTATTGCGAAGTCTTATTAGCATATGGTTTGATATGTTGAATCATGAACTTCTTTTATTAGAAGAAAAAGGAATAAGAAAGGTAAGATGCATGTAATACATTTTGGTGTTTAAATGTACCAATTGGCAAAGAATGTTGAAGTTTTATTAGTGTATGGTAGATATAGTGAATCATCAACTTCTTTGTTAGAAGATTTGTTGGGAGAGAATGGATAGGCGCGTGTAATACATCACAGTATGTGATATACCCATTGGCATAGAGTTTTCAAATTCTCATCAACGTCTAGTTTCATATGCCGAATCATAAAATTCTAAAGAATAATGTATGACGAGAATGTATTGGTGTGTGTGTGTGTGTGTGTGATAATCTATGGTACATAGCCTAACCATCAACATAGATTTTTCAAGCTCTCACCAATGTATGGTATTTTATGCTAAATCATAATGCTTTTAAGAAGAAATATAAGGTGAGAATGGATTGGTGTGTGTGATAGCCTACGATACATAGACTAACCATCGACATAGAGTTTAAAATTTTCATTAGTGTGTGGTATATCACAGTGAATCGTGAAGTTTTACGGAGAAGAAGTTAAAGGAGAGAATGAGATGTTTCATTCACGTTGAGATGAAATCAACATTAATCATAAATAATGTAAACTTATCAACGAGGGCATAATAAGTGTAGATTAACTTTCAGAGTTTCTAGTGAAAGGTCGGGAAGTCGTGGGTGGAACTTCGACTCTGAACACTTCTTTCTGCCGGGATTTCTATCACCGTAACGCTTCGCTAAAATGCTCAAGACTCAAAATTTGGATTTGCAGAGAGAGACTGAGAGATTTTGTGTAAAATGGTGTAAGAAAATGAGTAAATTCGACATCTATCTATAGAGCAAAAGCGTGTCGCACTTCAAAATGGGCGCGTTGCACCCAGACGACAATGCTCTTCCTATTTGTTTCCATGTGTCACGCTACTATTGGACCATGTCGATGAGGTCAGTAGAAGATGTGGTCTCCGCCCCTGCAATGTGACACACTCTGCTACCGCCACGTCATCGCTTTACAAGCATTTTTCGCAATCTTCGATAATTCATAACTTTTGCATATGAGCTCCTTCTTCGACGTTCATATCCACGTGTAGGTATTTATGAGTACTACAACTTTCCTTTAGATCTCAACAACTAATTCTCATTCTATTTTAACTTCATAGTCTATGAAGATTATGCTATAAAATACCTTGCAGAAATCATAACTTCTTCATACGAACTCCGTTCTCGGCTGTATCTATATCGACGGATTCGTATTTACAAGATCTTCAACTCTAGTTTACAGTTTTTTGGCTAACAATCAACCGATTTTAATTTCGATTTTTGTGTTGCATATTGTTGTATTGTGTCGTACCGAAACTTCGAAAGTAATAACTTCATATAAAGTCATATTTAAGTGTTCTTTATATCCATAAAATCGTCATCACGACTACTACTACTACTTTCGTGATGATTACTGACTAAAAAGTAAAATATATCTACTTCAAATTTTATAAACACACATTTATATTTAGTTCTACTATAAAGTGAAAACGGGGTTTTACATTTGTAAATTATAAAAGATAAGTTGATACCAAAGGGCTTCTAGCCCAGCGGTATTAGGTGTTGTCATCCCTTCTTGAGGTAGAGGGTTCAAGTCTCGTCTGAGACATAGATAGATTTAGGAGTAGTTTAAGAATATATTGTATTTTTCGTTAAAAAAAATATGAAAAACCTTCTATATGCGTTAATCATGGTCTCTGATCCACTCTCTCATCTTCATTCGCACCCCAGCCACCACTGCTTCACCTCTTATCCGCTACATATATATATATATATATATATATATATATATATATATATATATATATATATGACTTTTATTTATGGTCGTTCTAGTAAGGGATAATGACTTGAAAGGGTAACAAACTTTTAACTTTGTTTACATTTAGTCATTAAACTTTTTTTCGTTATCTATTTGTCACTGAACTATTGAAACTGTTCATATTTTACCCTTATGACCGGTTGTTACCGGTCATAAGGGTAAAATGTGAACGGTTTCAATAGTTCAGTGGCAAATAGACAACAAAAAAAAAGTTTAGTGAATAAAATTGAAAGTCCATTTCCCTCTAAAAAAGTTCAATGACTAAATATGAACAAACTGATGGGTTTTATACAAACAATCCTAAGTGTGCATGCAACCCTAGTTTGGATCTATGTTTTCACTATTAGATACACAACATTATGAACACAAGAATAAAACCCTAATGTGCATTGCTATTTTCGAAATTAACATATAAGGTTGGATTACATACCTCTTGTTGTTATATTGCAATAACAACTTAAATCTTCAAATCCTAAGTCTTGAAAGCAAGCACCACAAGTGTAGTGCCTCTAATGGCTCACAAACACCACAAGCAATTGGAGAGGCTTAAGATAGAGGAGAGAGGAGATGGAATTCGTCCTTGGGACCTCTTAGGAGCATGTACACGAATTCTAAAGGCCTAGGGGTCTTTATATAGGGTTTCAGTCCTTATCCTTATCCAGTTGCTTGCCCACCAAGCAACCACAAGATAAGCCTTGAAAAACCCTTATCTACTTATCCTTGGACGATTTTAAGGATATCTTTATCCTTGAATTCGTCCATCCTTTAACAAGGATAAATATTGCCCTATCTTGCAACTATCTTATAATTACAATTCAGCCCCTCTAGTTTAATTAATTACACTTGATCACAAAATTAATTCCTAATTAATTATTGACCAATATTAATTAAACAAATATGATTTTTCCTTTAATATATTATTCTTATAATAAATCACAATAACCTCTCTCTCTATTTAATTTCTCCAGTCAAGTTGCTTTGGTGAAGGCAACCCAAAAGGACCATGCACAACCGGGTCAAGTACTTACCAAATATGGTTACGGGCTTAGACACTAATCCAACAGTCTCCCACTTGGATAAGTCTAGTAACCACAAATGTAACATGCAACCCGATTAGCAATCGTAGCTCTCAAAGACACTGTCAAACTCTGATCTTATCAGTAACCTGTCCTCTAGATAAGGGATCGTACAGTCCTCTGTTAGATATCATGCTGACAATTCTATGGAATGATTAGTCAAGCATTTAGGTTTCTCGATCTCCGATTTATTTGACATAGAACTTAATCGAACACATCAATTTAGTTCTGACCGGGCCCGGCACATAAGTCAAATCAAATCATCGAGCGGCCGAGATATCTCTTCTACCCTCTTAGGATAAAATTTACAGATAAACTTCGACTTATATGCATTTACTTATTCAATAATCAACTATACACAACAATGCGTTTTATAACATTGAGTTACCAATGCGTTTTCGCATTATCAATGTACAATCAATTAGCAAATAATAAACCATATATCTAGGTTTTAAGACTATATGATATTATCGTCTTGCGATCACCTCTTATATATCATATTTCAAACGGTGATTCCAGCAAGCGCGGGTTTATTCCAATGCTCAAAACCAGTTCATAAGCACTCATGAACGTCGCAACAACCCTTTGCTATGTCTAATACCATTTAGACAATCTACGCACCAATTCATGACAATCTTAATTCATATCTACTTCCAACACATGAACGATTGTGGAGAATTTGAATAATTCGATTATTCCTAATAAACTCAATTATTCTGGAAGTCAAAACATGCAAAAATTGAAACAATAGTTAAACAATTAACATATGACAGTAGCTTTACTTATAAATAAAACTCCTTTATTTAACGATATTCTTCACAGCAATCTAATGTGCTCTGCCAGGGTTCCCTTGATATCTACTAACCATGCTCAAAGCAAAGGCTACATTAGGGCGAGTACAAGTCATAGCGTACATGATTGAGCCAACTGCGGAAGCGTATGGAACTCGGCTCATTTCAGCTATCTCAGCTTCGGTACTCGGACTTTGAGTCTTACTCAATTTGGCATTGCTTTGTATCGGTAATTCTCCCTTCTTCGAGTTTTCCATACTAAAACGTTTTAGTACTTTCTCTAAGTAAGTGTTCTGACTAAGTCCAATTAGTCTCTTACTTCTTTCTCTTACTATCCTTATTCCCAAAATGTAAGAAGCTTCTCCGAGGTCCTTCATAGCGAAGCACTTCCCGAGCCAGGACTTAACCTCCTGCAAAGTCGGGATGTCGTTTCCTATGAGTAATATGTCATCGACATATAAAACTAGAAAGCTTACTATACTCCCACTGGCTTTGACATATACACACTACTCATCTTCGCTTCGTACAAATCCAAACTCTTTGACTTTCTCATCGAAGCTGAGATTCCATCTGCGAGATGCTTGCTTAAGTCCATAAATGGACTTCTCAAGCTTACACACTCTATTCGGATGCTTCGGATCCACAAACCCTTCTGGCTGAGCCATGTAAACATCCTCAGCCAACTTTCCATTAAGGAAAGCGGTCTTGACATCCATTTGCCAAATCTCATAATCATGAAATGCGGCAATAGCTAGCATCACTCTAATAGATTTTATCTTCGCAACTGGTGAGAAGGTCTCTTCATAGTCAACTCAATCGCGCTTTATATGTGTGTACCTTTCCATCCACGTCGGTCTTCTTCTTGAAGATCCACTTACACCCAACGGTCTTACGTCCGGGCACATGATCAACCAAATTCCAAACTTGGTTATCATACATGGATTGGATCTCGCTATCCATCGCCTCTTTCCATTTCGCAGACTCCGGGCCTGCCATGGCTTCCTTATAGCTATTAGGTTCATCAAGATTTACTAGTGTACCATCACTAATATACGTGTCCCCTTCGGTAGTAATATGAAAACCATAAAACTGGGGTTGAACTCTAACTCTATCGGAACGTCTAAGAGGTAAGGACTCGTCAATTGGTTCAACTGGAGTTTCCTCCTCGGGTTGAGTGCCAGCGGTAGAGGTTCCTTCATCTATCGACTCTTGATCTCTTCAAGCTCGATTTGCCTCCCACTGTCCTCTTGGCCTATGAGTTCTCACTCTCGGAAAACTCCTCTCCTCGCAACAAAGACAACATTTTCCTTCGGTCTATAGAAGAGATATCCAAAGGATTTCTGTGGGTAGCCGATGAAAATACATCGCTCACTTCGAGGTTCAAGTTTGTCGTGAGTGTCTCGTCTTACGAAAGCCTCGCAACCCCAAACCTTGATATGTGCCAACGAAGGAGCTTTCCCCGTCCACATCTCGTGAGGTGTTTTGGCAACCTTCTTAGTAGGGAATCGGTTAAGGATATGGGCGGCAGTCTCTAAGGCATACCCCCAAAAAGAGATTGATAGTGAAGCACGACTCATCATAGAGCGAACCATATCCAATAAGGTTCGATTACGCCTTTCTGCCACACCATTCAATTGCGGTGTCCTAGGAGGCGTCAATTGTGAAACTATTCCACACTCCTTGAGATAATCGTGGAATTCAAGACTTAGGTACTCTCCTCCTCGATCGGATCGAAGCATCTTGATCTTCCTGCCCAATTGATTCTCCACTTCATTCTTAAACTCTTTGAACTTTTCAAAAGTTTCTGACTTTTGCTTGATTAAATAGATATACCCATATCTACTATAGTCATCGGTAAAAGTCACGTAGAAGCGGTTCCCATCCTTCGTGGTTGATCTAAACGGTCCACATACATCGGTATGTATTAGGTCCAATAAACCTTCACCCCTTTTGCACGTACCAGCGAAGGGTGACTTAGTCATCTTTCCAAGCAAACAAGACTCGCACGTGTCATCTTCCCTAAGGTCGAATGACTCCAACACTCCATCCTTTTGGAGTTGGGCTATGCGTTTCTTGTTAACATGTCCAAGATGACTATGCCACAAGGATGCTTTATCCAAACTATTGGAAGAATCTATATTCAAAACATCATTTCCTAAGTTATCAACAATCATAACACTTTCATAAATTCCATTACATGGTATAGCTTCAAAGTAAAAGACACCATTTAGATAAGCCAAAATAGAACCATTCTCATTATTAAAAGAAAATCTAAAACCTTGTCTATATAAACCATGAAATGAAATGATGTTTCTAGCCATTTCTGGCGAATAGCAACAGTTGTTCAAATCTAAACATAAATTATTCCTAAGCACTAAAGAATACACTCTAATCTTGGTCACAGGTGACAATCTTCTGTTCCCCATGATTAGATTGATTCTTCCTTGCCCTACATCCCTACTTCTTCTTAGTCCCTGCACATTAGAACAAATGTGGTAACCACAACCGGTATCAAGAACCCAAGAAATAGCATGACTAGAATCGTTAGATTTAATTGTGTATATACCTGCGAAAGATGGCTTGATCTTTCCTTCTTTGATGGCTTGCAGGTACTCTGGGCAGCTTCTCTTCCAATGTCCTATCTTGTGGCAGTGGTGGCACTCTGCCTCCTTAGGGTTAGGGCAGGGCTTAGCGGGATCAACTTTGGTCCCACTAGAAGAGGCACCATCTCGGGCTTTAACCTTGCGATAGTTTTTAGACGAATCCTTCCTCTTCTTTCCCTTTCCTTGACCAATAGCCAAGACAGGAGCAACGGGTGGATTGGGTGTTGATGCAACAGACTTGTCCTTGAAGTTGCTCTTAGCGACCCTCAAGAGACCTTGGAGTTTTCTTAGGGTGACCTCTTCTTTGTTCATGTGGTAGGTCATCCTAAATTGATTGTACATCGGAGGCAAACAGTGAAGCACCATGTCGATCACCAAGTCTTCCCCAAAGTCAACATTCAACTTGCGAAGACGATCGACATACCTTTGCATCTTTTGCAGGTGCACGGTAAGAGACTCTTCATGACCCATCTTAGCGGAAATCATGTTAGTGAAAATCTCATAACGCTCTTGTCTCGCGTTTTGGTGGTATCTCTCCAATAAGTCTTGGTGCATCTCGTATGGATACATGTCCTCATAGGACTTTTGGAATTCGGAGTTCATTGTGACTATCATGATGCAGTGAACCTTCATTGCATCACGCTCATGAGTCTCAAAAGCACTCATTTTAGCCGGAGTAGCGATTGCTGGATTGATCTTCTCGAGCTTTTCATCAAGGACATACTCCTTGTCCTCGTAGCGAGCAATTGTGCGTATGTATCTTATCCATTCGCTAAAGTTCGTTCCATTGAAAGTAACCTTTTGGCAAAGGCTCATCAATGAGAAGGAACTATCGGCAACGTTGTTTGATTTCGACATCTACAAAGGAAAAGGAGAAAGATAGATATGAATCCCTAATTATCACCCAATAAGAAAAATTAGGGCTAGGATCCAACAACAATATTTACATCTTAGAAAAGGGATGCCGTAATCTAAATGCAAATAATTTGAAGGTAAGTGAATGACGATTCACTAATTCTCCATCATGAAAAACCTAACTCTAAGTTCTAAATGTATTGAGAATTCCTAGGTTCGGATGAGATTCATTGAAACTTTTCAATGGCATGTTTAAATCTCGATATGCCCCTCTCGTTTGTGACTAGGATACCGATGATCACAAAGCGGGTGTGAATTACCATGCAAATTCACATGGTGCCATCATTGTATCGATCACCTATTCGATGTGCCGGTAAACCACACACGCTCCATCGAACTATGATAAACAATGAATCACCCTTTGCCACTTTCGCTTAGAACCAATTAGTGTGCCGATAAACCACACACGCTCCACTAACTTCTTAGCAAGGTGCAAAGTGTAATTTCATAGGATTGCATCAATTCACTTTACCTAAAGTAACTAAGATTGGGAAATTTTAGAAAACATGTAGTTACTTTGTATTTCTTATTATACTTTTAATGAGAGGATGAGGTTGCCCTATCCTACCCGTTCGGCTAACGACCCTCCACCGATCAAGCAAGCGGTGGGTGTGAGTGTACACCCATTAAGCGCCATTTTATAGGCCGCAACCTTATACCCACCTTATAGACCGGCTTCGTGAATGAGGCCTACTAACGGTAAGACTAGCATTTTAATTATATATATATATATATATATATATATATATATATATATATATATATATATTAATCTTGTAATAATATAATAGTATAGGGTGTATTTTAAACATTTCAAAAATACTAGGGTTTTAATCTTCAATTAAAATTTTCGAAATTTAATGTCACTTAAATTAAATTTTTAATTATTAAAACTCTTGATTTAATAATTATCTTAAATTAAACTATTAATTTAAATTATCAAATCATAAAGGATTATCTAAATCTAAAAGATAATTACCATTTAAACATTTAATTTATCCTAATCCCTTAAATCCCTCTATAAATTTCGAAAATAGGGATGGGATAATTCATGATCTTTAATTACCATATTTAACTATTAAAGGATAATTACAAGATATGGGATTATCCAAATCCCTAAAATTTAGGATCTTATCTTGGGGAAGGAGGCAAATCTCGAAATTTAAGGGTTTGCAAACCCTAGATTTCGAAATCTTAGATTGAAAGGAAAGGATTCAAAAACCCTTTCAAGATTTTCGCAAATTAGGGTTAGGAAACCCTAATCTCGAAATCTGTGGCCTCCTAGGGTTTATTGGCTATAAACCCTAATTTGTCAAGTTCATACAATTGAATAAAACTAATTGAAAACAAGTTAACCAATGGCTCTGATACCACTGATGGGTTTTATACAAACAATCCTAAGTGTGCATGCAACCCTAGTTTGGATCTATGTTTTCACTATTAGATACACAACATTATGAACACAAGTATAAAACCCTAATGTGCATTGCTATTTTCGAAATTAACATATAAGGTTGGATTACATACCTCTTGTTGTTATATTGCAATAACAACTTAAATCTTCAAATCCTAAGTCTTGAAAGCAAGCACCACAAGTGTAGTGCCTTTAATGGCTCACAAACACCACAAGCAATTGGAGAGGCTTAAGATAGAGGAGAGAGGAGATGGAATTCGTCCTTGGGACCTCTTAGGAGCATGTACACGAATTCTAAAGGCCTAGGGGTCTTTATATAGGGTTTCAGTCCTTATCCTTATCCAGTTGCTTGCCCACCAAGCAACCACAAGATAAGCCTTGAAAAACCCTTTTCTACTTATCCTTGGACGATTTTAAGGATATCTTTATCCTTGAATTCGTCCATCCTTTAACAAGGATAAATATTGCCCTATCTTGCAACTATCTTATAATTACAATTCAGCCCCTCTAGTTTAATTAATTACACTTGATCACAAAATTAATTCCTAATTAATTATTGACCAATATTAATTAAACAAATATGATTTTTCCTTTAATATATTATTCTTATAATAAATCACAATAACCTCTCTCTCTATTTAATTTCTCCAGTCAAGTTGCTTTGGTGAAGGCAACCCAAAAGGACCATGCACAACCGGGTCAAGTACTTACCATATATGGTTACGAGCTTAGACACTAATCCAACACAAACTTTCTCTTGTATTATAAAAAATTTGGTCTTCAAGTCCGCATGATATGGAAAATTCAACTTTTGAATTTCCATATCTAAATCTCTCCCACTTTTTATAATCGAAAAATGATTATAATACCAAAAAGGAAATGAGAAAGCGCTCAATTTAGAATTTTTCTATTCAAAACTCCCCCTTAACATTTTGCTTCAATCCGGAAAATCCAAAAAATCTTCAATTTTTAGCTTCGTTTACGGACTGCCTTTGACAAAATTTTGAAATTGACAATTTCTACCCAAATTTTTGTCAAAGGTGGTTCGTGAACGAAGCTAAATATTGAAGATTTTTTGGATTTTCGGATTGAAGCAAAATGTTTATGTCATGTGTTAAGGAGGGGTTTTGGATAGAAAATTTCTGAATTGAACGTTTTCTCATTCCCTTTTTTGTTTTATAATAATTGTTCGATTATAAAAAGGGGAAGAGATTTAGATATGATAATTCGAAAGTTGAATTTTTGTAAAACCAAAATCAGATTGGAAATTTTGATTTTTTATTTTGGAAAATACAAAACCATTGGTCTTTTTGTTTCGGTTTCGATTTTTCGTTTTTTTTAATATATTTTTAGGGTTTTTTTTTTCATAGATTTCTTCATCAACAAATGTTGTTAGAATTTAACAAAAATTAGTAATTTGCTAAAACATAATACAAGAGGAAGTTTGTTCACATTTAGTCATTGAACTTTTTTAGAGGGAAACCAACATTCGATTTTGTTCACATTTAGTCACTAAACTTTTTATCATTATCTATTTGCCACTGAACTATTGAAACTGTTCACATTTTACCCATATGACCGGATGTTTACCCTTATGACCAGCAACATCCGGTCATAAGGGTAAAATGTGAACAGTTTCAATAGTTCAGTGTCAAATAGATAACGGAAAAAAGTTTAGTGACTAAATGTGAACAAAGTCGAAAGTTCGTTACCCTTTCAAGTCATTATCCCTTCTGGCCTTCTAGTAAATACTTATTATAACGATTTCAGTAAACGTTAAAGTTAAAATATCTATATAACTTGTATATATTTAGACAATATCATGATTGGTCAATGTTGTTTGCAAAGTATAGGTTGAATATAACTATCATATTCACTGCACGGCTGATGCATATGGTTTCAAAACCTTACATGATTTATCATTTTGGTTAACACCATTAAAATTATAAAAAAAACCAATTTAGGCTTCTTTTATTATTTTCTATATTTTGTATATGATAAGGGCCGTTAATGTAGCATCTTCTCATTAATAAAATAAACCAACAAGAAAGACAATTAAAAAAAAATAGAAAACATAATCTAGCCTTTAAACCTATGACGTTAGTGGGTGAACATGCATTGTACCCCTGTAGTTAGGCCCTGTTTGATACGTATCTTTCCAGGTCTAAACAGATCTTTCTGGTTGAATGGACCGGAAAGACTGTTTGATTTGCACAAAAGAAGGGTTCTTTCTCGGTAAGATATGTATTTCCGAGAAAGCCTCAAAATCATATCTTTCTGGTTGAATGGACTGGAAAGACAATTATACACCTCTTTCTTTCTTTATTGGATTATTAATTTTTTTTAAATAAATTTTTTTAAATAAATTTTTTATTGAATTATTACTTTTTTTCATCATTCAGCACAGTCAATCAGATTTACAATCAAACAGCATGGTTTCTTTACAAGTCAGAAAACTTTCCCAGACAGCACTTTACCGGACATCACTTTCCCAGACAGAAACTATCAAACGGGACCTTAGTGTCATATAACACCACATCGCTTGGTGTTTTGGTTGCCGTGAGCTGGAAACAAGACCGCCATACTCTTTGTCTTCTCTCTCCCACCTAAAGGATATTTTTATAAATACTAACATTTTAACCTTCAATTTCACACAACATTTTATCATTATTCTATCATTTAATATTTTTTTTCATCAAAATGGATTCAAACAATTCTACAAACCACCTCATCTCAATATCCGATCGAAATAAATCATGTGCTATTAGTTCAAGCGCGACTACTATAAACATTTTTGCATTTGGTCCGTAAATACCGCTTTACCGATCACAAATAAACGTCCCTAATTATTCACTCATGCATTTTCAATTTCAAAATGTGCAACAATTTTATCCTATGCTAACATTTACCCCAAACCTAGCTATTGAACAACTTCTTGTCTCTTCCCGAATATGTTTTGAAAACCCAACCCTATCCTAAACTCGAAGTCGAGTTCATTCTGAAAACACAATCATCACCGGAAGACATCCCCAAAACCCAACCCCAACTCTCCGCTGAATTACCATCTCAGCTCATAGGAAAAAGGAACGCATCCACTCAAATGTGGACTCCGAAGAAAAAATTTGTATTCGCCCGTTTGTTGGTCGACAAGCAAAAGAATTAAAAGAAACCTTTATTATTCATGATCCTAATATGTATTTAATATATCAACATTGTAATTTATCTCTCTTGCGTTGATAGTGAGGGTTTCGTATTAACGGTTCCTTGATCCTAATAAGCCACCTGATTGAACTATCACACAATAGGTTTGGAGTTGTACAGTATGAGCCAATTGAGTTATCAAGCTACAAACTTTTTAGGCTTGAGTTAAAATATATAATATTTTTAATCCTTTTTGGATATTTGTACCGATAAATTTGATGTTTTTGCTTTAGGATTTTATTTTTGTCACCAATGAAAAATTTTCTTCTAAAGATGCATTTCTCGCAATGCATGGAGAAAAAAATATATATTATTCTATCAACATCATATCCCTAAAACAAGATGTTAAACATTTTACCTCTCCCTAATAGGTGTTTCTTTTTCTAGATATAGTTGACATTTTAGAATACCAACCATCATAACAACCATATTGTACATACTACATACCCACAATTGAAGTAAATGCTTTTATGGGAGTTTATTTACAATTAAAATAATAAATAAGTAATACCTTTTAAATTTGATCGAGGAACAACACTCAAAAACAATAAAACAACATGTATAAATTTTATGTCAGTAGAAAAACCTGAACATGTTTGAAAACACTAACAATATGCAAAAAAACCCTGAACATGTTTGAAAACACTAACAATATGCAGTAACAGTATTTAAACATGTTGTAGAACACAAACAATACGCAATAACAATATTAAAACATGTTGTAGAGCACAAACAATACGTAATACCAATAAAACATGTTTTTAAGTATAGAAAACCAGAATTGCAAACAATGTTTAATCAAACTTCTCTTTGATTAATTGGAAAATAACTCAAAACCAATATTGAATACAATCTGTTTCTTACAATCCTAAACTCGATCTAGACATGTATTTATAGATTCTAATCTACCGACTTATAGAATTAGAATAGGAAACTTTGTGAACCGACTTGTCATAGTTTCCATAATCTTGATTGCTTGGTCTCCAAGACTTAGGATTCCAACAATCACCCCCGAATCTCTAAGTCCTTCTAGAGACGTCTTCGATCCCGATCAAGCTCCGCATTTCCTTGAACTTGGTTTGAGCTAGCGGTTTAGTAAGAATGTCAGCCTTTTGTTCTTCAACGGGAATGTACTCCACATCCACTTGTTCGTTTTCAACAGAATTTCGAAAAACTGAAACCTTGTGTGAATGCGTTTACTCCTTCCATGAAAAATGAGATTCTTCGTTAGTTCGATAGCCAACTTGTTATCAACTCTTAGAACCACCTTCTCTTGCGCTTTATTCATGATATCTCCTAGCAAATCTTGAAGCCATATCGCTTGATATGCGGTCGTCGTGGACACCATGAACTCCGCCTCACAATATGATAAAGCAATAGTATCTTGCTTTGAGAACACCATGTTATTGGAGATAACCCGTCGTAGAAAGTGTGACCGGTTGTGCTTTTCCCGTCATGTAGATCAACATTGTGACTAATATCACTATAACCAATGAGTTGGTTTTTTCCCATCCTCTCGTAGTTGATTTTGTATCCCTTTGTTCCTCGTAAGTACCTTAGGATGTGTTTGATTGCACTGTCATGTGATTCTCTTGGACTTTGCATGTATCGGCTAACAACTACAACCACATATGTCATATCAGGCCTTGTTTGTAAGAGATATCTAAGGCATCCTACCACCTTTCGATATTGTGTCGCATCAATTTCGGGTTCATCTTCGGCCTTCGAAAATTTATTTCCATGTTCCATTAGAATGTGGGTTAGATTGCAATCATGTAAACCTGCTTCTTTTAGAATGCGTTGAGCATATGCTTCTTGGTTTATAGTAATCCCCGATTCTTCGTGTTTAACTTCAATACCAAGGTAGCAAGTTAATCTTCCAAGATCCAACATTTCAAAATTCTTTGACATCTCCATCTTGAATCTTTTAATCATGCTCAAACTTGTACCCATGACAAATAAATCATCAACATAAATTGCTAATATTAATAAATTTGCTCCTTCGTTTTTCCGGTACACCGATGGTTCTTTCATGTACTTTTGAAATTTCATGCTCTTCAAAATCCCGTCAAGCTTCATCTTCCGTGCTCGAGGTGCTTGTCTTGAACCATATAAAGCTTTTGTAAGGCGATACACTTTATGCTCGCTGCCTTTCTTTATATATCCTTTAGGTTGCGAAACATAAACAGTTTCCTTTAATTCTCCATGAAAGAAAGCCGTTTTGACATCTAAGTAGTGAAGCTCTCACCCATGAGTAGCGACTAAGGCTATAAGAAACCGGATAGTTTCGATTCGAGCTACCGGAGCAAATACTTCTTGAAAATCAATATCAGGTTGTTACACGTAACCTTTAGCAACCAACATTGCCTTGTATTTATTAATAGTGTTGTTTGGATTTTTCTTTAATTTGAACACCCATTTGAGTCCGAGTGGCATCACCCCCATAGGCTTGTTCACGAGAGTCCAAGAATTATTCTTGTTTATCGAATTAATTTCTGCATTCATGGCTTTGACCCACTCCAGTTCTTTCTTCTCCTCTTCAACTGATAGTGGCTCGTCATTGGTTGTTAGGAGAAGTTCTTCAAGATTATCAAGATCAAGCTCATAATATTGAAATCGTTTTGTAGGTACTCTTGGTCTCGATGGCCTTTGGTTTGCAACTCCTTGTTTAACATTATTGTTGACCGGACTTGGTTGTTCATTATCTTGTACTTCTACTCCATCTTCAAACTCGTGATCTGATTCAATCGGTTCAATTGGATCATTGTTTACATTGGTTCCTTGATTGTTGTTCGCATTGTCTTTCGGGTAGTCCCATGGTATTATGAATGAGCCCGGTTCTTCATTTTCAGTTCCTTCTTCTTTAATCCAATCTCACCCTTTGGTTTCATCAAAAATAATGTCTCGACTCACGATTATTTTTTGTTTTGGCAGGTTAAATAGCCGATAGGCTTTCGTACCCGGTTCGGAACCAAGATATACTAGTGGTCTTGATCTTGCATCCAACTTCTTGAGATTTATTGGTTCAACTTTTGCATGTGCTAGACACCCAAATATACGGACATTTTCTAAGTTCGGTTTTCTTTTATACAAATTTTCGTATGGAGTTGTATCACCAAGGACTCGTGTGTAAACGCGATTGATTAGATTCGTAGAGTGGTTTACCGCTTCTCCCAATAAATAGTTTGGAACATGCATTGCTTGATTATACTTCGTGTCATGTCCATAAGTGTTCGATTTCTTCGTTCCATAATTTCGTTTTTTTGTGGTGAATATAGGGCGGTGAGGTGGCGTTTGAATCCGTTTTGATCACAAAAATAATTAAACTCGAGAGAAGTAAACTCACCTCCTCGATCACTTCTAAACAATTTCAAAGGCTTTCTAATTTCATTCTCCACCAAAGCTTTGAAAATTTTGAAGCGTGTAAACACTTCACTGTTCTCTTTGATGAGATAAATCCACATAAATCGTGCAAATTCATCAATTAGTGTGAAAACATATTGATTTTGACCCTTGGTTGCTGGCATGATCGGACCGCACAAATCACCGTGAACTAGTTCCAATGGTCGTTTTGCTTTGTATGTCGTCATAGTCGGGAATGACTATCTTCTTTTCTTGCCCACCAAGCAAGACTAACACAATTGATTCTCATGATTAAATTCGAGTAACGCTTTGACTAGACCCTTCTTGGACATTTTTTCATTGACACAAAACTGATGTGTCCAAGTCTTGCATGTCATCGCCACGTACGTATCTTCACTTAGTCTCGAATGAAGGCAAATAGGTACTCCAATTTGTAATTTTATTTTATAAAGATGGTTTGGAGTACTTTGTACCTTCATTGATAAGCAATTATTGGCATCGTGTATGGTCAAGTAGTTGTCTTTCATTCAAATATCACACCTAGATTCGGTTGCTTGTCCGAGACTAATAATATTATTCTTCAAATCCGGTATGAAATAAATCTCTGTCATCAATCATTGTTATCCCGAATTTCCTTGGAAAAGGATAGAGCCTTTCCCTTTAATTTCTACACACGAATTATCTCCGAATTTAACCTTCCCGATTATACCTTTATTAAGTTCGGAGAAAAACGACCGATTTCCCGTCATATGATTACTCGCCCCGTTATCAAAATACCACACATCGGTGTCTCGTGAATCGTATCGAGACAGTATCACCTTCTCCTCGTTCAAAAATACGGTATCGTGTAAAAATACGGTCACATTGGTATCGTCATATTCGGAAAAATTAATTTCTTTTAACTTTTGGAGTCGCTCCGGACATTTAGACACGAAGTGGCCCGATTTATCGCATTGGAAAAAAATAATTTTGGACGGTTCCTTTTTCGGTTTACGGTTTGGGTCAGAATTGGAATTGGGCCTGTTGTTGGACTGGTTATTATTGGACCGAGTGTTTTTAGGCCTTCCACCTTGGGCCTGTTTTGTTTTAAACCCACTTGGGCCTGATCCACTTGACCCATTCAACCCATAGTTAAAACCATTCAATCCATTCATCGTTCTCCCATTTCCCTTCAAACCCGATGAACCACCACCACCGCTACTCGAACCACCACCGTCGGACGACCTCGCAAACAATACCTTCGATCCTTTTTCGCCGTCATCCGCCTCTTTCACCCTATCCTCATAAGCTTTCAACCGCCCAACGACGTCCTCGAATCCCACTGTCTTTAAGTCGAGGACCTGCTTGAGCGACGCGACGATGTGAAGAAACTTTCTCGGTACAGATTTTAACAGCTTCTTCACCATCTTCGATTCTTCGATAGTTTCTCCCAGCGATGCTGACTTAGAGGAGATTCCTGACAACTTCCCAACGAATTTATCGATTGATTCCCTCTCCGACATCATCAATCTGTCGAATTCGGAATTTAGGGTTTGAAGTCGGGCTACTTTCACCCGATCGGCGCCGACGTGCCTTACTTTGATCAAATTCCAGAGGGTTTTAGCTGATTTAACGTCTACCAATTACATAATCAGCAATTCTGGTATCACTTGGTACATCAATCCAGTTGCCAGGTAATTTTTCTCTTCATTATCTTCTGTTCCTAGATCAATCGTTGTCCATGCTTTGTGAATTCTTAGCACTGCTTTCATCCTTAGTGCCCAGATGGTTAGTTGGAGGAAGAAAGCATCGGACAGGCGACTATGGTTGTCCCAACCTCCTTCACTCTCACCGTAGGAGGCTCTTCACCATCTTCAACATTTGACATATTGACCTAGCTCGTTAATAGGTAAACAACTCGATCTCACAGCTTCTTAACTCAAGCTCTGATACTAATTCAAGTATAGAAAACGAGAAATGCAAACAATGTTTAATCAAACTTCTCTTTGATTAATTGGAAAATAACTCAAAACCAATATTGAATACAATCTGTTTCTTATGATCCTAAACTCGATCTAAGCATGTATTTATAGATTCTAATCTAGCGAGACTTATAGACTTAGAACAGAAAACTTTATGAACCGACTTGTCATAGTTTCCATAATCTTGATTGCTTGGTCTCGAACACTTAAGATTCCAACATGTTTTAGAAGACTATAATATGCAATTTAAATACTTTTTACACAATATTTTTTTACTTCTCTTAACCGTTAATCATCCTCGAAATAAGAGAATTAAGTTGTTATAAAATAAAAACTTACTTCCTTTTGTATACTATTTTGATTTAGACCAACTTGTTTAAACGTATATTTGTTTCTTTTATCCTTGTTAAAATTTGGTTAAAATATTTACAATTAGTAAATAACTTTTTTTCTTATTAAAGTGTATAATAAATAAAAATTATATTATATTTGGATATGGAAATTAATATTAGTATGGAAATGTTGGTTTGGGAAGATGTTGGATATGTAAATTTTTTTCCTTTTGTATATTTGTTTCTTTTATCCTTGTTAAAATTTGGTTAAAATATTTACAATTGGTAAATAACTTTTTTTCTTATTAAAGTGTATAATAAATAAAAATTATATTTTGTTTGGATATGTAATTTAATATTAGTATGGAAATGTTGGTTTGGGAAGATGTACCAACTAGAGAACAATCAATCCGAGGGGTAGTGAGTTCAAGAAGGATACAAATGCATGATGTACTTACGGAACTTTATCTTATATTGTATCTATATAAATGTTCATGTATTATATGCGAATAAAATGCTATAGTTATAAGATGGATATTCATATTATGGTGAGAGATAAATGTTCATGTATTATATGCGAATAAAATGCTATAGTTATAAGATGGATATTCATATTATGGTGAGAGACTTTGGAAGACATTATGATATCCATATTGAGATTTGATCATTAATGAATAGATTTATAGATAATCATTACTATGCACAAATAAAACTTCTAATCATTCGTGAGGTGCTTGTTTGATGGTTCAAAAGTCACATAGTAAAATTTAAACAGACATTAAAAGTGTATAAGGTGATATGCGCTAATTAGGCATGAGTCTTATTATTAAACGAGCAATGAAAGTGTAGTGGGTCAGTTGAAATCGGTACATGAGCCCTACCTAAGCATCGATCCATGTGAGCTTGGACTTTATAATATTGACATGGGATTGAAATTGATGCATATAAAAGAGGAGCAATGATAAAAAAAACATGAAAAGATACATGAGAAATGATATCAAGTACTAGCCCAAACAAAGAAAAAGGAGCTAGATTGTAACATCCTGTTTGGAGAAGTTTCTTATTTCGGGATTGTGGACAATAAATTGATCAAGTACAATCCTTGGGCTTTAAGGGAATGAGGTTTAGACCTTATTGGATGATGATAATTTTGGACAAGTGATAAAAGCCTTCGATTTGTACTTGGAAGAAAAAGGGTAATTTAGCATCCGAAACCTTGAGGTATTTCAATTCTTGAATATTTGCATTTTGGAGGAGGCTCACGACGTGAGCCATAGTGGTCACGACATAAGAGTGACCATTGACTATTTGACCCGTATTTTCGAACCTCGAGACATGGGGCATCAGGTCTCATGACATGAGCCAGGCCTGATGACCCAAAACGCTAATTTTCGAGTATTTAAAGGAACGATAGAGTTAGGGTTGTCCATCCTTATCCTCTCTCACCCCCTAAATTCGACCTCCTTGAGACCTTTGGCCATTTTTGGTGATCTTGAAGAGCCTACTTGGAAGCTTTTGGTTATTTGAAGTGGAAGAAGGCTCTTGTGGTGCTTCATTTTGGCAATCTAGCTTCTCCCTCTTGGTCTTGTTGAGCTTTTCGGCATTTGTAAGTCATAAATCTTACCTTTTTGCTCATGCATGCTAGATCTAAGCTTTGGAGCCTTTCTTTTCATGATTAGGTTGTGTAACATGCATGAGATCCATAAAGTTGGCAACTTTATGGATTATTTGGACATCTTCTATATGTGAGTCCTTGGAGTTGAGTTTTGGTGTTGGTTTTGGACTCCAAGCATGAGTCTTGATCATATTTCCTTTATTTGGACCTAGTTAGTGTCTAAGTCATGCATGAATGAAAAGCTATGATTTTTATGGTCCTTAGGGTCGAGGAAGGTGATCTGGAAATTCTCAAAGTATGTCTTAAAGGATTAAGAGCTTAATGCTCAAAGTTGGTCAGAACTGATCTCACGACATGAGAAATGTGGTTGTCCCGATCTGAGGATTCTGTTGGATCAGTGAAACCACTTGTTGAGTAGGACCGGGTCCACTCCATCCTCATGACATAAGCCTTAGTGGTTATGACGTGAGGGTGGACTGAGGAGAAAGTTGACCTTTGAACCTAGACGTTGACTTTTGATAAGAGTTGACTTTTGGTCAACTCTTGGTTTTGAAGGGTAGACTTAAGGTTTGCCTTGCATGATTATCTCGGTGTGGAGTAGCACCGGTGTAGTTGATCGTGCGAGAAGCAATATTTTATTATCGATCGAGAGGTGAGTTCCTTCGTTGTACTTGTGGGTCGAAGGCATTAAGGTCAGCCCACTAGATTATACTTGTAGGATGGCAATTGTCTTCGTGACAATTACATGTTATGTCTGTATATGATTGATGTCTTTGTTACTTGTACTGATATGTATGTATGCTAGTTGTAGGGAAATGAAATAGACCCCATACCTATTGAAAGAGACTGAATGGGTTGAAATATACCCAATACCAGTTGAAAGATACAGATGGGGTTGGAATATACCTAATACCGATTGAAAGAGACCGAAGAGGTTGAAATAGACCCAGTACCGGTTGAAGGAGATCGAAGGGGTTGAAATATAATCAGATTTGTTTGACTGTATGTCTGGTATGGGGTATTTTGGTGGAGCTCACTAATGTTTTTTATTACAGTTTTCAGTTTATGTTTCAGGTACTTCCAACTCGAAAGGGAAGGGTCTGACTTGATCGCACCGCATCTGCCCATGTTTTCGGCATCTATGTGATTTTGGGATTTGTACTCTAATATTATGTCATTATGATATATTGTCAATTGTTTTTATATAATCATCATATGATTGAAATGAATTTAAAAGCGGAAATGTTATTTGAATTTTTGGATGTTATAGGTAAAATAGGAAAATTAATATTTCGGGATTCTTTCATGGATTATGGTTTTATTTCAACATGTATTAAGTCGACAATAATTAAATAGGGTTTTGAGACCCTTCAATACCTTTACGTGCATATAAAGAACACCGAAAATGGAACTGAAACGAGGAGGTTATGACTGTTTGAAGTTGGAATGAAAACGAGTGAAAATCCGTTCTCATGAAGTGAGAAGTAATTCTCACGACATGAGAACTGTACAACCCAAAGCCCCTATAAAATTTTAGGGTTTTCAAGGTACTTAAAGGTAAGGATTCATGTTTTAGGGTATTTTCTTAGTATCCATCATATCTAGAACCTCTTGGGAGAAACCCTAGCCTCCATTTTCAAGATTTTAGCCTCCCGTCTTCCCTCTTATCCATTTTTTAGAGCTTTTGGTGGTTTTGGAGCAATGTTTTCATACAAGATTGATCCTTGAAACATGGAACTTGACGATCTCAACTTCCATCTACCTTCTAGACCTTTGTAAGTTATAAAGTTATAAGCTTTATTGCATATTCATCTTGGATCTAAGTGTATTTGGTGTTTTTGTCCATTTTAATGAGTTTCTAGTAAGAGTTACGAATAAAGTTTGCAACTTTATTACTCTCTAAGGTCCAAAGAGCAATGTATGTTTTATATTTGGACTCACACACCTTTTTTATTCAGTTTAGAATGTTTTCTTGGACTAGGAAAGTTTTGATCTTTCGCCTTCCCTTTCAGTCATGCAAGTTGTCTTGGTTATTTAGGTTATTTTGGGGTATTAAAGTTTAGTTCTTGAAAGCTTGAGACATTATTATGGATAAATTTGGAAACTTTATCCATCTATACATCATGTTGATTGAGATCTGAAGGTTGAAGACTTGGACTTAATGGATTAAGCTGAGAAAGATGCATTTTTGGGTCCCTTTGAGACTTAAAGTCTAGACCCTGGCGGTTTAGACCTTCCTAATGGATAAAGTTGGAAACTTTATCTGTTAAGACCTTGGGAAGGATCATATCTGAGCATTGGAGCTCTTGGAATCGGAAAAAATTGATTAAGCTCGTTGGATTTGTTCAGACCAGTCCCCACGACGTGGCCTTAGGCTGCCACGGCGTGTCGACTGGGGAATTAGCAACTGTTTTGGAATTTTGTGCCCACAACGTGGAAGGCTACTGATCGGAAATTTTTACCGTTGACTTTTTAACCAATTTAACTTTTGGTCAAACTTGAGTTGAATTGAGCATTTGGCTAAGGATTGGTTTCGGTTTGGATTCAGGAAGCTTGGGTTGGATGTTCTGTTGATGAGGTAGCTATTGGGCTTCTGTTGAGGAGTTCAAATAAGTTTTCTTTACTGTACTTGTGGGTCGAAGGCACCAATGTCGGCCCAGTAGATTGTGTATTATGGTTTGGAAGGTTGTTATACTGTAGTGAACTGTTAAGAGTGGCATGATTAGCTGGTTGTTGTTATGTGTTTATTTGTTTTACATGTCGACATAGTGTGGTTGGGTTGAAACTGTACTGCTTTGTGTTGCAAGTTAATAGACCAGGGCAATCCAACCGAAAGGTTGTGGGCCATTGGCAATCTAACCGTGAGGCTGTGGACCATAAGGGAGCAATCCAACCATGAGCTTGTAGGTCGAGGCAACCCAACCATGTGCTTGTGGGCCAGGGCAATCCAACCAGAAGTTTGTAGTCCAGGGTAATCCAACCGGAAGGTTATGGACCCAGTATGTGTTATTTTATATGTTTTATTGTGTGGTATTTTGGGGGAACGCGCTAAGCTTTGTGCTTACAAATTGATTTTATGGTTTCAGGTACATTAGATGATCGAGGCAAGGCGTAGACGTGATTATGCACATCATCCTTGGATATTTGTTGAGTTATGATTTGTCATGCTCTGATTTACATCATGGCTTTTGGGAAACTCTTTTTTGTATGGTTTATGGATTATTAAAGGGTTTTAAAAACGAAAATTTTTATTATGGTCTTTGGGATGTTACAAGTTGGTATCGGAGCACTGATTTTAACGAATTGGATGAGCATTCATGTGAATCCAAACTCAAACTAAGGATTTGTAAAAGTTTTCAAAAAAATCAAAAATTTTTTCAAAAATGTTTCCAAAGGTAACCAAAGAAGGATTAGATGTGTATAATCAGCCGGATTAAGAAAGTATGTCCCAAGATACCCACACTGTTATTTGCTTTTGATGATCGTGATAGAATTTCATGCTAGTATGTAGGCTAGGTATCCTTAGGAACTGCATGATAGAATTTCCTAATGTGTGATGCCTGATAGCCTAGGAGAATTTCTTGTATGTTAGATGGAATTGACATCATTATTGTAGTTTCTTAGTGTGTGCATCATAGTTGTACATAACAAAGATTTTATAGCATGAGAATGTTTGATTTGGCCTTATTTCCTATTCCTTGTCTGGTGTTGGGGTTAGGGTAGAATCAAGTATTCGACTGTCTATAGAATGCAGTGTTATGTATAAACAGCATGCATGAGTGGTTACAAGGTTGGTGGAAGTTCCATGAGTATGTGTGGTGGTTGCAGGCGAGCTTGAGGGATGATTAGCCACTCTTGAGAGAGTAGATATAGGATGTATGTGTATCTTAGATTCTTAGGCCTAGTGGTCAAGAATTGTGTGTAAGGACTTGTCTGATTTTATGGTGTCTTAGTGCCAGTCGGTTTCACTGCTCGAATGTTGCTTGCTTTGTGCTTTGTAGGATGCATATTGATGTGAGTTAACTATTAAATGGATATGTTAAGTTACATGCTGCAAAGGTTAAATAGTTTTAGAATGATTGATTTGTCCATATTGCACAACTCTCGTCTGATTTTAACCATTATAGGGTTGGGTTTTTTAGTCAAAAGATTATTTAAGTTTTGTTGCATGTAATTGTACTCATGAAGTAGTTAGCTGACATTAATAGGGGTTTTTCAGCAGCTGATGGTATGGTGAGGTGTGGATCGTAGAAGAGCCTAGGATGTGCTTTAGTGCGGGTAGTATGTTATTTAGCGGTTATTGGTAGTATTATTATGAGGAGGTGATTTAGAGAATTCGGGATGATTCTTCAGGAAAGTACGGATAAGTATGGAAGGTAGTATTGGGCCCGTACTACTAAAAGAACAGGATCCGTACTCGAATTTAGGAAAATTTCGAGGAATCTAAGGAGTTGTTTGAGGGTATATAGCATGGTTTGATACCATTATTTGTGGCAATATTTTTGTATCTATTGATCTTTTGATTATGGTTGTTAAGGCTGAGGATGGGTCTGTTGAATGTTTGGGCCTTAGCGGCCATGTAAGTTTGGTTTGTTTGAAAGGCCAGTTGGTGGTTGTTTGAACCTTAAGTAGGGGAGAACTAGATATTCTGCTTGGAGGATCATCGATCTATTCGAGTTTATGGTGTCAGGAGAATGATTCATAGGGATCTACGGTTTGGGTATGCGGGACTTGGGTTCAAGATTTGGTCAAGTCCGGAGTGTAGAGCAAGTTGCTATCAGATGTATGTGCTCAGGAGATGCACAAGTCGTCGAACGACAGGAAGTGGTTGGTCAAGGAGCTCATTGTATCCAGTGGTTCCTTTCGAGATGCCAATAAATAGATCAAGAGGTGTCTCTGCTAGAGTTGCGTATCGCTCATTGTATCCAGTGGTTCCTGTCGGCTCCTCCTCCAACCCCTACTGCGGTTACAGCCGATGTGGCTGCAGCAGCCGCTGTCTCTGCTAGAGCTGCGTATCGCTCATCAAAATACTCGACCATCGTGGTCTTAATCGACCCAAACATCTCCGGTAGCTGTGCCCGGAAGGCCGCAGCGACCTCATCGTGCAGAATCTCCCGGATCCTGGCATCCAACTCCTTTTTCCCTATCTGAACCACGGGCTCATGTGCTACCGACACCTCTGACCCTCCGTCTCCCAACCCTGACCCTGATCCTGATCCCGATCCTGATCCGGACCCAACAGTAAAACGTCTCGTCACCACCATACTGAAAGATACACTCAAGACATCAGTTAAACAACATAATATCGGGAGACCAGAACCCACAAACCCTAGGGGTTGTGACCTCCTTGCTATGCGTATGGGTCCTGTGCTTTCAGTAGTACGGGCCCATACTACCTTCCATACCTACCCATATTTGTCTCAAGTATCACCACAACACCCTAATACTATCATCAACATAATATGCGCTCAACCCTCGCTCCTAGGGGAGCATTGCCTACCTCGCAACTAACCTCACTACTCCTACAATTCACACATCCATGAAACTTTCATCACCCCCTGCAGCGCTAGTGTATGCTAGCCGCACATAACGCTGGACCCAATAGACTTTCGAATATCCGATCCTACTCGAAAGATGAATCAACATTCTCAGGCTATAAGATCTTAATTATGTACAGCCATGATGCATACACTAAACATCTACAGTTATGATGTCGATTCCATATGCAAGATACCCTAGGCTAACATGCATCGTATAATCAGGCAAGTCTATCATGCGATTCTTGAAGATCCCTAGCCTATCAATAGCATGTTGTTCTAACATATCCATATATCAAATAACTGTATGGTATTTTGGGGTTTACTTACAGGCTCCGGCTGATCGTACCCTCTGCATCCTCCATCCTTTATTCTGAAAAACATTTTAAAATTTACTTTCCGAAAATCTCCTTGATTTGAGACTGGATTCACACGAGTGCTCCTCCAATTCACTCAAACCAAGGCTTTGATACCAACTTGTAACATCCATAAATTTTACACCAAATTTAAACTTTTCCAATCACAACTTAAACCCAAATAGTTTTTGTTTACAAATTGTTTTCAAATCATTTTTCATCAGAGTGTCCCAAAAACAGATCGTAAGGATGAGTAGCGGTACGGTTACGCCTTCACCTTGCCACGATCTCCTGAAGTAACTGAAACAATAACTGAAAACTGTAAGCCCAAGGGCTTAGTGAGCTACCCCCAAAATACCAACATCACACTGATAATATCATAACAATAACAATCAATCAATCAATATGCATATTGGGCCATCGGCCCGACTGGACCACCCTACAGGGCCTGCAGTCTAACTGAATCTATATCGAGCCTTCGGCATGACTGGACCGCCTCGTGGGCCTACAGTATCCCCGGACCGTTCATAGGGTATGTTGGCCTTTAGCACAAAGCAGGACCGCCTCAACCCAACCCCCAATCAAACAAACATGTGCACATAAATATCATACGCTAGCATTTGTAACAGTCAAACCAATCTAACATATCAAATAGCATAACAACATCCTGTAATCAGGATACCGATCTAACTGAAATCAAACATAGCAACCATCCTAAACCAGGATGAAATCTAGAATATCAATATCATAGCAACCATCCTAAACCAGGATGAAATCTAGCATATTAGTAACATAGAAACCATCCTAACCCAGGATGTAATCTAGCATATCAATAACATAGCAACCATCCTAAACCAGGATGCAAACCATAAAGGTTCGACCTTGGTGCCTTAGACCCTTTGATACAATGAGGATAACTCACCTCGCAGATGTCGACTCGGTAGATAAATCCCAACTCTCGGATCACTCGCCAAAGACTCCTCCACCTATTACCATAGTACGAGCATACTCATAAATTCTCAACCTCACAAGTACTCCATAAACCAACCAGTCAACCCCAGGTCAATAGTCAAAGTCAAAGTCCTCAGTTAAGGTCAACATTCCATGTTGACCTTAACTCGCCGAGTACCCTCGGCTACTCTCTGAGTTCTTTGAAGTTCTTTCCCACTCACCGAGTCATCGGGTGACTCGTCAAGTTCCTACGATTTTCGATCGAAACCCTATGGCCACCCGTCGAGTTTCCTTCTTGCAACATGTCGGCTACACATGCATTCATAACTCGGGGAAAACTCATCTGACTCGCCGAGTTGTTCATACAACTCGTCGAGTCTAAGGCAATCTTCATCGGACTCCCCGAGTTGTTCATCAACTCGTCGAGTTCATCGGCCATCTTCATATGACTCGCCGAGTTCCTTCAGTCCTTAAGCCATACAAACTTATTTAAGCCATGAAATGGCTCTAAGTTTCAGATCCAAGCTTCTAGGACATTCTTTTCACGTAAAGTTGCAAACTTTACGTGCATGCATGCCTAACAAGGCTCTTAATGCCAAATCTAAGCTCTTAATGGGGTTTCATGCACAAGGAGGGCCTCAACCCCGACCAAAACAGAAACTTTATGATTCTAGAACTTGAGAAGGGTCCAGATCTGAAGTTACAACTTCAGATCTAGCCCATAGCTCACCAATGTGACTCCCAAAAATCCATAAAACCCTAGAACTCAAACACAAAGAGATCTAGAAGAAAAAGGGAGTAAAGATTGCAACTTGATACCTCCAAAATGTGCTAGATGAGGTAAGTTCTATTTCCCACACCTTCCTTGCCTCAACTCCTTTGCTCTTCAAGCTTTTCCCTCCTAGTCAACCTTCTTTCCAAAGCTTAAACACACCTAAAAGAGAGTACCACACAAATTAGGGTTTCACTAAGCTCTCAAAGACTGTAAAAAGGCCAAAGGGGGCTTAGGCCTCCTTAAATAGGGTGCAAAACCCCGAGATTTAGGGTTTCTTCTGCCAGCTCCTACTCGTCGAGTCCCTCCCTAGACTCGGCGAGTAGATTACTAAACACGCGATCCCACCCCGCTGCTACTCGACGAGTAGGGCAACCAACTCGTCGAGTAGGACTTAAAACCAAAGAACCTTTTATTTAAATCCATACCTGAGAATCGGGGCGTTACATTTAGGGTCTCTCAGGTTGAGTATCGATTGTTGAGGAATTTGTCAGATCGTAGTATAAATTTGTATTTATAGTCTAGGATGGGAGGTTTTTGATTGGTAAATCAGCTTCATAGTTGGGTATGTTTATCTCCATGTGGGATTTGGTTTAGTAAAGTATTGGGTCATTAGATTAGTTGTCAATACATCCTCGATCGTTGGTCATTTCGTTCATCATCAATAGTGGAGATTCTTCGGAGGTTTTAAGTTGTATCAGTTAAAGTTCAATGGATGTGTCAACCTATCATCTAGTTCGGCTCGAGTTTGGCATATGTTGTTAGTTATTGGAAGTTTTAGATGTTTTGGACAATGTTTTTTAGTTTTCCATACTTGATTTTAGATCTGCATAGAATCCAAATTTTGGTGTGTCGTACTGACAAGGTTGGTATTTGGAAGGATCCAACCAGGGTTTTAACAACATTTCTGGATAACGTTAGAAGTTTTATCGAACTAGTTACGTATTGATGGGATATGTTCAGTCTCAATCTTTTTCTGTCATTCATGAGGATGTTTATTTTAATGATTGAGGCTCGTCATTTCGTTAGATCTATTGATACTTCACCCTTTGGGTAAGGTCGTGAGGAAAAAAAGGAATGTAGTAGATCCATGGTTAGTTATGGGTTCTCTTAGGGCTGTATATTGTGGTAAGTTCATTGGATATTATCGTGAGGGGTGTATGTAGACTGGATAAGAGAGAAATGAAGCACTTGGTTCGAATTATATGCATGGTTCTTAATTGGGTTATAACCTTTGAATTGGAACACGACTACGACCGCCTATCTCATTCTTCTGTTGTGTGCGACCATGTTTTCGTCTAATTTTGCATTGGTAGTAGCATGTAGTATAAAAGTAATTATGCATGATAAAATGGTATGGTCCTTGTTGTGGTCAGTTAGCTTTAGGAGGGATGTTGATTGGGTTCCTACAAGATATTGGAATGATGGTTGAGTCTTTTTAGGCCCCTGTAGTGCTGGTTGTGAGTCTTCAAGCTAGTGATGGAATAACGACAAGATCGACATAGTATCATGAGCTTATCGTTTTAATGGTTAGAAGGTTCACGATGTATCATGAACTGGTGGTTGTATGATTCATATGGGTGGAAACCGGTATGAATTTAATTGAGACTCTTAGGTCTCGGATCGGTAGTCTTGTTGGCATGTTTGGGTGTTAGTACATTGATGGGAGTCGGGAGACTCAGTGACCAGATGGTTTGGATCGTGTGGATAGTAAAAGGGTGTTGGGAGTATTAATTGTGCATCAGAAGTATCTTGTTGAATGTTTGCATTATGTACCCCGTTTGTTTCCGGACTGTTCATTAGGAGTTTGGTTACCGATGTTGGTATCAGTTTTGAAATCTCGAGTCATGAAGTTCGTTGTAATTATCTCAAGTGATTTGTCAGGTGGATGTACACCCGAGCTGATAAGGTATTTGGATGCAATGTAAAATTCTTGGATGGAACATCATTATACTCGTGGGAGAAGTGGGTTGGTGATGACTTGTCAAAAAGTCAAGTGTGTATTTAAGGTTTTAGGGAACCACCTCTGGATATGGGATTGGTTGAAATTCACGATCGTTATGTTTTGAGTATTTCTTTCTTCATGCAGGGCCGACCCATGGGCTTGGGCAAGTTGGGCGATCGCCCCGGGCCCCCAAATGCAGTAGGTCCCCCATTTTATACTTGTTATAGTGGTTATATGGTAATTCCCCGTTACTTTTAAGCTTGTTGGAACAATTTTTAAGCTCAATGCTCTAATTATAGTACTGATTCAAAAAGAAAGCGGGAGAAAGCGATTGAGACTTGGCATGACTACATTCCTACTTCCAATGCGCAATTGATTTATATGGAACATCTAAACGACGTTTCAATAGATTCAAGAGGCAATGATAATTGGTTTCTTTTATTTATAATTTCTTATTTAAGATTTCAAGTGATTAAGTAAATCGATTTCTTCTCATCTTTTCTGATTTTCTGAATTTTCCCACAACAACCACTAATGAGGATCAATAGTTAGTTAATTGAGTCTTGTTGTTTCTCCTTTTCACGATTCCAAAAAAACTAAAAACGATTCTTGCCCTTTTTCTTTTCGATTTCCAATTTATTTTATAGAGTGAATGTGAATCTCGATTATTGCCCTTCTTATTATCGATTTCCAATTCCATTTTCTTGAAATTAAGACAAAATTAAGAGCATAATTTGTGTAGAAACTAAGTATGAGAGTATTTGTCATTCTGATTGTGAATATTGTAAGTTTTACTTTCTAGTATTCTTGAAATTTCCATTTAATTCGATTTTGTTATGAATACCTGTCTTTTTTAACTTGATAATTTTATTCTTTCTAGAATATGAATATCTAAGTAGTGATCTTCTGATTGTGAATCTCTACCTTCTGATTATGTAAGTCACAGTCTTGTTGATTTCTTATCTAATGAAATGTTTTTAATTTTGATTTCTTTGTCTTTCTGAACTTCATAAATTTATGTCGTCTTGGGTTTTTCCAATAGCTGAGAGTTTATTCACATAGTAGGTACTCTTAATCTCAATTTTATTATTTTTTTTGTTGATCTATTTGGTATCTTTTTGTTGTTAGCCTCTTATTACTTAATTTGTTGAATATGTTTCTTAGAAAGCATATGCTTAGAACTGAAAAAACAAACAGAACAATCAAGTGAAACTCAAAAAGGACCCATACATGAGTTTTTTTTAAAAATAAATTATGTTGATATACAAGAAAACGAACAAAATAATGTCATACATGAAACTATATTCTTTAGCTTTATTCTTAATGTATATGTATTAGGGTTCAGAGCATGTTCTGGCCTTTTTAATTTGTTGTTTTGTATTAATGGTTGTTTGATTGTTTGGCTTACGGGGAGTCCTAGCCTACAATTGTATTATTTTTTTCTAATTAATAAAAAATTTTGAGGTGCTGCCATCCTTTACAAAAAAATTATATATATTTATGATGAAGGGCCATGTTTTTCTATTTTGCCCCGGGCATCATGTTGTCTTGGACTGGCCCTGTCTGCATGATTTGGTGGTGTTCCTAGTCAGGGACTAGGTGTAGGAACGACGAATGGATGATCATCAATCTTAGAATATGACTTCTAGAGTTTAGACTGATGGGTTCCTAGTTTTTGGGAGTTTATTCATGGAGATATTTGTAGTTCCAGTTTTTGAGAAGTTTTTCGGTTTGATTGGTTTTCACCGGAAGTTGGGTCTTACAATTAGGGAGAGAAAGTTAGTTGTTGCAGTTGAGTACTTTCAAGTTATTAGGTTATTGTTGGTACCTATGGGTTTCCGAGTGGTCTCTCGAGTTTTCCTTATAAGATCTCGTGATTTCAAAGTGGTTAAAGGGAGGTTATGGAATATGTTGGTGTTGTTTTCAAAGATCTTAACCAAGACGAATTTCGAGGATGAAATCCAGCTTAAGTAGGGGAGAGTTGTAACATCCTATTTCGAGAAGTTTCTTATTTCGATATTATGGATAATAAATTGATCAGCAAAAGCCTTATGCTTCAAAGGAATGAGGTTTAGACCTTATTTGATGATGATAATGTTGGATAAGTGATAAAATACTTCGATTTGTGCTTGGAAGAAAAAGGGTAAAAAAGGAAAAGTAATATTTCAGGATTCTTGCATGGATTATGGTTTTAGTTCAACATGTATTAAGTCAAAAGTAATTAGATAGGGTTGTATGGCTCTTCAATACCTTTTCATTCATATAAATAACGCTGAAAACAGAGTTGAAACGAAGAAGTTATGATTGTTTGAAGTTGGAGTGAAATTGGGTGAAAACCTGTTCTCATGAGGTGAGAATATATTCTCACGACATGAGAACTGTGCAACCCAAATCCCACAAAATTTTTAGGGTTTTCAAGGTATTTAAAGGTAAGGATTCATGTTTTAGGGTATTTTCTTAGCACCCATCATATCTAGAACCTCTTGGGAGAAACCCTAGCCTAAATTTTCAAGATTTGAGCCTCCCATCTCGCCTCTTATCCATTTTTGTGGAGTTTTTTGTGGTTTTGGAGAAATGTTTTCATGCAAGATTGATCCTTGAAGCTTGGAAATTGAAGATCTTAACTTTCATTTATATTCTAGACCTTTGTAAGTTATAAAGTTCAAAGCTTTGTTGCATATTCATCTTGGAGAGTTTAGAATTAAATTTGCAACTTTATTACTCTCTAAGGTCCCAAGCGCATTGTATGTTTTAGATCTGGACTCTCACACCCTTTTTATTCAGTTTAGAATGTTTCTTGGACCTCTTGGACTATGAAAGTTTTGATCGTTTGCCTTCCCTTTCAGCCATGCAAGTTGTCTTCATAATTTAGGTTATTTTGGGGTATTAAAGTTTAGATCTTGAAATCTTGAGACATTGTTATGGATAAAGTTGGAAACTTTATCCATCCATACATCATGTTGATAAAGATCTGAAGGTTGGAGACTTGGACTTAATGGATTAAGTTGAGAAATATGCATTTTTGGGTCCCTTCGAGACTTAAAGTTTAGACCTTAGTGGTTTGGACCTTCTTAATGAATAAAGTTAGAAACTTTATCCATTAAGGCCTTAGGAAGGGTCATATTTCAGCTTTGGAGCTCTTGGAATCAGAAGAAAATTGATTACGCACGTTAGAGTTGTTCAGACCATCCCCCACCGCTTGGCCTTAGCTGCCACGACGTTTCAACTGGGGAATTAGCGACTGTTTTGGAATTTTGTGCCCATGACATGGCCAAGGAAGGCCACAACGTGGAAGGCTGTTGATTGGAAATTTTGACCTTTAACTTTTTAACTAGTTTAACTTTTGGTCAAACTTGAGCAGACTTGAGAATTTGGCTAAGGATTGGTTTCGGTTTGGCTTCAGGAAGCATGGGTTGGATGTACTGTTGATGAGGTGGTTGTTGGGCTTCTGTTGAATAGTTCAACTGAGTTTTTCTCACTGTACTTGTGGATCGAAGACACCAATGTCGGCCCAATAGATTGTGTATTTTGATTTGGAATGTTGCTATAATGTAGTGAATTGTTACGATCTGCATGATTATCTGGTTGTTGTTCTGTGTTTATTTGTTTGATGTTTCGACATAATGTGGTTGGGTTGAGACTATATTGCTTTGTGCTACTAGTCAAGAAACCCGAGAAATCCAAATGAAATGTTGTGGGCCAGTGGCAATCCAACCGTAAGGTTGTGGTCTAGAAGGCGATAATCCAATCAGAAGGTTGTGGGGCAGGGGGTAATCCAACCGGGAGGTTGTGCAACCAGTATGTTTTTTTTTTGAATATGTTCTATTGTGTGGTATTTTGGGGGAACTCACTAAACTTCATGCTTACAGTTTGATTATATGGTTTCAGGTACATCAGATGATCGGGCCAAGGAGAAAGCGTGATTGTGCACATCATCCTTAGATATTTGTTGAATTTGATTTGCGATACTCTTATTTAAATCATGGCTTTTGGGAAACTATGTTTTGTATGGTTTATGGATTATTAAAAGGTTTAAAAAATGAAAATTTTTACTATGGTTTTTAGGATGTTACATAGATCTTAGACTACATACTATTATGCTACCCTAATCTAAAGCCTACACAAATTTCTGATATGGGGTCAAGTCCTCGGAAAGAGATAATTTTTTCAGGCCTATCTTTTTACCATTTTCTTACTTCCTTCTCGGACGACTTATCCTCCTCGTCCCCTCAGTCGTGATCATCTCCTCTCTTATAAGAATTTCCATCACTTGTATCCTATGTATATGTCCAAATCACCATATTATGCTCTCCTTTAATTTCTCCATGATCAATGCCACTTCCAACAAATTCCAAAAAGTCGTGTTAATATCCGATCCGACAATATTCTACCACATGTCTACCGGAAGATTCATATTTCTACAACCTCCACTTACAACCTCCATTTTCTTTTTCGTTTTTTTATTATTTTATTGTTTTAGTTTTTGCTAATTTTTCGTTAAAAAAATTAAAACAAATATATGCTCAATTTTAACGTTTATATATATATATATATATATATATATATATATATATATATATATTAATTTTTTTTCTATTTTTTAATATCTTTATTACATGTTTGAAGATAGTAGAGTTTTTTCTTTATTTTTGTTTTTATTTTTTTTTATTTTTTTGTCTTTTTTATTTTTTTGATTTTTTAAACTAAATATCGGTTCGATTTTTGTGACATCCCCAATTTCACGGCCAGAAAAGACCGATTTGTTTATGCTTTGTTTTATAAAATCAGAGTAATCTTTTGATTTAAAGAGTTGCGGAATTTGTTCCCAAAATAAAATATGATAAGAATTTATCAAAAGCATCTATTAAAGAAAATGTATTTTCCTTAAATAATAAAACATCGGGATGTCATGTTCTGATATAGACCAAAAGCATAAACAGTATAAAATAGATCTTACAACAGTTATTTATGACTACTGATCTATAACCCAAAATCTCTCGTCAAGTCCAACAACTTATACCCTTATGCCATTACCTGTAATGAAAAGAAAACTGAGTGGGTCAGGCTTGGGAGCCTGGTGAGCATATAGGATTTTCAACCCACAATAATATAATTATTATATTTAATCAGCAAACAATCAACCCAATTACCCATCCCCATTATCTTCTTAAGGTTTTACCCTAAGAACCAACTATCCTTCATTCATTTATTCCTAAGGAATTGGCACGAAATCCATTGCTCCCAAAGTTTATTTATCAAGTACTACATCCATAGTTATCAGGCGCTAACTCCATAGTCACCAAGGTTCACTTAACAAACGTTAACTCCATAGTCGCCAAGGTTCATCAAATAGGCACGAAGTCACATCGTCGCCAAGGTTTATACAATAGGCGCTAACTCCATAGTCACCAACTATCCCATCTACCCAAGTTCTACTCAACATTTTCGTAGATATAAATACTTACACAGTTTAAATCATTTAACACTTGTATAAAACATCAACTCCAGGTCCATCTCAAATAGATAAATAATATATAAACACATAGCACGTATTTCATAGCAAATACTTCATATTTATGCGTTAGAAGAAAGTAACTACACACTCACTTGATTAGACGATGCCCGGACAGCACTACGACTTGTAGAAGTAGTATTCTTCGGCAGATCTGGAAGATCTTCACAAAAATCAGACTCCTCGCGGGCAGAGCTTCGGCTCGGGAATTGCACTTCTCGGGATCTTCGGGGCCTCAGGACTTGCTTCGGGGCTCGGGAATGATACCAAGGCTTCGGGATAATTCTTGCACGAAAAACGATGCAAAAACGCGAGAGAAATGGAAGAAATGAGCAAAGAACTCGGATGCCCTCAACACCCTTTTATAGGGGGCTGGAAACCCGAATTATGTTGGGCGTAATTCTAAATTACGCTGAGCGTAATGAAGATAGGGTCGCTGACTCCCCCCTCTGGATAATATCGAAATTTATATTTAAATTAAATATCGAAAATATTTAATAAACTTCAAAAATTCATATCTTCCTCATACGAACTCCATTTTCGACGTTCTTTATATGTACAGAATCCTTGTAACATATACTACAACTTAGTTAAGATTATTCATTCTAAATAACCTTCTATCAAAAAGTCATTTTTGACGCTTATCGTCTCTAAATTGACTAGCCCTGATCTACAGGCGTTACAATTTTTTAATGTTTAACAATTATAAAAATTTAAATAAAAAGAATATTAATGATCATAATATTTTTCCGCTCATACTTTTTGAATCATAATTTTTTTACTCAAACTATTTTGAATCATAACGATATTATTAATCATATATTTTTAGATTATATTAATTTGAATCATATTAATTTGGATCATAATATATTGAATTAAATATAGTTTTTTTCAATATAATATTTGGATCATTACATCTTTTAAATTATTTAATTTTAAATCATAAAAAATATAATAATAAAGGATTATTAAATATTTGAATCAAAATATTTTTAGATCATAACAAGTTAATGATCATAAACATATTGAACCATAATATATTTAAATCATAAATGTTTTAAATCATCTCTATTTGGATCATATTAAATTTAATAAATTTTTAAAAAAACTTTTAATTTTTTAAAATCAAGTTTGATATTTAAAACACCTTTTTTTTTAATAATTCTTCTTACAAAGGCATTAGAAATATGAGTATAAGTATTCCTTAAAGTTTTATAATTTTGAAGATTTTTTTCTACGTTTTCTTAAGTATAAAAATAGTTTTTTTTTTTCAAAAAAAATTACATAAATATGCTCGTTTTATAGATAATTAAATTTTAAGAACTTTGATTTTTTTAGAATTTTTTTCAAAGAGAAAAAAAGTTATGGCTGAAAAACTAAACAGATGGAAAAAAAAACTCACCAGCCAATAAGGGTTTAACACTTCTCATGTTGGGGTTGGGGCACGTGTGAGCGCATGTAGAGGTCACATGGGCCGAATTTCTTTTTTTCCTTTTTTTTCTTTTAATATTTTTATTTTTGACACTTGTATCTCCCAAACAATTAACATTCTCCAGAAATTATCAAAATATCGTAATTAATTAACTAAATGACATACCATCTCATGAGATTTTGACGATAAATAAAATCAAATTTTAACAATCTATTTTTTCAATCTTAAGGCCAAAAAGTGTTCTTACGGTTCATACCATTTTTTGAGTTCCTACTTATATATATATATATATATATATATATATATATATATATATATATATATATATATATATATATATATATATATATATATATATATATATATATATATATCCGTATCCAATAGAAACCCAAAAATTAGTATAAACCGCGATGAATATTCTTCACCAATCTTTTCGTTAATGACACAAACGTCAGTCTCATTTACTTAATCCTGACATGTTCGCACATGGTGCATGTGCATGAAATGTAATACGGACTCGATGTAATACTAATGTGCGACTAACGTCCATGAAACGTCATTTAAAAAGATTTTTCTTTTCTTTTTCATTTATTTTGTTTTTTTTTCGGTTGTTTTTTTTTTCGTTAAAATAAATTCAATTTTTTTGAAATAGATACATGCTCGGTTTTAAAGTTCTTGATTTTTTTTCGTTTTTTTTAATTTTGTCGTTTTTTAAACTTATTTTTTTATTTTTTATTCGTTTTTTATATCTTGACTACATACTTGAAGGTAATAGGGTCTTTTTTTTGTTTTGAATTTTTGATTTTTTTTCTTGTTTTTTCTTTTTTTGATTTTATAAACTAATTATCAGTTTGAGTTTTTAATGTTTAGCAATTATAAAATTTTAAATAAGAAGAATATTAAAATTCATAATATTTTCCATTCATATTTTTTTTGAATCATATTATTTTTGGATCATAAAATTTTGAATCAAAGTATTTTGAATTATAACAATATTATATATTATATATTTTTTGATCATATTAATTTGAATCATAAGATATTGAATTAAATAATTTTTTTTATTCAATACCGCTTTTGGATCATTATATTTTTTGAATCATTTAATTTTGAATTATAAAAAATTTAATAATTAAGGACCATTAAATATTTGAATCAAAATATTTTTTGATAATAACAAGTTAAGGATCATAAACGTATTGAATTATAATATAGTTGAATCATAAGTATTTTGAATCATCTCTATTTCGATCATATTATGTTTAATAATTTTTTCAAAAACTTTTAATCTTTTAAAATCAAGTTTGGTATCTAAAACACCTTATTTTTTAAAACAATTCTTTTTACAAAGTCATTAGAATAATGAGTAAAAGTATTTCTTTAATATTTATAATTTTGGAGATTGTTTTCTAGATTTTTTATGCATATATATATTTTTTAAATTACATAATTATGCTCATTTTGTAGAGAGTTAAATTTTAAGAACTTTGATTTTTTCAGAATTTTTTTTTCAAACAAAAAAGAAGTTATTTATTCAATCTTAAGGCCAAAAATTGTTCTTACGGTTCATACCATTTTTGAGTTCCTACTTGATCATATATATATATATATATATATATATATATATATATATATATATATATATATATATATATATATATCCAAATCCAATAGAAAACCAAAAATTGGTATATAACATGCGATGACTATTCTCTACTAATCTATTCATCAAGGGCACAAACGTCAATTCCATTTACTTAGTCGTGACATGTTCACACGTGGCACATATGCATTAAATATAATATGGACTCGATGGAATAATCATGTGCGAATATCGTCCATGAAACGTCATTTAAAAGGGTTTTTCTTTTCTTTTTCATTTATTTTGTTTTTTTTGTTGGTTTTTTATTTTTCGTTAAAATAAATTCAATTTGTTTGAAATATATATATATATATATATATATATATATATATATATATATATATATATATATATATATATATATATATATATATATGCTCGGTTTCAAAGTTCTTAATTTTTTTTTCATTTTTTTAAATTTTGCCATTTTTATAAACTTATTTTTTTCTTTTTTTTTTTTCGTTTTTTATATCTTGACTACATACTTGAAGGTAATAGGGTCTTTTTTTGTTTTGAATTTTTGATTTTTTTTTTCTTGTTTTTTCTTTTTTTTTGATTTTATAAACTAATTATCAGTTTGAGTTTTTAATGTTTAGCAATTATAAAATTTTAAATAAGAAGAATATTAAAAATCATAATATTTTCCATTCATATTTTTTTGAATCATATTATTTTTGGATCCTAAAATTTTGAATCAAAGTATTTTGAATTATAACAATATTATGCATTATATATTTTTGGATCATATTAATTTGAATCATAATATATTGAATTAAATAATTTTTTTATTCAATACATCTTTTGGATCATTATATTTTTTGAATCATTTAATTTTAAATTATAAAAAATTTAATAATTAAGGATCATTAAATATTTGAATCAAAATATTTTTTGATAATAACAAGTTAAGGATCATAAACATATTGAATTATAATATAGTTGAATCATAAGTATTTTGAATCATCTCTATTTCGATCATATTATGTTTACTAATTTTTTCAAAAACTTTTAATCTTTTAAAATCAAGTTTGGTATCTAAAACACCTTATTTTTTAAAACAATTCATTTTACAAAGTCATTAGAATAATGAGTAAAAGTATTTCTTTAATTTTTATAATTTTGGAGATTTTTTTCTAGTTTTTTTTATGCATGAATTTTTTTTAAATTAGATAATTATGCTTATTTTGTAGGGAGTAAAATTTTAAGAATTTTGATTTTTTCAGATTTTTTTTTCAAACAAAAAAAGAAGTTATTTTTTCAATCTTAAAGCCAAAAATTGTTCTTACGGTTCATATTGGGCTCCTACTTTATCATATATATATATATATATATATATATATATATATATATATATATATATATATATATATATATATATATATATATATATATCCGAATCCGATAGGAAACCAAAAACTGGTATATAACCCGCGATGATTATTCTCTACTAACCTATTCGTCAAGGGCACAAACGTCAATTCCGTTTATTTAGTCACGACATGTTCGCACGCGGCACATATTCATGAAATGTAAAATAGGCTCGATGGAATAATCATGTGCGGCTAACGTCCATGAAACGTCATTTAAAAGGGTTTTTCTTTTCTTTTTCATTTATTTTGTTTATTTTGTTGGTTTTTTATTTTTCGTTAAAATAAATTCAATTTTTTTAAATAGATATATGCTCGTTTTTAAAGTTCTTAATTTTTTTTTTCGTTTTTTTTAATTATGTCGTTTTTCTTAAACTTATTTTTTTTTCGTTTTTTATATCTTGACTACATACTTTAAGGTAATAGGGTCTTTTTTTGTTATGAATTTTTGATTTTTTTTTTCTTGTTTTTGCTTTTTTTGATTTTATAAACTAATTATCAGTTTGAGTTTTTAATGTTTAGCAATTATAAAATTTTAAATAAGAAGAATATTAAAAATCATAATATTTTCCATTCATATTTTTTTTAATCATATTATTTTTGGATCATAAAATTTTGAATCAAAGTATTTTGAATTATAACAATATTATGCATTATATATTTTTGGATCATATTAATTTGAATCATAATATATTGAATTAAATAATTTTTTTATTCAATACAAGTTTTGGATCATTATATTTTTTGAATCATTTAATTTTGAATTATAAAAAATTTAATAATTAAGGATCATTAAATATTTGAATCAAAATATTTTTTTGATAATAACAAGTTAAGGATCATAAACATATTGAATTATAATATAGTTGAATCATAAGTATTTTGAATCATCTCTATTTCGACCATATTATGTTTAATATTTTTTTCAAAAACTTCTAATCTTTTAAAATCAAGTTTGGTATCTAAAACAACTTATTTTTTAAAACAATTCTTTTTACAAAGTCATTAGAATAATGAGTAAAAGTATTTCTTTAATATTTATAATATTAGAGATTTTTTTCTAGTTTTTTTATTCATAATTTTTTTTAAATTACATAATTATGCTCATTTTGTAGAGAGTTAAATTTTAAGAACTTTGATTTTTTCAGAATTTTTTTTTTCAAACAAAAAAGAAGTTATTTTTTCAATCTTAAGGCCAAAAATTGTTCTTACGGTTCATACCATTTTTTATTTCTTACTTGATCATATATATATATATATATATATATATATATATATATATATATATATATATATATATATATATATATATATATATATATCTTTAAAAAATGAAAAACTTTTAAAAATAATTGTTCTTACGGTTCATACCATTTTTAGATACCAAACTTGATTTTAAAAGATTAAAAGTTTTTCATTTTTTTTAAAGTTATATATATATATATATATATATATATATATATATATATATATATAAATATATATAATATTTACTACATACTTGAAGGTAGCAGGGTCTTTTTTTGTTTTTATTTCTTGATTTTTTTCTTGTTTTTTGTTTTTTTTATTTTTTAAACTAAATATCTGTTTGAGTTTTTAATGTTTAACAATTATATAATTTTAAATAAGAAGAATATTAAATATCATAGTATTTTCCGTTCTTATTTTTTTTGAATCATATTATTTTAGATAATAAAATTTTGAATCATAGTATTTTGAATTATAACGATATGATGCCTGATATATATTTGGATTATATTAATTTGGATCATAATATATTAAATTAAATAAATTTTTTATTCAATACATCATTTGGATCATTATATTTTTTGAATAATTTAACTTTGAATCATAAAAAAATATAATAATTAAGGATCATTAAATTTTTGAATCAAAATATTTTTTGATAATAACAAGTTAAGGATCAAAAACATATTGAATCATAAATTTTTTGAATCATCTCTATATGGATCATATTATGTTTAACAATTTTTAAAAAAACTTTTAAGCTTTTAAAATCAAGTTTGGTATCTAAAACACCTTATTTTTTTTTTAAGAATTCTTTTCGCAAAGACATTCGAATAATAAGTAAAAATATTTCTTAAATTTTTATAATTTTTGGAGAATTTTTTTCTAGGTTTTTTTTAAATATAACAAATCTATATATATATATATATATATATATATATATATATATATATATATATATATATATATATATATATATATAATAGGAGTATGATCAAATGAGAATACCTAAAAGGTTGAGAACGTGAGAACAAATATCATCCGTCTATTATCTTAGATCTAAGGTTATAATTAATTAGAAATTTTATTAATAGTAAAATGTTTAAATTCAATTAATTTGAATTAAAATTATGAAAAGGGTATTAGAGTAATTAATCATTCCTTTATTTTTAATGGCTCCTAAAATCTCTCAATCTCTCTTTCTTATACCTAAACCTATGACTTTCCAGTATTATCGACTTGCGTCGCCGCCATCCACGAACCACTTTCACAACCAGAGAATGAAAAAGCATCGCCTCTGTCTTCGCCGATGATAACCACCATCTCCCACAATAAGACCCTGATTCTGCTTCTATCTCCAACCATCTCTATAATCCAATGTCTCCTCCATTCATGAGAACCAGACCTTTCAACATCCTAGGGTTATCGACTGTTTGACCTCCTCTGTCGAAAGCAGATGAATGAAATTGAAGAGGAAGGATAGTTGGGTCTCGCCTCCAGCAAGGCGACAATCCGACTGGGTCAAGGTGGCGTGTGTGTGCTGAAGATCGATGGTGCCCTAAAGCTATGAAACAATTCAAAATCAGATTATTAACTTAAATCTTGATTTTGAACAATGCAGACCATCATGGTTAGTTGATAGCAACCGAATTGCCCCGTGGGATGAAATTTGACTCGTTGGATCATGAAATTATTTGGCATTTACTTGCTAAAAGTGGTTTACAAATGTGTTCGTTATAATCACTTATGATTATAAACATGGTTGTACATATGATTAAAAGACGTTGTAATAATCATTTATGATTATAACAACGTATGCTTTTCTACTAATAATTCATTTTAATATTTTGTTGGTCTTTTTTGTCATTACATGTTATTGTCATTTTTGTAGATATTAATCAAAGAAAAAGGAATGCTATAATTTTTTAGATATCGTGTCTGCTCCTGCCCGTTACACAAGCTTGCGAGCCATTTGATTCAAAGAGAATGAAGGGGTTGTGACCATTGTGTTCGTTATAATCACTTATGGTTATAAACATGGTTTGTACATATGACTAAAAGACGTTGAAATAATCATTTATGATTATAACAACGTATGCTTTTCTACTAATCATTCATTTTAATATTTTGTTGGTCTTTTTATTGTCTTTACATGTTATAGTCATTTTTGTAGATATTAATCAAAGAAAAAGGAATGCTGGAATTTTTTAGATCTCGTGTTTGCTCCTGCTCGTTACATAAGCTTGCGAGCCATTTGATTCAAAGAGAAGGAAGGGGTTGTGACCAATTCAAGAAAATGGCTGATATAGGGATGAATTTTGCAAAAAAAAAAAAAAATCCTTTGATTTAATCATTGTCGAATATAATTATGTATAAATGTATGAAACTAGTCTTGACATATTCTTTTATGAATATAAATATATCAATGTATAAACTCAATCTTTGAAATTTTTATTTGATGAATATAATTTTTAATGTGTTGATTTTTTTTATTTGTTAGCATATTTATGTATGATTAGTAGTTTTATTTTTATTCATTTATAAATGTTATCTCTAAATTATGATTTATTATTTAGGATTACAAATATATATATTGTTATAATTACAAATGTTTTAGAATATTTTGATGAATAAAAAATCAGAAAAAAAAACGATTTTCTATTTGACAAAAAAAATAATATAAATTATATTTATCATCAATTAATAAAATAAATAAAAAAAATCGGTTCATACTCTATTTTAGGTAGATAATCATGATCGCTAAATTTTAGGAAATTAAGATTTGTATTTAATTTGTTTAAATTTAAAATAAATACATAGTTACTAATATACCCTTATAATATGATTGGTCCAGAAGTGTTCTCGCGTTCTCAACCTTTTAGGTGTTCTCATTTGATCATTTCCCTATAAATATATATATATACATACATACATATATATATATATATATATATATATATATATATATATATATAATCAAATTTTCATGATTGTGCTTATTTTGTAGATAGATATATTAGAAAAACTTTAGTTTTTTAGATTTTTTTTAAAGGAAAAAATTATGGACAAAAAACTAAGCAGGTGGACAAAAAAAAACCCAGCAGCCAATAAATGTTGCACACTAGGTGTGAGACCCATGTATTACATGGGTTTAATTAAAAAAAATAAATATAAAATTTTAACAATTTGAAAAGTTTGAATTTATAAGAAAATTTTGAATTATTAAAATTAATGAGACTTTAATGTATTGAATACATTACATATATAATCTTTTTCTAATAAATATTTTACATATATATTACCTTACACATTAAATGTGGAATTTTAATTTAATAAAATAAAAAATACAATAAAATTACAAGTGGAAAATAAAAAAATTAAAAATTCTAGAAAATGTCATGTGTCCAAATGAAGGAGAAGAGGACATGTGGAAAAAAAAACTTCATTTATTATAGTAGACTAGCCATTCTGGGGTGTGGGGGCGTGTTGGCCACATGGCCGAATTTTCCTTTTTTTTCCCTTAATATTTTTGCTTTTGTCATTTGTACCCTCCAAACAATTAACTTTCTTCGAAAATTATCAAAATTTCGCAATTAATTATGAAAATATCATATCTTCTCAAGAGATTTTAACGATAAATAAAATCAAATCCCAACCATTTATTTTCAATCTTAAGACAAAAAATTGTTATTGCGATTCATACCATTTTTCGAGTTTTTAGTTGATCATATATATATATATATATATATATATATATATATATATATATATATATATATATATATATATATATATATATATATATATATATATATATATATAGTTTCAACAATACCGTCTTTTTCTTTTAATCATGTTTCTTTTGTTAAAGGTGGTAAACTTATGCCGTAAAATGCATGAAATGGAAATCTTGGACATTGTCACACTACAAAAGCAATATGATTATATAAATAATCACCACAACAATAACAAAAGCTACACAGTTGGATTATATGCATACCTTTAAAAAAAAAATAACAAGTATATAAATACCTAAAACCTTTTTTCATCATTAAAAAGCAAATACATTTAAAAAAATATATTCCCAAATAAAAAGAAATGTATTTTTTTTTTAATATGATGATGTAAACAAGAAAGAATAGTCAAAATACATGACATATGCCATTGCTTTCATACAAAAAAGAACAAATTAATATTTCTGGCTGTGATTGTTTAACCTAACAAGAAAATTATCATAGTTTTCCATCATATAATTTATTTCTAATTGGTCAACAACTCATATTCATACCAATACTACATTAATATCTAAAGGATTGTTTATTTATTGTTCCTACTAATCTTCATATTTATTAGAGTAAGACAAGTGTTAATAAAGGAGATTAATAAAGAAAATTGATGGATTTCATGTGTTATTGTTTTATAGGAGTGGAAGATAAATAAAAACAAGAAGTAGACAAATATTTAATTTTTTTTTTAAAAAATGGATTTGTTTAATAACAACGATGTCCTTGTTCTAACAAAGATATAAACCGAGTTCCAACACTGTAATTTTTTCAAAAGTACCCGTTTTCTCTGGTCAACGTTGACTATCCCATTAATTTTTTAGTGATAATTTGTTAAAGGATTAAAATTGGGTGTTGGTAAATAAACTTTTATCGAACATATATGTGGTGGGCCCCACACACATGATTAGAGGTTCATTTAAAATATAACTTCAAATTTTTTATTGTAAGCTTTGATCTTTTGTTAATAAAACAATGATTGTATCTTTGAAGTTTATTCAATGAATTTCATATTTGATTTCGTAAATTTACTTATCAATATGCATTTCGGGTCATTATTTTATTGAGAGATTCAAATATCTAAACATATTATTTATAGAACTAAGGCATCCTTTATGAGATCTAAAATGATAAACAACATTCCTCTTAATTTCTCATTTCTACCTAAATAAGTAATTACAAAAACAGATTAACTTTATCTAATTAACTACCACAAAACATTGTCATACTTCAACAACTATGATTTTGATGGCAATGAATATGATGTTCCCTCTACTTCATTGAAAACTAGCTAAAGTTTGAGGTGAACTTACAATTGACATGAAATTCGTGTCAATCATAATATTATGAACTTACAATTGACGTGAGATTTGTTAGCATCTATATCTTAGGACCACCGGTATTCTCCCAATTCAATAAATGTATTCAAGTTTAGGAACAATCAAATTTTTTTCAATTTTAAGTACCAATGTCAATCCACTTCTAGCTTTTTTAAATCATCGAATATAATAGAACGATATATAATACAACACTTTTAATAAGGACATTTGAGATGCCAATTATATATATGTATAATGTGTGAGAATAAAATTATGTAGTAATATTGACAGATGTATTTTGTTAAAAACAAATAAGTTGTTATTGACATGTTATATTGTTATTGATTATGTACACAATCATATAAATATATTTATATATTTAAAATATATTTTTTGATATGACTGACTAGCAATTGAATCAAAAGCAATTTATAAAGGTCGATTAAGACTTAAGTTGAATATAGTCGTTCAAAGTTTAAAACTCGTGATATTTTAAAACTGATATTTGTCTGATATTGATTAATATTTCACTAATTGAAATTTTAAGTTTGAATTTTCTTATGACTTACTCATCCAACTTATTTATTTTTTGGTAAATAGCTAAAACGGTTTTGGTGGCAAGATTTGTCCATCTTCCTTTTTATATATAAACTTTTTTTACTTCTATCTCCCTTTCAACTCCTTTTCAATATGGCATATTTGAAAACCCCAAGTTTCAAAAATAATTCATCCCATGTGGCATCAATGGCTATTTTCTATAAATTCAAGAGAACCTTCTTCACATGTTAAAAAAATCAATGGCTTTCTTCCTTATGTTTAACTAAAATTAGGAATCATATCCAATATCTCTTCTTTATAAATGCAAGGGTCGAAGTGGAGCTCAGCAAAACAAATTATGCTTGATTTGAAGAACATTGTTATTTTTGTCTTTAAGCAAGTTGGTGTGTACTTTCTTGTTGAACAATATGAAGTATGTTCATGTTGGTATTTTTTTAAGAAACTACGGAGCCACCCTAGGACCAGGGTAGGACCAGACCTCACCCCCCCCCCCCCCCCAACCCCCCTCCTCAATTTTTATTTTTTTTTAAGTTATTTCAAAAATTATGTGTACTTCAATTGGCAAGCTCCCTTCCATCTTTTTTTTTAAGGAATTCATTTCTAAAGTTACATGTTGCCCCCTCATATTTAGAAGTTAAGTTCTTTTAGTAATTTAGTTTTCAAATATTGCATATTTTACGCCTTAAATTTTATAAATTTGCAAAATTCAATTTTTAGCTAATTTAATTTAGTTTTAAGTTGTTCTTTTTTAATTTATTTTTCTTGTATATAAAAAAAATTATATTTAGGGGCCAATTTTCACTTTTTACACACACACACACACATATATATATATATATATATATATATATATATATATATATATATATATATATATTATTTCAGAAGGAACACCCTAAATTTTTTTTTTGGCTCCACCCCTCTACAGGTGTATTGCATTTGGTTTGTTGGTATTTTGATTTGCAAAACTAGTGATTATACCTTTTTTTTGTTAAAAACCGAATAAAATAACCTCTATTTGCAATGTTATTCATTTTGATATGTATTTGATATTAGTATTGTAAAAAAATGATAAAGTGCATGAGCGGCTCATATGAACTCGTACCAAGGCCTAATTGGAAGTAAATTAACAATATTTTGAATGTATCATGCTTTGGACATTGGATTTGTAGCTTGTAATTCCACTCCTCAAACATTAATCATTATATTTGGAAAACTTATATGTTAATTTCATAGAACTACTTGAACATTTTGTTTGAACTTGTAAATAATACACAAAGAACATAAAATATCGTGAACATTGATAATTCATTTTAGTTTAAATAAATAAATAAATAAGTATAGAAAACTACAAATTGATTGTTACATAAACATACATGTCATCTTTGCTATCAAAAACTTGAAAGGAAAATAGAATCCCAACAAAAACCATTCGATTAGACCAAAATTATATAGCCCCTGGTAGAACTACCATTAATTTCAATCTAATGACAAAGGTAAAAAAAACAAAATGCAATTTACTATAAGAACAATTTCAATTTTCTAGCTTGACATTTGTTTTGCTCCCTTAGTGCTTCCATTGGATTGTTGCTTTTCAATAACCTGTTGGTTATTTTGGTAACCAAAAACATAAATGCGGAAACATAAACTTTGGATCTTTAATCTCGAATCTGATTAAAAGAAAACTTAGACATTAAAGAACGATTACATACCTGATTTCATTATAATCTTCGGATTTGAAGAACTAGGATTGGGTTTTCCAGTTGATCTCAAGAGCTCTCTCTAGAATCCCTCAGCAAACCCTAAATGAATTTACATGTGTATTTCGTGTGTCTTGAACTGCTCCTCATCACATGTATATATAGATGGACATATACCCTAATGTGAGAGATGAAAGGGATCTTGAGGATCTTGAGTCAAACCGGAAACTCAACCCACAAGGTAAGTAAATATTTTATAAATCGATCCATCAACAATTTATAATATTACCATAATAACTAGATTTAATGATAGCATTATATATATATATATATATATATATATATATATATATATATATATATATGATGTGGTCCCGTAATTATTTAACAATATCTCACTGGACCACGAATATATAAATGAAATGTACGTATAATGTATAAGCGCTTTAATGAATGTTATCATAATATTGGTACCCTTAAACAATCTCGTCCACTAATCATAATAGTATAGGATCAAAGCGGTCTTCGTTACAATTTACGTATCTAAACCTATCAATGGTCACGTGTATATATATATATATATATATATATATATATATATATATATATATATAACACAACATAGAACAACATAGATTAAACATGATGTGTGGTTTTAAAATCTAAATAGATTTCCAACAAGTTCCTCTTTAGATTGAAGTGAGATCAAACTTCAAATAAGTGCAACTAATAATGGAGTCAACCAAATTCTTAATTTTCTATAGAAAAACATAATTGTTCTTAAACAAAACATAAAACACCATAAAACTCCCACTAAAACCAAATATCACACCAACGTGTGTAGTATGCTTATGAAAGACCTAAGGAGGTAATCCATTTATGAGCGGATCCTCATGGAGTTTGTCCATATGTGTTGTATATATTTCCATTTTGCACTATTGTGTTAACAGAAGGAAACTTTATGTCAATATGCTTTTACTTAATAGAACTTCTTTTGTTGGAATATAACGTTGTTGACTTATCATCACAACTTTAATGGTCTTTCAATAGCAATAATGTGTAGCCTCGTGACAAATTTCCAGAACCATATTCCATGCTACAAATTATGTTGCTATTATGGAAGAAGCTACCGAAGTCTATTCTATGAAATGGCTCATTATGCTAAAATGTAAAAGTATCCTGACATGGATCGGCAACCATTTTAGCATCTAATAAAATTAGATTCTTAATAAAAATGATCTCCAAAACATCTAATTTCCTATAGTTGAGCATATATCCTTTTGTTATATATGGATATCTCAAAATCCATTTGGCTGCTTTCTTATGATCCAAACTTAGGTTGCGTAGATATCTGCCTAAAACCAGAAAGATAAATTTACTCCCACTTAATTTGTGATACACAAAATCATCTACTGTATTTACCTCAAAATCAAAAGATATAATAAATTGATGAAAAATGTGGTACCGTGCATAGAATATCCATAGTTGAGGTTGTTGAGTTTGTTTATTCAAAATAAAAGATTGAATAACATTTTCAATCACTGATTCATAATCTGCATACTATAAAAAACAATAAGAGGAATCAAGATTGATTCCTCCTTAAGGATAATGTTTTAACTTTGTTTCTCCCCAAACTCAACATCCTCAAAGAATGTTGCTCTATCCAAAATGTAAGGTCAAGATACATGCAATTGAGAACTAACATAATGCCCTCATTCCATTCCTTAAAGTTAATCTCATTGAGTACATGAATCATAAATGTGATCAATGTTAGCAGATATAATATCATAATTCAAATTTGTTGTTTTGAGAACATAAGAAAATCTATTTTTATGTTCATTAATCCATAAACCGTAATCAATAAATTCAATTTATGACATCTTTACAAGGTATCAACACAACATTAATATCAAGTTTTTGGACAGTAATACTAACTTGCAAGAGATATCCTTGTTTTAGAGATAAACATTGACAATAAATCATGTCAATTAACAAACCCCTCTTTGGATTGACTTACTAATCACATGGAACCAAAAAAATTATCACATGTTTATCACCACATATATGTTTATTCGGCCAAATATCAGTCTATTTTTGGGTTGGCTCATACCCGAATTAATAAACACATAAACTATAGCTTTTGATAATAAGAATCGACAATATATCATGTCAATTAATAAGCCCCTATTTGGATTGACTTATTAATGATATGTAACCTAAAAATTGTCACATATTTATCATCAAAATGTGTTTACCCGACCAAATATTAACCTACATTTGGGTCGATTATTATCCGCATTAATAAACACATAAACCAAAGATTTGAAGTATCTATAAATTAACTTTCACAAAAGATAACACTTTGACGATATATTGTGTCAGTTAATTTACTAAAAATAGATAAATAAACATGTCATAAAGGTAGTTTATTGGCAATCTGAAATATTTATGAAATTATGCATTCTTTTAGGCCGAACACACTTCATATAAACAATAACATATAATACTAAATGTATTTAGAACTAAATTGATTAAATTAATAATTTCCATAAGCCAAAGAATTCAGGTACTTAATTAAGGTTTTCAAAAACAAAGAAAAAAAAGGTTTTCAAAAACAAAAAAATAATAATATTGATCTGTCAATATTTCTTTAAAGCGTACCCAAACAGGCACAAAACAACCAATATTAAAAATATTTGTTGTATCAAAAATGTTTACAGAAAAATATACACAAGTTTTGGCTAAGGATCTACAGCCAAATTGGTTTTATATACATATAAATAATGTTTATTATTGTTCTACATGCGATTTTAACATATTTTATCCAATAAACTAAATTGGCTTTGCTGATGTTGAAAATAAAGCCCCTAAAAAATCCAAAAAAACAAAAAAAAAAAAAATAATAACACAAAAGGACACGCATAGTATGGTAGCCCTGTGATTCAATTTAAAATAGAGTTGATATGGCTTATTAAAACCATATCTAATCATTGCTTAAATTCTATGAGGGGTACCAAAAAAATGTAATTTAAATGGTTCTATACAAATATTTACCACCATTAGATGTACTAAAATTCAATAATTCCTTTAAGCAAAATCAAATAAATAAAGGAACTTGAATCATATGAGCGTTGGAGCATAATTTTGAGATAAATTGAAGATAAATCCACCATATTAACTAAAGAACCAATGCAATTAAAAAGCAAGTATGTGCTGTCAATCAATTTGGATAATTAATTGAATACTAAACCTATAGATCAAAGATGATCAACAACTAAAATAAAGCTCCATAACCTTATGTACAAATAAATCACGTAGGTATGTATAAAACACGATATTAATCATCCATCTTTTAAACACAACATAATCTTAAAATTGAAGGGTTTTGAGCATCCTAACAACCTTAAGGTGCACATACAACCCTAAATGCTTTGAATCTATGTTTTCTCTAATTATACATGTAAAATGATTTTCCAAAGCATTTCCCTAACTATCATACAAACATGGGTACTTGTATAACAAAAATCTAGTTAGAACACATACCTTTTTTTGTAGCTTGATTCCTTGGATCTTTAAGAGCCTAACACCCCAAATGTGATGCCTCAAATGCTTCACACAACACCACCAACAATGTAGGACTTGAAAGAGAATACTTGTACTCAAAATCGACTATGGCTCTTCCAAGAACACTAGGGTGCCAATTTTAGGAGCTCATGGGTTTCTTACTTAGTGTGGCAAAACTAGGGTTACACCATATAAACCCTAATGTGCATGACCTTCCATATTCCTCATACTTTATGGGTTTAAACCTCCATGGATCATCCATGGGTTTAGCCCAACATAAGGAATCATGGATCGTTGACCCACACCATAAGAATGAGTGATTTACCAAATCAACCCCTTATATTTAATTAGTCTCTTTTGATCACAAAGCTAATTCCAAATTAATTCTTGATCAATACTAATTAAATAATATGATTTCATATTAATATATTAGAACTTATAATATATTAATAAATTATAAATATCCTCTTCTCATAAGTCCATCCTTACAAATTGTTCTGGTGCCATGCAACCCAAATGGACCATGCTACTCTCGGGTCAAATACATACCAATTATAGTTATGAGCTTAGACACTAAATCCAACAGTCTCCCACTTGGATAAGTCTAACAACTATAACTGCAAGTTACGACTTAAGACACCGACCATCAATCGTAACTCTTAAAAGCCTAGGTCGAACTGAGACGCTCCATTTTAGATAAGTGATCATATAATCCTTTGTTCTCAAGATATCAGTCGGACAAATACATGGAACAACATCATACTTACTGTCCAACAGTTTGTTTCTTGATCTCCAATTTGTTTGACATAGAATCTAATCGAACACATCAATTAAGTTCTGACCGGGCCCGACACATAGGTCAAAACAAAATCATCGAGGGGCCCAAGATATCGCTTTTAATCCTCCAAGGACTAAAAGGAACATATAAAGTTCGACTCATATGCTTGTACTAACAACTCATCAAATTGTACACAACAGCACATTTTATAGCATCAAGTTACTGAAGCGGTTTCGTACTATCAATGCACAATCAACTCATAGTCAACAACTCATATCTCTTGGTTTCAAGACTTATATGATATTATCGTTTCACGATCACTCGAGATAAATTCCATGAAGTGATACAAGTGAGTGTGGGTTTAATCCAATACTCAGACCTTATGAGCTCTCATGAATGTTGCAACAAACTTTGTTATGTCTAATACAATTCAGACAAATCTACAAGCCAAATTCATGAGAGTCTTGCTTCAATACCTATTTCCAACGTATGATCGACCGTGGATAGTTTGAATAATATAATTATTCTAGAAGTCAAAACATGCAAAGTGAAACAATAGTAAATGATTGACATAAGACAATACCATACTAGTAAATAAAAAACACTTTTTATTTAAGCATCAAATGTCAATTGCATTTCAACTATTACAAGTTTCAAAAGCTATCTAATCATTAAAACTAATATCGTCCTTCAGCTCGATGCGCCTCGCATGCTGTAAGTGCTTAACCCTACTCACTCCCTTCATGAGGGGATCTACTGGGTTCTCCTCAGACGATGCCCTCTTTTCCACGAGGATTCCTTCTTCTATTCGATGTGGGTTAATGTCATAAAAACCATCAAATTTTCATAGTTTTGTCGGTTTTGCTCAAAGTTGAAATTTATGTCCGTTTTTATCCAAATATTTTCGAAAAAATGTTCGGTTTTACCTTTTTAACGATGATAACAGGTTTTCCAGGTTACCATTATACTAAATTCCCAAAAAAAACCCTTAAGTTTACCATTTTTTTTTTTTTTGCGTTTTTACCCTTAAGTTTGTTATTTTTTTACACTTTTACCCTAAGTATATTTTTTTTCATAATATACATAATCATGCAGAAAAATCGTATTTATATATGAAAATTTTTTTAATTAAATATTGTATTTATATTTTTTTAATGTTATATATATATATATATATATATATATATATATATATATATATATGTGTGTGTGTGTGTGTGTGTGTGGGTGTGTGTGTTTTTGCATGGTTATACCATTTAAAAAGATAAATAATATTTTTAGAATTATGAATATGTGTTTTATAGATATAATTTTTAGAAGTATAAATACATATTTTTACATTTTTATATATTAATATGTATCTATATTTCTAAAAATATATTTATACTTAAAAAACATATATCAAAATACATATTTACACTTCTAAAAATATATGTATATACTTATATAAACATGTTTATGAATGAACAAGTTTTTTATTGATATATATATTTTTAAATACATAAAAATATGTATTTGTAGTTCTAAAAACATATTCGTTTGTTTTTTTACATCTTAAATGGTTTATCCAAGAAAAAAACACATACACACACACACACACATATATATATATATATATATATATATATATATATATATATATATATATAAAGAAATAACATTAAAAAATGTAAATACAATATTTAATTAAAATTTTTTCGTATATAAATATGATTTTTCTGTTTGAATACGTATAATATGAAAAAAAAAATACATAGGGTAAAAGTGTAAAAAAAAATTATAAACTTAAGGGTAAAAACGTAAAAAAAACTATAAACTTAAGGGTTCTTTTTTGCAAAGTTAATATAATGGTAACCTGTTATCACCGGTAAAAGGATAAAACCGAATATTTTTTTGGAAAATGTTAGGGTAAAAACGGACATAAAATTCAACTTTGGGCAAAACCGACAAAACCTTGAAAACTTGAGGGTTTTTATGACATTATCCCTTTCGATGTCTAATGAAGTGGTATTTTCTGTCGATGTGCTTGGATCTTCCATGATCCCTCGGTTCCTTGGCTAAGGCAACTACACTCTCGCTGTCACAGAAAATCTCCATAGGCTCCTTGATAGATAGTACAACTCCAAGGTCTCTGATGAAGTTCTTCAGCCATATTGCCTCCTTCGCCGCCTCGCTTGCTGCTATGTACTCTGATTCGCAAGTTGAATCAGCTACTGTTTCCTGCTTGGAACTTTTCCAAGTTATTGCTCCTCCATTTAGAGTAAAGACCCAGCCCGACTGAGAGCGGAAATTATCCATGTCGGTTTGAAAGCTGGTGTCACTATACCCCACCACCCTCAAGTCATCACTCCCACCAAGGGTAAGGATCCAATCCTTATTCCTCTGCAAGTACTTGAGAATGTTCTTTACCGCATTCCAGTGAGCCTTTCCCAGATTTCCCTTGATATCTGTTGACCATGCTCAAAGCAAAGGCCACATCAGGGCGAGTACAAGTCATAACATACATGATCGAGCCAATTGTGGAAGCATATGGTATTCGACTCCTCTCTGCTATCTCAACCTCTGTACTCTAACTTTGAGTTTTACTCAGTTTAGCATTGCTCTGGATCGGTAAGTCACCTTTCTTGGAATCCATCATGTTGAATCTTTTCAACACCTTCTACAAGTAGGTACTTTGACTAAGTCCAATTAGTCTCTTACTCATGTCTCTCAATATCCTTATCCCAAGAATATTGGAAGCTTCTCCGAGGTCCTTCATAGCAAAACACTTCCCAAGCCAAGAATTAACCTCCTGCAAGGTTGGAATGTCATTTCCTATGAGTAGTATGTCATCCACATACAATATCAGAAAGCTAACTATGCTCCCACTAGCTTTGACATATACACAGGATTCATCCTCGCTTCTCGAAAATCCAAACTCTTTGACTTTCTCATCGAAACAAAGATTTCATCTGCGAGATGCTTGTTGAAATCCATAAATGGATTTCTCAAGCTTATACACTCTATTAGGGTACTTTGCATCGAAAAAACCCTTTGGATGACTCATGTAAACATCCTCAGCCAACTTTCCATTAAGGAAAGCGGTTTTGACATCCATTTTCCATATTTCATAATCACGAAATGCAGCTATGGCTAGCATAAACCTAATAGACTGAATCTTCGATATTGGTGAGAAGGTCTCATCATAATCAACTCCCGGAGTTTGAGTAAAGCCCTTCGCAACCAGTCCCGCCCTATAAGTGTGTACTTTCCCATCCATGTCGGTCTTCTTCGTGAAGATCCATTTGCACCCAATTGTCTTAGAACCCGGTACATTGTCAACCAAGTTCCAAACTTGATTGTCATACATGGACTGAATCTCGTTGTCCATCGCCTCTTTCCATTTAGCAGACTCGGGGCCTGCCATGGCTTGCTTGTAGTTGTTAGGTTCATCCAAATTTACCAGTGTGCTATCACTGATAAATGTATCACCTTATGTAGTAATATGGAAACCATAAAACTCAGGTGGAACCCTAACTCTACTGGAACATCTCAGAGGTACAGACTTGTCGTGAGTCTCGTGTCTCACGAAAGCCTCGCAACCCCAAACCTTGATGTGGTCTAATTTGGGAAACTTCCCAGTCCACATCTCGTGAGGTGTTTTGGAAACCCTCTTGGTAGAGACTAGATTAAGGATATGGGCGACAGTCTCTAAGGCATACCCTCAGAATGTGATTGGTAACGAAGCTCGACTCATCATGGAACGAACCATGTCCAACAAGGTTCGATTGCGCCTCTCAGCCACACCATTAAGCGGTGGTGTCCTAGGTGGCGTCAACTGTGAAACAATTCCTCATTCCTTAAGATAGTCAAGGAACTCGATACTAAGATACTCACCAACCTGATTGGATCGGAGCATCTTTATCTTCCTGCCTAGCTGATTCTCCACTTCTTGTTTAAACTCTTTGAATTTCTCAAAGGTTTCTGACCTATGCTTGATTAAGTATACATAGCCATATCTACTGTAATCATCAGTAAAAGTCACATAGAAGTGATTAGCATCCCTTGTGGCGGTTCTGAAGGGCCCACACACATCGGTGTGTATGAGATCCAACAAACCTTCACCCCTTTCACACGTACCAGTGAAGGGTGATTTAGTCATCTTTCCAAGCAAACAAGATTCGCAAGTGTCATCCGACGTTAAGTCAAATGACTCCAAGACTCCATCCTTTTGGAGTTGGCCTATGCGCTTCTTGTTGACATGTCCAAGACGAAAACGCCACACACATGCTTTATCTAATTCATTGGATGAATCGATATGCAACACATTATTTCCTAAGTTGTCTACAACATTCACAGTTTCATATACACCATTACAAGTTAATGCTTTAAAATAAAAAACACCATTATAATAAGCATTTATAGCACCAATTTCATCATCAGATGAAAAACTATAGCCTTGTTTATACAAACCATGAAAGGAAATAATATTTCTCGCCATATCATATGAGTAGCAACAATTATTCAAATCTATTTCTAACCCAGTACTAAGCAATAAAGAGTAAACTCTAATCTTGGTGACAAGTGAAACCTTCCTATTCCCCATGATCAAGTTTATTTTCCCGTGCTCCACATCCTTACTTATTTTTAGGCCCTGCATATCAGAACAAATGTGAAACCCATAACCTGTGTCAAGAACCCCAAGAGTTAGAATGTGATGAGTTTTTAGATAAAATAGTATAAATACCTGCATGGGTGGGTTTAACCTTCCCATCTTTGACATCCTGCAAGTATTTTGGGGCAGCTTTGCTTCCTGTGCCCTTTGTCATGATAGTAGAAACACTCTGCTTCCTTAGGAATGGAAGAGGGAGCAGTAGAACCAACATTGGTCCTACTTGAAGAGGATCCATCAAGAGACTTTCTAGTGCGGCTCTTTGAGGGAGCCTTCCTCTTCTTCCCTTTCCCTTGTCCAATTGCCAAAACATAGGCAGTTGCGGTAGGAGTAGAAACAACATTTTTTACCTTTGAGACCGGTTTCAGCAGTCCTCAAAAGTGATGGATTTTAGCCATAAGAACATCCTATGTGCTCATGCAAACCCTAATGCTTGGATCTAGGTTTCTCTATTGTACATGCAATTCGTCCAAGACTTTAAACCCTAGTTCTAGCATATGATAATCATTATTAACATAATAATGGGTTTGAGATATTACCTTGATTGTTATGTAGCAATAACAATCTCAAATCCTCCTTGTAATGGTTTTAGAAAGCTTAGAGTCACAAGTGTCACTCCTCTAATGGCTCACAAACACCAAGAGCAAGAGGATGAAGAATGATAAGAGAGAAGGCTGCCCAAGAACGTCCAAAACCCTAAGGAGTTCCTTCCAAACGTTTTTGGTGCTCTAGGGATCTTTAAATAGTGAGGCTATTAGGGTTATCTAACAAGGAAACCCTAATTTGGATGCTTAGGCCCTAAGCAACCCATGGACTCCTTCCTTAGAGGCCTAGGACGATTTCTAATGGGTTTCCCCATAGAATTCGTCCACCCCTCTAATATGGAGTCCATTAGCCCAATATTCAACTTATCATACAACTGACAGTTCTAGTCCCTTAAGTTTAATTAATGAATTTTAGCCACAAAGTTAATTCTTATTAATTCTTGACTAATATTAATTAAACAATATGATTTCTCCTTTAATATATTATTCTCATAATATATTAATAATCATAATTAATCCTTTCTCTTCATAATTCATCCTATCAAGTTGCTTTGGTGAAGGCAACCCAAAAGGACCATGCACCATCGGGTCAAGTACATACCAAAATAGTTATGGACTTAGACACTAATCCAACAGTCTCCCACTTGGATAAGTCTAATAACTATCCTGCGTATGACTTCAGATCCTGATCTGCAATCATAGCTTTTAAAAGCCGCTGTCAACTCTGATCTTATCAGATACGCGTCCTTTAGATAAGGGATCATATATTCCTCCATTCTAGATATCGTATAGATTTGAGACATGGATTTCAATCATTCTCTCTATACTGTTTCCCGATTTTCAATTTATGACGACTGACAACAGACTACATTTGAACACATCAAATTAGTCCCGGCTTGGCCAAGCACTTAGTGTCATCACTAAATCATCGAGGGGTCCACAAATATCGCTTTTATCATACTTTGGATAAAAGGAACGGATAAACTTTGACTCAATGCTTGCTTGCACTCACTCACCAAATCACACACAACAATATGTTTTATAACACCAATTTACTGGTGCGTTTACATATTATCAATGTGCAACCGACTCGCAAGATACAACTCACACATCTCGGTTTCAAGAATATAAGATATTATCGTCTCACTAATCACTCGTGATACAAATCCATGAAGTGATCCAAGTGAGCGTGGGTTTAATCCAATGCTCAAATCATATTCATAAGCACTCATGAATGTTACAACAAACAATTGCTTATGTCTAATACACTTTAGACAATCCACACACCAATTCATGACAGTCTTCATTCATACCTACTTCCAACATATGAACGATTGTGGCCCGTTCGAATAATTTGACTGTTCTCAACCAATTAAATTATTCAGGAAGTCAAAACATGCAAAGTGAAACACAAGGATAATACTAATCCCATATGGCCTCAAACCTTTGAGTATAAATAAAACACCTTTTATTTATCACCATATCGATTACTCATTATTTGTCGTTTCGGGTAATCAACTTCTTATTTGAATTATAACTATACTTTTCCCATGCTCTTAGCATGCACACAATGCTAACCTATGGTCCTTACTTTGTGAAATAGATCAAATGAACACATTTCCAATCATACTCATTTCACAACTCCCAATCCTTATCATAAGTATAAGAATATCAAATTCTTGCCACTTGTAGAATATGTTAGATTCTAACATTTTATGCAATGATTCCTTTGGTAATGTCACTGCACTAAGGTCACAATGACTATTGCCAATGAAGTACAAAGCTCTCTATCGGAAATTGTTACAAGACAATTCCATAGATGTGATGTCTCTCACTCAAAGTACATTCCTTTGAACATCCTTCTTGCATAAAAGTTTCTAATCTAGACATAGATTCTTAATATCCAACTCCCAATATGGAAACCTTTCCATACTTACCATATGACAACTCATTCTTAATAGAATCTTATCTATTCATAATAATGTCGATATGCTCCATCCAATATCATACTTCCAACTACTCACAAGCGACCAATCCTTAGCAAGCTTTGGATCATCCTTTGATAGTTGTTTAATTATCTTAGTCAAAACCGATTCTTGTCCTTTTTCCCTCTAAATGCACTAGACATTTGGAAAAATTTTAGAATGGTCAAATATTATAGCATTTGCAATCGATCCTATACCCGAAGCGTGTGGGACACGATGCATAATGTCTTACATAAAGATTCGATACTTTATCAATCTTTTGCCATAATATTTTACGTGTCACATTCTCACAATTTGATTTATGAAGAGGGACTCCATAATCATAATCGGAATTTGAGAACGTACTATGTATCCTTGACTAAATTTATTAACATTCCACAACCTAAGCCTTTAGATTTGAAATGAAGCATAATATTCTCTCCCTTAATTATAGCAAAACAACTATTTAATCCTTACGACTTTGTAAAGTATAACTCTTGTTTTCTATAATTAATATTGCTAACTTGCAATACTTGCCTTAATAATCATACAATCATAACATTTATGCTCCCACTATCACGATGATTATTATAACCATAACACTTATGCTCCCACTAGCTTTAACATGTATTCAGAAACAGCTTAACTTTCAGAAAAACAATGCCTATTGAATTTCTTTAAGTTCATATTTCTAATACCCAATGCTTTGATAATCTTTTATCAAGGCTTTATAAACTTATACACCTTTGCCTTAGATAGTTCATGTGTGTGTCTTAAACAATCCAGACAAATTTCCAAATCTCACAATTCGAATCATGGAAAGGGATACCGTAACCATAATCGAATTTGAGAATACAATTTCACAATCACTATCCTTTTAAAATCTCTATTAGTGAAAGCATTTCCTCACAGTCATTTTCATGAAGGAGGGAATCTTATGACACTTAGATTTTAATGGTGTATGTGTTCCTATTCATGTGAATTTGTCAAAAACAAAGTTTCCGACAAATTCAAACTCATATGGACCGAACTTTTTAATCTTGATTTCTTGCCTTATGGTAACACAGTTGCCCACCATGTCTTCCAAGTAGTTTAGCAGCTCACCTTTTCCTATCAATGTACTTTTCATTGATCAAGGTCCTTGCCTTTTATGCATTCAAATGAGAACTCATCGAACTCATATGCATAATTAACTCGATTGGAACGGCACAGAAACAAGATAACGTCAACACGATAGGTTGTAAACCTCTATTTGTGTGCTAGTGATGATCGACAAGGTTTATTCTTGATTAGTTCTTGAAAACTTTCAAGACCATTAAGACTCCCACTGACTCCTTGACATATAAGATTCTCTTGTCAATAAGCATTTCTTGACAAACAAATATTCAAGAGTTAGTGTAGCTTTTATCAAGACAAAACACTTCATAAATTGGTCCTAGTTGGTTTTTGTCTTATCCAAGACATCACAACTTTCCAATTTCAAATGTGAAAAAATAAGAAAACATTTTTCCAAATTCTACATTTGATGAATGTTATAAACCTTCTTAAGACTTGTCACTCAATGTCACAATCTTAACTTTAAGACTTGGTTTTGGAACGAAGTATGATTGACTTCTTGATTTAACCATTTCTTTAATTCTCGATTCCTCTTCTTAGACATACAATTGCACAAAGATTCACTTAAAGGATCAATTGAGATATGGTTCTTAATCATTAAGACTAATCATAAAACATAATAAAAGGTACTCTCCCTTCTTCTTAGAATAGAGAAACTTTTTATCTTTCTGCCTACTTGATTCTTCTTATTCGTTCTGCTATTGATCAATTCAGAACTACAATTTATCTTATAAGTGTAATCATATTTACCAAACCTTTAGTAAATCATGACGAATATCTTTGTTACTCTTGTGGTGGACTTGATCACCACACAACTTTGTGTACTCGATCTCCTAGTCCTTCACTTGAAACTTTGTCAACGACTTAGTCTAATTTCCAAATATGAAATTTCTCATTCATCGTGCAACCAAGTTGCATGATTCCAAGTTTCTGTCCAATTGAAACTTGGGCGATGAGAAACTCTCCCTATTTGGTAAATTCTCGACATTTCCACAATTAACATGATTAAGAATCACATCCATTCGTTGTAGAAATATGCAAACATCAATTTTTCATAACGATTTCATTGCAAGGAAATAAATAAATAAACGAATGAGTCAAATCAAAATTTATTTTATTCATTAAAATTAGCGGAAAACATTTGTCCTTACAATGCAAAATCAACTGAAAACTATGTAATTAAATATTCCTAACTACTCTATCATAACTTTCTAAGCTCAAAATCTAATCTTCGAATCCATGCGATCGAGATCCATTTCTTCGTGATTAGACTCATCTTGCTCTTTCATCAAGCTTCCTCTCTTTTCATTGATTCTGCAAAACATTCAAATGCAATCTTATCACATTATGTATTAAGAATCAATGAATATGAACTTAATGGAGTTAGATAGTGGATTTTACCTGAAGCACAACCATACTCTTTGACTCTCCCATCTTCTGGACTCTTCAGGCTCTTAGGGCAGACTTGCATCCAACGCCCTTTCTCTTGGCAGCAAACGCAGGTCAGTTCTCCTAAAACGTCCTCGGAAGCATGGTTAGTTGACTTTCCCAACAAATACGCCCCATTGCTTTGCCAAATCATTTCTGATTCAGCAGCAATGAGCATGTAAGTTAGGTCAATGAGGTTTTCGTCATGATCCATTATATAATACTTTCTTTTGAACTCATTATATGATTCAGGAAGTTACTGCAGAACCCAGTTCACAGCGAACTTATCCAGGAATGACGCACCCAACATTATCAACCTATCAATGTGTGATTTCATTCCTAGAACGTGGGCACACACGGGTTTACCATCTTCATGTTTCATTTCCAATAGGGCTTTAGTGACATTGAACCTTTCAATTCTTCGATCTTGTGGGTTAGGGAGAACAACGGGAGGAGGAGGAAGTGAAGCATGATTTCTTGTTCCTCGATCGAATCGTGGAATATCATCTTCATGTGGAATGATTGTTCCACGGGATTTGGGAAGACCATAGTTGTCGAACTTTGACATCTACAAAACGGGAGAAAACAAATTCAAGTTAGTTGATTGATTGAGTCCTTAATAAATCACCCAAATGAGATATTAAGGCTAGGATCCAACACAATACTCTACAACCTAGAAAAGGGATGTCGTAATCTAGTTGCAAAATATTTGAAGGGAAAAACAGATTAAGTTTTAAATGTATTGAAAACTCCTAGATCCTTTGAGATTCATTGAACTTTTCAATGGCATGTTTAAATCTTGATATACCTCTCTAGTTTGTGACTGGGATGCCGAGGATCACAAAGCGGGTGTGAATAACCATGCAAATCTACATGGTGCCCTCACATGTTGCAGTCACCTATTCGATGTGCCGGTTAACCACACACGCTCCACCGAACTATAACAAACATTGAGTCACCCTTTGCTACCTTTGCTCAGAACCATTTAGTGTGCCGGTTAACCACACACGCTCCACTAACGTCTTCAAAAGGGCATAAAGTGTAATTTCATGGAATTGCATCAATTATCTTTTGCCTAAAGTAACTAAGATTGGGAATTTTATGAAAACATTTAGTTACTTTTATATTTCATTATACTTATAATGGAAGGTTTCTGTACTATCCTACCCGTTCGGCTAACGACCCTCCACTAGTCAAAAGTGCGGTGGGTAAGAGTGGATACCCATTCAATTGCCATTTTATAGGCAATTTCCTTAAACACCCCTTATAGACCAGCTTCGTGAATGAGGCCTACTAACGGTAAGACTGACTTTTACTCATACATATATATAATGTTAGACTTTTAATGTTATATATAGTATAGGGTGTATTCTACACTTTTAAAATACTAGGTGGTCAAATTTAATAATTATACTTTTAATTTAATTAAATTGTAAACATAAACTTTATGGATTTATTAAATCTCTTTTAATTATACACCTTAATTAATTAATAAAACCATAAGGGTGTGATTTGAACTTTTCAAAACAATACTAGGGTTTTAGAATTTAACATTTCTAAATTAACTTTTGATCAACTTTTAAATTCAAAAACTTGAGGGCAAGTTTTGAAACATTTCAAAACATTAGGGTTTTAACTATTTAAATTTCAAAACAAAACCTTTAAGTTCAAATTTAAACCATAAAACTTACATGGGCACAATTGAAACTTTTTCACAATACAAGGATCAAATAACAAATAATAGAAATTAAACAATTCATTTTTGCATTATCTATATTTGACCTAATTTCAATTTCTTGCAAGATAAGTTACCCAATTAATACAAATAATCAATCTTTAATCATATAAGGAAGTTATTATCTAATCAATTGGTAATTATCTTTTGTTTAATCAAGGATATTCTCAAATATAAGATAAAATTTGAATATTAAAGATCCAAAACAATTAAGGCAAGTATCCTCAAGCAAAACAACAAGAAATCCCGAAACTGCCTCCTTTTGATGCTCGAACTCGCCGAGTTCCTCTATGGACTCGCCGAGTTGGAGCTACTCGCCGAGTCCACATTGGAACTCGCCGAGTTCATCAGACAGGGGACCAAAAATTTGATCTTTGAATCTTGAACAAATAACCAAGGCATCAATACAATAGAAACCAATCTAGGCTCTGATACCACTGATGGGTTTTAACCATAAGAACATCCTATGTGCTCATGCAAACCCTAATGCTTGGATCTAGGTTTCTCTATTATACATGCAATTCATCCAAGACTTTAAACCCTAGTTCTAGCATATGATAATCATTATTAACATAATAATGGGTTTGAGATATTACCTTGATTGTTATGTAGCAATAACAATCTCAAATCCTCCTTGTAATGGCTTTAGAAAGCTTAGAGTCACAAGTGTCACTCCTCTAATGGCTCACAAACACAAAGAGCAAGAGGATGAAGAATGATAAGAGAGAAGGCTGCCCAAGAACGTCCAAAACCCTAAGGAGTTCCTTCCACACGTTTTTGGTGCTCTAGGGATCTTTAAATAGTGAGGCTATTAGGGTTATCTAACAAGGAAACCCTAATTTGGATGCTTAGGCCCTAAGCAACCCATGGACTCCTTCCTTAGAGGCCTAGGACGATTTCTAATGGGTTTCCCCATAGAATTCGTCCACCCCTCTAATATGGAGTCCATTAGCCCAATATTCAACTTATCATACAATTGACAGTTCTAGTCCCTTAAGTTTAATTAATGACTTTTAGCCACAAAGTTAATTCTTATTAATTCTTGACTAATATTAATTAAACAATATGATTTCTCCTTTAATATATTATTCTCATAATATATTAATAATCATAATTAATCCTTTCTCTTCATAATTCATCCTATCAAGTTGCTTTGGTGAAGGCAACCCAAAAGGACCATGCACCATCAGGTCAAGTACATACCAAAATAGTTATGGACTTAGACACTAATCCAACAAAAAGCCCTTGAGGTTTTCTGAGTGTGACCTCCTCCCTGTTCATATGATAGGTCATGCGGAACTGATCATAACTTAGAGTTAAGGAGTGTAGAATGATATCTATAGCCAACTCCTCAAGGAAGTTCACATTCAACTTTAGCAACCAGTCCATAAACCTTTGCATTTTCTGCAATTGGCCCGTGATGGGTTCACCATCCTTCATCCTGATTGTTATCATGGAAGAGATGATTTCATACCTCTCTTGACGAGCACTCTGATGGTATCTTTCCATCAGCAACTGGTGCATCTCAAAAGGGTAGTAGTCCTTATAGGACTTTTGGATTTCAGCTGTCATGATGGCCAACATGATACAAGACACCTTGGTAGCATCCTTCTCATGAGTCCTAAACTCAGCGATCTCCTCAGGAGTAGTAGACGACTCATCTATTTCCTTAAGCTCCTTATCTAGGAAATATTCCTTGTCCTCATAGCGAGTGACCATCATGATGTTCCTAATCCAGTCATTGAAGTTGGATCCATCAAAGATTACTCTCCCACACAAGTTCATGAGAGAGAAGGATCCAGTAGGGTTTAAGCCAGAAGTAGTGTTGGAAGACATCTAAAAAGAAAGAAAGACAAAGTTTAGATTAGATAAATAGTCCTTAATATAACAACCAAAATGAAATATTAAGGCTAGGAAGAAACACAATATTTTACAAATTGGAAGAGGGATGCCGCAATCCAACTCGCAAAATATTTGAAGGTAGGTAAATGACGATTTACCAATTTCCACCATGAAAAAAGAAATTGATTATTAAGTTTTAATTGGATTGAAACTCCTAGATCCTTTGAGATTCATTGATCAATTCAATGGCATGTTTAAATATCGATTATGCCCTTCAGGTTTGTGACTGGGATACCGACTATCACAAACAAGGTGTGAATAACAATGCAAAATGTGTTTGGTACTCCCGATGTCATTTATCACCCAATCAATGTGTCGGTTAACCATACACGCTCCATTGATCTTATGATTAACATCGAGCCACCATTTTCCACCCTTACTAGTCCAAGTTAATGTTTCAGTTAACCACACACACCCCATTAACGACTTGGCAAGGTGAAAAGTGCAATTTTCATGGATTAACCTCAATTTCACATTTTCCTAAAGTAACTAAGATTGGGAATTTATAAAAGGTTTAGTTACTTTATAATTATCATTATACTTAATGAGAATTATAGTCCTATCCTACCCGTTCGGCTAATGACCCTCCACCAGTCAAGGAAACAGTGGGTGAGAGTGGACACCCATTAAACTGCCATTTTATAGGCAGTAACCTTATACCCCCTTATAGACCGGCTTCGTGAATGAGTCTTACTAACGATAAGACTGGCTTGATCTTATACATACATACATACATATATATATATATATATATATATATATATATATATATATATATAACTATAATATTATGAAGTATAAGAGTTGAATTTTAAACTTTTAAAATTCTAGGGTTAGGAATTAAAGTATCTTAAGTGTGACTTTACAAATTCCAAAACTTAAGGACAAGTTTTGACACTATTCAAAACTCTTCATTTTCTTAACTTATGAGTTTAATGACTTTTATGAAAAAGACTTTTGGTATTCCATAACTTGATGACAAGTTATGGAATCCATTAAAAGACATTTAGATTAACAATTAAACTAACAAGAAATGTCAAAAAAAATATCTATGATCTAGACAAACTCATAAGCAAAGATAATTCACATCAACAATTTTCAAGAAATCATATACACTAATATAAATCTTGAAACTTTAACAATTATCTAGTAATTGGACAAGCATGATCATTACCTTATGAAAAAACAGGTTTCTTGGTTCAAAAAACAGTTTGGGGGTAATGATCCTAATCCAATTTCAGGCCAAAAGTCGAAAATCTACCCACTGGAGCACCAACTCGGCGAGTACATGAACTAGACTCGTCGATTTGGTCAATTAACAAAGGGACTCGGCGAGTTCACTGGGCAGAAGGCAGAAATTCGATTTTTTACACTTTGAAAATCAATACAACATCAAGTATAACATAAAACAATCCTAAGCTCTGATACTACTGAAGGGTTTTGAGCATCCTAACAACCTTAAAGTGCACATACAACCCTAAATGCTTTGAATCTATGTTTTCTCTAATTATACTTGTAAAATGATTTTCCAAAGCATTTCCCTAACTAGAATTCAAACATGGGTACTTGTATAACAAAAATCTAGTTAGAACACATACCTTTTCTTGTAGTTTGATTCCTTGGACCTTTAAGAGCCTAACACCCCAAATGTGATGCCTCAAATGCTTCACACAACACCACCAACAATGTAGGACTTGAAAGAGAATACTTGTACTCAAAATCGGCTATGGCTCTTCCAAGAACACTAGGGTGCTAATTTTAGGAGCTCATGGGTTTCTTATATAGTGTGGCAAAAAGAGGGTTACACCATGTAAACCCTAAGGTGCATGACCTTCCGTATTCCTCATGCTCCATAGGTATAAACCTCCATGGATCGTCCATGGGTTTTCACATGGGTTTAGCCCAACATAAGGAATCATGGATCATTGGCCCACACCATAAGAATGAGAGATTTACCCAATCAATCCCTTATATTTAATTAGTCTCTTTTGATCACAAAATTAATTCCAAATTAATTCTTGATCAATACTAATTAAATAATATGATTTCATATTAATATATTAGAACTTATAATATATTAATAAATCATAAATATCCTCTTTTCATAAGTCCATCCTTACAAATTGTTCAGGTGCCATGCAACCCAAATGGACCATGCTACTCTCGGGTCAACTACATACCAATTATAGTTATGGGCTTAGACACTAAATCCAACAAAACTATCACAAAGAACAAGAAACATATATCACATGCTCAGCCTTTTTATTGTGTGTCAAGAAAGCAAAAGAAAAAAACACACATAAAACAACTTTTTTTGGCTTCAAGGAGAAAACAGGTATGTATAAAACACGATATTAATAAAAAATTTCTAATAACAAATTCAATTTGGCTCTGATACCAATTGTTGGTTATTTTGGTAACCAAAAACATAAACGCAGAAACATAAACTTTGGATCTTTAATCTCGAATCTGATTAAAAGAAAACTTGAACATTAAAGAACGATTACATACCTAATTTCATTATAATCTTCGGATCTGAAGAACTAGAGTTGGGTTTTCCAGTTTAGCTCAAGAGCTCTCTCTAGAATCTCTTAGTAAACCCTATTGTATTTCGTGTGTCTTGAACTACTCCTCATCACATGTATATATATAGATGGAGATATACCCTAATGTGAGAGATGGAAGGGATCTTTAGGATTTTGAATCAAAGCGGGAACTTAACCCATAAGGTAAGTAAATATTCTATAAATCGGTCAATCAACAATTTATATTCTTACCATGGTAACTGGATTTAATGATAACATTATATATATATATATATATATATATATATATATATATATATATATATATATATGACGTGGTCCCATAATTATCTAACATAACCAAGTATGATGTCCATGTAACTAGCACACATTGTCGTATCATCTCATCCTATAAAGCCGCACATTGAGTCCTTCAAATGGAAGAACCATGGTTAGGTTCAGAATAAGAAGAAGATGTGCATAATTTATAGAATAAACTAAAATTACCTAAAATGGACAGGAAAAAAGTGTATACTTATATTGAATGAGGTCCCTAATGTACATACTACTAATAATAATCCATATAAGGGCAAGGCCATTATTAGGTCTTCGAATGGGTTGAAGATTAAGACATTATCATTATCATAGGGGGAAAATTAGAAAAAAACAAGGTTTTTAATATAAAGTAGGAGAGAGATGATAAGCGAAAAAAACGAATTGCCCTCATGCGAGGGGTACACAAAGCCACTATGTAACACCTGGTTTCAAATCGCTACATTATTCATGGTCGTGGCCCGATCATCAGTTATCTCAAGGCTTGGGATCTTGGGGAAGAAGGATTTGGCCCTTTTTGGATGAGGGTGTTAAAGTCTAAGTGATCCGAGTGTTCGATGGTGTCTCATAGCCCAACAACATAATCGTAAATTGTTATCTTATCCCTTTATGAATTTTGGGATTGGTTCAGGGATTTTTAAGGCTATGATAGGTTGCTAGAAGTGTAGGGCTTCACATCACCTTTCTGTGGATATAAAGTTCATCAGAAACGGACTTAGAATGAAGAAGTTATGGCTGCAACATTCCAAAAATACAACCTGAAAATTTCGTTTTTAAAACATTATTAAAACCATAATATCATTGCCAAAGTATAAAAATCATAACCCATGTGTTTCAAAATGTCATAATATCTATTACATATCAAATCTCATATCGAATATCATATCAAAATATCAAAGTAAAACTCCCAGGCTGAAGACTGTGGCGTGTGCCATGCGATCATCCCGAGCCCTTTCCTTTGCTAGTGGAAGTACCTGAAACCAAAATTGAAACTGTAAGAACAAAGGTTAGTGAGCTCCCCCAACCTACCACACACCATACATATATAACATGCAACTAAGAGATATGGGCCCCGCCCATACTCATGTAGATACGGGCTCCGTCCACAGCTAACTAACTTTGAGATACATGCCCCGTCCACTCTCAGCTACATCGAGATACGGGCACCGCCCACACTCGGCTACTATGAGATACGAGTCCCGTCCACACTCAACTGCTATGAGATACGGGCCCCTCCCACACCCAACTACTATGAGATACGGGCCCCGCCCACACTCAGCTACTAACAAACATACAAGTATCACATAGACAACAAGTATAACTAATTCTATCTGTCAAGCATATATCCTTAATCAAACTAAGATGTCAGATACGCCCCCGCCCACACTCGTCTATTATGAGATACGGTCCCCGCCCACACTCAGCTACTAACATATCAATCTACGGGTCGGCCTTGGTGCCTTAGACCCGTTCCTACTGAAGGGAAACTCACCTCGTATGACTGACTGCAGAAAACTTGAGTGAGGAATCCCTGTCTGCTGCTCCGGCTATCAATTCCATACAACACTTAATCAAAATCTGATAATCCTTCTTAGGGTAAAATGAGCATTTTACCCTCTATTCAAAATCAACATTTTGGACAAATTCATCACCCAGTTGACCTGACTCACCGAGTTGGTTCACCAACTCATCAATTCCCTATTCTTTCATCTTTTCCCAACCCCGACTCTACTCGTCGAGTCTAGCAAGAATTCGATGAGTCCTCCTTTAAACATAACATCGGGACTATCTTCATCTGACTCGTCGAGTTCATCCTTGAACTCATCGAGTTCATCTTCATCATATGAGTGTGGCTAGTCTGTGACTCACCGAGTTGTATGAACAACTCGTCGAGTCCGTCTTCATGGGTTGGGAGATTGCCTTGGACTTGTCAAGTATGTTCATCCACTCGCCAAGTCCCATGGTTTCCAGGTCCATAACTACATTTATTTTGTTGATTCCTCCTTCTGGACTCATCCAGATCCCTTCCAGACTCAACTAGATCCCTTCGAATCAGAAAAGGTTGGGGAACCAAACCCCCGACTCGCCGAGTCCCATGAACGACCCGTCGAGTCAAATAATGCCCATGCCTATAACTCGATTTCTGTTGTGCTAATCTCATCCAAAGGGTAGATCTGGGCTCCAGGTCGATATAACACGTAAAGTCATGAACTTTACGTCCATGCATGGGACTTATAAGCTCAAAAGACCAAAAATAGGGTTTATTACATGCATGGGGTTCTCATGGCCATAAAGTTGGCATCTTTATGCCATGAGAACCCTCCAAGATTCCAGATGTGAAGCATTTACTCTATATTACACTCTACAATCCGAAATGGCTTGGAAATGCCCCCAAAGATGACAAGATCCAAACCTCAAAGTAGATCTAACAACTAAGGAGTCAAGGTAGGAGCTCTTTACCTCAAATAACTGGAAGTGAAACCATAACTCTGGATCCACTGACTTGCTTCTTGATTCACTAAGCTTCCCCTTTCTTCTTCTAACTTCAAATCACAAGGAAAGGCACAAAATGCTCAAGAATGCTCACAATTGATTAGGGTTTCGAGGACAAAGCTTGAATGTGATGGTGGCTGGGGTGGAAGCCCCATAAGATGTTTAAATAGGGTGCAAAATCTCCAATTTAGGGTTTCACTCAGACAACTCCTCGCTGATTCGGTCTTCCGACTCGTCGAGTAGGTCACCTAGTCCCCCAACCCGGAGTTAATCCTACTCGATGAGTTGGGCCTCCAACTCGCCGAGTCCAAGGGTAAAATATGAAGTTTGGCTTGATTTTAAATGCGTACCTGAGACCGGATGTTATAATGGCTTTCGGAAGAATTTAGGGTTTTTGGGAAAAACCCTAATACGTGGGGCGTACAAGGGGAGTACACAAAGCGTACTCATGCGAGGGCATTTACGTGGGGCGTACTTTGGCATACGCCAAGCGTAGTCAGCAAACTTGGTCGCGAAGGTTCGGCCTCGTACGCTGGGCGTACGAGGGGTGTCTAAACCCTAAGTTTTAGTCATGTGTACCCTATTTAAACCTCCTTATTCCTTAGGTTTGGCCTCCTTATCAGCCTCTAAAGCCCCAGAAACCCTAAAAGTGAGTCTTAGCCTCCAATTTTAGGTGTTTGAGCCTTAGTTGAGGATTTGGTGTTCATTTGGTAACGACCCAAAAATCCAGGGTAAAATTTCATTTTTCATTATAGTCAAACACGAATGTTACTTAATCCAACCATTGAAATGTTGGGATAGTGTCTAAGGCTGTAACTATATTTGGTAAGTACTTGACCCGGTTGTGCATGGTCCTTTTGGGTTGCCTTCACCATAGCAACTTGATAGGGTGATTTAGAGAGAAGAGATATTATTATTAATATATTATAAGAATAATATATTAAAATAATAATTATATTATTTGATTAATATAAGTCATAAATTAATAAGGAGTTAATTTGGTGACTTAAAGAGATTAATTGAATAAAGGGGTATAAACTGTCAAATGTATGAAAGTTGTATTTTGAGCTGATAATCCTTATGGATATAGGGTTGGACGATTTTAGGGATATGGATCACCTAGAAATCGTCCCAAGGCCTTATCAAGGAAGGGATTTGGATTGCTTTGAGGCTAAGTTATCCAATTAGGGTTTAATGGTGAAACCCTAGGAGCTCACAGTATAAATAGACCCACAGGGTTGAGGAAATCGGCCAACCTTGTGTTTGGAGAAACCCTAGAGCCAATTTCCCTCTTCCTCATCTCTCTCAAATCATCTTCTTGCTAGTTGGTGTTTGTAAGCCATTAGAGGAGTGGCATTTGTGACTCTAAGCTCCAAGAAGAAGAAGGTTTTCAAGCAAGTAACTCAAGGTAACATTCTAGATCTGTTTTCAAATGTTTTAATTGTTAGTATACATTAGATCTAGCCATGAAAGTCTTGGATATGTTGCATGTTCAATTAGTGAAACCTAGATCCAAGCTATAGAGTTGTATGTGCACATAGGTAATGTTCTTATGTCCAAAACCCATCAGTGGTATCAGAGCCATGATTGGTATCAATTGAATATGATGTTTATACTTGCTGAAAATCGTTTTTCTTGCCCTCTGTCGACCCAACTCGGCAAGTCAGTTTTTGGACTCGGCGAGTTGGCCCTACTCGGTGAGTCCCAAAGCTTGACTCGGCGAATCCGAGCGTCAGACAGGGGATAATTCGGGATTTTGTTGTTGTTTTGTCTTGGATTGATACCTAAATCGTTTTATTATGTAAAAATATGAATTTTAACTTAATTTAATGATTATCCTTGACATAAATAAAGATAATTTAAAATCTTTTAAATATTGATTATTTATATGATAAATATTGGACTATTTAAGATTATTTGGTAATTATCTAATGACTAAAATTGGATTAGGTCAAATATAGATAACTATGAAATTAATTGTTTAATTTGAATTATTTGTTTTTTGATCCCTATTGTTTGAAAAGTTCAATTTCTATCCCGAAGTTTTGAAATTTGAATTTTGTGATTAATAGTTTAATTTAGAAGAATTTAAATTTCAACCCCTAGAGTTTTACAAGTTTAAAATCCAACCCTATACTATTATATTATTAAAAGCTTAATATATAAGTAAAATTAAAATGCTAGTCTAACCGTTAGTAGGCCTCATTCACGAAGCCGGTCTATAAGGTGGGTATAAGGTTGTTGCCTATAAAATGGCGCTTAATGGGTGTACACTCACACCCACCGCTTGCTTGACCGGTGGAGGGTCGTTAGTCGAATGGGTAGGATAGGGCAACTCTCTCTCTTCATTAATAAGTATAATGAACCTATAAAAGTAACTAAACTATTTTATAAAATTCTCAATCTTAGTTACTTTAGGAAAAGTGAATTGATGCAATCCCATGAAATTGCACTTTGCACCCTTGCTAAGAAGTTAGTGGAGCGTGTGTGGTTTACCGGCACACTAATTGGTTCTAAGCAAAGGTGGCAAAGGGTGATCCATTGTTTATCATAGTTCGATGGAGCGTGTATGGTTTACCGGCACATCGAATAGATGATTGTAACAATGAAGGCACCATGTAGATTTGCATGGTAATTCACATCCGCTTTGTGATCCTCGGTATCCCAGTCACAAACTAGAGGGGCATATCGAGATTTAAACATGCCATTGAAGAGTTCAATGAATCTCTAAAATCTAAGAATTCTCAATAAAACTTAAGGTTATGTTTTCTTGGTGAAGAATTAGTGAATCGTCATTCACTTACCTCCAAATTATTTGCATGATTGGATTACGTCATCCCTTTTCTAATATGTAAATAACGTTGTTGGGTCCTAGCCCTAATTTTTCATTTTGGGTGTTTAATTAGGGATCCAAATTCTAATCAAACTATGTCCTTTCTATTTGTAGATGTCGAACGCAAACAACACTGTTGCCAACTCATTCACCTTAATGCGTCTTTGCCAAATGGTGACCTTCGATGGTACCAACTTTAGCGAATGGATAAGATACATTCGCACCATTGCACGCTACGAGGACAAAGAGTATGTCCTCGACGAAAAGCTCGAGAAGGTCAACCCAGAAATCGCTACTCCCGAAGAGATGGTTGTCTTTGAGTCACATGAACGTGATGCAACGAAAGTACATTGCATCATGATAGCCACTATGAACCAAGAATTCCAAAAGTCCTATGAGGACATGTATCCATATGAAATGCATTAAGACTTGATGGAGAGGTACCACCAAAGCGCGAGGCAAGAGCGCTATGAGATCATCACTAATATGATCACCGCTAAGATGGGAAATGGAGAATCATTGACTGTGCAGTTGCAAAAGATTCAACGATATGTTGATCGTCTTCGCAAGTTAAATGTTAACTTTGGGGAGGATTTGGCCATCGACATTGTTCTTCATTCCTTGCCTTCATGCTACAACCAATTTAGGATGTCCTACCACATGAACAAGGAAGAGGTCACCCTAAGCAAACTCCAAGGACTGCTAAGAGCAACCTAAAGGAAAAGTCTGTTGCACCAACTCCCGCACCAACCGCTGCTCCTGTTTTGGCTATAGGGCAGGGAAGGGGCAAGAAGAGGAAGGCTCCTTCAAAGAGCCACCGCAAAGGAAAGTACCAAGATGGTTCCTCTTCTAGTGGGACCAAAGTTGATCTCGCTAAGCCCAACCCTAACCCGAAGGAGGCAGAGTGTCATCATTGCCACAAGATAGGGCATTGGAAGAGAAGCTGCCCAGAATATCTGCAAGCCATCAAGGATGGAAAGATCAAGCCATCTTTTGCAGGTATATACACAATCAAATCTAGTAATTCATCTCACACTATTTCTTGGGTTCTTGACATAGGATGTGGTTACCACATTTGTTCTGACTTGTAGGGACTAAGAAGAGATAGAGATGTGTAGCAAGGAAGAATAAATCTAATCATGGGAAACAGAAGATCGTCGCCTGTCACCAAGATTGGAGTGTATTCTTTAGTGCTAAGTAATGGATTAGGTCTAGATTTAAATAATTGTTGCTACTCGCCAGATATGGCAAGAAACATCGTTTCATTTCATGGTTTGTTTAGAAAAGGATTTAGATATTCGTTTAATAATATGAATGGTTCTATTTATGCTTATCTAAATGGTGTTTTATACTTTGAAGCTATGCCTTGTAATGGAATTTATGAAACTGTTATGGTTGTAGATAACCTAGGAAATGATGTGTTGTGTATAGATTCTTCCAATAGTATGGATAAAGCGTCTTTGTGGCATTGTCGTCTTGGACATGTCAACAAGAAGTGCATAGCCCAACTCCAAAAGGATGGAGTGTTGGAGTCATTCGACCTTAGGGAAGATGACACGTGCGAGTCTTGTTTACTTGGAAACATGACCAAGTCACCCTTCACTGACACTTGTGAGAGGGGTGAGGGTTTATTGGATCTCATACATACCGATGTATGTGGACCCTTTAGATCCACCACAAAGGATGAAAACTGCTTCTACGTGACTTTCACCGATGATTATAGTAGATATGGGTATATTTACTTAAACAAGCACAAGTCTGAAATGTTTGAAAATTTCAAAGAGTTCAAGAATGAAGTGGAGAATCAATTGGGCAGGAAAATCAAGACGCTTCGATCCGATCGAGGAGGAGAGTACCTAAGTCTTGAATTCCACGACTATCTCAAGGAATGTGGAGTAGTTTCGCAATTGACGCCACCTAGGACACCGCAGTTAAATGGTGTAGCAGAAAGGCGCATTCGAACCCTGTTGGACATGGTTCGTTCTATGATGATTCGTGCTTCACTACCTATCTCATTTTGGGGGTATACCTTAGAGACTGTCGCCCATATCCTTAACCGAGTCCCTACAAAGAAGGTTGCCAAAACACCTCACGAGATGTGGACAGGGAAAGCTCCCTCGTTGGCACATATCAAGGTTTGGGGTTATGAAGTTTTCGTAAGACGAGAAACTCATGACAAGCTCGAACCTCGTAGTGAGCGATGTATTTTCATCGGCTAGCCGCAGAAATCCTTTGGATATCTCTTCTATAGACCAAGTGACAATGTGGTCTTCATTGCGAGGAGAGGGGTTTTCCAAGAGCGAGAACTCATAAACCAAAGAGATAGTGGGAGGCAAATCGATCTTGAAGAAATTCAAGACTCGAGCGATGAAGGAACCTCTACCACTGGCGCTCAACCCGAGGAGGAAACTCCGGTTGAACCAATTGACGAGTCATTACCTCTTAGACGTTCCGAAAGAGTTAGAGTTCAACCCAAGTTGTATGGTTTTCATATTACTACCGAAGGGGACACGTATATTAGTGATAGTACACTAATAAATCTAGATGAACCTAATTGCTATAAAGAAGCCATGGCATGACCAGAGTCTGCAAAATGGAAAGAGGCAATGGACAGCGAGATTCAGTCCATGTATGACAACCAAGTTTGGAATTTGGTTGACAATGTGCCCGGATGTAAGACGGTTGGGTGCAAATGGATCTTCAAGAAGAAGACCGACATGGATGGGAATGTGCACACGTACAAGGCGCGATTGGTTGCGAAGGTCTTTACTCAAACCCCCGGAGTTGACTATGATGAGACCTTCTCACTATTTGCGAAGATAAAGTCTATTAGAGTGGTGCTAGCTATTGCCGCATTTCATGATTATGAGATATGGCAAATGGATGTCAAGATCGCTTTCCTTAATGGGAAGTTGGTTGAGGATGTTTACATGGCTCAGCCAAAGGGTTTTGTCGATCTGAAGCATCCAAATAGAGTGTGCAAGCTTGAGAAGTCCATTTATGGACTTAAGCAGGCGTCTCGCAGATGGAATCTTTGCTTTGATGAGAAAGTCAAAGAGTTTGGATTTGTACGATGCGAAGATGAATCATGTGTATATGTCAAAGCCAGTGGGAGCATAGTTAGCTTTCTCGTTTTGTATGTCGATGACATACTGCTCATAGGAAATGACGTCCCGACTCTGCAGGAGGTAAAGTCCTGGCTCGGGAAGTGCTTCGCTATGAAGGACCTCGGAGAGGCTTCCTATATTTTGGGAATAAGGATAGTGAGAGAAAGAAGTAAGAGACTAATAGGACTTAGTCAAAATACTTACTTAGATAAGGTACTAAAACGTTTTAGTATGGAAAACTCGAAGAAGGGAGAACTACCGATACAGAGTAATACCATGTTGAATAAGACTCAAAGTCCGAGTACCGAAGCCGAGATAGTTGAGATGAGCTGAGTACCTTACGCTTCCGCAGTTGGCTCGATCATGTATGCTATGACTTGTACTCGACCTGATGTGGCCTTCGCTTTGAGCATGGTCAGTAGATATCAAGGGAATCCTGGTAGAGCGCATTGGATTGGGGGTCAAGAACATCCTTAAGTACCTTCGGAGGACCAAGGAATGGTTTCTAGTCCTCGGAGGGAGTGATAACTTGAAGGTGCGAGGGTATAGTGACGCCAGTTTCTAGACCGACAGGGACAACTACCGTTCATAGTCGGGATGGGTGTTTACCCTTAATGGAGGAGCAGTAACGTGGAAAAGTTCCAAACAGGAAACTATAGCTGATTCAACATGCGAATCATAGTACATTGCAGCGAGCGAAGCGTCAAAGGAGGCAATATGGTTGAAGAACTTCATTGGCGACCTTGGAGTTGTGCCTGCCATAAAGGAGCCCAAGGAAATTTTCTGTGATAATGAAGGAGCGGTTGCCTTGACCAAGGAACCGAGGGATCATGGTAGATCTCGGCATATCGACAGAAAATATCACTTTATTAGGCATCAAGTAGAAGAAGGACACCTCGTGGTGAAGAGGATATCATCAGAAGATAACCCAGCAGATCCGCTTACGAAGGGACTGAGCAAGGTTAAGCACTTGCAGCATGCTAGGAGTATTGGGCTGAAGGATGATATTAGTTTAGATTAGATAGTATTAGAAACGCATAATAGATAAATGTAATTGACATTTTATGATTAAATAAAGGAGTATTATTTATAAGTATTGTTACTGTCTTATGTTAATTGTTTAGCTATTGTTTCACTTTGCATGTTTTGACTTCCAGAATAATTAAGTTTATTAAGAATAATCGAATTATTCAAACAGTCCACAATCGTTCATATGTTGGAAGTAGGTATGAATGAAGATTGTCATGAATTGGTGTGTAGATTGTCTAAATGGTATTAGACATAGCAAAGGGTTGATGCAACGTTCATGAGTGCTTATGAACAAGTTTTGAGCATTGGAATAAACCCGCGCTTGCTGGAATCACTTTGGAGTGATTGCAAGACGATAATATCATATGGTCTTAAAACCTAGATATATGGTTTATTATTTACTAATTGGTTGTACATTGATAATGTGAAACTGCATCAGTAAATTGATGTCATAAAACGCATTGTTGTGTATAGTTGGTTAGTCGATAAGTAAATGCATATAAGTCGAAGTTTATCTGTTACTTTTATCCTAAGAGGGTAAAGGCGATATCACGGCCGCTCGATGATTTGATTTGACTTATGTGCCTGGCCCGGTCAGGACTGAATTGATGTGTTCAATTAAGTTCTATGTCAAATAAATCTGAGATCGAGAAAATAGTTGATGGACAATGAGTATGACAATGTCTCATGAAATCGTCTGCACGATATCAAAACAGAGGGCTGTACGACCCCTTATCTAAAGGACAAGTTACTGATAAGATCAGAGTTGATAGCGTCTTTGAGAGCTACGATTGCTAATCGGATTGTGTTTGCGTTTATAGTTACTAGACTTATCCGAGTGGGAGACTGTTGGATTAGTGTCTAAGGTTGTAACTATATTTGGTAAGTACTTGACCCGGTTGTGCATAGTCATTTTGGGTTGCCTTCACCATAGTAACTTGATAGGGTGATTTAGAGAGAAGAGATATTACTATTAATATATTATAAGAATAATATATTAAAAGAATAATTATATTATTTGATTAATATAAGTCATAAATTAATAAGGAATTAATTTGGTGACTTAAAGAGATTAATTGAATAAAGGGGTATAAACTGTCAAATGTATGAAAGTTGTATTTTGAGCTGATAATCCTTATGGATATAGGGTTGGATGATTTTAGGGATATGGATCACCTAGAAATCGTCCAAGGCCTTGTCTAGGAAGGGATTTGGATTGCTTTGAGGCTAAGTTATCAAATTAGGGTTTAAGGGTGAAACTCTAGGAGCTCACAGTATAAATAGACCCATAGGGTTGAGGAAATCGGCCAACCTTGTGTTTGGAGAAACCCTAGAGCCGATTTCCCTCTTCCTCATCTCTCTCAAATCATCTTCTTGCTAGTTGGTGTTTGTAAGCCATTAGAGGAGTGACATTTGTGACTCTAAGCTCCAAGAAGAAGAAGGTTTTCAAGCAAGTAACTCAAGGTATCATTCTAGATCTGTTTTCAAATGTTTTAATTGTTAGTATACATTAGATCTAGCCATGAAAGTCTTGGATATGTTGCATGTTCAATTAGTGAAACCTAGATCCAAGCTATAAAGTTGTATGTGCACATAGGTAATGTTCTTATGTCCAAAACCCATCATGAAAAACATTTCTTAATTAAAACATTTATCAAAGTTATATCCTAAAATCACATAATGCGGAAAACACGAGTTGTGAGATGCGATCAAGCCATGCCCTTCCTTTCCAAACCAATGATACCTGAAACCATAAACAAAATTGTAAGCACGAAGCTTAGTGAGTTTCCCCATAACATACCCCACATAATCCACATAACCAAATAAATAATATCAATCACATAAGTCATGCATATAAACATATAAGTATGCCCTGGACACGCTCTAGGGTCTTACTCCACGATGTCGTGGGCTCCCCCTAGGGTCTTACACCTATGTTCCATGGGCACCCCGATGGTCTTACTTGGAATGCCCTGGGCACCCCCAAATGGTCTTACAACCAAGTGTCAAGGGCACCCCCCACGGTCTTTACCTGGAATGTCATGGGCACCCCCACATGGTCTTTAACCAAGTGTCATAGGCACCCCCACGGTCTTTACCTGGAAAGCCATGGGTACCCCCACATGGTCTGACATCCAAGTGTCACGAGCTCCCCCCGAGATCTTCCATGTAAGTATCACAAAGACAGTTAGCATATCACGTACCACATAATCAACTAACATACCACATAACACGTAATGGGCCGGTCATGGTGCCTTTGACCCATTGGTATGGTGAGGAGACTCATCTCGATTGCAAAAGCTTCATGGAAGAATCCCTAGCTGCTGCCACGTTGACTTCCCGAGCTTTCAATACCAGAACCAGATAAAATCTTAGTTCATAGGCCAAAACCCTCAAGTTTGGCCCAAGGTCAAACTTGGTCAAAAGTCAACAGTGAACGGAAATCAAAGTCAACAAGTCAAACTTTAGGCTGTGTACGCCCAACATACTCGTCTCGTACGCATGGCATACTTACCAATAAGAATCATGACCCCATACGAGTACGCACATCGTACTCGAAGGAATGCCCGACGTACCCGGCTAAATGGCACTTTTCCATTAAGTGCTTAACGTCTTAAGTCATTTCATCCAACACTCCGATCTAGTCCCACAAAAGGTCCAAAAGCTAAAACCTTAACTTAGCAATCCATTAAGACATCATGACACTCTCATGGAAGGTATAAAAGGATCAAGATTACATTTTTATGGATCCTAAAAGCTCCATAATGGGTAAAGTTTCCAACTTTATCCATTAGAATGGTCCAAACCACAAAGATCTAGCCTTTAAGCATCAAATGAGACCAAAAGTGCCTCTTTTTCAACTTAATCCATTAAGTCCAAGTCTCTAACCTTCAGATTTGAATCACAATGATGTTTAGATGGATAAAGTTTCCAATTTTATCCATAACAAGGTCACAAACTTTCAAGATCTAAACTTTATGCACTAAAATGACCAAAAGCTCATAACATCCAAAACTAGCTAGATGTAGCAAATGCATCATCAAGATTCAAACTTTATACCTCTAGAAGATATATCAATGTAAACAAACTCCAGATCTACAAGCTCCAATGCAACAAACACTTCTACAAGAAGTTCCTTCTTATCCAAGGTGCACCATGCATACTCCAAAGCACTCCAGATCACCTTCTTTTAGCTCAAAAGGCTCATCTAAGGTTAGGGTTTCATGAAAGGGGTGTTGGAGGGGTGGAGGCTGAGAATGGAGTGGGTTTGGGGAAGTTAAGGAGCTTAAATAAGGCTTAAACCAAGAAAATAGGGTTTAGGCACTGATTGTGTATGCCCAACGTACTCCTGGTACGCCCAGCATACTTAGGATTCCACTAGTACGCCTAGCGTACACCTTTTTTTACACCCAACATACTCAGCTTGGCCCAAAACCACCCAAACTTCAAACGGTCATAACTTCTTCGTTCTAACTCCGTTTTCGACGTTCTTTATATCCAAGGAAAGGTATTGAGGAGATCTACAACCCTGTCTAATTACTTTTGACTTAAAACACATCGAACTAAAATCCATAATTCGTAAAAGAAGTCTGAAACACTATATTCCCATTCTACCAGTTGACTCTAAAGTGCAAACCGAACTATTAGATCACATATCTACATTACCCACATACAAATGGGCCTAAATCTTACCTTTTTAAAGGACCGAATTCTTATGATGAACGCTCCTCGAGCCACAGCCTCGGATTAGGAATTGATTTGGAACAGGACGTTACAACTCTCCCCCACTTAAATTAGATTTCTTCCTCGAAATCATTCACTACCATTCCCGTCATACCATGCAACCTGAGCAACATGGCCATAATCCCGTGAATATCACAGCCTTCCCAAGGCAACCGAAACCAACCAATCCAAACTCTCTTTAATCAATGCGAAGGATAAATCCTTTGTCTCATGTAGGAAACTACTCCTGCCTCCCCAGATCCTTAGACCTCACATTGGTCGAACTCCTTGACAGACCTCCCACACTGGAATCATACTGTCACACCCCCAAACCGGAACGGTGGAAATATTCAGCAGCGGAGGACGTCATGTATAGTATCACAACAATTGCATAATAGTAAAACAAGCAACAACATCCATTGTATTTATAGTTGTAGTTGATACATGTGTGTTCTTAGTGTTGATTGTATGACACCAAAAATGTGTAGCAAAATAATATAAAAGAAGAGTCTTAAATATACTCCGTCTTCCCAAAAACTAGGGCGAGTGTACCTGTCTACTGGTTCCCTGAGAATACAAGTTATTTTGAAAAGAGAGTATCAACATTTAAGTTGGTGAGTTCATAAGCATTTAGTGTTTGAAGTTTGTATTTGCTCCATGAAAATGTTTGTATGTTACCCAGAAAATCCCATATTTTCTTTATTTAAATGAAAAACAGCCTTAGGCCTTAAGACCAAAATGTTTGTATGTTATTGTACTTTGAAATAGTGTGAGTGTGTGTGTTTTCCATAAATGTATGTTTTCTTTGATAGAAATTAGTGTATTGCACTTGTACGAACTCTATAATGTAATAGATCTAGAAAATAATGATAGGTAGTCCTATTACTTAGAATAAAACTATTGAAGTAATGTTTGTTTTGTAAACCGAATTGTTTAGTTAATACTAGAATGTGAGATACTACTTCATGGTACTTAGTAAAATCCTTGCTAAGTCATGCTTTATAACCAGAGTATCCTAGAGGGAGAGCGTGAACTTTTGTATAGATCTATAAGGGACTGAAAATCCCGCACCTTGGCTATTAGCTACAGTTGGGACCGGCAGGTCTACGGGTGACAAATGTCATAAATTTTTCGACGCCTGAAGAACAAACCAAGAAGATCAAGGTGCTTTTCAGTTGAAGCTATGGGATTGGATGATGATTTCCAGAAAGTATGAAGAAAACTTGAAGAAGTTGGCATGACACTATGAAGATACAAGCGTTTTTCGCATGATACTTGAGAGAGAAAATAAGGTTTTCGGTTTGTGTTCTTGAGAGAAGTTCTCTGATGGAAAGTGTAAGAATGATGCATTGTTTTCGGTCCAGTTATTTATAGTAATATATGAAATGAAGTGACACTTGCATGGGTTTGCGAGCCAAGTGGATAGGACCGAGGGTTCCCGGTCGGAAACGGTTCGGGGTCCGAGATAGTGATTATGCGAGGGTTTTCGGCCGAAAAGAGTTTTCGGTCCGAAGGTATGATGTTGTGAGGTTCTGGTTGGAGTGTTTCTACATCACATTTATTCAACACTTTATAATAAAGGTTTATGCAAATTAAGATTATTAATTTAACTTTAATAAATTATCAAAACAAACAAATTTGACTTTTATCTAACATGTTTGACGAATAAAAATAACGAGTTGTTACACGTACCGTACAATTTTCCTTCATGGATAACTGATCGAACAACCACTTCTGGTCCTGATTATCTCGGTGTTACCAACCAAATGAATTCACTTACCATGTCTAGATGTCGAACGTCCGTCTTAATAGATAGTCCAAAATATCCTTCGAGTAGAGGATCCATCTCTGCAATGGTTAGACTCATACGAGAGCCGCGCAGCAGGGTCTAATCAGCCACTCTGAGATTATCTATCCAACTGTAAACAACTCTGCATATACCCCGAATAACAAGCAACTCCACACACGAATCCCAATCACTAATCCCACTTCGACTCTTCCTGCTACCACCTGCTGCTTTTCAAAAGTAGTCAAGACCTCCCTGGTCCCAACTTGTATGCCCACTACCCGAAACACCTGACACCTAACCGATTGTTGAGCCAAAAGACACTCACACAGTAGTCCCACGCGTCTCCCGAAAAGAAAATCAACTTGCAGGACTTGCTTACACACCTTTCCATGAAACTTATGCTAACAGAATGAACGCTACATGACCCACTACAGTCTCATCTCCTACTCGGTCTCCAACAACCCATCTTTTCCTCACTTCAAACACGCTATGGCTCTTTCACGAATAAAACCAACCCAAGACACATCACAGTAAATCGAATTGCCATCAACTAAGCCCATCCATTAGCCTTGAACCCTACGATTGATGCCCTCAACATATAAATATCTCCATCCTTATCCTGCTGGAACGAAAAATCATGCACAAAACATGCGCAATACCCGACTCGAAATCTTACCCAAAACCGATTTGATACCCACTCATAACCCAACATCTACAAATCTGCACCTGCATCTCACCCCACATCTTCCTGATTACCAACCCCTTTACATAACCGATGGATTGGTATACCCAAACTATCTTCGAGACTTCCAATCTCGCACCTGGTCCACCCACCATGTTCCCAAGAGTCAACAACCAGGCTACCCAACCCGAACCCCTCTGCGTCACATACCGGTTACCCGCATGTCCTTCAAATCAAGATCCAACCCTTGACTCAACAGTCTCTACCAGTTCCAACTTGAATTTCCATAACCACCTAAGCTCGAATGCGGATCCTAAAGACCCTCATCCTAGAACGGAGAATAATTCCCTGAAAACCCTAGTCGGCGTGCCCAAAGCACGAGCTGATCTCCCTTCCACGCTTGTGACCTACTCACAGCCTTGCGAACTGGCCCACCCTGGCCTAAGTCATCTGAACGGATCAATCAATGTCACGGCTACCCTGCAGTCTTTCTGCACTTTCCACACTAACTGGATGCTTGTGAATGCTATGGCTCCCCCTGCAATCTTACAACACCTTCCATACTACATGACCGCTTGTGAATGCTAAGACTACCCCCACAGTCTTACAACACTTTCCATACTCTCTGACCGCTTGTGAATGCTACGGCTACCCCGTAGTCTTACAACACTTCCCACACCATCTGACTACTAGTGAATGCTACGGCTCCCCCATTGTCTTACAACACTTTCTCCCCAACTGACCACTAGTGAATGTTATGGCTCCCCCACAGTCTTACAACACTTTCACCCTAACGGACCAGTAGTGAATGCTACGACTCCCCTGCAGGCTTACAACACTTTTGCCCTAACACAGCCGCAGCCCAACGCCTTATCCCTAATCATTCAATTTGAATCGCACACAGATTCGAGCACGCACTCGACCGAACACCCAAAATGAACTCAATTCATGATCGAAACCCCAACCTAATTCCCCAAATTCTGCTAGTAAGCACCAAGAAGACGCGATTCACATGCTGGGGAGTTTTACCGAACTCGTAACTCACACAACCCTCAAACCAAACAGCCTCTTGTGCCACCTTCCTTCCTGACGGGGATGCGAAACTCATGCTAGTTTCATAATCGCTCCTGCTCCTACATACCTGAAGGATTCTCCCCCACTTTGATTCGATAAGTTCTCATAGCAAAAAAGAATTGAAGGATTCCCCAATCCTTCTTACCCCCAACGATCCGCTGACAACCCGCGCTTACCAATGCTATTGTTCCATCACTAACCCTCCCAAAAGAAATCACAATCCCCGAATATCTTCCGAACATTCCTGAAGCCCAACAACACTATTGATCCTAAATACTTTAGATGATACTGCACCCAACACTTGCAACCCTTGGAGTTGATGCCCAAACTAAAACCTCAGCAATGGACCACTTCCCTAGTCGTCCCTAAAGCCAATAAACATGACTGGAAAAACTACTAAATCCTAACGATACTGGAGAATTAACTGACCATAAACCCTCCACACGATGCCCCTAAACCGATCTCGACTACCACCCAACATGCAACCGAATACTTGGAGCATGCAATACGAGAAATGGTCCTTCAATAACCCACTAATGAATCATGGAATGCAAAAAATGTAAGATACTCCCCGAAGATACAGCCCAACGATGACATTATCACATCCCCAAGATAACGTGAACCCAACATACTATAAGATTCCAAGCAACAAGAAATCGATAGCAACCGAAAGACTCGTAAATGATAACACACCTGCTGAACCACCTGCTGGAGCACTAGCTTCCCTTAACTCCCCTAGAGAACAATCTCTACTGACATGATCAACCTACTACGCTCGTAGCAACCCATACTTCTAGATTGGTAAGCTCCATTGTGTCTTTTTCGCATGCGCTACACCGAACCCGACCCTGCTGGCCTCTCCAACCCTGTTCATAAGTCTTGGGTCTCTTCCCGAGATCCTCCACTAAATGCACCTGACTTAATCCTCTCTCCCCGAGGTACCCCAAATCAATCTCACGCCCTCGGACTCTAGGATTCATATCATTCAGGGTCTGGCACCCTGACACCCTCACTAGCTCAATCGTCAACGGCTGAACTACAATAGTTGGAGCAAACTTTGCCCTTACCCGGAATACAAACTACTCCCAAGACATAGTCTCCAATACCGAAAGCGCAATAGATCGCACAATCAATCCCCAACAACTCCTTGCCGCTCGAGGGCATAAGATATCCAAGGCGAACCAAACCTTTGCTCCTATGGGGTAGGGACTAGTGCGGAAAACCCTTTTCTTCTCCTTGATCCAACGCAAACTCAAAACCCTGGAAGTCCTTCAACTAAATGGCTCGCCACCGGAGCCGAGTCCAAACCCTGGTCCTTCCCTATGTGTATTCATCCTCATCTTGCAAAGCATCTATTCCCACTATCAGAGCATAACCAAGAATTTTCCTTCCCATAAGCTTCTTAGATTCTCCAAGACTCTCACCAATTCGAGTATGGATCCTGTGCTTTCAGTAGTACGGGACCAATACTACCTTCCACAACTATCCATACTTTCATCAGCAATCCTCCCGAATCCTCCAAGTCACCTACTCCACTGATGCACCAAATATCCGCTAAACAGCAGCACGATACCCACCAAAGCAACTCCTAGGCTCCGAACCTCACTGAACCAACCCACTAACTCACTGGAGCATATCTTAGGCTTTCCTAGGTTCCCAACCTCACCTTGCCATCAGTTGCTGAAGAACTCCCCATGATGCCAGCCATCCACCTCCTAAATATCGTCATATTCACTTAGTAGCTGACTCCCATCATTCAAGAGTTCCATAAAGCACAAAGCAAGCAGCATTCGTGCAGTAACTCTACAACCCATGAAACTATCATATAACATTCAGCCCACATACCACAACACATGATATCCACATCCACCCTCACTACCGGCTACCTTATGGATGCAAATTATACACAAAACAAGATCTAATAGACCGTCGAATAATAGACTCTACCCTAGGACCACAACCAGACAAGGAATAGGAAATAAGGCCAAATCAATTATTATAAGGCTATAAGATCCTAACTTTATAAAATTTTTAAAGCATACACTTAGTAGTTACTAATACCAATAGGCATTCCCATTCCCGTATAGCATCCAGTATCCCCAAGGCTACAAGCATCACATATCAGGCCAATCTATCGATGACTAATCAACACTAGCTTGCAAGTCTACCAACTCATACAACATATACACAAAGGCATCTCTCCTAGCCCTAACTAGCATGCAATTCACATATTCATAAATCAAGTCATAACAGATAACATATATGGGTATTCTGGGGAAAATTTACTTGAGTTCGGCCGATTGTATGCACCACACCCTTTCTTGTCTTAGAGAACTCTTTCCTTGAAAACATTTTTCTTTTGAAAACTTTACAGATCCTCGTTTGAGTTCAGACACACCCGAAAGTATGATTGAATCCCTGAAACCAAGGCTCTGATACCAACTTGTAATGACCCAAAAACCCAGGGTGAAAATTTCATTTTTCATTATAGTCAAACACGAATGTTACTTAATCAACCATTCAAAAACATTGCTTAATTAAAACATTTATCGGAGTTACATCCCAAAATCATATATGCAGAAAACACAGGTGTGTGCGCTATGATCAAGTCGGGCCCTTCCTTTCCAAACCAATGATACTTGAAACCATAAATAAAATTGTAAACACGAAGCTTAGTGAGTTTCCCCATAACATACCTCACATAATCCACATAACCAAATAAACCATATCAATCACATAAGTCATGCATATAATAATAAGGATGCCCTGGACACCCTCCAGGGTCTTACTCCGGGATTCCATGGGCTCCCCCCTAGGGTCTTACACCTATATGCCATGGGCACCACCCCCCCCCCCCCACAGTCTTACTTGGAGTGCCATGGGCACCCCCACATGGTCTTATAACCAACTGCCATAAGCACCCCCATGGTCTTTACCTTGATTGTCATGGGCACCCTCACATGGTCTTATAACCAAGTGACATGGGCACCCCCATGGTCTTTAACTGGAAAGCCATGGGCACCCCCACATGGTCTGACATCCAAGTGCTACGGGCTCCCCCGAGGTCTTCCATGCAAGTATCACAAAGACAACTAGCAATCATGTACCACATAATCAACTAGCATACCACATAAGACAACACATAATGGGTCGGCCTTAGTGCCTTCGACCCATTGGTATGGTGAGGAGACTCACCTCGATTGCAGAAGCTTCATGGAAGAATCCTTAGCTGCTGCCCCGTCGACTTCCCGAGCTATCAATACCAGAACCAAATAAAATCTTAGTTAATAGCCTAAAACCCTCAAGTTTGGCCCAAGGTCAATTTGGTCAAAAGTCAATGATAAACGGAATTCAAAGTCAACAAGTCAAACTTCAGGCTGAGTACGCCCAACATACTCAGCTCGTACGCATGGTGTACTTACCAACCAGAATCGGGACCCCATACGAGTACGTACAGCGTACTCGAAGGTACACCCGGCGTACCCTGCCAAATGACACTTTTCCATTATGTGCGTAATTTCTTAAGTCCTTTCATCCAACACTCAGATCTAGTCCCATAACATCATTATAAGTCATAAAGTTTCCACTTTTATGACTTTCCATGTCTAGAAAAGGTCCAAAAGCTAAAAACTTAACTTAGCAATCCATTAAGACATCATGACACTCTAATGGAAGGTATAGAAGGATCAATATTACATTTTTATGGATCCTAAAAGCTCCATAATGGATAAATTTTCCAACTTTATCCATTAGAATGGTCTAAACCACCAAGATCTAGCCTTTAAGCATCAAATGGGACAAAAAGTGCATCTTTTTCAACTTAATCCATTAAGTCCAAGTTTCCAACCTTCAGATATGAATCACAATGAGGTTTAGATGGATAAAGTTTCCAAATTTATCCATAACAAGGTCACAAACTTTCAAGATCTAAACTTTATGCACTAAAATGGCCAAAAGCTCATAACATCCAAAACTAGCTAGATCTAACAAATGCATGATCAAGATTCAAACTTTATACCTCTAGAAGATAGGTCAAGGTGAAGAAAGTCCAGATCTACAAGCTCCAATGCAACCAACACTTCTACCAGAAGTTCCTTCTTCTCCAAGGTGCATCATGCATACTCCAAAGCACTCAAAATCATCTTCCTTTAGCCCAAAAGGTTCATCTAAGGTTAGGGTATAAAAGGGGTGTTGGAGGGGTGGAGGCTGAGAATTGAGTGGGTTTGGGGGAGTTAAGGAGCTTAAATAGGGCTTAAACCACGAAAATAGGGTTTAGGAACTAATTGCGTACGCCCAGCATACTCGGGATTCCATTAGTACGCCGAGTGTACACCTTTTTGTACGCCCAACGTACTCAGCTTGGACCAAAACCACCCGAACTTCAAACGGTCATAACTTATTCGTTCTAACTCCGTTTTCGACGTGCTTTATACCCACGGAAAGGTATTGAGGAGTTCCACAACCCTATCTAATTACTTTTGACTTAAAACACATCGAACTAAAATCCATAATTCATAAAAGAAGTCTGAAACACTATATTCCTATTCTACCATTTGACTCTAAAGTGCAAACCGAACTATTAGATCACATATCTATATTACCAACATCCAAATGGGCCTAAATCTTACCTTTTTAAAGGCCCGAATTCTTATGATGACCGCTCCTCGAGCCACAGCCTCGGATTAGGAATTGATTTTTAACAGGGGCGTTACACATTTTGTGGATCTAGAAGATGAAGGAGGAACTTGAAGACTTATTGTTTGAAAGAAAGCTTTGAGATCCAGCAATTGCATCCCCTATAGGTAGTTTGGGAGGTATAAAGTCCCAACCTTGCCTTTTCATTTCATAGATCTTCTTCTTGGTTCATTTTTGGTTATTTTGATCCTTTTGGTTGATGGTTGGGAGTTTAAGTCATTTGAGAAGCTTGTAATTGTAGATCTGGTTGTATCATGGATTCCTTGGGCATAAATGTGCAAACTTTATGGTGGTTTTGGTTCCATGCATGTATTAAGTCAAGTATTAAGCTCTTTTGAGTTCTATAGTTCCATTTAGCCATGGATGCACATAAAGTTGGCAACTTTATGTGATTAACCACCTTGGGGAAGTCAGATTTGAGTTTGGATCCAAGCCTTAATCGATTAAGTGCTTAATTGGATGTTGGCTTTGGGCTGTTGAGTATGTTGGGTGTACAAGTATGTACGTTGCACGTACAAGCCTCCCATGATGTACGTTGAGCGTACAGACTAAGTACCCTCTGCGTACTCAGCAGGATTGGGCATTTTCGTTTTGGGCTTCGGTTTTGGGCTTGGTCGTGTTGGGCCATCTTGGGCCATCTTGGGTAAAGGCCTACGAAAGGAATTGGGCCCAATTTGGAAAATTGGGCTATATTTGGGCCTTAGATGTTTATTTTTGTATTTTAGGCATTTGGTTATCTAGCTTGGGCCTTGGCTTTGGGCCAAGCTTGAGGAAGGGTAAAAAGGCCTTTTACCCTAATTTAGACTCACAGTGTGAGTCAGGTGCTAGATGTTGATGGGTTGTCATTTTGGTATCTAATAGCGCGTGGATTTTAGTGGATATGCAGTCACAGATTATTCATGGGATCAACTGATGATGGGGTGTTCTCTTGTTAATGGTTGTTCGAGAATCTATCAGCCAGCAGTCAGGGATCGTCTGTATGATTCGGCAGTGAGAGGTGAGTTTTCCTTACTATACTTTCAGGTCGAAGGCACCAAGGCCGGCCCATTGGTTGGATAAACTGATATTGTTGATAAGCTGAGTATGGAATGGATATGCATGCTAGTCTTGATATGTTATTCTGGTAGATTAGTAGGACTACTTGTGATTATGTCTGCATGATTACCTATATATGTTTGTTAGCTGTCAGCATAATGTGTTGGGTTAAGGTTGTACTGCTTCGTGTTGTAGCCAACAAACCCTGGAGCATTCCAGATATGAGCTGAGGGTCGGGTACGGTATGCCAGACTCATACTGAGGGCTCAGTAGCATTCCAGATACGAGTTGAGAACCTAGTTGGTATGTCAGACTCGTACTGAGGTCTTGAGGGTATTGGAGCAATCCAGATATGAGTTAAGGGTCGAGTAGGGCATGTCGGACTCATACTGATGGCCCAGTAGCATTCCAGATACGAACTAAGGACCCGGTTGGTATACCACACTCGTACTGAAGGTTGAACATTGGTATTCCAGTCCGATGACTGATTAGGTTGGAGCAAGCCAGACATAAGCTGTGGGCCCTAGGGGCAAGCCAAACTTATGTTGTGGGCTCAAGAGCAGGCCAGTTATGAGATGTGGGCCCGTTAGGCAAGCCAGACTCATACTGTAGGCTCAAGAGTAATCCAGTCTATTAGTTGTGGACCCGGTACATGTTGTTATTTGAATATGTTCATCTGCTTGTGTGTTAGTACATTGGGGGAACTCGCTAAGCTTTGTGCTTACAGTTTTTTTTTATGGTTTCAAGTTCCTTAGATGATCCGTGGCAAGGTGAAGGCGTGACCGTACACATACTTGGTTTTACAACAGATTGGATCTTGGGAGACTCTGATTTTAAATCATGTTTTGGAGACACTGTTTTTTGTAAACACTTTTGTTAATAAATGAGTTATTTTTGAAAAGTTTTAATTTGCTGAAAATTTTGGGATGTTACACTCTAACGGTTGAAAAATAAGCAAGAGTTAAAATACGAAACCGAATACATAGTGCACAACAATAATAAGGATGTTGTTTGCAAAAAAATGTTAATATACATTTTTTTTGCTCGTTAGATAGTAATAGTCGTTTACCAACGCAAAGCGGCGGCGACAAATTGTTTATGGGCGATGATTAATTCATTTCTGTGAATAGTTGTCTTGCAACTATTAGATCAAATCATACAATTCATTAAGTGTTAACCAAATTACATTGATATTTTTTGAGTTTTTATAATCCTTAAATGTTGATAAATCCATTTGTGCCACTTCTTTACAAATTACTATTAATCACTCATAATGTTAACTCCAAATAACCGTAACATCTTAATTTATTCCGAAGTTTTGATTTTTTTTATCAACAAATAGTTTCCTTTTGGTGATTTGTTTCCCTTCGGTAACGATGAATATGTTTTTTTTTCAACCATAAGTTTTCTTTTGGTGAATAGTTTATTTGATAAGCATTACAAAGGACTTAAAGTGCATTGGAAGAATAAACAACTTATCATTAGTTTATTTGATGTAGATATCATGCATATACTATTACATATTTACAACAAATAAAGAATATAATTCGCAATAACTATGTTAAAAACAAAAGCTTGAGCTTCATAAAATGCAATAATTAACTATCAATGGCAACAAAAAAACCAAGACGTAAAATGCATATTTGATGTATGTTTTTTTGACATCTAAAATCAATGAAGCGTTCGTTAACTTACATTGCTATTCAACATTATGACAACTAAAATCAATAGCATGATTCCCAAAGTTAAATTAAAGCATAATCATATATAGACACAATCACACACACAGTCACATATAGATGTAGTCACATAGAGATGAGATGAAAGTGCCTCAATTGTCCGAAATGTACAAAATTTAATGTTATAAGCCCAAGGGTAAATACGTAAATGTGAGATCTCGGTGCTCTTTTATTGTATATCTTTGTCACTTATAATTTTAGGCAAATTTTCAAGTATTTCATTATTAGTAAATATCACCTTTTTCTAGCTTCCATATCTCCTTCCAAAGGTGGTCGACCTTAAAACAACAATGTTAAACCTTGGAAGAAAAACCAATCTCATATGTATGAGTAAAGTGTTTTACGATCAACATCTAGGCTACATTTCTAAAAAAGTAAGTCGATTGTGATTTGGTGACATGACTTAGATTATCATACTGGGTAATTGCATAAACCCGTCCTAGACCAACCGCCTCATATAGCTTCCAAAACACTTGCACGAGTTTTAAGAAACATATATTTTAGATAAAGTAAAATATTAATAAAAATATAGCTTAAAAACATTAGTGACAATAGTCCCATTTGCATGAATCTTTAGCCTAAGAATGGTGAAAGAGGTGTACTTTTATATTTGAATTGAATAATAATAAACAGTACACCACCAAGTAGTTGATCTTCAATCTGATCTCCACCACTCCTCGGCCCTTCTAGTTTCTGTACAAAACAATATTACTTACAAATATAAAAAATCTTTGTCCGTCAATATTTAAAGAAAATCAAAGACTACTTGCTCAATGTATGGCTAGTTTTGTCAATTTTCCAAGCTTAAACCCAAATGTTTAATAAGATAAAATAGTCAACAAACGATTTAGCCTTAGTTATCGCATGATTCCAAAACAATCCATAATCCTTTTGTGCGTTGGCTACACATTAAAGCAACAGATAGAGTGAAACGGAAACAGGTTCCCATTAGACCAACCATTAAGCTAGTAAACTATTTAAAATATAAGACAAATTAGGGCTTCAAAGATAAAGTGGATTATTTGAGATTCAATCAATTTCTGATGAGAACATTGGAGGAAGAAAAGAAAACTTACTATGTTCGGCCTAAGAGTAGCTTTAAGAGCCATGTGGTCAAATGATTCAACGGCCTTTCCAATCTTTGTACATTGCAGTAAGAAACAAATTGAATGGAGTTATTTTAGTTGTCAAATATATGAATTAAGAATTGATATTGATTCCTATATGCACATGAAGTTACTTTGTGTCCCTAAAGAACTCCTTTTTGCCTTCTTACAACAATTGCTTTACAAGGACCTGTAGCCAATAAAATCTCAACTTTGTTAATAATCTACATCAAGTTTCTTCCGGTACATGTAGCCAATCAAATCATAAAGACGCATTTTTTGTTACCTTAATCACAATCAAAACTTCAAAATATATTATTTACATCTAGTAGCACAAATAACCTTCCTCATCTTTATACTTTAAACCCTCAGCCCAATAAAACTCCAACTTGTTCCCATCCATCATTGAATCACTTTTTATGTTTCTTCGCTTCACCATTTGTTGTTGTTTCAACTACAAAAATGATTAAAATGAGAACAAAACTCCTCAAAAATACAAGTGATAAAGCTATAAATTCAATTACCTTTTGACCGAAACAATAGATAAAGAGAGTTCATTACCTAGATGACAAAACGGAGAAGATGATAATGATTTCCATAAAACCCCTGCAACAAAAATCTAAATGTGATGCGTAAAACAACAAAACTTATAAAAAATCCACAAAGAGAAAGGGTGTGTAACATCCAAAAACCCAGGTATACCTTGTGAACCCTAATCTTTGAGCAATTGTCCATATTGGTCCTTGATAAAGAGAAGAGTGGTAGACGGGTACGCGGGGCATACTAGAGTGTACGCTCAGCATACTCGTGCGCGTGTTTGATCGCGGAGGGTCGCCTAGTACGTCGGTCGTACCAAGGTGTACGCGGGGTGTACTAGGCCCAGATTGAAACCCTAATCTTAAGTGAGTCCCCTATTTAAAGAACGTTATGGCCTCCTTGTTGGCCACCATTTCCAGAGACTTATCCTCCCTAAAACCCTAAATCTTGTTCTTGTAGCAAGAGAGTGCCTTTGAGAGCTTGTGGGTGTGTTCTTGAGCATTAGAAGTGGAAAGGAAGCTTTGGAGAAGGAGTGGGAGCCCAAGCTCTTGGATCTGAGCTTAGCAGTGAGAGAAGCTTCATTTGGAGGTAAAAAGCTCCAAGCTTTCCTACTCTTTTGTTTGTGTTTATGTGAGAGGTGTTTTAGGGTTTTTGTCCCCAAAGTCGATGGCTTTATAAGTTGATAAGCCCCTAGAACCCGAGATTTGTCCCTTGTTAGCTTATTTTTTTTTATAGAGCCATAAAAATCTAATCTTGGTCATTAAGAGCTGACCATGCATGAGTTATGAGTCTTTGAAGGAAGGAAATGGCATGATTTGGGTGTTGGTGACCTTTATGTTGGGTTTTGAGCATTCTAACACACCTATGTGTACATGCAACCCTAAATGCCTTGGATCTATGTTTTCTCTATTATACATGCAAATATGAATATCCAAGGTATTATACTAACTAGCATACAAAACTTTGATTCATATGAAACATAACAAGTTAGAATACATACCTCTTTTAATGTAGAATGACTTCATGAAGCTTGAGTGCCTAGTGCCCCAAGTGTGACACCTCAAATGGTTCACACAACACCAAATACACTTGGAATAACTTGAGAGAACATCACACTTCATAAAAATCGGCTAGCCCTTTCTATCACACACATAGTCCCGATTTTTCCCAAAGAATATGATCTTATATAGTTGTTACAATTAGGGTAAACCCTAATTGTCATGGATTTCCATTTCCTTGGATCCATGGGTTCAAATACACCATGGAGCATCATATGGGTTTTAGCCCAACTTGATAATCCATGGAGCATTAGCCCACTATACAAGTATGGATGATTTACACAATCAACCCATATATTTAATTAGTCTTCTTTTGATCACTTAATTAATTATAAATTAATTCTTGATCAATACTAATTAAATAATCTTATTAATATATTATAACTTATAATATATTAACAAACCTTAAGTGTTATTTCTCTCATTATAGTCTATCCAAATGCATGATGCCATGCAACCCAAATGGACCATGTCGAGTCGGGTCAAGTCTTACTAATTATAGTTATGGACTTAGACATTAATCCAACAGTCTCCCACTTGGATAAGTCTAAAACTATTATTGTGTATAACTTCAAGAACCAACCGGCAATCGTAGCTCTCAAAAGCTTCCGTCGAACTCTGACCTTGTCGACGATCTCTGACCTTTGTCAATGACTTGTCCATTAGATAAGGGATCATATATTCCTCCATTCTAGATATCATATGGACTGAGACATGGATTATAAATCATTCTCTCTGTCCATTTGTTGTTTCCCGATTTCCGATTTATGATGACTGACTGATTGAACAGATCAAATCAGTCCTGGATTGGCCAAGCACTCACATGTATCATCATTACATCATCGAGGGGCCCACAGATATCGCTTTTATCCTGAAGGTAAAAGGAATGGATAAACTTCGAATCATATGGCTTGTTCTACTACGTGTTGAATCATACACAAAGGCACGTTTTATAACATCGAATTACCAATGCATTTTCGCGCAATCAATGTACAACCAACTCATAGTAACAACTCATATATCTAGGTTTGAAGAATATAAGATATTATCGTCTCATGATCACTCGTGATAAAATCCATGAAGCGATTCAAATGAGCGCGGGTTGTATCCAATACTCAGAACTTATGAGCACTCATGAGTGTTGTAGCACAACTTTGTCCACCAACTTGGACCTCTACAAGCCAACCCATGACAGTCTTGATTCATATCTACTTCCAAAATATGACTGATTTTGGATGGTTTGAATAACTTAGTCATTCTGGAAGAATCGCCTAGTTATTATGGAAGTCAAAACATGCAGAGTGAAACACAAGAATAAATGAATCAAATATGGTATCAAACCCAATGAATATAAATAGACCACTTTTATTTATCACCATACTGATTACTCACTATTCATTGTTTCGGTTTTATCAACTTTATACTTGAATTAAAAACACTAGTTGTCCCATGCTCTAAGCATGTACACTATGTTTTTCTAAACAATAGCTTTGCCATACACCAAGTATGCACTCTACGTTTGTCTATGATCCTTACTTTGTGAAATAAACCAATTGACCAAACTTTCAATGATTCTAATTTCACACTCCCAAATCGAAATCTGTTAGAATGCACTACCCTCTTGCAATGAATGTGTACAGAGTCACAAAGACTTGTCAACAACCATTATAGGGTATTCCAATGAAGACCTACTCCATGGACACAAAGCCTTATGTTCAAATTATGCATTGCTTTGAACATGCTTCTTGCACTAAGTTCTTTCTAATCCTACAGAGATTGCTTCTATCTATAGAGACAACTCTATATTCCCATTTTGACTACTACTTCTGAACAAGAGTTGCCTCTTTTCAAACTATGTCAATATGGTCCTTCCAAAATTCACACTATACTTCCAACTGTCCTTGAGCAACCAATCTTTGGTAAACCTTAGATTGTCCTTGACAATTGCTTAATCACTTTAGTCATATCCAATTCTAGACATTTTCCTCCTTAATTCCCCAAGGCATTTGGAAAATTCAGAAAGAATAAATATTATAGCACAAGTAATCGATCTTGTACCCAAAGTAAATAGGACACGATTCATGATGTTTCACATAAAGACATGGTTCTAGACAAGTCTTTTGCCATAATAAATTTTGTTTGCCATCAAAATTTTACTATGAAAAGGGATGTCGTAATCATAATCGAATTTTGAGAACGCAATATATAGAATTTTTTAAGTTGAACCAATCCAACATGAAATTCATATATATATATATATATATATATATATATATATATATATATATATATATATATATATATATATATATATATATATATATATATATATATATATATATATATATTCTTGACTAAAGGTGATTACAATCTCAATATAAGCTCTTTAGAATGATTATAAACTCAATCTAAGCTTTTCATAATTGAAATGAAGTATAATTTCCTCTCCCTTAATTATAGCAAAACAACTTTTTCAACCCCTGCAACCTCACGAATTGAAACCTTTGTTTTCTATAATTAACATTTCTAACTTGCAATACTAATTATAATTATCATGCTCCCACTGACATGATGATTATTAGCATAACACATATGCTCCCACTAGCTTTGACATGTACTCAGAAATCAGCTATTGACTTTCTGGCCAAAGTTCAGATTTCTGATACTAGATTGCTTTGATAAGACTTTATCAAAATCATACACCTTATCTTAGATAGCTCACAGGTGTGTCTAAACAATTTCAGAACTATGAAAAGGAATGTCGTAATCATAGTCTCAATTGGTTAGACCTTTGCTATTTCTCATAAGTCCATGTTAGTGTACACTACTAACGACTTTGAGAATGCAAAGATTACTATCTACTTAAAAATCTACTTAGTGAAAGTGTTTCCTCACCATCATTTTCATGAATCGGAGAGAAACATTATGACACTTGGATTTTTGTGGTGTATGAGTTTCTACCCATACGAATTTGTCAAAACCTTAGTCACAAGACACGGATAATGACAAATCCAAATTCATATGGACTGAACTTGTGCAATCTTCATTTCTTGCCACCTGGTAGCTCAAGGGCCTGCCATTGCTTCTAAGTTGATATGCAACCAATTGAGAACTCTAAGAACTCATATGCAAAGCCAACTTTAACTGGAATGGGCACAGAATATGTCAACACGATAAGTTATAAACCTCAAGTCGTGTGCTAGTGAAGAACCTCAGGTTTTATTCTTGATTAGTTCTTGAGACTTTCAAGACCTTTAAGACTCCCACTGTCCTCTTGACATATAAGACTCTCTTGTCACATATTCAAGGGATAGTGCGGATTCTTTATCAAGACAAACACTTCACACAATTGGTCTAAGTTGGTCTTTGTTTTATCCAAAATATCACAACTTACCAATTTCAAATGTACAAGAGTAGATAACCTTTTACTCTTACATTTGACTAGTGTTAATAAACCTTCTTTAAGATATGTCACTCAAGTTACAATCTTGGAGTATGACTCTAAGAATTGTTTTGGAACGAAGTATGACTCATCTTCTTGATTTGACCACTTCAACAATTCATAGATCCTCTTCTTAGCTATCAGAATGCACTTAGAGGATGAACTGTTATAAGTGTTGGGTTTTGAGCATTCTAACACTCCTAAGTGTACATGCAACCCTAAATACCTTGGATCTATGTTTTCTCTATTATACATGCAAATAAGAACTTCCAAGGTATTATCCTAATCTAGCATACAAAAAACAATGAATGTAACAAGATAGAATACATACCTCTTGATATAGAAAGTCTTCATGAAGCTTGAGTGCCTAGTGCCCCAAGTGTGACACCTCAAATGGAATCACAATCATCAAAACACTTGGAATGACTTGAGAGAATTCTACACTCATCAAAATCGGCTAGCCCTTTTCCTTCACACACTAGTCACATTCTAGTGGCCAATTTTGGTCAAGAATAAGATGCTTATATAGTTAGGGTTACACCATGTAAACCCTAATTGACATGGCCTTTCATTTCCATGATCCATGGGTACAAATACACCATGGAGCATCCATGGACCATCCTATGGGTTTTAGCCCAACTTGATTATCCATGGAGCATTAGCCCACTATACAAGTATGGATGATTTACACAATCAACCCATATATTTAATTAGTCTTCTTTTGATCACTTAATTAATCCTAGATTAATTCTTGATCAATACTAATTAAATAATCTTATTATTCTTATTATTAATATACTAGAACTTATAATATATTAATAACCATAAGTGTCTTATTTCTCTCATTCTAGTCTATCCAAGTGCATGATGGTATGCAACCCAAATGGACCATGTCGGGTCGGGTCAAGTCTTACCAATTATAGTTATGGACTTAGACATTAATCCAACAGTCTCCCACTTGGATAAGTCTAAAACTATTATTGCGTATGACTTCAGGAACCAACTGGCAATCGTAGCTCTCAAAAGCTTCTGTCGAACTCTGACCTTGTAGATGAACTCTAACCTTTGTCAGTGACTTGTCCATTAGATAAGGGATCATATATTCCTCCATTCTAGATATCATATGGACTGAGACATGGATTATAATCATTCTCTCTGTCCATTTGTTGTTTCCCGATTTCCGATTTATGACGACTGACTAATTGAACAAATCAAATCAGTCCTGGCCCGGCCGAGCACTTCCATTTGTCATCATCAAATCATCGAGGGGCCCACAGATATCACTTTTATCCCGAAGGTAAAAGGAATGGATAAACTTCGACTCATATGGCTTGTTCTACTACTTGTTGAATCATACACAAAGGCACGTTTTATAGCACAGAGTTACCAAATGCGGTTTCGTGCAATCAATGTACTATCAACTCATAGTAACAACTCATATCTCTAGGTTTGAAGAATATAAGATATTATCGTCTCATGATCACTCGTGATAAAATCCATGAAGTGATTCCAATGAGCGCGGGTTGAATCCAATACTCAGAACTTATGAGCACTCATGATTGTTGTAGCCTTGTCCAACACCTTAGACCTCTACAACCCATCATGACAGTCTTAATTCATATCTACTTCCAACATATGAACGACTGTGGATAGTTTGAATAACTTAGTCATTCCAGAAGAATAACCCAATTTATTCGGGAAGTCAAAACATGCAAAGTGAAACACAATAATAATTGAATCCAATATGGTCTCAGAACTTATGAATATAAATAAAACACCTTTTATTTATCACCATATGATTACACATTATTCATTGTATACTGTTTCAGCTATCAACTTTATTCTTGAATTTAAAACAATAGTTGTCCCATGCTCCAAGCATGTACACTATGTTTTTCTCAAACACTAGTCATGCCATACACCAAGTATGCATACTATGTTTGTCTATGATCTTTACTTTGTGAACTAGATCAATTGAACATTACTTCAATGAATCTCTTTTCACACTCCTAAATCCTTACTGCACATGCAAGAATTCCAAATTCATGCCATTTACTGAAATCTGTTAGATTCTAAACTTATATGCATTGATCCTCTCGTAATGATTATGCACAAAGTCATAAAGACTTGGCAACAATCATTACAGAGTATTCCAAAGGAGATCAACTCCTTGGAAATATCCTTCTTGCATTAAGTTTCCTTAATCTTACACAGATTGAAAATTCTAACTTTGAAACATTTCCAGATTCCTTTTTGACTATCACTTCTGAACAAGAGTTGCCTCCTTACAGATTATGTCAATATGGTCCTTCCAGAATTATCACTATACTTCCAATTGTCCTTGAGCAACCAATCTTTGGTAAACCTTAGATTGTCCTCGACAATTGTTTAATCCTTTTAGTCATATCCAGTTCTAAACCTTTTCCCTTCTTAATGCCCCAGGCATTTGGAAAATTTTAGAACGGATGATTATAGCACATGTAATCGATCCTATATCCGAAGCATATGGGACACGATTCATGATGTCTCACATAAAGACTAAACCAGTCTTTTGCTATAACATTTCCATTTCAATTTGCCAAGTTCTCATAATTCAGATTATGAAAAGGGATGCCGTAATCATAATCGAATTTTAGAACGCAAATAATGGACCCATATGCAGAATTTCCTTATGTTGAGCCATTCCAACATGAAATTCATATATATGCTTGACTAAATGATTAAAACCTCACGATCTAAGCTTATAGATTTGAGATGAAGCATAATTTCCTCTCCCTTAATTATAGCAAAACAACTTTTTCCCAATTGAAACTTTTGTTTTCTATAATTAACATTGCTAGCTTGCAATACTTAACATAATTATCATGCTCCTACTAACATGATGATTATTAGCATAACACTTATGCTCCCACTAGCTTTGACATGTTCTCAGAAATCACCTGGACTTCTAGAAATCAATACTCCATTGACTTTCTTACCAAAGTTCAGATTTCTGATGCGAGATTGTTTTGATAAAACTTTATCAAAATCATACACCTTCCCTTAGATAGCACACTTGTGTATCTAAACAATTATGAAGAGGGATGTCGTAATCATAATGTTTAGACCTTTTTGCCACTTCTCACAAGTCCATGTTAGTGTGCCGGTTAACCACACGCGCTCCACTAACGACTTTGAGAATGCAAATATCACAATTGCTATCTAGCTAAAATCTACTTAGTGAAAGTGTTTCCTCACCATCATTTTCATGAATCGGAGAGAAACCTTATGACACTTAGATTTACTGGTGTATGTGTTCTTATCCATGTGAGTTGTCAAAATCATAGTCACAAGACAAGGATAATGACAAATCCAAACTCATATGGACTGAACTCAATCTTAATTTCTTGGCACCTAGCAGCTCAAGGGCCTACCATTGCTTCCAAGTTGTTGTGCAACCAATTGAGAACTCTAAGAACTCATATGCAAAGCCAACTTTAACTGGAATGGGCACAGAATCAGTCAACACGATAGGTTATAAACCTCAAGTCGTGTGCTAGTGAAGAACTTCAGGTTTTATTCTTGATTAGTTCTTGAGACTTTCAAGACCTTTAAGACTCCCACTGTCCTCTTGACCTATAAGACTCCCTTGTCAAATATCCAAGAGATAGTGTGGACTCTAATCAAGACAAACACTTCACACAATTGGCCTAAGTTGGTCTTTGTTTTATCCAAAACATCACAACTTTACCAATTTCAAATGTACTAGAGTAGAAAACTTTTACTCTTACATTTGACAAGTGTTTTAAACCTTCTTTAAGACATGTCACTCAAGTTACAATCTTGGAGTATGACTCTAAGACTTGTATTGGAACGAAGTATGACTCATCTTCTTGATTTAACCACTTCAACAATTCAAGTTCCTCTTCTTAGTCATAAGAATGCACTAAGATTTCCTTAGAGAACTAATTGTGCTATGGTTTCTTAATCTTTAAGATGATCACAAAAGCTGATACTAAAGTACTCTCCCATCTTTTCAGATTTGAGAAACTTTTATCCTTCTGCCTAAATTGATTCTTCTTATTCGCTCTGCCATACATTGAAACCTTTTCCAATGTCTCAGAGTTACACTTAAGCTTGTAAGTATAATCATATTTACTGAACTTAAGTAAATCATGATGAATAGTCTTATCAAACTTTTGTAGTGGACTAAATCAGTGCACAAGACTATGTACTCGATACCTTAGTCCATTACTTGACTCACACATCCATGTGAACAAGTAATTAGTCTTAATTTTCCAAAACTTGAAAGTTCTCATTCATCATGCTATACAACTTGCATGATTTCAAGTTCCGGTCCACTTGAAACTTGGGTGATGAGAACATTTCCTTATTTGGTAAATTTAGACATTACCACAAATGAAAGAATCAATTTTATATTTCCACTCTTGCTCTTAATGGAATTATATAAGCAACAATTTTTCCTCAAATGCCATTGTAAGGATATTTTAAAATAAATAAAATCAAAAAATTTTCTTTTATTTTAAAACTTTTCGGAAAAACTTATCCTTACAATCCATATGAAAACTTGTTGTTATCTATTCCTAAGCAATATCTCATAACTCCTAAGAAGTTGCTCAAGAATCCGATCTTCAAACTATGCGATAGAAATCCATCTACGCCATCAGATTCAGCATATTCTTTCTTTAAGTTTCTTCACTTTTCTTTGATTCTTAAAACATCACCATGTGACCCAGTCACATCATGTATCAAGAATCTCAGAATAGAAACTTAGCAGAGTTAGATAGTGGAATTTACCTGAAGTAGAGTCAAACTTATTGACTTTAACATCCTTAGGTAAATTTGGCAGCTTCGCAACCAATGCCCCTTCCTTTGGCAATATAAACATATGGACCCTTTGATAATGGTACACGAGACTATCACAGACTTAGCTTTTCTCTTTACCATTTGGTCAACCGAGTTGACTATGGCCGATCCCTTTCCATTGGGAAGAGAATGCTTTACTAGATATCCAATGTCATCATTGTCAATGTCCATAAAGTTTTAGGAAGTTGATCTTAGCAAATAGATAAGATCATTAAGGGTCTTGTCATAGTCTGTTTCATAGGTGTTCCAAAAGAACTCACTATGTGACTTAGAAAGTAGTTGAACCACCAACTTTCTTAAGACTTTGACACCCAACTCTCCCGGCATGTCAATATGTGATTACATCTCCAAGACGTGACCACACCTAGACCTTGCCTTGCCAATAGGGCTTGAGTGACCTTAAACTTTTCAAGAACTTGTGGGTTAGGGAGAATAGTTGGAGGAGGAGAAAGAAGTATGATATCCATGGGACATCATCTTCATTAGGAAACCTTGTTTCAAGAGATTTGGGAAGATCATAGGTGTCTAAACTAGACATCTTTTGGGAGATATTCAAGATAGTTGATTTAAAGTCCTTAATATGACACCCAATATGAAATATTAAGGCTAGGACCCAACAAACTATTTTATAACTTAGAAGAGGTATGCCGTAATCCAAGCTATAAAATATTTGAAGGTAGGTGAATGACGATTCACCAATTTCCACCAAGATAAACGAAATGTATTATTAGGTTTTAATTGGTTTTGAAACTCCTAGATCTTTGAGATTCATTGAACTTTTCAATGGCATGTTTCAATCTCGAGTGTGCCCTTCAGGTTTTGTGACTGGGATGCCGAGGATCACAAAACAAGGTGTGAAGTAACCATGCAAATCACTTGGTACCCTTAATAAATTACCCCTCAATCGATGTGCCGGTTAACCACACACGCTCCATCGATACTATGATAAATATTAAGTTACCCTTTACCTACCTTGTTAAGTCCAAGTTAGTGTGCCGGTTAACCACACACGCTCCACTAACGACTTAAACAAAGTGCAAAGTGTAATTTCATGGATTAGCACCTTATTCACATTTTTCCTAAGTAACTAAGATTGGGTATTATTAAGAGTTTAGTTACTTAGTATTTTTCATTAATACTTTTAATGAAGGGAGAATTATAGTCCTGTCAAACCCGTTCGGCTAACGACCCTCCACCAGTCAAGCAAGCGGTGGGTGAGAGTGGACACCCATTAAGTTGCCATTTTATAGGCAACAACCTTATACCCACCTTATAGACCGACTTCGTGAATGAGGCGTACTAGCGGTAAGACTAACTTTACTCTTATACATATATATATTATTAACTTATAATATTATAAAGTATAAGGGTTGAATTTTAACTTTTAAAATTCTAAGGGCTAACTTGGAATTAAAGTATTCATACTTGAAAACTTTTTCAAATTCCAAAACTTGAGGGCAAGTTTTGAAACTATTCAAAACTAATTAATTCCATAACTTATGTGTTTAAAGTAGTTTTAATCCAAAAACTCTTCAAGTTCCATAACTTGAGGACAAGTTATGGAAGACTTTAAACTAATAAAAGAACTAACTTTTTCTTTATTTTATAACTTATGGATTTAATTATGGTTACATATTTTTCTTTAATGAAGTGACTCTTGAACTTCCATAACTTGAGGACAAGTTATGGAGTCATAAAAAGTTATTCAATGACACAAGACTCTTCATTTTGTAACCATTGCCAACTATTATGAGTTTTATGAGTCTTTAATGTGACTCTTCATGTAACTTGAGGACAAGTTACACAAACACATTTTATACTCAACTCTTAGATTAAAATGGATTGAAAACAACTATTTCACTCAACATTTCTATTAATCTAAGCAACTCATAAGAACAAGATAATTGAAATCAAACTTTTTCATGTAATTAGTCTAAACCTTAAACTAATACAAAACATGAAACTATTGACAATTATCTTTGAAAATGGATTAGCATGAACATTACCACATCAAAAACAAGTTTATAAGATCAAAAACAACTTAGGGTAATGTTCCTAGTCCATTTCTAGCCAAAAAACTCGAAAATATGCTGTCTGGGGGTCCAACTCGTCGAGTGCATGAACAAACTCGGCGAGTTGGATTGAATTCATCACTTTTTAGGCATGGACTCGTCGAGTCTCCTAATGGACTCGCCGAGTCTGATGGCCAGACAGCACTAGATTCGTTTTTTCAGCTTCTATTGCAGGTATAACAAGAAAACAAGCCTAGGCTCTGATACCACTGTTGGGTTTTGAGCATTCTAACACTCCTAAGTGTACATGCAACCCTAAATACCTTGGATCTATGTTTTCTCTATTATACATGCAAATAAGAACTTCCAAGGTATTATCCTAATCTAGCATACAAAAAACAATGAATGTAACAAGATAGAATACATACCTCTTGATATAGAAAGTCTTCATGAAGCTTGAGTGCCTAGTGCCCCAAGTGTGACACCTCAAATGGAATCACAATCATCAAAACACTTGGAATGACTTGAGAGAATTCTACACTCATCAAAATCGGCTAGCCCTTTTCCTTCACACACTAGTCACATTCTAGTGGCCAATTTTGGTCAAGAATAAGATGCTTATATAGTTAGGGTTACACCATGTAAACCCTAATTGACATGGCCTTTCATTTCCATGATCCATGGGTACAAATACACCATGGAGCATCCATGGACCATCCTATGGGTTTTAGCCCAACTTGATTATCCATGGAGCATTAGCCCACTATACAAGTATGGATGATTTACACAATCAACCCATATATTTAATTAGTCTTCTTTTGATCACTTAATTAATCCTAGATTAATTCTTGATCAATACTAATTAAATAATCTTATTATTCTTATTATTAATATACTAGAACTTATAATATATTAATAACCATAAGTGTCTTATTTCTCTCATTCTAGTCTATCCAAGTGCATGATGGTATGCAACCCAAATGGACCATGTCGGGTCGGGTCAAGTCTTACCAATTATAGTTATGGACTTAGACATTAATCCAACAGTCTCCCACTTGGATAAGTCTAAAACTATTATTGCGTATGACTTCAGGAACCAACTGGCAATCGTAGCTCTCAAAAGCTTCTGTCGAACTCTGACCTTGTAGATGAACTCTAACCTTTGTCAGTGACTTGTCCATTAGATAAGGGATCATATATTCCTCCATTCTAGATATCATATGGACTGAGACATGGATTATAATCATTCTCTCTGTCCATTTGTTGTTTCCCGATTTCCGATTTATGACGACTGACTAATTGAACAAATCAAATCAGTCCTGGCCCGGCCGAGCACTTCCATTTGTCATCATCAAATCATCGAGGGGCCCACAGATATCACTTTTATCCCGAAGGTAAAAGGAATGGATAAACTTCGACTCATATGGCTTGTTCTACTACTTGTTGAATCATACACAAAGGCACGTTTTATAGCACAGAGTTACCAAATGCGGTTTCGTGCAATCAATGTACTATCAACTCATAGTAACAACTCATATCTCTAGGTTTGAAGAATATAAGATATTATCGTCTCATGATCACTCGTGATAAAATCCATGAAGTGATTCCAATGAGCGCGGGTTGAATCCAATACTCAGAACTTATGAGCACTCATGATTGTTGTAGCCTTGTCCAACACCTTAGACCTCTACAACCCATCATGACAGTCTTAATTCATATCTACTTCCAACATATGAACGACTGTGGATAGTTTGAATAACTTAGTCATTCCAGAAGAATAACCCAATTTATTCGGGAAGTCAAAACATGCAAAGTGAAACACAATAATAATTGAATCCAATATGGTCTCAGAACTTATGAATATAAATAAAACACCTTTTATTTATCACCATATGATTACACATTATTCATTGTATACTGTTTCAGCTATCAACTTTATTCTTGAATTTAAAACAATAGTTGTCCCATGCTCCAAGCATGTACACTATGTTTTTCTCAAACACTAGTCATGCCATACACCAAGTATGCATACTATGTTTGTCTATGATCTTTACTTTGTGAACTAGATCAATTGAACATTACTTCAATGAATCTCTTTTCACACTCCTAAATCCTTACTGCACATGCAAGAATTCCAAATTCATGCCATTTACTGAAATCTGTTAGATTCTAAACTTATATGCATTGATCCTCTCGTAATGATTATGCACAAAGTCATAAAGACTTGGCAACAATCATTACAGAGTATTCCAAAGGAGATCAACTCCTTGGAAATATCCTTCTTGCATTAAGTTTCCTTAATCTTACACAGATTGAAAATTCTAACTTTGAAACATTTCCAGATTCCTTTTTGACTATCACTTCTGAACAAGAGTTGCCTCCTTACAGATTATGTCAATATGGTCCTTCCAGAATTATCACTATACTTCCAATTGTCCTTGAGCAACCAATCTTTGGTAAACCTTAGATTGTCCTCGACAATTGTTTAATCCTTTTAGTCATATCCAGTTCTAAACCTTTTCCCTTCTTAATGCCCCAGGCATTTGGAAAATTTTAGAACGGATGATTATAGCACATGTAATCGATCCTATATCCGAAGCATATGGGACACGATTCATGATGTCTCACATAAAGACTAAACCAGTCTTTTGCTATAACATTTCCATTTCAATTTGCCAAGTTCTCATAATTCAGATTATGAAAAGGGATGCCGTAATCATAATCGAATTTTAGAACGCAAATAATGGACCCATATGCAGAATTTCCTTATGTTGAGCCATTCCAACATGAAATTCATATATATGCTTGACTAAATGATTAAAACCTCACGATCTAAGCTTATAGATTTGAGATGAAGCATAATTTCCTCTCCCTTAATTATAGCAAAACAACTTTTTCCCAATTGAAACTTTTGTTTTCTATAATTAACATTGCTAGCTTGCAATACTTAACATAATTATCATGCTCCTACTAACATGATGATTATTAGCATAACACTTATGCTCCCACTAGCTTTGACATGTTCTCAGAAATCACCTGGACTTCTAGAAATCAATACTCCATTGACTTTCTTACCAAAGTTCAGATTTCTGATGCGAGATTGTTTTGATAAAACTTTATCAAAATCATACACCTTCCCTTAGATAGCACACTTGTGTATCTAAACAATTATGAAGAGGGATGTCGTAATCATAATGTTTAGACCTTTTTGCCACTTCTCACAAGTCCATGTTAGTGTGCCGGTTAACCACACGCGCTCCACTAACGACTTTGAGAATGCAAATATCACAATTGCTATCTAGCTAAAATCTACTTAGTGAAAGTGTTTCCTCACCATCATTTTCATGAATCGGAGAGAAACCTTATGACACTTAGATTTACTGGTGTATGTGTTCTTATCCATGTGAGTTGTCAAAATCATAGTCACAAGACAAGGATAATGACAAATCCAAACTCATATGGACTGAACTCAATCTTAATTTCTTGGCACCTAGCAGCTCAAGGGCCTACCATTGCTTCCAAGTTGTTGTGCAACCAATTGAGAACTCTAAGAACTCATATGCAAAGCCAACTTTAACTGGAATGGGCACAGAATCAGTCAACACGATAGGTTATAAACCTCAAGTCGTGTGCTAGTGAAGAACTTCAGGTTTTATTCTTGATTAGTTCTTGAGACTTTCAAGACCTTTAAGACTCCCACTGTCCTCTTGACCTATAAGACTCCCTTGTCAAATATCCAAGAGATAGTGTGGACTCTAATCAAGACAAACACTTCACACAATTGGCCTAAGTTGGTCTTTGTTTTATCCAAAACATCACAACTTTACCAATTTCAAATGTACTAGAGTAGAAAACTTTTACTCTTACATTTGACAAGTGTTTTAAACCTTCTTTAAGACATGTCACTCAAGTTACAATCTTGGAGTATGACTCTAAGACTTGTATTGGAACGAAGTATGACTCATCTTCTTGATTTAACCACTTCAACAATTCAAGTTCCTCTTCTTAGTCATAAGAATGCACTAAGATTTCCTTAGAGAACTAATTGTGCTATGGTTTCTTAATCTTTAAGATGATCACAAAAGCTGATACTAAAGTACTCTCCCATCTTTTCAGATTTGAGAAACTTTTATCCTTCTGCCTAAATTGATTCTTCTTATTCGCTCTGCCATACATTGAAACCTTTTCCAATGTCTCAGAGTTACACTTAAGCTTGTAAGTATAATCATATTTACTGAACTTAAGTAAATCATGACGAATAGTCTTATCAAACTTTTGTAGTGGACTAAATCAGTGCACAAGACTATGTACTCGATACCTTAGTCCATTACTTGACTCACACATCCATGTGAACAAGTAATTAGTCTTAATTTTCCAAAACTTGAAAGTTCTCATTCATCATGCTATACAACTTGCATGATTTCAAGTTCCGGTCCACTTGAAACTTGGGTGATGAGAACATTTCCTTATTTGGTAAATTTAGACATTACCACAAATGAAAGAATCAATTTTATATTTCCACTCTTGCTCTTAATGGAATTATATAAGCAACAATTTTTCCTCAAATGCCATTGTAAGGATATTTTAAAATAAATAAAATCAAAAAATTTTCTTTTATTTTAAAACTTTTCGGAAAAACTTATCCTTACAATCCATATGAAAACTTGTTGTTATCTATTCCTAAGCAATATCTCATAACTCCTAAGAAGTTGCTCAAGAATCCGATCTTCAAACTATGCGATAGAAATCCATCTACGCCATCAGATTCAGCATATTCTTTCTTTAAGTTTCTTCACTTTTCTTTGATTCTTAAAACATCACCATGTGACCCAGTCACATCATGTATCAAGAATCTCAGAATAGAAACTTAGCAGAGTTAGATAGTGGAATTTACCTGAAGTAGAGTCAAACTTATTGACTTTAACATCCTTAGGTAAATTTGGCAGCTTCGCAACCAATGCCCCTTCCTTTGGCAATATAAACATATGGACCCTTTGATAATGGTACACGAGACTATCACAGACTTAGCTTTTCTCTTTACCATTTGGTCAACCGAGTTGACTATGGCCGATCCCTTTCCATTGGGAAGAGAATGCTTTACTAGATATCCAATGTCATCATTGTCAATGTCCATAAAGTTTTAGGAAGTTGATCTTAGCAAATAGATAAGATCATTAAGGGTCTTGTCATAGTCTGTTTCATAGGTGTTCCAAAAGAACTCACTATGTGACTTAGAAAGTAGTTGAACCACCAACTTTCTTAAGACTTTGACACCCAACTCTCCCGGCATGTCAATATGTGATTACATCTCCAAGACGTGACCACACCTAGACCTTGCCTTGCCAATAGGGCTTGAGTGACCTTAAACTTTTCAAGAACTTGTGGGTTAGGGAGAATAGTTGGAGGAGGAGAAAGAAGTATGATATCCATGGGACATCATCTTCATTAGGAAACCTTGTTTCAAGAGATTTGGGAAGATCATAGGTGTCTAAACTAGACATCTTTTGGGAGATATTCAAGATAGTTGATTTAAAGTCCTTAATATGACACCCAATATGAAATATTAAGGCTAGGACCCAACAAACTATTTTATAACTTAGAAGAGGTATGCCGTAATCCAAGCTATAAAATATTTGAAGGTAGGTGAATGACGATTCACCAATTTCCACCAAGATAAACGAAATGTATTATTAGGTTTTAATTGGTTTTGAAACTCCTAGATCTTTGAGATTCATTGAACTTTTCAATGGCATGTTTCAATCTCGAGTGTGCCCTTCAGGTTTTGTGACTGGGATGCCGAGGATCACAAAACAAGGTGTGAAGTAACCATGCAAATCACTTGGTACCCTTAATAAATTACCCCTCAATCGATGTGCCGGTTAACCACACACGCTCCATCGATACTATGATAAATATTAAGTTACCCTTTACCTACCTTGTTAAGTCCAAGTTAGTGTGCCGGTTAACCACACACGCTCCACTAACGACTTAAACAAAGTGCAAAGTGTAATTTCATGGATTAGCACCTTATTCACATTTTTCCTAAGTAACTAAGATTGGGTATTATTAAGAGTTTAGTTACTTAGTATTTTTCATTAATACTTTTAATGAAGGGAGAATTATAGTCCTGTCAAACCCGTTCGGCTAACGACCCTCCACCAGTCAAGCAAGCGGTGGGTGAGAGTGGACACCCATTAAGTTGCCATTTTATAGGCAACAACCTTATACCCACCTTATAGACCGGCTTCGTGAATGAGGCGTACTAGCGGTAAGACTAACTTTACTCTTATACATATATATATTATTAACTTATAATATTATAAAGTATAAGGGTTGAATTTTAACTTTTAAAATTCTAAGGGCTAACTTGGAATTAAAGTATTCATACTTGAAAACTTTTTCAAATTCCAAAACTTGAGGGCAAGTTTTGAAACTATTCAAAACTAATTAATTCCATAACTTATGTGTTTAAAGTAGTTTTAATCCAAAAACTCTTCAAGTTCCATAACTTGAGGACAAGTTATGGAAGACTTTAAACTAATAAAAGAACTAACTTTTTCTTTATTTTATAACTTATGGATTTAATTATGGTTACATATTTTTCTTTAATGAAGTGACTCTTGAACTTCCATAACTTGAGGACAAGTTATGGAGTCATAAAAAGTTATTCAATGACACAAGACTCTTCATTTTGTAACCATTGCCAACTATTATGAGTTTTATGAGTCTTTAATGTGACTCTTCATGTAACTTGAGGACAAGTTACACAAACACATTTTATACTCAACTCTTAGATTAAAATGGATTGAAAACAACTATTTCACTCAACATTTCTATTAATCTAAGCAACTCATAAGAACAAGATAATTGAAATCAAACTTTTTCATGTAATTAGTCTAAACCTTAAACTAATACAAAACATGAAACTATTGACAATTATCTTTGAAAATGGATTAGCATGAACATTACCACATCAAAAACAAGTTTATAAGATCAAAAACAACTTAGGGTAATGTTCCTAGTCCATTTCTAGCCAAAAAACTCGAAAATATGCTGTCTGGGGGTCCAACTCGTCGAGTGCATGAACAAACTCGGCGAGTTGGATTGAATTCATCACTTTTTAGGCATGGACTCGTCGAGTCTCCTAATGGACTCGCCGAGTCTGATGGCCAGACAGCACTAGATTCGTTTTTTCAGCTTCTATTGCAGGTATAACAAGAAAACAAGCCTAGGCTCTGATACCACTGTTGGGTTTTGAGCATTCTAACACTCCTAAGTGTACATGCAACCCTAAATACCTTGGATCTATGTTTTCTCTATTATACATGCAAATAAGAACTTCCAAGGTATTATCCTAATCTAGCATACAAAAAACAATGAATGTAACAAGATAGAATACATACCTCTTGATATAGAAAGTCTTCATGAAGCTTGAGTGCCTAGTGCCCCAAGTGTGACACCTCAAATGGAATCACAATCATCAAAACACTTGGAATGACTTGAGAGAATTCTACACTCATCAAAATCGGCTAGCCCTTTTCCTTCACACACTAGTCACATTCTAGTGGCCAATTTTGGTCAAGAATAAGATGCTTATATAGTTAGGGTTACACCATGTAAACCCTAATTAACATGGCCTTTCATTTCCATGATCCATGGGTACAAATACACCATGGAGCATCCATGGACCATCCTATGGGTTTTAGCCCAACTTGATTATCCATGGAGCATTAGCCCACTATACAAGTATGGGTGATTTACACAATCAACCCATATATTTAATTAGTCTTCTTTTGATCACTTAATTAATCCTAGATTAATTCTTGATCAATACTAATTAAATAATCTTATTATTCTTATTATTAATATACTAGAACTTATAATATATTAATAACCATAAGTGTCTTATTTCTCTCATTCTAGTCTATCCAAGTGCATGATGGTATGCAACCCAAATGGACCATGCCGGGTCGGGTCAAGTCTTACCAATTATAGTTATGGACTTAGACATTAATCCAACAATAAGTTCTCTTAATCATTAAGATGATCATATAACATGATACTAAAGTACTCTCCCATCTTTTCAGATTTAAGAAACTTTTATCCTTCTGCCTAATTTGATTCTTCATATTCGTTCTGCCATACATCGAAATTTTTCCAATGCATCAGAATTACACTTAAGCCTGTAAGTATAACCATATTTACTAAACTTTAGTAAATCATGACAAATAGTCTTATCGATTATTTGTGTTGGGCTTGATCAGTGCACATGACTGTGTACTCGATCCCTTAGCCCTTCACTTGACCCACACATCCATGTGAACAAGTAATTAGTCTTAATTTTCCAATGCTTGAAAGTTCTCATTCATCATAGTATACAACTTGCATGATTCCAAGTTCCGGTCCAATTGAAACTTGGGTGATGAGAATCTTTCCTTATTTGGTAAATTTAGACATTACCACAAATGAAAGAATCAATTTCATATTTCCAGTCTTGCTCTTAATGGAATCATATAAGCAACAAAAATTTTCACAAATGCCATTGTAAGGATATTTTAAAATAAATAAAATCAGAAATTTTCCTTTTATTTTAAAAACTTTGCGGAAGAACTTATCCTTACAATCCATATGAAAACTTGTTGTTATCTATTCCTAAGCAATATCTCATAACTCCTAAGAAGTAGCTCAAGAATCCAATCTTCAAACTATGCGATAGAAATCCATCTGCGCGATCAGATTCAACATATTCTTTCTTTAAGTTTCTTTACTTTTCTTTGATTCTTAAAACACCAAGATGTGACCCAGTCAAATCATGTAATAAGAATCTCCAAATGGGAACTTAATAGAGTTAGACAATGGACTTTACCTGAAATAAAGTCAAACTCATTGACTTTACCATCCTTAGGTAAGTTTGGCAGCTTCGTAACCAAAGCCCCTTCCTTTGGCAATAGAAACATATGGACCCTTAAGTAATAGTACATGGGACTATCTCAGACTTAGCCTTTCTCTTTACCATTTGGTCAACCAAGTTGACTATGGTCAATCCCTTTCCATTGGGAAGAGAATGTTTTCCTGGATTTCCTGTGTCACTATTGTCCCTGTCCATAAAGTTTTGGAAAGTTGATCTTTTAATCAAATTTGTTTTACTAGCCTTCCAAATCATTGCTGATTCAGCAGTACCAAGTAAATAGATAAGATTATTAAGGGTCGTGTCATGGTCTTTTTCATAGGAGTCCCAAAGGAACTCACTATGTGACTTAGAAAGTGATTGAACCACCCACTTTCTCAAGACTTTGACACCCAACTCTCCCGGCTTGTCAACATGTGACTTCATCTCCAAGATGTGATCATACCTAGACCTCGCCTTGCCAATAGGGCTTGAGTGACCTTGAACTTGTGGGTTGGGGAGAATAATTGGAGGAGGTGGAGGACATGAAGTTCCAAGAGATTTAGGAAGATCATAGATGTCTGAACTAGACATCTTTTGGGAGATATTCAAGTTTAGTTGATTTAAAAGTCCTTAATATAACACCCAATGTGAAATATTAAGGCTAGGACCCAACAACCTATTTATAACTGGAAGAGGGATGTCGTAATCCAAGTTATAAAATAGTTGAAGGTAGGTAAATGACGATTTACCAATTTCCACCATGAAAAACGAAATATAATTAAGTTTTAATTAGATTTGAAACTCCTAGATCTGTTGAGATTCATTGAACTTTTCAATGGCATGTTTCAATCTCGAGTGTGCCCTTCAGGTTTTGTGACTGGGATGCCGAGGATCACAAAACAAGGTGTGAAGTAACCATGCAAATTACTTGGTACTCTTAAATGTTTATCACCCACCCGATGTGTCGGTAAACCACACACGCTCCACCGGCCTATGATTAAACTTTAAGAAACCCTTTGCCTACCTTCTTAAATCAAGCTAGTGTGCCGGTAAACCACACACGCTCCACCAACCGACTTAAGCAAAGTGCCAAGTGTAATTTCATGGGTTATCATCTTATTCACATTTTCCTAAGTAACTAAGATTGGGAATTATAAGTGTTTAGTTACTTAGTATTTATCATTAATACTTTTAATGAAGGGAGAACTTATAGTCTTTGTCCTACCGTTCGGCTAACGACCCTCCACCAGTCAAGGAAGCGGTGGGTGAGAGTGGACACCCATTAAACTGCCATTTTATAGGCAATAACCTTATACCCCCTTATAGACCGGCTTTGTGAATGAGACCTACTAACGGTAAGACTCACTTTTACTCTTATACATATATATAAATATTATTGACTTATAATATTATAAAGTATAAGGATTGAATTTTAACTTTTAAAAACCTAAGGGCTTAACTTGGAATTAAAGTATTCATAAGAAAAAACTTTTCAAATTCCAAAACTTGAGGGCAAGTTTTGAAACTATTCAAAACTAACTAATTCCATAACTTATGTGTTTAAAGTAGTTTTAATTAAAAGACTCTTCAAGTTCCATAACTTGAGGACAAGTTATGGAAGACTTTAAATTATTAAAGAATGTAACTTTTTCTTTATTTTGTAACTTATGGAATTAATTAAGGTTACATATTTTATTACTTAATGAAGTGACTCTTGAACCTCCATAACTTGAGGACAAGACTCTTCATCTTTTGTAACCATTGCCATCTTTTATGAGTTTTAAGAAACTTTAATGTGACTTTTCATGTAACTTGAGGACAAGTTACACAAACACATTTTAGAATCCACTCTTAGATTAAAATGGATCAAAGACACATAATCAATCAACCTTTTCTATTAATCTAAGAAACTCATATGAACATGATAATTGGAATCAAACCTTTTCATGTAATTAGCATAAACCTTAAACTAATACAAAACATGAATCTAATGACAATTATCTTTGAAATTGGATTAGCATGAACATTACCACATCAAAAACAAGTTTATAAGTACAAAAAAAATCTTAGGGTAATGTTCCTAGTCCATTACTAATTAAATAATCTTATTAATATATTATAACTTATAATATATTAACAAACCTTAAGTGTTATTTCTCTCATTATAGTCTATCCAAATGCATGATGCCATGCAACCATATTGGACCATGTCGGGTCGGGTCAAGTCTTACCAATTATAGCTATGGACTTAGACATTAATCCAACACTTTACAGCCATGTAAAGGCTTAAAGTCACTGACTTTATGGATTAAGAGGCATTAGAGTAACCAGATTTGGGATTTGAGCTTATGTCTTAGCCGATTCAGACCAAAAACCACGAGGAGTGTGAAACTGGGACTTACGTTGGGCGTAATCCTAGTACGTGCAGCGTAGGGATCGAGTTCCCCATTTCTGGATAGCCACGGGGTACGCCCCGCGTACAGAGCTGGTACGCGCCGCGTACTCCCTGCTGTTGACTTTTGTGGGTAAAATGGTCTTTTACCCTTCTGTGAGTTGTAGAAGGGTTAGTCTAGCTTCTTGAGGGCCAATATTAATTAGGGATAATTATTATGTGCTAGGCGGGAGCTAGACCTGGGAGTAGAGATCAAGATCCCGATTGCGAGATTTTCATTCATTAGCTTATGAGATGAGTCTTCTCACTATACTTACCTTGAGTGGTAAATCTTATGTGTGACCAGAGGGTCGTATGTGCATGAACTGTGTAATGAGATATCCTGCTATTTACTTGTGTTATGCTTTATAAGTATTATATTGTGATGCTGAGTTGAGGGACCATAGGGTCCATATGTGTTGTGGGACCAGAGGGTCCCACTGAGACACATCGACCAGAGGGTCTAATTGAGTTATAGCCTCGAGTGGCTAATGTGCTGTGTGTGGTATTTTGGGGAACTCACTAAACTTTTATGCTTACCGTGTTATGTGTTATGTGTTTCAGGTAGTTCTGAGGATTGCGGCAAGGCACCAGCATGATTGTACACACCGGCGGGCGATTGTTTTATGATTATGGGATTGTGTTTTATTTTTTGACATTTGAGACATATGTGTTTTTGAGAATTATGATAGAAGTTCTATTGTGTTAAAAATGAAAATTCTGGTTTGAGAAATTACGTCGTTACAAGTTGGTATCAGAGCCTTTGTTTGAGGGATACGGAAAAGTTACACTTTAGTCCCAAGATTTTCTTTTGAACGAAAAAGTCCTAAAAACCGATAAAAATTTACAGTTTGACCCTTTTTGACCGGTTGAAACCGGTACCAAATTAATTTGGGACTATTTTGTAAACTAATCCAAAATATTATGACTTTTCTGTAAACAAAAAATATTAGGACTTTTCAGTAAAGAAAAAATATTATGACTATTTTACAAACATAACCCTTATTATTATTATTACTATTATTATTATTATTATTATATAAATAAGAATACTATTTTTTGAACTTGTTATTATTAATATTGTTACTAATACATATAAATGCATTAAATGAAAAAATAATATTAATGACATTGTTTAAGGGTGGAGGTGGAGAAGATGGTGATGCTTTTAGCATTGAAATCGTGAATGTCTACTTGTATATTTTTACTTTGTATATGGTCATTTCATATTTGTTATTATTGTTTTCAATTCAGAATATTAATACTTAACAATTTAAAAGAAGTTGCATATTAATAGTTTAAGGTAATAGGGTTTCTCACTTTGTATATAAAATTGTTTAAGGTAGAAAAATTACTTTCCAAATCCAACAAATCCACTACAAACATCTACATAGGTAACTCATATCAAAATTCAAAAGTATTAATTACAATATTTTGTTTAATAAAAAGTAATAGGAATAATTCAAAAGTATTAATCAAAATTCATAAGTATTAATCCAAAAAACATGTCCTATTACTTTTTATTAAACAAGATATTGTAATTAATATTTTTTGAATTTTGATATGGGTTACCTATGTAGATATTTATAGTGGATCTGTTAGATTTGAAAAATAATCCTTCTACCTTAACCATTTTTATATAAAAAGTGAGAAATCCTTCTAGCTTAAACTATTTATAAACAATTTTACAAATATGCAACTTCTTTTAAATTGTTAAGTATTATTATTCTGAATTGAAAACAATAGCAAAAAATGTGAAATGACCATATACAAAGTAAAAATATACAAGCAAACATTCATGATTTCAATGCTAAAAGCATCAACATCTCCTTCACCTCCACCCTAAAACAATGTCATTAATATTATATTTTTCATTTAAATACATTTATATGTATTACTAACAATATTAATAATAACAAGTTCAAAAAAAAAGTATTCTTATTTATATTTTTAATAATAATAATAATAATAATGGTTTAGGTCATTTTTGGTCACTTAACTTTTGGTTTTGTGCTCATATGGTCACTTAACTCTTTTTAAGTTTTAAAAGTTCATCAAACTTTTGACTTTGTGCTCATTTAGTCACTTAACTTTTGTTTAGGTCACTTAACTTTTGGATTTGCGCTCATTTAGTCATCCAACTTTTAAAATTATGCTCATTTGGTCACTAAACTTTTGAAATAATTTAAAAGTTTAGTGACTAAATTAACACAATTTTTAAAGTTAGGTGACGAAATATGACCAATCCAAAAGTTAAGTGACTAAATGAGCACAAAGCCAAAAGTTTGATGGCCTTTTAAAACTTAAAAAGAGTTAAGTGACCAAAAATGACCTAAACCCTAATAATAATAATAATAATAATAATAATAATAATAATAATAATAATAATAATAATAATAATAATAATAATAAGGGTTTTGTTTGTAGAAAAGTCATAATATTTTTGTTTATAGAAAAGTCCTAATATTTTTTATTTACAAAAAGTCCCAATATTTTGGATTAGTTTACGAAATAGTCCCAAATTAATTTGGTATCGGTTTCAACCGGTCAAAAAGGGTCAAACTGCAAATTTTTGCCGGTTTTCGAGACTTTTTCGTTCAAAAAAAATTTTGGGACTAAAATGTAACTTTTCCGTAAATATTGGGACTTTTCTGAATATTTCCCGTGTTTTATTTGTTGACATTTGAGACATATGTGTTTTTGAGAATTATGATAGAAGTTCTATTGTGTTAAAAATGAAAATTCTGGTTTGAGAAATTACGTCGTTACAAGTTGGTATCAGAGTCTTGGTTTGAGGGATTCGAATGCACCCTCGGGTGTGTTTGGACTCAAACTGAGGATTTGAGAAGGATTTTCAAAAAGAGATAAATTTTTCTAAAAATGAGCAAGAGTTTAAGAGAAGTCGAGCCGGAGTAGTGTGTACAATCAGCCAGAGCCGAGCGGTGATTTCCCAAAATACCCTCATTTTGTGTTATGAGATATTTTATGTGATATAATGCATGCTTGAGAGTAGGATAGGTGATTCATATATTAGGACTAGGGTGGCCTGATTTGTGATGTCTTAGCCTAGGGATTTCTGCTATTAGTGTTTAGCTTGAGTATGAGTACCTAGCAGGAGCGAGCCAATGAGAGAACTACTGTGAGAGTAGCTTGTAAGGCATAGAGTACTTGTAAATTGGGATTCGAGGAGGAGGACTTGGGGTGAACACTGATGCGGTGTGGAAGGTAGTATTGGGCCCGCACTAGTGGAGGCACCGGATCAATGAGCGGCCCAAGTAAGAATCCTAGGGATGCTAAGGAACAAGTAGAGGCGGGTGATCCAGTGTGAGTATGCTCGAGCGAGACTCTGATAATATTGTGTTGTGTTTCAGAGACGTCATGGTGGGGACACACCACAACCCTGGGAGCAGTGGGAGTAGTGATGAGGAGACACGAAGGATGATCCACGAGGAGGTGGCTGCAGCTATCCGAGCAGAGATTCTAGAGATGTTTGGGTCTATCAAGACCACCTTGATTCAAACGTTTGACGAGAAATATGCTGCTTTTACTTGGGGTCCCGAGCAGCAGACCTCGTTTGAGACTCTTCGCCAGAGATTATGCGAAGCCCCGGTGTTAGCCTTCCAGAGGGAATGGAGGATTTTGTGGTGTATTGTGACGCGTCTATATCAGGCATGGGTGCGGTGCTTATGCAGAGAGGGCACGTGATAGCATACACATTGAGGCAGCTGAAGCCTCATGAGACAAGGAATCCCATCCACGATTTGGATTTGGGGGAAGTAGTGTTCGCCCTCAAGATATGGCGCCAATATTTGTATGGGGTTCGGTGTACCATATACACGGACCACAAGAGTTTGAACTATCTGATGGATCAGCCCAACCTTAACATGCGCCAGAGGAGATGGTTGGATGTGGTAAAGGATTATGACTGTGAGATCCTGTAGCACCCGGGCAAGGCTAACGTGGTAGTCGATGCTCTGAGCCACAAGGCGGAGAGTGCATCGATTTAAGATATATGCATGAGGATGACGGTGATGACTCCGGTATTGGATACCATCCGAGAGGCCCAAGCAAAAGCTGTGAGACCGGAGAACCGCAAGAGAGAGCGGGTGATTGGGCAGGTGTCCGAGTTTGTTACTGATAGTTGAGGGCTTATGACCTTTCACGGTTGGGTTTGGTGTCGTTTATGGGCGGGGCACGTAGCATATTGATGGAGGAGGTGCACGGATCGAGATTCTCGATCCATCCCGGGGCCACTAAGATGTATTTGGATCTAAAGAGAGATTACAGGTGGCCCTGTATGAAGAGGGATGTTGTGTGGGTTGTAGAGATGTGCATGAGTTGTCGTCGGGTTAAGGCCGAGCACCAGCGTCCGCATGGCAAGTTGCAGCCGCTAGAGGTTCCCCAGTGGAAGTGGGAACAGATTTCTATGGATTTCATCACCAAATTGACGAGGACCGCGAGGGGTGTTGATGTAATTTGGGTGATTGTGGATCGACTGACGAAGAGCGCTCACTTCCTTGCTATCAGTGACAGCTCTTCTACAGAGAGGCTAGCAGAGATATACGTGAGAGAGGTGGTGTCTCGACATGGAGTGTCGATCTCGATTGTGTCATACAGATATGTGCGTTTCACTTCCAGGTTCTGGAAGAAGTTTCATGAGGAGTTGGGTAAGAGATTGCACTTTAGTACTGCTTATCACCCACAGATAGACGGACAGAGTGAGCGGACGATACAGACGCTTGAGGACATGCTTCAAGCATATGTTATGGACTTCGATGGAATTTGGGACACATACCTACCTTTGGCTGAGTTTTCGTACAACAACAGCCACCATTCGAGTATTGGTATGCCTCCCTTTGAGCTTTTATATGGGAGGAGGTGTTAGACCCCCATCTGTTGGGGAGAGGTAATGCCGCGAGTGATGGGTAGCACTGAGATAGTGCTTAAGACGACTGAGCAGATATAGCAGGTCAAACAGAGTTTACTGACAGCCTAGAGCCGCCAGAAGAGTTACGCGGATAGGCGGCCATCCGAGCTCGAATTCCAGGTTGGAGACTTTGTACTCCTAAAGGTATCTCCTTGGAAAGGAGTGATCCGTTTCAGGAAGAGGGGCAAGGTGGGGCCCCGATACATTGGTCCTTTTAGGGTGACTGCGAGAGTGGGAAAGGTAGCATACCGTTTGGAGCTACCTGAGGAGTTGAGTCAGATCCATAACAGCTTCCATGTATCCCAATTGAGGAAGTATGTGGCCGATGAGACGGCAGTGGTACCACAAGAGGATATTCAAGTGGATGCGGGCCTGAATTACATCGAAAGACCGATTGCGATTCTGGATCGAAAGGTGAAGGTTCTGAGAAGCAAGGATGTGCCTTTGGTCAAAGTTCAGTGGCAGCATCGAAGAGGGTCCGAGACGACTTGGGAATCGGAGTCTGAGATGCGGGAGCAGCATCCAAAGTTGTTTGTGGAGCATGACTTCGGGGGCGAAGTCTAATTCTTGTGGGGGAGAATTGTAACATCCAAAAACCCAGGTATACCTTGTGAACCCGAATCTTTGAGCAATTTTCCATATTGTTCCTTGATAAAGAGAAGAGTGGTAGACGGGTACGCAGGGCGTACTAGAGTGTATGCTCAGCATACCCGTGCACGTGTTTGATCGCGGAGGGCCGCCTAGTACGTCGGGCGTACCAGGCCCATATTGAAACCTTAATCTTAAGTGAGTCCCCTATTTAAAGAATGTTATGGCCTCCTTGTTGGCCACCATTTCCAGAGACTTATCCTCCCCAAAACCCTAAATCTCGTTCTTGTAGCAAGAGAGTGCCTTTAATTGAGAGCTTGTGGGTGTGTTCTTGAGCATTAAAAGTGGAAAGGAAGCTTTGGAGGAGAAGGAGTGAGAGCCCAAGCTCTTGGATCTGAGTTTAGCAGTGAGAGAAGCTTCATTTGGAGGTAAAAAGCTCCAAGCTTTCCTACTCTTTTGTTTGTGTTTATGTGAGAGGTGTTTTAGGGTTTTTGTCCCCAAAGTCGATGGCTTTATGAGTTGATAACCCCCTAGAACCCGAGATATGTCCCTTGTTAGCTTATTTTGTTTTATAGAGCCATAAAAATCTAATCTTGGTCATTAAGAGCTGACCATGCATAAGTTATGAGTCTTTTAAAAAAGGATATGGCATGATTTGGGTGTTTGTGACCTTTACAGCCATGTAAAGGCTTAAAGTGTAACAACCCAAAAATACGACCCAAAAATTTTCATTTTTCAATATAACCAAAAACCATAATCTGAGTGTCATATCATAAAAACCATATGTGATGTATCCCAAACATAATAAAAACAACACTGTGCGGAAACTGTATCATATCCATGTCATATAAAAATCAAAAACTAAATCAACTCCCAGGATAAAAGCTGAAGCTGTGGTGTGTGCGATGCCATCATCCCGAGCTCTTCCCTTTGCTAGCGGAAGTACCTAAAACCAAAACTAAAACTGTAAGCACGAAGCTTAGTGAGCTCCCCCAAACTACCACATACCATAAAATACACATAAGCACATACTGGGCCTTGCCCACTGCATCAGACCGAAGTCTGGAACTAGCTGCATCGGACCGAAGTCCGGAACTGACTGGGACCTTGTCCCCTGCATCGGACCAGAGTCCGGAACTGACTGCATCGGACCGAAGTCCGGAACTAACTGCATCGGACCAAAGTCCGGAACTAACTGCATCGGACCGAAGTCCGGAACTGACTGATCATGGCATAGCATAAAACATAACAACTATTATAAACACATAAACTGCATACTGCATCGGAACAGAGTCCGGAACACATAACACAAACATGCTTGAATCACAAAGACATCAAGCACTATAGCTACTGCATCAGACCTAAAGTCCGGGACTACGGATAATTAAACGGGCCGGCATTGTGGCCGTAGACCCGTTCCTACTGAAGGGAAACTCACCTCGTGAACTGGCTGCTGAGTGAATAACTCTGAGGGCTAACGGCTGCTGCTCCGGTATCTCCCCGGCTGCAAGTCCATAATTACACTCAATCAAATACTAAACACTACATTGGGTAAAAATGACTCTTTTACCCTTGGTCAAAGTCAACTCTCAGACAAAGTCAACTCTCGGTCAAAGTCAACCCACAGTTGACCTGACTCGCCGAGTTGGGCCGCCAACTCGCCGAGTCCCTATTCTCACTCCTCGACCCTACTCGCTGCTACTCGTCGAGTATGGCATCGACTCGATGAGTACTCATTCGATCCAAGAACTCAGACAATCTTCATCCGACTCGCCGAGTCATATGAACAACTCGACGAGTTGTTCTTGAGCTTAAGAAGATTGCCTTGGACTCGCCGAGTTGTATGGACAACTCGCCGAGTCCCTCCATTACTGAGTCTACCCTCAAACTCGCTGAGTCCACTCCACTACTCACTGGTCCCACTCGACACCGCTCAAAAGGAAGAAATCGGGGACTCGCGACTAGACTCGCCGAGTCGTTCTTCCGACTCGCCGAGTCACCGCCATGCAACTATTCTACACTCGATTCTGCTCGAATCCAATACATACAAATGATAGATCTGAGTCCAATAAGTTGATTTACCACGTAAAGTTTCCAACTTTACATGTACAAACGCATGAACAAGGGAATAAAGGCTAAAAGATGCTTAAAAGGGGTAGATCTAGGGCTAATGTGCAAAATAGCTCCATAAAGGCAATAGATCTGGGCTCTCCAACTCCTAAATGAACAGATCTAAGGTTATCTCGGCATAGGAGAGCTTCCATATCAACATAAAGCTTTGAGAAAGGCATTAACAAGATCTAGAAAGGGTTTTAAGGCATAAAAGAGAGGGAAAACTGAAGAATACCTCAAAGAGCTCTTGCTTTCCCTTAAATCTCTGCTCTGAACTCCTTCTCCTTGCTCCTTTCTTCTTCTCCTTCTTCAAGCCTTCACAATAGCACACAAAATCACTTAGAATCACTCAAGAACGAATTAGGGTTTTCTCACAGCTTTTGAGGGTGAAGGAGGCGAGATTGGGGCTATAAGGTGGCTTAAATAGTGGGCAACCCGGGGATTTAGGGTTTCTCCCAGACGGACAGACTCGCCGAGTCCGGAATATGGACTCGCCGAGTCGCCAGCTAACACGTGCTCGAAATCCCGACCCTACTCGGCGAGTCAGGCTATGAACTCGCCGAGTCCCTCTTGCAAAACTTCAAAATAAATACCAAGGAATTATCATACCGGAGACGGGTCGTTACATAAAGTCACTGGCTTTATGGATTAAGAGGCATTAGAGTAACCAGATCTGGGATTTAAGCTTATGTCTTAGCCGATTCAGACCAAAAACCACGAGGAGTGTGAAACTGGGACTTACGCTAGGCGTAATCCCAGTACGCGCAGCGTAGGGGTCAAGTTCCTCGTTTCTGGATAGCCACTGGGTACGCCCCGCGTATAGAGTTTGTACGCACCGCGTACTCCCTGCTGTTGACTTTTGTTGACTTTTAAGGTTTGGTCAAGATTAAGGACTATTAAGCTTTGGAGGGGTAAAATGATCTTTTACCCTTCTGTGAGTTGTAGAAGGGTTAGTCTAGCTTCTTGAGGGCCAATATTAATTAGGGATAATTATTATGTGTTAGTCAGGAGCTAGACCCGGGAGTAGAGATCAAGATCCCGATTGCGATATTTTCATTCATTAGCTTACGAGGTGAGTCTTCTCACCATACTTACCTTGAGTGGTAAATATTATGTGTGACCAGAGGGTCTTATGTGCACGAACTATGTAATGAGATATCCTGCTATTTACTTGTGTTATGCTTTATGAGTATTATGTTGTGATGTTGAGTTGAGGGACCGGAGGGTCCATATGAGTTGTAGGACCAGAGGGTCCCACTGAGACACATCGACCAGAGGGTCTAATTGAGTTATAGCCTCGAGTGGATAATGTGTTGTGTGTGGTATTTTGGGGGAATCACTAAGCTTTTATGTTTACCGTGTTATGTGTTATGTGTTTCATGTAGTTCCGAGGATCGCGGCAAGGCATCGGCATGATTGTACACATCGGCGGGAGATTGTTTTATGATTATGGGATTGTGTTTTATTTGTTGACATTTGAGACATATGTATTTTTGAGAATTATGATACAAGTTCTATTGTGTTAAAAATGAAAATTTTGGTTTGAGAAATTACGTCGTTACTTGGTGGGTCTGTTTGTCTGTCTGGAGAACAAAACAGAGACGATGGTGTTGATTTCCAGATCTTCTCTCAACATTTGATCCCACTAATTCGATTATACGAACCTGCTTAATAAATTGTAGAACTACTCTAATAAATCGACCATGTACGGAAGAAAAAATATACAGTTTCGATTTCCTTATGTCGATTTGGATCTCCATTTTGGTTGATGTCAACTGAGATAGACATATTTAGCCCTATATTGTAGATATATTGTAAACAGATTTAACCGGTGATTTAAGGTGACATTAAGAAGGAGAGAGGCCCCAATTGTGTCGATGCGGTGATGTGGAGATGGCAATGAATGATCGGCAAATGTCAATATTTGAGAGATGATACAGGGGAAGTGATGGTGACGACGTTAAATAGTGGATGGAACGACATGTTAGTGTGTGTGTGTGTGTGAGAGAGAGAGAGAGAGAGGTTTTGAGAGACTAAAAATAATGGAGAAGACGGTGTCAATTTCCATGGTTTAAAATTTGCTTTAAAAAAGGCACGAGAAACCAAATGACAAGGTTTGACCAATTCAATTTTGTTAAGAAACATAGGAAAGGGCCGATATGTGAGGAGGAGATAAGAGGTCAGGTCAATATAAAAAAAATAAGGAACGGATTCGTTGGTTTAGATAACATATATAATAGATAATATTATTTTACTGATGTCTAGCTATATTTTAAACTTAAACACTTGTATGCCTTAAAAAATAATATTATTATATTCAGTGTATTTTTAGAAATAGTAATATTTCTTTTATAAGATAGTATAGATATATACATGTATTAGATGTGTTAGTTTAATCACACCACTCAAAACTGAATCATGATCCGAAACCAGATCTGCCGGTTAGGCAGAAACAGGTTTATAAAACCGGATTGAATCGTTTTTTCAGGAATAAAAACTAGTTGTTTTTTTGGAGGTTGGTGGCTTAAAGAATAACTATATGGTCATTTTTTCATTAAAATACTCTTTTGTTGCTCATTATATAGGATATATATGTATTAGATGTGTTAGTTTGATCACACTAACTCAAACACACTCTTCAAACTCAAAAAATGTTCTCAAGCAATGACATCCAAATGTAGACAATCACAATCTTCCGTTAGTATTGGAGATTCATCAAGTAATATTACGGTTGTTGCAATCAAATCAACAAAAAGAAATCCAATAATTTGGGACAACTATGATTTGTGTGTACTGTCGTTAAACAGTCGAATGAAGTGTGATGCAAGAAATGTGAGTTTTTTTAAGCAAGACGGAAATACATCTTCGAAAAATCATTCAAATTTGTATTACAAAGCCGTGAAATTTGATGTGCAGCATGATCAAGCTACAATGGTAAATGATACTACTTTATTGCATTACGATGCAGTTTTGGTTTGGGAAAGGATTGCGAAGTTCAAGATTTAAGAAAGTTAGTCTTTTGACCACTTCGAAAATCTACAATTTACAAAACTCAATTAAGAAAAATCTTCGTGTAACATCCGGATTCCCAGGTATATTATTCTATTCCTTTGACTTTGGAGAATGTGAAGGGACTCGGCGAGTTAGTGCTTAGACTCGTCGAGTAGGGTCGCGGATTCTTATCCGGGTTCATGGCTGGACTCAGCGAGTGCATGAGTGGACTCGGCGAGTCCACGCTGTTTAATGAAACCCTAATTTCCTGGGTTTGGGACCTATTTAAAGGCCCTTAGGGTAGTTATTTGCGGCTACCAAACCCCAGAGAGAAACCCTTAAGGAGCTAGAGCGTTTGTGAGAGGATAGGAGGCATTTCTTGATCCTTGTGGTTGATTCTTGCAAGAAGGAGGTGTTTCCAGCTTAAAGGAGACCAAGGAGGTTGTGCATCGGTGGATTACGAGCTAGAGACTTCATCTTTGAGGTATTATATCGCCCCTTTATCTGTTTTGTTGAAGGAATCCATAGATGTAGAGTTTTATGACCTTTATTGGAAGAAATTGTGAGGATATGGCCCCTATTCACTTTGAGAATTCAGATCTGGACCCATAGTGGTCTAAAAAGCTTATCTTAGTTTGCTTTATCTTGAGCTTTGGAGGTGTTGAGCTAAGGATGTTACTTTTGGGGCTAAATCACCAAGTGAAGCCTCCTAGACGTCCCATGAGTGTCAGGATTCGAACTTTACGTGTTTATCAGGCTTGGGAAGGTCAGATCTATGGATCCAAGGAACAGATCTGACCTTAGGAGGCCATTTGAGTTTGCGCATGGCATGAACTCGCCGAGTCCAAGGGCAGACTCGGCGAGTAGGGTTAGGGTTTCCCGTAAATCACTCAGTGAGTGGACTTGACGAGTTGGGGGAATAACTCAGTGAGTCAGAGGGGGATTAGAGGACTGGAGTTCAAAGCGGAACTCGCCGAGTTGATCTTGAGACTCGGCAAGTTGAGTCGGGGTGGCCCCGCGATTCATGCCAGGTGTAACTAGTCGAGCAAGGGAGAGACTCGACGTGCCAAGCGAGACTAGAGAGTTAGTGGACACGTATAGACTTGCCGAGTCGCCCAAGTGCACTCGACGAGTCAGGTCAAAGTTGACCATTGACTTTTGTTGACTTTTAGGGTTTGGTCAACAATGGGGCCTTTGAGCCAAGAGAAGGGTAAAATGGTCTTTCACTCTTCTGAGGGTGCCAAGATAGGGTTGAGTCTAGTCCCGAGAGTTATATTTATGAGGGTATTTACTTTATGTGATTAGGCGGAGGCTAGATCGTATTTCTACCGAGTCAGAGATTTACCGAGACATCCGAGGTGAATCTTCTCACTATACTTTACCTAGAGTGGTAATAGAGTATGCGACAGTATATTTTAGAGTTATGTGCCAGTGTATTTGTATGCTATTTATGTGTTGATATTTATTGTGATATGTGTTATGCATGATTTAGAGTTTCAGAGTTAGGACCAGTGGGTCCATAGAGTTAGGACCTTTGGGTCCACAGTGTTAGGGCCAGAGGGCCCACAGAGAGTTGGGACTGGAGGGTCCCGCTGGGACACACTGACCAGAGGTTCAGTAGAGTTATATCCTTGAGTGGCTAATATGTGTTAGAGTGGTATTTTGGGGAACTCACTAAGCATTTATGCTTACAGTGTTATGTGTTGTGTGTCTTAGGTACCAACGATGATCGCGGGAAGGTGTCGGCATGATCTGTACACACACCCGCGGAGTTTATTATGATTTGATCTTGGGATTTGTAATGAGATAATATTGATACAATGTTCTTCTTGGAAGTGATTATGAATGAATTTAAATGGTTTTAAAAAGCGAAAAATTGTCTTAATTTTTACGGTGTTACAAGTTGGTATCAGAGCCTTGGTTTGAGGGATTTGGATGCATCTTCAGGCGTATCTGAACTCAAACTGAGGATTTGAGGAAAATTTGATATTAAAACAAAATTTTTTAGAGTAAAAAGAGTTTCGAGACAAACAGAGCAGAGCCGTGTGTACGATCAGCCAGCGCCCGAACGGTGATTTCCCAAAATACCCTTGCAATAAGTGTTATAAGATATGTTATGCTACACTATATGATGAGTTATGTCATGCATGCTAGAGTAGACTAGGTATTCTTATTAGGACTAGAGTGGCCTGATATGTGATGCCTTAGTCTAGGGGTTTTGCTGCTAGAGATGCTAGAGAATGTTTAGATAGTAGCGAGGAGTTTATGAGAGGTCTGCTAGTAAGTAGCATATGATTAGAAAGAATAGAGTACTTGGGATTTGGGACTCTGGGAGGAGGACTTGGGATGAATGCTGATGCGGTGTGGACGGTAGTATTGGGCCCGTACTACTGAAAACACCGGATCAGTGTGTAGTCCAAGTAAGAATCCTCAGAGTACTAAAGAACAAGTAGGGTGGAGTTATCGAGTGTGAGTATGCTCGAGCAAGTCCCTAATATTCCTTATGTTGTATTTACAAGAGAGATCATGGTAGGGACACGCCACACACCAGAGACCAGCGGTACGAGTGATGAGGAGATCCGTAGGATCATCCATGAGGAGGTGGCTACGGCCATCAGGGCAGAGATACCAGAGATGTTCGGGTCTATCAAAACCACATTGATAGAGACATTTGATGAGAGATACGCTGCTCTTTCTGAGGCTACGGTTGCTGCGGTTACTGCAGCTATAGCTGCGACGAGGCCGCAGGGTGGTGATGCATTGCTGTTCCGAGAGTTCAGCAACACAAAACCACCGGAGTTTGATGGGACCCAGGACCCGATTGCAGCAATGAGGTGGATTTCAGACATTTAGGGGTCACTGCTATGTTCCGAGATGAGTACGTTCCCCAGGTGGAGAGGGAGCGTTTGGCCCAGGAGTTTCTGACCCTCAAGCAGGGTACTGAGTCTTTCACGGTGATTACAAGGTTGTTCCATGAGCGGGAGATGTTCTGCCCAGAGCAGGTGTCCTCCGAGTAGGCACATATGAGTCGATATCTGAGCATTTTGAGGAGGGATATACGGGAGTTCGTGGCAAACTCGACGTACCGGATATTTTCCGAGCTTCAAGAAAATGCCCGGAAGAGGGAGATAGAGCTAGAGACCCAGGCTAGGGAGGAGGCTGAGTCTCAGGGGAGGGATCGGCGACCGACGCAGTCTCAGCCAGCAGCCAAGCGGGCCAAGCCCGCTGATTCGAGATCTGGCAGTCAGAGGGGCCGCACTTGTGGCAAGTGCGGCAAGAGCCACGATGGGGTGTGCAGAGCAAGGTCTTGCTAAAATGTGGCAAGGAGGGGCATATGGCCAAGGATTGCCCAAAGGGATTTGCAGTATGCTTTCACTGCAACCAGACCGGACACCGCAAGGCAGAGTGTCCACAGTTGCGAGGGACAGCCCAGGGAGCATCTCAGGGATCTGCCCCTGCTACTATCAGAGCCACTGAGAGTCAGCCAGTGAAGGCCGATGCACCGAAGGCACGAGGGAGAGCCTTCCAGTTGACCGCGGAGGAGGTCCGCGCAGCGCCCGATGTCATGGCTGGTATGTATTCTTTCATGTATTTATTTTGATGATGAGATATCATGTTTATATTATGTTATGCGTAGGTACCTTTCTTGTGAGTTCTGTACCTGCCTTGGTGTTATTTGACTCGGGTGCGAGACAGTCTTTTGTATCTTCGACTTTTAGTTAGCATATCAGTATTAGTCGAGAGGCGTTGAGTCGACCTCTAAGAGTTTCCATAGCTAATGAGAGGGCGGTGTATGCCACCGAGGTGATCCGAGGGTGTGTACTCGAGATTTTCGGAGTGGAGTTTCCGATTGACTTAGTTCCTATCGCGATGGGAGATGTCTGTGACATCGTGGGCATGGACTGGTTGAGCAGATTTGGAGTGGTTATCGACTGCGAGCGTCAGCTAGTGACCATACGAGACCCTAGTGGGGGAGTTCTTACGGTGTACGGCGAGGGTACACGTTATGGGTCAGCATTTTGTTCGGCCACTAGAGCGAGACAATGTCTACAACAGGGTTGTAGGGGATTTGTAGTATATGTGATGGATACGAGGGTTGGTTCAAAGAGACCGAGGTCAGTTGATGAGGTTCCGATAGTGCGTGAGTTCCCGGATGTATTTCCGGAGGAGTTGCCGGGTGTGCCTCCCGAGAGGCAGGTGGAGTTCCGTATCGATTTGGTTTCGGGGGCTGCGCCTATCGCCAAGGCGCCCTATCGCCTTGCGCCTCCAGAGATGCAGGAGTTATCCTCGCAACTTCAGGAGCTGCTGGGGAAGGGGTTTATTCGGCTGAGTAGCTCACCGTGGGGAGCGCCTATCCTTTTTGGTAAGAAAAAGGATGGTTCACACCGGATGTGCATTGATTACCGGGAGTTGAACAAGCTGACGGTCAAGAACTGTTACCCGTTGCCAAGGATCAACGATTTGTTCGATCAGTTGCAGGGAGCATCTTGGTTCTCCAAGATCGATTTGAGGTCTGGGTATCATCAGGTGAGGGTGCGGGATGAGGACATCCAGAAGACAGCGTTCAGGACTCGTTATGGGCATTACGAGTTTGTGGTGATGCCTTTCGGACTCACCAATGCACCGGTGGTGTTCATGGATCTCATGAACAGAGTGTGCAGGCCGATGTTGGATCGCTCGGTGATTGTTTTCATCGACGACATATTGGTGTATTCGAGATCCAGAGAGCATCATGAGGAACATTTGAGAGAGATCATCGGAGTTTTGAGATCAGAGAGGCTTTATGCAAAATTCTCCAAGTCTAATTTCTGGTTGCGAGAGGTCCAGTTCCTAGGGCACCTCGTTAACCAGAAAGGGATTTTGGTCGACCCGGCCAAGATTGAGGCAGTGATGAGTTGGGAGGTGCCGAGGTCACCTACCGAGATCAGGAGTTTCCTAGGGTTGGCTGGTTATTATCGGAGATTTATCAGGGATTTCTCCAAGATCGACGTGCCACTCACCAAGTTGACCCAGAAGGGTGTTGCTTTTTCATGAGGTCCAGAGAAGTAGGCCTCCTTCGAGACACTTCGCCAGAGACTATGCGAAGCCCCGGTGTTAGCCCTTTCGGAGGGGATGGAGGATTTCGTAGTGTATTGTGACGCGTCGATATCGGGGTTGGGAGCGGTGCTTATGCAGAGGGGTCATGTGATAGCATACGCATCGAGGCAGCTGAAGCCTCATGAGATGAGGTATCCCACCCACGATCTGGAGTTGGGGGCAGTGGTGTTCGCCCTCAAGATCTGGCGTCACTATCTGTATGGGGTTCGGTGTACCATATACACGGACCACAAGATCCTGAAGTATCTAATGGATCAGCCCAACCTGAATATGCGCCAGAGGAGATGGTTGGATGTGGTGAAGGATTACGATTGTGAGATCCTGTACCACCCGGGCAAGGCTAATGCTGTAGCAGATGCACTGAGCCGTAGGGCGGAGGGCGCCCCAATGCGAGATGTTTGTTTGAGATTGACAATGATGACTCCGGTGTTGGACTCCATTCGTGGGGCCCAGGATGAGGCCGTGAGACCAGAAAGCCAAAAGAGAGAGCGAGTTGTCGGGTTGGTATCGGAGTTTGTTATCGATAGTCGGGGGCTTATGACATTTTAGGGTCAGATATGGGTACCGTTTGTGGGCGGGACGCGTACCATTTTGATGGAAGAGGCTCATCGATCGAAGTTCTCGATCCATCCCGGGGCCAGTAAGATGTATTTGGACCTGAAGAGGGAGTATTGGTGGCCCTGTATGAAGAAGGATGTCGCATGGTTTGTAGAGAGATGCTTGACCTGTCGCAGGGTTAAGGCCGAGCACCAGCGTCCACATGGTAAGCTGCAGCCGTTAGAGATTCCCAAGTGGAAATGGGAACATATTACCATGGATTTCATCACCAAATTGCCGAGGACTACGAGAGGTGTCGATGCAATTTGGGTGATTGTGGACAGGTTGACGAAGAGCGCTCATTTCCTTGCTATCAGTGAGAGCTCTTCTGCGGAGAGGTTGGCAGAGATGTACGTGAGAGAGATGGTATCGAGGCATGGAGTGCCGATCTCGATTGTCTCAGATCGGGATGTGCGTTTCACTTCCAGATTCTGGAAGAAATTTCATGAAGAATTGGGTACGAGGCTGCATTTTAGTACCGCATACCACCCACAAACTGACGGGCAGAGTGAGCGGATGATTCAGACGCTCGAGGACATGCTCCGAGCATGTGTGTTGGATTTCGGCGGGATTTCGGACATGTACTTGTCCTTGGCAGAGTTTTCTTACAACAACAGCCATCATTCGAGCATTGGTATGCCACCCTTTGAGCTGTTGTATGGGAGGAGGTGTCGGACCCCTATTTGATGGGGAGAGGTAGGGCAACGTGTGATGGGTAGTACAGAGATTGTGCTTCAGACGACATAGCAGATACAGTAGGTCAGACAGAGGTTGTTGACCACTCAGAGTCGCCAGAAGAGTTATGTGGACAGGCGTCGGTCCGAGCTCGAATTTCAGGTTGGCGACTTTGTGCTCCTGAAGGTCTCTCCTTGGAAAGGAGTGATCCGATTCAGGAAGAAGGGCAAGTTGGGGCCCCGATATATTGGTCCTTTCAGGGTGACCGCGAGAGTAGGAAGGGTAGCCTACCGATTGGAGCTACCTACAGAGTTGGGTCAGATTCATGACACATTCCACATGTCGCAGCTGAGAAAATGTATAGCCGACGAGTCGACAGTGGTTCCATTAGAGGATATTCAGGTGGATGTGAGCCTGAACTATGTTGAGAGACCGGTGGCAATTAGGGATCAGAAGATCAAGGTTCTGAGGAACAAGGAGGTGCCTCTGGTGCAAGTCCAAAGGCAGCATCGGAAAGGGTCAGAGTTGAATTGGGAGCCAGAGCGAGAGATGCGGGAGCAGCATCCAGAATTGTTTGTAGAGTAAGACTTCGAGGGCGAAGTCAGATTCCAGTAGGGGAGAATTGTAACATCTGGATTCCCAAGTATATTATTCTATTCCTTTATTTTTGAATAATGTGAAGGGACTCGGCGAGTTGGTGCTTAGACTCGCCGAGTAGGGTCGCGGATTCTTATCCAGGTTCATGGCTGGACTCGGCGAGTCCACGCTGTTTAATGAAACCCTAATTTCCTGGGTTTGGGACCTATTTAAAGGCCCTTAGGGCTGTTATTTGCGGCTACCAAACCCCAGAGAGAAACCCTTAAGGAGCTAGAGCGTTTGTGAGAGGATAGGAGCCATTTCTTGATCCTTGTGGTTGATTCTTGCAAGAAGGAGGTGTTTCCAGCTTAGAGAATACCAAGGAGGTTGTGTATCGGTGGATTTCGAGATAGAGACTTCATCTTTGAGGTATTATATCGCCCCTTTATCTGTTTTGTTGAAGGAATCCATAGATGTAGACTTTTATGACCTTTATTGGAAGAAATTGTGAGGATATGGCCCATATTCACTTGGAGACTTCAGATCTGGACCCATAGTGGTCTAAAGAGCTTATATTAGTTTGCTTTATGTTGAGCTTTGGAGGTGTTGAGCTAAGGATGTTACTTTTGGGGCTAAATCACCAAGTGAAGCCTCCTAGACGTCCCATGAGTGTCAAGATTTGAACTTTACGTGCTTATCAGGCTTGGGAAGGTCAGATCTATGGATCCAAGGAACAGATCTGACCTCAGGAGGCCATTTGAGTTTGTGCATGGCATGAACTCGCTGAGTCCAAGGGCAGACTCGGCGAGTAGGGTTAGGGTTTCCCGTAAATCACTCAGTGAGTGGACTTGCCGAGTTGGGGGAATAACTCAGTGAGTCAGAGGGGGATTAGAGGACTGGAGTTCAAAGCGGAACTCGCCGAGTTGATCTTGAGACTCGGCGAGTTGAGTCGGGGTGGCCCCGTGATTCATGCCAGGTGTAACTAGTCGAGCAAAGGGAGAGACTCGACGTGCCAAGCGAGACTAGAGAGTTAGTGGACACATATAGACTCTCCGAGTCGCCCAAGTGCACTCGACGAGTCGGGTCAAAGTTGACCGTTGACTTTTGTTGACTTTTAGGGTTTGGTCAACAATGGGGCCTTTGAGCCAAGAGAGGGGTAAAATGGTCTTTCACCCTTCTGAGGGTGCCAAGACAGGGTTGAGTCTAGTCCCGAGAGTTATATTTATGAGGGTATTTACTTTATGTGATTAGGCGGAGGCTAGATCGTATTTCTACCGAGTCAGAGATTTACCAAGACATCCGAGGTGAATCTTCTCACTATACTTTACCTAGAGTGGTAATAGAGTATGCGACAGTATATTTTAAAGTTATGTGCCAGTGTATTTGTATGCTATTTATGTGTTGATATTTATTGTGATATGTGATATGCATGATTCAGAGTTTCAGAGTTAGGACCAGTAGGTCCATAGAGTTAGGACCTTTGGGTCCACAGTGTTAGGGCCAGAGGGCCCACAGAGAGTTGGGACTGGAGGGTCTCATTGGGACACACTGACCAGAGGGTCAGCAGAGTTATAGCCTTGAGTGGCTAATATGTGTTAGAGTGGTATTTTGGGGAACTCACTAAGCATTTATGCTTACAGTGTTAAGTGTTGCGTGTCTCACGTACCAGCGATGATCGCGGGAAGGCGCCGACATGATCTGTACACACACCCGCGGAGTTTATTATGATTTGATCTTGGGATTTGTAATGAGATAATATTGATACAATGTTCTTCTTGAAAGTGATTATGAATGAATTTAAATGGTTTTAAAAACCGAAAAATTGTCTTAATTTTTACGGTGTTACACTTCGACTGTGTTATTCTCATGTCAATCATTTGACTCTTAGCTGCAATTGTATAAGTGTGTGAAAATGGCTAAAAGTGAAATGATTTTAGGATTTTAAAAGCTAGTAACATATATAAATTTTGATTGTAATGTTTGGATGGGCTCCAGTTCACCATATTCATTCCTTATTGCTCATTACATAAATCTCAATACTTGGGAAATGACGAAGCAAATGATTACGTTTGAATTGTTTGGACATCTACATACCAACGATAATTTATATAAAATTTATTTGATCAAAACTTATAAGCTAAAAGACAAGTTTATTATGTAATATTACATAAAACATTAAATAATATTGCCACGGTTGGACAACTAAAGTTAAATATAAACCGAGTTGTAATGATGTTTTTTCTATAGTCGATGTGTTGCACACATCATTAACTTTGTTGTGCAAGATGGACCAAAATGTATTGACGATATAAATGAAACTTTTAAAGAAATGTTACGTGATATTTTTAGTTATAGTAACAGTCAATATCATAAACATATGAAGTTTTGTGTTGATGCAAATGATATTTGGTTCGATTTGAATTGGGATTTACCTACTCGATGTAATTTGACTTTGTAATATGTTTGAAAGCGCTTTACAACAGTAAAAAAAAATACTTTAAAAATGTTTCATGATCACCTTCCCTAATGTAATAGGGTTACACCTTATCTGTGGTTGAGTTGGTAACCATCAAATTTATAACCAAAATGCTTGAAAGTTTTTTTTAAAAGAAACTACTTTTTTAATCCAAAGTTTATTATGTTACAAGTTGTTTCGTTTTAAACTATTTATTTTCAATGTGCTCAAATTTAAACAAGATTAAGTGATGGACGAAAATGTTTGAACATATGGTAAGACCGATGAAAGCTAAAATTTTAAAATATTTTAAAGAATGTCTTCCATTATAACTTGTGCCGCCACTTTGAAACCAACTCTAAATTTTTGTGGGGATGAAACATTACTTCAAAATATTTCTTACAATTTGGGTTTATTAGAGGGTGAAATAGATTTTACAACAAAATAAATAAGTAAACATAACAATGTTTTTACAAGTATGTTTCAAATTTATTTAACAAAATATGAATCAACAAACATTCATGTCATGATGTGAATTGTGGAGGTATCGAATTACGACAATAATAGAGAAACAATCAACTATATAATACTTTTAGAAATGTAAATACCAAACGAGCTCGGACTAGTGTGCCTAGTAGCGAGCTCATAAGGTACATTGGATTCGGTGTTTTGGAACATATAAGTATACAAGAGTTTTAAAGCTCGGATATTTTGGCTTGGTGGAAAGAAAAGGAATCTCAATTTCTGATTTTAGCCGCGTTGTCCCGTGAATATATGATCTACTAATCGTCCAAGCATCTACGATAGATTCAGAATCCGCCTTTTTGTTAGTGGCAGAGTTATATCTCAAAGAAGAACAATACATGCCTATTTGTCGATGGAAGTGTGCATTTGCTTGAAATACTATTTGGACGATGTGGAACTAATACAAAATGCTTCACAACTTGAAAGAGAAACTGACCAAATGACATTTGGCCTAGAAGTATCAGTAATTGACGGATAAATGTCCCTCAACCAAATGTTGAAGGTTCAAATCAGTTCTTGACGAAATGACTAGATTTAGGAGTGGAGTAATTAGTGTGTGTGTGTGTGTGTAAGTCGCTCTAAAAAACTTGAAGGAGAAATTGTGAGGTTGAACAAGAAATGGCAATTGGATTGTTGGTACGTACTCAATGGCGAATATAGGATTCAAAGTCACATGTGTCCCATATAAATGAAATAATAAAATTAACGGGTCAAAAAATTTGGTTATCGGGTCGGTTTATTAGTAATATCACTCATCTTATTAAACAAATGGTTTTTTTTATTAACTTCATTATTTCATTGTGGGTTATCATGATTATGTCATAAAGAGCTAGTTTCACCTTTTTGTTTATAAACCATTAACATATTGTCTAGAATAATACAATAAACAATTACCAATCTAAATAATTAATTAAAACAAACACATCTAATGCTATAAATGTATATAGGTATATGTATATGAAATCGTATGAGCAAGTTGGTAGCTCTATTGTTCTAATTGTTTATTATACCAAAGACATAGAGTATAGACTATGACTTTTTTAAGTTTATATAGACAATGACTTTTCGTTTACATAGTAGGCTACAGTCCTACGCTCATTTTATTGCTTTACACACATGACCGGTTAACCACAAAGTAATGAAACCAGACATAAAATAGAGAAAAAGTTTTACCCAAAAGTATACTGAATGCACGAGAAGCAACACACACGTTGTAGCGCCGACGGCTGGTATTCTTCGGTCCGGTCGGATGACGGGCTGGCGGCGGAGATGGTATCGATGCAAGTGGAGGCAAGGAGGTAAGGAGTTGGGACTTGGGAGACGACCAGAAATCAAAAACTTTAACACCAAGAATTGTTTAAGATAGGTTGCGACCGACGGAAAACGGAGACGGCCAGAATTATGATCGTCGACGACACTAATAAATCGTATGCGGGCGGTGGCAATTCGAAGTTGAGTAGATGAATGCACTTTGGCAGCGTCCAATCCACAAAACTCCTAATTATCTTTAGGGTTTTATTTGCTGTTATTATATTTTTGAAAAATATTTGTTACTTAACGAACTCCTAGATTTTTGCTCTTACGTTTTTTTATAAGGTTTAGAGATTAAAATAGATTATGATTAGCAAGTATAAAAGATCAAAATTGTTTGTTATCTTTCCTTTTCTCCAAAGGTTTTCTCCAAAGGGTGTCCAATTTGTTTTGTCAAAGGGTGTCCCATAAAATTTATAATATATTTAGTAAATAAAATTTCAAAGTTAAGGGTGTCCATGGACACCCTTTATGTGCATGTAGACTCGCCTCTGTACGTACTGCACAAGAGCTTGCTTATGTGGAAAAACTACGTTGCATGACGGAAGACGACTAAATCCAAACAACAGACGGTTAATAAACGACCGCTACATATGATAAAATCAACAACGCCTACGAAAACAATGCTTATTTTTTATTACAAATGTTATGTTTCATGTTTTAAGATGGACTTGTTTCCTATTTTATGTAATTTTCGGAACAAAAATCTATAGAAATTCAAATATTTATGTTTTTGTTTGGGTTTTTTCCTAAATAGGTTTTGCCCAATTCTAGTCCGTTCTAGTTTGCATATGTTTGGATAATTTTAAGTTTAAACCGATTTAAATCTTATCCGGTTTCTATCCAATTCAGTTTTGACCAAATTGACATAATCAGAACCAGTTTCAAAACTGATCCGATCTCAGGAAAAAAAATCCGATTTGTACACCTTTATATATGGGGATATTTTATCGGACAATCAATATTGGTTGCTAAAATGTCAAAATAATTCGTGATTGCTAGTTTGCTAGTTGCTATTATGATCCATTAAAGTCCGGTGCTTTTAGCCTTTTTGTTTGGCCTAGTTTTCTGCCAATTTATTATTCTACCCGGTCTTTTCCTTTAAATATAAAGCGGTTGAGGCTCGATGGACCAAAAGGTCCAAAACCAGTCTAAACTCAAAACATGATTTCAGTTTTTAAAATTCATTCATTAGATTATTATATAACATTTTGGTTTAAAAATATAATATAACATTGTGTTTTTTTTTTTTGAAACGGCAATATAATATAATATAATATTGTTATCAGGATTATTTTAAAAAAAATCTCCAACACAAGTTATTAAGTTTTTTTTAACTACCGAATACATGTGACTTATAAATACATAAGTTGATATAAATACTATGATCAATTTTTTAAATTCTCACAAATAATTGAGTGTGGATTTAAACTTTTGAGTAAGTAGATATCTCAAATTATTCAATTGGGCTTTAAGTGGTCGTTCATTACGGAATGAGGCCTAATTTTAAACGATCTTTGATGAGGCTTACCTTGGTCCTTGTACATTGTTATTGGAAATTAGAATAATGCATCACAAAATAATTATCTTTTGGGAAAAAAATAGGGTTGGTTTTTGGTATTTTTACTAAAGTAGAGGAAGCTTTAGATGCATGATAAATTGGGAGACAACCCTTTTTTGGATTGTACCGTTGTATTCTCATCTATTTAGAGTTTGTTTTTTCCATAAAGGTTATCTGCTTTTGGAAACAACAAATGCATTAAAAACTAAAAAGTCACCGTAAGAAGCTAAAACGAGGCAAAAGAAACAATACATAGGGAAAGAAAAATAAAAATAGGAAAAATGGTACATGGTACATGGATTAAGAAGAAAGATGAGTGAGTGGTGAAACACTCCGGTCGACCCACACATCATAGCCAAGTTTGCATATGTATATATACCAGGCATAAGATAAGGAATAATGTTGCAGCAATTTTCATCAGGGTGCATCATTTTTCTTGAAAACCTTGTAACGTCCCAAAAATGCTAAAAAAATTTCATTGTTAAATAGATAAAACCATTCATTCAGTTTGTCAAACGATCATCAGTGTAATAAGTGTATTCTCCAAAGAATATCATAAAACCATATAATGCAGAAAACTATGGGGGATGCAATGCGATCAAGCCGAGTCATACCCTTTCGAATCAAAAGTACAAGAAATATTTAAACATAAAACTGTAAGTACAAAACTTAGTGAATCCCCCAAAATACCACATACCATACATCACAAAACATGCAATACAACCTATTTCAGCCAACGGACCTATTTCATCCCAAGTAAATGTTATGGGCCAAATCATAGTCGTACTATCACTCATGCAATGGCCTATTTCATCCCAAGTGAATGCTACAGGAAAATTTTGTAGTCTTACAACACCCCTGCAATTGTCATGGGCTCCCTCATGGTCTTTCATACAAGCGTACAAGTGTCACAAATACAACAAACACGAAACGACACCTAGTGTCCTACATAGTATATTGAGAAGACTCACCTCACAGTAGATCAAACAATCACCTCATGTAACGTCCCAAATTTTCCGAGTAAAAATTTCAGTTTAAATAAGTTAAGACCATTCATTCATTGTCCCAAAATACGATCAATGTCAAAGTATTCTCAAAACATTAGAGCGATTCATAAACATTCAGTGCAAAATAAGTCTCCGGGTAATGTAGTGCGATTAAGTTGGGTCCTTCATTTGAAAACAAAAGTACCTGAAACCATAAACATAAAATCGTCAACACAAAGCTTAGTGAGCTCCCCAAAATACAACATACCAAACATACATAACAGCTCGAAGCTCAATTGGGTCTATTTCACCAAATTCGGTATCTTTCGACTTTCGACCGGTACTAGGTCTATTTCACCCCCTTCGGTATCTTTCAACTGGTATTGGGTCTATTTCACCCCTTTCGGTATCTTTCAACCGGTACTGGGTCTATTTCACCCCCTTCGGTATCTTTCAACCGGTTCTGGGTCTATTTCACCCCCTATAGCTAAGCATATAATCATATAAGCAAGAGTCACAAAGAGAACAAGCACATACAGGCATATCAGCAAGTATCACAAAGATAACTATCATCCTACAAACATAATCCAGTGGGTCGACATTGGCGCCTTCGACCCATGAGTACAGTGAAGAGACTCACCTACACTATTCAGCAAAAGCCTAACAACTACCTCAGCAACAGAACATCCAACCCAAGTTTTCTAAAGCCAAACCGAAACCAATCCTTAGCTAAAAGCTCAATTCTACTAAAGTTTGACCAAAAGTCAAAATAGTCAAAAAGTCAACCGTCAAAGTCAAAGTCAAAATTGCTAATCGGCAGTCCTCCACGTCGTAGCCTTCCTTGTCCACGTCGTGGGCACAAAATGAAAAAACAATTGCTAATCCCCCAGTCGCCACATAGTGGCAGCCTAAGGCCACGCTGTGGGGACTAGTCTGAACAGCTCAAACAGCTTAATCCATTTTCTTTTGATTCCAAGAGCTATAAAACTCAAATTTGATCATTTCCAAGGTCTTAATGGATAGAGTTTATAACTTTATCCATTAGGAAAGTCCAAACCACCAAGATCTAGACTTTTAAGTCTCAAAGGGACCCAAAATGCATCTTTCTCAACTTAATCCATTAAGTCTAAGTCTCCAACTTTCAGATATGAATCATCAAGATGTCAAGATGGATAAAGTTTCCAACTTTATCCAAAATAATGTCACAATCTTCCAAGATCTAAACTTTAATACACCAAAATGACCAAGATAACTTGCATGGCTAAAAGAGAAGGAAAAAGATCTTAATTTTCCTAGTCCATGGGGTCCAAGAAACATTCCAAACTGATAAAAAGATGTTAGAGTCCACTCAACTCCAAGATCACTCATAAAATGGACTAAAAGTGTCAAAAACTCCAAATAACAAGATCTAATGAACTAGATAAAATGATTGGAACTTTATACTCACAATGGTCTGGAAATGTAGTGCCTTTGATGGATCTAAACTTGACGCATCATTCCTTGCAAGCAAAGGAACCTTCTTGATATTTAAGCTCCATCAAAATAACATAAAAAGCATCCAATAGAGGAGGGAGGAGAGAAGAGAAGCTCAAATCTTGAAAGTGGAGGCCAAGGGTTCTCCTAAGGTGTAACATCTGGATTTCAAGGTATTATATTTTATCATTTATTTTTGGAGTTAAGAGAGGGACTGGACGAGTTGACGCATAGACTCATCGAGTAGGATCGCGATTCGCTGATTGGATAAATGAAGGGACTCGACGAGTCAGTAAGGGTGGACTCGACGAGTCCGTGCTGATGACTGAAACCCTAAATCCCCGGGCATGTGCCCTATTTAAAGGACCTTATAGCCCTCATTTGTGGCTACCAGTCCAGAGAGATACCCTATTGATCTTGAGCGAGTTGTGAGAGAGTTTGAGCCTCTTTGATCATTTTTGGTGTGATTTGCAAAGGAGAAAGTGTTTCCAGCAAGGTGAGGTCAAGAGGATTGCATTTCAGTGGGTTTTCAGCTTGGATCTTCAGTTTTGAGGTAGCTATTCGATCTTATTCTTCTGTTTTGCTTAAGGGCATTGAATCTAGGGCTTTCTATACCCTTTTATGGCTTGTTTAGTTGAGTATAGTGTCTCATTGAGTGCTAAACTCTAGATCTGGACCTTTTGAGGTCCAGAGAGCCTGAACCATTTTGCTTTTTGTGGTTCTATGGAGGAAATGGACATAGGTTGCCATGTTAGAAGGGATTTCACCAAAATAAGCCTAGGGTGCAATGCATGTGTAGCAAGATTCGACCTTTACGTGGTTATTGGTCATAAGGAAGTCAGATCTATAGATTAGAGAAGCAGATCTGACCTCAAGAGGTCAGATGAGTGTTGTCATGGGAGCAACTCGCCGAGTTCAAAAGTTGACTCGACGAGTCGAGTCGGGGTTGTCCCACGATTCGTTGCTGAGTAACCTGGCGAGTGGAGAGGGAACTCGTCGTGCAAAGTGAGGCTTAGAAGGATTAAGAGGACCAATGTGGACTCGCCGAGTCGCCCGAGTGCACTCGACGAGTCTGGTCAGAGTTTGACCGTTGACTTCGTTGACTTTTAGGGATTAGTCAATGCTTGGACTTTTGAGCCATTATAGGGGTAGAATGGTCTTTTACCCTTCTTAGAGAGCTTATAGGGGAATCAGTCTAGCCTTTGAAAGTTATATTGATTAGAGTAATTATTTATGTGATTAGGCGGAGACTAGTTCAGTATTTCCGAGTTCGAGATTCTTCGAGATTTCCTGAGGTGAGTCTTCTCACTATACTTTACCTTGAGTGGTAATTAGAGTTATGTGATGGATTATCTTGTATGTTATTTATGTGATGCGTTGCACCGCATTATTTCTATGTGATTTATGTTGTGTGTATATCAGAGTTTACAGAGTTAGGACCGGAAGGTCCACAGAGTTAGGACTAGAGTGTCCACAGAGTTAGGGCCAGAGGCCCCACAGAGTTATAGCCTCGAGTGGCTATTATGTGTTGTATGTGGTATTTTGAGGGACTCACTAAGCATTTATGCTTATAGTGTGGTGTTATGTGTTTCAAGTACCAGTGAGGATCGCGGGAAGGTGTCATCATGATCAGTACACACATGCGGAGTTTTTATACATTATGATCTTGGGTTGTGTTTCTATGGATTGATATGTGAAACAATGAGATTTTTATAATATTTATGAATGAAAGTATGGTTTTAAAAATGTGAAAAATTGTTTGAAAAAATACGGTGTTACAAGTTGTTATCAGAGCCTTGGTTTGAGGGATTCAGATGCGCCTTCAAGCACATTTGAACTCAAATTGAGGATTTGAGGAATTTTTCGAAATAAAACAAAATTTTTCTAAAAGAGTAATTTCCCGAACTGTGATTTCCCAAAATACCCTTATATTATGTGTTATGATATATGAGATAATATGTTATGCATGCTAGAGTAGACTAGGTATTCTTATTAGGACTAGAGTGGCCTGATTTGTGATGCCTTAGCCTAGGGGTTTTGCTGCTAGGAGATGCTTGAGAGTGAGTAGATAGCAGCGAGGAGCTTATGAGAGATCTGCTAGAGAGTAGAATATGCATAATGAGAGTAGAGTACTTGGGATTTGGGATCCTAGGAGGAGGACTTGGGGTGAATACAGATGCAGTGTGGATGGTAGTATTGGGCCCGTACTACTGAAGACACTGGAGCAGTGCGCAGCCCAAGTAAGAATCCTTGGGGGGTACCAGGGAGCGAGTAGGGTTGAGTTATCGAGTGCGAGTATGCTCGAGCGAGTCTCTGATTTTTTATGTTGTATTTCAGAGACGCCATGGTTGAGACACGCCACATACCAGAGACCAACCAGGTGAGTGATGAGGAGCTCCGCCAGATGATCCATGAGGAGGTGGCAGCGGCTATCCGCGCAGAGATTCTAGAGATGTCCGGGTCTATTAAGACCACACTGATTGAGACTTTTGATGAGAGATACGCAGTGGTTACTGAGGTTGCAGTTGCTGCAGCTACCGCAGCTGTTGTTGCTGCCAGACCTCAAGGTGGTTATTCGTTGCTGTTCCGGGAGTTTAGCAACACGAAGCCACCAGAGTTTGATGGGACGTAGGATCCGATTGCTGCGATGAGATGGGTTTCTGATATTGAGGGATGCTTCTATACGTGATCATGTCCAGAGCATTTGAGGGTCCGGTTCACACTGAACCAGCTTCACTTGGGAGCGAAGGACTAGTGGAAGTTTGTGACGGCGCACTTTTCGTCTGCTGAGCTTGCCACGGTGACCTGGGAGAGGTTCACCACTATGTTTCGTGATGAGTACGTTCCCCCGGTGGAGAGGGAACGTTTGGACCAGGAGTTTCTGACCCTCAAGCAGGGTACTGAGTCTGTTACTGTGATCACCAGGATGTTCCATAAGAGGGCGATGTTCTGCCCTGAGCACGTGTCTACTGAGCAGGCACGTATGAGTCGGTATTTGAGTATTTTGAGGAGAGACATACGAGAGTTCGTGGCGAACTCATCGTACTGGACATTTGCCGAGCTCCAGGAAAATGCTCGGAAGAGGGAGATAGAGCTGGAGACTCAGGCTAGGGAGGAGGCGGAGTCTCAGGGGAGGGATCGGCGACCGGCTCAGTCCCAGCCGGCAGCCAAGCGGGCCAAGCCCGCCGATTCGAGATCAGAGAACCAGAAGGGCCGCATTTGTGGCAAGTGCGGCAAGGGTCATGAGGGAGTGTGTAGAGCAGGGTCTTGCTACAAGTGTGGCAAGGAGGGGCATATGGCCAAGGATTTCCCCAAGGGGTTTACAGTCTATTTTTACTGCAACCAGATCGGACACCGGAAGGCCGAGTGTCCGCAGCTGCGGGGATCAGCACAAGGAGCATCGCAGGGATCTGCCCCTGCTGCTGTTTGAGCTACCGATAGTCGGCCGGTGAAGGCCGAGGCACCGAAGGCACGAGGGAGAGCCTTCCAGTTAACCGCGGAGGAGGTCCATGCAGCGCCCGATGTTGTGGCTGGTATGTATTCTTTCATGTATTTATTATCATGTTTGAGATATTGTGCTTATATTATAATATGTGTAGGTACTTTTCTTGTGAGTTCCGTGCCTGCCTTGGTGTTATTTGACTCGGGTGCGAGTCGATCTTTTGTGTCATTAGCCTTTAGTCAGCACATCAGTATTCGGTGAGAGGCGTTGAGTCGACCTCTGCGACTTTCCATTGCTGACGAGCGAGCGGTGTATGCCACCGATGTGAATCGGGGATGTGTACTTGTGATCTTCGGAGTTGAGTTTCCGATTGATTTGGTTTCGATTGTGATGGGGGATGTTTGTGTCATCGTGGGCATGGACTGGTTGAGCAGATTTGGAGCGGTTATCGACTGCGAGCGGCAGCCGGTGACCATACGAGACCCTAGTGGGGGGGGTTCTTACGGTGTACAATGAGGGTACCCGTTCTGGGTCAGCGTTCTATTCGGCTGCCAGAGCAAGGCAGAGTCTACAGCAGGGCTGTAGTGGGTTTGTGGCTTATGTGATGGATACAAGGATTGATGCCGAGAGACCGAGATCGGTTGATGAGGCTCCGATAGTTCGTGACTTCCCAGATGTTTTCCCCGAGGATTTGTCGGGTGTGCCTCCCGAGAGGCAGGTAGATTTCCGTATCGATTTGGTTCCGGAGGCAGCGCCTATCGCATTGCGCCTCCAGAGATGCAGGAGTTATCCTCACGGCTTCAGGAGCTGTTGGGGAAGGGGTTTATTCGGCCGAGTAGCTCGCCGTGGGGAGCGCCGATCCTTTTTGTCAAGAAAAATGATGGTTCGCACCGGATGTGCATTGATTACCAGGAGTTGAACAAGTTGACGGTCAAGTACCATTACCCCTTGCCGAGGATCGACGATTTGTTTGATCAGTTACTGGGAGTGTCTTGGTTCTCCAAGATTGATTTGAGATCTGGATATCATCAGATGAGAGTGCGCGATGAGGATATCCAGAAGACAGCATTCAGGACTCGTTATGGGCATTACGAGTTCGTGGTGATGCCTTTCGGGCTCACCAATGCACCGGTGGCGTTCATGGATCTCATGAACAGAGTGTGCAAGCCGATGTTGGATCGTTCAGTGATCGTGTTCATCGATGATATATTGGTGTATTCGAGATCTAGAGAGCAGCATGAGTAGCATTTGAGGGAGATCCTCTAAGATCGGAGAGGCTTTACGCCAAATTCTCCAAGTGTGATTTTTGGTTACGAGAGGTCCAGTTCCTGGGGCATCTCGTTAACCAGAATGGGATATTGGTCGATTCGGCCAAGATTGAGGCGGTGATGAGTTGGGAGGTGCCGAGATCCCCCTCAGAGATCAGGAGTTTTCTGGGGTTGGCCGGCTATTATCGGAGATTTATCAGAGATTTCTCCAAGATTGTTGTTCCTTTCACCAGGTTGACCCGGAAGCGCGTAGCATTCAGTTGGGGCCTAGAGCAGCAGGCCTCATTCAAGACACTTCGCCAGAGATTATGCGAAGCCCCAGTATTATCCCTTCTGGAGGGGATGGAGGATTTTGTGGTGTATTGTGACGCGTCAATATCAGGATTGGGTGTGGTGCTGATGCAGAGAGGTCATGTGATAGCATACGCATCGAGGCAGTTGAAGCCTCATGAGAAGAGATATCTCACTCACGATCTGGAGTTGGGGGCTGTGGTGTTCTCCCTCAAGATCTGGCGTCATTATTTATATGGGGTCCGGTGTACCATATACACGAATCACAAGAGCTTAAAGTATCTGATGGATCAGCCCAACCTGAATATGCGCCAGAGGAGATGGTTGGATGTGGTAAAGGATTATGAGTGTGAGATCTTGTACCACCCGGGCAAGGATAATGTTGTAGCTGATGCCTTGAGTCGCAGGGCGGAGAGTGCCCCGATACGAGATGTTTGTTTGAGATTGACAGTGATGACTCTGGTGTTGGACACCATTCGGGAGGCCTAGGTAGAGGCCATGATACCGGAGAACCGCAAAAGAGAGCGGGTGATCGGGCAGATATCTGAGTTCGTTACCGATAGTCGTGGGCTTATGACCTTTTAGGGTCGGATTTCGGTGTCGTTTGAAGGCGGGGCACGTGCCATTCTAATAGAGGAGGCGCATAGATCGAGGTTCTCGATCCATCTCGGGGCCACTAAGATGTATTTGGACCTGAAGAGGGAGTATTGGTGGCCCTGTATGAAGAGGGATGTCGCGTGGTTCGTAGAGAGGTGCTTGACATGTCGCAGGGTGAAGGCCGAGCACCAGCGTCCGCATGGCAAGTTTCAGCCACTTGAGGTTCCCGAGTGGAAGTGGGAACATATTTCCACGAATTTTATCACCAAACTGTCGAGGACTGCGAGGGGTGTCGATGCAATTTGGGTGATTGTTCACCGGCTGACGAAGAGTGCTCACTTTCTTGCCATCAGTGAGAGCTCTTCTGATGAGAGGCTGGCAGAGTTATATGTAAGAGAGATGGTATCGCGGCATGGAGTACCGATCTCAATCGTCTCAGATCGAGATGTGCGTTTCACTTCCAGATTCTGGAAGAAATTCCACGAGGAGTTGGGTACGAAAAGACCGATTCCATTTATGCTTTTTAAACATTTTCAGAGTAAATCATTTTGATTTTAGAAGAGATACGGAATTTGTTCCCAAAAACAAAACATGATAAAATAGATTTTTATCAAAACATTTCATGAAGAAATATAATTTCATTTCACAATAAAAAACCGGGATGTCATGTTCCGATACAGACCATAAAGCATAAACGATAACATTACAAGTCATTCAACAAATATATACATATACAGACTTGTAAACAAAACAACTTGATGATTATCCGTCTTATGCCCTCGCGCCACTTCCTGTAATACAAAGAAACTGAGTGGGTCAGGCTTGGGAGCCTGGTGAGCATATAGGGTTTTCAACCTACAATAGACAATTAAATTAATTTCATCAACCAACAAAAACCCAATTACACATTCCCGTTATTCTCACTTTACGTCCCTAAAACAACTAACACAAGGGACCCAGTCTTAGAATATTTCATTGGGGCGACAACACATGCATTCGGGAGTTTCCCGGCAATATATGTCAAATAAGGCAACCATGGGGGGATGGAGTACAACGAATGAACACCCAAGTTCATTAACACCTACAGGTGGCGAGCCTGCTAGTGTTCCACAAGACTGTCTAGAAAAGTCTGTGGTCGTCATCTAAACTCCGCTAGATGACTGAATCAAAACAACATCGAGGCCTCTCATCTGTTTATCACACATCAACTATCTACCCAGGTTCTACCCAACATATTAATAGATAAAAATATTTATTTTTATACATCGTTTAAAACCAGTATAGCATGTTTAATCAACACATATTCCACATAACATATGAGGCACACACACATGACACGTATTTCATAGAGAATAAATCAGATCTATGAGATAGAAGAAAGTGAATATACATTCACACATATAACAACAAAATATATACACATAGCACGTATTTTATAAAATACTTCATATTTAAGTGTGAGATGAAAGTGACCACACACTCACTTGATCAGAAGATGATCGGACAGCACTACGGCTTGCAGAAGCAGTATACTTCGATAGATCTGGAAGATCTTCACAAAAATCGGACTCCTCGCGGGCAGGGCTTCGGCTCGGGAATAACGCTCTTCGGGATCCTCGGGGCTCGGGAATGATAATGGGGCTTCGGGGTATAAATGGCACGCAAAACGAGGCAAAAGCTAGAGAGAAAGGAAGAAAATGGCAAAAGAAATCGGCTGCCCTCGCAAGCCTTTTATAGGGGCTGAATCTCGCACGTACGTTGGGCATACGAGGCTATGCGGGGCGTACGCCTCGGATCGTCAGCGCTTACGTCATCGGAGGTACTCGAGCGCGAGGTTGGTCACGCTTCGCTGTACGCTGGGCGTAACCCGGATAAGTCCGGTGACTCCCCTTTGGATAATATCGGGATTAAAATTAAAATTTATTTATTAATTATTTAATAATCTTCAAAAATTCATATCTTCTTCATACGAACTCCGTTTTCGACGTTCTTTATATCCACGTGTAGGTGAGACTACTCTCTACAACTTTCGTTTAGACTTCGTCGGCTAATTTTGAATTTATTTGTATTATTTATTTTTAGTAGGCCGGGACAGGAAAACTCCGTTTATAAAATCATAACTTCTTCATCCGACGTCCGTTTTCGCCTATCTTTTATCGTTTCACTACTATCGATGAGATATTCGATTCTCATTTAGATTGTTTCGGCTAAAAACCGCTCGATCTCAAATCGAGTATTCGGGCTGCATATTGCCAAGTTGAAACTTCAGAAAATCATAACTTCCTCATACGAAGTCAAATTTGGGCGTTCTCTTTATGCACGCTCTCGGTTTAACGAACTCTACGACATTCGTTTAGATCACTAAGGCTAAATATTGCTCTAACATAAATTTCACTTTTTACGTCATTCAGCGTTGCCGGTTCTGTTATGAAACTTCGACAGGTCATAACTTCTTCGTTATAACTCGGATTTTGGCATTCTTTATATATTCGGAAACCTCGTTTCAACCACTACATCTTTATGCAAAGATATCGGGCTTACCTCATACTGTAATTTTGACGCTTATTTTATTCTTAATTCATTAAATTATAATAATTAAGAAAATAAACACATAATTCACATAATACTCAAATAATACATCTCTATTATCTCAAAACGGGTTACAAAGGTTAACCTAGACTATTACATCAATGATAATTCCTAGCTTGGAAACGTGGGCGTTACATCAACGTAGCTCTTCTGCTGACTCTGAGCACTGTGGAGCCTGCTTCGGACCTGTTGGATCCGCTCTGTAATCTTGAGTACTACCTCAGTACTCCCCATGACTCTCTGACCGACCTCGCCCCAACAGATTGGGGTCCTACACTTCCTCCCGTAGAGCATCTCGAAGGGAGGTCGTTCTATGATGGTGTGGTAAGTGTTGTTATACGAAAATTCCGCTAACAGAAGATACGTATCCCAACTGCCACCGAAATCCAAAACACATGCACGCAACATGTCCTCGAGAGTCTGAATCGTCCTCTCGCTCTGTCTGTCCGTCTAGGGGTGGAAAGCGGTGCTAAAGTGGAGACGATTACCCATCTTGTCGTGAAGCCGTTTCCAAAATTTGGAAGTGAAACGGACATCTCGGTCTGACACCACCGAGAAAGGCACTCCATGTTGTGCCACTATCTCATGCACGTAAATCTCGGCCAACTTCTCGGCTGATATGCTCTCCTAGATCGGGATAAAATGAGCACTCTTGGTCAACCGATCCATGATGACCCATATCAAATCTACTCCGCGTGCGGTCCTGGGAAGCTTCGTGATGAAGTCTATAGTGATATCCTCCCATTTCCATATGAGAATGTCTAACGGATGCATTTTTCCATGGGGCCTCTGGTTCTCTACCTTGACCTTACTGCAGGTCAAGCATCTCTCAACATACCAGGCTACATCCCGCTTCCTGCAGGGCCACCAATAATCAGGACGAAGATCTTTATACATCTTTGTCGCCCCGAGATCGATGGAGAACCTGGACTTGTGGCCCACATCCATCAGAATCTGTCGTACTCCGCCCCAGTATGGTACCCACACCCTCCCATGCAGGGTCAACAGCCCACGACTGTCGTAATCAAAGGAGGCCACCTGGCCTATGATTCGCTCGCACTTCTGGCACTCCTCCTTCAAGCTCTCAACTTGTGCCTCTTTGATCTGCTCCAGTAATTGAGTAATCACTTTCATCCTCATACAAATGTCTCAAATCGGGTTCGCTACCGCCTTGCGACTCAGGGCATCGGCCACTACATTTGCCTTGCCCGGGTGGTAAAGGATCTCACGGTCATAATCCTTCACCGCATCTAACCACTAACGCTACCTCATGTTCAAATTCGGCTGATCCATGAGGTACCTCAAACTCTTGTGGTCCGAGTAAATGGTACAATGGAACCCATATAGGTAATGCCGCCAAATCTTGAGGGCGAAAACTACAACCCTCAGCTCTAAATCATGTCTCGGATAGTTAGCCTCGTGAGGCTTCAATTGCCTCGAAGCATAAGCTATCATGTGACCCCGCTGCATCAATATCGCTCCCATGCTTGTGATCGAAGCGTCATAGTACACTACAAAGTCATCGACTCCCTCCGGAAAAGTCAGGATTGGTGCCTCGCATAACCGCTGTCTGAGAGTCTTGAAGGTTGCCTGCTGCTCAGGCCCCCAGCGGAAGGTCACCGACTTCTTGGTCATTCAGGTCAAAGGAACCGTGATCTTGGAGAAGTCCTGAATAAATCTCCCGTAATAACCCGCTAGACCCAGGAAACTCTGAATCTCAGTTGGAGACCTCAGAATCTCCCACTGCATCATGGCCTCTATCTTGGCCGTATTGACCAGAATACCCTTCTTGTTGACAAGGTGCCCAAGAAATTGCACCTCGAGCAACTAGAACTCACACTTGGAGAAATTTTCGAAAAGTCTATCCCTCCTCAGTGTCTCCAGCACCTCCCTCAGGTGCTCCTCATGTTGCTCCTAAGTCTTGTAATAAACCAAGATGTCATCAATGAAGACTATTACAGACTGATCCAACATCGATATGCGCACGCGGCTCATAAGGTCCATGAACGCGCCTGGAGCATTGGTGAGCCCAAACGGCATCACTACAAACTTATAATGACCCTAGAGAGTCCTAAAAGTTGTCTTCTGCACGTCCTCATCCCTGACTCGCATCTGGTGATAACCCGATCACAGTTCAATCTTGGAGAACCAAGATGCGCCCAGTAACTTGTCAAGCAAATCATCAATCCTCGGGAGGGGTAATAGTTCTTCACCGTTACCTTATTCAACTCCCAGTAGTCTATACACAAGCGATGTGACCCGTCCTTCTTCTTCACAAATAGGATCGGGGCTCCCCATGACGAACTACTCGGCCTGATAAATCCCTTGTCTAGCAGCTCTTGCAACTGCGTAGACAACTCTTGCATCTCGGGAGGAGCCAACCGATATGGTGCCTTGGGTATCGAAACCGCACCAAGGGCTAGGTCAATCCTAAACTCGACATGTCTCTCTGGAGGTATCTCAGACAAATATTTATGTTTACAACTTATATTTATATTGTATATTTATACATTTGATGTAAATTAATTATTAGTGGCATCTAATTTAAGAAATGTAAATTAACATAAATTGATGGATTTAATATTTTAAAATTGTTATTTTGCTCCAAATTAATTTTTTAATAACCTTCATTAATTCAATTATTTAAAGTTTTGGCAAGTATTAATGATTTTATTATGCATAATTGATTTGTTCAAAAAGATTTGTATTTTATACTTCTTAAAATTCGAGATATGACTAATATGCTTTATATATATATATATATATATATATATATATATATATATATATATATATATATATATATATATTGGAAAATAAAATAATAGGCTAATTAAATCTTAATACATAATCAATATGATTTAAATAAGCTGGAAAATAATTATAAAAATATGTTTTGGTAAGTTGTAGACAATTACGTTGCACGGATTAAGATTTTAAATAACTGAAAGCTATTGAGTAATATTATATAACGACACACAAATATTATTATTTAACAAGTCGATTTAATAATGAGTTGTGCCTTATCTAAAGGCTAGACTATTTTTGACGGTTAAAAAGGGAAATAGGCTTAACCTAATAATTGTAACACATAATTAAGTGTGAACTAATTGTTATTAAAATAACAACGACGAACAAGAAAAATACTATAAGGTATTATTATTTTATACTCATGATATGAGCTGAGTAAGTTTATTATCATGGTGGTAAGTGTTCAGAGAGCTTAGAATCCATCTTAGCCACTTCAGTGGTTTTATTACATGTTTGCCATTTCAGGTTAGTTCTCGTAAACTTATTTATTATATGGACTATGTGATTATGTTATGTGAAACCACGAAAAGTCTATTAAGTGAGGAAAGTGGTTTTGGATTGGACAACTAGAGAAAAGCCTCGCAGAAAGAGAATCCAGTTGTGCAGTCTGGGTGGCCATGTATGAATGGTCGACCACACGAAGCCTCTCTGAGGAAATGGCATATGCGGGGAAACTAGAGAAAAGCCTCTTAAGTGAGGGATCTAGTTGTAACTAGTGATTAGAATGGTAGAATTCATATGTGTTTAGTTTTATGTGATAGAATGTAAGTAATATGCGACTTACTTATTACATGAAGTATATGTTAATTAGTATAATGGGTGAGTATCCTGATTTGTAACATTTAAGTACTCTAGAGTACGCTTAGTTAGCCCATTGTTGATTGTAGGTTCCACCCACGTATGCTGGGCGTACATGGATTACGCATGGCGTACGCAAGGCTGGGAAAAACCCTAATTTTTAGGGTTTGTGCCCTATTTAAACGAATTAAACTCCTTCTTGCACCTTTATTGACCAGTCTCCATCTCCCTTTACCCTAAACTCGAAACCCTAAGAGCACTTGGTGAGTTCTTGAGCTTAAGAGTGATTTGTTGGTGTTTTGTGGTGAAGAAGAAGATGATGATGAACAATTGGAGGAGTGGCTTGAGCTTGTAGATCCAAGATTACCTTCTCATTTGCAACCTTTTTGAGGTAAAAAGCTCACACCTTGATGATCATTTATGTTAGATCTACTTTGTGGTGTTCCTTGGGCATTTTTTTTGGGTCTTTTGAACCAAAGATGAGCTTTTGATCTACTCTGGAAGTAATGGATGCTAGATCTAAGCTCCATTTAGGCCGTATGTTCATAAAAATGCAAACTTTATGGATGTTTTTGGTCCATGCAAGTATTAAAACCTTTATTAAGCTCTTTTTGAGCTTTTCAGTCCCATTTAGCCATGCATGAGTGTAAAGTTGCCAACTTTACATGATAAGTCCCCCTTTAGGATCAGATATGAGAGTTTGGCTTGAGGTCTCAACCGATTAAGTGCTTAATGGAGTAGGTTGGCAAACTGGGAGTACGTTGGGCGTACCCAACTGATACGTTGTGCGTACTAGCCCCAGATGGAGTATGCTAAGCGTATGAGCAGAGTACACCCCGCGTACTCAGCAGATGGGCTTTTGGGCTTGACGTCCTTGGTATTGGGCCATAGTTTGGGTTAGTAAGTTTGGACCTGGTTGGGCCATTAGACTTCTATTTTGGACTTGGGGCTGGCATGTTGGGCTCCCTTGGATATAGGCCCATGATGGGTTTTGGGCCCAATCTGGAAGATTGGGCCATAAATTGGGCTTTGAGTTGCCATTTAGGATTTGGGCTTTTTGAATAGTTGAGTTGGGCCTTGGTCTTGAGCCGAGTTAGATAAAGGGTAAAATGGTATTTGCCTGGTTATGGGTCAAGTAGCTTAGACTCTTGGTTATGGGTCAGAATCCATTTAATAATTGGATGTTATTGATATTGATAGCACAGGGATTTTTCGAGCGAGCAGTTAGAGATTCATTCGAGTGATTCAGCAGCTAGAGATGAGTTTCCTCACTGTTTTTTAACGGTTCAAAGGCACCAATGTCGACCCATGGTTTATTATGCTAGGATGCTAGATGTATGCGTGACTCTTGCATGTGTTATGTGTTGATATGTATATCGGGTGTGGCCCGGTGATCATTTTGTATGCTATGTATCTTTGTGATTATTGCATATGTTATGTATTCATATGTTTATATGTTTATATGTATATCGGGCGGGGCCCGATTACTGACAGATCTATATATCGAGCGGGGTCGATGTCGGGCGGGGCCCATTATGTGTTTATTATGTATGGTATCTGGTATTTTGGAAAGATTCACTAAGCTTCGTGCTTACGGTTTTCAATTTATATTTCAGGTACATCTGGTTTAAAAGGGAAGAGCCCAGGATGATTGCATTGCACACACCATCTCGTTCCACATTTTATGATTACTCTGATGTTTTATGATGTATTTGATATACTTTGTTCCACCATGGTTTTATGATAATGTTTTGGGATAAAAATTTTATTAATTTAAAAACAAAACTTTGTGGTCTTAATTTTGGGATGTTACAATGAAACATCCCAAAAATACGGTCCAAAAATTTCGTTTTAATTATTAATAAAACCATAGTTATCAAAACACCACATAAATATCATAACTTATTGTTTCTCAAATCAGAGTATCTCATTAAAAATCATATCAAATATATCAAAGTAAAAAATGGTGTGTGCACTGCAGTCATCCCGAGCTCTTCCCCTTGCTACCGGAAGCAGTTGAAACCAAAACTGAAAACTGTAAGCACGAAGCTTAGTGAGTATCCCCAAACTACCACATACCATACACATAATCATGCTACTAAGTGATACGGGCCCCAACCACACTCAAGGAGATACGGGCCCCACCCACACTCGAGGAGATACTGAACTCGCCCACACTCGGCTAACAAGGAGATACGGGCCCCGCCTACACTCGGCTAACTACGAGATACGGCCTGCCCACACTCGGCTAACTATGAGATACGGGCCTCGCCCACACTCAACTACTAAACATACATACAAGTATCACACAGACAACAAGAATAACTATAATCTACTAGTTCAATAACATACTCAGATAATACTAAGATACGGTCCCAACCCATACTTAGCTACTAATCAAATAATGCTATGAGATACGGGCCCCACCCACACTTAGCTAATGATGAGATACGGGTCTCGCCCACACTCTATGAGATACAGGCCTCGCCTACACTCTATGAGATATGGGCCCCGCTCACACTCAGCTAATGATGAGATACGGGCCTCATCCACACTCACATTCCTAAAAACACATATAGGTATCACACAGAAAACAAGTATAGCAATCCAACAATCTAATTGATATCTATACTCAGGTAATAATGAGATACGGGCCCTGCCCACAGTCCGCGTTCCTATCAAGAACATACAAACTACATGGGCCAACATTGGTGTCTTTGACCCGTTCAAACCAGGAGGAAACTCACCTCGTACTGCAGACGATACCTGGCTGTTGGCTGCTGGCTGACAGATTCCTGAACTGTCAACATCAAAATAAACCCAATTAATAATCGGTTTCCAATGCATAACCATAAGTCCATAATTGGGGTAAAAATACCATTTTACCCCTAACCTAGCTTGGTCCAAGACCAAGGCCCAAACTCATACTTTGAAGGCCCAAAAGTCAAATAATCAGCCAAGGCCACATTATGGCCTAATTTTCCAAATTAGGCCCAAACCCCTTCCACAGGCCTTACCCTAAAGCCCATCCAAATAATATGGTCCATACAATTGTCCTCAGATGGCCCAACAAGAATCCAAACACCAAAGCCCAAAAGAGAGGCCCAACTTGAAGCCCAATCATAATTAGGGTTTCCACATAAAATAACGATTAGGGTTAAGTGTTCTTACATAACCCATTAAGGACTCAACCCATTAAGGACTTAATCTGTTAAGTCCATCACTCAACTAGGCCATTTATATGATGCAGTCGGACATAATTCAAAATTCCCAATCTAACAGTCCAACCGCGGGTCCCGACAAATCCCAAACTTATCATTTCCAAAATTAGGGTTTTTTAAAGCCTAATTAGGGTTTCCATCCCAATCACAAACCAACTAAGTCCAAGATTAAGCTATTGGGTCGATTAGGGTTTCACTATGTCGAGCACCACCCACTACCACCTCGGGCGGTGGTGATCGACGGTGGTGGTGGTGATGGGTGTTCCGGCCAAATATTGGATATACAACTTCAAACCCATAAAGTACACTCTCACACAAACAAAAACATACACACAGCCACCCCTCACGATGGCTAGTGGCAGCAGAAAACGGTGGCAGTCACCACCTTGTGGTGGTGGCGATGGGTTTCTGGCCAAATAACACACAAGCCAACACATTCGGATCGTGGTAGCAATATAGGTAATACATGACGCGAAACAACATCCGTCAGCCACCGACTTGGCGGTTGGCAATGTCGGAGTTAGCGGAAACGACGGTTGAGGTCGGTGCCGTCAGCAAGGGCGTTCCCTACATCACGCACACCGGAAAGAACGAAGGAGAAGAAGAAATGGGTTGCAGCTACCTTACCGAGTACCTCCAATCGTTCATAACTCAATCAACGGCATTCACAGCTTCTTCGTTGGTCTCGGTGGCTCTTTTGTCTTCGCTTACGTCTCCAGCAGCAGCGTTGAGATGGTGCTCATCGGTGAGGCAACAGGCGACGGCCTTGTCTGATAGGAAAAACGAGCATGGTGGCGGGGGCGGTGGTTACGGGATATAAGGTGGCGGTTGTTGGGAGAGCTAGGGTTAGGGTTTCCTTGAGATGCATCATTCAACTGGGTAGGGAGGGAAATGACGGGTCTTAACTCCCGTCATATATTAAAACTTCGCCCAAATTGACACATTCGGCCCCTCCTCCTCAATTCATTACAATGCAACTCCACACTTTACTCTTTAGCCCTTGTTTTCCAAAAATCCATTCACTACAAGTCCCTTTGATACAATATAAACTCCAAATTCCCAAAATTATAATATTTAACTCCCATAACTAACACTAATATATTATTATGGATTTAGGGCTACAATAAAATAATATAAAAATATCATTTACATATCGGGTTTAGGGCTTACTATTTACTTATTTTATTTTATTTAAACGGAATGTTACATACAAGTTGGTATCAGAGCCTTAGTTTGAGGGATTCAGACATACTCTCGGGTATGTCTGAACTCAAACTGAGGGTTTGGTAGAATTTTCCAAAAAGAAATATTTTATGAATTGGGTTTCTAATAAAAGAAAAGGGTGTGGTGCATGCAATCGACCGAGCTGAAGGAAATTTTCCCAATATACCATACATATTTATGATGTGTTTTGAGTTATGAATTTGTGAATCGCATGCTAGTTAGGGCTAAGGATCTGCTTAGGATTTGCATGATAGAATGCTAGTAGAGATGCCTTTTATATGCCTATTGTATGAGCTTGTAGACTTTCATGCTAGTAATAATCAGTTAGTGATAGGATGGCATGATTAGGTTATGCTTGATTCCGATGACTCAATGCTCAAATATTGCATGCTTTGTGCTTTTAGGATTTCTCACTAACTTCAGCTAACTAGTAAGCGAATATGCTAAGATACATATTACAGAAACAAAATAATTTTAGAAGGTTAGGTTTTAACTCTATTACGCAGCTCTTGTTTGAGTCTAACCGTTGTAGTGTGATACCTTTCATTCGAAGAATTATCTAGTATCAGTGATATGTAATTGTATTTTATGAGCTACTTAGAGGATGCTGGTAGGAGTTCCTTCTGCAGCTGGTGGCGGAGAGTGGTGTGGTGATTTCCCAAGGAAAACTTAGGAAGAGATTTAGTATTGGGAGCCTTGTCTTGTGGAGGATTATTTTTGTGGGTAAGGAGTGACTTGGAGGATTCAAACTAATCCTTGTGGAAAGTACGAATAGATGTGGAAGTTAGTATGGGCCCGTACTACTGGAAGCAGAGGATCTGTACTCAAGTCAAGGAGAGTTGCGATGAAACCATGAAGCTTGTAGAGTATAAGACTCATCGATATGTGTGTGTGTATGTATATATATATATATATATATATATATATATTGATGTATATTCTGATTGTTTATATGGTCTATTTTTAGTATGTTGACTCTTCGAGGTAGACCGGTTAGTGGTTCTAGTGCTGGTGAGGGTTCAGGCTCAGGTTCTGGAGCCGAGCGGTTGGATAAACATACGTGGAAGTTCATTTCTTCTGAGATTACCTGCAACCAGTGTTCTAAAAGGCGCTGCATGGCGTGAGGCGTGGCTCCGCCGTTACGAAAAGCCTCATAACGTTGCTGTTAGGTGTGGCGCATGGCAAGGCGTGATATGGCGCGCCATGGAGCGTTATGGCGTGTTATGGCGCTTTTTTCGTTTGAGACATGGTTTTTTTCTCTTTGTTATGTCTTTTCTAATTGGATTTACAGGTATTGTGGTTTTCGTTAAATTTTTGTTACTAGCTATTGATCTAACACTTCTAAAAAGTGGTTATATTGAATATAAATTTATATTTATGTGGTAATATAATTTTAAATTAATACAAAATAGCCGCCTTATATCATGCCTTGAAAAACGCCATGGCTCGCCATGGCTCGTTAAGCTTGAGGCTTGACCTTGCTGCCACGCCACGCCTCACGCCATTTAGAACCTTGCCTGCAGCATACTTGAGCAGACTCTTGTGATCTTTGGTATGATCAACGAAGGTATCATGAAGGTTTTGGAGGAGCACTTGGGCTCTTTCCATTCTGAGATGGTGGCTTTGATTGGGGCACATTCACTAACCTTCAGGGAGTTCCGGGCATGTGGGGCTCTAGGGGGCTCCGGATTACTATGGGGAGAAGGACTCGATTGCGAGTAGGCGTTGGTTAGAGGATGTCGCTAACGCCTTCCATACTAGCAGTTTTCCTGATGAGGTAAAAGTCATACTTGCTTCCTGTCTTCGGAAAGACAGAGCTTGAGATTGTTGGAAGGAGATTGGGCGCTCCATTGGTGATGAGGTTATTGATTCGACGACATGGGATAATTTTACGACTAGATTTTGAGCTGAGTTTGCACTAGTGATTGAGGTGTAGCAGCTGGCGAGGGATTTCCAGGACCTTCGCAGACTACTGAGATGGTGGCTGAGATCACCATAATTTTTCGTGAGAGGGCATTGACGGTTCCGTAGTATGTGGTGGATGAGGAGATGAAGAAGGCGAGATACCACAAGATGTTGAGGAGTGATATTTGGTAGTTTATGAGCGGATCTAGTTGCAAGACACTGCAGGACATGATTGCGAGAGCTAGAGAGAGGGAGATTAATCTTGAGATGGAGAGGAAGAGGAAGTTAGATCAGGCTCAGGTTTTAGGGGGATTGGGCAAGAGGCCCAAGGTGTTTGATTCAAGATCGAGAGGCCAGCAGGGTCGGTGCCCTTGTGGAAAGTGAGGCAAGACGCACGAGGAAGCGTGTAGGGTGGGTGGTTCTGGATGCTTCAAGTGCGGTCAGACGGATCACATTAGCAGGATTGAACTGCTAATACTACCACCACCACCTCAGTATCTGATTTGATTTGCTTCCATTGCAATTAGTGGGGCCACAAGAAGGCCCATTTTCCGAGTTTGACTGCAGCAGGACCAGTAGCAGCACCCTCTTCTGCGACTCTACGGATCACCGATGGCCGCCAGGGTAAGGCAGATGCTCCTGTGGTGAAGAGCAGGGATTTTCAGCCGACGGCCGAGGAGGCTCGCGCAACACCTTATGTAGTGACGGGGATGTATCTTCTCCTTATATCTTTAATTATATTGAATTGTATGCTTACATTTATGTGTTTTATTTTGGGATCTTTCCTCGTGATCGATATTTATGCCTTGATATTGTTCGATTCAGGAGCTACCTTATCTTTTGTATCGCTTGCGTTTAGCAAGAGGTTTGCTGGAGCTATGGGGGAGCTAGATTGTCCTTCAAATGTCGAGATTGTAGATGATTGATATGTCTGGGTATCAAGGGTTCATCAGGGTTGTCTTCTTCATATGTTCATAGAGCAATGTTCGATTGATTTGGTTCCTATTCCTTTGTGCGGGAACAAGGTTATCATAGGGATAGACTGGTTCAGCCCCAATGGGGCGGTGATCGATTGTGATCGTTAGTTCGTGTCTATCTTGGCCATAAGTGGGGCAGAGTTGGTGTGGTCCAGGGATAGAGAGAGAGAGAGAGAGAGAGAGAGAGAGAGAGCTGAGTGTGGGTTGATTCTATGTTTAACGGCTAGGTTCAGATTCTATCTTCATCAGGGTTGCTTCGGATTTGTCACCTATGTTATGGATACCCGGGATAAGAGTAAAGCGACCGTGGATGACCTGGTGATTGCATGGGAGTACCCCGGATATGTTTCTGGATGATTTGCCTAGGGTGCCTCCGAAGAGACAGGTGGAGTTTAGGATTGACCTGGTTCCTGGTGTGGCTCTGATAGCCAAGACACCATGTTGGTTGGCTCCTCAAGAGATACAGGGGTTGTCTACACAATTTCATGAGTTTTTAGACAATGGATTCACTCGACCGAGTAGTTCGCCATGGAGAGCACCGAACTTGTTTGTGAAAAAGAAGTATGGGTCTCATCGGATATGTATTGACTACCGGGAGTTGAATAAGCTAACGATGAAGAACCATTATCCACTTTTGAGGATTGATGATTTGTTTGACCATCTTCATGGTGCATCTTGGTTTTCCAAGATTGATCTACGTTCAGGGTACCATCAGATGAGGATCAGAGAGGAGGATGTGTAGAAGATGTCCTTGTGGAATGGTTATGGTCATTACGAGTTCGTGGTGATGTCCTTCGGGCTCACTAATGCTCCAGCCGCGTTCATGGACCTCATGAACCGCATATGCAAGCCGATGTTGGATCGGTTTGTGATTGTATTCATTGATGATATCTTGTTCTATTCCAAGACCCAAGAGTTGCATGAGGAGCACCCGATGGAGGAATTGGAGACTTTGAGGAAGGAGAGAGTGTTCGCAAAGGTCTCCAAGTGTGAGTTATGGTTGCGCGGGGTGTAGTGTCTAGGGCACCTTTTCAACCAGAACAATATTTCGGTCGATCCGGCTAATGTTGATGCCATGATGAAGTGGGAGTCTCCGAGGTCTCCATCTGAGATTCGGAGTTTCCTTGGTTTAGCAGGTTACTACTGGAGATTCATCCAGAATTTCTCCAAGATAGCGGTTCCTCTGACTCGGTTGACGAAGAAGACTGTCACTTTTCGTTGGGGGCCTAAATAGTAGGCAACTTTGGAGACCCTGAGGCAGAGGTTGTGCGAGGCTCCAATTTTGAACTTGTCGGAGGGTGTTGAGGACTTCGTGGTTTATTGTGATGCTTCGATCACAAGTTTGGGGGCAGTTCTTATGCAAAGGGGCCGCATGATCGCTTACGCTTCGAGGAAGTTGAAGCCACATGAGGCGAATTATCTAACGCATGATTTGGAGTTGGGGGTTGTGGTTTTCGCCCTTAATATTTGGCAAGATTACCTCTATGGGGTCTACTGTAGTATTTACACGAATCACAAGAGCCTGAGGTATCTGATGGATCAGCTGAATCTGAATATGAGGAAGCATTGGTGGTTGGATGTGGCAAACAATTATGATTGTGAGATCCTTTACCATCCGGGGAAGGCGGATGCTCTCAACCGCAAGGCGGTCGCGGCTCTGATCAAGGATATTTGTTTGAGGATGACCGTGATTACTCCGCTTTTGGAGTGGACTTGTGAGGCTCAGATCAAGGCTATGAAGGAAAATCATCGAAAGAGTGAGCGCATAGTGGGTCAGGAGGCTTCCTTTGATTATGATAGTTGGGGGTTATTGACTCTTCATCATAGAATATGGGTTTCGTATTGGGGCGGTGTGCGTCAGTTTCTGACGGAGGAGGCACACAAATTGAGGTTCTCCATTCATCCTGGGGCGATGAAGATGTATAGAGATCTTCTTCCTGATTATTGGTGGCCTTGCATGAAGCGGGATGTAGCTTGGTATGTGGAGAGGTGCTTGACTTCCAAGAAACTCAAGGTAGAGCATCAGCGACCTCACGACAAGATGCAACTGTTGGATATTCTCGTGTGGTAATGGGAGGAGATTAACATAGATTTCATTACGAAGTTGGCTTGGACTTCATGCGGAGTGGATTCGATTTGGGTCATCGTGGATCTATAGACCAAGAGCGCATTATGTCCTAATTCAGGAGAGTATATATGCGGAGAAGTTGGCTGAGGTATACATCAGGTAGGTAGTAGCATGACATGGGGGTTCCGGTTTCGGTGGTTTCAAACAGACACATCTGGTTCACTTTCAGATTTTTGAAGAGATTCCACGACGATTTGGGTACTCGTCTCCATTTCAGCATGCTGTTCCATCCCCAGACTAACGGTCAGAGCGAGCAGACTATTCAGACCTTGGAGGATATGCTTCGGACATGTGTTTTGGATTTTGGTGGGATTTGGGATATGTATCTCCTGTTATTGGAATTTTCGTATAACAACAACTATCACTCAAACATCGATCGAACTCCTTTTGAGATGCTATATAGGAGGAAATGCAGGACCCCGATTTGTTGGGGTGAGGTCGATCAACTATTCATGGGGAGTACCGAGGTGGTACTCAAGACTACTAAGTTGATACAACATGTTCGGAGTAGACTCCAGACAGCTCAAAGCCGGCATAAGAGTTATGCCAACAAGTGTTGGTTGGATATAGAGTTCCTATAACACCCATAAAAATCACAATAAATTTAAACTTTTAAAACCAACTCAAATTCATAAATTTTTTACAATCATAGTTTTCAAAACATTTTCAAACATCAGAGTCTCCCAAAATCATAAGTCATAAACAAGAGGATGTGTACGATCACACCTTCGTCTTCCCGCGGTCATCCGAAGTACTTGAAACATAACCCAAAACTGTAAGACAACGCTTAGTGAGTTCCCCCAAAGTACCAATACATAAACATGATAACATATACAAAAAAAAAAACATGTTGGGTCCAATCAACCATCAGGTTGGAATACCCCAGGTCTATTGTTAGGTGCATTTCATACATTCATTTTGTAGTTTTAGTTCATAAAAGTGCATTGCATTTAGGTTTAAACTCATGCATTTTGCATATTTTTCGGGATTTTTCATGATGCAATTCCATTCACACACTTTTATGATATTTCAAGGACTTTTTGAAGGTTGGAAATTGTTGGAGGAAGTTAAAAGAATTGGAGACAAAGTTGCAGAAGTTTTGGAGCTTAGAAGATAGAGAATGAAGAATTTGGCTTCACAAGAGTTTACACGGCCGTGTAAACGTATACCTACAATTTACACGGGCCGTGTAAACGTATATACAAGGGCATTCTACTTTGAAGACCTGGAAGAATTAAACATTCTACTTTTCTTGTTTACACAGCCGTGTAAATGGCTCCCTTTAATTTACACGGGCATTTTAAAGTGGTTTTATCCTCTTATAATTCAGACAATCGGTTTTGTGAGGAGTTAGGTCAGATTTTAGGAAGAAAGAAGGCGATTTTCAGAGCTTTTGCAAGTAGATTAACACTTGGAAACACTTTAATTTCCTTTTTGTAAGTCAATTTGAAGTTTAAACTTGTTTGATTTGTAGTTCAACCTAGACATGTGTGGTTGATTTCATTATCATTTCCGAATCTGAATTCTTAAGTATGTGTTGTTAGGTTGTAACTTGAATTTGATTTGTGTTTAACATCTAGTAATATTTGATTTGATCTTAATCATGTGTTTGGTTGGTTCTCTTTTTCACTTGATCAATGAATTAGGGTTCTAGTCAATCTAGTTAATCAAATTATGAAATTTGTATATGTTTTATGATTTGATGTTAGTAACACACACTTACTTGGTTGTAATTAGATCAAAATTAGTGCAATCAAAGATTAAATGTTTATATTCCCAAGCTTCAGAGGAATGTTAAACATTGTTGGTAATTAGTGCAAGAACTTAATGTCATTTAATGATTTGATGCAAGAGCTTATTTGAATTGAATCAATTAAATGAAGTTTTATTTGAAGAGCTTGTTTTGAATAAAATACTTTTGCCAATTTGGATATTAGAGTTTATTAATATCTAACTTACCAACCTAGATTGAACATGAGTTATAATCATATTACATCTTTCAACATAATACATGTATAAGAGTCAAAATCGGAAATGTACTTCTTTTACTGCGTTTGTTATCAATCTTTCTTATTTATGAAGTTTAATTCAAGTTCAAACACAATCCCCCATTTTAATATTATTTGTATTATGTGTGGAAATATGGCAAGATAAGAAGTCCTGTATTCCTGTGGACCGACCCTGTTTACTCTATACTATCTTAGTATTAGAAATAACAATGATTTGAGCTTTATTAATATTATTTTATCCTATCATTTGTTGGTTTGACAGCCAAACACCCATTCAACCATCGGGTTGGAATGCTAATATATTATGGGTCCAATAAACCATCGGGCTGGAATACCCCATACCCTATCAACCATCAGGTTGGAATGCCAATATACAACGGGTCCTATCATCCTCAGGATAGAATACCCTCGGGCCCAATCAACCATCGGGTTGGAATGCCCTCAGCCTGTTGGCTCACGCACAAAGCAATAAAGCCTCAACCACCAACCAAATATATGTGCACATCTAACAAATAAACATATAATCAGTCCATAGACAGTCAGGCAGATCTACGGATCACTAAGCATATCATCATCCTATGTATCAGGATACAGATCATGACAACATACTATCACATAACATGATATCTAATCCAATAGGCCGGTCTTGGTACCTTCGACTCGTAAGTATCGTAAGGGAAAACTTACCTCACAAACTGGACAAAACCTAATGAGGTCTTGACTCTGAATCTCAGCTCTAATCGACACCTATTCCAACCAAATGACCAATCTCAATCAAAATCCCAAAATACCCTTAAGGTCAAACTTGGTCAAAGTCAAAGTCAAACTGGTCAAATCAATTGAGTCAACCCAGCTGATTCAACCCAACCACGTCAACTCAGAGTGTAACACCCCGACTCCCAAGTATAAGTTTTAAAGCTTTACATACATGTTTATGGACCTACTCAGCGAGTTGGTTGCCCCAACATGTAGAGGCAGGTTAGCCTGCGTGGATCATTGGACCTACTCGACGAATCGGAGGACCCTGACTCGACGAGTAGGAGCTAAAAAATGAAATCCTAATTTCCAGGGTTCTGCACTCTATTTAAAGGGTCATTAGCCTCCACCAGCCTCCCTTACCATCCCCCTTGAGCTCAGAAAACCCTAATCGCGATTTTACTCCATTTTGTGGGTTAAGAAGCTTGGAAGGTGAAAGTATGGAGAGGACTTGAAGTCTTAGGAGCTTGGAACAAGGAGAAGCTTGTGGATCCGACTTCTACTTCATCTTGGCATCATCTGGAAGGCAACAAGTCGTTACCTTAATTTTTCTCTAAGCTAGATATCTTCATGCTAGGTTTAGGGCTATTTCTAAGTTGTTATGGAGTTATTTCGGGTATTGTCCATGATCTGAAGTTGTAACTTTAGATCTGGACCCCTCTAGGTCCCAAATTCATAAAGCTATCAACTTTACCTTGTATTGACCTCTCACCATGCCCTAAACCTCATTCTAGACTTGGTTTGATGTTCTAAGCCTTTAAGACCTTGAAAGCACATAAAGTTTGCAACTTTATGTGGAATATGTGCCTTAGGAAGATAGATCTACAATTTGGAGCTTTGGGGTAGCTTAAAAACGTCTGAATGAGAAATAGACTGAAGGGACTCGACGAGCTTTGGTTTCTGCATGAACTCGGAGAGTCAGTGAGACGACTACGAGTCTGTTAGGGTTTCTCCGACTTTTGGGCACGCATGGACTCGACAAGTTGTCTGGAAAATCTACGAGTCAACTAGGGTTTTCACGGTTTGTCAAGTTCTGGAAGGACTCGAGGAGTCAGTGAAATGCACTCGACGTTTTGGGTCAACATGGACTGTTGACCTTGACTGTTGACTTTGAATTTGACCAAGGGTTTACCAGGTTGACTGTTGGGGGTATTTTAGTAAATTGACAATTTATGGAAGTGGTCCTATGATGAATATAGGTGGTGGAGCTCATGGTTGTGATTCGAGAGTTTGATCTTAGCACTATAGTTCGACATTTGTGAGGTGAGTTCTTCTCACTATATCAATAGGGTCTAAGGCACCAATGCTGGCCCTTTCGGATTTGAATCCGGGTTTATTGCATGATATGTCTATTGATTTGCATCATGGTAGTTAGGATGGTGATATGCTTAGTGACCTGGTTAAGTCGGTATCCTGGTATATATGATAATGCTATGTTAGTGACCGGTTAGGTCCGTATCTTGGTTATAGCATGTTGCTATGCTTAGTGATCTGTTAGATCGATTTGATTGTTATATACATGCTAGCGTGTGATATTTATGTGCACATGATTGTTTTATCGGGGTTGGGTTGAGGTGGTCCTGCTTTGTGCTGAAGGCCAACATACCCAGGGCAGACCAGATAGACTACAGGCCCGGGAGGGCGTACTAGTCAGACCGAAGGCCCGACGCTTGGTCCGGATAGGATGAAGGCCCTGCGAGGCGGTCAAGACATGCCGAAGGCTCGGAGAGCGGTCCAGATAGGTTGAAGGCCCTGTGAGGCGCTCCATTCAGGATGAAGGCTCATTATGCATGATGTTTGTTTATATGTTATTGATATGGTTTGTATGGCGTTGGTATTTTAGGAGAACTCACTAAGCTTCAGACTTACAGTTGTTGCTTTTGTTTTAGGTACTTTTGATGATCGCGGGAAGGCGAAGGCGTGATCGTACACCTCCTTATGTTTTCATGATTTGATTCTGGGATACTCTGACACTATACTATTTTGAAAACAAGTTTTCTAATAATTATTGGTTTTATATGGTTTAAAAAGTTAAAATTTGGCATGATTTGTATGGGTGTTTCAAGTTGGTATCAGAGCCTTGGTTTGAGTGAATTGGAGGAAACACTCGTGTGTATCCAGTCTCAAACTAAGGACATGAATTTTAAAAATGATTTTTCAAATGGTTTTCAAAATAATAAAGGAGGATGCAAGTGTACGATCAGTCGGAGCTCGCGAATAGACCCCAAAATACCTTACGGATTATTTATTTTGTGATATATTAAAACCGGATGCTAGTACTAGGCTAGGGATCTTCAGGAATTGCATGATAGAATTGCCTGATATTATATAATGCCTGGTAGCCTAGGGTTTTCCTTATATGAAATTAAAATCATTACTGTAGTTGCTTAGTGTATGCATCACGGTTGTACATAATTAAGATCTTATAGCCTGAGAATTTTTAGTTTGGCCTTTTTTCCTGTTCTTGTTTGATGAAGGGCTTAGGGTAGGATCAAGTATTCGAAAGTCTATAGGGTCCAACGTTATGTATAGCTAGCATACACGAGTGCTGCAGGGTTGGTGGAAGTTTCATGGGTGGGTTGTGCGAGGTCGGTACGCCAGTATGAGATATTTAACATTCCTCTAGGAGTGACGATTGAACGCTCGCTATGTTTATGTATATTGTTAGGGCATTATGGTGATACTTGAGAAAATATGGGTAGGTATGGAAGGTAATATGGGCCCGTACTACTGATAGCACGGGACCCATACGTGTAGCAAGGAAGTCAGAACCCCTAGGGTTTAGTTGGGAGTTGGTTCCCCGTTATTTATACGGATTATCTGATATTTTTCCATGTGTATTTTCAGTATGGTGGTTACGAGACGTGTTGTGACTCGATCCGAATCAGGATCAGGAGATGGCGGTCAGGAGGAACCGATAGTCCCCGAGGTTGTTGGTCAGATGAGGTTGGATGAGCTGGACGCCAAGATTTGAGAGATCCTGCATGATGAGATTGCTACTCTGTTCCGGGCACAACTGCCAGACATTTTTAGGTATATTAAGACCTCAATGGTTGAGTATTTCGACGAGCGATATGTTGCCCTTGCTGAGACGGCTGCCGCAGCAGCTGTAACGGCGACATGGGGAGGAGCTAGTTGGGTTTTTCAGTATCGGGACTTCAATAACACGAAGCCCCCGACTTTTGATGGGATACAGGACCCGATTTTAGCCATGAGGTGGCTGTCTGATGTGGAGGGTTGTTTCTTCATGTGCTCATGTCCTACTGACCAAAAGGTCAGATGTGCCCTAAACCTGCTGAGGTCCGGGGCAAGGACTGGTGGAGGTTGATGATTGGGTCTTATACTGGTGATCAGAGAGTTGTGGTTACTTGGGATCAGTTCAAGGACATGTTACGCGCCCACTACATTCTGTGGGTCGAGCAGGAACGATTAGCTTAGGAGTTTTTGGATCTGACAGAGGATACTGAGACGGTGACAGAGATCACATGTATGTTCACGGAGAGGGCGATGTTCTGTCCGAAGTTTGCTTTTGAACAGACTCAGATGACACGTTATTTGAGCATGCTCAAGACCGACATCCTTCAGTTTGTTGCTACCCTGCGATGTGATACTTTGCTAGAGTTACAAAAGGCGACTAGGCGGCGGGGCTTGATATTGAGTTACAACTAAGAGAGCAGAGGCAGGCCTTGACGCAGTCACAGCCGACGCCAAAGCGGTCTAAGATCGCCGATTCCAGGACGGGAGGACACTAGGGTCTTACTTGTGGCAAGTGCGTGAAACATCACTCGGGGATTTGCAGATCGAGCAGCGTGTGCTGTAAATACGACAGGGAGGGGCATTTTGCGAAGGATTGTCGCCAGACAGCCCCGGTTCAGGATATGAGGATCTGCTACCACTGCCATCAGGTTGGTCACGTGAATACCAACTGTCCACAGATCGCTCCCAGGCCGACGCAGACTACACTGAGGATTACTGACGAGAGACAAGGTAGAGCAGCGCCCCGAGGCTCAGGGACGCCCCTTCCAGCTTACATCAGAGGAGGCCAGGGCAGCACTAGACGTGGTTGCTGGTATGTTTTTATCCCTTATCTTACTAATTATATATGTTTTATGCTTATATGCTTGTACCTGTGATTAGGTACGCTCTTAGTGAACTCTTAACCTACTTTGGTATTATTTAACTTAGGGGCGAGTCGGTTGTTTGTATCTCAGTCATTCAGTAGGGAGTTCAGATTGACAGTAGGAGAGTTAAAGTGTCCGTTGTGAGTCTCTATTGCCAATGAACATGAGATTTTTACTTCTTCCGTCTATCGGTGCTGCATGTTGGAGATCTTCGGGGTATCTTTCCCGATAAACTTTATTCCGATTCCCATGGGGGATGTGGACGTGATCGTGGGTATGGACTAGCTTAGTCCCTTCGGTGCCATGATCGACTACGAGGGTCAGCGAGTGGTAGTTCGAACCCCAAGTGGGGGACAACTGATTGTCTACGGCGAGGGCACCAGATTACGATCTGAGTTTTGTTCAGCTGCCAAGGCTCGATAGTATATTCAGCACGATTGTGTGGGTTACTTAGCGTATGTGGTGGATATGCGGGTCAGGGATCAGATTTCAATTTCAGAGGTTCCAGTGGTCCGGTAGTTTGCTGACGTGTTCCTGGAGGAGTTACCCAGAGTACCTCCGGAGAGGAAGGTCAAGTTTAGGATTGACCTACTGCCAGGCGCGACCCCTATCGCTAAGGCGCCATACCGGTTAGCACCACCAGAGATGCGGGAGCTGTCGTCACAGCTACAGGAACTGATGGGCAAGCAGCTCATTCATCCAAGCAGTTCTACATGGGGAGCCCCAATTCTCTTCGTTAGGAAGAAGGATGGTTCACACCGTATGTGCAATGACTACCGGGAGTTGAACAAGTTGACGGTGAAAAACCGTTATCCACTCCCTAAGATAGAAGATCTTTTCGATCAGTTGCAGGGAGCATCTTGGTTCTCCAATATTGACATGAGGTTCGGGTACCATCAGGTCAGGGTTAGGGAGGAGGACGTGGAGAAGACCACGTTACAGACTCGTTATGGACATTACGAGTTCGTGCTAATGCCGTTTGGGCTCACCAACACGTCGGCAGAATTTATGGACTTGATGAATCGGGTCTGCAGACCGATGCTCGATCGCTCGGTAATTGTGTTCATAGACAACATCTTGGTGTACTCCAAGACCTGAGAGCAGCATGAGGAGCATCTTCGGGAGCAATTGGGAGTTTTGAGGCGATAACGTCTATATGCCAAGTTCTCGAAGTGCGAGTTTTGGTTGCGAGAGGTTCAGTTCCTTGGACACCACATTAACCAGGAGGGGATTTTGGTCGATCTGGCCAAAATCGAGGCGGTTATGCAGTGGGAGGTTCCAAAATCTCCCTCGGATATCAGGAGCTTCTTGGGATTGGTAGGGTACTAACGGAGATTCATACAGGATTTCTCCAAGATTGCAGTACCCCTCACTCGTCTGACGAGGAAAGGGGTGGATTTCCGGTGGGGCCCTGAGCAGCAGAGAGCATTCGAGACCCTCAGACAGGGACTTTGCAAGGCCCCAGTCTTGAATCTCCCGGAGGGAGTTGAGGATTTTGTAGTGTTTTGTGATGCATACATTACGGGACTGGGAGCGGTCCTCATGCAGAGGGACGAGTGATAGCCTACGCGCTGCGGCAGTTGAAGCCGCACGAGATGAGATACCCTACTCATGATTTGGAGTTGGTAGCGGTGGTATTCACTCTTATGATTTGGAGACATTACGTCTATGGGGTCCGTTGTACCATATACACAGACCACAAGAATTTGAGACACATCTTGGATCAACCGAACCTAAACATGAGACAACGCAGGTGGCTGGATGTAGTCAAGGACTATGACTGTGAGATCCTTTTCCACCTAGGTAAAGCAAACGTGGTTGCGGATGCTCTGAGCCGCAAGTCAGCTGGATCTTCTACTCCAGTGACATGTATGAGGATATTGGTGGATTTTCCACTTTTGAGCTTGATCGGGGAAGCTCAGGCTGAGGGTATGCGTCAGGAGAATTTGAAGCTTGAGAAGATTAGGGGTGAGAACACCCGGTTTGTGCAGGATAGTCGGGGATTATTGAACCGTTATGGTCGGGTCTGGGTTCCGATGTCTGGTGGTGTCATACAAATTGTTTTGGAGGAGGCTCACAAGTCTCGCTTCTCTATTCACCCGAGGGCCACCAAGATGTATCGGGATTTGCGTTTGAGCTACTAGTGGCCATGCATGAAAAGGGAGATTGCATGGTATGTTGAGAGGTGCTTGACCTGCCGGATGGTCAAGGCCGAGCATCAGAGGCCGCATGGTCAGCTGCAGCCTTTGGAGATTTCCATGTGGAAATGGGATCAGATCACGATAGATTTTATCACCAAGCTTCCGAGGACGGCGAAGGGCTATGACGCTATTTGGGTCATTGTAAACCGATTGAACAAGAGCGCCCACTTTTAGCTATACGGGAGAGTTCATCGGCCGGGAAGCTAGCCGACTTGTATATCCGTAAGATATTTGCTCGCCATGGGGTGTTGGTCTCTATTGTCTCGGACCGTGATGTTCGGTTCACCTCCCGTTACTGGCAGAAGTTCCACGAGGAACTGGACACACGGCTGTACTTCAGTACAGCCTATCAACCGCATACAGACGGCCAGAGTGAGCGGACCATATAGACTCTCGAGGATATGCTGAGAGCCTGCGGTATTGACTTTGGTGGGAGCTGCGACTCCTACCTACCCCTTGCAGAGTTCTCCTACAATAACAACTTTCATTCCAGTATTGGTGCTCCAATATATGAGCTGTTGTATAGACAGAGATGTCGCACCCCAGTCTGTTGGGGTGAGATCGGAGATGGGATGGACAGAGGCAGTTCTGCAGACTATCGAGAGGATTCAACAGATCAGACAGTGACTGTAGACCACTCAGATTCGGCATAATAGTTACACTGACAGACGCCGATATAAGCTGGAGTTCCAGGTGGGTGACATGGTACTCCTGAAGGTCTCACCCTGAAATGGTGTGATTCGCTTCAGGAAGAGGGGGAAATTAGGTCCTCGATATATAGGGCCATTCAGGATCATTGCCAGGGTTGGCAAGGTGACATTTAGACTGGACCTCCCAGAGGAGCTCAGTCAGATTCACAACATATCTCACGTTTTGTAGTTGCGAAAGTGTATATTGGATAAGGAGGTGGTAGTGTCGTTAGAAGATATTCAGGTTGATGAGCACTTGAATTACGTGGAGAGGCCGGTGGCCATTCTTGAGAGGAAGGTAAAGGTTCTACGGAACAAGGAAGTACCTTCGGTAAAGGTACAGTGGGAGCACAGGAGGGGATCCAAGTGGACGTGGGAGCCGGAGGCATAGATGCAGGAGCATTATCCAGATTTGTTCGTCGCAGCAGACTTCGAAGACAAAGTCTAGTTCAAGTAGGGCAGAATTATAACACCCCGACTCCCAGGTACAAGTTTTAAAGCTTCACATACATGTTTAAGGACCTACTCGACGAGTTAGTTTCCCCCAACTCGTCATGTAGAGGTGGGTTGGCCCGCGTAGATCATTAGAACTACTTGACGAGTCGGAGGACCCTGACTCGATGAGTAGGAGCTAGAAAATGAAACCCTAATTTCTAGCCCTATTTAAAAGGTCATTAGCCTCCCTTACTATCCCCCTTGAGCTCAGAAAACCCTAACCGTGATTTTACTCCATTTTGTGTGTTAAGAAGCTTGGAAGGTGAACTTGTGGAGAGGACTTGAAGTCTAAGGAGCTTGGAACAAGCAGAAGCTTGTGGATCTGACTTCTACTTCATCTTAGCATCATCTGGAAGGTAACAAGTCATTACCTTGATTTATCTCTAAGCTATATCTCTTCATGTTAGGTTTAGGGCTATTTCTAGGTTGTTATGGAATTAATTCGGGTATTGGCCATGATCTAAAGTTGTAACTTCAGATCTGGACTCTTTTAGGTCCCAAATTCATAAAGTTATCAGCTTTACCTTGTATTGACCTCTCACCATGCCCTAAACCTCATTCTATACTTGGTTTTGGTGTTCTAAGCCTTTAAGACCTTGCATGCACGTAAAGTTTGCAACTTTACATGGAATCTGTGCCTTAGGAAGCTAGATCTACAATTTGGAGCTTTGGGGTAGCTTAAAAACATCTATATGAGGATATCGGTGGATTCTCCACTTTTGAGCTTGATCAAGGAAGCTCGGGTTGAGGGTATGCGTCAAGGCCGAGCATTAGAGGCCGCATGGTCAGTTGCAACCTCTTGAGATTCCCATGTGGAAATGGGAGCAGATCACGATGGATTTTATCACCAAGATTCCGAGGACGTCGAAGGGCTTTGACGTTATTTGGTTCATCGTGGACCGATTGACTAAGAGCTCCCACTTTTTAGCTATACGGGAGAATTCATCTGCCGAGAAGTTGGCTGACTTGTATATCCGTAAGATCGTCGCTCGCCATGGGGTGCCGATCTCTATTGTCTCGGACCGCGATGTTCGGTTCACCTCCCATTTCTGGCAAAAGTTCCACGAGGAACTGGGCACACGACTGCACTTCAGTACGGCCTATCATCCGCAGACAGAGGGCCAGAGTGATCGGACCATACAGACTCTCGAGGATATGCTGAGAGCCTGCGTTATTGACTTCGGTGGGACTTGGGACTCCTACCTACCCCTTGAAGAGCTCTCCTACAACAAGAACTTTCATTCCAATAGTGGTGCTCCACTATATGAGATGTTGTATGGACGGATATGTCGCACCCCAGTCTGTTGGGGTGAGATTGGAGATGGGACAGACAGAAGCAGTTCTGCAGACTACCGAGAGGATTCAACAGATCAGACAGTGGCTGCAGACCACTCAGATTCGGCATAATAGTTACACTGACAGATGCCGATATAAGCTGGAGTTCCAGGTGGGTGACATGGTACTCCTGAAGGTCTCACCCTGGAATGGTGTGATTTGCTTCAGGAAGAGGGGGAAATTGGGTCCCCGATATATAGGGCCATTCAGGATCATTGCCAGGGTTGGCAAGGTGACATTTAGATTGGACCTCCCAGAGGAGCTCAGTCAGCTTCACAACATATCTCACGTTTTGTAGTTGCGAAAGTGTATATTGGATAAGGAGGTGGTAGTGTCGTTAGAAGATATTCAGGTTGATGAGCACTTGAATTACGTGGAGAGACCGGTGGCCATTCTTAAGAGGAAGGTAAAGGTTCTACGGAACAAGGAAGTACCTTCGGTAAAGGTACAGTGGGAGAATGGGAGGGGATCCGAGTGGACGTGGGAGCCAAAGGCAGAGATGCAGGAGCATTATCCAGATTTGTTCGTCGCAGCAGACTTCGAAGACAATGTCTAGTTCAAGTGGGGTAGAATTATAACACCCCGACTCCCAGGTATAAGTTTTAAAGCTTTACATACATGTTTATGGACCTACTCGACGAGTTAGTTCCCCCAACTCGTCATGTAGAGGCGGGTTAGCCCGCGTAGATCATTAGAACTACTTGACGAGTCGGAGGACCCTGACTCGACGAGTAAGAGCTAGAAAATGAAACCCTAATTTCTGGGGTTCTGCACCCTATTTAAAAGGTCATTAGCCTCCCTTACTGTCCCCCTTAAGCTCAGAAAACCCTAACCGTGATTTTACTCCATTTTGTGTGTTAAGAAGCTTGGAAGGTGAACTTGTGGAGAGGACTTGAAGTCTAAGGAGCTTGGAACAAGCAGAAGCTTGTGGATCTGACTTCTACTTCATCTTAGCATCATCTGGAAGGTAACAAGTCATTACCTTGATTTATCTCTAAGCTATATCTCTTCATGCTAGGTTTAGGGCTATTTCTAGGTTGTTATGGAATTAATTCGGGTATTGGCCATGATCTAAAGTTGTAACTTCAGATCTGGACTCTTTTAGGTCCCAAATTCATAAAGTTATCAGCTTTACCTTGTATTGACCTCTCACCATGCCCTAAACCTCATTCTATACTTGGTTTTGGTGTTCTAAGCCTTTAAGACCTTACATGCACATAAAGTTTGCAACTTTACGTGGAATCTGTTCCTTAGGAAGCTAGATCTACAATTTGGAGCTTTAGGGTAGCTTAAAAATGTTTGAATGAGAAATAGACTGAAGGGACTCGACGAGTTGCATGGTCAACTCAACGATTCCGATGAAGATTGGCCGTTGTTGGTTTCTGCATGAACTCGGCGAGTCAGTGAGACGACTCGAAGAGTCAGTTAGGGTTTTTCCAACTTTTGGACACGCATGGACTCGATGAGTTGTCTGGAAACTCGGCGAGTCAACTAGGGTTTTCACGGTTTCTCGAGTTCTGGAAGGAATCAACGAGTCAGTGAACTGCGTTCGTCAAGTTGGGTCAACATGGACTGTTAACCTTGACCGCTGACTTTGACATTGACCAAGGGTTGACCAGTTTAACTATTGGTGGTATTTTTATAAATTAGGAATTTATGGAAGTGGTCCTATGATGAATATAGTTGGTGGAGTTCATGGTTGTGATTCGAGAGTTTTATCTTAGAACTATAGTTTGACATTTGTGAGGTGAGTTCTTCTCACTATATCAACAAGGTCTAAGGCACCAATGTCGGCCCTTTCGGATTTGTATCCGGGTTTATTGCATGATCTGCTTATTGATTTGCATCCTGGTAGTTAGGATGATGATATGCTTAGTGACCCGGTTAGGTCGGTATCCTGGTATATAGGATAATGCTATGTTAGTGACCGGTTAGGTCAGTATCCTGGTTATAGGATGTTGCTATGCTTGGTGATATGTTAGATCGGTTTGATTGTTATATACATGCTAGCGTTTGATATTTATGTGCACATGACTATTTGATTGGGGTTGGGTTGAGGCGGTCCTGCTTTGTGCTGAAGGCCAACTTACCCAGGGCGGATCGGATAGACTACAGGCTTGGGAGGGTATACTAGTCAGGCTGAAGGCCCGACGAGCGGTCCAAATATACTGAAGGCCCTGCGAGGCGGTCCAGACGTGTTGAAGGCTCGGAGAGCGGTCTAGATAGGCTGAAGACCCTATGATGCGGTCCAGTCAGGCTGAAGGGTCATTATACATGTTGTTTGTTTATATGTTATTGATATGGTTTGTATGGTGTTGGTATTTTGGGGGAACTCACTAAGCTTCGGGCTTACAGTTTTTGATTTTGTTTCAGGTACTTTTGATGATCGCAGGAAGGCGAAGGCGTGATTGTACACCTCCTTATGTTTTCATGATTTTATTCTGGGATACTTTGACGCTATACTTTTTTGAAAACCAGTTTTGTAATAATTATTGGTTTGATATGTTTTAAAAAGTTTAAATTTGGCATGATTTTTTATGGGTGTTTCACAGAGTGAGTGCGTGGGGCGTACTCACATGTTGACCACTATTAGGGTGGTTGACCTCGTACGCACGTCGTACTCCAAGTACGCGAGGTATACTCCCAGAAGCTTTAAAACCCAATAAGTGCTTGATGGCTTAAGCACTCATGTCCATTTTTCAGACCCATTGCTAAAATACCCTCAATAGTCATATAGTTTCTAACTTTATGACATTGCATGTTCATTAAGAGCTTAACTCAACTTCTTAATCCATTAAGACTTTCTAAATGATGCATGGAGCAAAACCAATCATTTTGAATCCATTTTTATGACTCAAGACCCTTCCAAGGGTCTGAAAGGACAACTTAATGGATCAAGAACATGCTATGTTCATGAATCATCATTTTGGCACCAAAAAAGGTGACTTAAAGAGAAAAAACCTAGATCTACAAGATAGGGTGGTAAAGATGCAAGCTTTATACCTTCAAGATGTTGCAAACCAAGGAGAAATCCCAGATCCAAAGTGCTCTCAACTCCAAGATCTTCTCACCACCCTCTTCTTTCTCCAAAACTACTGCAAAACTCACTTAAAAGCTCAAATTTTGCTCTCCTTCTAGCTCTAGGGTTGCTTGAGGCTCAGAATCACAAAAGGAGGTTGGATAAAAAGAGGATATGAGTCCATAAGGTTGCTTAAATATGAGCCAAAGACCTAAAATTAGGGTTTGCATGAAATCCACGTATGCCCTGCGTACAAATATACACCTAGTGTACTAAGGTGCGCCATAGTACGCTTAACGTACACCCACGTACGCACAACATACTCATCTACTCCCATTTTTTTCCAATTTGCCACTATGGGTCCCTTTTTCCCACTTTCTAACACCTAGGGAACAAAATGCAATATAATTCAATTATATGACCAAATTTAGAAATACCTCATCATCGGGATGTAACAATTCTCCTCCACTCGAACTAGACTTCAACCTCAAAGTCGGTTGTGGCGAATAACTCAGTATAATGCTCCCGCATCTCAGCCTCCGACTCCCAGGTTTACTCAGAGCCTCTCTAATGTTGCCACTGTACCTTTACCAAATGTATCTCCTTTTTCTTAGGACATTTATCTTCCTTTCCAGGATACCCACTGGTCTTTCGACATAGTTCAGACACTCATCGACCTAAATATCATCCAACGGAACCACTACCTCACTGTCCAACACACACTTCCGCAACTGAGAGACATGGAAAGTGTTGTGGATCTGAATGAGCTCACTCGGCAAATCCAACATGTAAGCCACCATACCAACCCTGACAATCACCTGAAAATGTCCAATAAACCAGGGACCCAATTTTCCCCTCTTCCTGAAGTATATCACACCCTTCCAGGGTGAGACCTTCAGGAGCACCATATCGTCAACCTGAAACAACAACTTTGATCGGCGCCTGGTCGGCATAGCTCTTCTGCCGACTCTGAGTGGTCTGTTGTCTCTGCCTGATCTGTTGGATAAACTCCATGGTCTGAAGGACTACTTCGTAGGGATGGGCATAGACGGGTACCCGCTGAAATTGTCTGGAACCGGAATCGGAACCGGCTGTTTTAAGCTTTTTTTTCCCTATTTTTCCATTAAAAGTTAATCATTAGAAATTGATAACTATTAAAAACTTATATAAACATAACCAATAAAAAATTAACTACATAAAAGAAAATATGCTAGTAGATTGAGACAACTTTACGAAGCTATAAATAAAAATAATAAGCTTTATAATTCGTGATGATTTATACTATGTTTTCTAAATTAAAAAACTGCATCCATAGTATTAAAAATAATACAATTAATTGTGTCGATATCCCGGTTCCAGCGGGTATCTAGTGGATATCGGTTCCGAAAAATAAAGAACCGGAACCGGAACCGCTTAAGGCGGTTTCGGTTCCGGTACCGGATACCCAGTTCCGATGATCATCCCTACTAATTCGGTCCTTCCCATGACCCTATGAACAACCTCTCCCCAACAAATCGGGGTACAACATCTCCGACCATATAAGAGCTCAAATGGCGGAGCAGCAATGTTGGACTGATAATTGTTGTTGTAAGAGAACTCCGCAAGAGGTAGGTAGGAATCCCAACTCCCACCAAAATATATAACACAATCCCACAACATATCCTCAAGGGTCTGAATAGTCCGCTCACTCTGTTCGTTGGCCCTGCGGATGATATGCAGTGCTGAAATGTAACCTCCTGCCCAGTTCCTCGCGGAACTTCTGCCATAAACGGGAGGTGAACCAAGCATATTGGTTGGAAACAATAGAGATTGGAACCCCATGATGAGCAAAAATCTCTCAGACATACACATTGACCAACTTTTCGGCCAAAGAGCTCTCCCGAATGGCCAAAAAGTGGGCACTCTTGGTCAATCTATCCACGATGGCCCATATAACATCAAAACCCTTTGTCGTCTTCGGCAACTTGGTGATAAAGTCCATGGTTATCTATTCCCACTTCCACATAGGAACCTCCAGAGACTGAAGCTTGCCATGCGACCTCTGAAGCTCGACCTTTACCATCCTGCAGGTCAAGCACCTCTCAACATACCAGGCTATCTCCCTCTTCATACACTGCCACCAGTAACTCAATCCTAAATCCCGATACATCTTGGTGGCTCTCGGGTGTATAGAAAAGCGAGACTTATGAGCCTCCTCCAACACTGTCTGCCTGATCTCACCAGAAACTGGAACTCAAACCCGACCACATCGGGTCAACAACCCTCGACTATCTGTGACAAACCTGTCAATCTCACCTCTGATCCTTTCCTGTTTCCAGTTCTCTTTCCAAACTCCCTCTGCCTGAGCCTCTTTGATCAGTCCCAAAAGCGGAGAATCAACAGATATCCTCAAACACACCTCCCCAACGGAAGACCTAGCTGACTTGTGGCTCAAAGTATTTGCTACCACATTCGCTTTAAATGGATGGTAAAGGATCTCGCAGTTATAATCATTGACCACGTCCAGCCACCTGCGCTGTCTTATGTTTAGGTTCGTTTGATCCATAAGATATCTCAAACTCTTGTGATCCGTGTAGACAGTACAACGGACCCTTATAGATAATGTCTCAAAATCTTAAGAGCAAACACCACTGCCCCCAACTCCAGGTCATGCATGGGATATCACGTCTCATGCGGCTTCAATTACCATGAAGTATAAGCAATCACTCGTCCTCTCTACATAAGGACTGCCCCCAAACCAATGATGGATGCATCACAGAATACCACAAAATCCCCGACTCCCTCCGGTAGGGTCAATACTGGAGCCTTGCATAACCTCTACTATAGAGTCTCAAACACCGACTGCTGCTCAGGGCCTCATCGAAAATCCACCCCTTCCTCGTCAGATGAGTGAAGGGTACCGCTATAACACCCGTAGATTCGGACGAATCAATTTAGAGATAATAAGCATTAAAAAGGAATTTTTGATAGAAGATTATTTAGAATAAATAATCTTAACCAAAGTATAGTATATGTCACAAGGATTCTGTACATATAAAGAATACTGAAATCCGACTTATAACGAAGAAGTTATGACTCGTCGAAGTTTTGCGACAAAACCGGCACGACTCCGCATATCGTAAAAAGTGAATTTTTGACGAAACACTTTTTAGCCTTATAGATCTAAATGAAATTCATAGTATATGTTAAACCGAGATCGTGTATATAGAAAACGTCCAAATCTGAATTCGTTTGAGGAAATTATGATTTTTTTAAGATTTGGCATAACATTATGCAGCCCGTAAATCGAATTTTAGATCTATCGATTATTAGCCGACACAACCTAAACGAGAATTGAAGATCTCGTTAATAGGAGCTCAACGATATAAAGACAGCCGAAAATGGACGTCGGATGACAAAGTTAAGAATTTTTAACGGATTTTAACTGTCTAAGCCTGTTAAAATTTAACTTTAAAAATAAAGTCAAAATTAGCCAACGGAGTCTAAACTAAAATTGTAGATTCCATCGATACCTACGCATGGATATAAATAATTTCAAGAACGGAGCTCATATGCGAAAGTTACAAATTTTAGAAGATAATTAGTTTTTTGGAGTAACCAGCAAGTGACACGTGGCGCGATCTGAGCCACTGCTTCTTCCCCACGGCCCACGCCTTGCCACCAGATGGTGACACGTGGCCAACAAACACCCAACGTTCAGCTAGGGAACACCCTGTGTTCGGCCTTCAAACAGCCTATAAATAGAATGCGCAAATCATTCCATTTTTCACACCTTTCTCACCCATTATCTCCCAAATACCCCCAAACCCTCTAAGCCTTTCCCTAGTACCTGAAGGGTTTTGAGCATTCTAACACTCCTAAGGTGTACATCAACCCTAGAAAACTTGGATCTATGTTTTACTAAGATACATGCAAAATTGATTTTCCAAGGTTCTTAACCTAACTAGCATGGCATGAGGGAACATGAAACATAAAAGCTAGTAGAAGAACATACATTTCTTGTTGCTTGGATTCCTTGAGAACTTTGTGAGCCTAGCACCCCAAATGTGATGCCTCAAATGTCTCACACAACACCAAAACTCTTGGAATAACTTTTAGAGAAGATTACACACACTCAAAATCGGCTAGCCCTCTTACTTCTTCACTTAATGCCGATTTTGATAGCCCATGGGGTCCTTTTATAGTTGTGTCACAAGTAGGGTTACATCATGTAAACCCTAATTGATATGGCTTTTCATATTCCATGATCCATGGGTTCATAACCTCCATGGACTATCCATGGATCACCTTATGGGTTTCAGCCCAATTCAACAAACCATGGATCATTAGCCCACTATAAAAGAATGGATGATTTACACAATCAACCCCATATATTTAATTAGTCTCCTTTTGATCACCAAATTAATTCTAAATTAATTCTTGATCAATACCAATTAAATAATATTATTAATATATTAGAACATACAATATATTAATAAACGATAAGTGTCCTTTCTCTCATTTAGTCTATCCAAGTGTTGCAATTGTTGGAATAGTGTCTAAGGCTGCAACTATATTAGGCAAGTATTTCACCTGATTGTGCATGGTCCTTTTGGGTTGCCTTCACCATAGCAACTTGACAGGATGATTTATAATGAGAGAAGAAATATTATTAATATATTATGAGAATAATATAAGGATTAATAATATTGTTATTTGATTAATATAAGTCATACATTAATTATGAATTAATTTGGTGACTTAAGGAGATTAATTAAATAGAAGGGCATAAACTGTCAATTGTATGATAGTTGTACTTTGGGCTATAATCCCTTAAGGATAAGGGGTGGACGGTTTTAGGGCTTTGGATAGACCTAGAAATCGTCCAAGGCTTATCATAAGGAGATTGGATTGCTTAGGGCCTAAGTTATCCAATTAGGGTTTAAGTCTGAAACCCTAGGAGCCTCACTAGTATAAATAGACCCAAGGGGTCAAGGAAATCGGTACTCTTGCCTTTGGAAGAACCCTGGCTGATTTCTAGCTCCCTCCCCTCTCTCTCTAATCATCCTCTTGCTAAGTTGGTGTTTGTAAGCCATTAGAGGAGTGACAATTGTGACTCTAAGCTCCAAGGACAAGAAGATTCAAGCAAGCAACTTAAGGTAATCTTCTAGATCTGTTTTCTTATGTTATTACCTAGATCTATTGTTCAAAAGTCTTGGATTCAATGCATATTCAATTAGAGAAACCTAGATCCGAGCATTAGGGTTTGTATGTGCACATAGGAATGTTCATATGGCCAAAACCCATCAGCAATGTCATACAACCCAAATGGACCATGCTAACCGGGTCAAGTACATTCCAGAAATAGTTATGAACTTAGACACCTAATCCAATAGTCTCCCACTTGGATAAGTCTAATAACTATAACTCCAAGAATGACTTCAGGAACCGATCAACAATCGTAGCTCTTTCAAAGTCTCGCGGAACTGAGATGATGATGATACGCCATTTAAGATAAGTGATCATATAATCCTCTGTTACAGATATTAGCCGAACAAATACATGGAACAATGTCTTACTTATTGTCCAGCTGTTTGTTTCCCAATTTATGATTTGTTTGACATAGAACTTAATCGAACACATCAATTTAGTTCTGATCGGGCCCGATACTTAGGTCACAACAAAATCATCGAGGGACCCATATATCGCTTTTAATCCGAGAAGGAACAGATAAACTTTGACTCATATGCTTGTTCTACTACTTGTTGAATCATACACAAAGACACGTTTTATAACATCGAGTTACCAATGCGTTTTTGTGCAATCAATGTATAACTAACTCATAGTCAACAACTCATATCTCTAGGTTTGAAGACTTATATGATATTACCATCTCATGATCACTCAAGATAAATTCCATGAATTGATACAAGTGAGCGTGGGTTGAATCCAATACTCATAACTTATGAGCACTCAAGAGTGTTGTAGAAACTCTTGCTATGTCCAACACCTTAGACATCTACAAGCCAACTTCATGATAGTCTTAATTCATATCTACTTTCAACATATGACCGATTGTGGAGAATTTGAATAATATGATGTACCATAACATAATTATTCTGGAAGTCAAAACATGCAAAATGAAATGATAGTAAATGATTGACAGGAGATAGCAACACTTTACTTATAAATAAATGACAACTTTTATTTATCATCAAATGTCAATTACACTTTAAAATTTTCAAAAGCTATCTAATTTCTAAAACTAATGTCATCATTTAGCCCTATGTGTCTCGCATGCTGAAGATGCTTAACCCTACCCAGTCCCTTCGTGAGGGGATCTGTTGGGTTCTCATCCGATGATACCCTCTTTGCCACGAGGAGTCCTTCTTCTATTCGATGTCTTATAAAATGGTATTTTCTGTCGATGTGTTTGGATCTCCCGTGATCCCTTGGTTCCTTGGCTAAGCCAACTACACTTTCAGTATCACAGAAAATCTCCATAGGCTCCTTTATAGCTGGTACTACTCCAAGGTCTCCAATGAAGTTCTTCAGCCATATAGCCTCCTTTGCTGCCTCGCTTGCCGCTATATACTCTAATTCGCAAGTTGAATCAGCCACTGTCTCCTGCTTGGAACTTTTCCAAGTAATTGCTCCTCCATTTAAGGTAAAGACCTAGCCTGGCTGAGAGTGGAAATTATCCCTATCAGTCTGGAAGCTAGCATCACTATACGCTACTACTCTCAAGTCATCACTCCCACCGAGGTTAAGGACCCAATCCTTAGTCCTCCGCAGGTACTTGAGAATGTTCTTTACCACAGTCCAGTGAGCCTTGCCAGGGTTCCCCTGATATCTGCTGACCATGCTCAATGCAAAGGCCACATCAGTACTTGTACAAGTCATAGCATACATGATCAAGCCTATAGCGGAAGCATACAGTACTCGACTCATCTCAGCTATCTCAACTTTTGTACTCCGGCTCTGAGTCTTACTCAGTCTGACGTTACTCTTGATTGGTAACTCTCCTTTCTTGGAATATTGAATGTTGAACCTATTCAACACCTTATCCAAATAGGTACTCCAACTAAGTCCAATTAGTCTTTTACTCCTGTCTCTCAAAATTCTTATCCCTAGGATATAGGTAGCTTCTCCAAGGTCCTTCATAGTGAAACACTTCCCAAGCCAGGACTTCACTTCCTGCAGAGTTGGGATGTCATTTCCTATGAGTATTATGTCATCCACATACACTACCAAAAAGCTAACTATACTCCCACTAGCCTTGACATATACACAAGATTCATCTTCGCTTCTCGAAAAGCCAAACTCTTTGACTTTCTCATCGAAACTAAGATTCCATCTGCGAGGTTCTTGTTTCAATCCATAGATGGATTTATCAAGCTTACACACTCTATTAGGGTACTCGGTACTGACAAAAACCTCTGGCTGACTCATGTAAACATCCTTAACCAACCTTCCATTAAGGAAAGCGGTTTTGACATCCATTTACCATATTTCATAGTCATGAAATGCAACAATGGCTAACATAACCCTAATAGACTTAATCTTTGTTACTGGTGAAAAGGTCTCATCATAATCAACTCCTAGAGTTTGAGAAAAGCCATTTGCAACCAGTCGCGCCTTATAAGTGTGTACATTACCATCCATGTCGGTCTTCTTCTCGAAGATCCATTTGCACCCGACTATCTTACGACCTGGTACATTGTCAACCAAGTTCCAAACTTGATTGTCATACATGGACTGTATCTCGCTGTCCACAGCCTCTTTTCATTTGGCAGACTCAGGGCCTGCCATGGCTTCCGTGTAGCTGTTAGGTTCATCCAAGACTTACCAGTGTATTATCACTGATAAGTGTATCACCTTCCGTAGTAATATGGAAACCATAGTAATGCTCAGGTGCATTCCTAACTCTTGTGGAACGCCTCAGAGGTACGGACTTGTCAGTCGGATCAACAGGAGTTTCCTCCTCGGGTTGATTGCTAGGGTTTGAGGTTCCTTTACCACTTGACTCTTGAATTTCTTCAAGATCAATTTGCCTCCCACTATTTCCTTGTCTTATGAACTCTCTCTCGCGAAAGACCCCTCTCCTTGCTACAAAGACCACATTATCACTGGGTCTGTAGAAGAGATAACCAAAGGATTTATGTGGGTAGCCGATGAAAATACTCCTCTCACTTCAAGGTTCGAGCTTATCGTGACTCTTGCGCCTCACGAAAGCCTCGCAACCCCAAATCTTGATGTGGTCTAGATTGGGAACTTTTATAGTCCACATCTCGTGAGGTGTTTTGGCAACCTTTTTGGTAGGGACTAGATTAAGAATATAGACGGCAGTCTCTAAGGCATATCCCCAAAATGAGATTGGTAGCGAAGCTCGACTCATCATGGAATGAACCATATCCAACAAGGTTCGATTACGCCTCTCGGCCACACCATTAAGTTGTGGTGTCTTGGGAGGTGTCAATTGTGAGACAATCCCACATTCCTTAAGATAGGCAAGGAACTCTTTACTAAGATACTCACCACCTCGATCGGATCGAAGTATCTTAATGTTCCTGCCCAACTGATTTTGCACTTCCTATTTAAACTCCTTGAAATTTTCAAAGGTTTCTGACTTATGCTTGATTAAGTATACATATCCATATCTACTATAATCATTAGTAAAACTCACATAGAAGCGGTTAACATCCTTTGTGGTGATTCTAAAGGGTCCACACACATCAGTATGTGTGAGATCCAACAAACCCTCACCCCTAGCACAAGATGTGACATCCCCTAATTTCTCAGCCAGAAAAGACCGATTTAATTTATGCTTTTTAAAATAAAATCAGAGAAATCTTTTTAAAAGATGTTGCGGAATTGGTCCCCAAAACAAAACATGATAAAAGTTTATCAAAACCTTTCTTTAAGAAATGTATAGTTTCATTTCATATCAAAACCTCGGGATGTCATGTTCCGATACAGATCAAAAGCATAAACAAGACATTATAAGCCTTTCAACAGTTATTTACAACTACTGGCCTATAATCAAAAATCTCTCATCGTCCTTCGACTATGCTCGGGGTCCACTACCTGTAATCATAAAAGCTGAGTGGGTCAGGCTTGGGAGCCTGGTGAGCATATAGGGTTTTCAACCCACAATAATAATATATTTATTAAGTTCACCAATCAACAATAACCCTAATTACCCATTCCTGTTGTCCTCACTTTACGTCCCTAAACACCTATCATAAGGGACCTAGCCTAAGGAATATCATCGGGATGGACACTACTGCTAAGGGGTTTCCTCAGCCATACATTTCCTAAAGGCAACCATGAGGGGGATGGAGTACACCAATGAACATTTAATTCATCAACACCTACAAGTTGCGAACCTGCTAGTGTTCCACTGGACTGTCTAGAAAGGTCCGTGGTCATCATCTATACTCCGCTAGATGACTAGAACAACAACAACAACAACAACATCGAGGCCTCTCACCATGTTAACACACATCAACTATTTCATCTACCCATGTTCTACCCAACATATTTTGTAGATAAAATACATATACAGTTTAAAACTTGTATAAAACATTTATTCAACAGTCACCTCAAATAAACACTTAATATAATTACACATAGCACATATTTTATAGAAGATACTTCATATCTAGGTGTAAGATGAAAGTGACTACACACTCACATGATTTGATGATAATCGGGTAGCAATTTGTTGCTTAAAACGATCGTTTCTAATAAAACCGGGAGTTTTATTGAGAAACCGGGCTCTGCAAAGGTCGGTCTTCGAAACCGAAAAGATAAATTTTCCGGGCTTCTCGGGCACTTTGTGGCGTATTTCGGGGCTTATAATCAATATCGCGGCTTTGGGGGATGCTAATATGAAAGAAATATGAGATTTAGAATGAAAAGTGGCAAATTTCCAAAGTTACCCGGGAGGTCTCGCACCCTTCTATTTATAGGGTGGAGCTTCTGATCGGACGGCTGAGAAGAAACCAGGCGTCGCAGATCCAAGGGCTCGCAGGGAGGTGGCTCACACATGGTCTGCGCGTGCGAAGGCTTCGCTGGCAGTCTGTGATTGGACCGAGGTCTAGGTCTGAAGTAGGGTGGGTTCGTGGCAGCCTGCGAGGGTTCGGACATGTGCTAAGAGGGTACGTGTCGCACCGCTATTGGACCACTTCGGATAAGGCCAGGTGCTCGTATGACTCAGCAGCTCGAATGACTCAGTAGCTCGGATGACTCAGCAAGACACGTGGCGCGTTTTGAGCGAGGGTGACGTGGCAGCTCGTGACTATGCGAATTTTCTCGATTTTCACGCCAAAACTTCTAAAATCCATAACTTTTCGCATACGAGCTCCGTTTTTGACGTTCTTTATATGCAGGCGTAGGTAAAATTACGCACTACAAGTTTCGTTTAGACTTCTTCAACTAATTTTGACTTTAATTTTTATATTATTATTTTTAACAGACCAGGACAAGAAATCCGTTAAAAATTCATAACTTCTTCATCCGACGTCCGTTTTCGTTAGACTTTTTACCGTTGTGCTACTAATGACGAGACCTTCAATTCTCTTTTAGGTTGTGTTGGCTAAAAATCACTCGATCTAAAATTCGAGTTTTTAGCTGTCTACTACTAAGCTGAAACTTCGAAAAATCATAACTTTCTCATACGAAGTCAGATTTGGGCGTTCTTTTTATCGAACTTCTCGGTTTAACGAATACTACGACTTTCGTTTAGATCAATAAGGCTAAAAAGTAGTTTATCAAAAACTCACTTTTTACGACACTCGGCACCGTGCCGGTTTTGTCGCGAAACTTCGACAGGTCATAACTTCTTCATTATAACTCGGATTTTGGTATTCTTTATATCCCCGAAATCCTTGTTTCGGCCACTACAACTTTATTTAAAGATATCGGCTTTATCTCACACTTTAATTTTGACGCTTATTTTTATTCTTAATTAATTAAACCCTAATGATTAAGCATAAAACACACAATTCACATAATATTCACATAATTCCTTTTCATTTCTTCAAAATGAGTTACAAAGGTTAACCTAGACTATCACCTCAATATAAATGCCTAGGCTAGAAACACGAGTGTTACACAAGAACCAATGAAAGGTGATTTTTTCATTTTTCCAAGTAAACAAGATTCACAACTATCATCCGACTTTAGATCAAATGACTCCAAGACTCCATCCTTTTGGAGTTGGCCTATGCGTTTCTTGATTACTTGTCCAAGACGACAATGCCATAACGATGCTTTATCCAAGTTAGTGGAAGAATAAATACACAACACATTATTTCCTAGGTTATCTACAACCGACACAATTTCATACACACCGTCACAAGGCAGTGCTTTAAAATAAAGAACATTATTAAAGAAAGAATTAATACCACCACATTCATTATCAAACGAAAAGGTAAACCCTTGTTTGTAAAAACCATGAAAGGAAATAATATTTCTCGCCATTTCATACGAGTAACAACATTTATTCAAATCTAATGTTAACCCACTACTTAGAAACAAAGAATAAACTTCAATCTTGGTGACAGGTGAAACTTTCTTATTCCCCATGATTAAGTGTATCTTCCCATGCTCCACATTCTCACTTCTTCTTAGTCCCGGCAAATCAGAACATATGTGAATACCACAACCAATATCAAGGACCCAAGAATTAGAATGGGGTGAGTTATTAGACAATATAGTGCAAATACCTGCATGGTTGGGTTTTAATTTCCCATCCTTAACATCTTGGAAGTACTTTGGGCAGTTTCACTTCCAGTGCGCCTTTTCATGGCAATAGAAGCATTCAGCCTCTTTAGGGTTGGCAGAAGGAGCGACGGAACCACTTTTGGTTCTACTTGAAGAGGAGTCATCAAGAGACTTTCCTTTGGTACCCTTTGAAGGGCTCTTCCTCTTCTTTCATTTACCTTGCCCGATAGGCAAAACAGGGGCGGCGGTAGGAGTAGGAGTGGTAACAACCGATTTACTTTTAAGACCGGTTTCGGGGGTCTTCAAAAGTCCTTGAAGTTTGCTGAGTGTAACTTCCTCCTTGTTCATGTGATATGTCATTCGGAATTGATCATAACAAGAAGGTAAGGCATGCAAAATGATGTCAATTGCCAACTCCTCGGGGAAGTTCACATTCAATTTCAGCAAACGGTCCATGAATCTTTGCATTTTCTGCATGTGGCCCGTGATGGGTTCACCATTTTTCATTCGGGTTGTTATCATGGAGGAGATGATTTCATACCACTCTTGACGAGCACTCTGATGGTATCTTTCCATCAAGTCCTGGTGCATCTCAAAAGGGTAATAGTCCTCATAGGACTTTTGGAGCTCGGCTATCATCGTGGCCAATATGATACATGCCACTTTGTTAGCATCTCTCTCATGTGCCCCAAAGTCAGTGATCTCCTTGGGAGTAGCAGTAGACTCATCAAGATCCTTAAGCTCCTTGTCGAGGACATATTCCTTGGCCTCATACCGAGTGACCATCTTAATGTTCCTGATCTAATCATTGAAGTTGGATCCATCGAAGATGACTCTCCTACAAAGGTTCATGAGAGAGAAGGAGTCGGTAGGGTTTGAGCCAGAAGCAACATTGTTGGAAACACATCTGAAAAGAAAGAAGGACAAGTTTAGATTAGATATAAAGATAGTCCTTAATAAGACACCCAAATGTAATATTAAGGCTAGGATCCAACACAATATTTTATAACTTAGAAAAAGGGATGTCGTAATCCAAGCTATAAAATATTTGAAGGTAGGTGAATGACGATTCACCAATTTCCACCATGAAAATGAAATATATTACTAGGTTTTAATTGGTTTTGAAACTCCTAGATTCTTTTGAGATTCATTAAACTTTTCAATGGCATGTTTCAATCTCGCATGTGCCTTTCAAGTTTTGTGACTGGGATGCCGAGGATCACAGAACAAGGTGTGAATAACAATGCAAATTACTTGGTACTCTTAATGTTTATCACCTAACCGATGTGTAAGTTAACCACACGCGCTCCACCGATCTATGATAAACCTTAAGCCACCATTTGCCTACCTTGTTAAATCCAAGTTAGCGTGCCGGTTAACCACACACGCTCCATTAACGACTTAAGCAAGGTGCAAAGTGTAATTTCATGGGTTAGCACCAAATTCACATTTTCCTAAAGTAACTAAGATTGGGAATTTATAAAACATTTAGTTAATTTATAATCATTAAAATTTTTATGAGGATTAAAGTCATTGTCCTACCCGTTCGGCTAACGACCCTCCACCAGTCAAGGAAGCGGTGGGTGAGAGTGGACACCCATTAAGCTGTCATTTTATAGGCAGCAACCTTATACCCCCTTATAGATTGGCTTCATGAATGAGGCCTACTAACGGTAAAACGACTTGATCTTATATATATATATATATATATATATATATATATATATATATATATATATATATATATATATGTATTATTAACTTATAATATTATAAAGTACAAGGGTTGAATTTTAACTTTTAAAATTCTAGGGGTTGGAACTAAAGTTTTTAAGGTGACTTTACATGTTCCAAAACTTGAGGGCAAGTTTTGTAACTTTCAAAACTTTTCAACTTCATAACTTATGAGTTAATGGTTTATTAAAATGAAAGACTCTTCATTTTGTGTAACCTATGTGTTCATTAACGGACTTCAAAAGAAATACTTTTGGTAATCCATAACTTGAGGACAAATTATGGATTCCATTAAAACACATCAAGATCAAGAATGAAACTAACAAACTATTTGCAAATAATTCCTATGATCTACTAAACTCATAACTGTATGAACATTCATATCAACAATTTCAAGAATTATAAAAACACATATAAAACTTGAAATTTTGATAATTACCATTGTAAATGGATTAGCATAATCATTACCACATCAAAAACAGGTTTTATAAATCCAAAACAGTTAAGGGTAATGATTCTTGTCCATTTCCATCAGCAAAACTCGAAAAACTACATTCTGGGCCTCCTACTCGTCGAGTTCATGAACCTACTCGACGAGTAGGATGAAATAACACAAGAACTCGTCGAGTCCCCCCATGGACTCGGCGAGTTCACTCAGCAGAATGCAGAAATCTTGAGTTTTTTCAACAATTTGCATCAAGTATCAAGAAAACAAGCCTAGGCTCTGATACCACTGAAGTGTTTTGAGCATTCTAACACTCCTAAGGTGTACATGCAACCCTAGAAACCTTGGATCTATGTTTTACTAAGATACATGCAAATTCGATTTTCCAAGGTTCTTAACCTAACTAGCATGACATGAGGGAACATGAAACATAAAAGCTAGTAGAAGAACATACCTTTCTTGTTGCTTGGATTCCTTGAGAACTTTGTGAGCCTAGCACCCCAAATGTGATGCCTCAAATGTCTCACACAACACCACAACTCTTGGAATAACTTTTAGAGAAGTTCACACACACTCAAAATCGGCTAGCCCTCTTACTTCTTCACTTAATGCCGATTTTGATAGCCCATGGGGTCCTTTTATAGTTGTGTGACAAGTAAGGTTACCTCATGTAAACCCTAATTGATATGGCTTTTCATATTCCATGATCCATGGGTTCATAACCTCCATGGACTATCCATGGATCACCTTATGGGTTTTAGCCTAATTCAATAAACCATGGATCATTAGCGCACTATAAAAGAATTGATGATTTACACAATCAACCCCATATATTTAATTAGTATCCTTTTGATCACCAAATTAATTCTAAATTAATTCTTGATCAATACTAATTAAATAATATTATTAATATATTAGAACTTATAATATATTAATAAACCATAAGTGTCCTTTCTTTCATTTATTCTATCCAAGTGTTGCAATGCCATGTAACCCAAATGGACCATGCTAACCGGGTCAAGTACATTCCAGAAATAGTTATGAACTTAGACACCTAATCCAGAAGTACCTCCTAGGTGTTAGTAGCGAGTCCCGGAGTGCCAGAAGGCCCCGAGAAGAAGAGCTTTCGGCTCAGAAGTTCTGACCGTGCAGAGCCCGGCTCCTCGCTAAACTGTCTTTTAAGTGAGTTATGTTTATCATACTTTAAGTATAACTTATGTTTAAGTTCATTATAGTTATTATGAATCTATAAACAAGATTTATCAGTGATTCCAAGTCGTTATACCGATTGATCTACTTGATGATGTCTAGGCTGTGATTTAGTGAGGTGTTTAACGTGGGATTTCCAAACAGTATACTTCGTATACCAAACGGACCTTACCTCCGATATGATCCTACCTGGTTGTTCCTTACTTGATAGATCTTGAAGTAACTTTGAGTTAATAATAAATCTAGACTAATAATTAGGCGCAATAAATATTAGACTAAAACTTAACGATAATAATACTAGGTTACGTCAAAGGAAAAGACGGTTGCTAGAAGCGAAGCGCTGCCCAATTTTAAAGTCGTCACTTTAATAAGTGAGTGAATATTCCCTTTCATGAACATGATTTTAATACAAGTATTAATAAAAGTATTAAATATATGTTGAAAGTTTATATGTGAATTATATGCTTATTATATGGAAATATGTGTTATATGTATATTTGATGATATATGCTATGCGAACCAAACATGGTTCTATACGTGTTGAGATGTATTTACATGATAATAATAATAGAAGTATTATAAATGAGAAGATAAATGTATGTTAATACTTAATACTATGTATAAAATATTACACTAAATTAGGATAGTGTTGCCGAAACAAAGTTAGTATTGAAAGTTGATTATAACCATTGTAGGCTTGCTTAGTGATGAAATAAGACTTAAAAGAGATGTTTAGTTCAATTAAGTTTAGATATTGGGTAGTATCTTATTAAGGGTACATGTGTGATCAAAATGGAGAGTAGAAACTCTGTTCGAGGAGATTGATGATTGGTGAAGTATGTCCTACGTACAAAAGTACTTTCTATGTACCAAGTTTTTTTCAAAGCTCTGTGTCTTAGGTGCTGCTTGTGCCAGGGTATTATTATATTCTAGGGTACGAGTCCTACTCATACCAGGGTACTATAATATTCCATAAGTACTATCATGTACAAAGTACTTTTTTGACACTATTGTGTGTCGGGGTATGGGAGCATACGGGAGTACTTTATTAGTGTCTCCCCATATTTTTCTTTTGATGAGCTTTGTGTGTCAGCGTTTCCTTTCACGAAGTAATTGAGGGAACTTCGTAGACTACCCATTAGAGTGTGTCAGTAATAGACCACTACCAGGTATGTATGATGTTGTATTGTTGGATAGGGTGAGTCTGGGGATAAAATATATCACGATGTCAGACCACTTTTAGGCACAATTATCTAGATAACCACCCTTGATTTAATTGTCTTGTTGTTTTTACGAATGGAGGTTTGTGGTGAAACTTATTCCATTACCCTCATTTGATGTATTTATTGATCCTTGTTTGTTGTCAGGGAATTTCCGAAACAGCATTGTCGGTTTGTTGTTCATATTGATCCTTTAGGCTAGATCTTGTAAGATCGTTGTATAAGATCTATATGTGGGAATCGACTGGATGGGATAAATTATTTTAGAGATATGATATATATGTGTTGATGATAATAGTTGGAATTGCAAGTTTGAGATATATACATTATTATCACATTGTGGGATTGAAATCCCTATGTACTCACCAGGTTTCCCAATTTGACCCACTCAGTTTATCACAGGTGGCTATCTGGAAGATACATTCTGCGGAGAGATTCAAGGAGTATTAGGCCACTAGTTTAATTACTATAAGGCTTGTAATATTTCGTTATGCTTATGTTTCTGTATTGACGATGACATCCCAATGTTTTAACATAAATAAAATACATTTTTTTGGAAATGCTTTAATAATATCATTATTATGTTTTATGAAAACGAATTCTACAATATTATTCTTCAAAAAGGATACTCTGATTTTTAAATAAGCATAAACAAATCGATCTTTTCTAGCAGTGAAAATGGGGATGTCACAACCGCAATCTTGGAGAAGTCTTGAATAAATCTCCGATAGTACCCAGCCAAACCCAAGAAACTCCTGATCTCTGAGGGAGATTTCGGAACCTCCTAATGCATCACAACCTCGATCTTGGGCGGATCGACTAAAATCCCATCCTGGTTAATGAGGTGCCCAAGGAACTGGACCTCTCGTAACCAAAACTCACACTTTGAGAATTTGGCATAAATTCGTTCCCACCTTAAAACCCCCAAAAGCTCTCGAAGGTTCTCCTCATGTTGCTTTATGGTCTTGGACTACACCAATATATCATCAATAAACACAATGACAGATCAGTCGAGCATTGGCCTACATACTCGATTCATCAAATCCATGAATACATCAGGCTCATTGGTGAGCCAAAATGGCATCACCACGAACTTGTAATGCCCATAATGAGTCTGAAACACAGTCTTATCCACGTCCTCCTCTCTCACTCTCACCTGATGATACCTAGACCTCAGATCTATCTTGGAGAACCAATATGCATCTTGCAACTGATCAAAGAGGTCATCAATCCACGGAAGAGAATAACGGTTCTTCACCGTTAACTTGTTCAACTCCCGGTAATCAATGCACATCCGATGTGAACCATATGTCTTTTTGACGAACATTATCAATGCTCCCCATGGAGAACTATTCGGTCTGATGAACTTAAATTGAATATGACAATGAAGATGATGATGAAGTTAAACCTAATCGATGAATCAAATTTGTGACGAAGAACAAAACAAAAACTCATTTATATATTCTAATTTTGACTCACCAAAATAAAAATCACCATGAAAACCATGTTCATATATATAAATTAGAAAAATTACTCTATGACATTTTATTTGTTTTTTTACACTTAGGTGCTTATGTGTAAGGCTGGAGGGAGTGGTAACACTCCTAGCAACTTGCTACATCACTTTTTTGAGTGTCGCGTCATTTTTTTATCACCTCGCTAGCACCAAATTCTTAGCATTTCATAGAGAGTTGTAACACTCCTATCACTCCATTTTTTTCATTTTCAAATTTAATTTAATTATATTTTTTTAAAAACACAAACAATTAATATTAAATACATTTTATTTTTTTAAACCACAAACAACTAATATCAAATAAATTATATTTTTTAAAGCACAAACATTTTGTATTAAATTAAAAAAAAAAGTTACAATAAATTAAATCTTAAAATACCTAGAAACACTAGTTAATAATTCAAACCACGACTTAATAACTAGAAACATGACTTAATACCTAGAAACACAACTTAATACATAAAAAAAAACATTTCATAAAAAATACACTAAATCAACGGGTCTTCCTCTGAAAATTGGCATTCTAATTTGTCTTCCGAAGGCATATTAAGATCAACATTATCCATCATCCAAAGATGATTGGTCAAATGGCGACAAAGATCGGGATGGATTACTGCATTGTTGACTATCCTCATTCTTCAAATTTATTCTTGACCACCAAATTCAAGTGCATCTGTCTCGGGGATGACTTCATTCTCGTCGTACACACATATCGCATTTCCTTAATGTTCTAGTATCATATTATGCAATATGATACAAGTATACATAACCTCTGTCATAGTAGAAACATTACGAAACAAAAATGCTCTGGCAACTATCTACCAACACCTTTTAAGTGCTCCAAACGCGTGTTCGATATCTTTTTTTTTTGTTTTTTCTTGGACTATCTTAAATCTGGACCTTTGAGGGTCATCCGGATATGACATTTCTAATGAAAATAGAAAGGTCAAGATCGATTCCATCCTTAAAATAGTACCCAGATTTGTATTCTTTCCTCGGAGTACAAATTATGAATTTGAGGCAGTAATGATAATTTCCATTTGTGTATTGTCCATGATATGCTTTAGGATACAAATTCTATCTCCAATGCTTGCAATCTAAACATCCTAACATCTCAGGTAAACCATGCGCATTCACATGATGAACATATAACTTTTATATGTCACTAGAAGTAGGATGAAGCAAATATCGTGGACCATACAAAGGCATGACAAATATGCAACGTTCGTAAAGACTTTCTCATGCGGTACAACGGTAGTTGTAGAAATCCTAAAATTGTCGTCTAGTGCATCATGGGGGTACTATATGCTAACATACGAAATACAACAATATATCTTGGAGAACGTATATACTCAGACACTAAACTCACACCTTCGACAATATGCATAAACAAATCTTTATGCATCCAGAACTATCGGTAAAAATAATATCCTTGAAAGAGAGCTGCTCGTCAAAATAATCATGCATGAGACGACGGTAGGCTGCTGCACGATGTCTCTGGATATATATTCTTTGTTTATGTTTCTCATTGCTCACTTCATGGTTGTTAAGATGTCGTTGTAGCCTATTACGTATGGAGATAACTGACTGTATTATGTCATCGAAAACATCGTCTGATGATGATGATGAAGACGAAGACGACATTTTTTTTAATAACTAAAAGAGCCAATTTGTAAGAGAAAGAATGATAGTATATGTGTGTGAAATTGTGAGAGTATGGTGTTAATTTATAAGGATTGGATTGAAATTTAAAAATTTGAAATTGAGAAAAAAAATGTTTTTTTTAAATAAAAAATATGAAATTTTGTTTGGAAAAATGATAGATCTAGTCAAATTTCTTGTAACCAATCAGCTTCAAGCAATTCTCTCTCATATCGTCAAACTCATAGCGACGCGAGCGCTAGGGGGTAGTGCTCCTATTCTTTGGCGAACCTTAACGAGCTTCCTTAACGACTTGACTCCGTGTAACTTAAACATCATTAAGCTCGTCACTTGTTAAAATAATACCTATGCGACATGGTAACTAGTTAAAAAGTGATAAATCTGATAAATTATCTTTATGAAAAAAGCTTTATAAAATCATGACATCAAAAATGATGTTATGATAAAATCATAATTTTTAGACAATTTTTTTTGTTTCTTTTTAATAAAATAAAAAATATTACTCTTTGTTGTTAATTAGTAATTATAAATTCTGTGTTTGTAAAAGAAAATTCCTAAATGAAAGGTACGGACAGCTGGATTTACTCCACCTTCTGCTCAATGAAGCTACACTGTGTCGGAATATGGAACGCCGATATCTGATGTTGTAAATCGGAAACCCTTTCTTCTTCGCCTGGAAAGAGAACGACTCAAGGACCCCAGTTCGTTGGCCGACAATTCTTCCTCTCACTCCATACCTGCCGTTGAAATTCAGATATGAATTTATAATTCGACAAAACCTATCAGATTGATCCTTAGATTCAAAGCATCTTATTTGATTTGTACAATTCAACAACCCTATACCAAGTTAGCTGAACCCACCTCCATCATTCCCTCAACATATCACCATCTTATGCAACAACAATCGGAATCATCTCTTCAAGCTTCAAGGATCCAAACCCATCTGCATCTCTTTCTCTAGCATTCATAGAGAGAGGGGGGGAATCAATTGGAGTCAGATGAAGTTTCAGTTATTGCAGCAGGGCCACGCCAACCGTGGCCGGAGCAATAGCTTTAGAGGCGTATCGCCGTTAGATGCATCTGCTGATGGCGGCGGCGCTACGAAATCTCCGGCGGCTATTTTTTGGATAGTCTTCCATTGTCTATGCTGCCTTATTTCTCTTGTCCTTGGATTCAGATTCTCTCGTCTTGTTTTCTTCCTCCTCTTCTCAAATTCGTCCACTAACAATCTCTACACCTCGAGATTAACTTCGCCGTTTGCCGCCGATATCGCCGAATCCCTCTCTTTCACTACTTCTCTCAGAAATATCTCACCACCGCTGCTCAATAAAACCGATGCTGTTACGAGTAGTAGCAGGGTGGTGGTTGGCCGGCACGGGATCCGGATCCGACCGTGGCCCCACCCCAACCCGGAGGAGGTAATGAAAGCTCACAGAATCATGGAAACTGTTCAGCGGGAACAGAAGGTTCAGTACGGGATTAAAAACCCTAGACCTTTGATTGTTGTCACTCCAACTTACGTTCGAACTTTTCAAGCTTTACATCTAACCGGATTGATGCACACATTGATGAATTTGCCCTACGAAGTCGTATGGATCGTGGTGGAAGCTGGTGGCGCCACCAATGAAACGGCAGCGTTGCTGGCAAAATCGAAACTTCAAATCAAGCATATTGGGTTCGAGAAGAAGATGCCCATTTTTTGGAACGCTCGTCACAAGCTGGAATCCGAGATGCGATTGCAAGCTTTAAGGTAATCATTACATATTCTATTTGAATTCAAATCCAAGATCAAAATTTAATAGATGTAAATCTTAATGATCCAGAGTTGTGAGAGAAGAGAAACTAGATGGAATTGTTATGTTTGCCGATGATAGCAACATGCATAGTTTAGAACTCTTCGATGAGATCCAAAAAGTGGAATGGATTGGTGCTGTTTCAGTAGGGATTCTTCTTCATTCCAGTCATTCTAACGAAGACCCTTTTGAGGTTCAAAAGAATATAAACGAACCAGACAACAACAAGAAATCACCATTGCCAATCCAAGGTCCAGCTTGCAACTCATCTGATCATTCAATCGGGTGGCACACGTTTAATTTTTCTGCATATGAACAAAAGAGTGCAAATTACATTGGTGATATGGCAATCGTGTTGCCCCAAAAACTGGAATGGTCTGGATTTGTAATGAACTCAAGATTAGTCTGGGAAGAATCTGAATTCAAACCTGAGTGGATCAAGGATTTGAACGAAGTTGATGAAATTGAAAATCCTCTTTCTTTGCTTAAAGACTCATCAATGGTGGAACCATTAGGGAATTGTGGGAAGAAAGTGATGATGTGGTGGCTTCGTGCAGAGGCTCGTGCAGATAGCAAATTTCCTTCTGGGTTAGTCTTCTTAGTTCTTCCTCAAGTTACAATTCAAGATTTTCTTTCTTGTGATTCTGTTGTTGAGATTTGTTTCTGATTTTGATTCAGGTGGATAATTGATCCTCCATTAGAGGTGACAGTTGCTGCAAAGAGAACACCATGGCCTGATGTAACTCTTGAAATTGCATCCAACAGTGAGAAAGTGATGATGACTGGCAATGGCATTCAAGAAAACTCTCAGAAGAATCCTACAAAAACACGAACACCAAAATCAAGACGAAGTTCACGAGGGAAGAGAAAACATGAAGCTAAAAACACAAATGTCCATGAAAGAAGTGAGAAGTAGCTAAGCCTCTTGATTTGATGCAGAATATGCATGGCAACTATTCGAGATAACATGAATTCAAGATTCCAGAGTGAATTCAACTATTCTTTTTTTAAAGTTTACGATTTGATTCAATATAATTCAATTGGTTGTATTAGTTTTGGTTTTGGTGTTTGGTAAAGGAAGCTTGTTATAGTCTTTTTGCTTATTCTGAGGAACTTAAAAGTTAAAAGATTTGTATCCATAGATCGCAGTTGGAAAAGTTTCAAGTGGTTATAGTTGAAAGATTAGAAAATACTATCTTGCATTCATGCCTCAAATTATCATACTACAAATATATTGAAATTCAATAAATATATGGGATGGAGGAAAAGTTAGATGCAGAAACTCTTACTTCTATCCGAGATTTTTTTCATAGGAGCATAACTCTAAACGAACCGAATGAATAGTGAATCCTTGTTGCTTGTTGAACTATTTGACATGATGTTCGTTTATCTGATAAACGAACAAAATATCAACAAGATTTTTTGTTTGTTTATACTAATTTATGTTCATATATGTTTGTTTAACATCTTAATGTATATAAAAAAAAACTAGCACGGATATCTACACGTTGCGGCGAGTTTATTAAACCTATATTTTTTTATACCATTTGTGTACTGTTCTCTAGGACCATTTTTATAATTTCGCTTTTATACTAAGATCATTATTGTAATTTTGTCTTACTTGGAGACTATTTTGTAATTTCAGTATTACATAAGGACTATTCTTGCTATATATGTTATTGTAGGTCCCATTTTTGTAACTTTGCCTTAAAGATGGACCCTTACCATAAAATCTGCTAACATGTGGGCCACTTCTGTAATTTTGCTATTATAAGGGTTATTTATGTAAATTTTTTAAACATGGGACCATTAAATAATTTTATAACGATCGTTTCGATAATCATCTCAAGCATAAGAACCATTAAATAAAATATAATTTTTACATAAGACCATTAGATAATTTTGTAGAAGACAATTTATGAAACATCCCAAAAATACGGTCTAAAAATTTCATTTTAAAATCATTAACAAAAGAAACATGAATACCAAACATCGAATAAAAACAATAAGTCGTGTAACTCAAAATAATATAATATCTGTCAATGTATCAAAATCATATCAAATATCAGAGTGACTCATCCCAGGCGAAAACTGTGGTGTGTGTCATGCAGTCATCCAGAGCTCTTCCCTTTGCTACCTGAAGTACCTGAAACCAAAACTGAAAACTTGTAAACACGAAGCTTAGTAAGTCTCCCCAAACTACCACATACCATACACATAATCACATAATAACATACATTGGGCCTTGCCCACTTCATCGGGCCCCGCCCGACATCGGACCAAAGTCCGGCATCAGGCCCCGCCCGACATCGGACCGAAGTCCGGTATACATATAACATAGCAACCGGCATATAACACATAAACATATAACATAAACATATAAACATTCCTCAGGCTTGCCCTGGCATCGGACCTGAGTCCGAAACACATAACATATAAGTTAGACCTTCTTCGAGCTTGCCCCGACATCGGGCCGAAGTCCGGAACACATAAACTAACACATGCAAGAATCACAAAGACATCAAGCATACAAACATTCCTTGGGCTTACCCCGACATCAGACCGAAGTCCGAAAACATATAACTACATCGGGCTAACCACGACATTGCTAACATACATAAACGGGTCGACCTTGGTACCTTAGACCCATTCCTACTAGAAGAAGACTCGCCTTGTATGCTAGTTGTGAAATCTCGTATGAGGAATCTCCGACGGCCGCTCCAACGACTCCCCGACTATCAATTTCACAATAATACTTAATCAAAATCTTATAATCCTTCTTAGGGTAAAATGACCATTTTACTTTAACATCCCAAAAATCGAGACCAAAATTTTTTGTTTTTAATTATAATACTTGTAAAAGTGTTTGAGTAAAACATTACTGATATCACATCAAACCACAAAACCATAGTTACATGTTTTCAAAAACCATCATGTCTAATAGTATAGTGTCAGAGTACAATCCCAGGGTTCTCAATGCAGAATCATGTGTGTGCAATACGCTGCTACCCTGCCGGCTCCTTCCCCTTAGATGAAGAGGTACCTGAAACCGAAACTGAAAATCGTAAGCACAAAGCTTAGTGAGTTCCTCCATCGTGCCACATACAATTCATTATACATACTGTCGGGCAATTCTGGGGTACTCGACCTACCCATGTCAAGCCATTCTGGGGTGCTGACCTACCCATGTCAAGCCATTCTGCAGTGCTGGTCGGTTCTTGAAGTCATACCTGTAACTATAGTTATTAGACTTATCCAAGTGGGAGACTGTTGGATAAGGTGTCTAAGTCTATAACTATATTTAGTACTATATTTAGTATCTTGGCATGGTCCATTTGGGTTGCATCGACATCTCAACTGTTGGATAGACAAAATGAGAAAAACGACACTTACGATTTGTTAATATATTATAAGTTCTATTATATTAATATGAAATCATATTATTTAATTAGTATTGATCAAGAGTTAATTTGGAATTAATTTTGTGATAAAAAAGAGACTAATTAAATATATGGGGATTGATTTGTAAATCATTCATTCTTATATAGTGGACTTATGGTTCATGATTCACTAGATTGGGCTAGGACCCATTGGGTGCTCCATGGATGCTCCATGGAGGTTATAACCCATGGATCATGGGGAAATGAAAAGCCATGCACATTAGGGTTTACATGGTGTAACCCTACATGTGGAACACTATATAAAGAGCTCCATAGCTAGCAAAATCGGCCACTAATGCAAGACAAGGAGGGCTAGCCGATTTTGTGATCAAAGTGTTATTCTCTCAAGTTATTCCAAGAGTTGTGGTGTTGTGTGAAACATTTGAGTCATCACACTTGAGGTGCTAGGCTCACAAAGTCTTAAGGAATTGAAGCAACTACAAAGGTATGTCATTCTACTAGTTTTATATTACATGTACCCCATGCCATGCTAGTTAGGATGTAAACCTTGGAAAATTCTTATTTGCATGAATATTAGAGAAAACATAGATCCAAGGTTTCTAGGGTTGCATGTAGACCATATGAGTATTAGAATGCTCAAAACCCATCAGCGGTATCAAAGCCTAGGCTTGTTTTCTTTGTATTTGATGCAAACTGCTTGAAAAAGTCGAAAATTCTACAATTTGGACAGTGAACTCACCGAGTCCATGGGGGGGGGGGGGGGCTCGACGAGTTCATGGAAAATGCATCCTACTCGTCGAGTAGGTTCTTGCACTCGAAGAGTAGGAGCACCTGTGTGCAGAATTTCGAGTTTTGCTGTTGGAAATGGACTACAAACATTACCCTAAACTGTTTTGGTCTTATAAAACCTGTTTTTGATGGTGTAATGACTACGCTAATCCATTTTCAATGGTTATTATCAAAAATTTAAGCTTTTATATGTGTTTATATGATTCTTGAAATTATTGATATGAATGTTCATACTTATGAGTTTTAGAAGAACATAGGAATTATTTGCAAATTGTTTGTTAGTGGAATTCTTGATCTAAATGTCATTGATGGAGTCCATAATTTGTCCTCAAGTTATGGATTACCAAAAGTCACTTCTTTAAAAGTCATTAAAGAACCATAGGTTACATAAAATGAAGAGTCTTCATTTTAATAAACCATTAAACTCATAAGTTATGAATATGAAAGGTTTTGAATAGTTTCAAAACTTGCCCTCAAGTTTTGAAATTTGTAAAGTCACTTTAGAAAACTTTAATTTCATACCCTAGAGTTTTAAAAGTTCAAATTCAACCCTTATACTTTATAAGATTATAAGTTAATAATATATATATATATATATATATATATATATATATACACATACATATATATATACATACATATATATATATATATATATATATATATATATATATATATATATATATATATATAAAAGAGCAAGTTTGTCTTACCGTTAGTAGGCCTCATTCACGAAGTCGGTCTATAAGGGGAGTATAAGGTTGTTGCCTATAAAATGGCAGCTTAATGGGTGTCCACTCTCACCCACCGCTTCCTTGACTGGTGGAGGGTCGTTAGCCGAACGACTCAAGTTTTGAAATTTGTAAAGTCACTTTAGAAAACTTTAATTTCATACCCTAGAGTTTTAAAAGTTCAAATTCAACCCTTATACTTTATAAGATTATAAGTTAATAATATATATATATATATATATACATACATACATACATATATATATATATATATATATATATATATATATATATATATAAGAGCAAGTTTGTCTTACCGTTAGTAGGCCTCATTCACGAAGTCGGTCTATAAGGGGAGTATAAGGTTGTTGCCTATAAAATGGCAGCTTAATGGGTGTCCACTCTCACCCACCGCTTCCTTGACTGGTGGAGGGTCGTTAGCCGAACGGGTAGGACAAGGACTATAATCCTCATTAAAATTATAATGAAAAACATAAAGTAACTAAACCTTTTATAAATTCCCAATCTTAGTTACTTTAGGAAAATGTAAAATTGGTGCTAACCCATGAAATTACACTTTGAACCTTACTAAGTCGTTGGTGGAGCATGTGTAGGTAACCGACACACTAACATGGACTAGTAAGAGTGGAAAACGGTGACTTAATATTTATCATAGATCGGTGGAGCGCGTGTGGGTAACCGACACATTGATTAGGTGATAAACATTAAGGGTACCAAGTAAATTTGAATGGTTATTCACACCTTGTTTGTGATCATCGACATCCCAGTCACAAACTTAAGAGGGTACAATCGAGATTTAAACATGCCATTGAAAAGTTCAACGAATCTCAAAAGAATCTAAGAGTTTCAATCCAATTAAAACCTAATAATTCATTTCATTTTTCATGGTGGAAATTGGTGAATCGTCATTCACCTACCTTCAAATATTTTATAGCTTGGATTACGGCATCCCTCTTCCAAGTTATAAAGTATTGTGTTGGGTCCTAGCCTTAATATTACATTTGGGTGTCTTGTTAAGGATTCTATACCTAATCTAAACTTGTCTTTCTTCTTTTCAGATGTCTTCCAACAATGTTGCTTCTAGTTCAAACCCTACCAGCTCCTTCTCTCTCATGAACCTTTGTGGGAGAGTCATCTTTGATGGTTCAAACTTTAATGATTGGATCAGGAACATCTGGATGGTCACACGTTACGAGGACAAGGAATATGTCCTCGACTAGGAGCTGAAGGAAATTGATGAGTCTACTACTACTCCAGAGGAGATCGCCGACTTTAGGGCACATGAGAGAGATGCTACCAAGGTGGCATGTATCATGTTGGCCACGATGAAAGCTAAACTCCAGAAGTCCTATGAGGACTTTTACCCTTTTGAGATGCACATGGACTTGATGGACCGCTACCATCAGAGTGCTCGTCAAGAGAGGTATGAAATCATCTCTTCAGTGATAACAACCCGAATGAAGGATGGTGAACCCATCACAGGCCACATGCAGAAAATGCAAAGGTATGTGGACTGTTTACTGAAACTGAATGTGAACTTCCCTGAGGAATTGGCTATTGATATCATATTGCACTCCTTACCTGCTTGTTATGATTAATTCCGAATGACATATCACATGAACAAGGAAGAGGTCACACTCGGAAAACTTCAAGAGCTTTTGAAGACCGCTAAAACTGGTCTTAAGGGAAAATTAGTTGTTACTACTCCTACTCCTACCGCTGCTCCTGTTCTGGAAATCGGGCAAAGTAGAGGGAAGAAGAGGAAGACCCCCTCGAAGGGTACTAAGGGAAAGTCTCTTGATGGTTCCTCTTCAAGTGGAACCAAAGGTGGTCCCATCACTCCTTCTTCCAACCCTAAGGAAGCTCAATGCTTCTATTTTCAGGAAAAGGGGCACTGGAAGCGAAACTGCCCCAAGTACCTGCAAGATGTTAAAGATGGGAAGGTCAAACCTACCCATGCAGGTATTAGTATATTGTCTAATAACTCATCACATTCTACTTCTTGGGTTCTTGATACAGGTTGTGGTATTCATATATGTTCTGATTTGCAGGGCCTAAGAAGAAGTGAGGATGTGGAGCATGGAAAGATAAACTTGATCATGGGGAATAGGAAAGCTCCACCTGTCACCAAGATTGGAGTTTACTCTTTGTTTCTAGATAGTGGGCTAGTGTTAGATTTGAATAAGTGTTTTTACTCGTCTGAAATGGCGAGAAATATTATTTCCTTCCATGGTTTGTACAAACAAGGATTTACTTTTTCATTTGATAATGAAGTTGGTGGTATTAATGCTTTTTATAATAATGTTCTTTATTTTAAAGCATTACCTTGTAATGGTGTATATGAAATTGTGTCGGTTATAGACAACTTAGGAAATAATGTATTACATATCGATTCTTCCACTAGTTTGGATAAAGCATCATTGTGGCATTGTCGTCTTGGACATGTCAACAAGAAGCACATAGGCCAACTCCAGAAGGCTGGAGTTTTGGAGTCCTTTGACTTAAAGTCAAATGATAGTTGTGAGTCTTGTTTACTTGGAAAAATGACAAAGTCACCCTTCACTGGTTCTTGTGCTAGGGGTGAAGGTTTGTTGGACCTCATACATACATATGTGGGTGGACCCTTCATAACCACCACTAGAGATGCAAACCGCTTCTATGTGACTTTTACTGATGATTACAGTAGATATGGTTATGTCTACTTAATCAAGCATATGTCAGAAACCTTTGAAAAGTTCAAAGAGTTTAAACAGGAAGTGGGGAATCAACTGGGCAAGAACATTAAGATTATCCGATCCGATCGAGGTGGAAAGTATCTTAGTACAGAGTTCCTTGACTATCTTAGGGAATGTGGAATTGTTCACAATTGACACCTCCCAGAACACCACAGCTGAATGGTGTGGCTAAGAGGTGTAATCAGACTTTGTTAGACATGGTTCGTTCCATGATGAGTCGAGCTTCGTTACCAATCTCATTTTGGGGGCATGCCTTAGAGACTGCCGCCCATATCCTAAATCTGGTCCCTACCAAGAAGGTTGCCAAAACACCTCACGAGATGTTGACTGGGAAAGTTCCCAATTTATACCACATCAAAATTTGGAGTTGTGAAGCTTTCGTGAGACGTGAGACTCAAGACAAGCTCGAACCTCGAAGTGAGCAGTGTATTTTCATCGGCTACCCACATAATTCTTTTGGTTACATCTTCTACAGACCCAGTGAGAATGTGGTCTTTGTGGCAAGAAGAGGGGTCTTTCATGAGAGAGAACTCATAAGCCAAGGAAACAGTGGGAGGCAAATTGATCTTGAAGAAATTCAAGAGTCAAGCGGTGAAGGAACCTCAAACCCTAGCAATCAACCTGAGGAGGAAACTCCTGTTGATGAGTCCGTACCTCTGAGATGTTCCACAAGAGTTAGGAATCCTCCTGAGCATTACTAAGGGTTTCATATTACTACGGAAGGTGATGAATTTATCAGTGATAGGACACTGATAAATCTAGATGAACCTAACAACTTTAAGGAAGCCCTGGCAGGCCCTGAGTCCGCCAAATGGAAAGAGACCATGGACAACGAGATCCAATCTATGTATGACAATCAAGTTTGGAACTTGGTTGGCAATGTACCGGGTCGTAAGATGGTCGGGTACAAATGGATCTTCAAGAAGAAGACCGATGTAACGTCCGTAGATCTGGGCTAGTCAATTTAGAGAAGATGGGCATCAAAGTCACTTTTTGATAAAAGATTATTTATAATGAAATAATCTTAACTATGTTGTAGTGGTCGTGACAAGGATTCCGAATATATAAAGAACGCCGAAATCCGAGTTATAACAAAGAAGTTATGACATGTCGAAGTTTCGCGACAGAACTGGCACGACACAGCACGACGTAAAATATGAATTTAAGATAGAGCGATATCTAGCCTTAGTAATCTAAACGAAAGCATTAGAGTTCGTTAAACCGAGAGTATGCTTAAAAATAATGCCTAAATCTCACTTCGTATGAGGAAGTTATGATTTTTCTAAGTTTCAGCTTAGCAGTATGCAGCCCGAAACTCAAATTTGAGATCAAGTGATTTTTGGTCGAAAAAATCTAAATGAGAATCGAAGATCTCGTTATGAGTAGTGCAACGGTAAAAAGACAGACGAGAAACGGAGTTCAGATGAAGAAGTTATGAATTTCTAACGAAGTTTTCCTGTCCTGTCCTACTAGAAATAATATAAAAATAATATAATAAACATAAATTCGAAATTAGCCAATGGAGTCTAAATGAAAGTTGTAGATCTTAGTCTCATCTACGCGTGGATATAAAGAACGTCGAAAACGAAGCTCGTACGCAAAAGTTATGAATTTCTGAAGTTTGGGGCGCGAACCCCAAAACTGTGTCAGAGACCACGACGTGAAAACAGTGTTCACGACCTGAATTCGGAGATTTGACCCTTCTGGAGCTTGCAGACCCAAGTTGATACCTACGCACCTGATGACGTCTAAGGCCACAACGTGAACAAGTGGTTCACAACGTGAAAATCGAAAAATCAACCCTATAAATAGAATCGAAGGGCAGTCGGGTTTTGGTTGCTAATTTCTTCACTCTCTCACTCCCGATACCCTCTCTAGCTGTCTTGAAGTACTCCCGAAGCACTGACATCATCCCGAGACCCGAAGCGAGTCCCGAAGCCCGAAGATCCCGAGAAGAAAAGAGTTTCCGAGCCGAAGCTCTGCCCGCGAGAAGCCCGGTGTGTGAAGATATCCCGGTTTCATCGAAGAATTTCTACTCGAAGAGCCGTAGTGCTATTCGATCATCGTCTAATCATGTGAGTGTGTAGTTACTTTCTTCTACCGCATAGATGTGAAGTATTTGCTATGAAATACGTGCTATGTGTTTATACGTTGTTTGTTTACTTGAGATGGATGTTGAATGAATGTTTTATACAGGTTTTTAAATGATTTAAACTATATATATGTAATTTATATCTACAAATATGTTGGGTAGAACATGGGTAGATGAAATAGTTGGTGTGTGAGGAAAGATTAGTTTGAGGATGAGACGAAAGATGATATAGATCATGAGATGAGGGTGACAGGTGAAAAATGAGTGACACCTTTCCCCAAGCGATGGCCCCGTCATTCAGCAGAGTAGGGATGACAACCACAGACTATTCTAGACAGTCCAGTGGAACACTAGCAAGCTTGTAACTTGTAGGTGTTGTGAACTTCATGTTCATTGTTGTACTCTAAAAACCCATTGATATGTATTGCTAGAGGAGTCTCGGAACCAATACTGTCAATAAAAGAGATATAAACCAATTGACCTGTATTACGAGAGGAGTCTCGGAAATGATACAGTCAGTAAACGAGATAAAAACCTATTGATATGTATTGCTAGAGGAGTCTCGGAACCAATACTGTCAATAAACGAGATAAACCCCGACGACTATGGATTTAGTGCATGTTAAGTGAACCTTAGTGACTATGGAATTAGCGCCAGTTAAGTGAACCTTGGTGACTATGGAGTTAGCGCCTGTTACGTGAACCTTGGTGACTATGGAGTTAGCGCCTGATAGCTATGGATCTAGTACCTGATAGATAAACTTTGGCAGCAATGGACTTCGTGCCAATTCCTTAGGTAAATCCTTAGGAATTGATGAATGAAGGATAGTTGATTCTTAGGTTAAAACCTTAAGAGTAAAGAAGATAATAGGGATGGGTAATTGGGTTCATTGTTGATGATTAAATATAATAAATATAATATTGTGGGCTAAAAACCCTATATGCTCACCAGGCTCCCAAGCCTGACCCACTCAATTTTCTTTGTATCACAGGTATCAATACGAAGACATATTTAACTGAGAAATTAAAGGAGATGTAAATCATTAGTGTAAATAAATGTAAGGTCTATGTTTTATTGTTTATGCTTTTGTGTCAGTATCGGAACATGACATCCCGAGTTTTGATATATATGAAAATACATTTCATTAAGAAATGCTTTGATAAACTTTATTTTATCATGTATTGTTTTGGGGACAAATTCCGTAACTCTTTTAAATCAATGGATATACTCTGAAATTATTTTAAAAGCATAAATGAAACCGGTCTTTTCTGGCCGTGAAATTGGGGATGTCACAACCGACATGGATGGAAATGTACACACTTTTAAAGTGCGACTGGTTGCAAAGGGCTTTACTCAAACTCCGGTAGTTGACTATGACGAGACCTTCTCACCAGTAGCAAAAATTAAGTCTATTAGGGTTTTGCTAGCCATAGCTGCATTTCATGATTATGAAATATGGAAAATAGATGTCAAAACCGCTTTCCTTAATGGAAAGTTGGCTGAGGATGTTTACATGAGTCAGCCAGAGGGTTTTGTCGATGCAAAGCACCCTAATAGAGTGTGTAAGCTTGAGAAATCCATCTATGGATTGAAACAAGCATCTTGCAGATGGAATCTTTGTTTCGATGAGAAAGTCAAAGACTTTGGTTTTTCGAGGAGCGAAGATGAGTCCTATGTATATGTTAAGGCTAGTGGGAGTATAGTTAGCTTTTTGGTACTATATGTGGATGACATACTACTTATAGGAAATGACATCCCAACCTTGCAGGAAGTTAAATCCTGGCTTGGGAAGCGTTTCGCTATGAAGGACCTTGGAGAAGCTGCCTTTATCCTAGGGATAAGGATATTGAGAGAAAGGTGTAAAAGACTAATTGGACTTAGTCGAAGTACCTACTTGGATAAGGTGCTGAAAAGGTTCAGCATGCAGGATTCCAAGAAAGGTGAATTACTGATCCAGACTAACGCCAAACTGAGTAAGACTCAGAGCCCGAGTATAGAGGCTGAGATAGCTGAGATGAGTCAAGTGTCGTATGATTCCGCTGTAGGATCGATCATGTATGCTATGACTTGTACTCGCCCTAATGTGGCCTTTGCCTTGAGCATGGTCAGTAGATATCAAGGGAATCCGGGCAAGGCTCACTGGATTGCGGTGAAGAATATTCTCAAGTACCTACGAAGAATTAGGGATTGGGTCCTTACCCTTGGTTGGAGTGATGACTTGAGAGTAGTGGGGTATAGTGATGCTGGCTTCCAGACTGATAGGGATAATTTCCGCTCTCAGTCGGGTTGGGTCCTTACCCTAAATAGAGGATTGATTACTTGGAAAAGTTCCAAACAGGAAACAGTGGCTGATTCAACTTGTAAATCAGAGTAGATAGAAGCAAGGGAGGCGGTAAAGGAGCTATATGGCTAAAGAACTTCATTGGAGACCTTGGAGTTGTACCGGCTATTAAGGAGCCTATGGAGATTTTCTGTGACAATGAGGGTGATGTTGCCTTAGCGAAGGAACCAAAGGATCACGGGTGATCCAGGCACATCGACAGAAAATACCATTTCATTAGACATTGGATAGAAGAAGGAATCCTCGTGGTGAAGAGGGTATCATCAGATGAGAACCCAGCAGATCCCCTCATGAAGGGACTGTGTAGGGTTAAGCATTTGCAGCATGTGAGGCGCATTAGGCTAAAGGATGATATTAGTTTTACAGATTAGATAGCTATTTCTGAAACTTGTAAAATGTAAATTGACATTTGATGATTGAATAAAATTTGCTATTTATTTATAAGTAAGGTGTTGCTATCTTGTGTCAATTATTTACTATTGTTTCAATTTTGCATTTTTTGACTTCCAGAATAATTTCTTTATTCAAACTCTCCACAGTCAGTCATATGTTGGAAGTAGATATGAACCAAGACTGTCATGAATTGGGTTTGTAGATGTCTAAGGTGCTAGACATAGCCAGTGGTTGCTACAACATTCATAAGTGCTCATAAGTTCCAAGTATTGGATTCAACTCACGCTCACTTGTATCACTTCATGGAATCTATATCGAGTGATCGTGAGACGGTAACATCATATAAGTCTTCAAACCTAGAGATATGAGTTGTTGACTATGAGTTGGTTATACATTGATTGTACTAAAACGCATTGGTAACTCGATGTTATAAAACGTGCATTTGTGTATGATTCAATAAGTAGTAGAACAAGCATATGAGTCGAAGTTTATCTATTCCTTCTAGTCCTTGGAGGATTAGAAGCGATATATGGGGACCTCGATGATTTTGTTTTGACCTATGTGTCGGGCCTGGTCAAAACCAAATTGATGTGTTCAGTTTAGTTCTATGTCAAACAAATCGGAAATCGGGAAACAAATTGCTAGACAATAAGTACGACATTGTTCCATGTATTTGTCTAGCTGATATCTAGAACAGAGGATTATATGATCACTTATCTTAAATGGCGCATCATCATCTCAGTTCCGCGAGACTTTGAAAGAGCTACGATTGCTGGTCGGTTCCTAAAGTCATACATGTAACTATAGTTATTAGACTTATCCAAGTGGGAGACTGTTAGATAAGGTGTCTAAGTCCATAACTATATTTAGTATATACTTGACCCGACTTGGCATGGTCCATTTGGGTTGCATTGACATCTCAACTGTTGGATAGACAAAATGAGAAAAGGGACACTTACGATTTGTTAATATATTATAAGTTCTAATATATTAATATGAAATCATATTATTTAATTAGTATTGATCAAGAATTAATTTGGAATTAATTTTGTGATAAAAAAGAGACTAATTAAATATATGGGGATTGATTTGTAAATCATTCATTCTTATATAGTGGACTTATGGTTCATGATTCACTAGATTAGGTTAGGATCCATTGGGTGCTCCATGGATGCTCCATGGAGGTTATAACCCATGGATCATGGGGAAATGAAAATCCATGCACATTAGGGTTTACATGGTGTAACCCTACATGTGGCATACTATATAAAGAGCTCCATAGCTAGCAAAATCAGCCACTAATGCAAGACAAGGAGGGCTAGCCGATTTTGTGATCAAAGTGTTCTTCTCTCAAGTTATTCCAAGAGTTGTGGTGTTGTGTGAAACATTTGAGGCATCACACTTGAGGTGCTAGGCTCACAAAGTCTTAAGGAATCGAAACAACTACAAAGGTACGTCATTCTACTAGTTTTATATTACATGTACCCCATGCCATGCTAGTTAGGATGTAAACCTTGGAAAATTCTTATTTGCATGAATATTAGAGAAAACATAGATCCAAGGTTTCTAGGGTTGCATGTACACCATAGGAGTGTTAGAATGCTCAAAACCCATCACCACTATCACATAATAACATATCATAATCATGTTGTCAGTCATATTTGGGGTGTCTGACCTACCCTTCGGTCCATCGAGGGACTATTCCCCTCCTACTACCACTACCACATAGAACATATCATACTGGCATATAAAACACATCAAGTAATAGCAAACCAGACAATTATCACAAAGACAATCATCTCAACTATAATCAAATACTAGTGGGTCGGCCTTGGTGCCTTAGACCCACTTCTACTGGAAGGTAACTCACCTCAATGTCATGTAGTGTCTGCACTGTCCTCGGTATGAAAATTAACTATCCTCAACTCCTTAATCCCTACATGACAACTTGTCTAAGTTATCAATTCATACTCATAACCCTTACAAGGGTCACTCAAGTCCAAGTGAAAGTCAAGATCAAAACCTTGGCCAAAGTCAACATCTGGTTGACTTGCCTCGCCGAGTTGGTCCACTAACTTGCCGAGTCCCCGTCTCCACAAAAAGCTACCAACCTGTCCCTACTCTTTGAGTCTAGCAAGATCTCGACGAGTTCGCCTTCAACAACACATAGAACTATCTTCAACCGACTCGTTGAGTTCGTCCTTGAACTAGTCGAGTTCATCTTCATCCATATGAAGGTGTTCAGTCTATGACTCGCCGAGTTCATCCTTGAACTCATCGAGTACGTCTTCATGTGGTTGGGACATTGCGTTGAACTTGCCGAGTTCCTTCTTGAACTCGTCGAGTCCTTTGATCTTCAGGTCCATAACAAACCCCTAACAGGCTGAGTGTTCCTTCCACTCAACCAAATACCATTTCCAGAAGACATTTGGGGGAAAATGTGACCCGACTCGCTGAGTCACCCAAGCGACTCGTCGAGTCCCTCTTTTTCCAAAACTATTCAGTCGATTATAATGGGTCTTAATGCATCAAAACCATAGATCTAACCTCCTAGGGTCCATTTTATACGTAAAGTTGCAATCTTGATGTCCATGCATGGGGTTTTTTTGGCTCAAAAAGCCATAAAAAGAGGTATATAAGAAGCATGGGTCTCCCATGGCCATAAAGTTGGCACCTTTATGCCATGGGAACCCTCAATGGTTCCATATCTGAAGTGTAAATCCAAAAATACTCACAAAATCCGATTATAACTTCACAACTCATTAAAGGGGTAGAAAAATAGCCCCAAAACAAGATCTAAAAGATAGATGGTCAAGGTTCAAGCTTTTTACCTTGAATGAACTGAGAATGAAGCAAAACCTTTGGATCTACTAGCTTCCACATGAACTCCCAAGCTTCCTTCTTCTCTTCCAACTTCAAATGCACACAAAAGTCACCAAAAGCTCAAGAATACTAAAAAAAGCTTAGGGTTCGAGTTAGGGCTTTCTCTGGGTTGGGAGGAACAATGGAGGCTGGGTTGGCGCGTTATAAGTTGTTTAAATAGGGTGCAAACCCCAAATATTAGGGTTTCATCCAGACAGCTTCTACTCGTCGCGTCGGTCTCCCGACTCGTTGAGTAGATCATTAAACTTCCCGGTCAATACTGATTCTACTCGACGAGTTGGGCCTCCAACTCACCGAGTCCCAGAGCAAAACATGAACTTACTTGAATTTAAATACGTACCAGGAACCGGGTGTTACATTTACCCCTGGTCAAAGTCAACTTCCTGGTCAAAGTTAAAGTCAAGGTCAACTCCCAGTCGACTCAACTTGTCGAGTTACCTATACTACTCAAACTCATGATCAACTGAGTCAACTCGTCGAGTAACTTCACAGACTCGTCGAGTTCTACCTGGCATAGAATCGGGACAACCCGACTCAACTCGTCGAGTCCCATTCTGGACTTGCCAAGATCCCCTGTCTGTTTGGGCTATCTTAATGGATTAAGCCCCTACACTTCATATCCAAGCTTCATACTTCATAAAAACCCTTACAATGCCCTTTTAAGGGTAAAGTTTCTAACTTTCCCCATTAGTACCTCTTCTTAAAGGGTTTAGCTCAAACCGTAATTCTTTGGGACCTAGAACTTGGTGTTATGCCATCATTACACCCAAATAAAGCTTACAACCTCAGATCTACACCTTAAAACTAAATGGACACATAAAGTTCCCACCTTTTCCACATGCATGGCCTTTTGGGTCTAAAAGGCCAATCTGACACTCTAAGGCTTGCATGGAGGCTCCAATGGCATAGAGTTTGCACCTTTATGTCATATCAGCCCATCTAGGTCCTAGATCTGGAAGAACACCCATTTGGGTCGATCATTCTCCAAAATCTATCATTCTTGGACCAAAACCTTCATAAATATGGACATAAAGAAATCTAATGAACTAATAGCCAAGATAGAAACTTGATTACCATAAAATGTAGCAAATGGCATGTAGTTTTTGGATCTACCCCTCCCTTCTTGATCCCTCTATATTCTTCTTCTTCCACAAGCTTCAAAACTACACAAAGATCACTAAAAATGGCTCACACTCTCAAATAACACTCTAGGGTTTCGTGGATTAGGGTTTGGGACTAGGAGGCTGGAAATGAGGCTAAGGGTGAGGGTTTAAGAGCTTAAATAAGGTGCAATCCCGAAATTAGGGTTTCACTCTGGCCGATCTACTCGTCGAGTCGAGTGCTCTTGACTTGTCAAGTAGGTAGCTTAAACCTCGCGTATAATCTACCCTCTACTCGACGAGTTAGGGCCACCAACTCGTCGAGTTACCCTTTCAAAATAAATAAATTAATGATTTAAATGCATACCAGGAACCATGCATTACAATTTACATAATTTTTTTTAACATAAAGACCATCTACTTATTCTGAAAATGACCATTTTTGTAATTTATCAAACCTAAAGACTATTAGATATGTTTTTTTATATTTGATATTGCCATATTCATACATATTTTTAGGCAATATTTATTTACATTTCTATTAATATTTTGGTCATTTGCATAGAATAATGGTACTTATGAGTTTAAATTGTTATTTTGCATCCAAATAGAAGCATCTTCAAAGATAGGGACTGAAATTGACAGAATATGGAACTTTGGAGGATTGAAGAAAAGAAGAACTGAAAATCACCCAAAAGACGTACTCACGACGTGAACAATTCATGGTTCACAACGTGAGTGGAGAGTTCTAGAAGATATGCATGCGGGTGGAAGAGTCATTGCCGAACACGGTTATCTCATATTCATGACGTGAATCCTTATGGTTCACGACGTGAACTCAGGAAATCAGAAAACTATAAATTCCCTTGCCCATTACGATTTGAAAAACTTTTGGCTGGAGAAAGAGGTTCCAGAAGGCGATTTTTAGCAGAAGAAAGGTCGTGGAAAAAGGGTTTCAACACCAAAAGAGTGACGGTCCATAATTTAGTTTACTTATTTGATACTTATGAACATGTTTCCTTATACTTTGATTTGTGTTAGTGTGTTAGTTGCTATTATGAGCAGCTGAATCTAGCTACTCTTGTTTAGCTAGATGAAGCTTCTAACTTATGAATAACTTAATTTTATATGGATTTATTTAGTTGGTAAATTGCTTGTGTTGGATTTATAGTTACCTAGCATGCTTGTGTTTGTTTCTTTAGTTGCTTAATTTCATGTTCTGTGTAGCTTAGTGACCATTAAGTGCATGAACTTGTTTACCCAATGATTTAGTGAACTAAATTGTTAGAGCTAGGATTGACCAATCTTAGTTAGTAATTAAAGTAAATAAACTTAGCTGTGCTAGAGAACGTAGATTATGACTATAATTGCATTTACATAATAAATCTTATATAGCATATTCATATTCATAATTGGTTTTGTGTTTAATTGTGTGTGACCATACATAGTTTTACATGAATCAATTAATTATTGATAAAGTTTGACTTAAATTACTAATATAATTAAAACCAACTTGATAATACATAATTATTAGCTGTCCATAAGGACGAAGTGGATTCGAACTAAACAAGAGTGTTTTTACTTATTGATTGAATTTGAGTTAAGTTCGTCTGACCTTGTAAAATCAGATAAAACCCTTTTTTAACTTGTTAATAATTAGGTTAATTTGATAGCAAGAAGATTAATTAGTAACACGGTTCCTTGTGATCGATACCCGACTTACCCAAGCTATACTATAATCTGACTAGATACACTGCTTATAGGTGCATAGTTAGTCTAAGTTTGTTAGGTTATAAATATTAAAATTAGTGGGTACTTTTGTGCACATCAATATTAATGAATAAGGTGGAAAGAGTGATTTCATCCCAATTCATTTAATCTAGAAAAAACATCATAAATGGTTTCATGTGTTTTTTAGAAATCTGACGTTTAGTCTCCAAGTTAAAAATCTCACAGATGGCCCATGTGTTTTCAAAGTTTTTGATGTTTGGTCCTTAGTGCTCACTCTGTTAAGTTTTGTGCTTTAACTAAAGGACATTTTGGTCATTTCATTACTATGTGGACCATTTATGAATTTTTTTGTTATTTAAAAAATGTACATTTGATATATAAAGGCTATTTCTCTCTCTCTCTCTCTCTCACACACACACACACACTCTCTCTCTATCTATCTATCTATCTATCTATCTATTTATCTATATATCTATCTATCTATCTATCTATCTATCTATCTATCCAACATGTCTTCTTCTCCATTGGTACACCCCCTCTTCTTCTTTAGCCGTCATATTCCCTATAAAAATTTTAATTTTCTTTGAAAAGTTTATTCAAACCACACCTTATATTCTCAAATCTCATTTGAAATCAGTCTCTAAATTCTCAAGGTCATTGTCTACTGTCTCAATTATTGCAAACCCTTCTTCCACTTTGCGTGGAACCTTATTCACCGGTAAAAAAATCTAGCTTAGATTTAGGCGACAGTGATGGAATTGAAGCTCCTCCGCTCAGCGGCGGCAAAACTAGCAGATGGAAAAATCTCATCCATTCAATCATAGCTGGAGTAGAAACCATTCTCGAAAGATCTAAAGATGTTGTTCAAACCAAGAACTCATTACCCACAAATTCAACCACTAAGCCACGAAAACGGACCACCGATAAGAAGCGCGACGTCCCCTCCACCACCAAGGCTCCACGAAAGAGGGTTGTAAGCATAATCATGAATAACTTTTCCCTTATACTTATACTTTGCTTTTGGCTCAAATGATTCATAGACTAGCGGAGTAGCTTTGATTCGATTCATATCCCTAATTCTAATTATGAACGAAGGTTTGCAGAAATCAAAGCCTTATTGAAGACCATAACCAAAATGATGCAAGTTCAGGTTGAAGTTGTGGATCGGAAGATCGAGAATGAGATTGCAGGCCTGAAAAGCGAATTAGGTAAGAATAGAAACTATGGAGAAATCCTTGACCACTAATTGCCTTACCAAAGATGAGTTCAACGAGTTTTTAGAGGAATTGAAGGGGGAAAAGGGCGTTGATGATATTGGTTATTTAAAATTGGATGAAATTAAGGGTTGTACCAAAGAAATTGTGGAGAAAAATGATTTAAAAGGCATATAATGCCTGAAGAAGAAGTCGGGGTATACCACTAGAGAAGAAGATATAGTAGAGAGAGAGAGAGAGAGAGAGAAAGAGAAAAAGAGAGAGAGAGAGAGAGAGAGAGATTATATATTAAATGTATATTTTATTTTTATTTTTTTTAAATAACAAAAAACTTCATAAATGGTCCATGTGGTAGTGAAATGACGAAAATATACTTCAGTTAACAGACAAAATTTAATGGAGTGAGCAATAAGGACCAAACATCAAAAGTTTTGAAAACACATGGACCATCTGTGAGATTTTTAAACTTAAGGACTAAATGTCAGATTTCTGAAAAATATAAGGACCATTTATGATGTTTTTGTTTAATCTATTATCACATCACCTTCATATCATTTTTTTTCTTTTTCGTCTTTCGTCTTCCTTAATCTACAATATATGAAAATTATTTATTTCTCAACTCATTTGTCACATCACTATTTTTAATTTAATTAAATTAGAAAAAATATAAAATAAAATAAAACATAACATTAATTATTTAATTAAATTAGAAAATATAAAATAAAATAAAATATCACAAATTTTATTTTATTATTCTTTAAAAATAACATTTAATTAAAAAATCAAACTACACTAACGTTAATTAAATCCTAAAACGACAAACAAAATAATTAAAATACCATACTACAAATGACAAACGACAAACTAAAAAAATACTTAAATTCTAAATAAAGAAAAGTAATTTTTTTAAAATATTTTGTGCCAACTCGTTACGAAAATTTTTCATGTTATGGTGTTCACAATACTTATGTTTTTGTTGCATTCAAAAAAATTTCGTCAGAAACTCCGGGCTTTCGGGTGTTCATCGTGTGGTGAAAACAACATTAAACTCTTTTTTTGTTACATATTATTCTATTTGGAAGCAATTTTTTGTGTTGAACGATCCAAACCCCCCAAGTTGATACTTCAAATGATCCAGAATTAATCTTCAAAATATGACGATCCATATTGAGTAACTTGCCTATTTTCGAAAGTGTCAATGCCACTTCTTCGATTCTGCATCATTCTATGAATACAACTGATCTATGAATGATATCCATTTTCAATTTTTGAATTGAAATATAAAAGAAAGTATAGCAAACGTAATGAAATTGAAAGAAAGAAAGGTGTGGTTTGAAACGGTAAAAAAAGATATTTATAATAGGAAATTTTATTAAAAAAATTAAAATTTTTAAATAAATAGCAACTTCGTTAATATTTAGACCAACTTCAACTCATTTTCTTTTTTTCTTAAAAAATGGGGTAGATACTGTTTCATTTCAAACCTTACTTGATTTGTTACCCCAAAAAATATATTTTTATTATATTCTATTCTTCCGACTTACATAGATTGTCAAACACAACTCTTCTACTAATTTATTTAACAAATATATAATCTATTTTTTATTACAATAATATTATGCATACATTTATATAAATATTATGCATACATATTTTTAATATGTATTTTAATTATAAGATTTTGTAAAATATGTTATTGTGTTTTAAACTTTCAATATGTATTTAAATTTTTATATGACTTTGATACACAAAAAACAAACTTTATATTTATAATTAATTAATATAATTCAATATATAACAAAATATTATAAATATTAAATATTACATTTAAATTATAATTAATAGATAAAAATAAACTAGAAATATATAAATATATAAAAAGAGTGATTAAAAGCGACAACTTAAAGTTCATCTCCATTTTAGGGGATATGAATATTGTTACACCAAATATGGTGTAATATTATTCATAACCTGCAAAATGAAGAAAAATGTGGGAAAATTGAAAAAAAAATTGAAAAAAAAGGTTGGTTGGAGATGTTTTTTTTATAATTTTTTCTACACAAAGACTATCTTTGTAATTGTTTCTTGTAGAGATCATTTCTAGTAAAAAAAATTGTCTATACAAAAACATCTTCTGCAAATTCAAGGACTACACAAACATTTTTTATGTAAGATTCCCCATAAATGCAAAGAGATATACAATAAAAAAAAGGAGAGGGTGGATTTTAAAAAGAAAGATAAACACGACAACATTGTAAAAGAAGTGGTATAAATAAATGGGTTATTGTTACTATAGCCTAACCATCTTGCGTATATTGGTTTATATGGTCCCTCGTGACTATTTTTTGCTATTAAAGGGCTTATACTTGTAAATGACCGGTCAATATGGTACTTTAAGCCACAATTGAAGGTAAAACAATTGTTTGACTTGCCAACTAAGCAGCTGACTTAGCATTGACTTGGACTAGTGCTCATCTTCCACCTAAGCCTCCAGCTAACCCTCATTAACTTGCCATTATTGCTACCAAACCACCAACCACCCTTAGAGGACAAGGAAGCATCGGTGGTGGGGGCATAAAGTAGCTTCACAAATCGTTGGGGCTTAAGCTAGCAGAAATCGATACCTTTTTACCCTAATAAGCCAAACAAGATTCCGACCAACACCCTAAAATCTGTCAATGCTGGTTCCACCACCTCCTTCACCTGACTCGATAAATTCTGGAGAGTTTCTCAACCTCAACGACCTGCATTCCATTTTATGTGATTATGGAGACAAGATTGCTGCCAACCAAATCGAGATACAGACACTCAAATATCAGGTGGGTAAAGATTTCATTATGTGTCGTGTTGATCACATCAGTCTGCATCACAAGTTGGAAGATCATGAGAGGAAGCTAAAAGCGATTGTTGTGGTGATGGGCGGCATCATGGTGACAATGCTTGGGATGATGATGGTTGGGGTCAAAGTCCTTATGAAGCTTGGATAAGTTGTTTAGGGTACATTACGACACATATATAATATAGGATAGTTATGGATTTTCTGTTCTTAGTGTTTTTTTTTTTTTGTTTTTTTTGTGTTTGGTATCTAACGATAATGTGAAAATACCTGTGTTAATGACATACATTTTATTCGTATGTTAAGGTTTTTAATGGAAAAGGACCTGAGTTGCTCTCAGGCTTTTTGTATCTAATGTTTGACCATTTTTAGTTTGGTTGAAATATCATGCAAGAACAAGGAACAAAACATATTTTGGCTTGTTGTACCCCATGTGCGTTGCACGGTGAGGGTAGTTTTGTTATTTGATGTTTACAACGGCTGTAAAAGGGGTGTCTCATTCAAAAGGGTACCTGTTTCATTTTTTGTTATATTTTTCAAAGCAATTGTGGAGTAAGATTCAAAAAAAAATCGACAACATGAAGATTGTTTGTGGGTGTAGAAGTCCAGTAATAATTCGCACATCTAAGACTATCAATAACCCTGGAAGACCATTTTATGCATGCCCAAACCAAGTAAATGTAGTCATATGTTTAGAACCCTGGTTTGACGATTGTTTTTTTAATGTAACCTTAATTTTTGTTTTAGGGAGCTCGATCAGGTTTCATTTCTTGGGTTAATGAAATAAAATGCAACAATGAAGAAATAATTTTAAGTGTACTCCTGAGGTCGAAGAAAAACCTGGAAGAAGAGGTCTTGAAGTTGAAGCTGATTTTACTTTGTAGTTGGGTATTTTTTTTGGGGTTTAATCATTTATAAGTTGTAATCAAATGTATTTGGGTAGTTAAATCGAGAACACTATGTAGTTATGTGATGGTCCAATGATGTGTTGTTGTGCCATTACCCATAATCTAGTCAAATTAAGCCAACTGTTGATGTTATTGGGTTCGTTAATATCATTATGGATAATATGTTATGTCATTACCCTTAATTACATATAGCATCTTCACCGTCAACATCACAAGGACCACTTTTTTCCATTAACATCACAAGGACCGCTCTTTTGTTCATTAAGCACACAAAGAGCACATGAAAAATAATGGGAATTGCATGCATGCAAGGTGAAAACTAATAGGAATCTGAAAGTCTTAATATATAACAACCAAAGCATGATAATATTACAAACCATTGTCAAAGCAAACATACTAACTTCAAACAAACAAGTAAATGTCAAAGCAAACAAACAAGTACAACTTAATGTCAAACCATTGTCACACATAACCACAAGAAACCATCAAATTCTACCTACTCATTAAGGTCTACCGGGTTTGCACTAGTTTCACCTTTCCCATCCTTGGTCTTAACCTTCTTTGCAAGTTTCTTTTTTATGATCCTCTCAGATTTTTCCTTTTACCACCAATTTTTGGTCCACTCCTTCCTCATCAACTCTATTTGTTCCACTCCTTTCATTATCAACTGGAGTTGGTCCACTCCTTCTTTCAACAACTGTAGTTAGTCCATTACTTCCTTCATCAACTCTAGTTGGTCCACAACTTCCTTCACCATCTTTACCCTTGTCAACTATTTTCCTTTTCTTGATCTTTAGTTTGTTGGTCCTTTGCACCCTTGACCTTTCTACTTGTGGCCTTTCAGCTTTAGGACATGTAACCTTGTTATGCCCTGATTGTCTACACACACTACACAAGATTATTTTCCCTGCGTTAGACAGTGTGCCTTGGAAGCTTTTCTGATGCATCTCTTCTTCTATTTACCTTTAGTCTACCTGGCATTCTTCTCTTCAATGGTGGTAAGGGTGGTATGAACTCAATAATTGGCCACATGTTGCTACCATTCATTCCATGTATTTGGTATTTGTAAGTGTTCTTGTAGAAGGCAACATACAACATTGGATCAACATAAGTGGCTACATCTTTATTCCGATATGATATAGTAGCTACTGAATGTACACAACCATACCCATTAAGTTGCCATACACTACAAGTACAAGTCTTCTTGTCAAGGTCAACAACATATGATTCTGCGAGGTTTCTGGTTTCAAATTGGTTTAGACCACTTGGTAAAACCTACCAATACCTATTAAACCCACCTTATAAGTTAGTATGTAAGTTATATTAAGAGAGTAGAGATTAGAAAGTACCTTTGAGCTATTTTCAATTTATCTAGTAGGAGTGTAATTGATGGGAAAGGTTTGTAATCAGGCCATGAACAACCTTTCATCTTCAAATTGTATAGCCTCCCCATAACATATAATCTAATCTCCTCTAACATGGTGATGATTGGTTTTTTCCTTGCATCCCTGATGACACTGTTAAAGCTCTCAGATAATCCATTTTCCACTGTATCACACATCTTTCCTTCTTGAAAGAACGCTTTACTCCAAGATTTTAGGTTTGTTTCCACAAGGTAATCATAGGCTGCACGATTAAGTACTTGAATCTCCTTCATGGCAACATTGAATAAAGGCTCAGTGGATGCTTTGCTTTCCTTTCAAAACATGGTCTCATAGTGCACACCACTGAATCTTTTCCTAAAGTTGGCAACAATATGCCTTGCACACTGCCTATGTTCAGCAATAGGAAGCACTTCCTTGACAGCCTCTAACAACCCCTATCAAATAACAGTGATATTTTAAACATCATGTAACTTAATTGTAAAATATATAAAAGTTGATAGTATAGGACATACCTTGTGTTGATCCGACATCAATGATATACCAAAACCATCCTCTAGATGAAGGTCAACTTTTAGATTTTCCAAGAACCATTTCTAATTTGCTTTGTTTTCTACACATACAACTGTCCATGCAATTGGGAATATGTGATTATTAGCATCCCTTCCTACAACAACAATTAGCTCTCCTGAACATAAACCCTTTAAGAAACACCCATCCAAATTTATTATTCTTCTACAGCTCCCTCTCCGCCCTTGCTTTAGGCCATCAAAACAAATGTAAAACTTGCTAAAATAAGTCTTACCATCTGGCATAGCATTGCCATCGATTTTGACTGTTGATCTAGGATTTGATCTTCTTATCTCCTCACCATATGACCATAGCTTTGCATAGTGATCCACTAGTGTTCCCTCAATCAACTCAACTGCATACTTCTTTGCTCTTCTACACTGTCCCATACTTACATCTATCCCAAATTTCTCTTTAACCTCATCCCTAAGGAGCCTAACACTAACTTTTTGTTTCTGTAAGAATTGGGTGGTGTAATGTGTACCTATCCAATCATAGCTGACAATTGAACCTAATTTGAAGTTTCTTGCACAGTTATCCTCATTTATGAGACACTTAATTTGGAAAGATTTTTCCTTACTCATCCAAGATGCCCACAATCTAAACTTGCAAGCACCAGAACAACATTTCACTAAAAGTCTTATGCTACCATTTTTCTTGTAGCATAACTGATAACCATTTGCAACAGCATAGTTACACAACATGTGTTTCAATTGTTTAGGATTCACAAATCTCATACCTAATATAGGCTTCTGTTTTTTCCAATGAACTTTGTCATTGTAAATAGCTTGGTCATTAGATATTACCTCATCCTCATCTACATGATCATATGTCTCTTCATAAGGAGGACTGTCAGGGGTAACTTGGTCCTTTGGGCACAGTTTGCTCAAAAACTCATCATCTTTTGTCCTATTCATAGGAATACATTCATCACGTTCATTGTCAACTTCCAAGTCAATGTTATCATCTTCCTTACCTTGCCAATCCTCCCTACTACCTTGCAGATCCTCCCTATCACCTTGAACATTCTCAACTACAATGTTAATTCCATCACCTTCCCCATCTTGCAAATCTTTTGTAGTGCCTTGCAAATCCTCCGTAACACCTTGCCAACTATGACCCAGCAGATCCTCAATTTCAATTCCATCATCCAACTCCACATCGGTCATGCAAAAGTAAACATTGACTCATTCCTCATTAGCGAACCTTTGAATAAACCCCACAAACTCGTTCTTGTTCATTCCAGCAAAGTCTACATCATCGAACCTTTGTTTTGTACCATCTGAGTAACAAATAACGAGGTACCTCGTAAAAATTCTGGCAAAATGGAGATCTATCTTCATGTAGACAGCCATAAGATTGATTATGTTGCCCAATTTGAGCGAGGAGGAGTTTAAGAAACGGATTCGTGTCAATCACGGTTTGAAAAAAGTATACCAACGAAAAAGTAGCAGAATAAATGAAATGGACAGTTGAGATGGTTTAAACGGATATCAAGTTTCATTTAGTAACATAACTCGTGACATATTTAATCTAGTTGGCAAAGAGGTGGAATAAAACAACGTCCTAGTCGGATGGGTGTGACCGGTTGCACCCTTCAAATCTATAAATGTGACATTTTAAACTATAAAATGACAAGTATTAGCCATTTAAAAGCAAAAAATAGTCACGAGGGACCATTTAAACCAATATACGAAAGATGGTTGGGCTAGAATGACAATAACCCTAAATAAATAAGTAGATAAATTTTGTACTTGAAAAATCTATGATAAGATCTAATACATTTACATGTTAGATATAAACAAAAATAGAAAAAGTTGTAAAAGTATGAAAAAATAAATGCCACTAGATATATCATATATTATCTAAATTCTTTTTGAATATATTAAAATTTATAATATGTTATATTTTATTAATCCAAATTCATATTGATATATATTTTTTATATAAACATTTAATTTATACTTTTTACATCCACTATCATCGTATATTTTATTTATATGTGAATAAATTATTTATCAAATTTATATTAAAACTCTATTTTTTTTAACCTACGGAGTTAATATATGTTGACGTACACGGGAATGTTAGACTCAGATCCGCAAAGCGGGCACAACCCGGAATCACCTCCCTTTCTGCCTCCGTGTGTTTCACCACTTTGATCTGAGCAAGACTTGCACCACCTCCCAGTACCTGGATGCATCTTACCAACTGAGCTAATAGTCATTTGCTATATTAAAACTCTTATTTAATCTTATGCGTTTACGTATAAACGGTGTATATCTATAGTTTATTCACATGTCAATAAAAAAATAAGTTTTAATATCAATCAAATAAAAGGTTTATTTATATTTAAATAAAACATATGAAAACTAAAATAAAAAAAGTAAAAAAAAATTGTTTTACTTTTAAAAGACATTATGTTGATATGAATAACTATTTATACCGAATACAAATTCATACGAATTATGATATATTTGTGCTTTTCTTATAAAAGAATATTTTAAAAGTTAGTGATTGAGATTTATTCTTGTATTCTTAAATTTTTTTACATTCTCGTTCCCCTATATGTACAATTATAGTATTTACTACCGTAATTATACTTTTCACTCTTTTATAAGAGGTCAATACATAGAAGAATTGCCATAACATCACTTGAACATGACAAATAAAATATGTAAATATCAAGACATTATTATAAAAAATATGAGCACACATAAATAATGTTTGCATAATAGTGATTAAAGAAACTCCATTTGAACATATCAAGAAGAGAAATAAAAAAAATGTATATATCAAGACATTATTTAAATATAATATGAACACAAATAAATAATGTTTGCGTAATCGTGATTAAAAGTCTTCGTTAAAATAATGTTTGCATAATAGTGATTAAATCGGGGTCGGCATAAAATTAGTAAATTCAAACAATTATAAAAGTATATCTTTTATATTTTATTTAATTTCATAAGTATTATATTATGTGTATGTTTGATAAAATTAACTACAACTGATTGCTGATAGCTACAACATTTATTTATGTAAATGTGTTTGAAAAAACTAGTGAGACATAAAATCAAAAGCTAAAATGTCTCAAAAATCAAACTTGAAATAACTTTTGAATTATAAATTTTTTGTTTAAAATAAAAACTAAAAATTCATATGCAGAACAAAACTTTTTATTTAATTCGACTTTTTGGGTTAACATAAAACCAGCTACTTCTGAATGAAAATGTAGGCGGGAGATGGTGGCAATGTATGACCATGAGATAAAAGGTTGCATATTACGTGTGTTTGTTTGTTAGAACAAGAGTATAAAAGCATAAATGAAACAAAAGATAAAACTGGAAAATTAAGGATACGTTTAGTATTATGATGTAAAGCTCCAAATTTTTAAAAGATTTCTCATTTATGCTAGGATTTAAGGCATCTCAAAGTGCTAATGGAACACACTTATTTTGGTACTAAAAGAAAGTAACAATCAACATTCATAATAAAGATAACTCAAAAACATCTCACTTCGTTTCAAAAAAAACAAACATCTCACTTACCTTTAGGACAACTATGTGGTGTGAACGATCTCACTTACCTAAGGGGAAATAAATGTTAGAAGCTTCATTAGACAATGACCCTTATTTATATATAAAAACCCACGTGGCTTAATCATGCCAAAAGAATGTGGCACATGAAATGAAATCGTTTTCATAATCATATATGGTAATGGCGTGTTGGTGGAGGGGATGAAAGTTTGGCCGTTGTAGGGTCATGACTCATGACTCATGACGCTGGGTCGGGTCGGGTCGGGTCGGATTATCCAGCTATTAAATTGACCATTGACAGTATTAGGGTTATATGCAGAAAGTTAACCATAAAACGTGCTTTAAGCACTTGAACAGTACAAGCAACTAAAGCAAACCTATTTCTAGGAGATGAAGTTATCATTAGAGTCAGAAAAGCATGTGGTCTTTAGAGTTGAATGCAAATTAATTAACTAATCAGCCTCCTTTCAATCCAAAAGTCAATTTTGGTTGCGTTTAAGCATTCTATTGGATAAAATCAGATATAAATTATTGATATTATTTCAACAGTTGTAACGTCCCTTTTTGCCATCATTCTGTTTTCGCAAGTTACTTAAAAATAATAAGAACAATCAAGGTTCCATTTTTTATTGAAAGCATTAGCATAATCTTTCTTCAACAGAAAAAAAATGGTGGCTGTGTTCAACAAGGAGCTTTTGAGCTGGTATCTAATTACTCTAAAGCTCAAAGAAACTGTCGACGCCGGAATCCCAACCACCAGCCGATCGATCAACTTTTCCGGCGAAGAGAATCAACAGTCATATGAACCACTGCAGATTGATATCAATGGTGGTTCTGAAACCATAAAAGAAGGTCCAAAATCGCCGGAATCGGAATGGATGATCACGGTTAGAGAAAGGCTTGAGGTTGCTCAGAAAGACGACGTCGCCGGAACTTGGGGAAAGCTCTGTATCTATAAAGTTCCTCAGTATTTACGCGATGGTGAAGATAAAGCTTATATTCCAAACATCGTCTCTTTAGGGCCTTACCACCATGGAAAAAAACGCCTGAGAAACATGGATCGCCATAAATGGCGGGCGTTTCACCAGATTCTGAAACGTGGTAATCAAGATGCTAAACTCTACATCGATTCCATTAAAGAACTCGAAGAAAGGGCAAGAGCTTGCTACGAAGGACAGATTACTATCAGCAGTAACGAATTCGTGGAAATGATGGTTCTCGATGGCTGTTTTGCTCTCGAGCTTTTCCGGGGAGCTGCAGAAGGGTTCTCGGAACTCGGTTATTCCCGATGCGATCCGGTTTTTGCAATGCGAGGGTCGATGCATTCGATTCAAAGAGACATGATAATGCTCGAGAATCAGATTCCTTTGTTCATCCTTGACAGATTATTAGGGCTCCAATTCGGTCAGCCGGATCAAAAAGGGTTAGTCGCGAAGCTGGCTTTACGATTCTTCGACCCGTTAATGCCAACCGATGAACCGTTGACGAAAAGCCACCGGAGCAAAATGAAATCGTCTCGAGGGTACGACGTTTCCAGCGCGTTTGACCCGTTATCGGACCAGTCATATCTTCACTGTCTCCATGTTTTCCGGCAGAGTCTATTGAGTAGAGGACCGCAGATGGAGCCAAGAAGATGGATCAAACGGTGGTCGCATAGTAACCGTGTCGCCGATAAACGTAGAACACAGCTCATCCACTGTGTAACCGAGCTTAAAGAAGCCGGAATGAAGTTCAAAAAACGAAAAACCGATCGTTTCTGGGATATTAAATTCGAAAACGGAGTTCTAAAGATCCCCCGGCTGTTAATCCACGATGGGACGAAATCTCTGTTTCTTAATCTGATAGCATTCGAGCAATCGCATTTGGACTGCGGGAATGAGATAACGTCGTATGTGATTTTTATGGATAATTTGATAAACTCGCCGGAGGACGTGGGATACCTCCATTACAGTGGGATTTTTGAGCATTGGTTAGGGAGTGATGCAGATGTAGCAGATCTGTTCAATCGGTTATGTCAGGAGGTGGTTTTCGATATTAATAACAGTTATCTGTCGGAGTTATCGGAGAAGGTGAACCAGTTTTATAATCACCGGTGGAATTCATGGCGAGCGACGTTAATTCATAACTATTTCAGCAATCCTTGGGCTATTATTTCGTTTTTCGCCGCCGTGATTCTGCTCATCCTCACGGCAACACAGACGGTTTACGGTGTTTATGGGTATTACCGGCCACCGGCATCTTGATGGTTTACGGCCGGAGAAACTGATATATTTTCACATAACTGGGTATGAATTATTGAATTTTGCATAGATTTTACAAAAAAAAAAAAAAAAAAAAAAAAAAAAAAGTTTATTTTTAGGGAAGAAAATAAAAATGATTGTAATATTTATAAAAGGATTTTATATGAGTTTGAGTTTGATTTGGAAAAGTTTTATTGTATTGGAATAACAAACAAAGATATAGATTATTTATTTATTCAATTAAATTAAATTTTTATTCCTACAAGTGCTCCTACATAATAATATATATCATATTAATATATTAAAATATTAAAATATTATTAAATGAACATTAAATATTACTACCAAACAACTAACGCGATCATATATTCATATGTAGCATGAGGAAAATTGAAAGAAACGTTTCTTTTTATTTTTTCTTTCCAAGCTTGACTTTTCCATCTATAAACATATTTTACTACAAAAACGGATGAAAACGTGTTGTTCATGAAACGAATTTCTATTTATGGAAGCCATATTATATTAGTTAAGTACCAGAGTATATTAGTTAAGAATTAATAAGATGACCTAAAGCAAAACACAAACTTGAAACTTTAAGATGGTCGACGAATTAGCTGAAAAAATATATGCTAAAAAATAACATTTGTTAAAATTAGCTTATAAACTAATTGAATATATATAAAATAACTTAACAAACATGTAAAATATTATGTTTTTTTATAACAAATAGAGGGTACATTTGAAAAAATTGAACAAAAAAAGCTCAATAAAGATTTTTCTCAAAGTTTTCATCAATATAAACAATAGTATAAAAATAGTTACCACCATTTGTTCTCTATTTCTTGAATTGTATAGAGTGAGAGAAAGATTGTAATATTCCTTTTCAGTTTTCCCCATAATTCTCTCCCTAGATAGAACCAGGAGAATAGAATAAAAAAAAGTACAAGAAAAGAAAGAATAAAATATTATTAGTTATGTTTTCAGTTTGAAAAAAGTCTTATTTTTTAAGTAAAGGGAAGTTAAAGTGATTACAAATTTCTCTTTGTACATAAGAAACCATACATTTTCATTATCGTGAAATATTTCCTCCCTTTCTAAAAACACTAAAATCTCTTTCCCCTTTCTCCCTTTTCATCATTTTCCATCCTAAAAGATACTTTATTTCCCATTTTTTATTTTTTCGCAAAAGAAAAACTCATAAATAAACATAGTATAAAGATATGATTGTCTCTTGGATTCCGACACATTCCAACAAATTACTATTCATGACTCTATTCCATCACTAATTGGTTACCAAGTCGACTAACTCAATTCCATAGCATTTCTCTTAAGTGTTTGATGAATTTGTTGAAGAGTTATAAGGGTAAGGAACATTATTGGATATATACATTTCGTCATATTTTTTTTTTACACAGTTTACCATGTTAAAAAAATATATCATTATAACCAACTAATGTAGATGATCAACACAGCTCCGACGAGCCTTCGGTCATCTTATCCAGTGAAACAAAAATCTTCCGACAATTTTATTTGGATCTGTAGTTTTTGTGTGTTTGTTCATCAAAAACTCAAATCTTGATGAACACCCAATAATCAACTCGATGAACTACATGGATGGACTTGAAAATCAGTTTCAAATTTGTCATGTAAGAGCTCCAAAAAAACCTGAATTCGCCATGGTTGAACTCGAAAAACGCTTATTCCCAACAAACCCAAAAAGAAACCCCATGGATGAACTTGAAATACCCACAATTTTCACGTGCAAGTACAAAACCATGTTCATCCGAAAAATAAGCCAAAACATCATGTTATCGATCTGCAATGAATGTATGTTCATCAGAATCATGCCATGTATGTACCTTCAACACTTTCAGATATGGATGTCTGTGTTCATGTTTGACCGAAAACTCATGTGTCATGGATGTGTGTGCCTTCAATGATTTCATATCTGTCATGGATCTAAGTACGACTTGTACGGATGTGTGAGTGTGTGCCTAAGACAATGACCAAAAAATTCATATTTGGCTGGAAACCTATACTAACCGATAATATATGTTTTTTAAACAGGGTAAACATGAACACATATGATAAGACTAGTTCACACACACACACAGACTAGACAAACTTTCTAAAACTATTTCCTCTGACAGGGGATGAGGAATCCATTTACATCTGTTGCACATACAAAAAATCGAGAACGAGCCCTGTCCCACGTTTTTAGGTGGTAAAAAAATTTAGAATTTCTATCACATTGACATCACACCAAATGTCAGTCCAATGCACGTTTTTCAAACACAGTACAACTTGTTATGTCAAACAGGTATTATCCCACAATGTCATAAGATCCTCATTTTCCCCACCACAACTATGATAACTCTTTAAAAAGACTTAAGCTTCATTTGTCTATAACATTAAACTTACGACTACTAAAAACCTGTACGAAATGATCTCCTACATAAAACAAACCATTAAAAAAGTCAAGTCTAACTTCTTAGGAAACAAAATCTATAAAACTGTTTGAACATCTTTCAGTCTCTAGGAAGAAGACTTGTACTCTCGGTTGATGTTGCCCCCCGCTTTCCATTGTAAGTCTGTATAAAATAAGCTTACTTAAGTAACAAATAGCCCCAAAATGAAATATAATTTGTAACTTTAATGTAAAATGGGGATAAAAAGGGTACCTGTTTTCCAAACGAAAATGGGACGTATTTGTATTTGACCATATGCAGTATTTGTTTCTTCATGGTAAGAGCGAATAAGATGACCCAGTAAAAAAGGAGTATAGGCCAAAAAACAGGCACATCGAATGCACTGAAGAATGTCAAAACAAAAGCAATGCAGAAGGCTTTTGTTATCGAGTACCTGTCATCAATGAAAACAAGATTGACATCTGGTGATTTCATTGTTAATAAAAGAGACTGGAATGTTGGGTAACAGGGTTAGCTTTTTAAGGAGAAGGTCGTTTGTATCTGCATAATATTGGTGTATTGTTATATTCAGCAACTTCGATATGAAGAACTTACCAATTTGCTTGAAATGGATCCAGACAGATATTTTATCAAGTACAATTGAGTAATTGGAAGAGTATTATCAGCAGTAACAGAATTATTTAACTGGTGGCTTTGAAGAATGATGGTTAATTGGTTAGCAATTAACAGCATAAACATCCTGATTGCTAACCCTAGATTATGCTGCAAATCAACAGTCCAGTTCTTCTTGCTATCAATTTGTGTGTGTTGTTGGGTTGTTGATCCCTAGATTCAGTACGAGATCCTATTTGATCTAATATCTAAATCTAAAGTAACTAAATCAGTTGATCGCTGAGTTAATATTGCAATTGAAATCAGGAATTAGAAAATCGAATTTAGAGTAGAAACAGTAATTACCAAAACTTAAACTCGGGAAGACGACGAACAAAAGGGCGGAACTCATCGGAGCTCCGAGAGGGAAGAGTAGGGCCATCGGAAAGGTCTTGGAATTCCGGATCAACCTGAGGAGATAGAAACCCTATGAGCAGATTAAGGATGTATATCCCGAGTGCGTACGAGACCACGTAAAACCCTTGCACAAAAAACACGCGGACGCCATAGATGAACGCGATGGCAAAGAAAACGATCCACCGGTAGAGCAAGAACGGCGTTGACTTGTCGAGCAAATGTTGAAAGCGTTGTGACACCACAAAACCCCACCGTTGCACGGCTGCTGCAGGTGTGTCCGTTGAATGCAGCGAACCGGCTGATGGGGGAGCGTCGGTGCTGGGGGTTGCTGTGGTGGGGCCGGCTCCGGGATCCATCATCTTACCGTCGTCTCTCCTACGTAAAGAAACCGATTTGGGGATAGATTCAAGCAACCGAATATGCCTGTGATTTTGTAGGTTATAAATCTAAATTTTACCAGAATATGATATTTTCTCTTACAAATAACTTAAGATAAAAATAAAAAAAAATAAATAAAAAAAAAACACATAGAAAATAAAGGAGTTCTTGTCATTATTTATTAGCCAACAAACTAATGAGTTTGATTTCAAATGGTCCCTATGTTTTTAGTGAATTGTAAATATGTAAATAAGTATTGTAAATATGTAAATGGTCCCTATGCATCTTATTTATTTATTTATTTTTAAATAGCAAATAATTAGCAAGTGATTAAATAGCAACGAAGTACAAAAGTACGAGCGAAGAAAAAGTAAAGAGACTACAAAAATAAATGAAAAAAATAGTGAGCAAATCCACTCAGCAAACAACCACAACCCTTTTACTTTTAAATTTACACAATGAGTATAAATTAACAATAATAGTGTCTACTATTTTTGTTGGAGGCACCCTGATATTCTTAAACATGTCGTCTAATACCCACAAGATATGATTAGATGATTAAAAAATAGGATAATTATTTGTCGCGATGATAAATAGATGTTTTTTTATTATTGAAGGTTATGTAGGATAAATAACCTAAACGAAAGTCGTAGTAGCGGTAAAAGTGAACTCGTGCATATAGAAAACATTCAAATCTGACTTCATATGAAAAAGTTATAATTTTTCGAAGTTTCAACTCAGCAGTGCACGACATAAGACTGAAATAGAAATCGGTTGATTGTTAGCTAAAACGATTTAAACAGAAGTTGAAGATCTCTACGATACAATTTCGTCGACACAAAGACAGTTGAGAATGGATGTCATATGTTAGAGTTATGATTTTTATATGAGGTTTAACAGTCTAAGCTCTTTAAAAACATAAATTTAAAAATAAAGTGATAATTAGTCGATGAAGTCGAAAGGAAAGTTGTAGATCTCGTCGATAGGTGCGCGTGGATATAAAGAACATCGAAAACGGAGCTTGTATGAAAAAGTTACAGAATTTACAAAATTTATGTTTTGCTCGACACATGTTTCTAGAAGGTGACAGCTGACATGTGACACAAAACGGTTGGGGAGACATCACTTTAAGTGTTCGGTACGCACCTTGAAAAGTGTGGCGCGTAATCACGAGTTCTGCCTATAAAAGGGGCATCAGCCCCTTATTTGCCTGTACACCTTTCTCAACTTCCTCTCAACCTCTAAACCCGGTTTTTGGGGTCTTTCTTCGGAATTTTGGATTATTTTAGTTTAGCAAAGCTCTGGGGAGCTATTCTTTGACTAGTAGAAGCTCTCGGGTCGAAGTTCTACTAGTGCAATCTCCCGGTTTTCGCTAAAATTTATGTAAGTTAAGCTACATTTATATCGCTTTCAATATAACTTATATTTATAATCATAATCATTGTTATGAACCTATAAGATTTATCAGTGATTCCCCGTAATTATACTGATTTATCTACTTACGAGAGTGATGTCTATGTTGGATTTAGTGAGGTGTTTAAAGTGATATTTCCGAACAATATACTTTGTATACCACACGGACCCTACCTCCGATATGATCCTACCTGGTTATTCCTTACTTGATAGATCTTGATGTAGACATTGTGTAACATTCTAAAGTTATAAGGTGAAAATTTTATTTTTAATTCAACCATAAACACCATTTAACCTTTTTAATCATTCAAGAATATGTCAAAATAAAATAGTTATTAGAATACAATCCCAAAATCATAAGGTTGCGGAAATATGGGTGGATGCATTGCGATCATGTCAGGCCCTTCCCTTTCGAACCAGAAGTACCTAAAACCATAAACATAAACTGTAAGCACAAAGCTTAGTGACTTCCCTTAAAATACCCCATACCATACATATATAACAATCAAAAACATATTGGGTCTATTTCGCCCTCTTCGGTATCTTTCAACCGGTACTGTGTCTATTTCACCCCTTTCGGTATCTTTCAACCGATATCAGATTTATTTCACCCCTACAACTAACACATATAATCATAATAGTAAGAGTCACAGAGACATCAAGCAGATACATACATAACATGTAACTGTCACGAAGACAATCATCATACTACAAACATAATCTAGTGGGCCAATATTGTTGCCTTTGACCCACGGATATAGTGAAGGAAACTCACCTCAGTTCGCTAACACTTCAACTACAGCTCGGGCTACTGGACCGGAGAATCCCCGCACTAACCAGTCAACTACAAACATAATCAATAATTGGGTCACAAACCATAATCAGGACTTAATTCACTAATCCCGACTCCTAGGGTAAAATACTATTTTACCCTTCCCTTCAATTGGCCTAAGTCCATAAGACACACAAGGCCTAATATGGGCCCAATTCCATAAAGGCCCAAAGCCTACATTATCTATTACCATATGTGTCTAAACCTTTCTTTCCCAAAGTCCAAAGCCTTATGATACTTGATCCTCAGGTCACGACCCCGAATTATGAAATGACCCGAACCAGGGTGTTACACATTGGGATTAGTGAGGAATCTATACCGTCATTAATTACTAGGAATATTAGACTAAGACTCAATATGAATCATACTTAGGTCACATTAAAGGAAAAGTTAAAGTGTTAGGTGGAGCGCTGCCAAATTCTATAGTCACCCACCTAAGTCAGGTGAGTACATAGTCCCTTTCATGAATATGATTTTAATACAAGTATTAATTGAAGTATTAAATATCTGTTAAAAATGTTTATATGTGAGCTATATGCGTATTTACTGAAATATGTGTAAGAAATATATTTGATGATATACTACGTGCAAACTATATATGGTTCTATATGTGTTAAGATATATATGTATTATTGCGGGATAATAATAATAATAATAATAATAATAATAATAATAATAATAATAATAATAATAATAATAATAATAATAGAAGTATTATTAAAGAGAAGGATAAAAGTGTATAAATACCTAAATACTTTATGTTAAATATATACACTAAATTAGGATAATGTTTTCTAAATAGAATTGGTATTGGGAGCCTAGTAGTTTGCTTGTTAATGAGATAAGACTTCTTATAGATGCCTAGTTCAATTAAGTTTGATATTGGGTAGTCTCATTCAGAGTATGTTGGTGTAAGTTGGGAATGGATTGTAGGGTTCTGTTCCGTGACATTTTTAGGTGTTGATGATACGAAAATACGTACCGGAGTATGAATCGTTTTCCTTTTTGGATGATCACAAATGGTGGGTCCATATCAGGTAACTATAATGGTATGTCTGGTAATCTCCGAGAGTAAGATGACAACACTTGATCATTATATACGGTCCTGTGAATTTCGTTTCTAGTGTAGTTTATAACCCAAAGACGTAGATGAATTTGGATACCATATTCATTAAATACTCTGATGGCTCAGGTGCCTTTATGACTTTCACCAGCCAAAGAAGCCCCTAGAGGTGTAGTCAAGTCCTTTCTTTTAAACGGTTTATCTTCCTGATAATCATGGACTAAGGTCTATGAGGATCGATTAGGGTGGGTATATATGGGTATGAGGTTTTATAGATATCCAAGTCAGAATTACATGTATATGTTGTTTGTTAATAGTTTGTTTTGTAGGGTTAAGATATATATATATATATATATATATATATATATATATATATATATATATAATAACATTGTAGGATTGAAATTCATATGTACTCACCTCGTGTCCCAACCTAACCCACTCACTTTATATGTATCACATGTATCAAGACTTAAGCTAGATGAAATTGATTAGGATGTTGAGTGATTAAGAGAAAACATGTAATGGTGTTCAGTACCATTAGGTCTTTATGTTGTAACTTATGTATTTGTATTGATTATGACATACATATAATTTTTTTGAGGTAATCTTGTATTAAAAAGATTTTTATATATTGGGATTTTTCGTAAATGAACTATCATGATTTTTAAAGTATAAAGAATGTTCTTTTTGGTTCTGAAAATTTAGAGGATGTCACATCTTGTTCCTGGCAACATGTAAAATCAGTTTCTTGAAAATGAAAGGGTCATTGGATGGATGACTCGACAATACACATATTAATGCACCTTTTTTAGATTTTTAAGAAAGCCACATGTGAAATCCTCCCTTTTAAAACCGTTAAACACCATTTATTTAGAGGTTATATGATCTCAATGTCATTTACTTTGTTCATCAAGATGGAGAAGCATAGGATAGTCATCAAGGAGATAAGGTTTTTGTCGGTTGTCGGAATGAGTGAGTAACTAAAGCTATTGTTCCATATCTTACATGATCTATTCATCTAAGCCCATCCTTTTTATTCAGATCGCTACTATCACTTATTGTGTTTAATCTGCACATTCGTTTTTATAGCATGTTGATTTCAAATGATGTCAGCTAGGATCCTATATATCTGAAAAATAAACTCAACTCCCAATAGGTTTTTGTAAGGTATAAATTATCATATTTTAATGGTAGTAAGTTTTTATTCATTGATGTTGACTTTGTTGTGTGACAACTGAGAAAAATTACGTCAGAAAAAGATTAAATGTAATAACTTAGCCTCGTATTGTTTGATTTATACCATAATATAATCAAATATGTTGTTACATTTAGAGTTAAATCGACTATTAGGCTAAATTAGCATCCAAAAAGTTGTACCTTCTTTTAAAACAGTTTAGATATTTAGATAGTACTCGTCGACGTGATCTCAAAGATTAATATCATGTCCAATGTCATAACTAATTGGTAAGACTTACATTAATATCATGGTCATTTTTGGGTTGCCTTAGTGATCCAAATAATATTAGAAAGTTATGAGAGAGATATATAAATAGTTTATTAATTGTTCATAAGATGATAAAATAATTAGAAATTAGTTTAGAATTGATTTGGAATTAATTCAAAGTACATGATTAAATGTTAACTATTCAATAGTTGAATAATGAAAGGTTTTAGATCCCTGAAAGGGTGGATGAAAATCAGCTTAAGATAAGGCTAAGGATTTTCATCCAAGGCTATACAATGAAGGAAGGTTTGGATTTTAGATAAAATATATTATTTGATTATTATCTTTATCTAGTTGCCAATTCAAATCAGTTTTCTTTTCAAGCAACCTAAGAGTTTTTGTTCTCTCTTGATTAAATCCTTAGTCGATATTTATTGTTTTAATGATTAATCTTCTTACATCTAATAGTTTGGAATTGTTGCCTTTGATTTTTTAATTTATTTAAATAAAGTGGGGTAGGTAATGTAATGTAAGGTGAGGTGGAAGTGTGGTTAGGGTGTGTTTATTTAAATAAATTAAAAAATCAATGGCAAAATAGTATTTTTAAGGTAAGATAGGGACCAAGCGCGCAACAAAAACAAACAGTAGGGACCTTCCAAGTTAAAAAAAAATAAGTTAGGGACCAAACGTGCAAGTTACCCCAAACCATAGGGATCATTCGTGTAATGTACTATTTAGTTTAAAATAACAACTTTACCAAACTTAAATTATACAAGAGGCACTGCATTTTTCATGGTTGTGCTTCATTGTTGAAGTATATCGACCAACATATAGGGAGATAATTGGAGGTCGTTGAGGCCAATAAAATTAATAACCCTAAATCCTTCACACTAAAATAGTGTGTAGTGGTAAAGATGTCAAATCCGTGGAGATTTGTTCAATTTTATAACTCTATCAAAAATCTCTTTGTAAAAATACTTGTAAAATAACAATAAAAGTAAAAAATGGGGGTTTTGATCTTTTCAAATACTTGAAATAAACTAGAATTAAACTAAGATTTAAATGGACAATTTAAACAAAAACAAGAGTTTGATATAAAATCAATAAGAGAAAGATAGTTGGCTTAAGGTTTCCTCACTTTGATTTTTTGATGAACATATCATTAGAGTCCAATGGTGCAATACTTGTTTTAATTCCTTAATTTGGTTATAGTAATCCAATAAGCTTGAGATTACCTAGACTTTTCTTAGTTGTTAAAATGGTTAGAGAAGCTCATAACAATTCCCTTAGTCAAAGTCACAATTTCCATTAAGCATGTAATTAGTGAAGGTCAACTAGCATTAAGAACAAAAAAGTTACCAAATCCAAGAGAAGTCAAATGCTTTCACTACCATGTTGGAGAAAATGTTTTTATGATTGTGTGAAGCAAAACTAACACAAAAAAAATCATTTGTTGCTTGCTAATTTGAAGATCCTTTAATTAATCAAGAAATTAGCCAACTAATCACCATAAGCATATTTAAACTCATGAATAAAAACATACAAGTAATAATATGATTTTAAAACATATAACATTCTCATAAAGATTCAAAAACAAGTTCATGGAATCTTCAACATTCAACAAAAGTCAAAGGATTTCACCAAAGTCAACCAAGTTTTGTCTAGCTAAGCATTGCTAAACTCAAGAAAACAAGATAAGAAAAGATTGTACCAAACATTCAACAAAATTTAGAGATCAAAAGATGATGTTATTCAATGTTCTTGGCCTTCAAAGTCTTCAAAATCTCTAGAGAAAAGGCTCCAAAGTCGGATGTGCCAGTGTTTCAAAAGAAACCCACCAAACTTGCTCAAATAGAAGCCAAAAGTAAAATCACGAACCCACGCGGGCCGCGTGGAAATCTTACGCGAGTCGCGTGAGCTGATGGAGAATGGGCCTTTTTCATTTGTTGGGCTTGAACTGCTTAGTTCACTAGCCCAGTTTAAGTCGACCAGCTTCTAGCCCATTTTTCTTCAAGTTCTCTTCAATTTGAGCTCAATTTGACCTTTCCAAATCCTCCAAAGCTCTCGTAATCACCCGATCATCAATCTCCGCACACTCGAAAATTCTCCCACATCTTCAAAATTTAAAGTTTAATAATTCTTCCAAGCCTTCAAGTAATTTACAAGCCCATTCCATGCATTATTTCCATAGTTATCAAGCCCAAAATTCCTGACGACTTCTAAGCCCAATCGCTTCCCAAAGATCCCGCTCCGCTACTCTCCGTAAAACCTTCAATTACGCTCATGAAATTCGAAAGTACCCGAAAGTGGTCATAAAATAACAAAAAGGAAAATATGCATGAAAATTAACTAAAATGTGAATGAAATATGCTAAAATAAACTATTAAAAAGAAGTAAATAAAATGAAACTATCAATAATGAATGCATGTTCCACATTTATGTGAGGGAAATCTGCGAAAAAGTCCCAAAATTTTAGGCCAATTTATGATCTAGTCCTAAATTAAATTTCATTAACGAAAAAAGACAAAAAAAACCGACTAATTTAATCATTTTAGCCCTCTTTTACCTTTTTAACAGGTTACTGCTGATGTGGCATGCCAAGTGGCGTGCTACGTTGACATGGCAACTGATTTCATTTTTAATTTTCTTTTATTCTTTAATAATTTTAAAATTAAAAAATAAAAAATATCCCCCCTTTTCTTTCCCATGTTTCCTTTCTTCTTCCTTGAATCTGCAAATTTAATGATACCGTCAGAGAAACAAATCCGGTGAAGCATCTGTCCACTAGGTTTTGTCCCTCGACAATCATCGTCTTCCTCTGCTTTTACTTCTTCCATATATGGTTTCTTGTCTTCCACCAAATCGGTAATCTCCCTCACTCTTTCTTTATCTCACAAATCCATCTCTCACTTCTCTATCCTATTTCTAAAGTCCGACACCTCCCCTATCACCCCCAACACCTTCTGCTACCACCACCACCACTCATCACTCAATGACTCAAACCTAAAAGTTGAACCATAAACCTGCAAATAAAACATTACTTAACCCTAACCGGTAACTCAAAGAAGAGGGATATGCAAATCGTATAAGCAGGTTCAAATCCCCAAATCGTCTTCGTCGATGGTCCTCCTCTGTAATGCGATTCAAGCATACTGACAACAAGAACGACTCTCGTGCCAAATCAAAAGAATGATGAAGCTTTTTATGACGATGGAGACAGAGAGGGGATCGCCGGAGATTCATGTGATTTCTTCAGGGATGATGGAGATCGGGGTTTTGGATTTTTGGACGTGAAGATAGGGGGAAGAGTTTCCCGAAGAGGTCCTGTGAAGTGGCCAAATTTTGACTTCAAGGGATGTGCTCCGGTGGTGGTTGTCCAAAAGTGATGACATTATGGTTCTTCAAGTGTTAAGAGAATAGGGAGGAATAGATATATGTAAAAAGGAATGTATGGGGTGGGGAGGTAAAGTTTGGGATTTTGGTTTTGAAGGTGAAGGTCACTGGTTCAAATCAACATGCATCCTTTTTATTTAATTTGACTTTAGAATTTATTACATTAAATATAAATGTTATTGATAAATTCATAAGAGTCTTTCAGTTCGATTGGTTAAGAGCATGATTTTCAATTTGAAGGTCACACGTTCGAGTCCCCCTCCTCTCGTTTTTATCCTGATAATCTGATTTTTCAAATAATGAAGAAATGCCACATCAACTGCCAAAAAGTTTACTTGGCGTGTCACCTCATCAAGCAACCTACCGAAAAGGTAAAAGAGGGTTAAAGTGATTACATTAGCCGGTTTTCTGTCTTTTTTCGTTAATGAAATTTAATTTAGGACTAGATCGTAAATTGACCTAAAACTTTGGGACTTTTTCGCAGATTTCCCTTTATGTGATTATATTGGTGTATTTATGCTATGCCACGTCATGTTAACTACTTCATTATTAGTTAGACTTTTCTGTTTTAATCAGTTAGGCTCATATTAGTTTAGCTCATGTTAGTAGTGCACATTAGCATAGATAAATCTGATGTATATATATCATTTCCAGTTGAATGAAACATAACAGAAAAGATTATCTCTTCATTTTGTGAATTGTAACATGGTATCAGAGATTATGCTTTCGTCTGTGATCTGAACTCTGTTCAAATTTTTTTTGTTCTTCATTTCGAATTGATTCCCCTTCTTCTTTTCAGATCGTTTTTTTTCATCAATGATCTTTGTTTGATTCTGCCTAATTTTCCTGTAAAATTGTTTCTTTCTTTCAATTGATTGTTACAATTGACCTACTTCTTGAATCATGTATGAATCTCAAAATAGCAATTATGTAGATCATAATGATCCATATTATCTTCACCATTCGGATAGTCCAGGATTAGTTCTTGTTTCACAAGTTCTCACTGGCGAAAATTATGCTTCATGGAGCAGGTCCATGAATATTTATCTATCTGTCAAAAACAAATTTGAGTTTGTTGATGGAAGTCTCCCTAAGCCTAATAATTATAATCCATTTAAACTCAAGTCGTGGATCAGAAACAATAATATTGTTATCTCATGGCTTTTGAATTTAATCTCTAAAGAGATCTCTGCATCTGTGATTTACCTTGATACTGCTGTAGCAATCTGGAAAGAACTCAAGGAGTGATTTCAGCAAAGCAATGGACCTAGGATCTTCCAGATCAAGAGAGATCTGATGAATCTTGTTCAAGGCCAAGACTTTGTAAGTAATTACTTCACCAAACTGAAAGTTTTTTGGGAGGAATTGTCGAATTATAGTTCCAATTGTACATGTGGATTATGTATTTGTGGAGGAGCAAGAGAGACAGAACAGGTTATGAGTTTCCTAATGGGTTTAAATGATACCTATGCTCAAATTCAGGGACAAATTTTACTCATGGATCCTTTGACATCTGTGAATAAAATTTTCTCATTGGTTATTCAAGAAGAACGACAGAGAGATGTTGGTTTGAATCAGTCAAACACTCCTCTCATGGCATTTAATGTTCGAAGTAACAATTCTAGCAACAAATTTCAGAATCATCATAATTCAGGCTCTAATTACAAGAATAATGGCAAATCCCCATTTTGTACTCATTGTAAGAGACCTGGACATGTTCAAGATAAATGCTATCGATTGCATGGGTTCCCTCCAAGATACAAAAACAAACAATCAAATGATAATCGAATTAATTCCATTTCATTCCATCAACCTGAAGCTAGAGTCACAATTAACAAAATGCCCCTGTTACTGAACATGAAGCTGTAATAAATCTGACAAATGCCTAATGCCAACAGCTTATTGCATTACTCTCTAGGAAATTGGCTTCTACAAACATAGTGACTGCCTCTAATGAAGCCAACACAAGTAATCACTATATTCTCAATCTTACTGCTGGACATTATGAGTAAAATGTCTGAATTTTAGATTCAGGGGCAACTCGCCATATGTGTAACAACAAAGGTTTGTTTTCTAATATGAAAGAAATTGCAAATACAAGAGTTCTTTTACCAAATCAATCAAGAATTTTAGTTCATTATATGGGAAACATCAAGCTCAATGCACATTTTCTTCTTAGATATGTTTTGTTTGTCCCACAATTTGAACTAATCTTATCTTTATCACATCCATCACTAAACCACAGACTATTACAGTAAAAAACTTTCATGATTTTGCCATTATAATGCAGATGGAGGACAAGATGATGATTGGCAGGGGTAAAGTACAAGCTGGCCTATATGTTCTTGAAGATACATCATCTACTTTTACAGTACCAATCAATGTTGTTTCTTGTCACAAGTAGCATCAAAGATTTGGTCATCCCTCATTCAATAAACTCCAGATGCTTGATAGTATTCATGTATCAAATAAGGAATTTGATAGTATTCCATGTTTAATTTGTCCTTTAGCAAAACAGAAAAAGTTGTCTTTCCCTTCTTTAAACAATGTCAAACCTAATCAATTTGATTTAGTTCATTGTGATATATGGGAGCAATATTGTGTTAATTCTCATTAGGGGCATAGATATTTCATTACTTTGGTTGATGATTGCTCGAGATTTACTTGGATTTATTTGGTTAGACAAAAGTCTGATGCTCAAACAGTTACTCCAAAGTTCTTTCAAATGATTCATACTCAATTTGGAGTCAGTATTAAGACTTTTAGATCAGACAATGCCAAGGAATTAACTTTTACTGAATTTTTTTGAAGAGAAAGGTACCATGCACCAATTTTCTTGTGTTGAAAGACCACAACAAAACTCTATTTTGGAAAGGAAACATCAACATTTGCTGAATGTGGCTCAAGCTTTGTATTTTCAGTCAAAGTTGCCTATCATTTACTGGTCAGAATGCATTCTTCATGCTACATTCTTAATCAACAGAACACCTTGCAAATTACTTGGTAAATTTTCTCCATATGAAAAGCTACACGAGATGAAACCTGATTATTCCAAGCTTAAATCATTTGGTTGTTTAGCCTTCGTTTCTACACTTAACTCACAACGTACCAAATTTGTCCCTCGTGCCAAAATATGTGTTTTTGTGGGTTATCCTCCTGGAATGAAAGCTTTCAAATTTATAGATCTTGAAACAAGGCAAATCTTTAATTCTCGAGATAGTGTCTTTCATGAGGATATTTTTCCATTCACTCAAACAAAAGGTCAAAATATTGTTAATCCTTTTCCATTTCATACCTTACCTGTTGTTCTTGATTCTAGTTTGGATGATGATACAGAACTTTATAATACCATTTCTCATGATCATTCGTCTTTTTCTGAAAATGATGATCATCCACAATTGCCTATCTTAAATAGACCACAAAGAACCAGTTCTAAGCCTACATATCTCCAAGATCACCATTGTAATCTAATTCAAAATGAGTAAGTTGTATCAAAGGCTAGATGTCCTATTTCCAAATCTGTTGATTATTCCAAGTTGTCTCCTACACAGAGGGCATTCTCTTTGGCTATCTCAGCTGAAACAGAACCAAAGAGTTATAAAGAAGCTGCCTTGTCCAAAGAATGGTGTACAACAATGACAGATGAATTACATGCATTAGAGACAAATAATACTTGGTCAGTTGTACCCTTACCTGCAGACAGAAAAGCATTGGGCTGTAAATGAGTTTTCAAAATCAAAAGAAGGGCATATGGGTCCATTGAGAGGCATAAAGCTCGTTTGGTGTCAAAGGGCTTCAACCAACAAGAAGGCATTGACTTTATTGACACTTTTTCACCAGTTGCTAAATTAGTTACAGTAAAATTACTCCTTGCATTAGCTGCACAACATTCATGGCCTTTATTGCATCTGGATGTCAATAACGCTTTCCTTAATGGTGATTTAGTTTATGATGTTTACATGCAGTTACCATAAGGCTATATACCACCTAAAGGTTTTCCTTCTAATACCAAACTCGTATGTAAACTACAAAAATCCCTCTATGGCTTAAAACAGTCTTCTAGACAATGGTATGCAAAGTTTTCTTCATTTCTAATCAAAGAAGGCTTCATTCAATCAAAGGTTGATTACTCCTTGTTTTACAAAGGTTCTGGTTCTACCTATGTGGTTTTGTTGGTCTATGTTGATGACATAGTATTAACTGGTGTGTCTTTGGGTGAAATAAACTTAGTGAAATATCGCTTGAGTAATGAGTTTAAACTTAAGGATTTGGGCAACCTCAAGCATTTCTTAGGTCTAGAAATTGCAAGATCTAAACAAGGTATTGTTGTCTCCCAACGAAAATATACATTAGATTTGCTTCAAGATACAGGCAAGCTTGCTACTAAAACCACTGGTTATCCAATGGATCCAAAGCTTAAAATTTCCAATTTTGATGGAGATCCTTTAGATGATCCTGCACAATACAGACGCTTAATTGGAAGACTAATGTATCTGACCATTACCAGGCCAAATATAACATATGCAGTACATAGATTGAGTTAATACATTACATATCCTAAAAAGCCACACATGGAAGCTGTCACTCATTTGTTAAGATACTTGAAACATAATCCGGGTCAAGGTTTGTTTTTGTCATCCAAGCAATCTTTACAACTGCGGGCATTTAGTGATTCGGATTGGGCTGGTTGCCCAAACACAAGAAGGTCAATCACTAGGTTTTGTATCTTCATTGGTGATTCATTAATTTCTTGGAAATCTAAGAAGCAAACAATTGTTTCAAGGTCATTTATTGAAGCTGAATACAGGGCATTAGCTGCAACTACAAGTGAGATTATATGGCTCAAACATTTGTTACAAGCATTTAAGATTGACACATTACAACCAACTCTTCTCTTTTGTGATAATGAATCGGCAATCAAACTTGCTTCTAATCCCATCTTCCATGAACGCACGAAACATATTGAACTTGATTGTCATTTCATACGTGACAAAGTGATTGATAAAACAATTAAACTGATGCCTATTCGATCTCAACGTCAATTGGCTGACGTGTTCACTAAACCTCTTCCTAAAGCAAAGATGTGATGCCTATTCGATCTCAACATCAATTAGCTGATTTGTTCACTAAACCTCTTCCTAAAGCAAAGATGGTTCCTTTATTATCCAAGATGGCTCTTCAAGATATTTTTCAGAGTCCATCTTGAGGGGAGATATTGGTGTATTTATGCTATGTCACGTCATGTTAACTACTTCATTATTAGTTAGATTTTTCTGTTTTAATCAGTTAGGCTCATATTAGTTTAGCTCATGTTAGTAGTGCACATTAGCATAGTGATAGGCTCGAAAAGATTCTCTCTTCATTTTGTGAATTGTAACAGATTAGGAGATACCCGAAGAGAGAAAACTTGTAGCCGATGCCACAAAAAAGTGTTTGAGTTGCCGGTCTTAATTAATAATTGATATGTCATTGTCTGGTTCATCAAGTAATGTTTGATTTAAATAAACAACCTCTAAAATGGAGATTATATCAGTTGAAGTTTGGATCATATTGACCTCATCATGAAGATCAAACAGTTCAACATGATTTCCATTTAAGTTATTTGCGTTGTCGGTCAATGTAATCCGTACTTTCTAATCGAGAAGGTGACACCTGAACAACTTCAATTAACTCTCTCATACTGTCAGGCATGGTAATAAATGAGTGTCAAAGGTCGATGGTTTTGAGGCAAGTAATGTAATCTCTAAATAAGTGGCCTTACAAATGTTTAAACTGTGTTATGAAGTCCAAGGTAGTTATGTCAACTATATTGCGTTGTTCAACCTCTGTGTGCCACTTTCGATTCTTAAGAAGATAGTGACAAAAGTGATAAGTAGATTGTTAACAAAATTATACATCAACGATCGACAATAACTATAAAATAAATGTGATTGGTTCAATAAAAAAACATCATATGCAACAACCCAAATTCTAATTATAGAATAATTAGACTTAATGGCGTCGTATAACACACAATCTTATACAACAAAAAACATCTAAATCCCCCTTTTAAGTTTTAACTCCATCAGACAACAAAAGGAGAAAAGGCCATCTCCAACAAGTTGTCACTAATGACTAAACATTGTCTATAATAAGCAAACTAATCAAGAAAATAAAGAAGATGATAGTTTTCAACATAGAAAAAACTAGATAGATAATTAGCATCATCATCATCAATAAGTCATAAGAGGTGACCCACTGCAATGGACATCAGAAGCATCAGAAACCCTTTGTCTAGGAGACAACGTGTTACTTGCTGCAAGATCAACCTCAAGATTAATAATGCTTTTCCTCTTTTGACTATCGAATTTCACCTTCGACTCTTCTTCTACACCTTCAGATATCGGGGTCAAAGAGACTCCTTGCTTCTCTTGGTTAAGAAGCATCGCTTGAGCTTCTTCCACTATCGATGGATCCTCTTCAGCAGCGTACAAGATCCTCTGTATCGCATCAATAATCTGCGAATAATCCAATGTAAGCAAAAAAGTTGCAAGCCATAAAAACGAACTTGAGAGAGACAAAGAGACAATACAGGCAAGTTTGCGATATTAGGAGATTGGCACAGGATTTCGATATCCCTCAGCTTTGCAAAGTAGAAATCTCTTTCTTTTTCAAGACTATCCATTGTTAGCTTTAACTCTGTGATCTGCATAATCAGTAGTAATTTAACAAATATGTGAGCCTGTAAGTGTTGGAGAATCTGGATTACTGTTTGTGTGACCATGGTACCTGTTGATCGTATACAGAGACGTTTGGAGTTGCAGAAGGTGGTTTAGAGGTCTTGACAGGTGGAGCTGCTGAGTGTGCAGAAGATGGATCGCCTCTTCGAGTGGAGTGATGCTTAGGTGCACCTGTGGAGCCTCTGGTTGGTTGTGTTGGTGCGGATTTCCTGCTTACATCTTTCCCACCTTTGCAGGATTCTCTTCTTTCAGCAGGATTGTAACTATAGCATGAAATGGAAGCAGCTAATTAACAACTTCAACTAATTGAAGAACTCATATAACAGTTAATGGTAAGGACTTACTTGTGATGACCACCACCGCTGACAGAATCACAGTATTTCTTCATCCATTGCATGAATTCAAGGTTATCCAGTGGTCTTCCTTTCACTAGTTTGCTCACCTCAATGTGCTGTAGCATAAAATTAGTTAATAACAGCATTCCATATAAATACAATTACTAAATACTAAGCACAATTCGAGAATCATAAAGAAGGAAAAACCTTTGTGATTTTCAATTTGTTGAAAACGTCTTGAAGAACCTTATAGTTCTGAATCATATCGTACTCTGTCTTGGCGTCGAAATTGACCTTGTGCATCGGTACGATTCCAGGATGTGCGGCATCCATTAGCTGACAGTGAACTGCGCCGGAGCACGCCTGCAACAATCAGATCCGTTCAAATCTCTAAGTTTAGTCATTCTAAATACACACAATTCACGATCTAAACAGAAATAGAGAAACTACCTCTAGATTTTTATGCTTAATGATCGATGATAAAACATTCCAAACCACAAATAACAACAATTCAATAAATTCATCTAGGTATAAATTTGGGGATAAAACAAACCTCTTCAACTTTGGAGAGACTGAGTTGGAGACTGGAGTTAATCCAGGCTAAGATCTCCGTTCTACCGACGAAGTAAGCAGCATCCATCATTCCGATGTTAGTGGCCATCTTCGAAGTCTCTCTCTCTTTCTGACTGTTCTAGAGAGAGAAAGATGTGTATGAAAGAGATGGGAGAAAATTGACGCAGCAACGCTCCTGTAAAGAGAAATAACGGTGCGTTTGTTTGAAATGAGAGTTGAAGGCGGGATTTATACGACTTTATGTGATTCAAAAGCGGAGGAAACCCCAACGGCTAGAAAAACCAGAAAACCAAAATTTGGCAGCCCACCTGGGCCAAAGCCTAGGGCAGCAATGGGTCTATTATTTTTTGGGCCCTAACTTTGATCTATTTGTTGACTACTGATTATGGTATTTTTCTAGAATTTTCAACATTAGTTCTGAATATTTCTGATTTTTTTTTTCTAGAATTCTTAACATTAGTTTTCTGATCTCTGGAATTTTGTTAGCGTTGATTCATTCACTTATATGTTTTGAATTGGTAATTCTCTAGTATTCTGAACATTACATCTGATTTGTTTCGTTATTCTAGCATTATTAACATTATTATCTGTTTGATTTAAATGGAAGTATGTAAGTGATAGAATAAGATGAATTTGTTATTATGTTTTTAAGATACAACAAATTGATTGTTAAGTCTCTTATAGTTGAAAAGCTGAAGGATTTTAAATTTTTAATGAACCTTCTATACACTTATATACCCTAGAAAGAACCATCTGTGTGGTTATTCATTTCTAACTTGATATTCACATTTTAAAGGTTGTTTGAGTGTTCATCTAAAAACTCGTTATTAACTTATTCGTTTATTGAAAAATCAATAAGTTCAAAAAAAAATGTTTGAATACCTAAGAACTTTTAAAACTCCTTTTTTAATTTAACTTATAACTTATTATGATAAAAAAAACAAACAAAAGATAAAATTTTAACAATTTTTTTTAACTAATTGATTTATTGACTTTTGCTTCTAAAAAACTAATCCTAACATTTTAAAAACTATTTTTCCCACCTTCATAACTTAATAAAACATTTTCTAGTAAAAGTCATTTTCAACTTCAAAATAACCATCTTGTAACTTTTATCTTCATCCTTCTTTATGTAATTTCATCTTTATGGTAATTTAAGTGAGTTGACATTTACAAACATTTGAGTAAAAATGATGTAACTAATGAATTATATTCTCTATTTTTAGATATATAATTTTATATTTGTGGAACTGTTATAAACAAAGGAAACAGATGTGACAAGTGGTGTGTCAAAACTCAAAAGAGATAGTAATTGGTGTGTCGTGTGGTTAATTGTTTTCTATTTGAAAAACATTTAATGGAGCAAAATGCATCTTTGAAACCTCTTTTTGTATGATTAAATGTGGCTTAAACATCTTTTTGGTGTGTCGTGTGGTTAATTATTTCAACTCAACCCAATATGTTTATTTAAACGAGTTGATATTTCCAACCTAACACAACATTTTAAATAAATGGGTTGTCATCGGGTTGACCTGTTTATATAGTTCCTAACACAACATATTAAATAAATAGGTTAAACTTGGGTTAACCCATTTAAATTCAATTAAATAAATTATAAAATTAAATATTATATCACTTAAATTAGAAAACGTAAATAAAAGTTTATAATTATAACAAAAACACAATTCTAATTCATAAATACAAATAAATTGTTCAAATACCATTAAAACAATTTAGTCTTACAATGATTTTGGAGAGTGAACAATATTATCGACACTAAAAAAAGATATAAATTAGGATTGAATTTTATTAAACATAGATAATAATAATAATGCAACATTATAATTTACAAATTAATACTTTGATTAATACATGATAATATTTAAATAATATTAAATTATATATATATATATATATATATATATATATATATATATATATATATATATATATATATATATATATATATATATAAAAAAGTTAAATGGGTTCACGGTTGAAAATGAGTTTATAATTTTTACCTGAGCCAACCTATTTGGCAAGCTCTACTCAAAGTTAAGCCCATTTTATATAACAACTATCCAATAGTCTGAGGGGCTGATATGTAACATATTTTGGGTTTACATTTTTACCCAAATTTAAAGCGATACGTTAGGGTTTAGACACAAAGCAGCACTCGTTTCCTTCAAGCTCCCGAAAATGGCAGACAACGGAGTGCTGCCGGTCGACAAGTTAACAATTTCCGAAACCGTCAAAGAAGCCGAGTTCTCACAGCGTGTACTGGTTCGATCGATTTTGGGCCGTCCTGACGGCGGCGCTGGACTTGCTGGGCAGACCTTAAAGGTAGGCGGCTGGGTGAAGAAAGGGCGAGAACAAGGCAAAGGTTCATTTGCCTTCCTTGAACTTAACGATGGATCATGTACGGCGAACCTCCAGCTTATAATATACTCCGATGTGGCGCCGCTAGGCCAGTTTACTCCGACCGGTACTAGCCTGCACGTGGAAGGTGTGCTTCAGATGCCTCCTGCAGATAAACAAGGGAAACAGTCGATTGAACTAAAGGTTTCAAAGGTTCTAGATGTTGGAGCTGCTGATCCCGCGAAGTATCCATTGCCCAAAACGCGATTGACACTTGAATTTCTTAGGGATTACGTTCATCTCCGACCGAGAACCAATACTGTGAGTTTTTCATTTCGTTGATCTTAGTTTCTAGATACTGCATATTTGATCTGCTTAGTTTCAAAGTTTGTTTCTGTTACTATTTCAGATTTCTGCTATTGCCCGAATTCGTAACGCACTAGCTTATGCAACTCACACGTTCTTCCAAAAGCATGGATTTCTCTATGTCCATACTCCAATCATCACCACTAGTGATTGTGAAGGCGCTGGAGAGATGTTTCAGGTCACAACTTTAATAAACGATTCAGAAAAACTTGAAAAGGAACTCCTTAAGAATCCCCCTCCGTCCCAAGAAGATGTAGATGCAGCCAGGGCTGCTGTCAAGGAAAAAGGTGGAATAGTTGCCAAATTGAAGTCTGATAAAGCTGATAAATCTGCAATAACAGTTGCAGTTGCTGAACTTACTAAAGCTAAAGAAACTCTTTCGAAGATTGAAGAGAGATTCAACCAGAAACCTGGTATCCCAAAGAAAGATGGGAAGGTTGACTATAGTCAAGATTTCTTTGCACGCCAAGCCTTTTTAACTGTTTCTGGACAACTTCAAGTTGAGACCTTTGCTTGTGCCCTCAGCAGTGTTTACACTTTTGGCCCAACTTTTCGTGCTGAACATTCTCATACTTCAAGACATCTTGCAGAATTCTGGATGGTTGAACCAGAAATAGCATTTGCTGATATTGAGGTACATTGCTTATACAATGCAGAATGCACACACTTCTTTACTGAATCTCCAAGAAAATGGATTTGATTTGTTCATATTCCTATGTTTATGCAGGATGATATGAAGTGTGCAGAGGCATATGTTAGGTTTATGTGCCAATGGTTACTCGACAACTGTCTTGATGACATGGAATTTATAGCTGAAAAGTTTGACGAACACGCCATTAATCGTCTAAAAATGGTTGCTTCTACCAATTTTGTACGCCTTACCTACACAGAAGCAGTGACCATTCTTGAAGAAGCTGTTTCTAAAGGCCACCAATTTGAGAACAAAGTAGAATGGGGAATTGATTTAGCATCTGAGCATGAAAAGTAGTCTTTTTTTTCTCTTTCTATTTTCAACCTGACAATCTGTATATTGTATATTCAACATGTACACTAATTTCAAGATTTTGCATTGTGTAGATACCTAACAGAGACAAAATTCGAGTCCCCTGTGATTGTATACAACTACCCAAAAGGGATCAAAGCATTTTACATGAAAGTTAACCCTGATAACAAAACAGTAGCTGCCATGGATGTTCTTGTCCCAAAGGTAATGTTCTTTTGAGAAATCATACATCAAAACTTTAGACATTAATTAATACCCTTTGTTTTGTTTTCCAATAGGTTGGTGAACTAATTGGAGGAAGTCAAAGAGAAGAGAATTACGAGGTCATCAAAGAAAGGTATGATTTTTTTTGTTTCAGTAATTTGTTAATTGTGTATATGCTTAAAAAAATATATATAATGAAATTTGATTTGGTATGCAGGATTCTTGAAATGGGGCTTCCACTTGAGCCATATGAGTGGTACCTTGACTTGAGGCGCTATGGAACTGTGAAGCACAGTGGATTTGGATTAGGGTTTGAGAGGATGATTTTGTTTGCAACTGGAATTGATAATATTAGGGATGTAATCCCATTTCCAAGGTTTCCAGGAAGAGCAGATCTTTGAGGTACTTCTAAAGATACATAAACATATATCAAGATCATTCCTTTTGTTTTATATTTATTAGCAAGTAAGTTTTACTTTTAAAAAAGTTTGTGAAACCGATTTGGATACATTACTTTGTAAGATTTTGTTGCCACTTGCTGCTTTATTTTACTGTTGGTGATGTTATAGACTTTTATTTTATTTTATTTCCCAAGTGTGACAATTTGGGGATTCAACATTGCATGTATTGGTTGCCCTAGCCCCAATTTTGATCAGATTGTATATATACAAAGTTAAATAGGTCAAAGATCAACTACAAAAAGATTTAGGTCCATGCAAGTGCTCTATGTGAGTTGAAGTTAGTCGATCCTTTGTAGCTTTTATAATCAGTTATAGAAAATATGATACAAAATTAAAACCTTAGAGTTTTTGATGTTGGGGTCACCATAAGGGTGTGCGAATTGGCTATCTGTTAGGCTCATTTTTCATACGAGTTTCAAATGATATATGATTCTTTTCCTCTTCTCGGTTGTCTCCTCCACATCCCCTGAAAAACAACATTATCACCATGAACACGCTCAAAAACCTTGCAGTTTTTATTCGTGTCAATCTTGTAAAGCTCCGGGAATGAATCTTTAAGAATACCACATCCCCATCCTTTGTCTTTTCGAAATCCACATCCCCTAACCTAAAAATCCCATTTGATTTGATAAATTGAGAACTAAATCCCCGAAATCCCATTTGATTTGATAAATTGAGAACTCAATCTTATTTGCAATTTCTTCATTACAACCTTTGCTTATCTCCCCTCAAGCTTCAAATTCCTTTAAATAGTTAAAAATTCCATTTTGAAAACTTCCCAGTAGTCCTAAAATTTAAAAGTAAAGCCGCATGGCCCTAATGCGATGTCATTGCTACAACCCCAAACAAAATTTTTAATCTCCTCCATAGAAAAGGGGCCTTCCAAACCATCCTTGTCTTCACTCGAAATCTTCTTGAATCTTCCATTCACTAGTTCTAGTCTCACCATATTGCTCTCATTAAATTTAGAAGAGAAAAATTGCCAAACTTCATCCTTGATCAGTTCCCCAGTCCCCCTTGATATTAAGGGGGTGTTTGGCTAAGCTTGTTAAGGGCTTATTTTTCTATCTTATTTTTTAGGGCTTTTGACTTAGAAGTCCTTAAGTTTGTGAGGTTTTGTTGGTTTTGTCCCTATGACGATTTTTTGTTTGTTAATGTCCAAAATTTTCCAACTGTTTTTTATTTTTGCCTTTGCTACCTATAATAATAGGTGTCTAGGGACAAAACCGACAAAATTTAACAAACTTAAGGACTTTGGACTTTAAGTTAAAATTTGATAAAAATATATAAGATTTATAAACTTGAGTTTTTTTTTTTTTTTTTTTTTTTTTTTTTTTGCAAATTTGAAAAACATACTTAAAGTAAAAACATCAAAGATTTGTAAAAAGGACAAAAGTGAAAAAATCTTGGCAATTTTGGACATTAACGAATAAAAAATCGTCACAGGGACAAAACCAACAAGACCTGACAAACTTAAAGACTTTTATGTCAAAAACCCTATTTTGTATAAACTCATTTTTTCTAGCTTATTTTTCATGAGATCGGTTTATTTTCTTAGTGTAAGTCATAATAAACTCTTAAGTTGGAAAACAAGTTAGAAAAAATGAACTTATAAAAAATAAGCTCGAAAAATAAGCCCGAAAAATAAACCTTTAATAAGCTTAGCCAAACACCCCCTAAGACCATTTATTCTACTCTTTTTCTTGTTGCCATTAATTATGCTATGAAAAAAAAATGTTGTTCTCATCTCTTTAGACATCCCATCTAAGCCTTGACTTCTGTTTCAAATCAAGTTTTCTTAAATGACCAATTTCACTAAACATATTCCTCTAGAATTTTCTCTCTACTCGTCGTTTGCAACTCCAAATCGTCTATCTTTGCAATTAGCTCAGTGAATTCCTTATTTTCTTTATCTAGACTCACACCTCTAATTTCTGATATCGTTTTTTAGCCCCTGGAATATTTTAAGAAGATTCAAATTAACTTTCCTATTTTCAACCACCTTATCTCAAGAGTCTACTATAATGTCTGAATTCTGAAACCATCAAGGAGGAGCCAAAAATTGAAGAATTTAAATGGAATGGGCCCATAATATGAAGTTTATGTGATCAAAACAATGGGACAATAATCCAAGTACAACCTCAGTAAAACTATAACAACATCTGATGACCAACGTGAAAGAATTCTGTAATTATGAAGGAAACGATCAATCTTGCTCAAACTTTTTTCCATCCGGACTCTTCCACGCAAATTTCTAAACCCCATATTAAAATAAAAAGTTCAACCTCACAAATGAACGAATTAAAGTTTTCCGTAATGTACTCGAATCATGTGTTATCATAGATAACCAAATCACACCTCATTAAAATATCCCATAAATAACCAAATCCCATTTCTACCATCTTTATCTATCTTAAATTGTTCCATAGAGATAATCGCTCAACATTATCACTCGAACGTAGACATTCACCAAGCTGACTTTTTTTATGATCCTATTCCAAACTACGGAAACCATAATAAAAGACTTAGAGCATTGGGTATGGGCTGGTGTTATAACGCCATCTTACATACCACGTCAACCTTAACACCACCATAACACCATGTAGGAAATGGTGTTCCAATGTTATAACTTGTTAAGAGGTAGAAAAAGGTAGAGAGAGAAAGAGAGGAGGAAGAAAAATTATTTTGATTGGTTCTTATTCCCGTTTCAATAAGTTGTGACGAGCACGAGAAGTGCCATAATGAGAAGAAACGAGAAGGGGGGCGGTGTTCCCCCCGTCATGACGACGTTTTCGTGTGTCACATCATCCGGTTGCTTCTCGTTGTTGGCTTATATCGCATCGTCTTACTTTGTACAACCTCATCCACCATAAAAATCAAAGAGTTCCATAAGCAAAAAAAAAAAAAATAAAAAAAAAACAACCAGAACGCCCACTAGAATCAATAGCCACTAACTTGAAATTAGAACCATCCCAAAACTGATGCAATGATACTTCATCTACCTTCATCTGAGTTTCTTGACAACTTATAAAACTCAATGATGCATTTTCTTAAGATTTCTAACCCACTCCGGCTTACACAAGTCTCCCGCGCCTTCTAAGTTTAGCAATAGGAAATTCATTAGATAACTTTCTTGACTCCTTCTCCTGCAATAATCGATCTCACGACATTCTCAGCTCCTTGCATCTGATAACCGAGGGAAATCCCCAAATCCAAAGTCTTATCGACTTCAATTGAGATGGAAGTTGTCGAAGAAGTGGGACTTCTATTTCCCTAATGATTTTCTTTTGTTACTTATATTACAAATAAAAAACACTTGGCATCTGAAAGCTCTTTTATATTTGGTATAATTAATGATTGTACATATAATTGTATGTTTTTAACCCCAATATAGTTTCCTTGAACTTTTTACTAAATACCACATCAAAATATTTCAAAATTTGAGTTTTGTGGTCATGGAATCATCAATCATGGTTGAGACTCGATTCACATTTTCTAAACGAGAGTTTATGTGGATTGGATTCAACTTCACTAATGATAAAGGGATTTGTCATCATTGAATTAGATTAAAGAAATGACAACCAGTTTCAATTTATACAGCACAAGTTAAGCTAAAAGTTGTTTCTTCCTACAAATAGCAATACGTGATTATTATAAAATAAACAATGGATAAGTCTTACAAGCAAATAAGCAAAATACCAAAAATTGAGAAAGAAAATGGCTGTTCAAATAAACATTAGGCTCACGGCCCGCACCCTATGGCTCATGGGCCATGGCCCCAAATCAAAATCATCAAAAGTATCTGGACTTAAAGTCTTCAATCGATACAGACCAAAAGTTGAGCCGGTTTATATGAATCGGTCCAACTTATAAGAGGTTTTGAATAGGATTGAATACTCGACAACTAAATCTGGTCTTGGGTGAAATCGGTCCGAAGAACCAGATAACGCATATAGCCGAATAAAGATGTTTTTTTAGCTAATGGGCATATAGCCATTTTGTGACCGTTTTACAAATCGATCATTTTCCCCTTTTTAGTATAAATAGGTATTAGATGTCCACTAAAAAACGCTATCTAATAATATCTCAAAAGTAATCTTGCTCACTACTTACTCGTTTTCTTTACTTCCCTTTGCAAGCAATGACATCCAAATATGGTCGATCTCAGATACTATGTTGTTGTTGGTCGTCAACCAACTTAACCATTGTCGAAGTTTGTGCTACAAGATGAAATGTGGAGATTTGGAAACACTACGACTTGTCTGAAGTGTCGCTCAGTCCAACGAAAGCTCGATGCAAGAAATATGGTAACTTCCTTAAGGAAGATTGAAACCCCACATCGAGTAACCACTTGAGTATATATTGCAGAGCAATGAAATTTGGTCCAAAGAGTTCAAACAACAATATCGAATCAAGGAACGATTTGGAAATTCGATCCAAATTGGGGTTAGGAAAGAATGAAAATTTCCATGATTTAAGAAATGTTGACTTTCGACCACTTCGACAATCCACAATTGACGAAACTCATTCAAGAAAATGTTTAACCGTGTTATTGTCACGTACATTTTTTTTTCGAACTTCGACCTTTAGACGTGATGTAGTTGATATGTAGAATTTGACTAAAAATGTTTTAAGGTTGTTAAAAAAATAGAATTTGAAATAAATTTAACATACCATGTTTGATCGCCACAGTTCACTAGATTTATATCTATGTGTCATTGGTCATTAGTTAAATTTGCAAAACTGCGCAAATGATGAAACATAAGATTGTATTAGAAATGTTTAGATATACACATTTTGGATAAAATTTATATAGAATTGAAGATTATGTAATAAACACTTTTAAATTAAAAAGGAAAGTTTTCCTTTATCTTTTTATAATGCATCGAATAATAACGTTGCACCTTGACAATTAAAATTAAAATATTAACGAGATTATGACAAACATTTTTTCCATATTCAAAGTGTTCCTCATATTATTAATTGGCTGTGTAAAGTGCACTTAAATATATTAAAGATATAAATAAAACTTTTAATTAAATGTTACATGGTATTATTAGTAGTTGGGATTTTCGAATATATATATATATATATATATATATATATATATATATATATATATATATATATATATATATATATATATCATGGTTGTAAAAATCGCTCGACCATAGCTAGTCGGTGGACTGGGGTCAAGGGATTAATCGGCTAGGCGGAGATTAATCGGGGACCATTAATTGCTAATTTTTTAGATTTTAAAAAATTAAATATTACTTATATCATATAAAAGTTCATAAATACCACTAATATCATAACAAAATAGGTTAATATGATAAATACAACACTAATCATACCTTAAATAGTTTCTATTAAGATACAAATTCTTCAAAGTGTTAAAATTTTATCGGTTTCTACTGTTTCAGTCATTTTGTATGCATGGATTAATTGCTAGACGCTCTCCAATCGGTCAAGTAGCGCCTAGGGATTAATCGGGACCTAATCGGGATTTCTACAACACTGTGATATATATATATATATATATATATATATATATATATATATATATATATATATACACACACACACACACCCTTATAGATATATAAGTTTACGTACTCAAATTCATCATACTACGTCGTTTTATATCATATATGCATTGTAATCGTCAAAAGTTCTTAAAATTCAACTCCTAACTGGATTTACTTTCAAGAAATTTATAAATTTCGTCATTATCTTCCTCTTACATAATTTTCATTTCTAACTATAATATACTCCCTCCGTCCCACATTGATAGTCTATTTATGACTTTTAAAGTCTTTTCTCATCAACCTTGACCTTAAATATTTTTAATTATGTTATATATTACTTGATAAAGCTTATGACAATGAAAAACATTTAAAATACAATCTATTCATATATTTTGCATCAACTATTATCTATAAAAAACAAAAATATTTAAGGTCGAATTTGAAGAAAAAATACTTCAAAAGTCAAAAGTACACTATCAATTTGGGACGGAGGTAGTATATAGTATGGTAGGGTGTTTGGCAGAAAGATGTAATGTAAGAGTGGGATAATATTAAAATTTCAAAAATCTTGAAACTAAATCATGTTAAGGGTTGAAGTTTACGAACATTATAATACATGTATGATACAAAACGACGTATTAAGGTGAGTTTGGGTACCCAAACTTATATACGTTTAAGGAGGTGAAAGTCATGTCCTCCCAACCCACTTAACCTACTACCACATCGGTTTTTCTCTCTTTTTTTCTTCATCTTTCCCAACCCACAACATCCGAAAAACCTATATTTTTCAATCCATTCAACCCATTCAATTGAAAAAATATAAAAAAAACTAAGGTACAAGTGTTAATTAGCAATAGAGCTACCGGTGGGTTGTTTAATTGGTTTCACTAACCTGCTTCATCCTCTCTCTACTTTTGTTCTCTCATTTTCTCTTGTACCATGTGTTTTAAGACTTGTATCTTAGTTGTTTTGTATTTTTTTTAAATGAGTGGGTTGAAAAAGATAGGATTTCATGTGTTGTGGGTTGAGAAAGATGAAGAAAAAGGAAAGAAAAAAAATTGATGTGGAATTGGATTGAGTGGGTTGGGAGGGAGTGATTCCCTCCTCCCTAAGGGCATATTCACTTTTCATATATATATATATATATATATATATATATATATATATATATATATATATATATATATATATATATATATATATGGCTAGGTTATTTTGTTTCTTACATTTATTGTGTGCTAGAATGCACCAATAGGAATTTAGTAAATTAAATAAATATTTAATTAAATAAATATAGATATTAAATTATTTTCATACTTATATTATATTAAATAATATCCATAATTATAATTCTCTTTTTATGGAAATTAATTAAATCCATCATTAATGTCAGCAATAACATTTTTTTCAGAATGAATTCGCATCTAGGTTTTTATATATGAGTTCATATTTTGTTAATGACTCACTCAGTTAAAATACAATAAAGCTGCATGGAATATGATCAACGAGAATATATATATATATATATATATATATATATATATATATATATATATATATATATATATATATATATATATATATATATATATATACACACCTAGTTATGGAATTCAATGTGTAACATGCTTGAAAGTGCTCTACTACCGAAATACTATTTTAAATATGATTCATGACCATATTGTTGAGCATACCATGGTAGTTCTATTTTCTCGGTCGAGTTGTGCACTTATCAAATAATTAGCCTAAATGTTCAAAGTTTTTTTTTAATAATATTATAAGCTTTTTATTCTTTAATCAAATAATTTTAATGTGCTCAAAATTAAACGAATTTTAAATGAAAAATAAAATATTTCGTGAAGTGGTAAGACCCCTATTTACAAGCTCATAAGGTATATTGGAACCAATATTTAGCATATGTAAGCATACAATGATTTAGATTTAGTTCTTTTAGCTTGGTGGAAATAAATCCAATATCACCTTCTATAAGCTGCATTTTTTATTAGCATAAAAATGCTCGACAAAAATAAATATTAGATTTTAAAGGTATAAAATCACATAAAACTCAAAAGCTAAAGGTCTCCAAAAACTAAAGACTATTTGAAGTAATTTTTAAATTAACTTTTTTGTTTAAAACAAAAACCAAAAACCTATGCAGTTGAAAAAATTATTATTTTCCCAGTTTTTTCTAATAGCTACAAACGCTTTGTGTGAAAACGCCCAAAAACATTGATCCAATCAACTTATTAAAGATATGCTATCATTTGAATCGATCTGGTTTATTAAAATACCATGTAAGTAATGGGATGAATAAAAATGTTAAGCAAATGTTTCTTTCGTAAATTACATGACAATTTACATGTTATAAGTTGTAACTTACATTATTATTTTAAAATTATAATCAGGATAGTGACCTTTAATATTTCCCAAACTGCAACTTTTTTTGTATTTTCAATTTTGATCATGAAAAATATTATAATTATATTGCTGTAAAGAATTAATTCAAAATTAGAAAATTAGAAATATGTAATAAATGAAAGCGCAGGGACGGTTCATACCACGTGCAGTTAGGTGGTAGATCCACCGTACAAGACAACCGTATAATCTCGAAGGCCAAAGCAGATCGGGATTTCTTTCATTTTTTTTTATAAAATTACATTCTTAGCCCTGAACTTCACCGACACGTGGATAACTAGATAAGGGTTAGAAAAGGAATTTCAGATTTAAAAGTTGACGGTTAACTTTGACTGCCGCGCCACAGGATACAAGTCGCTCGTGTGTTTCGACCCCCACGTGATTAGGTTCTCCTTGCACATGCCTCATAACGGTTTGAACCATAACCATTATTATTCCATTAACACTTAAACAATACTCGTCCGTTTGGAGACAAGGTTTAAGTTTCCAAATGAAGGTAAATACTAAATAGGTAATATGTTTAATTTATTTTCATTTTACATCATATATTTGTAAAACTTATTGATACTTTCATTATTGATTTATATCCGATTAAAAGATCTAGTTATTCTTGTTAATTAACAATTATATTATATTCTTCGTTTTAAATAACTTTTTCTGAACCGCGAAAGCTATATGTAAAAAAATCAACTATCAATAATAACAATTTAACAAAATTGAATTTTCCACTATTCTTGATCTAAACATAAGTATTTGTCTTTATCTCGTCGATCATCTCAGTGGATGAGGCAACATAATTAGTAAATACCTGATTATTTTTAACACGCTAAAAAATTCATATCGTAGCTATTAGCTGGCAGCACTGAATGAATCTTTTTTGAATGATGGAAATAGCTATAAGGTCGGTAGGTGCATCCTAAATCGCACATTGTGATGGTTGATGCGGCATCGCAGTGTGCAGTGTACACAACACCGACCCTTTAATTGCCATTGCGGTATGACCACCGCACCACAAGCCTTTACAACACCCTTTTTTCTTAATTTTTGACCGTTGGAGTGTGTGTGTGTGTGTGTGTGTGTGTGTGTGTTTGTTGTGTATGTGGTAAGGTGTGATATGAAACTCACCAGTTTTGTATGGTGATGGGAAATATGATGTGGCAATGACGTTGCACTGAAATAGTGTGGTGAGTTTGGTATGGAACCTTATGACCTAAGCCATTTGTGTGATAGAAAGCAATTAACTCACACGTGTTAATTTGAAGCCTCCATACTACACGAACTCCATATTTGTTACCAAATGACACTTGCAAATACGCATAGGATAAGTGCTAACCCCATTCCTAGAAAGTGCAACTTTTGAAGAGATTTTATTCAATGCAACCCAACATCCAAAGAAGTTTAGTTTGAGGTTAGCCATTTGTTCCAGTAGTGTTTATAAGCATTAGGAGTGCATATTTTGTTTCGACAATGTTGTGTGTGGAGCTTACCATAAACACACTGATGAGTCGCATAACGAAACCCATTTCTCACCTTGGTAAGATATTCCAACATTAATAAAGCCCTTGTGTAGCTTTCCAATTGGCGCAGTTCTTTAGACGATTTAATGTCTTCCGAAACCAGTTCCATGTTATCATATTCCTAACTTTTATACATCGATTAGTCAAATAACATCGTTTTTTTGTTTCCAAGTCATATAACAATGCGTGTTTTCACAAAGAGCTATCGGTCCGGTCCAACATTCAAGGCAAAAGGTAGTGGAGTCGCCATGGCCTAATTCTAGTTTAAACAATTCAATAAAATTGATCTCCAAAGATGTGAAAATTCTCTTTTGTCCTCCATTTTAATGACTTGAAGCTTAGGAAGTGATAGAAATTGTGAGTTTGATAGATATTTAGAAGATTGGAAGTGAATTGAAGTCTTAGTTGTGTATTAACACAAATCCATAAAGTGAAGCTTATAAGGTAGTTTATTCTAATACTAGTTATAAGACCTACGTATTACACGAGTTGATTAAAAAAAGATTAAATATCAAAGTGTAACAATAGGTAATTTTTAAAATAAAATTTTGAAATAAGGAATGGATAAATGTATTAATTGCAATTTACCATCACATTTATTACATTTAATACTTTATATATATATATATATATATATATATATATATATATATATATATATATATATAATACAAGTACTATATGGTTTTTTAATTTTAAAAACTAAAAAAAAACAGAAATTGACATGTGGATATTATTTATTTAGAAAATATCACAAAATGACAAGTGTCAGAACTTATGAGAGATTGACATGCGACAAAATGGATCTTTTTATTATAATATATATCATGTTCAATTAAGGGTTGTTTCATAGAAACTCAATGCCTCATTACTAAAGCATTAAGAGACATGAATGATTTGGTGTTGTTTGGTAAGGTTAACAAATTTGTTTAATGATTTTCTTTTACCATTTTAACCTTCTAACAGAAACAACTTCAAAGAAAACATATTAGTAATTTAATTCACAAATAAATAAATTCATCCACAATGGAACCTATTAACCAAATCCCAAATTAGTCGAAATCCAAAAATTACTAAACATATTATCAAATCATCAAACCCCTGAATTTTCTAGGCCCAAATAAAAAATTAAAGTATCAAGGTATTAACTAAAAGGGAAAAAATTACATTGACATGATATAATTACGATGAATTGTTCCATTCTTCACGGTTTGACGAACAACAAAATTCTCATATAGTTATTCACTTGTGTGTTTTATCCAACTGAGACTGTTAAAAATAATATCATGGAGTTTTGTTCAAGGATAAAAGGAAACTATGTATTAGTAAAATTTCATGAATGATGTTGTTAGTTTTATCCTATAAGTACAAAAATGGATCAAATAAACATATCCTTATATCCAAAAAACGAGTAGTTATGTATATTGATTATCATCCAAGATCATGAATCATATCCATATATCCATGAAACTAGTAGTTACCCTTTAGCGAATAAAGAAAAGTCAAAATCATGATGGAAAAAAGAGATATTGAGATAGATAGCAAGAGCATAAAAAAGAGAAAAAAAAGATATCAATGGAAGGAGGTCGTCGATGGTTGTCGGTGACTCTCGATAGGATGAGGTCCTCAATGATTGTTGGTGGATGTCGATGGGAGGACTTCGTCGAAGGTCGCAAGCGAGTTTAGATGAAGTAGAAAAGGAGCAACTTTTTTCTTTTAGGGTTATGAAAGGAAATGTGATTTTTTTAAAGAAAAAAATGTAATGCTTTGGAGATAGGTAAAATGTTGAATTGCTCACTACATAACCATTAAGAAGTTTATTCTAAACTTACCAAAACAACGTGAATGTTGAACATGTAACGAGTCTCCTTTTTAATTGAACCATTAAGAGACTTACCAAACAATACTTAAGTTTCTAAAAATGGTGAAAAATCAAGCTGTTTCATCAAATCCGAGTTATCCGATGAGATTTATAAATAATCCGACTTTTATGTTGAATTATATGTTTTCTCACACTAATCTATTTGGCGTGAGTTCATATTTATGGTCAAAATTGAGTTTATATAGCTTTAATTGTGGTTTTGAAACCCTAACATGAAATCATTGATAGATCCATTGGAATTCAATTTTAAGCATGAAATAAGTTCAATGACCCAATTTTGAAGTATTTTTTATGGTTTAATGTCAAAATCATAGTTTTGAATATTTAAATTAGATCATATGTGGATCTATGGTTTGATAATGAATTTTTTTCGTTGAAATTTGACAAATCTGTTGGGGTTTGACCAGTTCCTTAAAAATTAATATAACCTTACACGTACTGGAAAATAGTATTGTGAATTTTGCAAATCCCAAACTGGATCTTATAACACCTGATTTTTATAAAGCTTTTTATGTCATGGTTTTAAAGCATTTCGTCACATGTAGTTATGTTTTTTACAAAAATGTAGTCCAACAAAAACCATTTGTTAAAATGTATACAACATGTGTGCTACCAAATTCACATCAAACTTAAATTGTACCAATCAAATAAGATTTATGAAGGATCACAATAAGGATTCATTTATAAAGCTCCACGCCAACTATTTTCTAAAGTGTAACATCCCTCGTTCGGTGATTTAAAATAGTATTTGAAAACATGTTTTAAATCTTTTAACACCAGCACTTCAAAGTTTTATAAAGTTTTTGCAATGTCCCAAATTACAAACCAAAGTATTCATTTAAAAACAAAAGCATCTGTTCAAATTACAACTTCAAAGTTCTAGATAAAACCAATTGATTCAAAATATTTATCAGAGTATCGTCATGAAGTTATTAAGTGAGGAATCTCCAATGGATGTGGTGCAATCGAGCCGCACCCTTCCTTTAATATAAGAAAACCTGAAACTATTTAAACATAAAATCGTAAGCACAAAGGTTAGTGAGTTCCCAAAAGTATTGCATACCATACATAACATAACGAGTCTATTTCAACCCTAAGGATGCTATGAGCCAAATCATAGTCGTAGTCCTAGCCATGGGCCAAATCATGGTCTTTACTTGTACAAGTATCAAGGCCATATCCTGGTCTTCCATACAATTACTAGGGGCAAAAACCTGGTTTTACATGCAAATGTTAGGGGCCAAATCCTGGTCTTTCGTACAAATGTCAAGGGCCAAATCCTGGTCTTTCATACAAATACCAAGGGCTAAACCATGGTATTCCATGCCATTATCACAAAGTCAACTAGCATCCTACATAGTATAGTGAGAAAACTCACATTACAATGTTGTCGATAGCTAACTAGCTACACAACCAATAAATCAGTACTACACACTACCTACCAAATCACACAAGGTAAACCCTTAGTCTACCTTATAAAACTAGCATTTTTTACATCAACCCTGGTCAAAAGTAAACGGTCAAAGTCAACTTCAGTTGACCTCCATGTTGAGGTCATCCTTTGGCCATGTCGAGGAACCTTCTCGACAAAACAGTCACGGCTAGAGAAATCGCCATGTCGTGGTATCTGCATAATAATGGATTAAGTGATGGGTTTTAGCATAAACATAAAATCCTATGTGTGCATGCAACCCTAATACTACCTCTGTCCCAAATTGATAGTCCATTTTTAACTTTTGAAGTATTTTTTCTTCAATTTTGACCTTAAATATTTTTGTTTTTGATAGATAATAGTTGATGCAATGTTTGTGAATGGATTGTATTTTAAATGTTTTTTCATTGTTATAAGTTTTATCAAGTAATATATAACACAAATAAAAATATTTAAGGTCAAAGTTGAAGAAAAAAGACTTCAAAAATCAAAAGTAGACTATCAATTTGGGACGGAGGGAGTAAGATCTATGTCCTCTCTAATTGAACATACCATATGAAAAACAACATGCAGACCCTAGATCTATAGATAATAATCGAAAATCATAAATAAAAGGGTTATGAAACATACCTTTGATTGTTATGTAGTAATAACGATCCACAACCATGTAAATATTGAATCTTGAGAGCAAGTATCACAAATGTAATGCCTTTAATGAATCACAAACACACTTAGCAAGAGGATGGAATATGACAGGGAGGAGGATGCTTCAAATTTCGGCTACAACTCTCTAGGGTTTCTAGCAGCCGAAATTCATAAGGGTACGGGTCTTTAAATAGTGAGGTGACTTAGAGCCAAAGCTAGGGTTAAGAGTAGGAAACCCTAATTGCTTTGCTAAAGGACCAAGGAAACTCTAAACCTTCCATTCTTAATCCCTTGGATGAAAATTCTAGGGCTTCTCTAGAAGATTTTTGTCCAAGCCTCTTTAGGAGTATTTTGGAGCTTCTTTCCTCAATTATCAATAAATTGCCAAACAACCCCTATGCTTTTAATTAATTCAATTAATTCCAATTAATTTCTGATTAACTATTAATTAAATAATATGATTTATAATAAACATATTATTTACATAATACATTAATAAATCATCCATTTCAATTTATTAATCAAATTAATAAATTCTTCCTCTTTCTCAGTTAATCATCCTGTCTAGTTGGTAGTATGAAGGCAACCCAAAAGGACTGTGCTACTATCTGTAACACCGTAAATTTTCAAACAAAATTTTCATTTAAAAACACAATTTTCTCATTTCCAAAATCCCCAAAATCCCACAAACATTAATTTATCAAAACATATGTCCCAAAACTGTTTATAACACAAATCCAAGATCCTCCAAAAACATATCTCCAACTCAAGTGTGTGTATAATCAAGCCGGTGTTTTCCCGTGATCCTAAGAGGTATCTGAAACACATAACACATAACACGGTAAGCACGAAACTTAGTGAGTTCCCCAAAATACCACACACATCACATTAGCCGCTCGAGGCTAACTCAATACGACCCTCCGGTCAATGTGTCTCAGTGGAGACCCTCCGGTTCCACAACTCGAGTGGACCCTCCGGTCCTAACTCAACAAGCTCATAATAATAATACTCAACATAAATCACAAATACATAATACAGGATATCAAAATACTCAATATAACACATAAGACCCTCTGGTCACACATAGATACCAATCATGGTAAGTATAGTGAGAAGACTCACCTCGTAATCAAGTAAGTAATAATCTCGTACACGAATCTCGAACTAGCCTCTACTTAACACATAAGATAATAATCTATAATCAACACTTAAATCACGAGTCAAAATAAACTTGGCTAATATCTCTCTCAAACTCATGGAATGGGTAAAAGACCATTTTACCCCTCCACGGTCCCCATACTCCCTGCCTTGACCAAACCCTAAAATCAACAAAAGTCAACACTCGAGTCAACTGTCCATGTTGACCCGACTCGTCGAGTATATTTTATAGGGCGAATGAAAAAAAGGAGAACCAATTATACATGGATTTACAGCACCGATCATCGCTTGCTAGGAAAGAAAAAAAAAGATCGGACGTGAAGCGGAACAAGCAAGAACAAGTCGAAATGAGGAGATAAGGAGCTAGAAATCATTATTGGTAGGCAATTGATCTCTTTCTTATGAAATTCATTCACCAATTGATGATAACTGGTTATTAGCATTGTTAATTTCTCCATTTTTGATGTTATTGATCATCTATTCTTCCTCCTTACAGTCTTTGAATGTTCATATGGTTGAATTCTAGTTTTTTTGGGTGTATTTTGATGGTGTGTTGCTGTCAAAATTTTGGTATGAACATCTCAAGAATTCTATTGTTCATGTCCTTCAATTACTCCATGTTTTGGGGACATTGTCTTCTTTGTTGATTGTTAAAATTCATGTCATTGCTATCTTGATTCATGTGCGCAATTTTTTGTAAAAAGAAAATGTTTTAAGCCATCCAAAAGGTCTTCAAAACATTCCCTAGAATTCTTTTAGTGAGGCTTAATGGGGAGGAACTCAATCCTTAATGGTGTTTTCTCTTCTAGTAATGTACTTTGTTTTTCCCATAAAAGCAATGTAATTTGAGTCATGGTTGGAGATTAAAATTATTATTTTAACTTCTTGATACCTTCTACTGTTAAGAACTCAATTTCCATCTTTATAGTTGATTTTAGTTATGGATTAATTGTTGGATTTGGTGTCTAATCTCATAACTATAATTGGTATGTACTTGATTTGATAGAAGCATAGTCCTTTTGGGTTGCCTTCACTCATGGAACTTGACAAAATGACCAGTGGAGAGAGAGTGGAATTTATTATTTGAAATAATAAATTGGTACTCAAAATGATTTTATTAATATATTATAAGATTAATATATTATTTGGAAATCATATTATTAATTAGTGATTAATCAGAAATTAATTTTGGGATTAAAGGAGTTGATTAATAATGGAGGGGTTGTTTTGCAAGTCATTGATAGTTGTGAAATTGGGCTACTGGACTCCTTAATTAGAAGTGGAGGAAATCCTATAGGGAGGCCCTATAGATTTCGTCCAAGGCCTACTGGTAAGAGGTCCATGGATTGCTTAAGCCTTAAGAAAGGAATTAGGGTTTCCTCCAGAAACCCTACTAGCCTACAGCTATATAAGGAGCCCCACTACATGGGATTTTCGGCCTATGCATAAGATACATAAACCTAGCCGATTTTACTTGTCTCTCCTCTCATCTTGTTGCATTGGGTATTTGTGACTCCATTAGCGGTGCAACATTTGAGGCACTAAGCTTTCAAGAGTCAAGGATCTTCAATATTGACTTGTTATTACTATATAACAAGTAAGGTAATCTTCTAAACCTAATTTCTTTGTGAATTTCGTAAATTGTATACTAGATCTTAGGTCATTGCTTTGGTATTCAATTTGCATGTTCAATTAGTGAAAAACTTAGATCCAAAGCAATTAGTGTTACATGATCACATAGGAATGTAGATATGCTCATAACCTAACATTAATGGTTCAAGTTGTCAATTAACCCACAAAAATTCAAAGCTGTGAAATTTAGGAAAATTCTCATTTTGTCCCTGTTTTGAAAAAAAATATAAGAAAATCATCAAGAGTCGGATTAGGCATTTGTAAACTCTCAAAGTTTTCATTTTGAGTCTTGTTTGTCCCTAATTTTTCCCAGGACCTTATGTTTCCTTAATTAAGGTGAAAATCATCATTTTCACATACTGGTTAGAAATTAGTTGCATGGATATACGGTTTTGTAAAATTCATAAAAAATCGTATGGACTTGTGCGAGAACTTTCTGAAAATATAAAAGTCTAAAATACTAAAATATGAAGAAAAATTGAAAATCTTGGAGTTTTATGTGGTGCTAAAGTGACCTTGAACAGGTTGTTGTTTCAGGTCAAAATTTTGAGAATTTGGTCCAATAACTAATTTGCTTGTTTTGGATTCTTTGTTCATTTAGACTTTTAGTAATCCATTTATTTGTGCTTTACTAGGGAAAGATTTGATACTTTATTTCTTATAAGAGTTGAAGTGTAGAGAGGACACGTTTTTGACAAAGGTGAGTTAATCCTTGTGGTTCTAAGTACTTTGTTAGGAAATTACATATCTTAGATGGATTGGAGTGAACCTAGGTGTTTTGGTGAATGGACCCCGATTGTGTGTGATATGTTTTTGGTTATTATGATTCCTTATGTGTATGAAAATTTAGGTGGCTTACATGCAAGATTCTTATTCTTTTTTATGTGAGAGGTATGTTTGGGCCATGATAGAAAGAGTGCCTTGTGTTGATTTTATGTGATGTGTGCATGATATGATTGTTGGATTAATTTCTAAGTCCATAACTATAATTGGTAAGACTTGACCCGACCCGACATGGTCCATTTGGGTTGCATGGCATCATGCACTTGGATAGACTAAAATGAGAGAAATAACACTTAAGGTTTATTAATATATTATAAGTTCTAATATATTAATAGAGATTATTTAATTAGTATTGATCAAGAATTAATCTAGAATTAATTAAGTGATCAAAAGAAGACTAATTAAATATATGGGTTGATTGTGTAAATCATCCATACTTATATAGTGGGCTAATGCTCCATGGATTATCAAGTTGGGCTAAAACCCATTGGATGCTCCATGGTGTATTTGAACCCATGGATCCAAGGAAATGGAAAGCCATGACAATTAGGGTTTACCCTAATTGTAACAACTATATAAGCATCTTATTGATGTGAGAAATCGGCCACTAAGATATGCATGGAGGGCAAGCCGATTCTTGAAGTGTTCTAATTTCTCTCTAAGTTATTCCAAGTGCTTATGGTGTTGTGTGAACCATTTGAGGTGTCACACTTGGGGCACTAGGCACTCAAGCTTCATGAAGACAAGCACCAACAAAAGGTATGTTATTCTAACTTGTGTTATTCAAAGTTTTGTATGCTAGAATAGAACAATACCTTGGAAAGTTGATATTTGCATGTATAATAGAGAAAACATAGATCCAAGGTATTTAGGGTTGCATGTACACTTAGGAGTGTTAGATTGCTCAAAACCCAACAGTGGTATCAGAGCCTAGGCTTGTTTTCTTGTTGTACTTGCTTCAACTGCTTAAAAATCGACTTTTGGTGTTGTCTGCCTAGCAGACTCGTCGAGTCCATGAAGGGACTCGACGAGTCCAAGGAAAAATGCATCCAACTCGCTGAGTTTGTTCATGCACTCGACGAGTTGGACCCCCAGACAGCATATTTTCGAGTTTTGGTGCTGAAATTGGTCTAGAATCATTACCTTTGACTATTTTGGGCTTATAAAACTTGTTTTGAATGTGGTAATGATTATGTTAAACCAATTTCAATGTTGTAATAAAAGTTTCAAGTTTATATGTGTTCATGTTATTCTTGAAAAATTGTTGATTATGAATGATCATGCTTATGAGTTTTGCTAGATCATAGGAATTGTGTGCAAATAGTTTGTTGATATAATTCATGATCTTGTTGAAAATTGTATGGAGTTCATAACTTGTCCTCAAGTTATGAATTTTCAAGAATTTTATGTTTCCTTGATTTATGAGTTAGTTTAGATTGATAATGAAAAAATTATGTTTTAGTTGTTTTCAATCCATATTAGTCTAAAAGAAGTTCATAAAATATGTGTTTGTAACTTGTCTTCAAGTTATGTGAAAAGTCATATTTATGAATCTTAAAAACTCATAAAAGTTTTGTAGGTTACATAAAATATAAGAGTTTTTCCATTAAATAGTTTAATGACTCCAAGTTATGGATGTTGAAGAGACACTTCTTTAAAGTATTTTTAAAGAATAAGGGGTTACATTAAAATGAAGAGTCTTCATTTTAATGAACCATTAAACTCATAAGTTATGATTTAAAGAGTCTTGAAATAGTTTCAAAACTTGACCTCAAGTTTTGGAATTTGAAAAGTTACTCCTCATGTATACTTTAATTCCAAATTGAACATTGAAATTTTAAAAGGTTTAAAATTCAACCCTAATAATATTATTATAATTATAATTATATAGATATGTATAAGAGGAAGTCAATCTTACCGTTAGTAGGCCTCATTCGCGAAGTCGGTCTATAAGGGGGGTATATGGTTACTGCCTATAAAATGGCAGTTTAATGGGTGTCCACTCTCTCCCACCGCTTCCTTGACTGGTGGAGGGTCGTTAGCCGAACGGGTAGGAATGGACTATAATTCTCCCTTCATTAAAAGTATAATGAAAAATATTAAGTAACTAAACACTAATAAATTCCCAATCTTAGTTACTTAGGAAAATGTGAAAAGGTGCTAGCCCATAAAATTACACTTTGTACCTTACCAAGTCGTTAGTGGAGCGTGTGTGGTTAACCGACACACTAACATGGACTAGTAAGAGTGGCAAAGGGTAACTTGACTTTATTATAGATCGGTGGAGCGTGTGTGGTTAACCGGCACATCGATTAGGTAATATTGTTAAGGGTACCAAGTCAATTTGTATGGTTATTCACACCTTGTTTGTGATCCTCGGCATCCCAGTCACAAATTTGAGAGGGCACAATCGAGATTCAAACATGCCATTGAAAAGTTCAATGTATCTCAAAAGATCTAGGAGTTTCAAAACTAATAAAACCTAATAATAAAATATTTCGTTTTCATGGTGGAAATTGGTAAATCGTCATTTACCTACCTTCAACTATTTTATAATTTGGATTACGGCATCCCTCTTCCAGTTATAAATAGGTTGTTGGGTCCTAGCCTTAATATTTCATATTGGGTGTTATATTAAGGACTTTAAATCAACTAACTTGAATTTCTCCCATTATAGATGTCTAGTTTAGACAACTATGGTCTTCCCAAATCTTTAGGAACAAGCTTCCTAATGAAGATGATCTCCCAAATGGCAATCAAGGTGAAAGATCAATCCCTTTGTTGGGCATTTGTGGGACTAGAAATCATACTTCACTTCATCCACCTCCTCCAATAAATCTCCCTATCCCACAAGTTTTAAGACTTGATAAGTTCTAAGTCACTCAATCCCTATTGTCAAGCAAAGTCTATATGTGCTTAGATCTTGGGGATTAAGCCACATATTGACAAGTCGGGAGAGTCGGGTGTCGAAGTCTCGAGGTAGCTGGATGCTGACTTGGTTCTTCAGTCACTCCCTGATGATAGGTCGCGACAAGACCCTTAATGGTCTTACCTATTTGCTTGATGATGCTAAATCAGCAGTGATTTGGAGCATTAGTAAAGCAAATTGGATTGAAAGATCTACTTTCCAAACCTATTTGGACATTGAAAATGGTGACATTGGAGGTCCAGGAAAAACTTTCTCTTCCCAATGGAAAGGGATCGGCCATAGTCAACTTGGTTGACCAAATGGTAAAGAGAAAGGTTAAGTCTGTGATAGTCCCATGTACCGTTTCCAAAGAGTCCATATGATTCTGTTGCCAAAGGAAAGACATTGGTTGCGAAGCTGCTAAATTTACTTGAAATATCTTAAGGATGGTAAAGTCAATAGGTTTGACTCTACTTCAGGTAAAGTCCATTGTCTAACTCTATTAAGTTTCTATTCTGAGATTCTTATTGCATAATGTGACGAGGTCACATGTTGATGTTTTAAGAATCAAAGAAAAGGTGAAGAAACTTAAAGGAAGTATATACTGATTCTGATCGCGAAGATGGATTTCGATCGCATGGTTCGGTGATCAGAATTTTGAGTTGTTACTTAAGAGTTATGATATATTGCTTAGGAATAGATAACAACAAGTTTTCCACATGGATTGTAAGGATAAATTTTTCCGCAAAGTTTTAAAATAAAAGAAAAATGGTTTTGATTTTATTTATTTTAAGTATCCTTACAATGACATTTGTGAAATTTTTTTGATTATATGTTTCCATTGATAAGCAATATGGGTAAATGGATTTGATTCTTTCATTAGTGGAAGTGACATAATTTACCAAATAAGGAAAGATTCTCATCACCCAAGTTTCAGTTGGATAGAAACTTGGAATCATGCAACTTGTATTGTATGATCATGAGAATTTTTATATATTTGGGAAATTAAGTCTAATTCCTTGTTCACATGTATATGTGAATCAAGTGAAGGACAAAGGGATCAGATACATTTGGGTGTGCGCTGATCAGATCCACCACAAAGTTGATAAGATTATTCATTATGATTTACTAAAGTTTAGTAAATATGGTTATACTTACAAGTTTAAGTATAGTTCTGGATCATTGGAGAAGTTTCAATGATAGACATAATGAGTAAGAAGAATCAAATAAGGCAGAAAGATAAAAGTTTCTCTAATATGAAGAGATGGGAGAGTACTTGAGTATCTTGTTTTATGATTATCTCAATGATTATGAAACCATGTCACAATTGATCCTCTAAGGACACCTTAGTTCATTTTGTTTGGCTAAGGAGAGGAATCGTGAATTGTTGAAATGGTTAGATCAAAAGATAAATTATACTTCGTTCCAAAATTAAATCTTAGAGTCATACTCCAAGATTAAGCCTTGAGTGACATAATCTTAAGAAAGGTTTAAAACACTTATTAAATGTAGAGTAAAATGTGTTCTTACTCTTGTGCATTTGAAATTGGTAAGTTGTGATGTTTTGGAAGATCTACTTTCCAAACCTATTTGGACATTGAAAATGGTGACATTGGAGGTCCAGGAAAAACTTTCTCTTACCAATGGAAAGGGATCAGCCATAGTCGACTCGGTTGACCAAATGGTAAAGAGAAAGGTTAAGTTTGTGATAGTCCCATGTACCGTTTCCAAAGAGTCCATATGATTTTGTTGCCAAAGGAAAGACATTGGTTGCGAAGCTGCTAAATTTACCTGAAATATCTTAAGGATGGTAAAGTCAATAGGTTTGACTCTACTTCAGGTAAAGTCCATTGTCTAACTCTATTAAGTTTCTATTCTGAGATTCTTATTGCATAATGTGACGAGGTCACATGTTGATGTTTTAAGAATCAAAGAAAAGGTGAAGAAACTTAAAGGAAGTATATACTGATTCTGATCGCGAAGATGGATTTCGATCGCATGGTTCGGTGATCAGAATTTTGAGTTGTTACTTAAGAGTTATGATATATTGCTTAGGAATAGATAACAGCAAGTTTTTCATATGGATTGTAAGGATAAATTTTTCCGCAAAGTTTTAAAATTAATGAAAAATGGTTTTGATTTTATTTATTTTAAGTATCCTTACAATGGCATTTGTGAAAAATTGTTGATTATATGTTTCCATTGATAAGCAATATGGGTAAATGGATTTGATTCTTTCATTAGTGGAAGTGACATAATTTACCAAATAAGGAAAGATTCTCATCACCCAAGTTTCAGTTGGATAGAAACTTGGAATCATGCAACTTGTATTGTATGATTATGAGAATTTTTATATATTTGGGAAATTAAGTCTAATTCCTTGTTCACATGTATATGTGAATCAAGTGAAGGACAAAGGGATCGGATACACTTGGGTGTGCGCTGATCAGGTCCACCACAAAGTTGATAAGATTATTCATTATGATTTACTAAAGTTTAGTAAATATGGTTATACTTACAAGTTTAAGTATAGTTCTGGATCATTGGAGAAGTTTCAATGATAGACATAATGAGTAAGAAGAATCAAATAAGGCAGAAAGATAAAAGTTTCTCTAATCTGAAGAGATGGGAGAGTACTTGAGTGTCTTGTTTTATGATTATCTCAATGATTATGAAACCATGTCACAATTGATCCTCTAAGGACACCTTAGTTCATTTTGTTTGGCTAAGGAGAGGAATCGTGAATTGTTGAAATGGTTAGATCAAAAGATAAATTATACTTCGTTCCAAAATTAAATCTTAGAGTCATACTCCAAGATTAAGCCTTGAGTGACATAATCTTAAGAAAGGTTTAAAACACTTATTAAATGTAGAGTAAAATGTGTTCTTACTCTTGCACATTTGAAATTGGTAAGTTGTGATGTTTTGGATAAAACAAAGACCAACTAAGACCAATTGTGAGAAGTGTTTAACTTGATAAAAATCTGCACTAACTCTTGAATATTCATTTTTGTCAAGGAATGGTTCTTGACAAAGAGAATCTTATATGTCAAGAGGTCAGTGGGAGTCTTAAAAGGATCTTAAGATAGATTCAAGAACTAATCAAAAGTTTTGTTAATCACTAGACCACGACTTGAGGTTTGTAACCTATCGTGCTGACATATTCTGTGCCCATTCCAGTTAAAGTTGGTTTTGCATTGGAGTTCTAAGAGTTCTCAACTAGTTGCATAACAACTTGGAAGCAATAGCAGGCCCTTGAGCTGCCAGGTGGCAAGAAATTAGATTGAGTTCAGTCCATATGAGTTTAGATTTGTCATTATCGTTGTCTTGTGACTATGGTTTTGACAATTCACATGGATAAGAACACATACACCATTAAATCTAAGTGTCATAAGGTTTCTCTCCGATTCATGAAAATGATAGTGAGGAAACTCTTTCACTAAGTAGATTTAAGTGGATAGTAAGTGTGAAGTTTGCATTCTCATGTCGTTAGTGGAGCGTGTGTGGTTAACTGGCACACTAACTAATGAGAATGGCAAAGGTTTAGACTCCAGGTGTATGGTTTGATAAAGTCTTATCAAGGCAATCTAGTATCAGAAATCTGACTAATTTCTAGGTACATGTCAAAGCTAGTGGGAGCATAAAGTGTTATGCTAGTTAGATAATAATCATTATGCTAGTGGGAGCATGATGATTATGTTGCAAGTTAGAAATGTTAATTATAGAAGACAAAAAGTTTCAACTCGCTTTGAAAAAGTTGTTTTACTATAATTAAGGGAGAGAAATTTATACTTCATTTCAATTCTACAAGCTTAGATTGAGATTTTAATCAACTTTAGTCAATAATATATATGAATGTTATGTTGGAATGGTTCTACATAAGGAATTTCTATATATGTTGCTTTCTCAAGATTCGATTATGATTTCGACATCCCTCTTCATAGTTCGAATTATGAGAACATGGCAAATAAAAATTTTATAGCATGAATCGTATCCCATATGCTTCGGATATAGGATCGATTGCATGTGTTATAATATTCATCCATTCTAAATTTTCCTAATGCTTAGGGCGTTAAGAAGGGAAAAGGGATTAGAACTGGATATGACTAAGATGATTAAGCAATTGTCGAGAACAATTTGGGGTTTTCGAAAGTTTGGTTACTCATGGACAATTGGAAGTATAGAGTAAGGATCGTATTGACATATTTTGGAAAGAGGCAACTCTTGTTCAAAAGTGATGGTCAAGATGGGAATATGGAATTGTTTCCATAGGTGGAAGTTATTCTTTGAATATGTGTAAGATTAAAGAACTTAATGCAAAGAAGGATGTTCAAAGGAATGTACTTTGAATTTGAGACTTCATCTCCATGGAATTGCTTTCCATTGGAATACTTTGTAATGTTTGTGGCCAAGTCTTTGTGACTTCTGTGAATATAATTACAAGAGGATCATTGCATAGATTACGGTAAATGACAAGAACTTGGTATTCTTACATTTACAATAAGGATTGGGATTGTGAAATGAGAATCATTGAAGTCATGTTCAATTGATATACATTTCACAAAGTGATGACCACATGTAAACATAGTGTGCATACTTGGAGTATGGCATAGCTATTGTTTAGAGAAACATAGTATGCATGCTTGGAGCATGGCATCACTACTGTTTCAATTCAAGTATTAAGTTGATTAATCGAAACATGAATAATGAGTGATCAATATGGTGCTTAGATAAAAAGTTGTTTTATTTACGCTCAAAGTGTTGAGGCCATATAGGACTAGTATTATTTTGTGTTTCACTTTGCATATTTTGACTTCCAGAATAACTAGGTCATTCTACCGAATGACCAAGTTATTCAAACCATCCACAGTCGGTCATATGTTGGAAGTAGATATGAATCAAGACTGTCATGAATTTGGCTTGTATGATTTGTCTAAAGTGCTTTAGACAACGCAATAGTTGCTACAACATTCATGAGTACTCATAAGGGCTGAGTATTGGATTCAACCCACGCTCATTTGGATTCACTTCATGGATTTTATCACGAGTGAATCATGAGACGATAATATCTTATATTCTTCAAACCTAGAGATATGAGTTGTTGACTATGAGTTGGTTATACATTGATTGCACATAAACGCATTGGTAACTCGATGTTATAAAATGTGCCTTTGTGTATGATTCAACAAATAGTTGGTACAAGCATATGAGTCGAAGTTTATCCATTCCTTTTACCTTCGGGATAAAAGTGATATCTGTGGGCCCCTTGATGATTTAGTGATGACAAAAGTAAGTGCTCGGCCGGGCCTGGACTGATTTGATTTGTTCAATTAGTCAGTCGTCATAAATCAGAAATCGGGAAACAACAAATGGACAGAGAGAATGATTATAATCCATGTCTCAGTCCATATGATATCTAGAATGGAGGAATATATGATCCCTTATCTAATGGACAAGTCATTGACAAAGGTCAGAGTTCATCTACAAGGTCAGAGTTCGACAGAAGCTTTTGAAAGCTACGATTGCTAGTCGGGTTCTGAAGTCATACTTGCAATAATTGTTTTAGACTTATCCAAGTGGGAGACTGTTGGATTAATGTCTAAGTCCATAACTATAATTGGTAAGACTTGACCCGACCCGACATGGTCCATTTGGGTTGCATGGCATCATGCACTTGGATAGACTAAAATGAGAGAAATAACACTTAAGGTTTATTAATATATTATAAGTTCTAATATATTAATAGAGATTATTTAATTAGTAATGATCAAGAATTAATCTAGAATTAATTAAGTGATCAAAAGAAGACTAATTAAATATATGGGTTGATTGTGTAAATCATCCATACTTATATAGTGGGCTAATGCTCCATGGATGCTCCATGGTGTATTTGAACCCATGGATCCAAGGAAATGGAAAGCCATGACAATTAGGGTTTACCCTAATTGTAACAACTATATAAGCATCTTATTGATGTGAGAAATCGGCCACTAAGATATGCATGGAGGGCAAGCCGATTCTTGAAGTGTTCTAATTTCTCTCTAAGTTATTCCAAGTGCTTATGGTGTTGTGTGAACCATTTGATGTGTCACACTTGGGGCACTAGGCACTCAAGCTTCATGAAGACAAGCACCAACAAAAGGTATGTTATTCTAACTTGTGTTATTCAAAGTTTTGTATGCTAGAATAGAACAATACCTTGGAAAGTTGATATTTGCATGTATAATAGAGAAAACATAGATCCAAGGTATTTAGGGTTGCATGTACACTTAGGAGTGTTAGATTGCTCAAAACCCAACAATGATTTCTTGGAGATACTTGTGTGTCATGATTTAGGACAAATCATGTTAGAGAGGTGATATCCATAAAGATGAACTATGCATGGAAATTGGATGTGAGGTAAAATGTGATAACCTGTAATTAATAGTTTGCATGGTTACATAAGAGGAACTTGTGAAATAATATGCTAGAAAAAGATGTTAATAAATACGCATGATTACTTACAGAGGTCAAATGTATAATTTCTTAAAAGATGAATTAATAATAAATTACTTAAAAGGGGAATACACTAGCGGGGTGAAGGGTAGCAACCTAGACATAGGTATGTACCCCATCTAGATTATTTGATGGCCTAGTGGGTTGAAAGATACCTATAAGATAAGAGCTTAAGCCAATAGAGACGCTAAGTGTTTTTTTCTAGAAAACTACTCGGGACAAGGTCCTCACGGTGGGTGGACTAGAGTCATGTTGGCAAAGCGGTGAGGCCATCGCGAACATCACATGGCATTTAGGAGGCGTAACACGTTTGAATTGACACTGCTTGTACCAATACTTAACGACAATGTGTTTTATGTACATGCAATGTTGGAGTAGTGAAAAAATGAACCAGAAACAATGTTACGAGTGACAGTCGTGCCTCACCTAGTGCAATGGGTCGTTTCAGTCACGTTAGTAGTAAATTTGATACTTGCCTTGGAGTTTTTGATGAGTAATTAGACCCATAAATAAGAAGTCTTGTTGTAATAATTAAAAAGGTGGCTAGCGGAGGGTAACTATTAAATATGAAAAAGAAGGTTAACATTATTCTATAATATTATAAGGATGAATGAAATAGTAATTAGTTATAAAGATGAATAAAGAAGAGTAACTATCTGTAATAGCTCTAAAAGGAGAAAAATAATAATTGAGCATAATTATGTGATGAATAAGCTGAAATGCTATGTTATTTAAGTTTTGTTTGCATGTAACTATTTTTGACCTAATTGGGATATGTGTGTTCCATGACACTTTACTATAACTGAGTAGCTTAGCTTATGCTAACACTTATTTCTTTGCTTGTTAATTGTCTTGCATTAGAACATGTAGCATGATTTGAGGCCTTTGCGAGGATGGGGATCTTTTGGGGTATTTATATTAGTTTATTATTATTGATGATACTACTTTTACTTGTCATTGAGTTTTTATCTATTTTGGTATTAAAGACTTGATGATTTTGGATTGATGAATTTGGAACTTCTTCAAAGTATTAGTTTTGATATTTAAGTGATTTTTTTTAAATACAGTAATGAAGAGACTTTCGTTGCATTTTTCCATTAATTAATGTTTTAAAAATGAAAAAATGGATGAAAAATCACTATGTTACAAAATGTGCGGCTAAGAAGGAGGCATATATTATCGAAAGCACATGACTCACACTTAGATCAGGAAAAGTCACAAGGTTACCAAGACACTAATACTTGATTTTTTTGTTCGTTTCCATCAGTACCTTTGTTTCGGTGATGATTACGAAAATGAATGTTATTCAGACCTTAATGGTCATACCAAAATCGAGTCCGATTAAGACAAATCTGAAAAGTAAGTTAGTTGGTTTAGAGAACCATGATCAATGTAGTGTTTGAATTTATTTAAAAGATTTTAGGAAAGGATAATCGAAGCAATCGACAGAACTATTGCGACCGTCATTAAGGCTAAGCAGCGAGTAGCCATAAATGCTGCCTATAATGACGTGGTTTTACCACATTAGAACATGAAGGAATGTATCTTCCATACTAGAGACTAACTCATAGAGACCCGAGTCTAGCCAATTGTATCATGCAATGTAATATCATTAGAATATGACTATTCGGTCTGTTACGATAACTAAAGTAAAGACCTTATCTTGGGCTAAGTTTGTTCTAGAAGGAGCAGGAGTCTTCGATGAAAATCAAGTTGATAACTTGAAGGTTAGGACTAAAGGTCCAAAATACAATGAAAAGCAAATGCAAGGTTGATCACCACAAGTAGTTAAGAAGTCCAAGAGTTTGATACTTGTTTAGAAAGACATAGGAGTTACGGTTATTACCTAGGATGGAAAGGTGACATACGGAATTATTATACAAGCCATGTTTTGTTGATGATTATGGGACGTAATCATCCTAAGGGGGAGATAATTGTAATGCCTACAACTTCAAGCTAGACAATATTATTATAAGTTGAACCCTTGAATAGGAAGATCGTTATTCTTGCGCGTCGCAAACTACATATATATATATATATAGTAAGTCTCTTAATAGATTTATCGATAAGCGATAAAACAACATTTTTATAGAAGGTTATTTTAGATAAATAATCTTAGCCAAGTTATAGTAGGTGTGACAAGGACTCCGTAAATATAAACAACTCTGAAATCCGACTTCATATGAAGAAGTTATGCATCTTCAAAGTTTCATGATTAAACCAATGCGGTTGTGCGTATCGTAAAAAGTCAATTTTAGATAGATTGATAAGTAGCCTAAGTAATCTAAAAGAAAGTCGTAGTGATCGTAAAACGAAGAGCGTGCTTATAGAGAACGTCCAAATATGAATTCATATGAGGAAATTATGATTTTTTGAAGTTCAACGCAACATACGGACACAGAAATCGAAATTCAAATCAGTTGATTGTTAACCAAAACAATCTAAACTAGAGTTAAATATCTCATGAATATGAACCCGTCAATACAAAGAACGTAGATAACAGAGTTCATATGAACGAGTTATTAATTTTGCACATATTTTAATTGTTTAAACCGGTCTAAATATGAATTTTAGTTAGAGTGAGAAATAGTGGTTGAGACCTTAATGAATGTTGTAGAGCTCGCCGAGCGGATTCTAGGATATAAAGAACATCAAAAACGGAGCTCGTATATGAAAGTTATGGCCGTCCAAAGGTCTGCAAGAAATTACATGGGCTGATGACATAGCACCACCTGTTGGCGCCACGTGGCATGGTAGGATAGCCATATCTCCCGCAAGACAAGGTGACATGGCACAATGTGGGTTTGACATGTGGCACCACCTAATGAGGAAACGTCGGACATTCTAGAAGGAGAGGTGGTGGACAAATCTAAGCACGACACGTGGCGAGCAATCTTTGGGGCCAACACAATTCTGAGGCATGATGTGCCTCTTCTCCGGGCATAGCGCACCCCCTGCAACTAATATATACTTCACAATTTAAGCCCATTTCTCACACTAAAACCTTCCAAAACTCTCTCAATCCTCCCAATTTCTCTAGATCCAAATTTAAGGGTTTTTATTGATCAATAGCGGGACTCTAGTGCATCAGAGAGCTTGGGAAATAGAAACTTTCGGGTCGAGATTCTACCCGTGCAGTTTCCCGATTGTCGCTAAAATCTATGTAAGTTAAGCTACACTTATTTTATTTCAAGTGTAACTTATATTTATATTTATAGTCGTTGTTATGAACTTATAAATAAGATTTATTAGTGATTCCAAGTCATTATACTAATTGATCTACTTACATGAGTGATGTCTAGGCTGGATTTAGTGAGGTGTTTAAAGCGAGATTTCTAAAAAAGTATACTCTATATACCAAACAGACCTTACCTATGATATGATCTTACCTGGTTATTCCTCACTTGATAGATCTTGATGTAGACAATAGGATTAGTGAAGAATCTAGACTATTATTAGTCAACATAAATATTAGACTAAGTCTCAATATTAATCTTACATAGGTCACGTCAAAAGAAAAACTAACGTGTTAGACGAAGCTCTACGTAAATCACCAAGTCATCCACCTAAGTTAGGTGAGTGCATAGTCCCTTTCATGAACATAATTTTAATACAAGTATTAATTAAACTATTAAATATTTGTTGAAATGTTTATATGTGAGCCATATGGTTATTGCCTGGAATATGTGTTAGACATGTATTTGTTGATATACAATATGTGAACTAGATATGAGTCTATATGTGTTAATATATATATATATATATATATATATATATATATATATATATATATATATTATTACATGATAATAATAATAGAGGTATTATTATTAGAGAGAAAAGATAAAAATATATTAATAGGTAAATACTGTATGTTAAATTTATACACTGAATTAGGAGAGTGTTGTCTAAACAAAGATGGTATTGGAAGCCTAGTAGTTTTGCCAGTTAATAAGATATGACTTATTATGGATGCCTAGTTCAATTAAGTTTGATATTGGGTGGTCTCATCTGAAGAATGTATGTAAGGTAGGAACAGGGAGTAGAATTCTATTTAGTGACACTTTTAGGTGTCGATGGTATGAAATATGTACCAGAGTACATTTAGTATTCCTTCTTGGATGACCAGAATGGTGGGTCCAGATAAGGCGACTATAAGGGTACGTCTGGTCATCTCCAACAATAAGATGACAACAATTAATCATTCTAGAAGGTCTTGTGAATTACGTTGCTAGTGTGGGATCATAAACCACAAACGTAGGTAAAACGGGATACCATATCCATCAAATACGCTGATGGCTCAAGCGCCTTTATGACTTTAACCAACCAAGGAAGGCCCTAGTTGTGTATTCAAACCCATACTTTAAAACGGTTTATCTTCCTGATAGTCCTGGACTAGGATCTATAAGGATCAGTTAGGATGGGTATGATTGGCTTATAGGTATCTAAGTTTTAGATACATTGTTTGGTAATAGGTGGCTTTATAGGATTTAGATATATACATATTATAACATTGTGGGATTGAAATACCTATGTATCTCACTAGGTTTCCCAACCTAACCTACTCAGTTTGTATGCATCACATGTATCAAGACTTAAGCTACTTGAACTTGATTGAGATGATGAGTGATTAAGAGACAACACACAATTGTGTTTAGAACCAATAGGTCTTTATATTGTAACATATGTATCTATATTGATTATGATATCCTTAGGATTTTATGTGAGACAATATTTATCTTTTGTCGTGCTAGTACCATTTCTACATCGTTGGCATGCTAGTATGATTTCTACATCTATCATCGTTCTATGGCATCTTATCTTCGTCATACTATGACATCGTTCATTACCCTTTCTTACCTAACGTATAATATTCATAAAAGTTCATATTCGATATATATATATATATATATATATATATATATATATATATATATATATATATATATATATATATATATATATATATAAGATGAAAGTAACTATGCACTCACTTAATAAAAATGGATGCCTCGGGATTCGACAAAACTTCGCCTTGGAACTTTATCTTTTACTATGGCGCAACCTTGTTTCACATTACTAAGTCTTAGTCTTATATTCATGGTGACTAATGATAGTCTAGATTCCTCACTAATCCCAGTGTTTACATCAAGATCTATCAAGTAAGGAACAACCATGTAGGATCATACTGGAGGTAGGGTCCGTTTGGTATACAAAGTATACTGCTTGAAATCTCACTTTAAACAGCTCACTAAATCCAGTCTAGACATCATCCTCGCAAGTAGATCAATCAGTATGATGACTTGGAATTACTGATAAATCTTAATTATAGGTTCATAAAAATGATTACGACTATAACTAAAAAGTTACACTTAAATAAAATAAGCGTAGCTTTACTTACAAAGTATCTTATTGTACGAGCAGAACTCTGATTCGGGAGCTTCTATTCACCGGCTAGCTGACACTGCATGTCATTGCTAAAGTAGCCAGAAATTCAGAGTATCGGGACTAACAGGTGGAAAGAGCTCTAGAGGATTCGTGTGGAGTTGGGATGAGAAAATGGTTGAACTCGAGGGTTTAAATAGGATGAAAAGTGGTGTGCGTCGTGCACAGATCCGATGTGCGCCGCACATCTGGTCGAACATGGGTGACGTGGCCAATTTCTGACCTGACACGTGTCGCAAGCCTGGAGGTCTGTAAGTGCGTGTCGCGCCTATTGTCTAGGCGTGCGACTACGTGTAAATTTCTAATTTCTTAGAAAATTCATATCTTTTCCATACAAGCTCCTTTGTCGATGGGTTTTATATCTATGCGTAGCTGTAGAAGAGATCTACAACTTTCATTTAGACAGTCGGCTAATTTTGACTTTATTTTTAAAGTTATATTTTTAAATAGACTTAAACTGCTAAAGTTAGGTAAAAATTCATAATTCTCTCATACGACATTCGTTCTCAAGTGTCTTTATATCGACACATAGGTATTGACGAGATCTTCAACTCTCGTTTAGATTGTTTTTCCTGACAATCGATCGATTTTAGTTTCGGTTTCTGAGCCGCATATTGCTATTCTGAAATATCAGAAGAATCATAACTCCTCTTAAGAAGTCAGATTTAAGCGTTGTTTATATGTACAAAATTTTTGTCACAATTAATACTATAATTTTGGTTAAGATTATTTATCCTAAATAATCTTCTATCGAAAAGTCATTTTTAATGTTTATAATATTTTAATTAACTAGTCTGAATTTGTGGGTGTTACAGGTTGTACATTTGCAATTAAGACGAAAAATCATATAATTAGATGGTGTGGTATTCCTCATTCATGATTTAAGGAGACCAGTAAGTTTATAAATTTCACAACCACAGGGAGTCGTTGTCTTAAAAAGAGAAGGAAAAATGACATAAAAGCCCTTAAATTTTCACAAAAATGTCGATTGTACCCTTGGATGTGTTTTATGTCTAGTAAAGCCCAAAGGTTTGTTTAATTTGTTCATTTTTACCCTTATAGCCGGTTTCCACGTAACCTATCGGTTACCTAATGCTAGTAAAGTCCTTGAATTTTCAAAAATATTCGGATTTACCCTTAAGTTTTTTAAAAAATGTTCGGATTTACCCTTAACTTGATTGTTATTTTGATTATTATTATTATTATTATTATTATTATTATTATTATTATTATTACATTTTTAATTGTATAAAAATATTTTATACATACATTTTTAAATGTATAAAAATATTTCATACATTTTTAATACATTTTTATACATATTATTATTATTATTATTATTATTATTATTATTTTTAATACATTTTTAAATGTATAGAAATATTTTATACACACATTTTTAAATATATACAAATATTTTTACTAATATAAATATATTTTTAAAAATATATATACTTGTATTTAATATTTATATATACATTTGATAGCCCATGTAAACCTGTAGAAATGTATTTATACATATTTATACGGTTTTGCAAAATCAGTCATTGACGATATTTTTTTACTTTATCAAGCTTTTTCTGTTCGATTCAACAATTATAGATGAAGATTTAGGGTTTTCAAATGTATATAAATACTAAATACAAGTACATATATTTTTAAAAATACATCTATATTACTAAAAATATTTTTATACATTTAAAAATGTATGTATAAAATATTTTTATACATTAAAAAATGTAATAATAATAATAATAATAATAATAATAATAATAATAATAATAATAATAATAATAATAATCAAGGTAAGGGTAAATCCGAACATTTTTGAAAAACTTAAGGGTAAATCCGAATATTTTGAAAATTCAAGGGCGTTATTGGCATTAGGTAACCGCTAGGTTACCTGGAAACCGACTACAAGGGTAAAAATTAACAAATTAAACAAACTTCGGGTTTTACTAGACATAAAACACGTCCAAGGGTAAAACCGATATTTTTATGAAAACTTAAGTGCTTTTATGTCATTTTTCCAAAAGAGAAAAATGTTTTTGGGGATTTGCTATGGGTAGCCTCGGAGTCGGAGTCTAAAGAAGGCAAAAAAAAAAAAATTTATGGTTTGTAACAAATTTATTCCTTTTGGGAGCTGAAGTTACTAATTTCATTGTGTTTTTCTAGATTTAAACGTAAAGGAAAGAAAAAGACTTATAATTGGGTTACTTTGGAGTTTCCCCTTTCCTCTGTAAATAATTCTACCATGTTAGCCTCAATCTTGTTACTTTCTAGCAGAGGATTTTAGTAATAATATCGTTTTGTTGCTGGTTTTAAGAGAAAAAAAAATATTCCTTTATGTCAATATTAGTTATTGGATTTATGACCATATAAATAATAAAATTTGATAGCATTTGATCGAGTTAGATTTGATTGATGCAATGTTTCACTGAATAAGATTCAACATCTAATCAGACATTGTAAGCGACATATCAAACATTATAGACATAATCAAAAAATTTAATTATGATATTAAATAATCTAAATTTGACCCAGTTAGATCCGAACTTCTATGATGAATATCAAACAGCCTAAACCATTTTCAGGTAATTGAAACTTTAATCGGTGACTAAAAAGTTAAAAAAAAAAAAAAAAAAAACAAATAATACAGTATTAATTAATCGCGTGCTAAAAGAAGAAAATACTGTAATAAAGAAATGGAAATGTTAGTAGGTAGTTGGTGCAATGCATCGAGTAATAGGTATCGGATAAGCATCATTCTCAACCTCTGAATCATAATTACTTCTTTAAATGATAAACGGAAATTCAGTTTTTTAGTAGTAGTTATGATACCTTGGTTTAATGCATTTGACATAGATGTAGTTCTATTTTAACTTCTAAAAACTAAATGCCATGAATTAAAATACATTTAACAAAAAAAATAATAATGAATATCTTAATGTTATCATTTTTTATAAAAATGTCAATAAGAAAGTTATAAAGTATTTTATCAAATAAAAAAATATTAATTAGAACTTAACAGCAATGAAAGTAGCAGACAAAGTGCAAAAGTTGCTACATATAATATATTTATTGCACCAAGTTATTGTAGGTAACTTTAATTAAATAGTCGAATTGTTTATTTATTTTTATAATTAATTGGAAGAGTAGACAAATAATGTTTACAATATAAGATTTGATTCTATCCAATCTTCCACCAAATAATCATCATGGCAGAATGGCAGAATTATAATTTTTTTTAGTTCTTTTTATATATCAATAAATCCATATACATAATAACATAAAAGCTACAACTTTCTTATTGACATTTTGATTAAAAATGATAACATGAAGATAAATTTTAGAAACTAAACAACTTTGAATGAAGAAAATAGAACAAAAACAATTTCTTTTTATTTGATTAAAAGTAAATATGTTAATTTAAAAAAAAAAAAAAAGAAAAAAAAAAAGAAGTAAAGTGGGAAGAAGGTGAGAGGAAAGTCCATGGCAATGTCTGACATTTGGGGAATCGTGGAGTCGGTTGGCTTGGGTTTAATGCCTCCGTACACTTAAAAAGCCGGACGGACAAAAGGTTTTGGTATCCGGTTCAACGTGTGAAAACGGCAAACCGCCATACATGACCCGGAATTCAGTATGGGCCGAACATTTTTATCTTTTTTTTTTTAAAATAACTTATAATTATATGATTACATCACGTGAAGGTTAACTTAAAATACTTGTGTTGTTTTTTTTTAAGATTCGTAAATTTGTAGATAAAATTCTAAATTTATAAAACCAAAAATTGACAGTTAAGAACATATAAAGCATAATGCTATTGTCCATTATTTTTAAAACTAAAAGATATATATTTTCTAAAGTTATATACTTTTCATATGGGTTTTAAAATGAGAATATCAACTTGTATATTCCATCATTGATGTATTTTTACTCAAAGTATTTTTATTTTTGATTTTTGGCAAATGGATCGTTAATAGGTTAACTTGTATTACATACATTTGTTTTTCTATTTATAAATCTATATATTTAATTTATAATAAGATTTGAACTCTTAACAATCCGTGAACTTTTGATATCGTTAGAACTTAGAAATAACGGTCTTTTAGTGAACTTGTATAAATTGAATCTATTAATTTTTTAATTATTGAAAATATATTTAAAACATTCTAAAAAAGTCAAGTAGAACTAAACACTAGAATAAAATAAAAAGTTTATAACAAATATAAAATAATAATTGGGATAAGATAATTAGATACCAAAGAAACTGTTTTTTAAAAAGAAAAAGAAATGAAATGAAATAAAAAGAAAAGGTAGAGTGAATAAAGACAAAATTGGTCGCTGAATGGGAGAGGGGGAGCCAGGCTGTATCCCACCCATTCTTCTTTCCTAAATAATTAAAAGTGTTTCTATTTTGAAGTCTTTTTTAGGTACGTCATCCTAACAATATCTTTTTATCTTTTCCCATATTTTCTATTTTTAGGAACGCAATCAAAATGACATTTTAACTTCTCGTTAACTTGTACATTGTCATCGTCCTTTTTAACAAATTTAGGTTTAAAACAAAGAGTAACCAGAAAAAGTATACATGTAGACTAATATAGTATGTTATAGTTAAATAATAAATTAAAAACTAAATAATATAAATTTCGTAATAAGGTAGTCACGTATTACAAATTGTTTTATAGATTACGCTTATCATTAAAAAAATGTTAAATATAACAAAACTTCTAATAAAAATCACATTTCACAATATATTACAAAATGAATTAGATTTTGCAAAACATTATATCATTCAGTAAAAATAATGATATTATTTCGAAATTAGTGAATTTTGTTTTAGTTTTTTGTGGTCTTTTTACGGAATATTCTTTAGGAAAATTTTGAGAAATAGTATCATAATTTTGTTTAATCGACAATTATGATCTGCCTTCACGAAAAATATAATTTGCAATTATTTTAATCCGTTGTAGTGAATGACATTGGTAAAGTCATTTTTTTTAACGACAAATGTAACATATTTCTAACTCCTAAGCTACTCCTAGTTCCACCTAGGTCTTAGACGAGATATGAAGCCTCGACCTCAAGGAGAAAATACAATACCTGATACTGCTATGCTAGTGATAATAAAGCCATTTAAAACTTGTAAAAGATACCATTATATAAAAATGGGTAAATTAAACAGATGGTCTCTGTGGTTTAAAGTAATTTTCGTGTTTGGTATCTAACAAATTTTTTTTTTTTTAATTCGGACTTCCCCTAAATTATATTTTTGTTGCATGCTTGGTCTCTGTCCTTTCTAAAAAGACTATTTTATCCTTAATAATTTATTTACTTATTCATTATTTATTCTTTTACCTTTTTATATTAATAATATATTATTATTTTTAAAAAAAAAAATTAAAAGAATACCACCATCACCTCCGGTAGCCAACACTGATCCCCTCCCCTACCGGTCTACCATCTTTGTCTTCCCTAACAAGAAAAGAAATCAACTTTATGAACTATATCAAACGTAGAAAAATAAACTATTGAAGAAACCTAAAAAATCCATTAAAATTGTAATAGATTACAAGCCAAATTAGAGATTTCAACCTTCTAACCTAGATCAAACCCAAAAAAATCGATTGAACACCATGGTACGAGTACACTCATGTCAGGGGAAGATACCATTGTTACACATCGTTAAAGACAGTGGAACAATACACCATACATGGGAGATCCCACGACGGTTGAAGTTGTTAAAGAAGATATTGCGCTAATGGTTGAAATTGTTGCCGAAGAGGTGGCGGTGATGGTTGAAATCATTATAGAAGTCGTCGTGCCTCTTGCGCCAAAGATTTATGAGGAATTTTGGCGATGATGTTCACGGAGGGAGGAGTTTCCGGTGAGACACCTGCTACACAAACCCCTCAACTGTGTTGCAATCCATTAAAATTGATGTTGACTTTCACCATCTTCGATTCTTAGAGATCTGCTTAAGTTCTCACAACGATGTGTGTGGCTATTCTCTTTCACATTAGAAAGGTCACAAAGCTTTGGGAAGGTCTTGTGGGCATAAAGTGTTTACAGGAGAAGAAGAAGGGTAAAGGGGTGGGCTAGCCACCCCTGCAGCTGGTGAATGGTGATAACAGAAGACGAGGGGTGGAGGAGCCAAGGAAGGTTGGAGGCGCAGCTTAGGGTTTTAGGGATTCTTCTATTTTTTTTTTAATATAAAAAGGTAAAATAATAAATAATGAATAAATTATTAAGGGTAAAATAGTCTTTTTAGAACGGACATGGACTAAGCGTGCAACAAAAATACAAATTAGGGACGGTTCGAGTTAAAAAATATTTTAGGGACCAAACACATAAATTATCCTAAACCATAGAGACCATCCGTGTAATTTACAATATAAAAATAAATTATAATTTTATTTCATGGCATTTATGTTTATTTGTAGTTTTAGTCCGAACTCTTAATTATTGATATGACTTATGTCCAATATTTTCATAAATTGTATATATATAGTCCCTAAGCTTGTTACTATCTAAAATGATTAATTAAACTTTGTATAAATTATTATTATATATTTTAATTTGTTTTTATATTATTTTAAATTTTCCTTTAATTTGTTTTTAAAATGGAATGAAAGTCCTAAAATAACCACCGTAGTCACACTTCCATCAATCCATTCCCTCTTCAACTCCTGCCTCAACAATTAACCAACATATCAAACCCCGTCGCCGGCACCTTTCTCTCCACCAATAACCACTGACGTTGTCTCGCCTACTCACAACCACATAGTTGTTTTCTTCAACACCCTTTGCCAACCCTTTCTTTTCATTCCCGATCACTGCCACATCGGTTAATTAAAAACAATTCCCACATAAGCTCATTAAGAAAATCATTAACATTTTCCCCACATAATTTGAATAAGAGCATATAATCTCTCTCTCTCTCTCTCTATCTCTCTCTCTCTCTTTCTTTCTTTCTTTCTCTCTCTCTCTCGATGTTAGCTAGTCAGTGGACTGGGGTCAAGAGATTAATCGGTTATGCGGAGATTAATCGGGGACCATTAATTGCTAATTTGTTGAATTTTAAAAAATTCAATATGACTAATATTATATCAATGTTTGTAAATACCACTAATATGATAACAAAATAGGTTAATATGATTAGTACAACACTAATCATGCCTGAAATAGTTTCAATTGAAATAAAATTTCTTCAAAATGTTAAAATTTCATCGTTTTATAATGTTTCACTCATTATGTATGCAAGGATTAATCGCTAGACGTCCTCTAATCAGTTGAGTAGCGCTTAGGGATTAATTAGAAATTAATCGGGACCTAGTCGGGATTTTTACAACAGTGATATATATATATATATATATATATATATATATATATATATATATATATATATATATATATATATATATATATCAACGTCGTCTTCGTATTGTGTAATCACAATGAACAATATTAATGACAAAAAAACAACGCAACCATGTCAGGTCAAAACAATGTAAACATACCTCTAATGTCCACACCATTTAGCTCGATGCAGGTGATGTCCAATTTTCTTCAACACAACCACCTTACCTATAACAATGCTGATAACAACACCTGTTGTTCAACCAGTAACACAAGAAAGCGAGGATAAAGTTTATAGGTTCCTCAAATAAGAAGAGGCAACAACATAGAAGATAAAATTTGACATAAGAGGAAAACCTTATGCTTCCCACAAAAAAGAGCACAAGCCAACCAATGGTCACAACAACCAAATGGGACAATATCAACATCAATACAACAAGATACATAAGCTCAATAAAGCACGAAACCAACAATACCAACCTATAAACATAACCAAAACAAGAACATATATCACATAACTAGCAAGTTCAAGGAAACAACCAAACTAGATAAGTAATGAAAGATTCCCTCCTCGAGACAACAACAAATATTGTGAGTTCCATGGCACTACAAGTCATGATACAACAATACCAAACATAATAAAAAGTGAAACCAGTCTTCAATATTATAATACCAAGGGATATCGTCGAGCATAAGCTCAATGAAAAAAAATGACATGGGATGAAGTTGAACGAGGAATGATTAGAGGTTACATCATTATGAAAGAATAAATAAAAGCAAATCCAAATAAGGTAGACGCAATACATACCTATGGTAACATAATTAGACGAGAAATCCGAAATCATTGAGGCATTTGGTTAACACATTGTTTTTAAAATAAAATTCGCCCGTATTTGGATATTTATTTCTTAGGATACTATAGCTAGAAGCAATTCTTCAAGACCTCCCTAACCTTGTAACATTCGAATGTTACCTTGATAGCAAGAAGCTACGACTTAAGTAATAGATGATAAATGGTTTTAGATATGAACTATGTTACGTCAAATGCTAATGCACTACTCGTATTTATACAATCTATAACCGCTCATTTAATGACGATATTGTAACCGACCATGAATTAAACACCCAAAAAAAATATATAGTAACTAACATAGGTTTATAAGTGTAAATTTAAGTAAAAGTTTAGCTGCGGAAAAAAGAATATATTTGGCAAAAAGTCCCCAAATTTTTTCTAATTAATAGGTGGTGCATTCGTACCACCCACATATATGCTTAGTGAATCGAAGCAATTTCAGTTTGTATTTGCATTTGGATGTTTGTTTCTCATGATCCAACAACTAGAAGTTGTTTTTCAATATCAAAACCAAGTAAAGTTCGGATGTTATCTTGATAGCAAGAAAACACAACTAAAGTAGTATAGGATAGAGGATAAAGGGTTGTAGGTCTGAATTATGGTATGCCATATTGTCGTGGAGTACTTATTTGTATACAAACCATAATAACTTATTTAATGGCAATATTGTAATTGACCATTAATTAAACACCTAAAATGTAATAAATATTGGTAATTAATACAAGTTTATAACGAAAAATTTAGTTACAACTAGGTATGAAACCCCGCTCCGCGGGTTCGGTTAAGACTATAGTTTTAGTCTTTTGTTTATCTATTATGTATGTGGTGTAGCGATAGGTAGTGTGTCGTTGGTTGTTATGTTTAAGTTTTTGTTATAAAACTCTTTAATAGAAACATATGATGATGGTATGTGGTGAATATATATATATATATATATATATATATATATATATATATATATATATATATATATAAACATTATGTTAAAAGAGCCTTAAAAAAACTGTTAAAGAGGAAAATATGATTTATGAAATCACCATTATACTAGTTATGCTACAAAAATGCAAAAAAAACTGGCATTTAGCCATGATTCCGCCACAAAATGTTGTCCTACTTCAATCAAACCCCAACAAAAGGATCCAACAATTTATGACTTCAAATTAATGCTTATTTTCCATTTCAATTTCTCCTCTTAAATAAGTGCATATATTTCAATTCTACATACTAATTAAATTGCAAAATAGGTGCTCGTATCAAATTTAAACTAAAAAATAGGATTTTTATATACCAAAAATTTGTCGCTTCTTTGCTTCGCAACACCCATACACTTTTGGTGCTGATAACTGATGAAGGTGTCGCGACTATCAGCTCAGTAAGCTTTCATATCGCTACTGCAAGATGGATTCATTGAACTGATGAAGTAGTTCACAACAATGTTTGAAGTAGTTATTCCTTCATTTTGACGACAATAAGACTTGAAATCTCGGGATCACGAAGATCAGAAGTTGATAGTGTCTGAAACCATGAAGAATTTTTTCGATGTGAAAAGACGAAAATGCCCAAAAAATAGCCCTAGAATGAAGTCACTATCAACTAAAACCGTTGATGCTGAAAAATGAAGTCAATTAAACCATTGATGTTGTCTTGATCAACAATTACAGTAACATAATCATCATAAGTGTAGCACCTGGTTCCTGGTACGTAATCCTTGTAATTAATATTTCTTGATTATGCATTTTGCCTTGGACTCGGCGAGTTGAAGGACCAACTCGCCGAGTTGAAGCGGGATGAGACGCGGGGTCTAAGCTTTGGACTCGGTGAGTCGGTCCCCGGACTCGGCGAGTAGACCCTGTTTGGGCAAAAAACCCTTATCCGGGTGTTTGCACCCTATTTAAACGCTCTAACTTGGCCTCCTTTGTCCCTAACACTTCCAGAGAGCTGTAGAGAGAAACCCTAGCCCCCATATTGTTCTTGAGAGTGATTTTTGGCTTTGTGAAGAAGGTTTGGAGCTTAGAAGAAGAAGGAAGAGGTTGAAGTGTGCAAGAAGGGGAGGTAGATCCGGAATCTACACTGTGAGAAGCTTCCATTCAGGTAGAAAAAGTTCTTACCTTGATCACTAGTTCATTAGATTCCCTTTTTGTCCCAAATTAGTGGTTTTCAAGCCCTAAAACCTCAAGCTCCATGTGTTATGCTCTATGTTCTGAAAGGACTTCAGATTTGGACCTTATGGACACCTTGGAAGTGTAAAGTCTCTGTGGTTGGGGTTATTGAGGTCCCTATTGGGTGTATGACCTCTTAAAGAGCTTGGATTTGCCTTTCTGAGCTTATGGGGCCAGGCATGCACGTAAAGTTTGCAACTTTACGTGATAAGCATGCCCTAGGAGCATAGATCTATGGTTTAGAAGCGTTGCATGTCTCAGATTTGGTACGTATGGGAAGTGGGTCCAAGGGACTCAACGAGTTCTATGAAGATGGTCTTAGACTCGGCGAGTTGTATGAACAACTCTGTGAGTCCTATGAAGATTTCCTGGAACTCGACGAGTTGTTCTTCAAACTCGGCGAGTCATATGAAGTGTTGCTGAGAAAGAGGGGTTTAAGTGTTGCAGGTCCAACCCTTCGTATATGCACGCAAAATTAGCAATTTAACGTGTAGCAATAGTCCCAGAAACCCAAATCCTCATAAGGGATGCTCTGGTGAGGATTTGGAAGCGAGTAGGAGGTCTGCTCGTGGGGACTCGGCGAGTCGGTTCTATAGTCCCGAGTAGTGAGTCCAGGGTGACCCAGTGAGTGGGAAGAGGGACTTGACGAGTAAGGCCGGGTTAGTAGGAGAAGGACTCAGCGAGTCTGTGCCATGACTCGGCGAGTCCAGTCAACTGGAAGTTGACTTTGACCAAGAGTTGACCTTGGACCAGGGGTGGGTCAGTCGATTGACCTAAGGGTATTTATGAGGGGCTGATCTATATTTATGGATTTGTAGCCGGAGGATTACCGGTGCAGCAGTCAGATGTCTAGCAGTCAGACTTTGGGTAACTACTTTTCGAGGTGAGTTTCCTTCCAGTAGGAACGGGTCTAAGGCACCAAGGCCGGCCCGTATAGACGATATGATAGTATCGGAGTGTGGGTAGAGTCCGTATCTCATAGTTGAGTTTGATTATGTTATATGCCAATATGATAGAATTGCTTATACTTGTTGTATGTGTGATACTTGTATGTTGTGGTTTAGTAGCTGAGTGTGGGCGAGGCATGTATCTCTCAGATAGCGGAGTGTGGGCGAGGCCCGTATCTCCCAGATAGCGGAGTGTGGGCGAGGCCCGTATCTCCTAGCTGTTCATTGTATGATTGTATGGTATGAGGTATTGTGGGGGAACTCACTAAGCTTTGTGCTTACAGTTTATAGTTTTGGTTTCAGGTACCTCTTCAGCGAAGGGGAAGGAGCTGGCACGGTAGCGGCCCATCATACACACCTCTTATTTCCCGCATTAAGAAATTGTCCTGAGATTTGTACTCTGACACTATGGTTTCCCCCATGTTTTGGTTTCCAAACACGTAATATGTTTTAAGAAATGATATGATCGAATGTTGTTTATTTTCAAATGTTTGCAAAGTGTTTAATTAAAAATGAAATTTTTGGACTTGAAAAATTGGGTCGTTACAATAAGTCAAGAAACTGTTAAAGGAAGTTAGAGAAGATAAAATATTAATTGATTGGTTGTCGGAGATGGGGCCATGGGGTGTAAGAGACAATTGATAAATAAATACCCATGGAACGAAAAAAAGTAAATTAAAATTTTTTATAAAATAAATAAATAAATATTTTGGAAGTAACTTGATTAAAATTAGAAAATAATATGCATTAACAAATGAAATGACCTGGTTTAATACTGCAAACAGAGAAATTTTAGTCAGAAATTATTAATTTTTACTGTAAGTTTTTTTCAAAGATTTGTTCATGGAAAAAGTTTTTAAATGAGTTCCTATTATGGATGTTCTATGTTTTATTAATAATAATTATATATATCAACACTTAAATATCTTTCCTTCCAGCCAAAGATTTTATTAATAATAATATCAATCAAAAGGATTCCTCAAAACAAAACTTGCAAATCTTACCAAAATTCTATTTTCACATTACTGTTAATTTGTTTAAAGCTTAACTAACTGTACGTATAATAAAAAATTTGAAAACACAACAACAGCGACACCAAAAAAAAATATGTGTAAAAAAAGGCAAAAAGGAGAATATTAATGAACAAAACAGAAGAATAATCCAAGAAAACTATGGAATACTTGATACGTTTGATGTTAGAGCTTGGTTTTGCAAACAACTATATATGGCTCTGGAAAGTTGTTTGAACAAATAAATAAAACAAACAAATAATTAAAAATTTCCTAAAAATTAAGTTTTTGAAACTCTTTTAGTTGAGGAATTTTATCAAACAGGTTCTATGCATATCAAATAAAAATCGATTTCGCATGAAGAAATCGATTTTAGGCGTCACAAGGACATCTAACCGTGAAAGCATTGTGAGCTCGGTGTGGAAAACCTTGTTACCTTGAAACCCGGTGACTAGGTGGTTTACATGATGAGCTCGGTGTGGAACTCCTTGTTACCTTGAAACCTGGTGACCAGGTGGTTTACATGATCCGCCTAGAAGAGGACTCCCTTGTAGACCTTTTTCGATGAAGTTTCTTTGGTTGAAGTGTTGAGTACAATCTTTTGTGGCCTGAAGGGGGATTTTGAAGTTGTATGGCTGCTTCATTATGGACATAATTTGAACTAATTAATGTTGATATAGTCTTAAACAATTTATGCATATACAAAATTTACTGATTTAACCTTTGGGTGAGTTATTAGCGTATGATCTGAAGTACTTTCAGGGTTAGGTGGAGGTATACTTTGAGTATACATCGTTGTCCTCTGAGCAACCTGAGCTTCTAATATCTATGCATATACACACATACACAACAATAATTTACCAATATTCCATCAACATAAACAATCGTATAATGAGTTTCTTGAAAAATGAGAAATCTCTAACATTTACCTCTTTATCAAGTGTATCATTTTTCTCCTTCACTGCATTTTTACAAAACATTACAAAAAAATATATCAATATATATATATATATATATATATATATATATATATATATATATACCTAACAACCTTATATAAGCTTAGGTACCTAACCACATTATACTACATTGTTTTGCATTATATTTCCATTGCAATCGTCTAAGGTTCTTAAACTTCAAACCTTAACCTTATTTACTTCCAAGATTTTCAGACATTCACCATTATATTCCTCCTACACCATTTGATTTGTAACGGTAGTATATAAAGCCCACCAGGGGGTCTCCGACAGAAAGACGTCATTTGAAGGAAGATAATGGTGAAAGTCCAAAGATTTTGGAAGCAATTGAGTTATGAGGTTGAATTTTAAGAACTTTGGGTGATTACATTGCAAATATGATACAAAATTACGTAGTATGATGTGGTTAGGTACCTAAGCTTATATAAGGTTGTTAGGTATATTCACTTTACCCATATATATATATATATATATATATATATATATATATATATATATTAAAAAACAAAATCGAGAGAGCATCACAAATTAGTAAAATACACACCCACATACATCCTACTAACATACAAGAATTGAATTACAGCCTCCACATCCATAGACCAAAACTTCTAGTGGATCCAGAAGAACTTTTTGGTGTCTTGGGCATCGAACTAACCCTAGTTTAGTGTTTACCTGGGACTGAAGCCAACGTCGAAAAACTTTAAACACCCAAATGCAATTCAACTGGTGAAATCGAAACAATTTTTTTGTGAAATTGAAAACGAAACGTGAAATCGGAGATGAATGGTTTCCTATATGAATGCTTATTGCATTCAATACATCAGCAATAAGCAAAGATGTCAGCAGAAAACAAAAAACAAAAGACATAACTGCGGTGGAGACGGCCGGAGATGGAGATGGGGACGGTCGCAACTGGGGAAAAAAATTAGTCGGTCCACCGCCTTTCTTGCAAGACTCGTGGCTTTCTTCTCCATCGGATTGTCGCGAGAAGGGGAAAGTGGAAGTAGTCGGTGGCACATCCGTCATCAGGAAAGTTTCAAAAACAATCGACAACAACTGTTGGAAGATCGGTAGAGACGCATATCTGAGCAGACATCGGTGGAGAAGCAGCAGAGCGGGTGTTCATAATGGTAAGGAAGTGGTGAAGGGAAAGGAACGAAAAAAAAGCAGAGTCGGTGAGAGGGACGTTGAGAAGCGGTTGAGGTGTCGATGTTTCCCTCTAAAGGTGTGAATGGTGATTTTTAGGGCTAGAAGTCCTTGCAGACACAATTTCGATCAGTGGTATCCGATCGGTCCAAATATGTAAGTGACCGGCGTTGGGTTCTTATCCGACTCTACACCTTCGACATCCTAATTCCTTGTACTATCGTCATCGATTCAGCACACACACATAAAGAAACGTACAGACATAGCCTGGACCGTTGATGTTCCCTGTAGTCGGTCGGTTGTACTAGGCGATGAGAAATCGTCGTTCAATTTTGGAAGAAATCCTGGAAGGGGTTTGTTGATCGGTGGGGTTTGTTGAGACTGTCGCAAAAAGGGGAAGACGAAAGAGGAATAAAGGTATCCAAGCATTTGAGGCGGTGCTTCTACCAGAGATGTCAATAACATCAATCCAAATATTTTTGGTAAAAAAAACGGTGAACCAAATTAAAAAGAACACGTGTAAATAAGGAAACTATATAATGGCATAAATTGATGCACTACAAAAACAAATAACAAATGAGAAAGAATTGCAAAGACACTCATACATAAGGGACCACTTTTGTCAAATCCTTAGTCACTTTACTGTAGCTAAGGATGGAGAATTTTAATATATATATATATATATATATATATATATATATATATATATATATATATATATATATAATTTCTGCGGAAAATATAAGATATTTGGCAAAAAGGTCATGAACTTACTGTTTCTGGTCGACAAGTGGTGTATTTGTATCCATGCTCGTATATACTTTTAGCGATCCAAAATCATTACAGTTCACATTTTGCAATCATACATTTGTTTCCCATTATACAATAGCTAGAAACAGTTAATTATGTTCAAAGTTAATTATGTCTGAACCTATTAAATCCAAATGTTGTCTTGATAGTAAAAAAAACACAACTGAATAGTAGATGATCAAATGTTTTTGGTCTGAACTATAGTATGTCAAATGGTTATGAGTAACCATATTTATACGAACCATAACCGTTGATTTAATGGCAACACTGCAACTGACCAAAAATTAAACATTCAATATCGAAAAAGAAGATATTTAGCAAAACAAGTCCCATGAACTTTTTTCTAACTGACCGATAATGCATTCGTACCTACACTCCCACACAAGTTTAGTGAACTTAAGTAATTTTGGATTGTATTTGCACCCCTCTATGCATGCGAAAGAAAGCTTTGGTTTCATAAGTCTTACACGGCTTAAAAGTATTTCTACTTATAAACCTATTTTCATTTCCTTCTCCAAGTTACGTGGGATGACTAAAAACACATTAACATATTTTTCCAATTTATTTAACCACCTTACTTTAATGATTAATTTCTCTTTAATTATAAATCCGTTTTATGAGTATAATATACCAAAGAAAACATATCATTGAGGAGAACACAAATATATAACCGTTTTATCTATTTGGCAAAAAGTACCCTTAATTAATTGACCAAGAATTAAACATCTAATTGCGGAAAAAAAAGATATTTCTAACTTACTGGTGGTGCATTCGTATCCATGCGCGCGCACAAGTTTAGTAAACCGAAGCCATTTTGGTTCACATTTATACACGTGGTTCCATAAGTCTTAGAATGCTTAGAAATCTTTCTACTTATAAATTCCTTTCCTTTTCCTTCTTCAACATATGTAGGATCGCTAAAAACTCATTTAATCTTTTTTTTTTTTTTTTTTTTTTTTTTTTTTTTTTTTTTTTTTCTAATTTATCTAACCACCTTCATCTTAATGATTAATTTTTCATTCATTATAAATCCGTTTTATGAGTATAATATAAAAAACAAAAGTATCATCGAGGAAAACAAAAACAATTACTATTTTAATTGTAATGTTTTTGAATTGTAATTTGTGTCTAAAAATGGAAAAAAAAAATCCACTTTTGATCACGTCTATTTTCTTTTCGCTTATCGGTTATATATATATATATATATATATATATATATATATATATATATATATATATATATATATATATATATATATATATATATATATATATATATATATATATATATATATATATATGAGGGTTCAATTGAGAAAAAAAAAAGGTTGAGAATGGGGGAATCATTCTCAGCCACATATTTATTTTGCCGCAAAACACTTAGGTGTACCGTCGGAATTGGATAACGGATAAACATGTGTTTTCCAACAAAACATGTTTCATTAAACTATGCTAATCATTACTTTAATATACACAAAAACATATTTTTTTTTTTTTTTTTTTGTTTTTTGTATTTTTAGAAAGCCATTTTTATCGAAAAATTATTTTAAATATATCAAAATTCATAATTTTTTATTCTCTAAAAATAGACATCCATATTAATATAGTTTTAAGATAAAATAAAAAAAAATTTAGAGTTCCAGCTCTCGTTATTCATAAGTGAATAAAAGTCTATCAAATTTTTATTACACTACATTTTTTATTCAGTTATGAATAAAACATATGCTTAACTTTTTTGTATAGTTTAAATATCGTTCATATATGAATATAACACGTAATAAAGTTTTATTACTTAAAATATATTGTTTACATCATTTTTCGTCATAGATTATATTTATATATGAATAAAACGTTTATTAGTTGTTATCATATTTTATATTCATATATGAATAAAACATTTATCAGATTTTTGTTACAGTTAATTTGTTATTCATATATGAATAAATAATATAAATGATACTTAAACTGTAAAAAAATATTATTTATATATTTTTATTCATTTAGGAATAACGATAGCTGAAAATATGAAAAAAATAAATTTTTTTATTTTATCTTAAAAGTATATCAATATGGATGTCTATTTGTAGAGAATAAAAAATCATGAATTTTGGTATATTTAAAATCATTTTTCGATAAAAATAGTTTCTTAAAAATTAAAAAAAAAAAAACAAAAAAAAAACAATGTTTTTGTATATATTAAGGTAATGATTAGCATAGTTAAGAAAACATATTTTGTTGGAAACGCATGTGTATTTCTTATCAATTTCTGCTGGTACAACGGAGGCTATTGCGGCAAAAATAAATGAGTGGCTGAGAATGATTCTCTAATTCTCAACCTATTTTATTTTCTTAATTGAACTTATCCCCCTCTCTCTCTCTCTCTCTCTCTCTCTATATATATATATATATATATATATATATATATATATATATATATATATATATATATATATATATATATATATATATATATATATACACTAGATTATAACCCACATTAAACGTGGGAAACACATAAAAAAATATAACCATTTACAGATATTGCATAATGATTATAAAAAAATATATGATTATTGGTATTATTGAAATGTGTAGAAAATACATTGAAAACGATAAATATCTATAATCATTGAAGGATCTCTTTGTACACATCATTTTTGTTTTATTAGTTGAACGACCTTCCTCGTCTCATATAGTTATGATATTGTTATATAATTATAAACATTTTAATTAAACGTTCTTTGCATAATAAGGTTACCTAATTTAAACATATATTGACAACCAATATACCATTTTGTCTACTATATTAAATATTGACAACTATTTCATTTATTCAAATAAAGTTATATAATATAATTTATAGAATGTTAAATGTTATATGAATTTAATTTTAGTATATCATCAATGGAGATTCTTTTCTAAATCATGATTGATTTATTTTAAATTTATTATGAATATAAGTGCTAGCTTTTATGTTTGTTCTTATTTATTTGGTGTTTGTAAGAACTTTGCATTAGTTTTGACGCAACTTTGAATAATTTTAGTATATCATCAATGTAATTTGTTATATCCTTCAATTATATAAAATATCAAATAATGACATTTAATTAGGGGTGGCAATTGATGACACAACACGACAAAAATACACGAAACGAAACGAAATTGAGACGAAATTGAAATTCGAATTCGTGTTCGTGTCGTGTTTGTGTCAGGTGTAAAAAACACGACGTCGTGTCGTGTCGTGTTCGTGTTCAAAATTTGACACGATTTAACATTTTTTGTCGTGTTTTTCTTGTTTGTCGTGTTTTTCGTGTTATGTATGAATAAATATTAATTAAATACATTAATTTTTATTTCATGTTGTCTTTGTCGTGTCGTGTCGTGTTTCGTTTTTTAATCGGTTCGTTTTCGTGTTAGTTAAAAAAACACGAGATCGTGTCGTGTCGTGTTCGTGTTACATAAAACATTGTCGTGTCGTGTCGTGTCAAACAAAAACACGACACGATGGCCCGATTTGCCACCCCTACATTTCATTACTATTGTGATAATTTAGTTTATATATTGTATTTTTACTAATCTTAACGGTCTTATTTTTTCTAATAACCGTAACGCTTTTACTAATTATACTTTTTACAAATCTCGTAATATCTTATAATTTTTATCTTACTTTATAATTTTTCATAACTATGTTATTTTTTAAGATTGACTGCCTTAATAGTTTTTTTTTTTTCAGTCTGTTCAATTTTATATTTCATTGTACAACATCATCGTTTGTATGTATTCTAAAATTTCACTTTACAAATGCTTAATGTTTACACCTTGATATTAATTTTTTTTAATAAACTCGTGTAATAATTATGGAATAAATATCTCATTTTAATTAACATTTACTTCCTTCATTATATCAAAATCCTCGTTAAACGAATATATTTTTGGAAAGTAATAATTATAATAGCGCAACATTATCTAAGACGTAAATGTTTGATATATTTTTAGAGGAAAAAATCAGGATCATTAAAAATTTCTACATAAAGAAAATACAAATTTAAATTTGTTGAAATTATAGATGGAATTACTGGCGAAAATTATTTTGGGGGGAGTTGTATTTTGTAAGGTATAATAATATTACAAAATTCAAAATATGTATATTTGTTATGTAAATTTATAAATTTTATTGTTACTATATAAAGATAAAAAAGTAGGTTCATATGATATACAAAAACATAATAATTTCAATGATATTTTAAAATCATTCCAAAATTAATCGGATTCTTAAGACATAAAAATTAAAAAAAATCATAATCATCTTTAATATATAAAATTAACAATTTCGTAATAATGTCAGTTCTCAAGATAGTTAATTTCTATTTTGTTAAAGGTACGTAATATTTTTTTCTGTTTATTTGAAAAGTTTCAGAAAAATAGTTAACTGATTTCATGTAATTTGTGACAAAGAAAATCGAAATATATGTCCGTTTTCAGGGATAATGTCATAAAAACCCTCAAGTTTTCAGGGTTTTGTCGGTTTTGCCCAAAGTTGAATTTTATTTCCGTTTTTACCCTAACATTTTTCAAAAAAATGTTCGGTTTTACTCTTTTACCTGTGATAACAGGTTACCATTTTATTAATTTCACAAAAAAACCCTTACGTTTACAGTTTTTTTTACGTTTTTACCCTTAAGTTTATAATTTTTTAACACTTTTACGCTATGTATTTTTTTTTTCATATTATATGTTTTCAAGAAGAAAAATCATATTTATAAACGAAAAAAATTTAATTAAATATTGTATTTACATTTTTCAATGTTAATTCTTTATATATATATATATATATATATATATATATATATATATATATATATATATATATATATTGTGTGTATGGGTTTTTTTTCTTGGATAAAAGATGTAAAAAAAACAAATTAATATGTTTTTAGACTACTATAAATACGTATTTTTATGTATTTAAAAATATACATATCAATAAAAAAACTTGTTCTTTCATAAACATGTTTATATAAGTATATACATATATTTTTAGAAGTAAATATGTATTTTGATATATGTATTTTTTTAAGTATAAATATATTTTTAGAAGTATAGATACATATTAATATATAAAAATGTAAAAATATGTATTTATACTTCTAAAAACTATATCTATAAAGCACATATTTTATTATTCTAAAAATATTATTTATCTTTTTAAATGGTATAACCATTCAAAAACACAAATACACAAAAACAAACAAACAAATATATATATATATATATATATATATATATATATATATATATATATATATATATATATATATATAACATTAACAAAATATAAATACGATATTTAATTAAATATTTTTTCGTATATAAATACGATTTTCTGCATGAATATGTATATTATGAAAAAAATATACTTAGGGTAAAAGTGTAAAAAAAATTATAAACTTAAGGGTAAAAAAATTATAAACTTAAGGGCAAAAAAAAGATAAACTTAAGGTTTTTTTTGCGAATTTAATATAATGGTAACCTGGAAAACCTGTTATCACCGGTAAAAGGGTAAAACCGAACATTTTTTCGAAAATGTTTGGGTAAAAACGAACATAAATTTCAACTTTGGGCAAAGCCGACAAAGCCCTAAAAACTTGAGAGTTTTTATGACATTAACCATACATTTGATATAGGAACAAAAAAATAATCGAAAAAAAATATAAAAAGCGAAAGAAGGTACTGACCTTCTAGTGCACAAGAGTGAATGTTTGTAACAGAGAATGATGATAGAAGTTATAAGCAATAATAATGATGTTGTAGTAGAAGGTTTGAAGAAAAGAAACGATTAAAAATAAGTGTCAGAATTCAAGGATCAATCATATATGTATGTGATAATTTGAATATGATTTTTCGGTATTAATAATTTTCTAATAAAAATAAATTTTATATTAATGGTTTACTAATATAAACGGATTTATATTAATGGTTGATATTAATGCCTTGATTGAAATGGTTTGTTAGTAATATGTTTTTAAAATTGACCATATTAAAATCTTCATACCTGGAAATTCAAGATTTAAAATATGGAAAACTTTTATTGAAATTAAATATATTCTATTTCCACGAATGTAAGTTATTGATTGACGATTCGAAAACATTTATTGGAATTAAATACATTACATATGGGGAAGATGATGTCAGCAATTTGATCTAAGGATGGAAAAAATAAGATTGGAATACAATCAAGGGTTCAGATTATTTAAAATGATGTGATAAGGTTTCTCTTTTAATAATATATATATATATATATATATATATATATATATATATATATATATATATATATATATAGAGAGAGAGAGAGAGAGAGAGAGAGAGAGACTTAGATTCAAATGTTTTCACTATTTATTGTGTGCATGTATGATTAATTCTGAACCGATCATTTTAGTGATTGGTCCAGAATCAATTATACATGCACACAATAGATAGTGAAAACAAAATAACCTAACATCTCTCTCTCTCTCTCTCTCTCTCTCTCTCTCTCTCTATATATATATATATATATATATATATATATATATATATATATATATATATATATATATATATATATATATATATATTCGTTTTTTGAAAGAACTACTCAAGAGAATAACAAGCCTCTTGTCCACTATGAGCCCCCATGTAATTTCATATCAGTTCAAGTCAATCATTTTCTCGTTTAACATGTAGCAACTAATATACTTATCAACTGAATGTTAGCAATGTGACAATACGTAGAATCATCGGTCCCACTCATGGGTAGGATGTCAACTATATGAAAACGAAAGAATATATTACTGATGCTTATCGATGGACTTCAATAGTATATATAGTGATACATAACTCTTTTACATGATAATTGGCTAATTAAGTTGCACGTACATCATAATTGCATAGATAATGCAACTGTCGTACTTATCTCTTTTTACGCTCATAAATAGTCACAGTTTGGATAACCATGCAAACAAGACTGAAAGACAATTGCTTATGGTTGATGTTTATATATGGTTAACGCTAGATGGTGTTCTTTAAAGTCTTCAAGTCAAAATATTTTCTATGTGCTTTATAATTTTAAGGTTATGCAAAAATCAAAATAACAGTTCAAGAAATAACCACAACGATCCAGTAAATGCTTAACAGTTAACATGCTCTATATTTTGTTTATGTTTAACATGCTCAAGCATTTATACTTTTTCCCCTACTTTTAGTACCTAAATTTTTCCAAAGCTCCTATTAGCATCAAGGTTGTACAAAACTATCCACATTAGAGCATCATCCGAGTTTTTTTTTAAGCTTATTACTATTAACTTAATTATAGTGAACACTTATTACCATTGGAGTCTATAGTTTTTTTTTTTTTTTTTTTTTTGTCATTTTTATTAAGTGCTCAATATATATTGGGCTCTCAATATAGTTTAACCGTTTGTTTATTTTACCCCTTCACCTTCTAATAATATTTTAATTTACCCTTTAATTATATTTTAGTTTTACATTTATTTACTTGTTTACTAGTTGATTAATTATATCAAATATTTAGTTACATTTTATTTATGAAATATAAATTTATAATGATTGTATAATATTTCCATTTTTTATAACTATTAGACCATGCACATCAATACAATATTATTAACCTTTCAAATGAACCTCATCAAGCTTGCAATTACAACTCACATTAATGCAATAACAAAACTCTTTCAAAGTGAACCTCAATACAACATCAACAACCAATTTACAAATTTTTACAATATCTTACGTGATTAATATATATATATATATATATATATATATATATATATATATATATATATATATATATATATATATATTGCATTATGATAACATGCATTTAACTATATGTTATGTATATATTGCTAATATGTCATAAATATAATAAAGTAATGTGAATATATTTGTAATTGTTAAAGTATATAGATTATTTTCTAATAAAGAGAGAAAAAGAGTGTCACATGCAAGCCTTGTAGGAATTGAAAGAGAAGTGTTGACATGGATAAGCCATGTCGAAAGAGAAGTGGTGACATGGATAAGCCATGTCACTTGAAAGGAGAATTGCGAGAAGATTAAATAGGCGATGTGGGTTCTCTTACATTTTTGTTCATATTTCACGTTTATAAAAGAAAGGCTCGGTATACTTTGAATTATACTTTTGTTTGAATCGTTTTTTATGAAGTGTATGTATAACACCCAGTTTCTGGTCATCTCTTAATTTAGGGTTGTGGATCGAATGTCGATCATGTAAAAAGATTTGGGCCTTTAGGAAGTAAAGTTTAGATCTTTTGGGAGGTGATAATGTTGGTTGTGAGATCCACACTTGAATTGGGTATTTGATCGAAGGGTAGAAGGGAAAAAGTTATGAACCGGGTTTCTTGCATGAATTAAGGATTTTATTTCGAGATGTTTTTAGTAAAAATATGATTAGGTAGGATTGTGGAGTTCTTCAATAACTTTTCGTGCATATAAAGAACATCAAAAACGATGTTGAAACGAAGAAGCTATAGCCGATTAAAGTTAAAGTGGAAGTTGCAGATTCTTGGATAACAATGGGCGTAACTAGAAGTTACGCAGGGCGTAATGACCTTTTAATGAATTACATTGGGCGTAAATAAGAGTATGTTGGGCGTACTTGACCGTGTGCAAACCCTAAATTCGGGATTTTGAGCCCTATTTAAACACCTTAACCTCCATAAACCCTTTTCCATTCTTAGCCTTTATCTCTTCAAACGACCCCTTGCAAACCCTAATGTCCATTTGAGAGTATTTGAGTTATTGAGTGTTATGTGTTCATCTTTGAAGGAAGGATTCTGTTGTAAAGCAATTGGGGAGCTTCAAGCTTTGTGGATTTAGAACTTTCTTCTCATTAGCATTCTCTAGGAGGTATAAAGTTTTGAACATGGTGAATGATTTGTTAGATCTAGCTAGGATCTCAAGTTTAGGTCCTTTTGTCCTATATTCATGGTCAAGTTTAGTATAAGCAACTCCAGACTGTGACATCCCCATTTTTCACGGCCAGAAAACACCGGTTTCGTTTATGCTTTGTAAAAATCAGAGTACTTCTTTTCATAAAAATGTTGCGGAATTTGTTCCCAGAAAAACACGATAAATACATTATCAAAACATTTTCGAAGAAACATATTTTATTCATTTTAAAACGTTTGGGATGTCGTTGTCAATACAGAAACATAAGCATAAACGGAACTTACATTTATTTACACTAGTGATCTACATCTCTTTAATCTCTCAGTGTAATGTGACTTCATATCAACACCCGTGATATAATTAAACTGAGTGGGTCAGGTTGGGAAACCTGGTGAGTACATAGGGTTTTCAACCCATAATAATATAATTATTATGTTTAAACAATCAAACAATCAACCCAATTACCCATCCCCGTTATCTTCTTTAGTCTTAAGGATCTACCCTAAGAATCAGCTATTCCTCGGTTATTTATTCCTAAGGATCATCCTAAGGAATCGGCACGAAGTCCATCGTTACCAAGGCTTATAGATTATAACCGGTGAACACGTAGTCCAAAACATCTGGTAAACACTTAGTTCAAAAGTAACTAGTGAACACACTTAGTTCAAAATACCTAGTGAACACACTCAATTCAAAAATACCTAGTTAACACACTCAGTTCAAAATACCTAGTGAACACACTCAGTTCAAAAATACCTAATGAGCACCTAGTTCAAAAACACCTACAGGTTACGAGCCTGCTAGCGTTCCACTGGACTGTCTAGTATGGTCCATGGTCGTCATCTATACTCCACTAGATGACTGGATCACTGTCAACATTGATGTCTTTCATCGTGTTATCACACAAAAACTATTTCATCTACCCATGTTTTACCCAACACATTTTGTAGATATAAAATATATATACAGTTTAAATCATTTAAAACATGTATAAAAAATCTTTCACCCAGCATAGACAACAAGTATTCAGACAATATGCACACATAGCACGTAATTTATATTAAAATACTTCATATCTATGTGTAAGATGAAAGGGACTATGCACTCACCTGGTAAGGTGGTGAGTCGGCACTCGGACAGCACTTCGTTACCCTTAAAATAATTATGCCTTGACGAAACCTAGTATCATTACCACTAGAGTTTAGTCTAACGTTAACCGCGACTAATTAATAGTCTAGCTATTATTACTATTATATAAGCGTTAGGAAACACTCTTATATAACTCATAATAATAGCCCAAATACTCATTATAAGTTCCTAATAACGTTACTATATTAAAACATAAGCTATACTAAAGATAGGGTAGGCATAGCTCACTTACAACGGGTTTTTCTCAAAACCGGGTGCTGCAGGGGCAGAACTTCCAAGCCGAAATCTCTTCTTCTCGGAGCCTTCTGGTGCTCCGGGACTTGCCACTAGCACCTAGGAGGTGCTAGGGAAAGGGGAAAATGGTTTGGGGGTAATGGGAGAGAAAGAGTATGAAAGGTGTGAGTTTTGGGGGTGATTTACGCCTCTATTTATAGGCTGTCTGGGCCAATTCACGTCGTGAAAAAGGGTGTTCACGTCGTGAGTTTTGCGTAGGCTCCAAGGCGAAGTCTGGTGCTGACAAGTGGCGCCGGACGCAGGTAAAACAGCCAATCTTTAAAAATTCATAACTTTCGCATGCGAGCTCCGTTTTTGACGTGCTTTATATCCACGCGTAGGTAAAAACAATATCTACAACTTTCCTTTTGACTCCATTGGCTAATTTTCAACCGATTTTAAATTTAACAGTAGGAGGAGTTTAGACTGCTAAATGACCGCGAAGAATTCGTAACTCCTTCATACGAAATCCGTTTTTGTCTATCTTTTTATCGTTGAGTTCCTATTAATGAGATCTTCAACTCTCATTAAGGTTATGTAAGCCAAAAACCGCCCAAACTAAAATTCGAGTTTCGGGCCGTGCACTGCTATGCCAAATCTTAGAAAAATCATAACTTCCTCATACGAAGTCAGATTTGGGCGTTCTTTTTTTTTTTGTATGTTCTCGGTTTAATGTATACTACAAATTTTGTTTAGATCACTAAGGCTAAAAAGTCCTCTATCTTAAATTTACTATTTACGTCTCCCGGTGCCGTGCAGGTTTTGCCGAAAAACTTCGACGGACCATATCTTCTTCGTTATAACTCGGGTTTCGGCGTTCTTTATATGTACGGAACCCTTGAGACATATTCTAAAACTTGGTTAAGATTATTTATTCTAAATAATCATTTGTCAAAAAGTCATTTTCGACCCCTATTATCTCTAAATTGACCAGCCCGGATCTACGGGATTTACACAGACCTTATAGAAAACATTTACAGACGTTTTTGGGTGCTTTTAGTCATTAAAATGCCATCTTGATTCTTTTATTTCACTTATGATAGAGATATGAAGCTTAGAGTTATGTAATAAGTTAGGATTTTGGTTTTGGGCACCTTCTAGCCATGCAAAGTCAAAAAGTTGGAAACTTTATGATTTAGAATGTCTTTTGGATTCAGATATGAGCTTTGGAAGAAAGATCTTAAGAGAATAAGTCCATAATGGAGAAGTGGGTTAGGCTTGAGTACACTGGCGTACCAAATGGTACACAATGCATACAAGGCTTGAGTTCCGTACACTAAGCGTAAAGGTGGAGTACACAGGGCGTACTCAGCCTGCTTTAGAAGTTGTCTTTTTTTTTTTACTTCCCTTGACCGTTGACTTTTTTTACTTCCCTTGACCGTTGACTTTTTTTACTTCCCTTGACCGTTGACTTTTTGACAAAGTTTCACTTTGGGTCAAACTTGAGGGGTTTGTACTATTGATTAGTATTCTACCTATTTTTGGAGTTAGTGGATTTAGGTGAGTCTTCCTCAGTGTATCCGTGTGTAACACCCCAAATTTCAGAAGTTCAATGAAGGACCAAAGGTGTAAATTTAGGAAAGGGACTCGACGAGTAGGTCTGCTTACTCGCCGAGTCGGAGCGGGATTCTGTCGTGGTTTAAGTGGCCAACTCGTCGAGTCAGCGGCTTGGACTCGGCGAGTTGGTGTTGAAGAGAGAAAACCCTAATCCCGGGGGTTGTGCCCTATATAAAGCACATTATAACCCACCCTCAACCTCTTTGCTACCCTTTTGAAATCCAGAAACCCTAAATCGTGAGTGAGAGCCCGTGGAAGCAATTTAGAGCCTAGATAAGTGATTTTGGTGGAAAGGGGCTTGAAGATCAAAAGGCTTGCTGCAAAGGAGTGGTGTAGATTCGGGATCTACTTCAGTTGGAGCATATATTGGAGGTAATAATCTATTGCTTGGGCTCTTTTGCATCTAGATCTATTATCATTTGAGATTTGTGGCAGTTTTTGTATGATTGAGAGCTATTTCGAGTTGGAGGCTTAGATCTGAGGTTGCTACCTCAGATCTAGGCTTGTGATGGTCCAAAATGTCATAAATTTTCTGTCTAAGAGTTGTTAGTGAAGCCCCTTTGTCATAAACCCTAGCCCTAGAGTGTTTTGGGCCTCTAGCTCCTTGATTTCACGTAAAGTTTGCCACTTTATGTGAGGGTTAGACTGCAAAAGAGTGGATCTATGGATTGGAGCCCCTGCATGGCTCGAAAATCCACTGTATGGATTGAGAACTGGAGAGACTCGGCGAGTCACATGGGTGTACTCGACGAGTTGTATGAACATGAGCATGGACTAAGCGAGTTGGAAGAACAACTCGGCGAGTCTGTTGAAGATTTCCTTGGACTCGGCGAGTCTGGTTGCGGAACCCTAATCTCTTCTGGTTAAAGCCTTGAATCAGTGAGTCAAGGGGTGACTCTGTGAGTTGAGCAGGATGGGACTCGGAGATCGTTGGACTCGACGAGTCTTGGAGTGACTCGGCGAGTTGAGTCGTGTTCTAAGAGTTTCAAAGTATAAGGACCCGACGAGTCAACGGGTTGACTCAACGAGTAGAGTCAGTCAGGAAATTTGACTTTGGTATGGACTTTGATTTTGACCTTCAAGGGTGTTATGGTGATTGGTTATTTATGTCAATGGTCCATTGATGGCAATATGTGTTGGAGTTTGGAGCAGTGCTTCGGGTGTGTGCTTCCGTGGTTCGGTTCTTCATTTTAGGTGAGTTATCCTCACTGTACTCAAGGGTCTAAGGCACCAAGGCCGGCCCTTTGAATTGTTGTTTAGAGCTTGTTACGTTATGATGATATGCTTGCTAGTATCCTGGTAGATAGGATAATGATATGAGGATATGCGTTGTTAGCTTAGTATCCTAGAGGAATGGATAGTTAAATGGTGGCTAGTTCTGTTGGATCAGCGCCCTGGTAGTTGGGTAGTGGTTATTTATTGACTTGTAGTTGGTCTTGCCTTATGTACGCTGGTAGGAGGTTACTTGCGGGTTATGTATGTTGAGCAGTAGCAGAGGGTATTCCATCCCGATAGGATGATATGGCCCTAGTATGTTGGTTCGGTAGAGTGCTATGTGGTTGCCTGTTATGTGTGCATGTTTGCTAGTGTGGGGCATTCCAACCCGATGGTTGTGGGCCAGGAGTATTCCATCCCAGTAGGATGATTGGACTCATAGTAGGTGGGCATTCCAACTCGATGGTTGTGGGCCAGGAGTATTCCATCCCGACAGGATGATTGGACTCATAGTTGGTTGGCATTCCAACCCGATGGTTGTGGGCCAGGAGTATTCCATCCCGGTAGGATGATTGGACTCATAGTAGGTGGGAATTCCAACCCGATGGTTGTGGTCCAGGAGTATTCCATCCCGGTAGGATGATTGGACTCATAGTAGGTTGGCATTCCAACCCGATGGTTGAGGGGCCTGGGGTATTCCATCCTGAGGGATGATTGGACCCATAAGTAATAGTAGTTATTGTTGTACGTATAGGTGTATGGGCATTCCAACCCGATGGTTTTGGGCTGAGAGTATTCCATCCCGGTAGGATGATTGGGCTCGTAGTATGTAGGCATTCCAACCCGATGGTTGAGGGCCAGGGTATTCCAACCGGAAGGTTGATTGGACCCATAGTATGTTGTTCTCTGTTGTATGCGTATCTTTATGTGTGTATGGGTACTTTGGGGGAACTCACTAAGCTTTCGGGCTTACAGTTGTGATTTATTGTTTCAGGTGCTTCAGGAGATCGTGGCAAGGCGAATGCGTGATCGTACCGCTCCTCATGTTTTATGATTTATGTGATATGGTTCTAGGGGATACTCTGATGTTTAAAATACTTTGAGAACAAGATGTATGAACTTGATGGTTTTTGAATGAAATAAAATGTTTTAAATTGGTTGAAATTTTTGGTCGTTACACCGTGGCTCGAAGACACCAATGCCGACCCACTAGTTTGGTTATCATGTGTTAGAGGGATTCCCTAGGAACTGTATGTAGTCACGTAGGATAACCTAAGAAATCTTGATCTAAGTTTTCTTGCATGTTCCTTGTTTGGTTGTGACTTTAGAGTAGAATCATCTGTCCGGGTGTCTATCTCACCTAGGGGTATATATGGTTACGATTTTCCTTGTAGACTTGGTTATGTGTCATTGTGTATAGAATGTTGTTATGTTGTAGTGATCTGCAATATATATATATATATATATATATATATATATATATATATATATATATATATATATATATACTAGTGTGATAGGATACAACCATAGTGGTATGCTGGTTAGAGTACCAGTAGGCTAGTTATCGCTTTATGGAGTGCCCTAGGGGTTGTAGGTAGTCATGTAGGATAGCCTGAGAACTCTTGATTTATGATTTCTGGCATGTTCCTTGTTTGGTTGTGGATCTAGAGTAGGATCATCTATTTAGGTGGTTATCTCACCTCTGGTAACTTATGGTTATGCATTCCATGGAGGTTAGCTAATAGCGGAGCAGTGTGTTGTGAGAGGTCTACTGTAATGTCCCAAAAATACCGAGTAAATGTTTCATTTTCAAATAAGTTAAAGTCGTTCATTTATTGTTCCAAAAGGTGATCAGAGTATTTTGTAAAAATTTAGTGCGAAATAAAACTCCATGTGATGCAATGCGATCAAGCCGGGCCCTTCCTTTTGAAAACGGAGATACCTGAAGCAGTAAACATAAATTGTAAGCAAAAAGCTTAGTGAGTTTCCCCAAAGTACTATATACCAAACATACAAGTGGGCATAGCCCTGGGGTATATTCCAACCCAATAAACAAATAGAGGCCCAACCTTGGGGCCGCGCCCTGGGGTTTATTTCAACCCGATCGTACAATAATTTGCCTCTCCCTGGGGTTTATTTCTAATGGGTTTTAGGCATAATAAAACAAACTTAAAACTCTTAAGTGTACATGCAACCTAAAACAAGATTTATGTTTTCTCTACTGAACCTATAACTATGCACATCAAAATATGAACCTTAGAAACCCTAGGTAATTTTCAAAAATTACTAAAGAGACGGATTAGGGTTACATACCTTTTAGTTGTTATAACAAACTACTAGAAATCCTCATGTTGATCTTTTGGAAGCAAGCACCACAAGCATTGTGCCTCTAATGGTTCACACCCAGCATAAGGAAGAAGGAGATTATGGAGAAAAGAGGAAGGAGGACAAAATTTCGGCCTAGCTCTCTAAGAGTATGAGTGGCAGAAATTGCTAGGCATAGGGTCCTTTATATAGTGGTATGAGGATGTCCTAGATAACCCTAATCTGAATATAATAATATTTCAAATTGGTAATTATCCAGCTCCTCATGGGATAATCTAGAAACCCTAGATTATCCCCTAGAGATCGTCCACCCTCTTGGTGGAAGGTTCTAGAGTCTTTTGCTCAACTATTGAACAATTGCACTTTAGAACTTGCACTTTTAATTAATTCCATTAATCACGAAATTAATTTCAATTAGTTTCTGATTAATTATTAATTAAATATTAGTATTTCTAATTAATATATTATTCTCATAATATATTAATAAATTATTTATTTCAATTTATTAATCAAATACTAAATCAACCTCTCTCTCCAAAAATCATCATGTCTAGTCGTTAGGTTTGAGGAGAACCCAAAAGGACTGTGCTATTATCAATTCAATTTTATACCGGTTATAGTTATGGACTTAGACATCTAATCCAACACTCTCCCACTTGGATAAGCCTGTAACTATAATTGTCAGTATAACTTCTAAACTGATAAGCAAATTGTAGCTTCCAAAACCATTTTCGAACTCTGACCCAATCTGTTATGTGTCCTAAAATAAGTGATCATATAATCCTCCGTTTTGCAAGATATCATTTGGACATGAGACGTGGAACATAATCAATCTCATTGTCCAATACTTTGTTTCCCGATTTCTGATTTGTAATGATATAGAACTTCTAATCGAACACATCAATGTAGTCTTGGCCGGCCCAACATTATAAGTCAACACCAAATCACCGAGGGACCCAAAGATATCACTTTTCCCATTAGGGAAAAAGGAACGAATAAACTTTGACTTATATGTTTGCACCATTTACTCATCAAATCAAGCAAAACAATATGTTTTATAACATCAAGTTACTGATGTGTTTACGTATCATCAATGCATAACTAACTTGTAAAATACAACTCATATATCTCCGTTTTAAGATTATAAGATATTATTGTCTCAGAATTACTCGTGATAAATTCCATGAAGTGGTTCTCTGAGCATGGGTTAATCTAATACTTAAATCTCCATTTCTAAGTACTCATGAACATTGTAGCAACACTATTGCTATGTCCGAAACTCTTTAGACAATCTACAAATAAATTCACGATAATCTTAATTCACTACTTACTTCTAAAAGTATGAACGACTGTGGAATTTGAATAATTGAATTACCTGGGAAGTAAAACGTGCAAAAAATGAAACACAAGAATAAACAATTGACAATAAGTAGTAAACAAACTCATAAGTGATTCTCTATTATTTAATCACAAAAAGTCAATTACATTTACTTTGTTACAAGTTTCAAAAAGTAATTATCTAACTACTAAAACTAATATCATCTCTCAGACCAATGCTCCTAGCATGCTGAATGTGGTTAACCCTACTCAGACCCTTTGGGAGTGGATCTGTAGGATTCTCTTCTGATGATACCCTTTTGACTACGAGATTGCCTTCTTCTACCCTATGTCCGATGAATTGGTTTTTCTGTTGATATGTCTTGATCCGCCATGATCTCTTGGTTCCTTTGTCAAGGCAACCGCTCCTTCATTATCATAGAAAATTTCCATTGGCTCCTTGATGGTTGGCACAAATTCAAGATATCCGATGAATTTCTTCAACCAAATTGCCTCCTTTGATGCTTCTCTTGCTGCTATATACTCTGATTTACAGGTAGAATATGCTACTATCTCTTGCTTGCAACTTTTCCAAATAACTACTCCTCCATTTAAGTTAAACACCCAGCCAGATTGAGAACGGAAGTTGTCTCTGTCTATTTGAAAGTTGGATTCACTATACCCAGTTACTCTCAATGTATCACTGCCACCAAGTACTAGGACCCGGTCCTTAGTCCTTCGTAGATACTTGACAATATTCTTAACTGTTATCCCATAATCTTTACCTAGATTTCTCTGATAATGACTGACCATGCTCAAAGCAAAGGACTCATCAGGGTGAGTACATGTGATAGCATACATGATAGATCCAACGAAGGAAGCATATGGAACTCTACTCATTTCTACTATCTCAGCATCGGTACTCGGTCTCCGAGTCTTACTCAGTTTGGTATTAGTTTGGATATAGGCAGTTCTTCTTTCTTGGAATTCTCCATACTAAAACGTTTTAGCACCTTTTCCAAGTGTCTACTTTAACTAAGTCCAATTAGTCTTTTAATCCTATCTCTTAGAATCCTTATCCTCAAAATATAAGCAACATCTCCTAGATACTTCATAGTTAAACACTTTCCAAGCCAAGACTTAACCTCTTGCAAAGTTGGAATGTCATTTCCTATAAGAAGTATGTCATCAACATACAATAGTAGGAAGGTCACTATATTCCCACCAGCTTTGACATATACACATGACTCATCTTCACTTCTAGAGAAGCCAAACTCTTTGACCTTCTCGTCGAAGCAAAGATTCCATCTGCGAGATGCTTGTTTTAATCCAAAGATTTATTTTCAAGCTTACAAAGTCTATTTGGATACTTTGCATCTACAAAACCCTCTGGCTGAATCATTAAAACAATCTCAGCCAACATCCCATTAAGGAAAGCGGTTTTGACATCCATCTGCCAAATTCCATAGTCATGAAATGCAGCTGTGGTTAGCATTATCCTAATATATTTTATCTTAGCCACTAGTGTGAATTTCTCATCATAGTCAACCCCTGGGGTTTGAGTAAAGCCCTTCGCAACCAGTTGAGCCTTGAAGGTGTGTACCTTTCCATCCATGTCGATCTTCTTTTTGAAGATCGATTTGCACCCAACTGTCTTTTGACCTGATACATTATCAACCAAATTCCAAACTTGGTTATCATACATGGACTTGATCTCTCTGTCCATTTCCTCTTGCCATTTGGCTGCCTCAGGGTCTGCCATTTCTTCGTTTTAGTTAGCCGATTCATCCAAATTTACCAGTGTACTGTCATTGATAAACATATCATTATCTGTAGTAATATGGAAACCATAGAACTCAGGTGGCATTCTAACTCTTCTAGAACGCCTAAAAGGTAATGAAGCGACAACTGGTTCAACTGGAATCTCTTCCTCTGGTTGAACCCTAACGTCTTCAGAGGTTCTTGAATCTCTTAAAGATCAATGGTACTCCCATTGTCCTCTCTCTCTCTCTCTCTCTCTCTCTCTCCCTCACGCGCGCGCGGAAGACTCTTCTTCGTGATACAAAGACCACGTTCTCACTTGGTCTGTAGAACAAATATCCAAAGGACTTCTGTGGGCAGCCGATTAAAATACATATCTCACTTTGAGGTTCAAGCTTGTTTTGAGTCTCTTGTCTAACGAAAGTTTCAGAACCGCAAACCTTGATATGTACTAACGAGGAAACCTTCCTTGTCCACATCTCGTGGGGTGTTTTGGAAACCTTCTTAGTAAGGAAAAGAATAAGAATATGGGTGGCAGTCTCTAAGGAATACCCCCAAAACAAAATTGGAAGAGAAGATCGACTCATCATGGAACGAGCCATGTCCAACAAGGTTCGATTACGCCTCTCAGCCACACCATTAAGTTGTGGTGTCCTAGGAGGAGTCAGTTGTGAAACTATTCCACATTCCTTGAGGTAGTCATAGAACTTGATATTAAGATGCTCTCCGCTTCTATCGGACCTAAGCATATTTATCTTCCTGACAAATTGATTCTCAACTTCTTGCTTAAACTCTTTGAACTTTTCAAGGGTTTATAACTTGCGCCTGATCAAGTAGATATAACCATATCTAATATAATCATCAGTAAAAGTCACATAGAATTGATTAGCATCCCTTGTTGATGATCTAAAGTCCCACACACATTTGTGTGCATGAGATCCAACAAACCTTCACCTATTTCACAAGATCCAGTGAAAAGTGATTTGTTCAACTTACCGAAAACACACGATTCACATATATCATCTGACCTTAGGTCAAATGATTCCAACACTCCATCCTTTTGGAGTTGGACGATGCGTTTCTTGTTAACATGTCCAATACAACAATGCCACAAACATGTTTTGTCTATACCATTAGACGAATCAATATGAAATACACTATTGCCTAAATTGTTTACACACATCATAGTTTCATAAACATGATCACAAGGTAAAGATTCAAAATAAAAAACGTCATTTTTATAAGCAGAAATAGAACCATTATCGTCATTAAAAGAATATCTAAAACCTTGTCTGAACAATGCATGAAAATAAATAATGTTTCGTGTCATTTCTGACGAGTAGCAACAATTTATCAAATCTAAATCAACACCTTTACTTACTAGACTATAAACTCTAATCTTGGTGACAGCTGTAGATCGCCTATTCCCCATGATCAAGTACCGTGATCCACCTCCTCACTTCTTCTTAGCCCCTGCAAATCAGAACAAATGTGAAATCCACATCCTGTATCAAGGACCCAAGAACGAGAAGATGGTTAGTTATTATATGAAATAGTATATATACCTGCAGAAGTTGGCTTCACCTTGACATCTTTGATATCTTGCAGATACTTTGGGTAACTTCGTTTCCAATGCCCTTTGTCGTTGCAGTAAAAGCAAGTGGACTCTTTGGGATCAGAGACCGGAGGAGTATCAAAATTGGATTTACCTTTTGGTCCATTGCTTGACGACCTAACTTGAGACTATCCCTTCCAGTTTTGATTTTGAGGAACTTCCTCTTCTTCCCCTTCCCTTAACCAGTGGATAGAACGTGAGCACCAGTAGGAGGGGACGTAATACTCTTTCCCTTCATCCATGATTCAGTTATTCGTAGGACGTTATGCAATTGAGCCAAGGTGGTCTCATTGTTGTTCTGATAATAGGTCAAGATGAACTGGTCATAACAACTTGGAAAGGAGTTCAAGACTATGTAAATAGACAACTCCTCATCAAAATGCATATTAAGACTAACAAGGTGATCCATGTATCATTGCATCCTTTGCACGTGGCTGCTAACAGACTCTCCCTCTTTCATTTTGTGTAACAACCTAAAAACCAGGAAAAAAAATTCATTTTTTAAAAAACAGTTACAGTCATTAAATTGTTCCAAAAAACATTACATAATATCAATGTCAAATCATCAGAGTAACAATATCAATAAGTGCGGAAAATTGTGACGCAAGAATGTTGTGCCATCACGTCGGGCTCTTCCCCTTAGTACCGGAAGTACTTGAAAACATAAATACAAAATGTAAGCAAAAAACTTAGTGAGATTCCCCAAGTACCACATACCAAACATAAATAAATTAGTGTTATGGGCCAAACCATAGTATTGCAAGTAATTTCCCATCGAGGGCCAAATCCCGGTCTTCCTTACAGTTGCTAGGGGTCAGACCCTGGTCTTTCATACAAATGTCAGGGGCCACATCCTGGTCTTTTATACAATTCCCTGGGGCCAAATTCTCGTCTTCCATAAACATATCACAATTATGACTATCACAAATAATGGATCGGCCTTGGTGCCTTCGACCCATTCATAGAGTGAGAAAACTCACCTCAGTCTGTTGATAAATAACTGACTACTCGGCTACCGAACTGTAAGATCCCACACTGAACATACACAAATTAACCTGATCAGAAATATGTTATAAACCATAACCGTGGGCGTAACTCCTAAATCCAGACTCCTAAGATAAAAGCCCATTCTACGTTTCCTGTAATGGGCCTAACCAAACTTGGCTTACAACACAATAATGGGCCCCAAGGCCCAAAAGGCCCAACTCATGCAATGAATTCCCATTAATAGAATGTGACATCCCCAAAATCTCGGCCAGAAAAGACTGATTTTCATTTATGCTTTTAAAATAATTTCAGAGTAAATCCTTTTGATTTGAAAGAGTTGCGGAATTTGTTCCCAAAAACAAAACGTGATAAAATAATATTTACCAAAGCATTTCATAAAGAAATGTATTTTCATTATATAATCAAAACTCGGGATGTCATGATCCGATATAGACCATAAAGCATAAACGATAACATTACAAGTCATTCAACAAATATATAAATATACAAACTTGTAAACAAAACAACTTGATGATTCATTCATCCATCTTATGCCCTTGCGCCACTTCCTGTAATACAAATAAACTGAGTGGGTCAGGCTTGGGAGCCTGGTGAGTATATAGGGTTTTCAACCCACAATAAATAATTATATTTAATTTCCACCAACCAACAATAACCCAATTACCCATTCCCATTATTCTCACTTTACGTCCCTAAGACAACTAACATAAGGGACCTAGTCTAAGAATATTTCATCGGGGCGACAACACATGCTTCGGGGGTTCCTCAGCAATATAAGTCAATTAAGGCAACCATGAGGGGGATGGAATACAGCGAATGAACACCCAAGTTCATTAACACCTACAGGTTATGAGCCTGCTAGCGTTCCACTGGACTGTCTAGAAAAGTCTGTGGTCGTCATCTAAATTCCGCTAGATGACTGGATCAAAACAACATCAAGGCCTCTCATCTGTTTATTACACACCAACTATCTACCCATGTTCTACCCAACATATTAGTAGATAAAATATACATTTTTATACATATTTTTAAAACCTGTATAGCATGTTCAATCAATACATTTTCCACATAACAGATGAGACACACACACATAACACGTATTTCATAGAGAAATAATCAGATCTATAAGATAGAAGAAAGTGAATATACATTCACACACATAACAACAAAATATACACATAACACGTATTTCGTATAAAATACTTCATAATTATGCGTTAGAAGAAAGTAACTACACACTCACTTGATCAGAAGATGATCAGACAGCACTACGGCTTACAGAAGTAGTATTCTTCGGCAGATCTGGAAGATCTTCACAAAAACCGGACTCCTCGCGGGCAGAGCTTCGGCTCGGGAATCTTACTTCTCGGGATCTTCGGGACCTCGGGACTTGCTTCGGGGCTCGGGAATGATACCGGTGCTTCGGGATAATTCTTGCACGAAAAACGATGCAAAAACGCGAGAAAAAGAGAAGAAATGAGCAATGAACTCGGTTGCCCTTGACCTCCTTTTATAGGGGCTGGAAGTTCGAATTACGCTGGGCATAATATGAAATTACGCTGGGCGTAATGACGATAGGGTCACTGACTCCCACCATGGATAATATCGGATAATTTAAATTTAAATTAAATATCGAAAATACTTAATAAATTTCAAAAATTCATATCTTCCTCATACGAACTCCGTTTTCAACGTTCTTTATATCCCCGCGTAAGTGAGACTACGCTCTACAACTTTCGTTTAGACACCGTCGGCTAATTTTGATGTTATTTTTATTATTTATTTTTAGTAGGCCAGGACAGGAAAACTCCGTTATAAAATCATAACTTCTTCATTCGACGTCCGTTTTCGCCTATCTTTTTATCGTTTTACTTCTATTAACGAGACCTTCGATTCTCGTTTAGATTGTTTCGGATAAAAACCGCTCGATCTCAAATCGAGTATTCGGGTTGCATACTGCTAAGTCAATACTTCGAAAAATCATAACTTCCTCATACGAAGTCAGATTTGTGCGTTCTTTTTATGCACGCTCTCGGTTTAACGAACTCTACGAATTTCATTTAGATCACTAAGGCTAAATATTTCTCTAACGTAAATTTCACTTTTTACGTCATTCAGCGTTGTCGGTTCTGTCGCGAAACTTCGACATGTCATAACTTCTTCGTTATAACTCGGATTTCGGCATTCTTTATATCTTCGAAATCCTTGTTTCGACCACTACATCTTTATGCAAAGATATCGGGCTTATCTCACACTTCAATTTTGACGCTTAGTTTTATCATTTATTAATTATATCTTTATAATTAAGTAATAAGCACGTAAATACACATAATTCACATAATACTCAAATATTTCATCATTAATACTCCAAAAAGAGTTACAAGGGTTAACCTAGACTATTACATCAATGATAATGCCTAGCTTGGAAACGCGGGCGTTACATAGAAATATGAGGCCTACCTACTCTAAACAGGACAAATTCCAAAACTAACTAAGACCCAAAAGGTTCAAGGCCCAACCGAAGTCCAAAAGTCCACTGAGAGGCGTACGCTGGACGTACGCGCTATAAGCTTGGGGTGCTCGATCGCTTTCCAGTACGTGTTGCGTACCCCCTTGGTATGCTTGGCGTACTGAGCTACTTGCCACCTTAAGCCATTAAATGCTTAATCCTTTCAGCCACTCGATACAACATTCAGATCTTGACCACTATAGGGTTCAAAGGCATAAAGTTGGAAACTTTATGCCTTAGCATGTCTTAATGGAACCCAACACCATTTTTTTCCTACAAAGCTCATATTAAGGACTTCAATCCATGCATGGACTCATATCCACTACCAAGATTACATTTTTACACATTTAAAACATCAAAAGGACTGAGATCTAACACCCCTAACATCTGGAGTTTCCTAAACTCACAAAAGAACCCACGGGACCAAAATAAACTCCTAAACAAGCCCTAAACTCAAATAATCAAAAAGAATCATCAAGGTAAGAACTTTTTACCTTCAAAAGCTTCCAAAGTTGATGAATATTGTGGATCTAGAAGCACAACCTCAACAAATGCTTGGTCTCCAAGTTCCTTCTTCTTGAATACACACCAAAATGCCACAAAAGTCACTTCCAAGCTCAAGAACACTCAAAAGGGTGAACAAGGGTTAAATAAGACGCAGTGGACAGCGGAGGCTGATGAAGGTAAGTGTCCAAAGGCCATATTGTTGTTTAAATAGGGTTCATGCCCTAAAAATTAGGGGTTGGTCTAAGCTGCGATATGCCCCGTGTACACCACATACGCCCAACGTACGTGGTTAAGTCCCCCATTTCCAACAATGCACATACGCTAAGCGTACCAAATGTACGCCAACGTACGAGGGACCAATTTTTCAAAGTTTATAAACTTAAAGGACCAACCAAGAACATACATGGAATTGAAGGTTACAAATCTCCCCCACTTGAATTAGACTTCATCCTCGAAGTCTGCTGATGCGAACAAGTCAGGGTACTGCTCCCTCATCTCGTCCTTCGGCTCCTACGTCCACTTAGATCCCTTTCGGTGCTGCCATTGCACCTTCACCAGATTCACTACCTTATTACGCAGAGTCTTGGTTTTCTTGTCAAGAATAGCAATCGGGCTCTCCAAATAATTCATGCATTCATCAACCTGAATATCATCTGACGAAATTACTGCAGAATCATTGGCTAAACACTTCCGGAACTGAGAAATGTGGAAAGTGTTACGTATATGATTGATCTCCTTAGGCAGGTCCAGCCGTTATGCAACCCTGCCCACTTGGGAAGTAATCCTTAAAGGACCCATAAATCGGGGGCCCAACTTGCCCTGCTTTCGAAACCGGATGAGACCTTTCCAAGGTGACTCCTTCAACAACATCAAGTCTCCCACTTGAAACTCAAGGTTCGAATGACGTCAATCAACATAACTCTTCTGTCGACTCTGCGTGACCCGTAACCTGTCAAGCACTTGCTGATTTAGCTCTGTGGTCTTAAACACCACCTCAGTGCTTCCCATGACCTGATGACCAATCTCGCCCCAACAAACTGGGGTCCTGCACCTCCTCCCATATAACATATCAAATGGTGGTCGGTCAATACAAGCATGATAATTGTTGTTGTATGAGAACTCAGCCAGTGGAAGGTAAGTATCCCAACTCCCTCCAAAAGACAACACACGTGCCCGAAGCACATCCTCGAGTGTATGGATCGTCCGCTCGCTCTGGCCATTGACCTGAGTGTGGTATGTTGTACTAAAATACGACCGAGTACCCAACTCCTCATGAAACTTTCTCCAAAACCTGGAGGTGAAACGAACATCCTAGTCCGAGACCACTAAAACTGGCACCCCGTGCCGAACCACCACCTCCTCGACATAAATACCAGATAGCTTCTCTGCGGATATGCTCTCTGCAATTTGTATGAAATGTGCACTCTTGGTTAATATTTCCACGATGATCAAGATAGAATCAACACCATGCATCGTCCTAGGCAATTTTGTGATGAAGTTCATGGTGATCTCCTCCCACTTCTACATGGGAATGGGTAACGGCTGCACCTTGTCGTGGGGTCTCTGGTGCTCGGTCTTGACTTTCCTGCAAGCCAGGCACCTCTCAACAAACCAAGCTACCTACCTTTTCATACATGGCCACCAATAACTTATCCTCAAATCCTCGTACATCTTCGTGGCCCCTGGATGGATAGAAAACTTTAACTTATGCACCTCCTCTAGTACCTTATGTCTCACCCCACCTGATGCCAGGACTCAAACTCTACCGCACTGAGTCAGTAATTGTCGGCTATCCCTAAAAAACAAGGGAATTTTCCCCTAATCCGCTCGACCTTCCAATTCTCCTTTTTGAAACCCCTCACTTGAGCTTTCTTGATCAGATCTAAAAGAGGCGAGGTGGCAACCATTCTTAAGAAAACATCTCTGATAGGAGTACTTGCCACCTAGCGGCTCAAAGCAACAGTTACCACGTGGGCCTTCCCAGGGTGGTATTGGATCTTGCAATCATAATCCTTTACCACATCCAACCATCTTCGTTGTCGCATTTTCAAGTTCAGTTGGTCCATCAAATACCTCAAACTCTTGTGGTCGGTGTAGATGGTACACCAGACTCCATACAAATAGTGCCTCTAGGTCTTGAGGGCGAAAAACATGGCCTCCAATTCCAAATCATGCATGGGGTAGTTCGCCTTATGATGCTTCAGCTTCCTCGAAGCGTAAGCAATCATGTGACATCTCTATATAAGAACAACTGCCAAACCCGAGATAGAGGCATCACAAGAAACCACAAACCCATTCAAACCCTCAAGGAGCACAAGAATCAAGGCCTCACACAAAGGTCACATTCTTCTGTTTCAAACGGGTCAACGACAAAACAATCTTGGAGAAATCCTGGATAAATATTCGATAATACCCTGTTATACCAAAGAAACTTCGAATCTCCGACGCGGTCCTCGAGACCTCTCAATGTATCACAACCTCAATCTTGACTGGGTCGACCAGGATTCCTTCCTGGTTGACGATGTGCCCCAGAAACTGCACCCCGCGCAACCAAAACTCACATTTGGAGAATTTGGCATAGCGCCTCCCCCTCATTAGGGTCTCTAACACCTCTTGTAAATGCTTCTCGTGTTGCTCCTTGTTTTGGAGTAGAACAGGATGTCATTAATGAAAATAATCACAGACCGAGCCAGCATCGGCCTGCAGACCCGGTTCATGAGATCCATGAACACTGCTGGTGCATTGGTGAGTCCGAAAGGCATCACTACAAACTCATAATGACCATAATGAGCTTTGAAGGTTGTCTTCTGCACATCCTCATTCCTGACTCTCATCTGGTGGTATCCTGAACGCAAATCAATCTTGGAAAACCAAGATACACCCTGAAGCTGGTCAAATAAATTGTTAATCCTCGGGAGTAAGTAACGGTTCTTCACCGTTAGCTTATTCAACTCCCGATATTGAATTTGCATCATGTGCGAACCGTCCTTCTTCTTCACAAACAGGATCGGTGCTCCACACAGAGAACCGCTCGAATGAACAAAATCCTTGTTTAGCAACTCCTACAGCTGCGTAGACAACTCCTGCATCTCAAGCGGTGCCAGACGATACGGAGCCTTGGCTATCGGAGCCGCACTAGGTACCAAATCAATCTGAAACTCAACCTCCCTCTCGGGAGGCACTCTTGGAAAATCCTTGGGGAAAACTTGAGGAAAATCCCCTACAATGGGTACTCTAACCAGATCTGTCGCGTCCTCAACCCGTGTTTCAGAATTATAAGCTAAAAACCCGATACAACCCTGCTACAGATATCTCCTGGCCCTCACAGCTGAGCAAAGAGTTGGCCCATGCGAAGCTCTCTCACCAGTAATAATCATTTCTCCATTACTTAGGGTTCGAACTCTCACCAATTTCCGCTCGCAATTAATCACAACCCCATTGGGGTCCAACCAATCCATCCCGATGATAACCTTCGATCCTCTCAGAGGGATCGACACCAAATCAATAGGGAACCTCTCATTGAACATGTTCAGGACATACCCGCAAAAAACTCTCGAAGCACACGTGGTACGGTCATCCATAATCTCCACCTCTAGAGGGGAATCCAAAGTCCCCACAACATCTCGAAACTTCTTGCTAAGCGCAAGAGATACGAAGGATCGGGTAGCCCCTTAATCAAACAGAACACGAGCAGACAAACCGTTTACCAAAAGGTCCATATACAAGATCATAATAAATATAATCATAAACAAGGAAAACAATAAAAGATAGGTTTAGAACACATATCCGTAACTACATCCGACGCTGACAGGCCTCATCAGTGGTTAGCTAAAAAGCCCTGCTCTTCACCAGCAGGAGCCTTCCCCTTGCCCTGGAGGCCATCAGTAATCCTCAAGTTGGTTGGCATAGGCACCACCATAGCTCACCCATAAAATCTTGGACAATCGGCCTTTTTATGGCCGATATGATTGCAATGAAAGAAAATCATAGCCCTCTTGAGCTGCTCACGTGACCCGACTGGCCACAACCTAAACATCCTGAACCTACTGATCGACAAGCTCTACTGTGCGGCTTACCGCACGTGACGCAATGACCCCGACCCTACTGGCCCCTGGAGTGGGTATCAGAGGTCTAGGGTCTCTTAGCTTGGCCCACAACTGTCTGAACCTACTCCAACTTCCGCTTCGTCCGGAGCTCCAACTTAATCTCCAGCTCGAGGGGCTTCTCAATCATGTCATTTAAGGTTTTACACCCCCGAGAAGCTCACAAACTCCCAAATATTGTCCTTCAGCATATCATGATATCTCATTTTCCTCATCTCCTCATACGCAACGTACTACGGGACCAACAATGCTCTCTCCCTGAGTTTGGTGGTAATCTCTGCCACCGTCTCTGTAGTCTGTCGAAGGTCCTGGAACTCCCTCGCCAGCTGCTGCACCTCTATAGCTAGTGAAAACTCCCTCTGAAACATCTGAATAAATTCCTCCCATGACATCACAACCACTGCCGCTGACCGTACAACTCGGGTAACCACCTCCCACCAGTCCTGCACTCTATCCCTCAGTAAGCAGGACGTGAATCCCACATTTACCCCCTCAAGGCAAAAGGTCATGTGTTGAGCATTCTCCATGTCAGCGATCCAGCGACGGCTATCAATAGGGTGCTTAACCCCAAAGAACTCAGGCACTCCACATGGATTAAACTCCCGGAATGAGGGAGTTCGCGCCTCAGCCTGCCATGCAGCAATCTCGACTCGAAAAGACCTGACTCGCTCCTTCATGAGCTCCAAAATCCCCTCCTTGATGGTACCAAAGATCACGGGAGTAGCGTCAAGAATATCGTGAGTAACCTCGGCTGCAATAAGCTCACGTAGCTTCTCATCAATCGGTTCTAAGCCAGAGCTAGAACCAGTACCTCCCGATCCCAAATGAGTGACCACCATCCTCAAACTGAAACACAAGATATAAACAATTAGAAAACACTCGAGGGAAATTGGAGCACACATGTACCCTTATAATCCCCATATCTACACTTGTCTCAGGTACAGGTCCTGTGCTTCCAGTAGTACGGGCCCAATATAACCTTCCACAACTACATGTACCTTCTTTAAGTTAAATTTTGATTCCTCTAAGTTACCACACTATAACCAAGAACAAACATATGCTACACAACATACATATCCCAGACTCTTCTAGGAGCCCTCAACCCTCACTGCTAGCAGTACCAAGAATCTCAGCCAACACCACTGGTAGCCTTATGCATGCAAGTTGTACACAAAATAGGATCACATAGACTATCGAATGAAGATTCTACCCTAAGTCTACAACCAAACAAGGAATGAGAAATGACGATAAATCAATCATTGTATGGCTATACAATCCTAATCATATACAACTTTGAAAGCATACACATAGCAAATAACTGAGCCGATATCAAATTCCAAGTAATACATGGCATCAAATCCTATGAGCTATAAGGCATCACGCAAATCAGGTCGTTATATCATATGATTCATTTTTAAACAAGAGTTATAGTCATTAAATTGTACCAAAAACCATTACATAATATTAATCTCAAATCATCAGAATAACAATATCAATAAGTGCAGAAAATAGTAATGGGAGAATTTTGTGCCATCACGTCGGGCCCTTCCCCTTAGTTCCTGAAGTACCTGAATACATAATTACAAACTGTAAGCAAAAACTTAGTGAGTTTCCCCAAGTACCACATACCAAACATAAATAAATTAGTGTTATAGGTCAAACCATAGTCTTGCAAATAGTTCCTTGCTGAGGGCCAAATTCCAGTCTTCCTACAGTTGACAGGGGCCAAACCTTGCTATTTCATACAAATGCCAGGGGCCACATCCTAGTCTTTCATAAAATTGTCAGGGGCCAAATCCTAGTCTTCCATACACATATTACAATTATGACTAGCATTCTACATCACAAGTAATGATCTAGCCTTGATGCCTTCGACCCATTGATACAATGAGAAAACTCACCTCAATCTTCTCATAAATAACTGACTGTACAACTACCGAACCGGAAGATCCCACACTGAACATACACAAATTACCCCAATCAGAAATAGGTTATAAACCATAACCATGGGCCTAAATCCCAAATCCAGTCTCCTAAGATAAAAGCCCATTCTACCCTTCCCATAATGGGCCTAACCAAACTTGGCCCAAAACACAATAATGGACCCAAGGCCCAAAAGTACCGAATCATGCAACTTAAGGCTCATTAACTGAAATTTGTGGCCTACTTACTCTAAACAGGCCAAAGTCCACAAATTAACTAAGGCCCAAAAGGTTCAAGGCCCAACCCAAGTCTAAAAGTCCATTGAGAGGCGTACGCTCGGCGTACTCGATCGCTTTCCAGTACACACTAGTGCCCCCTTGGTACGCTCAACATACTGAGTTGCTTGCCACCTTAAGCTATTAAGTTCTTAATCCTTTCAACCACTCAATACAACTTTTAGATCTCGAGCACTATAGGGTTGTAAGACATAAAGTTGGCAACTTTATGCCTTAGCATGTCTTAATGGAACCCAACATCCATTTTTGTTCTACAAAGCTCATATTAATGAATTCAATCCATGCATGGACTCATATCCACTACCAATATTACATTTTTATGAATTTAAAACATCAAAGGGACTGAGATCTAACACCCTTAACCTCTAGAGTTGCCCAAGCTCACAAAAGAACCCATGGGACCAAAATAACTCCTAAACTCTAATAATCAAAATAAATCATCTAGGTAAGAACTTTTTACCTTCAAAAGCTTCCAAAGTTGATGAAGACTATAGATCTAGAAGCTCAACCTCAACAAATGCTTGGTCTCCAAATTCGTTCTTCTTGAATACACACCAAAATGCCACAAAAGTCACTTTCATTTCTAGGTTACTATATTAAGGATTATTTTTAGTGAGATAAGAATAATCCTTAATATAGCAACCTAAAAATGAAATATTAAGGCTAGGACCCAACTATATAATTTACAACTTAGAAAAGGGATGCCTTAATCTAATTGCAAATTTTATAAAGGTATGTAAATGACGATTTATCAATTCCACCAGTAGAAAATTAAGTTTTCATGAAATTCCTAGATTTTTTTAGATTCGTTGAAACTATTAAATGGCATGTTTAATCTCAGATTATGCTCTTCTGTTTGTCGCTGGGATACCAATGATCATAAATTAGATGTAAATAACCATGCAAATGTGCTTTGTAACCTCATTGTTATTTATCATCTCAATTAATGTGCTGGTAAACCAAACACGCTTCATCAATAATGATAATTTATGAGATACCCATTACAAATCTTTATTAGTCCCCATTAGTGCTTGGGGAGGAAGGCTAGGGTTTCAAAATCCTAGCCCTAAATTCGAAACTTAGGGGGAAAGGTTAGAGTTACAAAGCCCTAACCCTAATTTCGAAATTTAAGCCTTTTAGGGTTTAATTTCCATAAACCCTAACTTGATCAAATTCAACAATTATGGCAAAGTCAATGGAAAACAAACCAAAACCTTTGATACCACTGATGGGTTTTAGGCATAACAAAACAAACTTATAACTCTTAAGTGTGCATGCAACCTAAAATAAGATCTATGTTTTCTATATTGAAACTATAGTTATAAACATCAAAATAAGAACCTTAGAAACCCTCGGTGATTGTCGAAAATTACTAAAGAGAAGGATTAGGGTTACATACCTTTTAGTTGTTATAGAAAACAACTACAAATCCTCTTGTTGATCTTTTGGAAGCAAGCACCATAAGTTTCGTGCCTCTAATGGTTCACACCCAACACAAGAAAGAAGGAGATTATGTAGAGAGGAGGAAAGAGGAAAAAATTTCGGCCTAGATCTTTAAGAGTATGAGTGGCCGAAATTGCTAGGCATAGGGTCCTTTATATAGTGGTGCAAGGATGCTCTGGATAACCCTAATCTGAATATAATAATAATATTTCAAATTGCTAAGTATCCACCTCCTTATTTATCCACATGAAATAATCTAGAAACCCTATATTATCCCCTAGAAACCATCCACCCTCTTGGTGGAAGGTTCTAGAGCCTTTTGCTCAACTATTGAACAATTTCACTTTAGAACCCACACTTTTAATTAATTCCATTATTACCGAAATTAATTCCAATTAATTTCTAATTAATTATTAATTTAATATTACCATTTAAAATTAATATATTATTCTCATAATATATTAATAAATTGCTTATTTCAATTTATTAATCAAATAATAAATTAATCTCTCTCTCCAAAAGTATCAATTTATTAATCAAATAATAAAAGTCACATGACAACTAGCATTCTACAAATCAAAATAATGAGCCAATATTGGTGCCTTCGACCCATGGATACAGTGAGGAGACTCATATCATAATCTGAAAGATTAGCTACACCGATCACTGCTCCAAAATCTACCTCTATCGGTGACCTACGCAATTAACAAGGATGCAAATCTCAAACTATAATTCAAATTACCCAAAATGCCCTTACGTCAAACTTGGTCAAAAACCTGGTCAATGGTCAAAAGTCAAATAGTTCAATAGTCAGGATAGGTTGAGTACGCTCGGTGTACTCAACTAATACGCCCAACATAGTGCACTTCTAGTGGCTAGAAAATGGGGTCTCAACCAGGTACGTGCAACGTACCTTCAAGTACGCCCAATGTACTCGGCTGCCACTTTCTCATTTCTATTAAGTGCTTAATTTTTAAGAAACTTCGTCCAAAACCCATATCTGGTTCCAGATTTTGTTCTAAGTCATAAAGTTTCCAACTTTATCACTTTCCAAGGCTAGAAAGGGTCCAACAACTAAACCCTAACTTTTTACATAAACCAAAACTTCATATCTCATGCATGAAGAAAGGGAGGGGACCAAGATTACATTTTTTGACTCTTAATAACTCCATAATGGATATAGTTTCCAACTTTATCCATTAGGATGGTCTAAACAACCAAGATCTAGTCTTTAAGTCTCAAAGGGACCAAAAATGCATTCTTCTCTACTTAATCCATTAAGTCCAAGTCAATCAAAATGATGTTTAGATGGATACAGTTTCCAACTTTATCCATAGCAAGGTCACAAACTTTCAAGATCTAAACTTTATGCGCTAAAGTGACTAAAGAGCTCATAAAACCCAAAACTAGCTAGATCTAACAAGAATGCATCATCAAGATTCAAGCTTTATACCTTTTGGAGTTGAGAAAAGTAGTGTAGGCTCTTGATCCACAAGCTTTAGTTTCAACAATCAACAAGCTTGAACTTCTCTTTCATCCAAAATTCACTCAAAACACATTGAAAGGCTTAAGATTTGATCTAGGGGATAGGGTTTCGAGTTGGAGGCTGATGTTATGAAGGACTGCGGAGGTACGCCCAGTGTACCTACATTGACACCCAATGTAACACTTTAGAAACATGATTTTCTTCAGCGTACTAGCTTGTGTATGCCCAATGTACCATACTCCTTTTTCTAGATTAACTTCAAACATCCATAACTTCTTTGTTTAAACTCTATTTTTGATGATCTTTATATCCACGGAGAGGAAACGAAGAGCTCTATAATTCTATCTTGATACTTATGACTATAAACATCTCAAACTAAAATCCTTAATTTATGTAAGAAGCCCGAAACATAACCTTTCCCATTTTACCTCTCAGCTTCCATCGAACAATCCAAGGTTTAAATCATTTTTCTAACATCATACACCTCTAGTAGAGTCTAAACTTCATTCCTTTGAAGCCCAAGGAATCCATTTGATCCATTTATTGTCCATAATCCTAAAATAAGAACTTCTTGAAATAGGATGTTTCATCTAGTAGGTGGTAGTGAATTGTATGATTGGTATTTGCATGTATTATGTGCCTACTTGATCCTTGATTGTTTATATGTCGACATACGATGGTGGGTTAGGCCGAGGCGGTCACGATGTGTGCTGTAGGACAAGATAACTGATGCGGACCGATTGTAATTCATAGGCACGGAGGCTCGGGAATAACGGTTGTGTAATGTCCAATTTTCAGAATAAAAAATTCTCATTTTATTTAAGTAAAGCTTCCCAATATAAATCGGTTATGGAAAAAACAATTTATTCCAAATACATTTATTAAAAATCAGAGGAATATTAAAGTGCATAATCTTCATTTTTGTTGATGAATGTGTACAGTCACGCCTTCGCCTTCCCATGACGACCGATGATACCTGAAACATGATTTTCCCCCAAAATACCCCATACAATAAACATACAAGCACACATCCGGTCCACTCAGCCATCGGGTTGGAATACCAAAGGTTTGTTGGCCTACCGCCTCAACCCAACCGCTCCTCTAGAGCCTTCGTGCCTTCAGCTTACAATCGGCCTGCACCGGGTATCTAGGCCTACAACACAAAGCAGGACCGTCTCAACCCACTACTACCATATGTCGACATATAAGCAATCAGGATCAAGTAAGCACATAATACAAACAAACAACAATCATACATATCACTACCACCTGCTAGTCCTCTCACATCACACGGTCCCGCTACCAGCCAACCTCCATGAAATGTGTAACCATAAGTACCCAGAGGTGAGATAGCCACCCGAACAGATGATCCTACTCTAGAGCCACAACCAAATGATAATTAGGCAAGAAAGCCTAGATCAAGAGTTCTCAGGCTATACTACATGACAACATATAGTCCCAAGGGCACTCCATTAGATGATAACCAACAAGTACAAATGAACATACACCTCTACATATCACTAGCGTATAGCAACATCCTATATACCAGGATATCGATATAACATATCATTACAGAATAGCAACATCCTATATACCAGGATACAAATCTAATAGATCACTATAGCATAGCAACATCCTATATACCCGGATACCGATCTAAGAGTTCACTACAACATAACAACATACAAAATATCAACAATCCAGGGAATTCATAACAGTATATACTCAGAAGTGAGAGAGGCACCCAGACAAGTGATCCTACTCTATAACTACAACCAAGCGAGGAACATGTAAAATAGCCTAGATCAAGAGTCCTCAGTCTATTCTATATGACGATATACAGTCCATAAACATCCCTCTACTAACAGATAACCAAAACTAGTGAGCCGATATTGGTGCCTTAGACCCACCGGTATAGTGAGGCGACACTCACCTGAAATGAAGAAACCCGAGAACATTATGATACACTCCCTGCTACACTGTTTGCTTCCACGGATCCACTAACACCAGAACCCAATAAAATATTAATCACCAATAAAAAGTCAACGGTCAACAGAGTTAACAAAAGTCGAAGTCCAATGCTGGTTGAGTACTCTTTGCGTACTCAACTTACGCCCCGCGTACATGGGATAGCTTATTACCCTAGTGTACGACAATTACGCCTAGCGTACTCGAGCTGGTTCCATCCTTTCCATTACGCACTTAATCCCTTAAGGACTTTTCACCCAACTTAGATCTAGCCTCAAAAAATTCTCTTAAGTCATAACATTTCCACCTTTATGACCTTCCATGGCTAGGGAAGGTCCAAAAGCTAAAACCCTAACTTATTAATCCATTAAGACATCACAACTCTTGCATGGAAAGGATAGAAGGACCAAGATCACATTTTTATGGTTCCTAATAGCTCCATAATGGATAAAGTTTCCAACTTTATCCATTATAATGGTCCCAACAAACAAGATCTAGTCTTTAAGTCATAAAAGGGACCAAAAGTGCATCTTTTGCAACTTAATCCATTAAGTCCAAGTCTTCAACCTTCAGATCCGAAACAATATGATGTTTAGATGGATAAAGTTTCCAACTTTATCCATAACAAGGTCACAAACTTCCAAGATCTAAACTTTATGAACTTAAAGTGACCAAAAGCTCATAACACCCAAAACTTGCTAGATCTAACAATTTCAACATCAAGATTCAAACTTTATACCTCTAGAAGAAAGATCAAGGTGAACAAGGTCTGGATCTACAAGCCCTGACGCAACCAACGCTTCTTCAATGAGTTCCTTCTTCTCCAAGGTGCACCAAGAACACTCCAAATCATTTAAAAACACATTCTTTTTGCTCACAAGGATCAAACTAGGGTTAAGGTTTCAAGAGATGATGATGGAGAGGTGGAGGCTAAGAATGGAGTGGGTTTGGGGAAGTTAAGGAGCATAAATATGTATAAAAGCACGAAAATAGGGTTTGGGCACTGATATGCCCATCGTACTGAATTTACACCCAACGTACTAGGGATGCACTAGTACGCCCAACGTACTCCCCATACGCCCAACGTACGCGACTAACCCAAAAATCGTCCTAACTTCAAATGGTGGTAACTTCTTCGTTCCAACTCCATGGACATTCTTTATATCCACAGAAAGGTATTGAACATATATACAATATTATCTAAGTATCTTGGACTAAAAACTTATTGAATAAAAATTCATATTTCATGCAAGAACCTGACCTATGACTTTTCCCGTTGTACCCGTCGGTCCAAAACACAATTCAAAGTTTAGGTCTAAACATTACCTCCTTAAGGCCCAAAGCCTTTACACAATAGACTTCCGGACCACGAACCTGAAATAAGAAATGACGGGAAACAAGATGTTACAGGTTGGGTTGAGGCGGCAGGCCAACACACCCGGGGTGATCCAATCCGATGATTGTGGACCCGTTATGCATACTAGTATGTTTGTTGTATGTGGTATTTTAGGGGAAACTCACTAAGATTTATGCTCAGTTGCTGTTGTTTTTTGGGTGTCATTAGTTCGTGGGAAGGTGAAAGTGTGATTATACACACTCATCAACAACTTTGAGGATTTGCGTTATTAAATTACTCTGATATACGATAAATGTAATTTGGAATAGATGGTTTTCGTAACTTGTATTTCAAAATGAGCAGTTTTACCTTAATTAAAAATGAAAAAATTTCATGTGAAAATGAGACGTTACAGTAGGTTTTAAAATATGTTTTAAGATGTATCTTATTGTAATATATTTATCTTTGAATGATGTATTATAACATATTCTTTTCTGAAAGATGTATTGTAATATATTTCTTTTGAAAAAGAAAATATTTTTGTATTTCTAATTATTTAATTATTAATGTCTATTGATAATATTTATTAGAATAGTTTGCATTAAAATATGATGTATGTTTAAAAATAACTAATTAGATGGAGGGTGTTATATATAACATTTTAAATAGATAATGATACATTTGTTAAATTTATAGAAAAGGCTATAAAAGAGATTAACCATTAGTAAAATCATTTAATTTGAGGTTAAAGTTAATGGAGCGATGAGATGACAATAATATTACTTCATAGTATATGTTAATCATTCTGTTCTTAGCTACTCAATGGGTTGCGGTTAAGAGATTAATCGCGGATTAATTTGGAACCTTAAATTCCTACTTTGTTGATTTAAAAAAATTAAATATGACTAATATCATAACAAAGTTCGTAAATACCAAAAATATCATAAAAAATAGGTTAATATGATTAATACAACAATAATCATTCTTTAAATAGTTTATATTGAGATAAAATTTTCTTCAAACTGTTAAAATTTCATCGTTTGCTACTGCTTCGCTCTTTGTGTAAGCATTAGACCTGGCAATGAGGCGGGTTTTGAGCGAATCGACCTTAATCCAAACCCTTTTAAGAAATTCCAAAATCCAATCCAAACCTGCTCCATAACCCGCAGGGTTTTGATTAATCAAACTCATACCCTTATCCACCGAATCAGCAGATATCCAAACTTGCCCCGTAACGTGTAGGTTTTTTGAATAATCAAACTCATTTTACATAAATCAAAAAATCACATTTGTTAAATAAAACAAATATTGATTTAGAAAACACATTATGTACTCGAAGAGTTTCGATTGAAATTAAAGTCATTATTGTAGTTACTTCCGATTGGTTTTTGACCCTCAATTGCATTGATAGAGTACAACAATTACAAACTTTCTTCCGATTGATAAATGAATTTATTGATTTATAAATGAAATGGGTGATTATATGATGAAATATAAATGAAATGACATCATGATTCTTGGGAGAAGATTGGAAGTCTAGAAGTTGAGTCCTCGAATCCTATGTAAAAACAGTTTAGTCTCTGGCCTTTTCTCTTTGGACTTTCGATTGGAATTTAAAGTAAAACATAGGCAGTATAAAATATAAATGTATAATTCTAAAATTTATATGGGGCGGGTTATAAATGGAACGGATCGGTGATGATGCATACCTGACCCTTTTAAGAAAAGGGTTAGCAGGTACGAGTCGTTAACGGGTAAATGGATCAAAAACTATGCTCCAAACCCGTATAATTGTTAAGAGTTTGGATCGGATCACGGTCAAAACTCGCTCCATTATCAGACCTAGTAAGCATGGATTAATCGCCAGACGCTTTCATGTTGGTCGGGTAGCGCCTAGGGGCCGATCAGAAATTAATTAAGACCTAGTTGGAATTTTTTACAATACTGATTAGCATAGGTGTTTTCAACCAAAAAAATAAAAAAAATGTCAAGTGTAGTGGAACTGCTATTACTACTAAGGAAAATCTCCAATAAAGTCCAAATATTTTAGGTCAATTTACGGTTTAATCCCAAATTAAATCTTGTTTACAAAAAAAGACAGGATATTAGCTAAAACTTCGGATTAACCCTCTGTGGCCGGTTTCGCGGATTTAGCCGGTATTCCGGCTTTTTTCATTAATTCGTCAAAATATTGGGACTTTTTCGATAATTCAACTAAAACTTCGAAATAACCCTTTATCAATATATTAAAAATGGTTTGTTTTTCAATGAATGTATTTTTTTTCATCTCTTTTTATATAATGTTATATATTCAGTTTTAAAGTCACGAAATTTAGAAAAAGTATCTATACAATGCAAAAAAACTAACAAACTTCATAAATTTGTCTAAAAAACTTTAGAGTGCTCTATGATTGCAAAATAAAATTTCATATAAAATTACTGTGTGTGTGTGTGTGTATATATATATATATATATATATATATATATATATATTCAAGATTAGTCTAAGTATTGGGATAACCACAAAACATGTGTGTGTGTGTGTGTGTATATATATATATATATATATATATATATATATATATATATATATATATTCAAGATTAGTCTAAGTATTGGGATAACCACAAAACATATGTAATAATACTAATCGGGTATACTTAAATCTATGGGATAATATTTCTTGTTAATACTCATTTTCTGTTGAATTATGCACTTTAACACCCTTATATTAAACTTGTAGCTCAATTTGTCAAGGACAGTAGCAACATCTTAGTAGCAACTAGTCTTGTGTTGGTTAGACCACAAAACACAGATTCACTTGGACTTTGATACCCTCATTTCACACAAGCACACACATGTTCTAGATCAAAAACTTTTATGAGTGTGTATGCACATAAAAAAGAAAGACAGAGATCTATCTGAGGGGTGGGTGTATGTATCCATTATCGCATCCTTCCTAATTATGCAATAGATAGAAAGAAATAGAGGGAGAAAGAGAGCATATGGATTAAGGTTTTAAACAACCAATAGAATGAAGAAGAAAATGAGTATACCTGATTAGTATTATTACGTATGTTTTGTGGTTATCCTAGTACATAGACCAATGTTGAAATCAAAAGAAAATATACAATAATTTTGTATGAATTTCATCTTGCAATCATGGAGCACTCTATATTCGGTAAAGCTTTTCAGACAAATTTATGAAGTTTGTTAGTTTTTTGGATTGTATAGATATTTTTTTCTAAATTTCGTGACTTTAAAACTAGATATATAACTTTGTATAAAAACTGAACAAATTCATTCACTGAAAAAACAAACCATTTTTAATATATTGATAAAAAAAAAAAAAAAAAAAGATTATTCCGAAGTTTTAGCCGAATTAACAAAAAAATCTCAATATTTTGAGGAATTAACGAAAAAAGCCGGAATACCGGCTAAATCTGCGAAACCGGCCACTAAGGGTTATTTCGATGTTTTAGCGGTATTCTATTCTTTTTTGTAAACAAAATTTAATTTGGAATTAAACCGTAAATTAACCTAAAATATTAGGATTTTATTGAAGATTTCCCTACTACTAATAAAACCAAGTAACAAACAATAAATTTTCTATTTGAAAAAGGAGTCGGAAAGATAGAAAGTTGAAAGAAACACGTGTCTTCAAACTACTCTCCTCCTATCTGAATTGACACCTTTACTCCATCCAAATGAACAATAACAGATCATTAAATCAAAATTAATTTGTAAATCATACGTAATATAAACATATGACCATCACTACCATCATTATTTGTCAAAGGATAACTTAACGACACATACATCGTAAGTAACACTGCCACAACTCATAAGATCAATAATGTGCAATTGTGCAAAAGATTGAGAAACCATGGTTACTTAAACCTTTAAGTTGGATATGTTGGATGAAGTCAAAGGTGGTCCCAAAGCGTTAAGACTTGAGAGTCTTAATCACTAACTTCCTAGTTGCTGCCACTCATAATCTTGTAGCCATCTGTCGATTATTTTTGAATCGGGTAGACTGATTGTAGGGTTTGGTGAGGACTAGGGGATAGGGCTATTAAGCCAATAGAGTATGAGACAAACTTTAAGGAAAAAAATAAACTGAAACCGAAGTGGTGATCGCTTGAAACTTTGAATTATAATGCAAGTGTTTCTGACTCTTGCTGTATCTATGCTTACATGTGGATCTAAATGATGGTGAAGAGTTTTGAACAAGATGTCGTTTCCATTAAAAACCTATGACCCTCATGTAATTAAATTAACAAAATATAACTTAAAAAAATGATATTTTAAGAAAAAAAATGCAAGTATTTAGCAATGTTTTATAATCATTTTTTAGTTGAACCGACCTCGTTACCGGTTCAACTCGATTTTCAGAATTTTATTGTATTAGTTGTGAGACCCATGTATTACATAGGTTAATTTAAAAAAAAAAAGTTGAATATAAATGTCAAAATATTTAAAAACTTTGAATTTATAAGAAAAAAAATAATAATGAATTATTATAATGAAAATGTTTTTGATCTTTTAAATTTAAACAGATAAATAAAATAAACTAATTAGCTTTAATTTTGAGAATTTTGAAATTAAAAAGTAAGTTCATTAATGAAATTGATTTGTTATTATATTTATTACAATTATTACATTAAAATATTATGGGGAATTTAATAAAATATAAAAACTTTTAAAATGATATGTGAAAAAAAAAATTAATTCAAAATAACCACAAAATAACATTTGACAAATTGAATAAGTGTAAGTCAAGTGACAAAAAAACATTCATTTATTATACAGGATTTTCCTCACACACACACACAAATATATATATATATATATATATATATATATATATATATATATATATATATATATATATATATATATATATATATATATATATATATGCGCTTTTTTAAAGCATTTTATACATTTATAAATACCTCATTATTTTCACCCTCAAGTTCACAGATTCTATCAATTTCTCTCTATTTTCTTAAAAGAAATGAACCCCAACAATCCAACTCCAAACTACGATAAAAGAAAAAAAAACCATTGTTTTGAGTTCAAGCACCCCAATTTGAAATATTTTCGTCATCGATGCATCTCAATAGGTTTATCGTCCCCAACTTGATGCCCTGATTCAATCTCCTCCACAATTCCAATACCAAAATGTTAGGCAATTCTACTCGATGCAAGTGTCAAATGTTACTCCAAATATGTTTACAAACTTAGCCAATTTTCCTCGTCAACTTTCACCACATCAACCATAAAGCCAAACCCCACTCCATCAATTTTAAATCCAAAGTCAAACACTACCCTTTCACTCTCAACCACAATACCAAATCCTCGATGAGTTGGAGGACGAAATTGTAATGAAAACTCAACCCACACCACTCCAGCACGCCGCAAAGGAAAACAACTGGTGCAAGAGACTACAAGGCAAAGGCTGACATCATGGACTCCCCAAGAAGAGCTAGAGTTGACAAAAGCTTGGTTTAAAATTTTATAGAATTCAACAAAGGGAAATGCACAACTGGGAGATCATTTTTGGATTCGCATTCCTCAGAGATTTTACAAGGAGTAGTGAGAGATTTTGCAAGGAGTAGTGAGAGATTTCGCAAGGAGTAGGGTAAAGAAGATGAAGAGTATCGTAGACAATCAAAAAGAAAAAAAAACGGGTTCCAATGGATACACAACTTCTTCTGATGCTCGTGGCAGGCTAGATTTAAATGACGAGTACGAACTTGAGCTACAAGAAATTGTCTGACTGACGCTTAGGGACAAAAGAAAACGGAAGTTGAAGGGGACTTTTTCCAGTGCATCGGATTTCAGCATGGACGCTGACGAAATGTGGAAAATGATGGCGACATTTGAACAATACAATCTGAACTTCGCTGAATGTTTGACATTCAACAAAGAAAAAGAAGCCGAAAAAAAAAGCAGAAGGAAAGACAAGAAATGGAGGATATGAAGTTCTTGATGGAAAACACCGATCATCTTTTGAGACCAGCCATCGAGTTAGTTTTGAAGACGAAATAGAAGCTCATGAAAAAATATTTACAGTACAACGTTTCATTTTTTTGTTAATCTAGATTATATTTTCATAAATCCTGGTTGTTTTCTAGGTTTTTTTTATTCTTAATTTGTTTTTTTATGTAATTTTTATTTTAAGCAATAAAGAATTTTTATTTTAATTAGTTTTTTGTTTATTAATCATTTTGAAAAATTATATTTAGTTTTTGAATTATGAATCTTAAAAATCAATTATTTTTGTTTTAAAAAAATAAAAGGTGGTGAAAGATGTCCATTTCCTGCCTTCTGGTGGAGAGAAATGAAAGTGAGAAAAAACTGATGTGACACTCAAAAAGTGGAGAGAAATGAAAGTGAGAAAAAACTGATGTGACACTCAAAAAGTGGAAGATGCTTCCCATACATACCTTGCGGACTAACAATGTTGAACACCGGTGGCTCCCTTGGTTCAAGTTGGTTGTCTCCTATGCCCGTGTCTCTTCATATCGGTTTGTTTCTCAATTTTTCTTCATATATTTACTTTTATTTTGCTATTTCCACTATATTAGTGAATTCTCTCTCTCTCTCTCTCTCTCTCTCTCTCTCTCTATATATATATATATATATATATATATATATATATATATATATATATATATATATATATATATATATATATATATATATATATATATATATATATATATAGGGCTAAGTTACTGTGTTTTTTACATTTATTATGTAGTAGAATACACTAATAGAAATTTAGTAAAATTAAATAAATATTTAATTAATTAAAGATAGATATTAAATTATTTTCATAATTATATGTATATTAAATGATATCCATAATTATAATTTTTTTTGAAACTAATTAAATTTTTCATTAATGTCAGCAATAACATTCTTTCAAAATGAATTCGCATCTAGGTTTTTATATATGAGTTGGTTTTTTGTCTCAAGACTCATTCACTTAAAATACAATAAAGTTGCATGGAATATGAAAAACGAGAGTGTATTATACTACAATACACTCTCATTCTTATAGATACGAATTATTCTGAAAGAATATTATTGTTCACATTAATAACGAATTTAATTAGTTTACATAAAAGAAATTATAACTATAGATATCATTTAATATACATATAATTTTTACTTAATTCTTATTGGTGCATTCTAACACAGAATAGTTGTGAGGAACATTTGAACCTACCTCTCTCTTTCTCTCTCTCTCTCTCTCTGTTTATATATATATATATATATATATATATATATATATATATAATTAGGATCATATGTTACCTACAATTATTGTGTTATTGTGTTACTATTACAATTCTTATTAGAATGCTGTATTTGCACGTCTATTCCGGCCTCCAGGTTAGTTCAAGAATGTCATATTAAATTAAGTTTTTTTTTAGGAAAAAAAATTAAGCGAACAAAATTACATATTGTTGACAGGATGCATTATTGAAAGAATGTCATTTTAATTTTAGGTATTTAAAAAAAAATCACATTGTTTTTATAGAATACACATATTTGTATAATTATTATACAAACATTCTTGAACTAACATGGAGGAATAGAAGTGCAAATATGACATTTTAGTAATAATTGCAATAGCAACACAATAATAAAATAATTGTAGGTAACATATATATATATATATATATATATATATATATATATATATACATATATATATATATATATATATATATATATATATATAAGTTTAATTCCTCATTTCATAAAATAATTAGTTTGTACCGACCGATTTTTATAAAACTCAAATGAACCGGTTAGATTGAACCATTAAAAACCGCTATTGAATCGGTTTGATAAAGTACCCCCCCTCCCCACCCCCCCCCCCCCCCCCCCAATTGTTTTGTGTATCCTCATTTGTGAGTGAAATAATGTCTGTGTATCCACCATGATGTGACGATTTATATGAGTGAGGGGTACGTATAGTAGCACCCAATTAATAATGCATTTTATTTAGCAACCAATCATGATATTGATCAATTTGACACTCCAATGTATCAAAATACGTGATTTGGCTTGACATACATTTGTATTCTTTTAAATCTAATTTTTGTTATGATATTATATTTTATGTTTCTTTTGATGTTTTTTTTAAAGAGTTCTTTTATGTATTTGAATATATAAAATTTATGGTTGTGTTTTTGAATGTGTTTAGATCAATATACTACTTGTAGTTATGTGTATCTTTAATATTTCAACTTGTGGACGTTAAATTTTTTGTTATATATATATATATATATATATATATATATATATATATATATATATATATATATATATATATATATATATATATATATATAGAGGGAGAGAGAGAGAGAGAGAAATGTTCAAATGTTTTTATTATCTATTATGTGGATGTAAGAATGAATATGAGCCAATCATTCCAAAAGGTATTTTATTTTGGTTTTGAGATACGCAACGTATGGTTTTATTATGTGATACTCAGTTTTATGATCTTTGTTATATTAAAAATGAAATTTTCGGGTCGTATTTTTGGGATGTTTCAAGTTGGTATCAGAGCCTTGGTTTGAGGGATTCGGATACACTTCCGGGTGTATCTAAACTCAAACTAAGGGAAAAGATAAAAAGATTTTCAAAAGGAAAAATGTTTTCGAAAGAAATTTTGAAAAGCACTTAGAAGGAAAGGAATTTTTAAACAAGATAAGGGTGTGGTGCATGCGATCAGCCGAGCTCAAGTAAGTACTCCCAAATTACCCATACAAGTTATGTTATGATTGTCAGTTTCAGTAGAACAACATGCTAGAATAGGACTAAGGATCTAGGAGGATGCCTTATGTGCCTGCTATATGTGTTTCATCTTTACAAGATTTGCATGCTAGTATTGAGTAGACAATAGTAGGATAGCCTGTTTAGGTTATGCCTGATAGTATAAGCTTAGCATTGTATGCTAGTACAGTTTCTCGTTATAAGAATAGATTTGCTTGAGTAGTTTCCTGTGTCCGAATGCTGCTTGCTTTGTGCTTTATAGGACTCTTGGTGATAGGAGTCAGCCGTTAGGTGAATACGTCACGTCACATGTGACCAGGGTTGAATAATCTCAGAGTATTGGATTTGGCCCTATTGCGCAGCTCTTGTTTGAGTCTAACCATTGTAGGGACGAGTCTTTTACTCGAAGGATTATCTGAGCCTCATCACATGTGATGGTATTCAGGTGATTGCTAATTAGCATTACAAGGAGGCCTTCGGCAGCTGAGGACTGGTTGGAGTGGAGTCAGAGATTTCCCTAGGGCAAGCCTAGGATGAGAGTAGCAGAGATCAATAGTAGTAGAAGTGACTTGGTGGAGTCAAGGCAGTTCTTGAGGAAAGTACGGATAGATGTGGAAGGTAGTATGGGCCCGTACTACTGAAAGCAGAGGATCCGTACTCGAATCAAGGAAGGCTGAGACAAGACCAGGAAGCTAGTAGTAGTATCAATGATCCCTTGAGATATTTCAGTTTTCTGATGTTGCCATGATGTGTTTCAGAATGGTGGTTTTGCGTTCGAGGCTAGCAGACGGCAGTGCCGGTGCCGGGGAGGGATCGGGATCAGGCTCGGGGGCCGAGCGTATAGATGAGCAGACCAGAGAGTTTCTTTCTTCAGAGATTACTCGTATCATACTGGAGCAGACTCCTGTGATCTTCGGTTCGATCAAGGAGGGTATCCTAGAGCTGATGGATGAGAGGTTGGGCACCTTCCGTGCCGAGGTGGCGGCCATCATGGGGTCGCGCACACTTACGTTCAGAGAGTTCAGGGCATGTGGAGCTCCAGATTACCACCGGGCGCGGGACCCCATAGCGAGTACTAGATGGTTGGCGGATGTGGCCAACGCTTTCCGCACGAGCAGGTGTCCCGAGGGGGACAAGGTTAGATTGACGTCCTGTCTTCTGAAGGACAGGACACGGGATTGGTGGAAAGAGGTTGGACATACCATTGGAGATGATGCAGCGCTAGATGCCATGACCTGGGCTGATTTCTCTACCAAGTTCAGGGCGGAGTTTACACCGGTTATTGAGGTGCAGCAGTTAGCCAGAGAGTTTCAGGACCTCACCCAGACTACAGAGACCGTGGCGGAGATCACCGCCAAGTTCAGGGAGAGGGCTCTCCTCGTTCCTCAGTATGCAGCCGATGAGGAAATGAAGAAGGCCCATTATCATGAGATGTTGCGGAGCGATATCCGCCAGTTTGTGAGCCGGTCCAGCTGTAAAACGCTGGATGACATGATTGCTAGGGCTTGGGAGAGGGAGATTGACCTTGAGATGGAGAAGAAGAGGAAACCGGAGGCGGTTTCGGGTACAGGTAGCTCGGGCAAAAATCCCAAGGTTTCAGATCACAGATCCAGGAGTCAGCAGAGCCACGGTCGATGTGGCAAGTGTGGGAGATTGCACGATGGGGTGTGCAAGGCAGGGAGTTCCGGCTGCTACAAGTGCGGTCGGACTGGGCCTTTGAGCAGGGATTGTACGGCCCCTGCTACCGCCATTGCTGCATCAGATCTGATTTGCTTTCAGTGCAATCAGAGGGGACATAAAAAGACCCAGTGTCCGAGTTTAGTTGCAGCAGGGAAGGTGTCTGCACCTGCCCCTGCTACTTTGAGGATTACAGATGGCCGGCAGGGCCGAGCCGAGGCGCAAGTGGCGAAGAGTAGAGCTTTTCAGATGACAGCAGAGGAGGCACGAGCGACTCCTGATGTGGTGACGGGTATGTATCTTCCCTTCATTTCTATATTATTATTGATTATTGCTTTATATATTTTGTATAGGGTCGTTCTCTGTGAACGGCATTTCTGCTACAATATTATTTGATTCGGGGGCTACCCGATCGTTTGTATCGCTAGCGCTTAGAAAGAGATTTAGTAGAGATCCAGGGGAGCTAGATTGTCCACTAGAGGTCGAGATAGCAGATGACAGGACCGTGAGGGTCGCCAGAGTGCATAGAGGATGTTCTCTTCAGTTGTTCGACGAGCAGTTTCCGGTGGACTTGGTCCCTATTCCCCTGCGAGGGAATAAGGTTATAGTAGGCATGGATTGGTTGAGTTCCAATGGGGTGCTGATTGATTGTGAGCTGCAGCTAGTAAGGGTTCGCACTCCCAGTGGGGGAGAGTTAGTGATTCAGGGCGAGAGGCCACAGCGCGGACCAGCTCTTTGTTCAGCCGCGAGAGCGAGGCGCTATTTTCAGCAGGGTTGCGCCGGATATATAGCTTATGTTTTGGATGCCCGGGAGAAGGGTAAGGTGGCAGTAAATGATGTTCCGGTAGTGCAAGACTACCCTGATGTATTCCCAGAGGATTTGCCTGGAATACCTCCAGAGAGAGAGGTCGAGTTCGGGATTGATCTGATTCCGGGTGCGGCGCCGATAGCTAAGGCACCGTATCGGTTAGCTCCCCCTGAGATGCAGGAGTTGTCTACGCAGTTGCAGGAGCTGCTAGACAAAGGTTTCATCAGACCGAGTAGTTCGCCTTGGGGAGCTCCGATTTTGTTTGTGAAGAAAAAGGTCGAGTCGCACCGTATGTGTATAGATTACCGGGAGTTGAATAAGGTAACGGTGAAGAACCGTTACCCACTCCCGAGGATAGATGATTTGTTAGACCAGCTTCAGGGAGCGTCTTGGTTTTCCAAGATCGATTTACGTTCCGGGTATCATCAGATGCGAGTCAGAAATGAGGATGTGCAGAAGACTGCTTTCAGGACCAGGTATGGTCATTATGAGTTTGTGGTGATGCCGTTTGCGCTCACCAACGCTCCAGCCGCGTTCATGGACCTCATGAATCGTGTGTGCAGGTCGATGCTGGACCGGTCTGTGATAGTATTCATAGACGATATCTTGGTGTATTCCAAGACGTCGGAGCAGCACGAGGAGCACCTGAGGGAGGTGCTAGAAGTTTTGAGGAGGGAGATACTTTTCGCAAAGTTCTCCAAGTGCGAGTTCTGGTTGCACGAGGTGCAGTTCCTTGGTCACCTCGTCAACCAGAAGGGTATTTTAGTATATCCGGCCAAGATAGAGGTCGTGATGCGGTGGGAGGTACCGACGTCTCCATCCGAGATTCGGAGCTTCCTAGGGTTGGTAGGGTATTACCGGAGATTCATTTAGGATTTCTCCAAGATAGCAGTGTCGCTCACCCGAATGACCAAGAAGTCGGTGGTGTTTCGTTGGGGGCCTGAGCAGCAGGCAACATTTGAGACCCTCAGGGAGAGGTTGTGCGAGGCTTCGATCCTTACCCTGCCAGAGGGAGTAGAGGATTTTGTAGTCTACTGTGATGCCTCAATCACAGGTATGGGAGCAGTATTGATGCAGCGAGGCCATGTGATAGCTTACGCCTCGAGATAGTTGAAGCCTCACGAGGCTAACTATCCTACCCATGATTTAGAGCTGGGGGCGGTTGTGTTTGCCCTCAAGATTTGGAGACATTACCTTTATGGGGTCCGTTGTACCATCTATATGGATCACAAGAGTTTGAGGTACCTTATGGATCAGCCGAATCTAAACATGAGACAGAGGAGGTGGTTGGATGTGCTGAAGGATTATGATTGTGAAATCCTTTACCATCCAGGGAAGGCCAACATAGTGGCCGACGCCCTAAGCCGCAAGGTGACAGCAGCCCCTATCAGAGACTTATGTCTGAGGATGACAGTGATTACTCCGTTGTTGGAACGGATCAGGGAGGCTCAGGTTGAGGGCCTCAAGGAGGAGAGACAGAAGTGTGAGAGGATAGTGGGTCGAGTAGCTTCGTTTGATTATGATAGTCGGGGGTTGTTGACCCTTCATGGGAGAGTGTGGGTACCGTACTGGGGCGGAGTACGACAGGTGTTGATGGACGAGGCTCATAAGTCTCGATTTTCTATCCACCCAGGGGCGACGAAGATGTATAGAGATCTTCGACCTGATTACTGGTGGCCCTGCATGAAGCGGGATGTCGCCTGGTATGTAGAGAGGTGCCTGACCTGCAGGAAGGTCAAGGCAGAACATCAGAGGCCTCACGGCAAGATGCAGCTGTTAGACATTCCCGTGTGGAAATGGGAGGACATCACCATGGATTTTATCACCAAGCTTCCCAGGACTGCACGTGGGGTAGATTCGATTTGGGTAATAGTGGATCGGTTGACGAAGAGTGTTCATTTCATACCGATCCAGGAGAGCATATCGGCGGAAAAGTTAGCCGATATCTATGTGCGGGAGGTAGTGGCACGTCATGGAGTGTCGGTATCGGTGGTGTCAGACCGAGACGTCCGTTTTACATCCAGATTCTGGAAGCGGTTTCATGACGAGATGGGTACTCGTCTCCATTTCAGCACCGTTTTCCACCCTCAGACGGACGGGCAGAGCGAGAGGACGATTCAGACTCTCGAGGACATGCTCCGGGCATGTGTCCTAGACTTCGGTGGCAGTTGGGATACGTATCTTCCGTTAGCGGAATTTTCGTATAACAACAGTTATCATGCGAGCATTGATCGAACTCCCTTTGAGATGCTTTATGGGAGGACGTGCAGGACCCCGATTTATTGGGGCGAGATCGGTCAGCGAGTCATTGGGAGCACAGAGGTGGTGCTCAAGACGACCGAGTTGATTCAGCATGTCCGTAGTAGACTGCAGACTATGCAGAGTCGGCAGAAGAGCTACGCCGACAGGAGGCGTTCAGACTTGGAGTTCCGGGTGGGCGATATGGTCCTTCTGAAGGTCTCACCTTGGAAGGGTGTCATCAGGTTTCGGAATAAGGGCAAGCTGGGCCCCAGGTTCATTGGTCCTTTCAGGGTTTTGGCTCGAGTGGGTCAGGTTGCTTATCGGTTGGATCTTCTATTAGCCAGATCCACAACACTTTCCATGTGTCTCAGTTGAGGAAGCGTTTGGTGGATGAGTCAGCAGTTGTTCCCTTAGAAGATATTCTGGTTGATAGCAGCCTGAATTATATTGAGAGGTCGGTCGTAATTCTAGACCGGAAGACAAAGACCTTGAGGCACAAGGTAATTCAGTTAGTGAAGGTGCAGTGGCAGCACCGGAAGGGGTCTAAGTGGACGTGGGAGGCTGAGGAGGAGATGAGAGAGCACTACCCGGAGTTATTTGCAGATTTAGCCATAGCAGACTTCGAGGACGAAGTCTGAGTCAAGTGGGGGAGAATTGTAACGACCCGTCTCTGGTATGTTGTTTCCATGTTATTTATTTAGAAGTTCTCAAGAGGGACTCGGCGAGTCTATAGCCCGACTCGTCGAGTAGAGACGGGATTTCGAGCACGTGTAAGTCGGTGACTCGACGAGTCCATATTCGGGACTTGGCGAGTCCGCCTGCTAGGAAGAAACCCTAAATCCCCAGGTTTGCTCACTATTTAAGCAATGTTATGTGCCCCAAACTCGCCTCCTTCACCCTCAGAGAGCTTGTGAGAAACCCTAAACCATTCCTTGTATGCTTAAAGTGTTTTTGTGTGGATTCTTGAAGGATTGAAGAAGAAAAAGAAGAAAGGACCAAAAAGAGGAAGTGTAGAGCAAAGATCCAAGGCCAAAGTCAGAGTTCATTGAGGTATGTCTCGGAATTATTCTGTTTTGTGCTTAAAACCTCCATTAGAACACCTCTAAGGCTAGTTTAATGTATTTTCCAAGCTTATTAGTTGTATGTATGCCTTGTTGGGTCGAGATATCCTTAGATCTGTTCATTTAGGAGTTTTAGATCCCTGATCTAGTGCCTTTCCGAAGTTTCCTTGCTTGAGAACCCTAGATCTAGCCTTTATTATGCTTTTCGAGCCTCTTAATCTTCATGGGTGCATATGGGCACGTAAAGATAGAATCTTTACGTGTTAATCGAGCTAAGGGAGCCCAGATCTATAAGTTTTATGCGCTGGATTCAAGCAGAATCGAGTTTAGAGTAGCTGCATGCATGCGACTCGGTGAGTTGTTCTTCCGACTCGGCGAGTTGAGTCGCGAGTCCCCGATTTTTCCCCTTTTGAGTGATGCCGAGTGGGACCAGTGAGTAGTAGAGTGGACTCAGTAAGCTGGAGGTCAGACTCAGTGATGGAGGGACTCGACGAGTTGTTCATACAACTCGGCGAGTCCAAGGTAATCTTCTTAGCTCAAGAACAACTCGTCGAGTTGTTCATACGACTCGGCGAGTCGGATGCAGATAGCCTGAGTTCTAGAATCGAAAGGAAACTCGTCGAGTTGATGCCATACTCAACGAGTAGCCGCGAGTAGGGTTGAGAAGTGAGAATAGAGACCCGACGAGTTAGGTCAACTGTAGGTTGACTTTGACCGGGAGAGTTGACTTTGACCAGGGGTAAAAGAGTCACTTTACCCAATTCAGTTATTAGTATTTGATTGAGTGTGTTTACGGAATTGTAGCCAGGGAGATACCGAAGTAGCAGCATATAGCTTCCAGAGCCATACACTCAGCAGCCAGTTCACGAGGTGAGTTTCCTACCAGTAGGAACGGGTCTACGGCCACAATGCCGGCCCGTTTAGCTAGCAGTTAGTTTCGGACTTCGGTCAGAAGCAGTAGTTCAGGGTGCTTGATGTCTTTGTGATTCAGGCATGTCTATGTGCTATGTGTTCCGGACATCAGTCTGATGCAGTATATGTGTTATGTTTGCAGATACGTGTTTATGTTATGCTATGTTCAAACAGTTCCAGATTTCGGTCCGATGCAGCTAGTTCCGGACTCCGGTCCGATGCAGGGGACAAGGTCCCAGTCAGTTCCGGACTTCGGTCCGATGCAGTCAGTTCCGGAGTTTGGTCTGATGCCGTCAGTTCCGGAATTTGGTCTGATGCAGTCAGTTCCGGACTTCGGTCCGATGCAGCTAGTTCCGGATTTCGGTCTGATGCAGTGGGCAAGGCCCAGTATGTGCTTTATTTGTTATTGTGTGGTATATGGTAGTTTGGGGGAGCTCACTAAGCTTCGTGCTTACAGTTTCAGTTTTGGTTTCAGGTACTTCCGCAAGTAAAGGGAAGAGCTCGGGATGATGACATCGCACACACCACAGCTTCAGTTTTTGTCCTGGGAGTTGACTCAGTTCCTTAGATATGTTTTGATACGGTTGTGACACAGTTTTCCTCACATTATTTTATTTTGGTTTTGAGATACGCAACGTATGGTTTTATTATGTGATACTCAGTTTTATGATCTTTGTTATATTAAAAATGAAATTTCCGGGTCGTATTTTGGGATGTTTCAGTTATCACGGTCAAATTTTCAATAGCGGTCACATGACGCTATTTGAGATCACGGTTATCGCGGTGGTATAACGGTGATATAGCGGTTTTTAAATATTACTTATAATTTATAATTTTATATTATATTTATATAGAATTTATATATTTGAGTATTAATACTATAATTCTATATAGAATTGATATCATCAAACCTAAAAATCATATAAAAACATAACATAATATTCTATTATAGTAATATGGAAACTAGGTAGTGTCAAAGTGTCAAATAGAGTTTAATTGCATTGCATGGGTTCACATCGTATTAGTAAGTTTTGGTTGATTTAAGGAGTTAAGTCCCAAGTCATAGCGTCATAGGTGCCGGTCGATTTACAAAAAATATTAATGGAGTCCAACCATAACACCTCAAGTCTTCGTGAGTACAGAAAGAGATGAGAAAAAAAGTTATCGGTAGATGTAGTTGCTTTGAATGTTTTTAATTATGTTAGTTGTTCGGGCTTTTTAAAATGACATTGTAGTGAGATCATTAAAACTAGCTTTTCATTGACAAAATAACCAAATGGCCCAAAATGTGAACAAAAATGGAATAGCGCCCTTAGCGCCGCTATAGCGGTTATTGAAATAATGGTACCGCGAAATGAAAACGCTAAACTGAAAATAATGGTCATTGACCTCCGCAAAACGCTATAACGCCGCTATAGCACGCATGCTACAACTCATGAATCACATGAACAATCATTAATAACTAATATAAATCATATTCTAACGCAGCGAATTAATAATGTTATATTTTTAACATTCATTATTACAGATTAATAGTTTTATAATATTTTAAAAGTAGATTCTAAAACATATTCTAAGAGAATATTAATTTTATATAAAATTTTTAATAAATTATAAAAATCATTCTTAAAGAATATTATTTTTAATTTTTTTTTTAAAACACATTGTTACATACTTCACTTTCCAACAGAATACCTATGCACATTCTAATAGAATGTGTCACACATGATACACATTCATACGAATTCTTACAAAATACAAAATCAAAAACCCCAACATATAGTATATGCAAATCAAGTCTGGTTTTGACATTCATTCCTATTATTCGAACATAATTTCTTTTTCACATACAAAAACCTTTAAAAAACCATTACATGTCCATACATTCTTTAAGAATTAAGGGTTCGCATTCAATGATACATTTGTTCTAAAAAGCAATACGTTTGTTCTTTATATGCTTCTATCGGAATTTTCCACTTTTATTGGAATCTTCAACAATATCGGAACCCAAACAAACAAAAATCGAAAAAAATATGTAGCTTGAGGTGAAGAAACAAAATCATCATTGTCTTCATCAAGATTCAACATTGTTGTAGTGGTGTTCTTGAATTTTAACTTGAAAGAACTGGCTCTTGTATTCCTCATTCTTCGACAGTCAACGTTCTCCAAAATCCACCAACATTAATTCTTCAATAATGATCTCAATATTAATCGGTCATTATATATAATAAATCAACATAATCATCCGATTTTGAGGTTGATTTTACATTATCTTGATTTGTTTTTTTCTTCCGATAGAAAGGGTTCTTGATTCGGTATATGCGAGATTTCGGGGAAGATGAAACCGACCCGTTAAAAAAATATACCACTGTTTCCTAATTAAATGGGCATGCTAAATGTACCCAAATGCCCCTATAGAGTCGTTGACAAATATTTGGGTGATATTAATGTATTTTTTAATTTAATTTTATAATATAATCATTTATTTAATTAATTATAAATTATTGATTTACAATCAATCCTACATCCACACAATAGATAGTTAAAACATAATAACTTAAACATATATAAGTACATATCTTCTTATTATGTGGATGTAAGAATCATTGTAGGCTAATCATTTCAATTTTATAAACTTAGATTTTAATTAATATTTTTAATTTAATTAATTTGATTTTTATCCTAATTAATTTCACCTATTCCTTTTTTTTCCGTTACAAAATCAATTTGATTAAATAACTCTTTCTTTTTCTCTAGCCATTCTATGAGTATTTCAGTTTCTGGAAATTTCTTCAACTCTTTTTTAGCGCCACTTCCATAATAATCTTTCCTATTAGTAGTTTACCATAACTATGTTGCAACACAGCAACATATGCCTGCAACATTTCACCATTAACTTACATTTATATATTAGTATACAAAACAAGGATAAGATTCTGTTTCTAACTATAATTAAAAACCAATTTATCACCCACTAATTTAGTATATGTATTCTTGTAAGAATTCGTATGATATTAACAATGCATACTTCTATAAGCCATATATTTCAAAGATTCTATTAGAATAAAACTTAAATTTTCAAATTAAAATCCAAAACCATTAAGTTTTCAGCAAAAAGTACAATTATTCAATTAACAACATCCATCTTATCAACACACATAAAAACCATCTTATCAACACACATAAAAACCGATTTCGCCAATTAAGTTTTCAGCAAAAAGTACAATTATTCAATTAACAACATCCATTTTATCAGGACACGTAGAAAAATACATTCGTAAAAGAATACTCCTTAAAGCATTCAAATCATTATAATATAACCGGTAAACCATACAACAACTTTACAAGAAAAAAAAAGAACAAGAAAAAAAACAAAAACAAAATGTTAGCTCGTAAATCATAAAAAATGCTTCTTAAAGAATTCAAACCATTCTAACGGAACTCTAAATACCAATTCCACAAATTAACTTGCATTAAAAAACAATAATCATTCAATTAAAAACTTATCTTCTGTCAGAACACAGAAAAATACATACTTGAACTTCGACTGAAATTCCTGCTTAAATTGTAAACTTTATCATTCGTTCCTCGTTCTTTCAGAACATTGTATTCTGAACGTTTGCAGCACACGATCTTTTTTGTATCCTCATTCCTCACAAGCATAATTGTGTTCCAATAGAAATTGTTATTGAGTTAGATTTGTGCGAGATTTTAGGGATGTGGTAATCAGTTACCAAAAGAAACAAACTTTTCCTTTTTTGATGGAATGCTAAATGTACTAAACCAACCTTTCCAAAAGATACCAACATTCCCTTTTAATTAGATGCAACTATTTATTTTCTTAATATAATTTAATAGGATAATCACTTTCTTGAATTAATAAAAATCATATATATATATATATATATATATATATATATATATATATATATATATATATATATATATATATATATTCGAGTTGTAGTTGTTATTAAAGAAATAAAGTATTTTTTTTAAAATAATCGTTGGAACGGCTAGTAGAAAAAAATTGATGAATGAAAGAAGGGAAGAGAACACGGGGAGCATTTCCCTTACTTGAATCCCGCAGCCTTTTCAGCACCCTCAGTATTATGTTCCGAGGTACAAGAATTCCTCCCGCTCAGCTTTCCCGCTACATACCATGTAGCTTTATAGTGCAAAGAAAATGGATAAACCACCTGTACTTAAGCCTTAAGGGATGGTTTTGGTGGAATATATATATATATATATATATATATATATATATATATATATATATATATATATATATATATATATATACACACTAGCTGTTTACCCGCGCAAAGCGACAAGTGCGGATCAACAAAATGACATAAAAAATTTGTTAAACAAAATGATGAACAGATAGAGATTTCTTATACCCGAACTAGGATTAAACGTAAGATATTTTTGGGCTTATTCGATTTTAATAGAAAGAAAAACAAAGGAGGAGGTAGCGAGCATGAGAGAGAACCAAGGTTTTGCGGTCAATGGCAAGGCATTCATGATAGACGAATGCTAGATCAATGCGCCTCTTCCAGTTTATATGAAATGTTTTATAATGTGTACATCGTATTAGACCGATTCAAATGGATATGAAGAACACTTGGTCAAACTTTGACCCATTCAAAATCTTATCATCATCTTATTTGACTTTTTCATTATTATTGACAGATTCAATATTTAGTGATTCAATTGGATATGAGGAATACTTGGTCAAAGTTTGACTCATTCAAAATCTTAACATCATCATCTTATTTGACTTTTTCATAAATGTTGACCGGATAAGATTTAGTATTTACCGATTCAATTGGATATGAGGAACACTTGGTCAAACTTTGACCCATTCAAAATCTTATCATCATCATCTTATTTTACTTTTTCATAAATGTTGACCGGATAAGATTTAGTAATTACTGATTCAATTGGATATGAGGAACACTTGGTCAAACTTTGACCCATTCAAAATCTTATCATCATCATCTTATTTGACTTTTTCATATTTAACTCATTCAATTTGAAGATAAGCTTAGAAGACATATTCAAAATCTGTCTTTGACCAAATGAGATTTATTATTCTCCGATGCATAAAATTATTGTATATGATGTTTAAAAGCTTGTACCTCTTAAAATTCAGCAAAATCTAGTAAATGTTTTTTAACTGGACAACATGAATTTGGTTTTATGTGGTTGTAAATTTCTGTAGGAACAAACAAATTTTGGTGTAATCTTAACCTAGAAGGCAAGTTCACAGTGGAGGCTTTGTGGAGACTCGTTGATTCAAAAATCACGAACACAGGAGGTGTACCATTCATATGACTCAAAATAGTACGGATAAAGGTATCCAGCTTTGCCTGGAGGGCGAAGCAATGGAGGATTCTGGTTGCAGCTGCTCTGTTAATGAGACGTGTTCAAACTGACTCACTGATATGCAAACTTTGTAATACAGGTGAAGAATTGCAGACCGTCTGCTTACGAGCGGCTCATTTGCTTCAAAATTCATTAAAAGGATTCTTAATCGGTGCAGAATTCCTCATGGCAATTTACAAAGGTGGCTAAGTTGCTAGATTTTGGTGCCCGATGGGGAAATTGCCCCAAAAATGCAAAAGGCTATTAGTCATTCTATATGGGCTTATTTGGCAAATCTGGAATACTAGGAACAACAGAATCTACAACAATATGGTTAAGTCCCCTGCGACGTTAGTTTACGATGTCATCTCATTGGTTTTCTCTTGGCATAAATTTAGCGGGTCTCGTAATTCATGTAAATGGTTTGAGTGCTGTTACTCTCTTTTCTTATGTTGTAATATGTAAACTCTTGTTTGTCTGCCTTCCTGCCTCCGGCTAGTTTCTTGCTAGTCGCGTGATCTTTTTTAATATTATTCGTTGTTACCTAAATCCTATCATTGGACAGAATTGTGGTTTTGAGCTCTCAATGAGACATCATCATGAAGATGGAGAACCAATATATTATACATGATGATGTCATGGAAACGGTTCAACATTTCTAATTAAGTGAAAATGTCAACAAGAAGAGTTCAACATCGAATTCATGTAGCATCTCAAATGAATTTGAACGCACCTACTAATACTATAAAACATATTTAAGAAACGAAGTACATTTAAATATTTATTAATAACATTAATTTATTTACAACAATGTATGGTAACTATAAATCATATTAAAGAAGATTGAACTAACGAAAAATCTTATCTACTTTGGTTACTTCTTGAAAAAGTTATTATAGTTTGAAGCTTCCATAAAATATAAAATGCCAATATATATATATATATATATATATATATATATATATATATATATATATATATATATATATATATATATACCTTTTAAATGAATCGTCACTGAAAATTTTCAATCTTCTCTTTAACAAAATTACGCAAAGGAACATAGATAATTTTTCATTATTTGAAACTGGTGAGGTATAATAATAATAACAATAACAATAATATTAATAATGACGATGTGGCCCATTAATACTATCCTATATTTCTACATGGAAACACATTACCTCTTCCATTGACAAACACAAACTAGAGACAACCCCATCCTTAACCAACACGCATTCACTATTGACCATGAACATCATCAACCCATCATGTTTCTTCTTTTGCACACATCTCTATCACCCTAACATGAAACCTTTTCCTTTTCATCAATAAACACCAAAAAGAATCATCATTCTCTTATATTAACACAATTCTCATCCATATTCCTTTTCATTCATATTCATAAGACCCCATCTAACCGACCTATTCCTGATTGAAGGTGGTGGGTGGTATTCGACCCACAACATTTAAAAATTGGTTTGAAAAGGCAATCATGGAAATAAATCGATGTTGATTCGCAAACCTAGAATGTTTCCACCGTATAGATACTCACTCATGTATCAAAGAAAACATGTGTGATGGTGAAGATTATGAAAAAAATTGAGTTTAATGTTGAACATGATGACTAGTTGAAAAAAATCAAGTTTTGTTTTAGAGGAAGTCACCAATTATTATTTATTATTGGTAAATGTGACTTGAAAATTTGGAGCATTCGCATGGATCATTTGAGTTCAATAGAGCACTTGGAACTCAATGGAGCATTTAGGGTTCATGGAGCATGTGAAAAAGGAATGAATCATATGAGAAGGGAATAAATCATCTAACAAAGGAACATATCAAGTGACAAATGAACGAATCTTCTAAAAGGGGTATGGAGCACTTAGGAAATAAAATGGAGCACCTTGGTGCATGGATGCGCCATCTATGACCAAGTTGTGCAATTCATAGCATGTATGAACCGTCTAGGTTGAAGGTGTGCCCTATAATGTCTAGATGTGCCACCTGGGAAGCAAGCATGCCACTCATAAAGCTTGATGTGCCACTATGGTAAGAGTATGCCACTTTGGAGTCTAGATGTACCATTTATGAAGGGGGTGTGGTAACTAGAAGTAAGATGCGTCAACTTGAAGAAATGTGTGCCATTTGTAAAGAATGAGTGCCATCTTAGAGGATGATGTGCCACACTTGGAGAAGGTGCACCATTACTTGTATAATATTTGTCATCTTGGTGCAAGGTTTTCTAATTGCATTCCTTGATGTGTCGTGGTATCCTTGATGTTCCACTTATGTTATGATGTTCACTATGATGATAAATGTTGTCCAAGGATGCTTAGAAATTGAAGATGCTCAAGGATTATTGTATGATGTACATCGCAATGGCTAATGTGCCATAGTGATCTTGATGTGCCACTCTAGCATCATGATGTGCCACTATGGATCATGATGTGCCATAAGGATGAATGTTCTAGAAGCCACTGAATAGCAGATTGTGATTGATTGACTCTCCATTCATAGGCCTATGGCCCATTAGGCTTGGCCTATTATGGTTTTAGGTCTCATCCATTCACTATAAATAATGATGCCTGCTAATTCATTTAGAATGTTTTTTGTATCCTTAATGAGTAGGTTGAAAATATGTTGGTTGTACTTGTAATCTCTGTTTGTGAACTCTATGAATAAGGATACTACAGTAACATTCCAATGATGAGGTATTTCCAATTTTAACCCTAAGGCCCCGTTTGATATGCGTCTGACCGAGTCAAGTCAGACGTTTTTGGCTGACTCGGTCAGCAAAATGTGTTTGATAATCCAACTTTGGCCATCTGACTCGGTAAGAAATGTCTGACTGAGAAAGGAGTTGGCAGGAGGCTGACTGAGAAAGAAAGCAAGACTTTACAACAATATCCTTGGCCTTGGATAAAAACAAGTGAAATTGGAGGTTACAAGAATTGAACTCGGGTCTCCTCTATACATACAATGATGTTTACCAGCAAACTAAAGGGTTTTTTGTGTTTTAATATCTAAAATAGTATATTTAATGTCTATTATGCTGGAAGTTTTTGTATACATTATTATTATTATTATTATTATTATTATTATTATTATTATTATTATTATTATTATTATTATTATTATTATTATTATTATTATTATTATTATTATTATTATAAAGAGCATCAGGGTAAAATGATCATTTTGTATCAGTCAGCACATTCACTCAGATGTATAATCAAACAACATAGTTTCTTACTTAGTCAGAACTTATTACTCAGACAGAACTTTCTCAATCAGCACTTTCTCTGTCAGCAACTATCAAACAACCCCTAAGTACGAATATTAATTGCATTTTAGCCCTTGTGTATGAGAAATGTTGAAAATGTCTGATGTGTGTAAACTCACTTAGTTTTAATCCTACTTTTAATTATAAAATGAACACACAAAGGCAGTGGACCTATCAATTGTGGTATAGCTAAATAAGTAGGGTATCAAACACAGGGAACGGTAAATTAAAACTAAAGACTAATTTTATCTAAATTAATTAATAAGTAGGGGTTTTCTCTAGTTTTACAAGACTAGAAACTTACTAACTATCACTTAAATTAAAAACTAGAAAAAGCAAAGATTTAACTAAATTCAATAATGGGAAGGACTTAGAGAACAAAGTAACTCAAACAGTGATCAGTTGTCTAATTTAATTTAATTCACTAGGTTATTTATTCGGGTTAATTTAGACTTATAATAGCTAACTAATTTGGTCCTTCAGTTAACTTCTTGTTGATGGTCATCACACAAGCTCATACATGAGTTTACCTATTTTTCTTATTAATTCTAGTTTCATGTTCATTAATCCTAGTCATATGATGAAGTGGTCACATAAGCATATGAGGTTGGCAATTAAAAGATGTTCATATTATTTAATTATCTTCCTATTAACAGAAAAATAGTTATTATTCACACACAAGGTTCTTTAACAAGCTAAAATCAACAAAATCACCAACTTTGAATTAATCCTACCATAAATCAAACCATAGTATCAATATTGTATCCCCAAACAGAAGTTTAAGAGTTTTAGCTCATGATTGAGGTAATTAACAGCAAATAAACGAATTCTAATTGTCTAGCCATAATGGAAAACAAAAGATTAAGTAGAATGATGAGAATTTGCCTCAAATCTCCTTCGGAATTGGATTCTAAGTTGTATCTTCGTTCTCTAGGGTTCTTCTAACTCTTCAATCGCAGTTATTCTCTCCAAAAGGGTTCCAGCATGTCTCATGTCGATCTGAGAAGTTATCTTTATAGATGCGAAACGACTCGTTGAGTCCATTGCCGACTCGCCGAGTCTATCTCTTAATTCCCATACACGATAAGTCCCGGAGTCTTTATCTTCTCGAATCTTCGATCGGACTCGCCGAGTAGGTGTTGTTTTCGGTGGTTTTCTTCCTTGTTCAATTCCCGAGCTCCCAACCGCTTCTCCTGCTTCCTTTTGCTTCCGAGCTTCACTTTTGGACTGAAAACACAATTCAACCCCTTTTAAGTATCTTTTGTCCATGATATGCAATAAATTAGCTAATAAATGATAAAGATCTATACTTATTATGAGGCTAAATATGCAAATATCAAAATACCCCACACTTGAATTTTGCTTGCCCCCAAGCAAAACTGGATTTTAACACATTAGAATCACATATGACAACTCCAATCTAACCCAGCCATTATGCCAAAACCGCAACGCATGCATTTGTGTCTAAAATTTTTCCTAAATACCCCCTTACTCCAAATACTCACAATCCTCATAAACATTCGCCCACTTATCCCGAACAATGCTCATTTTATGCATCCCTCCGAATCCATCCGCAGAAAACCTCATATCCTCAAGGTATTTTTAGTTGAGCAACCCAAGCATACATAATCTAGAATTACAATTTATGATACCACTATGGAGCTCTTTTGAATTCTTCACTTCCTTGATAATTTGATCTTTGATTTCTGTGAATTTACCACCTTGTTGTTTGATTTTTGGTATCTTCAAATTTTGAACTCTTGGAATTTTGATCTTTTGATCTTTACTTTTGTAACGCCCCGTTCCTAAGAGTACTTTATTATGAGTCCCCGGGATTTAAGAGGAAGGGTATTTTGGTCCTTTTGTGGGAAAAGTGGAAAAGGAGGGCCAAATATGAAATTTGGGGACACGTCGAGTACGCCGAACGTAAGTTGGGATTACGCCCAGCGTAATGGAGTAAGTGACGCGGGTGCAAGGTTAAGTATGCCCAGCGTACTAGAGGTACGCCCAGCGTACTCTCAGAGTTCTAAAACCCTAAAATTAGGGTCAGCCACTATATAAGGATATGTTGGTGCATACCCTAGCCTCCATAAGCTCTCCCTTAACCTCAAAAACCCTAAGATAGCCGTCCCACCTCCTTGATTGGGTGTGTTTGGTCTTGGAAAGCTTGGATTAGCAAAAGAGAGCATAAAGGAAGAAAGGAGAAGTTGTCAAAGAAGGAGAGAAACGGCTGGAGCTTATAGATCTGGGAAGACATCGTCCTTTGGAGCCTATTTGAGGTATAAAGCTTCTTGCTTGACATTCATATTGTGTAGATCTATGTGTTGTGAAGCTTTGACACCATTTTTGTCCCAAAAGTCCTCATTTTGATGCATGTTTTGAGTTGGTCGAGATTATCTGTCCTTTCAGACCTTTGGAGAGGTCTTGAGTGAGAAAAATGAGGTCCCAAGGGTTGTGGTTGTTCCATGTGTGAGATATGTGGGTCTTAATGGATTAAGACCTTGGATTAAGAGCTTTATGGACGTCCCAAGTGATAAAGTTTAAGACTTTATGAATCTTAGGCATGTTTGGCCTAGGGATCTGAAGTTTGGGCTTAAGAGCTTAAGCCATTAAGAAGTTATGAGGACTTAATGAGTAGCGAAGTTATGCCCCACGTAACATGTGAGTACGCCCCGCGTAGCGAGTCAGTGTCCCGATTCCCTGTTGCGAATCGGCGTGTACGCCCAGCGTACTCCCTCTGTTGGGTTTTCATTTTGGGCCTTAGGGTTTGGGCTGTTGGATTTTGGGCAGTGACTGGACATTATGGTTAGAGTATTGTGGGCCCATTGGTTGTTATGGCTCATGAGTTTAGGCCCATTTGGTGAGGTGGGCCCAATTTAGTAAATTGGGCCAATAGTGGGCTTTGCTTCGGACTTTTGGACTTTGGGCCATTAGTGGGCTTGAGAGATTATCCAATGTTGGGCCGGAATGAGTTAAGGGTAAATTGGTCAATTTACCCTTGGAAGGGTATTGTGCTTAGCCTTATGATTATCTGTGCTATGTTGGCTAGTTCGGGATTTTCGGTGAGTCGGCGATTCGAGAATCTGCTTATTCAGTTCAGAGTTTCGGCAGTGCGAGGTGAGTTATCCTCACTATATCAACAGGGTCTAAGGCACCAAGGCCGACCCTTTATCGGATTGAGATCCGGGTATTTGTTGTTATGTTATTGCTTTGATATGTTTGCATCCTGGTAGCTAGGATGGTATATGTTAGAGACCTGGTTAAGGTCGGTATCCTGATATGTAGGGTGATGCTATGCTAGTGACCGGTTAGGTCGGTATCCTGATTAGGATAATGATATATTATGTGATCTGTTTGATCGGCTTGTTGACTGTGAATTGTTATATGATTGTATGATTATGTGCACATGGCTATTTGGACTGGAGTTGGTTTGAGGCGGGTCCTGCTTTGAGCTGTAGCCCAAGATATCCAGGGCGGACCGGTTGTCCCGAAGGCCCAGCGAGCGGTCCGGATATGCTGTAGGCCCTAAGAGGGCGACTCGTCGAGCTGGGTTATTGCACTCGGTGATTCGACCGTTGGGTGGAAAAATTCACATTCTACACTTGTTCCAGCTTTTGATAAATCTCAAGATCTTCCTAGAAATTCTAGAATTATTCACAAACGCCCCTTAGGACCGGACTCGACACCTTAACTCTACACTCCGCCCTTTCTTGACTCTTTTCCACTCTTTATTTTTTTCTTTCCGTCTCAAACTCTAGACCCTTTATGCAAGCATTCCTAATCCAAAATCTGAAAATCATCAAGGCGAATAAAACTTCAAGCATAAAAATAAAAGTCTTAACTAAAAATTCAAACACACCAAACAAAACAAAAATAAATTGAAAAATTCCCAGCAAAGTTCTCGATACACCGGTTCTTGAATTCTAAAAACCCGACTCCATCCATCACAAATAATTGTCTCCCCATCGTGAGTAAATTCCTTTAAAAGGTAAGGCGCCAACTCCTCCTCATACCGGACATTCTTCAACCAATCCCAGTCAACCCTATTAGGTACATAAACCTCCTTCTTCCTAACCTCAACCAGCTTCTTCTTCCATCTTGTCATTGTTGAAGCAGATTCAATTCGAGGAAAATTCAACCAAGGAAAATTCAACAAAGGCAGTGGACCTATCAATTGTGGTATAGCTAAATAAGTAGGGTATCGAACACAGGGAATGGTAAATTAAAACTAAAGACTAATTTTATCTAAATTAACTAATAAGTAGGGGTTTTCTCTAGTTTTACAAGACTATAAACTTACTAACTATCACTTAAACTAAAAACTAGAAAAGCAAAGATTTAACTAAATTCAATAATGGGAAGGACTTTTGTTTAGTTCAACTCAATTGATCATATGGTTGATATTATGGTAATAGTGTAATGGATTAATTATTCTATTGGTTACCGATTCAAGTGATTAGATTCACATTCGCTACACTAATCCTTAGAGAACAAAGTAACTCAAACAATGATCATTTGTCTAATTTAATTTAATTCACTAGGTTATTTATTCGGGTTAATTTAGACTTGTAATAGCTAACTAATTTGGTCCTTCAGTTAACTTCTTGTTGATGGTCATCACACAAGCTCATACATGAATTTACCTATTTTTCTTATTAATTCTAGTTTCATGTTCATTAATCCTAGTCATATGATGAAGTGGTCACATAAGCATATGAGGTTGACAATTAAAAGATGTTCATACTATTTAATTATCTTCCTATTAACAGAAAAATAGTTATTATTCACACACAAGGTTCTTTAACAAGCTAAAATCAATAAAATCAGCAACTTTGAATTAATCCTACCATAAATCAAACCATAGTATCAATATTGTATCCCCAAACAGAAGTTTAAGAGTTTTAGCTCATGATTGAGGTAATTAACAGCAAATAAACGAATTCTAATTGTCTAGCCATAATGGAAAACAAAAGATTAAGTAGAATGATGAGAATTTGCCTCAAATCTCCTTCGGAATTGGATTCTAAGTTGTATCTTCGTTCTCTAGGGTTCTTCTAACTCTTCAATCGTAGCTATTCTCTCCAGAAGGGTTCCAGCATGTCTCATGTCAATCTGAGAAGTTATCTTTATAGATGTGAAACGACTCGTCGAGTCCATTGCCGACTCGCCGAGTCTATCTCTTAATTCCCGTACACGATAAGTCTCGGAGTCTTTATCTTCTCGAATCTTCGATCGGACTCGCTGAGTAGTCGACCCTACTCGCCGAGTAGGTGTTGTTTTTGGTGGTTTTTTTCCTTGTTCAATTCCCGAGCTCCCAACCGCTTCTCCTGCTTCCTTTTGCTTCCGAGCTTCACTTTTGGACTGAAAACACAATTCAACCCCTTTTAAGTATCTTTTGTCCATGATATGCAATAAATTAGCTAATAAATGATAAAGATCTATACTTATTATGAGGCTAAATATGCAAATATCAAAATACCCCACACTTGACTTTTGCTTGCCCCCAAGCAAAACTGGATTTTAACACATTAGAATCACATATGACAACTCCAATCTAACCCAGCCAGTATGCCAAGACCGCAACGCATGCATTTGTGTCTAAAAATTTTCCTAAATACCCCCATACTCCAAATACTCACAATCCTGTTGTGAATTTACCACCTTGTTGTTTGATTTTTGGTATCTTCAATTTTTGAACTCTTGGAATTTTGATCTTTTGATCTTTACTTTAGTTGCTCCAAAATTCTTCACACTTTTCTTGCAATTATCTCTTTTTTTTACATGTACCTCACTTTTTTCACTCAAAACCCTACATGCTTAAGCAGGGGCGCTCAACTTCAACCTTTATTGGCTAACGATAATAATTTTATTGGATACATTTCTGGTACACGATGCTAAACAACATCCTTTGTGCTAAGCAAGGTCGTGTTTTTGTCCCATGATTTCACTAGAATAAGGGGGCCACAAATACACTATAACGTATATAGGGTCACCTAAACATTTGGGTTTTCATGCAATCATCAACATAACTCTAACATGGAATCCTAATTACTTTTTACCGAAATTTTCTAAATTAATTCCTAAGTCACATTTTTGGTATGCAGCAATTTTAAAAATTAACCTAAATTAACCTAAATTAGGATTCTACATTTACTAAGACAACATCAACCCCCTACCCCACACTTAATTTATGCAATTTCCTCATTGCATGTTATGCATGAAAAATAAAAACATGAAATGTAGAGAGAATTGGAACAAACTCCCCTGGGGTAGCAGTCGCTAGGTCGAAATCTCTTTTCTTCAACTCCAACTTCAATTGACTTTAGACATGGAAACAACTCATCCACGTCTTGGGCATCAAATCACATGTGGGCAGCTCTAAATATGCAGGAAAAATAGTGTAAAATCTTCAGGAATTGATCAGGAAGAATAAGTGGTCAAGTGGTATGTTCAACAGCATCGAATCAGCAGTCTTCTTGGTATAAAAATGAGTGACTCGTCGAGTCATATAAACGACTCGTCGAGTATAGTCGCGGAAAGCCATGAAAGTGGGAAAATATAAAGCGACTCGTCGAGTTGGGTTATTGCACTCGGCGAGTCGACCGCTGGGTGGAAAAATTCACATTCTACACTTGTTCCAGCTTTTGATAAATCTCAAGATCTTCCCAGAAATTCTAGAATTATTCACTCACGCCCCTTAGGACCGGACTCGACACCTTAACTCTACACTCCGCCCTTTCTTGACTCTTTTCCACTCTTTATTTTTTTCTTTCTCTCTCAAACTCTAGACCCTTTATGCAAGCATTCATAATCCAAAATCTGAAAATCATCAAGGCGAATAAAACATCAAGTATAAAAATAAAAGTCTTAACTAAAAATTCAAACACACCAAACAAAACAAAAATAAATTGAAAATTGTTCCCTTAAATATAAAAAAAAAATTAATCATCTTCTTCCTCATCATGGCCATGCGCAGTCCCGCTCCCACCAGCTCCACTCCGTCTTGCATTAATGACCTCTTCCCAAGATGGTATATAAGGGAAGTTACCCCCATTAACGTGTAGAATATGGAAATGGTCAAAAAGCCGCACATGGGATTCATTGCTAAAATTGATACCCCTCGCCATTTGGTCGTGTAACCGCCTCATCTCGACATTGTACCAATCCATTGGTACTTCATCATTGTCCACCGAAATCACCGGCGGTTCCTCCTTCATGTCCCGCTCACGTCTCGATCTAACCCACCTTCCTGGTGCCTCGGGTCCGACCACCGGATCGTCATGCGGGATAGCATAATGACCACCGCCATAATCTTCAATAATTCTTAGCCTCCGAAAAAGAATGGGATTAAAGGGAGGGGCAGGAATCATCGTCATCAAGTTCCATGCACCGCGGGTCATCAACCCATATGAGTTGGCTAGCCGGGTCACGAACATGCCACCATTAATTTTGGAGGTTTTGCGATCCTTGACCGCACCCTCTGACAAATAAGAGGCCAAACACCATGGAATGATGCAGAAGGTGTCGGGCGTGATGATACTCCAAAGGTAAAATACATCAAGGTTAGAAACCTTATCGTCGTCCTTTCGTTGATTTATTGTAGTGGAGATAAGGCGGTGTATGAGACGGTGTGTAGGTGACCTAATACTCCCTTCTTGGGCCGACTTCGGAATGTATAATTTATTAGCGATTGTGTCCCGCCAACCAGTACTCGTAACACTATCGGGGAACACCTTATGAGATTGTTCCAAGAAGGCGCGAAAGATAGCAGTAGTGACCAATGGTCGGTCGTAAATTCCAAACCGACATGCAAGATCAATAACCGAACATTGATGGAATTCGCCCCCAAGACAAAAACTAAAACTCGCGGGGTGGTAGCAATCGTCTCCTCCTCGGAAAGATACCGTGGAGAAAATTTCCCAGCAAAGTTCTCGATACACCGGTTCTTGAATTCTAAAAACCCGGATCCATCCATCACAAATAATTGTCTCCCCATCGTGAGTAAATTCCTTCAAAAGGTAAGGCGCCAACTCCTCCTCATACCGTACATTCTTCAACCAATCCCAGTCAACCCTATTAGGTACATAAACCTCCTTCTTCCTAACCTCAACCAGCTTCTTCTTCCATCTTGTCATTGTTGAAGCAGATTCAATTCGAGGAAAATTCAACCAAGGAAAATTCAACAAAGGCAGTGGACCTATCAATTGTGGTATAGCTAAATAAGTAGGGTATCGAACACAGGGAATGGTAAATTAAAACTAAAGACTAATTTTATCTAAATTAACTAATAAGTAGGGGTTTTCTCTAGTTTTACAAGACTATAAACTTACTATCTATCACTTAAACTAAAAACTAGAAAAGCAAAGATTTAACTAAATTCAATAATGGGAAGGACTTTTGTTTAGTTCAACTCAATTGATCATATGGTTGATATTATGGTAATAGTGTAATGGATTAATTATTCTATTGGTTACCGATTCAAGTGATTAGATTCACATTCGCTACACTAATCCTTAGAGAACAAAGTAACTCAAACAGTGATCAGTTGTCTAATTTAATTTAATTCACTAGGTTATTTATTCGGGTTAATTTAGACTTGTAATAGCTAACTAATTTGGTCCTTCAGTTAACTTCTTGTTGATGGTCATCACACAAGCTCATACATGAATTTACCTATTTTTCTTATTAATTCTAGTTTCATGTTCATTAATCCTAGTCATATGATGAAGTGGTCACATAAGCATATGAGGTTGACAATTAAAAGATGTTCATACTATTTAATTATCTTCCTATTAACAGAAAAATAGTTATTATTCACACACAAGGTTCTTTAACAAGCTAAAATCAACAAAATCAGCAACTTTGAATTAATCCTACCATAAATCAAACCATAGTATCAATATTGTATCCCCAAACAGAAGTTTAAGAGTTTTAGCTCATGATTGAGGTAATTAACAGCAAATAAACGAATTCTAATTGTCTAGCCATAATGGAAAACAAAAGATTAAGTAGAATGATGAGAATTTGCCTCAAATCTCCTTCGGAATTGGATTCTAAGTTGTATCTTCGTTCTCTAGGGTTCTTCTAACTCTTCAATCGTAGCTATTCTCTCCAGAAGGGTTCCAGCATGTCTCATGTCGATCTGAGAAGTTATCTTTATAGATGCGAAACGACTCGTCGAGTCCATTGCCGACTCACCGAGTCTATCTCTTAATTCCCGTACACGATAAGTCCCGGAGTCTTTATCTTCTCGAATCTTCGATCAGACTCGCCGAGTAGGTGTTGTTTTTGGTGGTTTTTTTCCTTGTTCAATTCCCGAGCTCCCAACCGCTTCTTCTGCTTCCTTTTGCTTCCGAGCTTCACTTTTGGACTGAAAACACAATTCAAACCCTTTTAAGTATCTTTTGTCCATGATATGCAATAAATTAGCTAATAAATGATAAAGATCTATACTTATTATGAGGCTAAATATGCAAATATCAATGCCCCATACTGGCATTTTTGTAATTTTGGTTCGAGCACACATACGTTGGGCGTACAAAGCGTACGCGGGGCGTACGTTCCTGATCCATAAACCCTAATTTTTAGGAGTTGGACACTTTATATACATTATTATCTCCCCAAGGCTCATTCCCTCATCTGCCTTCAACCCACTTTTGCCTCTTAAAGCAAACCTTATTCCATTTAGAGCCTTTTTGAGCTTTGTGAGTGTATTTTGGTAGTCTTGAAGAAGAAAGGAAGAAGAGAAGATCATCTTGGAGGAAGAGGACTCTTTAGATCCAGAATAACATCATCTTTTGGCATCATTTGGAGGTATAAAGTTTCAAACTTGACTTGCATTTCTTTATATCTCGTTAGTCTTGATTCATGAAGCATTTTGGTCCTAAGTCTTGACCTTCATGAGCATGTAATGCTCTAGCCCATATAAGTTGTCCTTTCAGACGTTTTGAGTCGTCTAGAAGCATAAAAATGTGATCCCTCTTAGTTCTTCCCCATGCATGTGCTAGGATGTCCTAATGGATTAAGAAGTTAGGCTTTGCTGGTATTAAGCACTTCTAGACATGCAAAGTCATAAAGTTGGAAACTTTATGGCTTATAATGTTATTTTGGGATTAGATCTGGTTTTGGACGTAAGGACTTAATGTATTAAGCTCTTATTGAGAAGGGTAGCGGACCAGGTGCGTACGTTGGGTGTACCAAATGGTACACTACACGTATGTTGTCTAAGTCCCAACTCCCCAAACACGCGTAGTACGCCCCGTGTACATCTGAGTATGCCCAACGTACCCGACTAGGTTGACTCGGCTGGTTTGTTGAGTTTGACCAATTTTGACCAAAGGGTATTTTGGGTAATTTCATATTAGTTTTAAGTTGGGCAATGATTTAAATATTAGGTGATGGGTAGAGCCGGTATTTGGAGCATAGATTATTCAGCTTTTGTTAGTCTAAGAGGTGAGTTTTCCTCACTATACTCGTGGGTCGAAGGCACCAATGTCGGCCTAATAGATTATGTATCCTAGTTATAGGATAGTGTTATGCTAGTATATGGTTGATTAGTAGATATGTATGGTTATCTGTATTTGCTGGTTATGTGTTTATGTTTGTTTGTTACATATGTCGGCATATTGTGGTTGGGTTGAGGTGTTCCTTCTTTGTGCTGAAGGCCAAGACAGCCGGGGAGGTCCGGATAGGATGTAGGCCCTACGAGGTGATCGACTCAGGCCGAAGGCCCGTAGAGCGGTCCAGATAGGTTGTAGGCCCTACAAGGCAGTCCAGTCAGGCTGAAGTCTCAAATTTTCTTGCTTTGAGTGTTATGTTATGTGATGGTACTTTGGGGGAACTCATTAAGCATTGACTTACAATTTTAGTTTATTTTTTCAGGTACTTTTGAGGATCGTGGGAAAGTGAAGGCCAGATCGTGCACATCTTCCTATTTTCATGATATTGACATTTGGGACACTCTTATATGATTTTACTTTTGAAACAATGGCTTTTCTAGTAAAACAATTATGGATAGTGGTTGTTTTTGAAAATTTTATTTTTTTATGATATTTGGGATGTTACAAGTTAGTATCAAAGCTTTGGTTTGAGAGAATTGGATGAACATTCTTGTGAATCCAGACTCAAACTAGGGAACTGATGGGTTTTGAGCTTTCTAACACTTCCTAAGTGTACATGCAACCCTAATAACCTTAGATCTATGTTTGTCTAATTATCATGGAAAGTTGAATTCCAAGGTTATATTCCTATCTAGCATACATGGGGAACAATTTTTTTTTAACTTGAACAAAAGATAGAATAACTTACCTTGTTGTTTCTTATGATCCTTGAAACCTTGTGAGCCTAGCACCCCAAGTGTGATGCCTCAAATGCTTCACACAACACCAAATGCTCTTGGAAAGACTTTTGAGAGAACACACACTTCTTAAAATCAGCCTAGCCCTCTTGTTTCATGTGTAGCCAATTTTGGTGGAGAATAGGATTCTTATATAATGTTGACACATCTAGGGTTACACCATGTAAACCCTAATGTGTCATGACTCTTCATTTCCATGACCCATGGGTTTGTAACTCCCATGGAGCATCCTATGGGTGGAACCCAACTTGATAATTCATGGAGCCTCTTAGCCCACTATACAAGATATGGATGATTTACATAACCAACCCATATATTTAATTAGTTATATTTTGATCACTTAATTAATTCTAAATTAGTTATATTTTGATCACTTAATTAATTCTAAATTAGTTCTTGATCAAACCAATTAAATAATATTGTTAATATATTAGAAATTATAATATATTAATAATCTCCAAGTGTTATTTCTCTCATTTAGTCTATCCAATTGCATGGTGCCATGCAACCCAAATGGACCATGCCGGATCGGGTCAAGTACTTACCAAAAATAGTTATGGACTTAGACACCTTATCCAACAGTCTCCCACTTGGATAAGTCTAATAACTATTACTGCAGTACTTTAGGAACCAATCGGCAATCGTAGCTCTTTCAAGGTCTCTCGGAACTGAGAAGATGATGATACGTCATTTAAGATAAGTGATCATATAATCCTCTGTTTTAGATATCAGCAGGACAAATACATGGAACAATGTCTTACTTATTGTCCAGCAGTTTGTTTCCCGATTTCCGATTTGTTTGACAAAGAACTTAATTGAACACATCAACTTAGTTCTAACCGGTCCCGGTACATATGTCAAAACAAAATCATCGAGGGGCCCAGATATCAGCTTCTAATCCAAGAAGGAACAGATAAACTTTGACTCATATGTTTGTTCTACCACTCATTGAATTATACACAAAAGCACGTTTTATAACATTGAGTTACCAATGCGTTTTCATACAATCAATGCATAACCAACTCGTAAGTAACAAATCATATCTCTAGATTTGAAGACTTATATAATATTACTGTCTCACAATCACTCGAGATAAATTCCATGAAGTGATTCCAGTGAGCTTGGGTTGATTCCAATGCTCAGCACTCATGATTTGTTGTAGCTATGTCCAACACCTTAGACCTCTACAACCAATCATGATAGTCTTGATTCATACCTACTTCCGACATATGACCGACTGTGGAGGTTTGAATAATATGATATACCAAACATAATTATTCTGGAAGTCAAAACATGCAAAAGAAATATAGTAAACGATCGACAAGAGATAACAACACTTTACTCATAAATAAAACACCTTTTATTCATCATCTAATGTCAATTACACTTTACAAATTTCAAGGTTATCTAACTACTAAATCTAATATCATCCTTCAGCCCTATGCTTCGAGCATGCTGGAGATGCTTAACCCGAGACAGTCCCTTCGTGAGGGGATCTGCTGGATTCTCATCTGATGATACCCTCTTTGCCATGAAGAGTCCTTCTTCTATTTGATGTCTGATAAAATGGTATTTTCTGTCGATGTGTCTGGATCTCCCATGATCCCTTGGTTCCTTGGCTAAGGCAACAGTGCTTTCACTATCACAGAAAATTTCCATTGGCTCTTTAATAGTTGGTACAACCCCAAGGTCTCCAATGAAGTTCTTCAGCCATATCGCCTCCTTTGCTGCCTCGCTAGCTGAAATATACTCTGATTCGCAAGTTGAATCAGCCACTGTCTCTTGCTTGGAACTCTTCCAAGAAATTGCTCCTCCATTAAGGGTAAAGACCCAGCCGAAATTATCCCTATCAGTATGAAAGCTAGCATCACTATACCCTACCACCCTCAAGTCATCACTCCCACCGAGGGTAAGGACCCAGTCCTTAGTCCTCCGTAGGTACTTGAGGATATTCTTTACAGCAGTCCAGTGTGCCTTGCCAGGGTTCCCCTGATACCTGCTAACCATGCTCAAGGAAAAGGCTACATCAGGTCGAGTACACGTCATAGCATACATGATCGATCCTACAGCCGAAGCATAAGGTATTCGACTCATTTCTGCTATCTCAGCCTCGGTACTAGGGCTTTGTGTCTTACTCAATCTGGCGTTACTCTGGATGGGTAACTCTCCTTTCTTGGAGTCCTGCATGCTGAATCTTTTTAGCACCTTATCCAAGTAGGTACTCTGACTAAGTCCTATTAGTCTTTTACTCCGGTCTCTCAAGATCCTTATCCCTAGAATATAGGCAGCTTCTCCTAGGTCCTTCATAGAGAAGCACTTCCCAAGCCAAGACTTAACTTCCTGCAGAGTTGGGATGTCATTTCCTATGAGTAGTATGTCATCCACATACAATACCAAAAACCTAACTATACTCCCACTAGCCTTAACATATACACAAGATTCATCTTCACTCCTAGAAAAGCCAAATTCCTTGACTTTCACATCAAAGCAAAGATTCCATCTGTTAGGTGATTGGTTTAACCCATAAATGGATTTCTCAAGCTTACACACTCTATTAGGGTACTCTGTATTGACAAAACCCTCTGGCTGACTCATGTAGACATCCTCAGCCAACTTTCCATTAAGGAAAGCGGTTTTGACATCCATTTGCCATATTTCATAGTCATGAAATGCGGCTATGGCTAATAGAACCCTAATAGACTTAATCTTGGCCACTGGAGAAAAGGTCTCAACATAATCAACTCCCGGAGTTTGTGAGAAACCCTTTGCAACCAGTCGTGCCGTATAAGTGTGTACTTTACCATCCATGTCGGTCTTCTTCTTGAAGATCCATTTGCACCCTATTGTCTTACGACCTAGTACATTCTCAACCAAGTTCCAAACTTGATTGTCATACATGGATTGTATCTCGCTGTCCATTGTCTCTTTCCACTTGGCTGACTGAGGGCCTGTCATGGCTTCCGCGTAACTGTTAGGTTCATCCAGACCTATTAGTGTCTCATCACTGATAAGTGTATCACCTTCCGTAGTAATATGGAATCCATAGTAATGCTCAGGTGCATTCCTAACCCTTGTGGAACGCCTCAGAGGTACAGACTTGTCAATTCGCTCAACAGGAGTTTCCCCCTCAAGTTGAGTGTTAGGGTTTGAAGTTCCTTCACCGCTTGACTCTTGAATCTCTTCAAGGTCAACTTGCCTCCCACTATTTCCTTGGCTTATAAACTCTCTTTCTCTAAAGAAAGCCCTCCTAGCTACAAAAACCGCATTTTCACTAGGTCTGTAGAAGAGGTAACCAAAGGATTGTTGTGGGTAGCCAATGAAAATACACCTCTCGCTTCGAGGTTCGAGCTTATCATGAGTCTCGTGTCTCACGAAAGCCTCGCAACCCCAAATCTTGATGTGGTCTAGTTTGGATACTTTACCAGTCCACATCTCATGAGGAGTTTTGGTAACTTTCTTTGTAGGGACTAGATTAAGGATATGGGCGGTAGTCTCTATGGCATACCCCCAAAATGAGATTGGTAGCGAAGCTCGACTCATCATGGAACGAACAATATCCAACAAGATTCGATTACGCCTCTCAGCCACACCATTCAACTGCGGTGTCCTTGGAGGTGTCAATTGTGAGACAATTCCACATTCCCTAAGATAGTCAAGGAACTCTGAACTAAGATACTCACCACCTCGATCGGATCGAAGCATCTTAATGTTCCTGCCCAATTAATTCTCGACTTCCTGTTTAAATTCCTTAAACTTTTCGAAAGTTTCTGACTTATGCTTGATTAAGTAGACATATCCATATCTACTGTAATCATCAGTGAAAGTCAAATAATAACGATTAGCATCCCTTGTGGCATGTTTGAAGGGCCCACACACGTCCGTGTGTACAAGATCCAACAAACCTTCACCCCTCTCACAAGAACCTGTGAAGGGTGACTTTGTTATTTTTCCAAGTAAGCATGATTCGCAACTATCATCTGACTTTAGGTCAAATGACTCCAAGACTCCATCCTTTTGGAGTTGGCCTATGCGTTTCTTGCTTATATGTCCAAGACGACAATGCCATAATGATGCTTTATCCAAGTTATTCTTAACAGAATCAATACACAATACATTATTTCCTAAGTTATCAACCACAGATATTGTTTCATACACGCCATCACAAGGTAATGCTTTAAAATAAGGAACATTATTAAAGAAAGCATTAATCGAACCAACTTCATTATCAAATGAAAAGGTGAAACCTTGTTTATACAATGCATGAAAGGAAATAATATTTCTTGCCATTTCTGGCGAATAACAACACTTATTCAAATCTAAACTAAACCCACTACTTAGCGATAAAGTATAAACTCCAATCTTTGTGACAGGTAAAGCTTTCCTATTCCCCATGATCAGGTTTATCTTCCCGTGCTCCACATCCTTACTTATTTTTAGGCCCTGCGCATCAGAAGATATATGAATACCACAATCGGTATCAAGGACCCAAGAGTTAGAATGGGGTGAGTTATTAGATAAGATAGTGTAAATACCTGCATGGTTGGGTTTAACTTTCCCATCCTTCATATCTTGCTGGTATTTTGGGCAGTTCCGCTTCCAATGTGATTTTTCATGGCAATAGAAGCATTCAGCCTCTTTTGGGCCAGAAGAAGGAGTGACGAAACCTTTCTTGGTTCCTCTTGAAGAAGAGCCATCAAGAGTCCTAACCTTGGTACCGTTCGAAGAGCTCTTTCTCTTCTTCCCTCGACTTTTCCCGATTGCCAAAACCGGGGTGGAGTTTAGAGTAGGAGTGTTAACAACTGACTTCCCCTTAAGACCTGTTTTCTGCGGTCTTGAGAAGACCCTGAAGTTTGTTGAGTGTGACCTATTCCTTATTCATGTGATATGTCATGAGGAATTGATCATAGCACGATGGTAAGGAGTGCAAAATGATATCTATTGCAAGCTCCTCAGGGAAGTTCACATTAAGCTTCAGCAACCGATCCACATACCTTTGCATTTTCTGCATGTGGCCCATGACGGATTTCCCGTCCTTCATCATGGTTGTTATCATGGATCAGATGATTTCATACCTTTCTTGTTGTGCACTTTGATGGTGTCTTTCCATCAGATCTTGGTGCATTTCAAAAGGGTAGAGGTCCTCATAGCATTTTTGGAGTTCCGTTGTCATCATGGCCATCATGATGCATGCCACTTTGGTAGCATCCCTTTCATGTGCCTGGAAGTCAGCGATCTCCTGGCGAGTTGTAGTGGTCTCATCAATCTCCTTAAGCTCCTTGTCGAGGACATATTCTTTGTCCTTGTAGCGGGTAATCATCCTGATTTTTCTGATCCATTCGTTGAAGTTGGATCCATCAAAAGTGACTTTCCCACACAAGTTCATAAGGGTAAAGGAGCCATTAGGATTAGAGCCAGAAGCAGCATTGTTTGAAGACATCTGAAGGAAGAGGACAAGATTAGTTTAGATATTAAGAGAGTCCTTAATAAAACACCCAAATGTAATATTAAGGCTAGGATCCAATCACAATATATTATAACTTAGAAGAGGTATGTCATAATCCAAGCTATAACATATTTGAAAGGTAGGTGAATGACAATTCACCAATTTCCACCATGAAAAACGAAATATTAAATATTAGGTTTTTGATTGGTTCTTAGAAATTCCTAGATTCTTTTGAGATTCAATGAACTTTTCAAAGGCATGTTTCAATCTCGAGTGTGCCCTCCAAGTTTTGTGACTGGGATATCGAGGATCACAAAACGAGGTGTGAAGTAACCATGCAAATCACTTGGTACCCTTAAAGTTTATCACTCAATCGATGTGCCGGTAAACCACACACGCTCCACTGATACTATGATAAACCTTAAGTCGCCCTTTACCTACCTTGTTAAGTCCAAGTTAGTGTGCCGGTTAACCACACACGCTCCACCAACGACTTAAACACAGTGTAAAGTGTAATTTCATGGATTAGCACTTTATTCACATTTTTCCTAAAGTAACTAAGATTGAGAATTTAATAAAAGCATTTAGTTACTTTAATATATCCATCATACTTTTAATGAGAATTTATAAGTCCTTGTCTTACCCGTTCGGCTAACGACCCTCCACCGATCAAGGAAGCGGTGGGTGAGAGTGGACACCCATTAAGTTGTCATTTTATAGGCAACAACCTTATACCCCCCCTTATAGACCGCCTTCGTGAATGAGGCGTACTAGCGGTAAGACGACTTGCTCTTATACATACATATATATATATATATATATATATATATATATATATATATATTATTAACTTATAATATTATAAAGTATAAGGGTTGAATTTTAACTTTTAAAATTCTAAGGGTTGGAACTGAAGTTTTTAATCAAGACTTGTTCCAAAACTTGAGGGCAAGTTTTGTAAACTTTCAAAACTTTTCATTTCTTGTAACTTATGAGTTAATAGAGTATTAAAAATGAAGACTCTTCATTTTTATAACTCATGTGTTCTTTTAATGGCTTTTAACAAAGTGACTTTTGGTTTTCCATAACTTGAGGACAAGTTATGGACTCCATTAAAACACATAATGATCAATAATTAAACTACCAAGTAGGTTACAAATAATTCCTATGATCATCTAATCTTCATAAGTTCAAGAATATGAATATTAACATTTTTCAAGACTAAAAAATTACACTTAAAACTTTGTAATTTTGATAATTGTCATTGTAAATGGATTAGCATGAACATTACACCATCTAAAACAAGTTTTCAAGTACCAAAACAGTTTAGGGTAATGTTTCTAGTCCATTTCCAGCTATAAAAGTTGAAAATTTGCATTCTAAGGCTCCTACTCGTCGAGTGCACGAACCTACTCGACGAGTAGGATGAATTTACACATGAACTCGGCGAGTCCCCCCATGGACTCGGCGAGTTCATCAGGCAGATTGCACAATATCGACTTTTTTCAACAATTTTGCACAAATAACAAACAAACAAGCCTGGCTCTGATACCACTGATGGGTTTTGAGCATTCTAACACTTCCTAAGTGTACATGCAACCCTAATAACCTTGGATCTATGTTTGTCTAATTATCATGCAAAGTTGAATTCCAAGGTTATATTCCTATCTAGCATACATGGGGAACAATTTTTTTTTAACTTGAATGAAAGATAGAATAACTTATCTTGTTGTTGCTTATGATCCTTGAAACCTTGTGAGCCTAGCACCCCAAGTGTGATGCCTCAAATGCTTCACACAACACCAAATGCTCTTGGAAAGACTTTTGAGAGAACACACACTTCTTAAAATCGGCCTAGCCCTCTTGTTTCGTATGTGTAGCCAATTTTGGTGGAGAATGGGATTCTTATATAGTATTGACACATCTAGGGTTACACCATGTAAACCCTAATGTGTCATGACTCTTCATTTCCATGACCCATGGGTTTGTAACTCCCATGGAGCATCCTATGGGTGGAACCTAACTTGATAATCCATGGAGCCTCTTAGCCCACTATACAAGATATGGATGATTTACATAATCAACCCATATATTTAAATAGTTATCTTTTGATCACTTAATTAATTCTAAATTAATTCTTGATCAAACTAATTAAATTATAATATTAATATATTAGAACTTATAATATATTAATAATCTCCAAGTGTTATTTCTCTCATTTAGTCTATCCAATTGCATGGTGCCATGCAACCCAAATGGACCATGCCGGATCGGGTCAAGTACTTACCAGAAATAGTTATGGTCACCTTATCCAACAGGAACTTCAAAAGTTTTTAAATGGTTTTCACATTGTTTTCAAAAGTAACCAAGGAAGGATGCGATGTGTACGAACGGACCTAGCAAGAAAGTATACCCCAAATTACCCACACTGTATTTTATATTATGTTTATGGTAGAATAGCATGCTAGTGATAGGCTACGGATCTTCAGGAACTGCATGATACAATTCCCTGATATACGATACATGATAGCCTAGGGTTACTTCTTGTATGAAATTGACATCATTACTGTAGTTTCTTAGTGTCTGCATTATAGTTATACATAACTAAGAATTTAGAGCATCAGAATGTTTAGTTTAGCCTTATTTACTGTTCATTTTTTGGTTATGGGATTAGGGTATAATCAAGTATTCAACTGTCTATAGGATCCAATGTTATGTATGATTATCATACACGCGTGTTGTAGGGTTGGTGAAAGTTTCACGGATGAGTTTATGTGTGAGCAGCCGACCAGTTGAGGAATGTTTAGCCATTCTAGAGAGAGTGAGGATATGATGTATGCGTATCCTATGTATTGTATTGTTAGGGAAGTTATGATGATCCTTTGAGGCAAATACGGGTAGGTGTGGAGGGTTGTATGGTCTCGTACTACCAGAAGCACAAGACTCATACGCGTGGCAAAGAAGTCACAACCCCTAGGGATTCGTATATTTAGAATAGCGTGTATGGTATGAAATGCATCTTTTATGATATATTTTGGGTTATTTTTAGTATGGTGGTCACGGGGAGATCAGGCTTAGGAGTCGGAGCGGGTGGCTATGATAGGTCAGGTTTGAACGAGGATCAGATTCGGGAGATGATTTATGCCGAGGTGGTTCTGCTCTCCGGGGATCGATTTCGGATTTTTTTGGGTCTATCAAGACCGCCATGATTGAACTTTTCGAAGATCGTTGCATTTTCTGAGGTTGTTGTTGCTATAGCTACCACGGCTGTTGCAGCCGCGGGGATTCGTGGGGATAGAGCTTTCAAGTACCGAGACTTCAATAATACGAAGCCACTGGTGTTCGATGGAGTTTAGGACTCTATCATTGTGATGAGGTGGTTGTCCGATGTTGAGGGGTGTTTCTTTACATGCTCCTATCCTGCTAACCAGAAGGTCAAGTGCGCCCTGAACCTTCTCCGATAATAGGCGAAGGACAGGTGGAGGTTGGTGACCGGACCGTACACTCCTAAGTAGAGCGTTGTTGTGACATGGGAGCAGTTCTCTAAGATGTTTCACGTAGGGTATGTTCCATTGGTGGATAAGGAGAGGCTGGCTCAAGAGTATTTAGATCTGAGGCAGGGGAATGATTTGGTGACTAAGATCACCAAGATGTTTATTGAGAGGGCTCTTTTATGTCCTGTGTTTGCTGCTTCTGAGCAAGATCACATAACTTGGTACTTGTCCGTGCTCAAGATGGATACCCGCTAGTTTGTGTCCACTCAACATTATGGTACACTTGTGGAGCTTCAGGAGGCCGCAAGGAAGCAGAGGCAGGCTCCCATGCAGACGCAGCCTGTGGCGAAACAGTTCAAGGTCCTTGACTTTAGATTTGGAGGAGAGAGGGGCCGCACTTGTGGCAAGTACAGCAAGGTTATTCATGATGGTGCTTGACGATATTCGTTTAGATGCCATAAATGTGGCAAGGAGGGTATTATGCCAAGGAATGTCGCCATCAGGTCCTAGTACCGAGCACCAGGATATGTTATCACTGTGAGCAGGTTGGTCATATTAAGTTCAACTGTTCCTTGTTCACTGCGGGGCCGACTCAAGTTCCAGCATCGGCTATATTGAGGATCATAGATGGACGTTATGGTAGGGCGGAGCCCCGAGGGCTCGAGTTCACGCTTTTCATCTCACATCGGAGGAGGCCAGGGCGGCGCCAGACGTCATTACTAGTATGTTTCCATTTATTATTTTGTCAATTATTTTATAGTATGCTTATGTTTATACTTCTGCTAGGTACCTTCTTAGTGAATTATTTTCCTGCTCTTGTGTTATTCGACTCGGGTGCGAGTCAGTCATTTATATCTTAGTCTTTTAGCATGGATTTCGATATGACCCTTAGAGAGTTGGAGTGTTCGTTGCGGGTTTCTATCACCAACGAACATGAGATTTCTACATCGAGTGTTTTCCGGGATTGTGTTTTGGAGATTTTTGGGTGCCTTACTCGATTGATCTGATCCTTACTCCCATGGGATATGTGTGTGATTGTAGGAATGGATTGAATCAATAGATTCGGGACTATGATCGATTGCGAGGTTCAACGGGTAGTAGTTCGAACCCTAAGTGGGGGGAACTGGTTATTTATGAAGAGTGTACCATATTGGGATCAGCCTTTTGTTTTGCTACCATAGCTCGACAAGATATCCATCATGGTTGTATGGGTTATCTTGCTTCTGTGGTTGATGCCCGAATTAGGAAGCAGGTTTCGTTTTCATATGTGCCAGTTGTCCTAGAATTTGTTGATGTGTTCATGGAGAAGTGTTGGTTTTTCTACGCATCAAATACACTCTAAATCTAGGCAGCGGAAAAATCAAAACAACGATATACCTAAGTGTACATGCATCCTATGGATCTATGGCTTCATGCTAACTACATCAACCCTAGAAAACTTACAAACAAAGAAGAAAACTTACCTCTTATGTAGCCCTTAATCTCATGCTTGAGAACTTGAACCTCCATGAAGTTGCTTGGATGAAAGGACCCAAACCAGAATCCCTCTAATGGTATCACACCCAATAACACCAAAGAGTGGAATAAAAATAACTAGGAGAAGGGTCAATTTCACAAACCCAAAGGGGTTAGAAATCATCCATAAGAGGGGGAGGAAGAAGGGTTGTCGAATACTTCAAGCCAAGGTGCAAGGAGGAATGAAATCCCTAAGGCCCTATTTAGAGCCTTGGATGTCTCCTAGGGTTTTGCACTCCTTCCCATGTGGGATGGGAGCATAACCACGAAATTTCACTCCTTTCCCATGTGGGATGGAGTGATTTTCATCCAACCCTAATTCCATAAGGGTTCTAGAACATTCCTGATTAACCAACTATCGATTAATGAACATTCAACCCTTTAATTAATTAAACTGTTAATTCATTCCCAAAATATATTTCCAATTAGTTTCTAATTAATTATTAACCATAATAATTAATAAACTAATTTATCCTTTATTTATTCTACTCAATTTGGGTCTTGAGGGCAACCCAAAGGACCCTGCTATTATTAGAAATATTACCAATAGTTAATGACCTTGGACACTATTCCAACAAGAAGTTACCTGGTGTGCATCTGGAGAGGCAGGTTGAGTTTAGGATTGATTTAGTTACGGGTGCGGTCCCAATTGATAAGACACCATATCGATTGGCACCACTGGAGATGCAGTAGTTGTCCTCCAAGCTTCAGGAGCTGTTGGGCAAGCAATTTATTAGACCAGGCAGTTCGTCGTGGGGAGCACCGATTTTGTTCGCCAATAAGAAGGATGGTTTACACCTGATGTGTATTGATTACCGGGAGTTGAAAAAGTTGACGGTGAAGAACCATTATCCCCATCCGTAAATTGATGACCTATTCGATCAGTTACAGGGTACATTTTGGTTCTCCAAGATTGATATGAGGTCAGAATATCATCAGATGAGAGTTAGAGAGGAGGAAGTAGAGAAGACCACGTTTTGGACTCGATCTGGTCATTAAGAGTTCGTGGTGATGCCATTTGGTCTCACCAATGTGCCTGCAACATTTATGGATTTGATGAATCAGGTATGCAGGCCGATGCTCGATCGATCAATTATTGTTTTCATTGATGATATATATAGGTGTGTTTCAAGACCAGGAAGCAGTATGTGGAGCACCTTCGAGAGCTTATGGGAGTTTTGAGGTGAGAATGGTTGTATGCCAAGTTCTCAAAGTGTGAGTTTTGGTTATGAGAGGTCCAGTTCTTGGGACACCTTGTTAACCAAAACAGGATTTTGGTCGATCCGACCAAGATTGAGGTAGTGATGCAGTGGGAGGTTCCAAAGTCTCCCATAGAGATCAGGAGCCTCTTGATTTTACTAGGGTATTATCAGAGATTTATTCAGTACTTCTCCAAGATTGCAGTACCCCTTGCTCATCTGACGAGGAAGGGCGTGAATTTTCTATGAGGCCCTGAGCAGCAGGTGACATTTGAGACTCTGAGATAGAAATTGTGTGATGCCCCAATGTTAGGATTTTATGGTATTTTGTGATGCATCCATCATAGGTTTGGGTGCAGTGCTTATGAAGCAGGGGAGAGTTATTGATTATGCTTCTCGGCAACTGTCGCATGAGGTATGTTATTTGAATCATGATTTGGAGTTGGGGGTTGTGGTGTTTCCTTCAATAATTCTCCCTGACCCACGTGTTCGAAGACTTGAAAAGTTCAAAGTCACTCAAGCCCTATTGGCAAAAAGACACAAAGAAGGAAAGTCTATATGTGCTCATGTCTTGGATATGAAGTTGCCTATTGATATATTGGCAAAAAGACCCTTATTGATTTGACTTATTTGCTTATTGCTGCTGAATCAGCGATGATTTGGCGCACTGGTCAAGCAAATTTGTCTGATAAATCAATGTCTCATCCTTCTATGGGAATTGGAAACCTTGGAAGTCCAGAAAAGTTTTCTCTACGCAAGAGAAAGGTTGAGTCTGAGATAGTCCCGTGTACCATTCCAGAAGAATCCATATGTCTCTACTGTTAAAAGAAGGGGCATTGGTTATGAAGCTGCCCTGACTACCTGAGAGATCTAAGAGATGGGAGAGTCAAGATGTATGATTCTGCTTCAGGTAAAATCCACTATCTAACTCTATTAAGTTTTCTAGTTTAGATTTTTAATACATGATGTGATAAGATTACATTTTGATGTTTTGTAGGATCGAAGAAAAGAAAGGAAGCTTAAAGGAAAAAGTAAGCTAAGTCTAATCGCGAAGAAATGGATTTCAATCGCATGATTTAATGATTGGATTTTTGAGCTGCTGCTTAGAGTTATGATAGATTACTTAGGAATATGTAAAGGCATAGTTTTCATTCGAATTGCTTGGACAAGTTTTTCCGCGTTTTATAAATAAAATAAATTTTGAGTTTTGTCTTATTTATATCTCCTTGCAATATTACTTGTGAAAATTGATGCTTGGGTGTTTTTATTATAAGCAATATTAAGTGGATGTGATTCTTAGTTTTGTTATTTATGGTAGTGTCGTAATTTTCTAAGTAAGGAAAGATTCAAATCGCCCAAGTTTCAATTGAACAGAAGCTTGGAATCATATGATTTAAGTCATGTGATGTAGGGAAATCTGGGTATTTATAAAATTAAGATTAATTCCTTGTTCACATAAGTATGTAAGTCAAGTGAAAGAGTAGGAGATCTGGTACGCAATGTTGTGCACTAGTCGAGTCCACCACAAATAACAATAAGATTATTCATCATGATTTACTAAAAGTATAGTAAATGTGGTTATGCTTACAAGATTAAGTGTAATTCTGAATCATTGAAAAGTTTCAATGAATGGCAGAACAGATAAGAAGAATCAATTAGGCAGAAAGATAAAAGTTTCTCCAATCTGAAAAGATGGGAGAGTACTTTAGTATCATGTTTTATAACCGTCTTATTGATTATGAAACCATATCACAATTGATCCTCTAAGGACGCCCTAGTACACTAATATGGCTAAGAAGAGGAATCAGAAATTGTTGAAATGGTTAAATCAAAAAGTGAATCATACTTCGTTCCAAAATCAAGTCTTAGAGTCATACTCCAAGATTGTAACTTGAGTGACACATCTTAAGAAGTTCTAACACACTCATCAAATGTGAAGTCGAGAATTGTTTTTCTTACTCTTGCATGTTTGAAATTGGTAAATTGTGATGTCTTGGATACGACAAAGACCAACTAATACCACTTGTGTGTAGTGTTTGTATTGATAAGAATCCGCATTAACTCTTGAATATTTGTTTGTCAAGAAATGTTTCTTGATAAGAGAATCTTATATGTCAACAGGTCAGTGGGAGTCTAAATGATCTTGAAAAGGTTCAAGAACTAATCAAGAGTAAACTTATTAAACTAGCACGCGAATTGAGGTTTGCAACCTATCGTGTTGACATATTCTTATTTATGTGTCATTCCAGTTTAGTCAACTATGCATGTGAGCTCTATGAGTTCTCAATGGGTTGCATAGAGGCAAGACACCTTGATCAATGGAAAGTACATTGATAGGTAGGGGTGTGCTGTCAATAACTTGGAAGCAATGGTGGGACCCTTGATGGCAAGAAATTAAGAATGAACAAGTTCTATCCATAAGAGTTTGGATTTGTCACAAACACTATCTTATGTTTATGGTTATGACAAATTCACGTGGATAAGAGCACATACACTATAAAATCTAAGTGTCATAAGGTTTCTCTTCGTTTCATGAAAATGATTTTGAGGAAACGCTTTCACCAAGAGAGATTTTAAGGAGATATCAATTGTAATATTTGCATTCACAAATTCGATTATGATTACGACATCCCTCTTCATAGTTCGAATTGTGAGATTTGGCAATTAGTTTAAACATTTAAGACTTATTGTTATAAGTTATGAATTGGTTTAGACATTCATATGAGCTATCTAAGGAAATGTGTATGAGTTTGGGAAGCTTAGATAAAGGCTTATCGAAGAACATCATATTAGAAATATGAACTTTGGAAGTCAATAAGTATTGATTTCTAGAAGTCCAACTATTTTCTGAATACGCGTCAAAGCTAGTGGGAGCATAAATGTTATGTTGGTATGAATATAATTATCAGGTTAGTGGGAGCATGATTATTATTTTAAGTGTTGCAAGTTAGCAATATTAATTATAGAAAACAAAAGTTTCACTTTGCAAAGTTACAGGGGTTGAAAAGTTGTTTTGCTATAATTAAGGGAGATAATATTATACTTCATTTCAAATCTAAAAGCTTAGATCGAGAAATTTTAGTTGAATTTAGTCATAAGAAATATATGAATGTTATGTTGAAAAGGTTTAACATAGGGGCATTCTATATATGGCACTATTATAGCAAGAAAGCGGTAAAGTATCACGTTTTTCATTATGAATCGTATCCCATACGCTTCAGGTATAGGATCGATTGCATATGCTGTAATATTCGAACGTTCTAAATTTTCCAAATGCTTAGGGAATTAAGAGGGAAAAGAACTAGAACCAGATTTGACTAAAATACTTAAACGACTGTCAAGGACGATCTAAGGTTCGCCAAGGATTGGTCACTTTTGGGCAGTTGGAAGTATAGTAACGAATGGACCATAATGACATTATTATGATTAGATATGATTCTATTAATAATGAGTTGTCGTATGGCAAATATGGAAATGTTTCCATATTGGGAGTTGGATATCGAGAATCTATGTCTAGATTAGAAACTTTTATGCAAGAAGGATGTTCAAAGGAATGTACTTTGAATATGAGACTTCACACCTATGGAATTGCCTTGTAGCAATCTCCATTAGAGCACTTTGTAATATCATTGGCAAAGTCTTGGTGGATTTGGTACTGTGAAATTACGAAAGGTTCGTTGCATAAAATGTTATAATCTAACATATTCTAATAGTGGCGAGAATTTGGTATTCTTACACTTCTGACAAAGATTAGGAGTTGTGAAATGAGTATTATTGGAAATGTTTTCAATTTATCTATTTCACAAAGTATGGACCATAGGTAAACAGAGTGTGCATGCTTGGAGCATGGGACAACTGTTGTTATAATTCAAGTAATAAGTTGATTATTCGAAACATTATACAATGAATAATGAGTAATCAATATTGTGATTAAATAAAGGTGTTTTATTTATACTCAAAAGTTTGGGGCCATATAGGATTAGTATTATTCTTGTGTTTCACTTTGCATGTTTTGACTTCCCGAATAATAAGATTATTCAAACCATCCATAGTCGATAAATACTTTGGAAGTAGGTATTGAAGCTAGACTGTCATGAATCCGACTGTAGATTGTCTGAAGCGTTTTAGACATAGCAAAAGTTTGCTTCAGTGTTCATGAGTACTCCTGAAATAAGATTTGAGTATTGGATTAAACCCATGTTCAATTGAATCACTTTATGGATTTTATTACGGGTGATTAGTGAGACGATAATATAAAATATTCTTGAAACCGAGACATGTGAGTTGTAATTTACAAGTCGATTGCACATTGATAATATGTAAACACAATAGTAAGTTGGTGTTATAAAAACATATTGTTGTGTGTGATTTGATGAGTAGGTACAAGCGATCATTTGAGTCGAAGTTCATCCGTTCCTTTTACCCAAAGTGGGATAAAAGCGATATTTGTGGGCCCCTCGATGATTTAGTGATGACACCCTAAGCGCTTGGCCAAGTCGGGACTAAGTTGATGTATTCAATTGTAGTCTGTTGTCAGTCGTCATAAATCGGAAATCCAGAAACAACACATGAACAAAGAGTATGATTAAAATCCATGTCTCAGTTCATACGATATCTAGAATGGAGGAATATATGATCCCTTATCTAAAGGACGTGTTACTGATAAGATTAGAGTTGACAGCGGCTTTTGAAAGCTACGATTGCTAATCAGGTTCTGAAGTCATATGCAAAATAGTTATTAGACTTATCCAAGTGGGAGACTGTTGGATTAGGTGTCTAAGCCCATAACTATTTTGGTATGTACTTGACCCGATTATGAGCATGGTCCTTTTGGGTTGCCTTCACCATAGCAACTGATGGGATGAACTAAGGAGAAAGAGGATTAATTATGATTTATTAATATATTATGTGAATAATATATTAAAAGAGAAATCATATTGTTTAATTAATATTAGTCAAGAATCAATTAAGAATTAATTTTGTGGCTAAAAGAGATTAATTAAATAAAGGGGACTGATAAGATAGTTACAAAGATTGGGCTTGGGATCTATAAAGGAAGCATGGACGAATTCTATATGAGAGTCCATATAGAAATCGTCCAAGGGCCTTCTGGAAGGATCTTCGGGCTGCTTAAGGACTAAGCAGCTGGATTAGGGTTTCCTAGTTGATAACCCTAGAAGCCTAAGTATAAAAGGAATCCTTAAGCCTCCAAAAATGTGCCCAACCTTCCAAGAGAAACCCTAGGACGTTTTGGTGCCTCTTTCCTCTATCTTGTTCATCTTTGTTGCTTATGGTGTTTGTGACTCCATTAGAGGTGCAACATTTTAGGCACTAAGCTTTCAAGAGTCAAGATCATGAAGGATTGTGATTGTTATTACTACATAACAATCAAGGTATTGATTCTAACCCTAATCACATGTCAGTTTCAGATTTGTATGCTAGTCAATTAGGGTTTATTGCTTTGGTATTCAATGTTGTATGTTTACTTAGAAAAACCTATATCAAAGCAATTAGGGTTGCATGAACACCATAGGAATGATGTTATGCTCATAACCCAATAGTAAGTGGGTCTTCAATAATAATACAAACATGGATAGGAATGCACACACATTCAACACTAGGTTTGTAGATAAGGTTATACCCAGACTTAAGGAATTAATTATGAGGAAACGTTCTCAATAATAGCCAAGATAAAGTGTATTCTGATACTACTTGCCATAACTGCTTTTCATGACTATGAAATATGGTAAATGGATGTTAAAAAAACCTTCCTTAACTGGAAACTTTTTGAGGATGTGTACATGACACGACTTGAAGGGTTTGAACATGCCAAGTACCCAAGTAGAGCGTATAAGCTTGATAGGTCCATCTATGGACTTAAGTAAGCCTCACGAAGCTGGAATATGTGATTCCATGAGAAAGTCATAATGTATGACTTTACTACAAGTCTAGATGATTCTTGTATATATGTCAGAGCTGGTGGGAGTGTCATAGTTTTCCTAGTATTTTATGTAGATGACATACTACTCATAAGAAATAATGTTGTTGAAATGGGAAGTATAAAAGCTTAGCTTAGGAAGTGTTTCGCTATGAAAGACTTGGGAGAAGCGGCACACATACTTGGTATAAGGATTTACCGGGACAGACCAAAGCGTTTAATTAGACTTAGTAAGAGTACATATGTGGATAAAGTATTGAAAATATAAAATATGGAAAAAAAATCCAAGAAAGGAGCTAATCTTATGCATCATAGCGTAAAATTAAGTAAGACTTAATGTCCCACTTCTAGTGATCAACTGGAAAATATGAGTCGATTCCCATATGTTTCGGTTATATGATCGATCATGTATGTTATGACATGTACTCGTCCTGAGGTGGCATATGCTTTGATTATGATGAGTCGATATCAAGAAAACTTGGGACCGAGTCATTGGACGGCTGGCAAGAACATTATTGAGTATTTAAGAAATACAAAATACATGTTGCAAGTGTACACGGAAAAACAAAGCTTGTAGTGAAAGGGTATAGTGATGCATGTTTCCAAACATATAGAGATGACTCAAATTCACAGTCTAGATGGGTATTTGTTTTGAATGGGGGTGCAGTGACTTGGAGAAGTTTCAAATAGGAGACGATGGCAGAATCCACCCATAATTCTAAGTAAATTGGTGCAAGTGAAGTCTCCAAGGAAGCTGTTTGGATCATAAACTTCTTAGGAGACCTTGGAGTTGTTCCAAGTAACAAAGAGCCCTTATAGCTATTGTGTGATAATGAAGGTGCATTTGCCTTGAATAAAGAACCAAGGGCTCATGAAAGGTCAAGATACATAATGAGGAAGTTCCAATACATTCAAGATAGAGTTGAGAATGGAGATCTAAATGTGAAGCGGGTATCGTCAGAAGATAATCCAGCTGATTCGTTTACAGAAAGGGATGACCAAAGAGAGGCATAGTATGCATGCTAAGAGCACGGGCATGAGATATGATATAAAGTTTAGTAGTTAGTTGATTACTGGAAACATTTAGAACAAAGAATAAATTTTGTAATTGTTATGGTGATTAAGTAATGGAGATTCATTTATATTTAAGTGTGTTGCCATTTTCAATTAATTTATATTGTGTTATGTTTTTGCATGTTTAGATCTCCACTTCCTAGGTATTAATTTACTCAAACTCCATAATCGGTCATACTCTTGGGAGTGAGTATTGAGTTAAGATTGTTGTGATATGTTAGTAGATTGTCTATAGTTATTAGACATGTCATGGAGATTGCGACTAACGTTCACGAGTGCATAATAGAGATTTAAGTATTGGATAAACCCACCCTCAGAGAGATTACTTCATGGATTTAATCACGAGTAATTCTGAGATGATAATATCTTTTATTCTTAAAATGGAGATACATTGAGTTCTTTGTATACGATTTGGTTGTGTATTAGTCTTATTCTAACGTTGTCTATAACTGGTGGTCATAACGAATATGTATATTCATGATTTGATGAGAAGAAAAAAACTATGTAGTCAAGCTTTATTTTTCCCTTTTACCATAATATGAAAGGTGACATCGTGAGCCCCTCGGTGATTTGATGATGATATTCATGTGTTAGGCCAAACCCAGACTTAATTGATGTAGTCTGATTTGATCATCATAACTCCAAAATCGAGAAACATATTGATAAACTGTTAGGTTGATTCATAATCCATGATTCAGTCAACCATGATATGTTGAAAGAAACAAAGAAATAATGGATTACTTATCTGCGGGCCAATTCTTAATAAGATCATAGTTCGACAATTATTGTGGAAGACACACTTTGTTGATTATTCGAAGTCTATCTGACCAATAGTAGTTGATGAATTGTCTAAGTGGGAGACTATTAGAAATATTTATCTAATATCATAACTAACTGGTGTAACTTTGGGAAGAATAACAAAGTCCTTTTTAGGATGTCCTCAAGAGCAAAAATAACTAGAAATGGTTTTAGGAGATTGAGAAAATAGTTTATTAATTTATTACACGTTAATAAATTAATTAAAAACTAGTAAAGTTAATTAGAATTAATTTAGGATTAATTGGAACTAATTTAAAGATACATGGGCTGAATGGTACTTGTTTAATAGTTGAGCAACAAGAACATTTAGGATAGTCCATGTGGTGGATAGTTTTGTGGAGGTTCCAGAAACCTTCCAGAATCAATCCAAGAAACAGATACGGATTTGATTTGAATCTGGATTAAATATATATTTAATTGATTCAAATCATGGTTATCATGTTACCACCATAGCTATATAAAGGGGCCTTGGGTGCTCATATTTTCGGCTTTAACACACCTCCTAAGAGGCTGTAAAATCCAATTTTCACTTCTCTCATATCTCACTCCTTTTGTTTCTAGGGTTCTTGACTTTTAGGTGTAAACTATTAGAGGTACTCTACTTTGGGTACTAGTCTTTACAAGAGCAACAAAAGATCAAAGGAATTTAGCTTCAAGAAGACATCTCGATTTTGTCATAGGTTATTGTTTCAATCCTTTCTCATTTAGCTTGTCAGGTTAGTTTTAAAAGTATGTTGCTATAATAGTAAAACTTAGATCCTAGGATGCATGTACACTTCAGATGATTTTTGAATGTTTATGCCACCTTACTCTAGTGTATAGTTGCATAGAAAACCTAACATGGTTCATCTTTTGTGGAGGAGGTGTGGTGGTTTGACGGTGGGTCTGTTTATGATGATTAGGGTAATACCGAAGAACGAGAGACTGGTATCTATCTTAAGCTTAATTTTTTTCATTACTGGTGGTGTTCAGAAGAGACTATGTTAACTTTGTTGTACTATGTTTCAATCAAAACTAACCCACAAAAGATTCAAGAAGATAACTTGTTTGATGCACATGACTACGTGCAATTGCAATGGAAGAAAGGGGGAGTGGTTCGAGTTATCACCGGTGATGTTGGAGGTGGGAGGTAGGTGACGAGATACCGTCGGTGGTTTGGGACCAAGCGACTGGATTTATTGGATCGTGAGAGGAAGACGTGTTGCTGCAAGAGATGGTAGTCAGTGGGAGGCTAGGACGGAAAGACTACTCTTCTAGGGAAGAACAGGGGAGGTGAAGGAGGACGAGTTTATATATTCTTTTTTTTTTAAATAGTTTTAAAAAAATGTATAATAAATTAAAAATGGCAAAATAATCATTTTATATAAATGAGGGATCAACCACGATAAAAATTGAAAACACAAAGACCATCTTTTAGGACAAAAAACGGTTAAGGATCAAAACCAAGATTTTGAAAAACCACATAAACCATTGATGAAGTGTAGTATTGAAAAAAATATATTCAAACAAAACCTAAAAAAAAAAACATAAGCAAACAAAAATAAAATAAAAATTAAACTATATATTGGAGCAAAACATCAAAAGAAACTAAATTATAAAAAATATATATAAATAAAATAAAAACACAAATAAATAATAAATAAAATTACATAAATAAATACTATAACACGAATAAATTACATAAATGGTCCTTATGATCATAAGAACAAATATATCATTTAACATAGGAGTTAACTTTTAAACAAAAATTAACACGGTTAGCTAAAATGACATAATTTTAAAGATTAAAATGACTCCTATATATAAAATTCTTAAAAAAAAACATTTATTAGTAAATTTTTGCTAATTAGAAGGACCAACGATGTAATTTTGTCTAGTAGCAAAGAGCAAAACACAACATAACGGAACACATAACCGATCGAAATTTAAACAAAAAATTAACGACCAAAGCCAAACAATCCAAATCAAAAGTGACCATTCGTATAATTTATTATACAACATAAGATACAAAAGTCATAAATAACTTTTTTTTAGAGGGAAGTAGAGAAAACATAAAATATCTTGTATCCTAAAATTACAGAAGACGACAAGAAAGTGTATGTGACGCACCGCTAGAGAGAGTAATGAAAAAGAGAGGTGAAAGAAAAGATTACGAAGATGAAAGTAAGTATGAGTGCAAGGCCATGATGTGACGCGTGTCCGTTAGCCAGCTGTATTCCAAAATTATACCAAATGCAACCGCTTGGCTCATCTCACAGCCGGTCACCCACTAGCATCACCCCCTTTCCTACTCACCGGTTCGACCGGTCATTCCTAACCCCTTTTATATTCCTCACTCCCCATATAAAACCACCATCTCCCCACCTCCACACCCCACTTTCTCTCTCTACAATTCTCTCCGATTTCAAATTCAAAGATCATATCTTTTCCATGAATTCTCACTGAAAATCAACAGATTTTTGCATTTATGGCGAACAATTCGAAGAAAGATATGGACCGAATCAAAGGTCCATGGAGCCCCGATGAAGATGAGTTGCTTCAGCAACTTGTCGAGAAGCATGGCCCGAGAAATTGGTCGCTTATCAGCAAATCTATTCCTGGTAGATCAGGGAAATCTTGTCGGCTGCGGTGGTGTAACCAGCTGTCGCCGCAGGTGGAACACCGTGCTTTTACTCCGGAGGAGGATGAGACGATCCTTCGGGCACATGCCCGGTTTGGTAACAAATGGGCTACGATTGCCCGGCTTTTATCCGGTCGAACCGATAACGCCATTAAAAACCACTGGAACTCGACTTTGAAACGGAAATGTTCGTCGATGACGAACGAAGAGTTTAATGACTTCGCGATTCAACAACCATCGTTGAAACGCTCTGTCAGTGCCGGCTCAGCGGTTGCCGTTTCAGGTCTTTTCTTCAACCCGGGTAGCCCAACGGGATCCGATATCAGCGATTCCAGTCCGCCGGCGATGTCGTTCCGCCCTGTTTCTCGGCCCTGCGCCATCGTCCCTCAGCAGATCGAAATTCCAACATCGTTGTCACCGCGTTCCCCGACTCCACAGCCAGCGAACGACCCTCTAACGTCGTTGAGTCTTTCACTTCCCGGAGTCGAAACGAGCGATACGCCAACGGCAATCCCGATGCAGCTAATGCCGCCGTCTCCGACGGTTATAGCCCCGCCTCCATCCCCTGTTCCTATACCCGCGACGCCGTTGCAGCAGGTTCCTGGGAATCGTAATCAAGAAATAAATCTGAACAATGAAGCTGAGTTTATGTCGGCGATTCCATCTGCCATATCTTTGGCGATGCAGCAGCTTCAGGTGTCCCGTCCTCCGGCACCGGAGAAGTCCTCTGTGCCGTTAAGTGATGAGTTTTTGTCAGTGATGCAGGAAATGATAAGGAAAGAGGTGAGGAAGTACATGAGAGGTCTTGAGCAACCGGGAGGCGGAATGTTCAATGGCTTTAGGAGTGGAACTGTGGTGAACAGGACTGGTTAGGTTAGGGTAGCCGGAAACCATGGAAGGTGGAGGGATGAAAAAGGAAGAAACTTTCCTCCATTCTGTTAAAATTTTATAAATATTGGTCGTTCGTTAAAAAAGGAAAGAAAGAAATAAAATTGTAAAGAGTAGAGTTTTTGAGGGGGGAAAAGGGAGGTTTAATGAAAAGATAAACATAAAAAGATGATAGTTGTTCGAAATTAGCGTCTTGTTTTTCTTTGACTTAGGATATAACTGTAATTTCAGTCACTTGAATCCAACTGAAATGCTTTGTCACCGAGACTCGAAACGACGAATTAATTACTGGGATTTATTGAAAAAATAAAAGGGTAAATAGCATAAAAAATACATTTCCATTACACAAAAATTTTAATTTAACACTTTTTTTTTTTTTTTTAATTTAACACTGTGTTTTTCAATTTGTTACAATTCTGATCATTTTACCGGTTAACCAAGTTACATGCTGATGTTACATGCTAACATGATATACTGACGTGTCAAAATTGAATTTTTTTTTCACAAAAAACACTAAATTTTCAAAAAAAATTTTCGATTTTCACACTAAGTTTAATTTTTTCTTTCAATTTTGACACTGTTTTTTTTGTTCCAAATCGAACATTATTTTTTCCAATTTTGTTTAATTTTGACCATTTTCCATTTAAAACCGTATCAATATATTTTTTTATTACATTTTAAACCGTATAAATATATTTTTTTGTTTAAAAACCACATTTTTATTTAAATAGAAAGTATTTTTTTTTTTTTTTGACATTCAAAGTATAATGTATAAATATGCATTAGTTATATCATGAGAATCAAACTAACCATAAACTTCTAATAAGATGTGAAAATTTCAGGGGTTGCAAACTTGACATCCGAGTTTTAATCGATTAAACGCCTCCAAACCTCCAAACTCATTTTAAAGTTGCGTATTTAATATAAAATACGGTTTTTATATAACTAATACATATTTATTCATAAAATTATGGTAAAAAAACTTGTATTTATACAAAACTATGGTTTTTAATTGAAATGGAAAATGATCAAAATTGAACAAAAATTGATAAATGATGTTCGATTTGGAACAAAAAAACATAGTGTCAAAATGAAAGAAAAAATTAAACTTAGTGTCAAAATCGAAAAAAAAAATGAAAGCTCAGTGTTTTTGTGGAAAAAAAATTCAATTTTGACACGTCAGCATATCATGTAAGCATGTCACATTATCAAAACTGACACGTCAGCATGTAATCTGGTCAAGTGGTCAGAATTGTAACAAATTGGAAAACACAGTGTCAAATTTGAGACAAAAAAAACACATTGTCAAATTAAAATTTTGGTGTAAACGGAGTGTTTTTTTATGCTATTTACCCTTTTTATAACCATATCTATCGTTAATAAACTCTCAGTATCATGTTTATTGTTTAAACTTTAATATACAACATAAATATCTTTACAGAACTATTATAACATACTTTCATATCAAACTTATTGGTAATTAAGGAGGTTTGCGAGAAAACCAAAAACTAAAATTGCAAAATAGACCCGAAACCTTACCAAAAACCAAAAAATCTAAACATAAGTTTTGAATTTGAAAAGACCAAACCATCTTAGAAAACCAACATTTTCGTTTTTGTTTTTTGAAAAATCCAGTTTTATTTTGTTTAATATTTCAAGGAATTTACACACACACACACACATACACACACACACACACACACACACATATATATATATATATATATATATATATATATATATATATATATATATATATATATATATATATATCACACTAGTATCATTTTGCAAAATAAGAATAATTCAAAAATTAATTAGCAAAATATTAAATTTCACATTTTTCAAGTTATGTTTAAATTATTTAACATAATGTTGTATGGTTTGTGGGTTAAAAAAAAAAAAAAAAAAAAAAAACCTAATTTGTTGTTTTTTGTGAGTGTTCTTCTTAATTATATGTTTGGTAAATGTGATAGTTATTTAAACCGACAGTCACTTGGTGATAGGACACTATCCATTTTTTTTTGCGGAAATTTGATTTGCAAAAATTACACGTTTCGCAAAATAACTTTTATCTTGAAAGTATAATTTGTAAAAAGTTAGTAATGTGCACATGTGTAACATGTTATTTTAAACATTTTTTTGAAGAAACATTTATGTTAAGTAAAACATTGTCTCTAACTAAGTGTAAAGTTTATCCATTCAAGAGATAAACAAAAAAGGAAAGAGAAAGGTACAGTATAAATTAAGCCTATAATATTTTTATTAATTTTATAGTAGCACAATTATGTGAATAATCTAAAACCTTGGTCCGGTGTTATACGCAATAGTTTCAAAAGATAGTAAGTAGTTTTTACTTTTCTTTATTTGTTTTACAATGCATCAAACCCCAACATGGATACCCCAGATATGCTAGAGAAACACAAGAAGATGAGTTGAAAGAATAAGTGATTGATTAAACACAACCTTCGAAATTGCAGACAATAAGAAAGAAGTCAAATAAGATGGTATTATTGAAATTAAAGAAATATGCTACATGGGTCTAAGTCAGACCTTGTTAAGGTTGTTGATTCAAATTAGTTTTAAATGATGTGTTGTGAATAGTAGACATGTTGTATTAGCCCCCTTTAGTCATTTTGATGATTTAATCCCCATTGTTTGGCCCTTTTAATTACTTTTTCTTTTCTTTTTGTAAAGTGGGTGTTGTAAACAATGTGGTTGGTAATATCACCAAAATAATGTGATCCAACTTGTGTTATGCAATTAAGTGTTTATAGGCTTATGTACTTTTATATTTCTACACATAACATATTCAATTGTTTATATTTCTTTAGAATAGACTCAAGAAAAGTACAAATGTCACTTAACCAAATAAAACAGGCTGAATATATTAAGTTAAAAAGAAACATCACTGCATATGTACCTGTATGAAGTCATGTATCCATCAAGTCAAAAAGAAACAACACTTTACACTATACATTGGCTTGAAGAAAATCATAATGTTACAATCAAATAGAAGAATCCTCAAAAACAACTCCTACTTATAAACATCTTCATGTAACAAGGTATCAAAATCATGATGTGTCAAGATCCTAATGTCTCTTTCTGCGCTTATTATTCCCCTCACTGTCACTACAAGAATTAGAATTAGAATCATGTGTTGACTTCTTCAAATACTCTCTCAAATTCTTTTCTTCTCATTTGCTCTTCATTCTTTTCTTCTGAAGACACATCATCAGAATACTCTTCATCCTCAGATGAGGATTCATCGCGAAGAATGCTTCTCTTTAAATCTTCATATCACTTTTCGTTCTCCAGGAAATTAGAATCCAGATTGAAAACATCTACAATGCACAAGAGATAGTGTTATACAGTCATATATTGAAAACATGGAAAATATTTGAATCGTTATCTAGAAATCTTTATGTACCTAGGGCAATCTCTGGATCAATTTCATCTAGAAGAGATACTTTATGTGTCAGTTAATCTTCCACCTCAATAAGATCCAATTCTGGACGAATGGACGGATGGCATGTTCTTAATGCAAAAAGACCTTCAATCAAGAATTGAACCCTTTTGTCTATATCTCCTTCATGAAGAATCCCACGAAAAGGCTCAAGAATACCAGGATAACAACAAAATAGCATTAGATGAAAAGAAGGAATTAAATAAATGGACAATGTGGTTGTGGTCTTTGAAGATAGGAAGGTTAAAACAAAACGACAATAAATGAACTCACCATGGAAGGCTTTGGGAGATAGATCCCGAAGTATTGATCCACATTCTGTAACAAAACCAATAGCAACCTCCACGCTATCATCAGTTGGATTTTCTAGTAGAATTGTGAGTAGTTCAAGAGCAATAAGCTCATGAACTACCTGTTGATTGACCAAATGAGCTATAAAACGTGACCGAAGCAAGCAATTAAGGCTGTGAAAACACATAGTGTCAGTATAATCGTAAAATAAACTACTACTCGATCTCAAATAAAACCAAGAAAAAGAAGAAGATGATTTGTACCTTGTCATTTCGCTTATATGCCCTTTGAAGCTGCAAAAGAATCCTCTTCAGAAGAAGGTCTCCGACTTCTAGGAATTTCGTGTTTATAACAGCAACAAGTGCTGCAAAAACGTCTATAAATACAGGAGATGCTGATTGGGATTTCATACATGATCGACAAAACAGTCCTCTTCCCCTGATTAAATTTTCAGCGAACAACTCAGGGATGATATACTTGATATTTGTTGCATTCACCTTGTTCATCAATTCGTTTATACTCTTTCTTAACGTATCCCATGTCATTCTTTGATATTCCATGCTACTTTTATCTTGAAATTCACTCATCATACGAGATTAACAATCACCTTGATCGACAACAAACAGCGACTTCTTACTTTGATCGAGCCCTAGGTTTTCCCTCTCTTTCACGAAAACAAATTTGAATAACCGATTTTGAATCATGGGTATAGATAGAGGTTGGTTAATTAAGTATAAAATAATCTCCGATAATCATTCCACTTTCCATATAAGTATTTCTAAATCTTTATCTCTTTATTAGGTTATAACCAAGTGAAACCTCAGTAGGTATATTTAAAATTTTTATATAGATAAAAAAATAATAAATGTAAAAAAAAAAACAATTATCGATTGTAAATAATTATGAATTAATTTGTTAATCAAAATAAACATAATAATATTATTAGGATATGATTTTGTATTTTCAAATTTTAAATTGAATTTGATTTGTTACAAAAAAAAAAAAGTAAAAAAAATTATAGAAAAATGACACATGTCAAAAAAAGACATTCTAAAAAACTGAAACTTATTATTTTTAAGTTTCATTTATTAGAAGAGATAGATAGATTAAACTTTGGACTTTCAATCGTTTTTCATTTATTTATTGTACATATATAATTTTATAAATATTAAAATATTGCGTAAATTTTAAATATGATGATCACCAAAAATTAAACTAAAAAATATATAAATATAATGTACAATAATTATATCATAAAAAAAACTTATACCCTCGATACTAATAATATTAATAGTATGATACCTAAAAATACTATAATTTAAATAGTAAATGATAAAACAAAATGAAGTCTTTAAAATAAAATTGTGATTTAAGTCTATTGATACTGTTGTATTAGTAGTTTAAAAATGCTTAGTGTATTCTTAATTGTTTGAAGTGGATGAAGAACTAATGGTTGATCATGTAAGACCCTAATTTTCTACAGGATTTATTTATTTCACTTTCTCAGAAACCTGATTTTGCTTAATGCATTGTTAAAGGACTTATTTATTTCACTTGCTCCATATATGACTCGATATCTTCCATGAAAGGGTGTATTTCTGACTACAGGTGAGTATTTTAAGAGGGATGAAGGAGTAAGTTTGGGAACGAAGGCTATATGCTCTGCATATTTAATGACTCAGGAAATGGAAGTAATGTGGATATATGTGTAATAGAGAAGGTTTGTTTTCTTCTCTTTGAATAACCGATTATCAGGCTGTTTCATTTTAGATTAGTGAGCTTTATGGGTTAAGTACTTAATCTAGCCAAAAAAAAAAAATGATATCATAGCTGGAATGCGATAGCTTTTACTTCATTAGTTGGTTGAGTTAACAGAGGGTGTTCTGAAGGGTCCAAATTTGGCATTGCACATAAGTTGATCTGAGCTTAACAACTATATGTGATTCTTTGCTCCACATGTTCTGGTGGATTTTTCAAGGCAGAATTCTATCCAAGAACATAAAACAAAGTAAAATTACTAATACATGTGATCATTATTTTATTATTATATTCAAATTTAAAGTTTTAAACTTTAAAGTTGTTTTACGTATTTTTAGAATGATGAATCTGTGTGGACATTGCTAAAACTAAACCCATTGAATTTTTTCTGTAAATTTAGTTACTTTTTGAAGAATTTTCCAAGATACAGAATGAGGAGGGACAACACATGGATCTCTACATCCCAAAGAAGTGATATGCCATGTAATTAACCCTTTCTAAATTTTAAATCTTTCTCAAAAAATGTGTGAATCATTCACCTCATTTTTCTTCTTCTTGCAGTTCTGCTACTACTGATAGGTTGATCACTTCAAAGGATATTGATTCTTTTCAGATCAATGTCGATGAGTCTGTTCGCTACACTTGCCAGTTTTCCAGTTTTGGTCTCTGTGGTTTTGTCAGTTTTCCACTTTTGCCCTCTACTGATGGATTGTTCTTATTCAGTTCATGCCACTTTTTCACTGCAGAATAAGATCAAGAGGTTAGTTTACAATCAAACATATTACTTCTAAAAAAGTAATCTGATATTGAAATAATTCATAAATTCAACACCACCAGTATCCAATCAACATGTTTTACCGGTTATTTTTCATTGTTTTATGTCAATTATAGATCAATTTAATGATTTTGCATATTCACTATTTTAGTACACTGCAATAACAGTAATGCTTATATATATATATTACTCAAAATATACTATTTGACCAATTTCACTTTATGGTGTGATGTTCATGTAATTGGATGCTGATAAAATCAAAAGGATATATGCAATTCTATCAAACAAAGTTCATACAAATTATATTGCCTATAATTTTGATCATTTTGTTTCTCACAAGGGTAAAGGGGTGTTGGATCGCACCATAATACCAAGTGTTAATGTTAAAATAAATGAGAAATATATATGCCATTTTTACCCTCCACGTTATTGATGTTGTTTATCATGTAAGGTGTTGCATTATGCATGATTTTGTGTTTTAAAACAGACAAGTATCTCATATAGGTAAGTAGCGCATGAATATTCGGATTGAATTTTTTGTTTCACTCATGTAAGGTCTTAATTTTTCATCTTTTTGAGCTGTTGAGGAATGTGATTTTGTTTTTCCCTAAAAAAATGAATTTGACAGATTTCGTTTGTTTGGTTATGTCAAATCTAGCATTTGGGTTTTTAGTTCTAACCCTTTGGTTTATAAATAAAGCAAAATGAACTTAATTTTCAAGGAAGAAAAGTACCATTTTTCATCACAAGGTTTAAATTTGTGTTTGTCACGTTATCAAATTGGATGAATATGCCCATGTGGTTGATTTTAATGCTACTTGATGACGATTTCAAGTTTTTGGACAAAACTACCCTTACTTCAGGTTTGATGTCTTGTGTATCTATTTGGATAGAGTGTAATATGGTATTTTGGTTTACATCGGGCGATTTTACCTCCAATATTGATATTATTGTTTCTGATGGAGTTCCTTTTGTCACAATATGCCAACTTCTTTATCAAGTTTAATTTTTTTTTAACAAACTTTGATCGACTTACTGGAAACTTTTTACCAATATAGACGATGTATTTTACTTTTCACCCATACTTAGATTTCTTTGTCCATAATAACAACTTACTTACCAATAATGGGAATATGTAACAGTCGCTTACGTTAGCTAATTTCCTTATATCCCGGTGAGGTGTATAGATATATTATTGGTCATTTGTCATAAATACATATGAATGAAGATTTAAAAGACCAAGAGTCGTAGCTAGCCTAATTTTATGAAATTATAAAATATTTTGATCAGCAGTCGATGGTATATTACTTTATTATCCTTCATCTGTTTTCTTTATTTTTCATAGGTTTTGGGGTTTTATTGTTAGTCCCATGGTTTATTACTTTTACAACTATGACATTGACAAGGAAAAAAAAGTCAACTTACTTTCAATTTAACACGTCTTAGAGAAAAAGATGAATTTTTATCTTTTCTTTATATTTTGTTTAATGGAAATCTTGGGAAGCAACACAAGTACATTGTCATTTTCACACATTCTTTATTGATTATATTTTATTATTACTAACTAAATTCATATGTGTGTGTCAATGTTACTTGTAGGCGGCATGTAAAAATGCACCAGAAAGAAGTGCAGCGAAGAGAGGTTTGGTCTCTAGCGAATTTACTTGGACTTTTATTTATTTATTTTTTTAAAATTGATGATTCGTCTACATTGTACTGAAATTGTAATTTAAGTTTGATTCATTGGAATGTTTATGGCCTGATTTAGTTTGGAACCACGAATCTAAATGCATATACAGGAATAGACTCTTATTCTTCTTTTATCTCTTCCCATGAACAATTAATATATCAATATTGCATCAAAGCAACTTTTATTTGTTCTTATCTTTTGAGGAATGAGCATGCCTATCGGACATGTGGAAGAATGTTGGCATTCAGCCGAATTTTACAACAAGGTAGTTATCACTTTATTAGTTCACTTTTATCCACCATTTTTTTTTTTATTTTATATTTTCATAAATTTTTAAAGACTTTATGATCCAGGTTTAAGGGATTATATGAAAGCTCACTACCCTTAGGGCCCTTATGGAGTACAACAGGATCAATCATTTCAACTTCTTCTTCGTTTTGCCCAAAACAAGGCCAACGAATGGCTGTTGTTTTCAGGAAATTAGTTCAAAACCTGTTACCTATGGTTAGTTTAAGTTCCATACTCCATTTTTATTTTGATTAAATGCAAGATATATCAATGCACTTCCTTTGATTTCTTCATTATTTATAGCACTCGCTTTCATTTTCATAGTACAATGCCTTCATAAGAAAAAAAATGAGAGTGGAATGCTATAATGACATGAAAGTAGAATGCTATGAATAGCAATGTACTTTCATTGTTTTTGTTTTTTTTAACTTTGAAAGAAACAGTTAATCTCAAAAAAGACTTCTAAATACTTCCAAATAAACCTTCAACTTTTTTAGTTTTCCTCAAAAAACCCATCACATTTTACAATATTTTTTTTGGCTAAAAATGACTAAAAGGGATAGATTGAAAAAAAATATACAAGGTCTCTTTCATGCAAAAAAAAAAATTGAGGTTCAATCCCAAAAAACACAAAATATAAGCTCTCTTCCGAAATTAACCCTTGAAAATTGTTCCAAATTATAGCAATTTTCAATGCCATAACTGGGTAGAGTTTCAAAGTATGTTCTAATAAAGAAAAAATCTGGAAGTACAATGCGGTAAATGTACTTATTTTCTTTCGGTTAATGGCACATTTTTTTTGTAGGGTTAAGAGGTAGCATAAGAGGTGGTCTTGAATATTCTCACAAGGGTAAAGGGGTGTTGGATCGATCGGAAAACAAAGAGGTTGTGGGGTTATATACACATTATTGAATCATTGGTTTTATTTGCTCACCCATGAACTGCTAAGGGACTATAATTTTTTATGTTTTTCATTACTACTTGTGTATGCGGTATCTTTGATATAGTATGGTACGTTTTGAATTTCGTTTCCGGTTTCTTTTGAAAAGAAATTGAGTTATCGTTTACGAAATTATTTTGGTTTGGTTTGTAATAAGAACATGGGCTTACTCCACGGTTGACAGAAACGTGGTAATCAAACTAATGAATATTAAACGCAATACCATTTAACTATAATAATAAAAAAAAAACGACAATGAAGGCTTCCGACCCCGGGGGACACTTCTCTAGTTTTAATTAAATCAGTTTTAGCATTATCGCCCACAAAACAACATAGGCTAAAATTCCTGAATAATTAAGAAAAAATCTAAAATACCAATGCACTTTTAGTAAACTTGCCACCACATAATTAGTTAATACAAATAACACAAATTAAATGACATGATACAACTTATAATTTTTACATTGCATAAATGTTGTCTATGGATTGCATCAGAAACTTTAGTTTCAACATGTCACCAAGTTGTGAGTTGTGTTGATCCATGTATAAACCTCAACAAATTAACCATGTTCTTTTAAGCTTTCTGAAAATTGATCTCTCAAACATCCCACATAAAAAAAATTCTTTAAAAACCATTACAGATTTTACACATTGAGATCCAGTTTGCTGAAAATCATATAACGTTACAATTACAATCAAATAGAACAAACCTCCAAAAACAACTAGTCCCTGCAACAGATATTCAATTTCTTCTCAACATAACAATACATGTAAACATGCTAACGTTTCTTTCGGCGCTTGCTGCTGCTCTTATGATCACTCTCACTCTCGCTCTCCGAACTAGAATCGGAACCGGAATCAGAACTGGAATCAGAACCGGAACCGGAATCCGATTCCGACGCAGGCTTTTGTTGCATGATAAGACGCGGCATGTTCTTGAGATACTCCCTCAAATTCTCTGTAATCCCACCAAGCCCAATGGAAGTAAAAAAATTGATGGAAAAACGCGTGTTCTTGGGATTATCTCTGGGGAAAATCGACTCAAAATCCTCTTGCATCAGCGGCTCACTCAACCGCTCGTTCAACAGCCGAATCCCAAGATGCTCAGACAGCTCCTGTCGTACAATAAAAGGGTAAAAAGGTAATTTTAATAATAATTAAAAAGTAAAAGTTACCTGGAAGAGGATCTTGATGAAGATTCTAGAAGAGGAAGTGGTGTCTTCTTCAGTGAGACGGATGTAAGCCAAGACATGCCAAGGCAAGGCATCAGTGCCGAGGAGATGCGCGAAAAATTTCGCAACATTCCGGAGTTTGTTGGTCTCGAGGCGGTGGATCATGGAGTATTGCTGAACAAAACATTTTTCAAAGTTTTCTTGATAGACTTTGTTGATCATGCAAAACCTTTGACCTAAAAGACCATAGTAACGAAGATATGTTCTCTCTTGACTGCAGCATTCCAGTAGCATTATGCATAGCTCCATCTGTGCAACCAAAAACCCCAGGGTTTTCGTTTTACTTCTATCAATTTTGAAACGGAATGGAATGAACGATTCCATTCCATTGTACTAAGAGAAAATATTTGTTTTTCTTACCTCCTGTCCGGGTTCGAGTTTGATTTTGAGGAGTTTATGACCCGCTTCTTCAAAGTCAACACTTGACATGATTGTTAGGTAGATTGTTCTTCGAAGATTGACAAGATTTGTTTCTGTTTCATCTCTGATTCTCATTTGCTCTTCATCTTCTTCTTCTTCTTCTTCTTCTGAAGATTCATCTTCATCTGAATCCTCCCCACCACCTTCTTCTTCTTCTTCTTCTTCAGATTCGTCGCCAAGAATTGTTTTCTTCAGGTCTTCATACTTCTTTTCATTCTCAATGAAATCAGGATCCATCTTGAAAATATCTATGTATGCACAACAAATACTGTTTTTATACACTTTACACCTACATAATGGAAAATTCATTTATAAATAAAATAAAAAATTTATGTACCTAGGGCAATCTCTGGATCGATTTTATCTAGAAGAGATACTTCATGTGTCAACTGATCTTCCAGCTCAACAAGATCCAACTCCGGACGTACAGCTGGATGCCCCTGTGTAGTAAAGTAAACATAACATGTCTGGAGATTAAATATATATTTTAGTTGTAAATAGTAATAAGATATGACAAGATTTTAAACCTGAAACTTGGCTTTTCTTAATGCAAATAGACCTTCAATCAAGAACTGCACCCTTTTGTCTATCTCTCCCTCATGAAGAATCCCACGAAATCGCTCAAAGATACCTGAATAATTTAGTACACAGAGTGTTGAATATGTTAAATAATGTCAACAATGACAAATGAAAAGAACAATGTACTTTTAGAAGATAAAAAAAAAAAATACTCACCATGCAAACCTCGGGGAGATAGATCCTGAAGTATTGATCCACATTCTGTAACAAAACCAACAGCAACCTCCACACTGTCATCAGTGGGATTCTCCAATAGAGTTGTGAGTAGTTCAAGAGCAATAAGCTCATGAACTACTTGTTGGTTGACCAAATGAGCTATAAACTTGACTGCAGCAAGTAATTGAGGCTGTGAAAACACTTAGTGTCAGTATAAATATAAAATATACTAATTCTCATAAAAGAAGTCACAGGTAGACGAAACAAACAACTTGCACCTTGTCATTTCTCTTATATGCCCTTTGAAGCTGCAAGATAATCCTTCTGAGCAGAAGGTCTCCAACTTCAGGGAATTTGGTGTTTACAACAGCAACCAGAGCTGCAAAAACATCTGTAAAACCAGGAGATGCCATTTGGGACTTCATGCATGATCGACAAAACAGTCCTCTTCCTCTTATCAGATTTTCAGCAAACAACTCTGGGATGATGTTTTTGATGTTTGTGGCGTTGACCTTGTTGACCAAACCATTTATACTCTTTCTTAATGCATCCCATGTCATTCTTTGATACTCCATACTGCTTTTATCTTGAAATTCACTCATCATACGAGCCAACTTAAATGGTGGAATATACACCCCTCCACTCTTTCCTAAATTAGTCATGCTTTCTTGCAAATCAGCCAGCTTTTGGAATCTTGGGCCTTCATCCGGTTTTTCTTTATCCCCATTTTCATCCCCTTTATGCTTTGACACATCATCATCATCATCAGTTCTTCTTCTATCTTTATGATCACCATTCCTCTTTCTGTCCCTTTTATAATCTTCATCATCATTCTTTTCATCTTTGTTCCTATTCCTTCTCCTTTTGTATTTATTATCTTCATCATCACTCCTTTTATCCTTACCCTTTCTCCCTCTCTTCCTGATTTCACCAATTTCCTTATCACTTTTCCTCATCTCACCATCTTCTTCATCACTTATGTCCTCATTCTTTTTCCCTGTTTTCCTGATTTCACCAACTTCTTCATCACTTTGATCATGTTCATCAATTCTTTTCTTGTCTCTGTTGTTCTTATCATGTCCATCTTCATCGTCACTCCTTATGTCCTTGCTCCTACCTCTTTTCCTTTCCTTGTTCCTCCTATCATTACCATCTTCATCATCATCCCTCCCTCCTCTTCTCCTGTCATTATCATCTTCCTCATCCCTACCTTTATCTTTCTTTTTGTCTCTTCGTTTATCATTTTTATCTTCATTGTCACTCCATCCATCTCTTCTCCTCCTCCTATCATTAGCATAATCATCACCACGCCTCTTATCCCCATTCATATCATTTGCATCTTCATCATCACTCCTATTCCTGTTCCTATCTCTCCTATCATTAACAATTTCCTTGTTCCTATCTCGTCCCCTCCTACCATCTTCATCACTCTTATTGTTGAGCCTCCTATCTTGACTGTCTCTTTCACTCCTGTATCTATCATCATCTCTTCTTCTCTTATATTTATCATCTTCATCTCTGTCCCTTTGTCGCTCCATCATTTAATCAGCTTACCTGTTACTTAAACAATGGCACAAAGTCATTCAGTGCACATTAAGTAAGGACTGCAATGTATAAGAATTTATTGCAATGTGCTTTTACCACTTTAATTAAATTATTTTTAAAAGTATCAAGTGATTAGCAATTTAGCATTAAGATACATGTATCATGAATACTAAACCAAAAGAACACATTCAACAGCAACATTTCATCATATCCCTTTAACACATTCAAATTCGATCGTATATCATCAAAATCAAGCATAAAACATCAAAATCAAAGCATAACATCAACTATAGATTATGATTGAACAAATCTGATTACAGGGGCGGAACACGAGTATAAAATCGAGGGGGCCAATACTCTTTTTTCTTAATAAATCGTAGTAAATTAGAAAATAATTTAACCAAGTCCCAAATCAAAATAACATGACTAGTTTTAATAATAATAAATTTAATAAGTACAATTATGTTAAAAATTGATTAACATGTCTTGGCTCTTCATATAACTTTTTTATCATACTATTTTTTTAACGATATTTTTTATGATACCTATAAAAATACAATATTTAACCCTAAGGCACAATGAAAAGACAATAATAGACTCATCAGAGTTATAGGTAAGGTATAGCATACTAGGTTGTAATTAGTAGTCCAGTACAATGTACATAATGCCATTATAAGAAGAAAACAAGAAGGGATTAGAAACATAAAGGTGGTGTTTGTTTTGGAAGTGGTAAAATGTCTTTAGTCTTTTTCCGTGTCTTCATACAAGAAGTCTTTATATAAAAGATTTTTTTTTTTAATGTCTTTTTCAAATGACCCAAGTTCACCAATATATGTGAAGTCTTTTTTTTTTTAAACCCAAATTTTGTTTTTATTTTAGTAGCCATTAATTGCCATCGTGGGAGTTGCACCCGAAGGTTATCTTTTTTGTCATTTTATCAAAGGGCATATTCGTCAAAACACCAAAACTACACTAGTGAGAAACCAAAAACCAGAAATGTACTACAACCAAGGCACTAGAAGGAGCAGCAGGCACCTGTAACACAAAATAAAACCAAGGGCAAAAAGGTCAATGTTTGACATGAGTCTTGAAAACACCAGCAAAGTAATAAAAAAGGGCATGTAATTGAGATAACATGTGATCAACCCACTCAAATCTCAAGGCAACCAACAACATGAGAGATAAACAACAAAGTAAATAGTACTTAACAAAAAAAATAAACAACAAATTGAGTTTGGAATCAATGATTCCGATGTTGGTTTCAAGAAGAAGCAAGTGCTTCTGAAGCGAGAGCACAGTAGACAAGTTGAGCTTAAAGATGAGAAAAGGGTATCAAAAAATTACTAGCCCTGTAGTAATTGATGCTTGTTGATGGCTTTATGCGTCTTGTGTGAGATGATAAATCATAAATCTTGTTTTACAATATCCTAGTTTGCCTTGAAAAATTGAATCAGTGACATTTTCATATACAGATGTAGCTGATGAAAAGAAAAAACTCCACATACAATAATAAGATGTTCCTAAATCTTAATTCAAAGCAATTATTCATTATGATTCAACTGAAGGAGTAGATTCGCATCTAAATTACCGATTGGACACTACAAATTTTGGACAGCAGATTTGGTGCCAAAGGGATTTCAAAGAAGAAAATTACTTGTTCAAACAGGAAACATCTTATAGTTTTCTGGTATAAGAGCAGTAAGCAACAGGAAAATTACATTTTAAACAAAGCATAATCAATTAGATCCGGTAGAAAACAAAACAAAATCAAACAGATAAACAGGAAGTTATTCAAGAAATCAACAACATTGAGGTTTTTAATTGACAAAATGGTAAATGGTAGATGGGATTTCACCATTAATGGAGTTTAAAGTAATAATACAAGTTGAGAGGGAGATAAGAAAAGAGAAACGAAAGAGGAGAACGAAGAGCGATGGAACAGATTGTACCTGATGACCCGGCGGCGGCGGCGATGTGGAGTGACGGAGGCAGAGCATGAAGTGTCGAAGGCGGATCAATGACCGATGTCCGCCAGAGGTATGGCCGGTGTGGGAGGATGCAATCGTGAAAGGGAAAGAGCGAATGGAGGCGATGAATGTATTCTGCAATTAGAAGCGGTATTTTTAGTTCTTTCAGGAAAAGAGATGAAAAAGTCTTTCTGGGTCTTTTATCTTCCAGAAAACAAAAAATCTTTACCTGAAACTGAAATTAGTGAGAGTGTAGTAGATACATCGCAAGCTATGACGGAACAAACTTATTTAATTGGAGAACCGCGGTGCAAAAGGAGAGCGGAGGTTGATCTGGACCTAGCGGCTCCGATGATAGAAATTAATTAACGACGCAGGGAAGAAACAACGATAGGACGGAGAGGAGAGCGGAGAGCCGCATCGGCGGTTATTGAAGATTTTTGCTCCGTGGGTGTATATCTGAACGAGGGTTAGATTACAAAAAAGTTATTTGATTTAGATCTCAGCATAAATTTTGATATGGTTTGGATATTTGAAAAAAAAAAAAAAATCCGTCCAATTGATTAAAGGATTTCAAATATTTCAAAATCATAATTCTTCTTATTTTTTATTTGTTATTTTTTATTTTGGTGTCCCTATATTCCTTAATTACTTTGAGAGGTGAAGTGTCATCCTTTTTTGTTTAATTATTCTTGGAAAATTTAAGAAAAAACATCATAAATGATCCCTGTGGATTCCCAAAATCTGAAGTTTAGTCCCCGGGGTTTAAAAACCTCATAGATGGTCCCTGTGTTTTCAAAATTTTTGACGATTGGTCCTTATTGCTAACTCCGTTAACTTTTGTCCGTTAATTGAGGGGCATTTTCGTCATTTCACCCCACAATGACCATTCATGATCTTTTCAGTTATTTTAAAAAAAAAAAAAAAAAAAAAAAAAAAAAAAAAAAACTAAATATAATTTAAAAAAAAAAAAACTAAATATAATTAAAAAAAAAAACTAAACATCATTGCTTCCCCAAAATTGAGTCTGTTCGTTCCCAAACCAAAATTCTTTTGTTAGTCATTAAACCCAAATTTTCGTTCTTATAGTTCTTCCCAAACCCAAGGCAAATACCCTTCGAATCAATCAACCCCAAAATCAGACTTCGTTTCTTCAAGCAATAACTCAAAATCGTTATCACAGTCCAAACAACAACCAGGAACACTTCGTACAGCATCATTCCTAGTCGACTATCTGCAAACAATTTCCATTGAACCATGGCTTCGTTCGTTTTCAAGAAATTCGACCCTTTAGATTCCATCAATTCCAAATCAATAAACCAAATCATCAATCAACAAACTTCCAATAGCTAGCAAACCTTCGATTATCACTCATCATTCAAAATCATCAACGAAATAGGACTTGTAAAATGATTCCAATCTTCTAACTTACGTCAGATGTTACATCGAACTTGGTTCTCTGAACCACGTAACAAACTCATCGTAGTCGGACTCAATTTGATATGACCACTAGGGTCGGAATAACAACTATCTTACTAGTCATCACCGAAACAATGGTAACAACATACTTGAATAAAACGAGACCAATCATAAACATAAAGATAAAATATTTAAAATAGGAATTTTAAATACTTAATATTCAAAAAACTAAAACAAAAATAAATATACTAGGTTGAAACCAGGTTGAAATTGAGTAAATTAATTACACGAATTATCCCTCGTGCAAGTGCCAAAAGGCGTGTTTAGTCCCTATTTTCAAAAATAAATTCGGACCTTCCATCGTTTGGTTTAAGCTTGCATGTTTCATCCCTAAAAGATGATTTTGTTGTGGTTTTAGTCTGTGTCATATGGAAAATGACCATAACACCCAAGTCCTACCCACCATCTATCCTAACCTCACCACTTTAAAATTCCACAACCATGAAAACCTTTCCCTTTCTCTCTCTCTCTCTCTCTATCTCTCTCCCCCCTCGTTTGGAAGATGATTTTGTTGTGGTTTTAGTCTGTGTCATATGGTCATAGCTAAATTTGAAGATATGACCTCAAAGGAAGACTCATTGAGTAACAGGATGGTGTTTGAGTTCACCGATGGTGGAATTTCAGAAGTCGCCACCGCTCTGCTTGTAACATCCTGTTTCAAGAAGTTTCTTATTTTCGGGATTATGGATGATGAATTTATTAGTAAAGGTCTTGGGCGTCAAGGGAATGGGGTTTACACCTTATTGGATGATGATAATGTTGGATAAGTGATTAAAGCCTTGGTTTGTGTCTTGGAGTCAAAATGTAAAATAGGAAAAATTATGTTTTTGACTTCTTTCATGAATTATGGTTTTTAGTTCGACATTTGTTAAGCCAAAATTAACTAGATAGAAGTATGGGGCTTCTCATTACCTTTCTATGGATATAAAGATTGCCAAAAACGGAGTTGAAACGAAGAAGTTATTACTATTTGAAGTTGGAGTGAAAGTGGGTGAAAATCCGTTCTCACGACATGAGAATGCTCATGAGGTGAGAATATATTCTCATGACATGAGAACTCTGTAGCCCAAAGCCCATGAAATTTTTAGGGTTTTCACGGTATTTAAAGGTAAGGAGTCATGTTTTAGGGTATTTTCTTAGCATTCATCATATCTAGAACCTCTTGGGAGAAACCCTAGCCTCCATTTTCAATATTTAAGCCTCCCCTTTCCTCTATCATCCATTTTTGGATTTTTTGGTGGTTTTGGAGCAATGTTTTCATGCAAGATTCATCCTTCAAGCTTGGCAATTGAAGATCTCAACTTTCATCTACCTTCTAGACCTTTGTAAGTTATAAAGTTCCAAGATTTGTTACATTTCATCTTTGGATCTAAGTGTATTTGGTGTTTTGGTCCATTTTAATGAGTTTTGAGTGAGAGTTGGGAATAAAGTTTGCAACTTTATTACTCTCCAAGGTCCCAAGCACATTGTATGTTTCAGATCTAGACTCCAACACCTTTTTGATCAGTTTAGAATGTTTCTTGGACCTCATGGACTAGGAAAGTTTTGATTTTTTTTGCCTTCCCATTCAGTTATGCAAGTTATTTTGGTCATTTAGGCCATTTTGGTGTATTAAAGTTTAGATCTTGAAAGTTTTTGACCTTGTTATGGATAAAGTTGGAAACTTTATCCATCTAAACATCATATTGATTTAGATATGAATGTTGGAGAGTTGGACTTAATGGTTTAAGTTGAGAAATATGTATTTTTGGTCCCTTTGAGACTTAAAGACTAGATCTTGGTTATTTTGACCATTATGGAGCTATTAGGAACCATGAAAATGTGATCTTGGTCCATTTCTTCCCTCCATGCAAGAGTTATGATGCCTTGGTTTGTGTATTAAGTTAGGGTTTTGGTGGGTGGACTCCTTCTAGCCATAGAAAGTCATAAAGTTGGAAACTTTACGACTTAGAATATTATTTGGGACTATATTTGAGCTTTGGACATGAGATCTTAATGAAATAAGCACTTAATGAAGGAAAATGGAACTAGTCGTGTACGTTGGGCGTACCTGGTAGTACGCTAAGTGTACCATGCTGGAGCCCCGTAATCAGGAAGGGATGTACTACGCTGAGTGTAGTGACTGAGTACGTTGGGCGTACTCAATCTGTGTTGACCGCCTTTGACTTTTTGACCCGTTGACTTTTTGGATCAGTTTGACTTTTGGTCAAACTTGGGTAGAATTGAGTATTTGACTAAGGATTGGTCTCGGTTTGGTTTTAGGAAGTTTGGGTTAGCTATTCTGATGCTAAGGTAGCTGTTGGGCTTCTGTTGAGTAGTTAAGGTGAGTCTTCTCACAGTATTTGCGGGTCGAAGGTACCAATGTTGGCTCATTGTTATGTTATGGGATGCTAGTTGTCTATGCGACTCTTGCACGTGTTTGTATGTATACTGAGCAGGGCCCGATGTCGGGCGGGGCCCACCACATATGACTGACAGATCTTGTATGTATGGTATGTCGTATTTTGGGCCGAGCGAGGCCCGATGGATGTCGAGCGGGGTCCGATGTATATATGTATGGTATGTGGTATTTTGGGGAACTCACTAAGCTTCATGCTTACGGTTTATGTTTAAAATGTTTTTAGGTGCTTATGGTTTCAAAAGGAAGGGTCGGCTTGATCGCACTGCATCCCTTGGAGATTTAATCTGCATTGATTGTTTATGTTTTTACTCTGATGTTTTGAGAATACTTTTATTATAATTGTTATTTGGAATAATGAATGAATAGTTTTGACTTAATAAAAATAAAAAATTTCTTGGTATTTTTGGGGCGTTACATTGCACGTGCTAAGACCCCTGTCGATCTCCGCCTCGAAAGCTATCATCGACCACCAACTATGAAGCCGAATCTTAAATCAGAAGTTGCCACCGATTTTCTATTTCATTGTGACTCCTTGAAACTTCTAGTAAAGAAAGCATGCACAAAGTTAAACAATAAAGTTTGGGTATTGTTATTGAGTAGACAATCTAATAAGGAAAGCAGCTTAGAGGCGTTAAGAGGAAATCTGTGGAACGCGTTCTGCAGGGAAGGCAAGGGGAGAACGAGATGACGGAGTCGACACAATCTCCAAGTGGTGGTGAAAATGGAGCCGACATTACGTCGTTGGTGGCTTTAAGAACAAGCGTCAAAGCAAGTAAGACGGTGACGATTGCAGAAACATGGGATCGACTAGAAAAGCTCAAGGGGGTCACAATTTTTGGTTTGGGTGTTCTTATGGTGGTTGATGCTCAAGATTAAAGAGCACGATTAAAATCTGGAAGGGTGGGGTTGAGTTGAAGTTCGGAGTAATGGGGTGTGGTGGTACACCCATTTTTTTATTTTAAAAATTATACACAAGCTAAAAATAAATCAATAAAGAAATGAGAAAGGTCGGTATAGTCATTCCATGTCGGGGGATGAAGCATGCAAGATTTAAACATAAGATAGATGGTTTGAGTTAATTTTTGAAAATAGAGACTAAAACGTGTCTTTTACACCTGTACGAGGAACAATTCATGTAATTTACTTTTGGAAATTTCAACCATAACTCGATTTATTTAACTAAATAGGTTAAACAGGTTAACATATTTAATTAAACGATTTTAAAATCTTAACCCAACCCGCTAATTATTTGGAATAATACAAGGTTTTGTTGGCATATTAGATTTTTTTACCAGCTCTAATTCTTTGTGATAGCAATATGCATACTAAAGTCACATGCGGTTTATGCTACGATATGCTAATTTCTATACACAAGCATTCACATCACAAGGACATATATCCCCTAATAAACACAAGTACAAGGAAACCCTTCATCATGTTTATGACATGATAGTAACAACCTGCATTTTCTACAAACAAAAATGTTTCTTCAATTCCGCGAAGGCTAAAGTTTATTACAAATTTTCATATTTGTATAGCTATTTTGAAAGTTGTTAAATTAATGTCCATATACTAACCACACTATTTCATTCAGTTTTAGTAGAATCAATTGAATATGAGTTATCAAGATTGAAACAAGAAAACAAAGAAAAACAATTTGAAATATAACTAGCTAACATTGCAATTGTTATCATTGTTCCATGAAAAATACTTTGATTGAAATTTGATAAGCTTTATGAAATGAGGTTTATCTAAGGCTGGAGGGTGTGGTGTCACCGAAATCGCACTCCCTCCCCAGCCACATAAGCGTCATGTCATTTTTTACCATTCAAGTGTGGTTTCTTGCCACACCAAGAGAGTGGTGCCACACATTCAAAAAAAAAAACTCAACAACCAACAACCGGTCAATCCTTCCCAATTCTCCTCAACCAATCACAGAACGCGACCTTGAAGGACCACACTGCGGCCAAAACCGCGCAAGACCGCGGTCTAGGGCGGTGTGCGCGGTCCAGCTGGCGCGAACCGCGGTCCCAAACCGCAGCCATACCGTGCAACCTAATATCCAAAGAAAAATAAAGAAAATGCTAGAAACATTTTGGTGACGAATGATTGATCGAGGGGACAAAGGTTGGGATCCATAAAGCATGAAAGTTACGTCTAACGGTTAACATCAATAAATACAATATTTTTATATAATTAATTAAACATCTGGACTTGTACCCTAACGTACACTTCCCCTACTCTATCACTAACTAAATATCTCCACCACTCCATCCCATTTATATAGATAACTTTTTTTAATATATTCATGAAAAAAAATCCACCACACTTGTTTGTTAACTTGTTAACTGGTTTAACAGATTGATACAACAACAAAGTGATAAATATTTCACATATCATGATAGGTTAATGTCACACCTATAACTTTACTTCACATGATAGGTTAATGTCACAATTATAACTTCCGAGTAAATTACACGAATGGTTCATATGGTTTGATCTAATATGCATGCCTAGTCCCAAACCTTTTTTTTTTCACATAGATGGTCTTCATTGTTTGGATATATTTCGGTTTTGGTCGTGAATCAAGTTAAAATGACTCTTCATGATATCTTTTAACTTTTTTAATTCTTTTTTACATCATTTGTATATTATTAAATAAAATAGTGAATCAACGGACCCACACCATCATAGACCCACCCCACATTATTTCCTTTTCTCTTTTCCCTCTCCCTTCTTGTTTCATTTTTTCACGTGTTTTCCCCTTCTTACAATCGCCCACGTCGGAGGCTCTTTCTTATCTCGTCTGAAACCGAACCCTGGCCGCCTCTCTGTGATTTATCACTCTTTCGCTGCGAACCTCACCAAAAACAAAAGTCTAGCCTCTCGTTCCTCTCTTCTCTTGATGAAAATCGAGTTCCTCTGTTCATTTGTCAGTTCCCTAGCCATCGTGCCCCATCATTCCTATGAACAAAAAACCTAATATCACCATTGCCTTATTGTTCTGGAACCTTGGTCCTCATATTTCAACTTTGTTTTTGACGAACAAAAAGCCAACCCGGAGTCTTCAAAGTTGGCTCCTCTTTTTTATCTTCTTTGGTCACAATCACAATTGAAGCTTACGTACAAGATCGATTTGTGGTTTGATTTCTTAGATTTGTGGAGGAAAAGGTCCAAAGGGAGTAACCCTAAGGGACATGTTAGGGTAGATTAGTGGGTCCAAATAAATAAAGAATAAAAAAAATAAACAAATGATAAGAAAAAAAATACAAAAAATATAGTAAAGGCAATCAACCGAAACAAAAACAAACTACAAGAATGGTACGAGTTTAAAAAGAAGAGTTACGGACCCAAGATGCAGATTACCCCAAACTATAGGGACCATTTATGCAATTTACTCTAATTTGTAGTTTAGACTGTTTAGTTTTATAATTTAGTTTTTTACGTTGCCAATTTAAATATACACTTGATCCTGTTTTTAGCAAGTGTGACCCTTGTAAAGTAAAGGAAAAAAGGTGTCTTTTTTCTTTGACCATTGACCACTTTGGCAAAAGATATATATAGTTAGGCCAAAACTAAAGCAAAGTGCGAAGGGTCACTTCCGTCATCTAACACCTTGTGATTCTTCCTTCCACCAATTAATTAACCAACTCATGGAGATGGAGTTGAGTTGACCTAAAACTATCTTGACTATTATTATACACCTAATTCACTCACATGGTAAGGTAACAAGGCAAGACTCATGTGATCATCATTAAAAAATTCAGTACACAAAAGAAAAGAGCCAATAATAATTAAATACTAATTCTACAACACATGGTTAAGTTAAATAATCATAACCAGGGTTGGGGTTTGATAGATGTACAATTAATTAATCAGAAACTTTTGAGCCATCATATGAAGAAACGAAGAAAGAGTTTTGGTTCTTTTGTAAAAACCTACATATCAACACAACACACAAACAGTCAATATAATCATGTTTTGGTCAAAATAAAAATAATTAAAAAAAAAAAAAAAAAAGTGTACTTGAGAAAGTCGACAAATTTTTGGTGCAAGCGCGTAACAAGATCCTCTTCTATATTCACGTATGGCAATAGATCGGGCAATTTAACTGACAAAAGAAAAAAATAATTAATTATTAAACGAAATAGAAATAATTAATAATTAAGAGAGAGAGAAAGTCACCAAAGAGGCGGAGTAGATGTTCAGCACCATATATGGTTGAAGGAGAAACATCATCTGCAACTGCTTCATGATACTGGTGGCGTTCTTTATTATATAAAAGAATAATAGGCAAAGCCCTGTCAAAGTAACACCTTAATCCCTTCAAAATCTCTCCAACTCCAACTGAATCTGTCATCCTGTTATGTTATGTAATGTATTCAAATTCAACCACATCATATCATAGTAAAATTACTATCACATGCCTCTTTTATATTATAACTCTTTACTTACATGCCATCTTTCTTTGATCTGTATTCAAGGTATTTTTCAAATATATCATCAATATTTGGAGAACGTGGAAGTTCAACAAGCTGCAAAAAAAAAAAAAAATTACTTTTCAATTTACTTCAATAATTCATAATGAATAAGTAAAAACACCAACCTTATCCTGCTCATTCACAAATTCCCAATCATCCACAAGTTGCTTCTTTAAAGCTGATGGAATTTGAATGTTTATAAGGTTTTCAACACTTGCATTCTCCTTCTGAGTGACACAATCAACCCAAACATATTAAATAAGACTATTTTACAAGGTAAATGATATAATACAATATAGTTACCTCAGTGCTTGAATCATTCTTTCGTTTCTTCCCTTTTGCCCCTATAATAATAACGTTCAAATAATAGGAAACAATAAGTACACATACAAGAAATGATGTGTGATAAGTTGAGGGAAATGGGAACATACCACTTGATACTTTTGGCTTAGTTTGGGTTGACTTTCCTGACTTTGAATTTCGGTCAACGCCCTGTTTTTTGTCAAGGGCTTGTTGTTTAAGGATGTTTTCTTCAGTGTTTTTCATCAGGCGATCAACACCTACCCATTCATCCCAACTGTTGCCAAGATAACAACTTTTTTAATACCCATTTCTTTACATATTCTAAAAAGTGAGCCAAAATAAAAATAAAAACTAGCCTAAAGGGTTGACCATTTGTAAATTATGTAAGTTAAGAGAAAGGGGATATAGGAAGTAAAAGCATACTCACGTTTTACTCCAACCCTGCAAAACAAATTGAAAAGTATCCACTGGTTAATATTGCAATGTAAAAAAGTTATATATATTAGGAGATATTATTTGAAACTTACAAGGTAATGAACAAAATATTTCCACTCATTCTTCCGAATCTCAGATTTTTGAACCTTCAGGATATGAAAAGAAAAAGAAAAGTGTGAAGAGATCAGATCAAACATGTAATATCAAACATTTGTGTGTGTGTGTGTGTCTTCAAATGCTAGCTAATCAGTTAGTACATTATTCTCCAAATTAGATACTTTATTTGCTTTTATGTTTCCTGAAAGGCATCTTTAATGCTCCTACAAATCATGGTTACTAAAGGCACTTGACAGCATTTACTTCTTTCTCTCTTGTTCCCACAACTGCAATAATCCTGGTCAAGTTTACCCTAGTACTACAAAAATGAGAGAGCAATGAAATGAGGAATAATAGGTTCTTAAGTCAGGTATTTCATCCTCTGATTCCAAACTGTTAACTGGTTAAAAAAATATCATAATGATAACACATTAGTTTGAGTGTTTGACTTTGTGTACTAGCATATCTGCCCTCCTATCTCAATCATCATGGAGATAAACCATATCAAATCCTAATCCATGTGTATAAATATTAGAATACTGATGTTTACAGTGTCGAATTGAATGAGTATTATCTGTTCTCCTATACATATCTAAAGACTACGTTGTTGCCTCATATAACAATTATCAAATTACCCAGAAAGATTACAAAACATGGCGATTTGGAAACAAACAAAACAAAAGCACAGCTTAAATTAGCTAGCTCTACAAAAATGTTGAAATTTCAGCAATGATTGAACTCATTTTGTCAATATTATGTTACAAATAGGACATGCCAGTAATCTATGACTGTAAAGCATTTTATTAACATATAGTCCACTTTGCGCGAAGGGGGGGACATATGATTCACCGGATATGAGTCTGATTCCGTGTAAATTAATCCAATGTCCCCAAATTTATAAAACCCTTCACACTTGCAAACATCATTAATATCCAAAACCATCGGTAAGTGCGAGCAGTTGTCGAACTTGCAACTCCCAAATTGTTTAGATTGGGAACCCTAACATTTTGTTCGAGTCGGGTAGAAATAAACCAAACCCTATGTATTCTGGTTCTCAATAAAACGAACTAGTAGTTGTGTTCTCGTAACCTCGGTTTGTTCAAGTTGTTTAATGACTATATCAATAATGAACAGAATATGAGAGAAAATCAAAATGAACGAATGAGAGTGTGAGATCGAGAGCAGGCGAGTTAAAGAGGTGGAAAACAGTTCACATGCCTTGGCTTCGTAGATACGAGGGCCATGATAGGCGAGAACTTTCTCGCCATCGGAGAAGAGCTTGGAATTAGAATCAGCGCGACGGCGATTGGCTGCGGAATTGTCGGCACCGTTGGCCGAATCCTCCTTGGAACTCCCCATTAGCGTAGTTGCTCGGGATAAACCCGCCTCTTTTTGATTTCGTGGTTTCACTTTCAGGGGTATTTGGTTCATTCCCCCGATGCCACGTCGTCTCGCATCGCAGAATACGGAAGCGGTGCTTTGTCATTAAAGAATTAAAGAAATATTAAAATCAAAAGAGAAATTGAAATTAAATTTTAAAAATTAGACAAATCCGTAAAAATATCCCTATGATATACAATTTTTTTTTGTTTTGTTTTAATCATGATTTTTTTTTGTTTTAATATGCCATTTAAATTTGTTTTCTTAATTTTCTTAAATATTTTATATTTTATTTTAATATTCTCCTTAATAAATAAAATTTTTTTGTCACATGATATCTTCTCCTTCAATTTGACAAATGTCAATTTATAGTAATTTTGAATTAATTTTTTTTCCATATATCATTTTATGAATTTTTCTAGTATATTTGTATGAATATCTATATATGTTGGTTCTATGTTTATGCTTGTTTGTTACATATGTCGACATATTGTGTTGGGTTGAGGCGATCCTATTTTGTGATGTAGGCCAAGAAACCTGGGGATGACCGGATAGGTTGTACACCCTACAAGGTGGTCCAGTCAGACCGGTGGCTCATAGAGTAGTCCAGATAGGTTGTAGTCCCTACGAGGCGGTCCATTCATGGCAAAGGCTCGTAGAGCGGTCCAAATAGGCTGTAGGCCCTACGAGGTAGTCCAGTCAGGGTGGCCGCTCATATTTGTATGCTTGGTTTGTCATGTGGTGTGTTAGTACTTTGGGGTAACTCACCAAGCTTTGGCTTAGAGTTTTAGTTTATTGTTTCAGGTACTTTTGAGGATCGTGGGAAAGCGAAGGCGTGATCGCACACATCTTCCTATTTTATGTCACTGGGTCTTGGGAAAACTCTGATTTTGAATAATGCTTTTGAAACAGTGACTATTTTTGTAAACAATGTTGGTTAATGTTTGAAATTTAAAAAATTTAGATTTCTTTTATTTTTGGAGTGTTACAAGTTAGTATCAGATCCTTGGTTTTAGGGAATTGGATGGACATCTGTGTGAATCCATACTCAAACTAGGGAACTGCAAAGGTTTTCAAAATTATTTTCAAATATAACCAATGAAGGATGTGAGGTGTACGATCAGTCGGAGCAAGAAAGTATACCCCAAGTTACCCACACTATTATTTGATATTATGTTTATGTTAGAACAACATGTTAGTGGTAAGCTAGGGGTCTTCAGGAATTACATGGTAGAATTGCTTGATATATGATGCCTAATAGCCTAGGGATATTTCTTGTAAGAAATTGACATCATTATTGTAGTTGATTAGTGTATGCATCATAGTTGTACATAACTAATATTTTATAGCCTGAGAATGTTTGGTTTGGCCTTATTTCCTGTTCCTTTTCTGGTTGTGGGCTTAGGGTAAAATCAAGTATTCAAATGTCTATAGGATCCAGTGTTATGTATGATTAGCATACGCGAGTGCTATAGGGTTAATGGAAGTTTCATGGATGGGTTTGTGTGCGAGCAGCCAGCCAGTTGGGGAATGTCTAGCTATTCTCTAGGGATTAAGGGTAGGATGTATGCTTATCTTAGTGTGTGATGTTAGGGCTATTGTGAGGACCCTCTAAGACAAATACGGATAGGTGTGGAAGGTAGTATGAGCCCGTACTACTGGAAGCACAGGACCCGTACGTGTAATAGGGAAGTAAGTTAACCCATAAGGTTTCATTATTTAGAATAGCTCATATGGTATGAAATGTGCCTTATTTGATATTTTTTGGTTTATTTTAAGTATAGTGTTCACGAGGGAATCTGGATCAGGAGCTGGAGCGGGCGGCCAAGACAGTCCATGGTTGTCTGAGGAGGAGATTAGGGAGTTGATAAGTCTTTATTTCGTCATGAAATTCTATGTAATACTTAAACTAAGAGCAATACTTGCAAGTCTAGAAGTGGAACACTTTAAATGTCTTGGAATAAGACTTAGAGTTCTAAAGTTATATATTGGAATGAAACGAGTGGGGTTGTAAGCTAGAGAAACAATCAAGAAGAAAGTAAAGTTAGTTGACCTAACTTTCCAATATGAGTACATGTGGTGTTTTTCCTAATTTTAGGGTACATGGTTAAAGGATAATTTTTATGGTATGAATGATACATGTTAAATTATTTACAATTATTTAAGCATATTACACAATAGTACTTTTAAACTACATGAATGATTTTATGCAAGTATATGAATGTCTTAAGTTATTATAACTTATGATTATATCTAATTCATATCATGACATCGTGTATGAATGTCTTGCTAACAATTAGTTTTGTCAAACACTTTTGCATAAATTAGAGCTACAACTTCCAGTTAGTTTTACCAAATACGTTTATAATTATTTAAAAGTAACAATCTTGTTATATTTTAAAGATATATTATAATGTGTGTAAATACTAATCGAATGAGAATAAAAGAAAAAACACCATTAAACTTTAGAACTTAAGGTTATTTCTCATTACCTATCATTTTATGGTAAAAAATCACAAGTTGGTTAACCTATTTCGACCCCAAAAAAAATTAGAGTCTTACATGTAAGAGTTGATGGGAGATTTTGGTGGTTTGAGCATGATCAATTATGAGACAGTGTTGAAATATTGTGAAATAACACAGTTTTAACGATGATGACATCTGGTCAAAGAATCCCATAAAATGGTTTTGATGGTGGGCATATGACTACTAGGACATGTTAGAAGCAATATAACACAGGTACAATAAATGTAATGTCAATCTTAAGTAAGTAGGTTGCTAAAAATAGACATGCAACCAAATTTGTTGCAATTCGAGTACGTTGGTGCAGAAACACAACATGTGTTGAATTAGCCTAAATCAACATTGTCCATGTTCCTGTTGATGTATGAAAGATGTTGATCTATACAATTACACATAGTCTAACATTCATTAGTTTATTAGTTTGTTTTAAGTTACATCATATTATTTGTTGTTGTAATCTTATTTTGAATATTATAATGTAATATTTACATAGTTTGAATGAAGTTATTTTAAGTCGTGTTATTGTTATTATTACATATAGTAATGTTAAATTTATCGTAAAAAAACTAATATATTACTTAATAGTTGTTATAGATTTTGTAATTTCTGTTATAATTCCAAATAAATTTTTTATAATTTAATAATAGCAAAAACAAATGAAAAGGAAGAACCCAGGATCGATGGGTTAAAGACCAATAAGAGCGAGACAGGTTTCGAACCTTTTAGAATCGATATCTTGAAACCGGGCTTTTGGGCCCAAAGCGGGACCCGGTGAGGCCCACGCTTGATGCATCTCTCTATTAATCTCCAACCATGATGGATTGATCGATATATAATTGATAAGATTTGTCAAATTCACTATTAATAAAGAAAGGTTTTAGAAGAAAGCGAATCCCTCATGTATTGGGGAACAGTCTGAAAGTTAGTAGATGCAAATTTCATTCCCAAAACTCCACCAACCAAAATCCTTTTCTAATTCATGGTCAAACATAGAATTTGAACCTATCAAAATGAAATACATATATTTTTTGGTTAATAAATAAAATAATTAATAATATGTATATTTGATGGCTGAGTTTTTATTGGGAAAAAACCCTTTATCATTCGGAAATATTTTATAAAAGAAACTCATATGAGAATTTTTAGGTGTTAGTTTTATTATTATTATTTTTTTAATTTTTATCATGTAATCAGGCATACCACTATACATGAAAACTAAAAGCTAAAAGCCTTAAGTTAGTGTTTTTTATTGAAGTTTTTATTTAATTCAAATAATACAAATAATTGATAAAATATACAAATAAAATTATATAATTATTAACTTTAAGAGTTGATTGTTACGTCTTCTACTAATACATTTATAATAACTTAAAAATCATATATTCAAAATTTATTAATAAATGTTATTCGGTAAATCATCAAATATGTGTTAATAAGAAACAAGACAAAAAATTACCCGATGAGATACAAATAATAAATTCTCATTAAAAAAAACAAAATTTGAAATAAGCTAAAATTAAAAATATTGTATTTGAAGAAAATGAGAGAATGTTACATCCAATAAATCTCCATCATTCAAACCCCAAAAAAGAACCTACATTCCAAAAAGCCCTTCACCGTCCTTTAGTCATATCCCCTTATTATATAAAGAAGCGTATCTTCATTCTTCAACAAATTACACACCATTCTTTTCCCCTCCCTTTTCTCCACCACCCCTTAATTCTCTCCATAATATTCCCATAATTCACCAACAAAAACACATTTCTAAAACACATACTAAATCCGACATGGCCAACCTAACAAGAACCACCTTGTGGGCGTTGATATTAATGGTCATGGTGGCTTCTGCCGTCTCAAGAAACACACCACCACCACCACCACCACCATCTCCATCACCTCCAGGCACAACCACCAGTAGTAAAGTTGATGACAAGGTGGCTCCGGTTCAACGTGTTGGAAAAGTTCAAGCTTACTACACGGCTTCTTCTGGTCCTAGTGACAAGGGTAGAGGGCATAAGTGAGTGTAAATGGTTCTATCTAATTCTTTTAGATTAAGATTATTCACTTATACTTGTTTAAATGGTTGAAACATGTTTTGTACAGTATAAAGATCATGAGTAGAAATATGACATGTATTACAATTTACAAGAACGAAAGATTTGTCCATTTGATATTGGTTTTAGTGTCTCCAAGATAAAAGAAAAACATTTTATTTATTTATCGTATAATATGTTTTGTTTTTATGTTGGTCTAGTAGTAGCAATTTCACTATGATTGTATGATTTATGTTTCGGTTGTATTGAGATCGGCACACATTTATTTGTAATATTTGTTTTTATTTTCTACTTTGTAACTTTCATTTTTATGTATCTTTTTAAGTACAAAATATATATATCACAAATTATTGTATAGGTAGGTCTTGCATGTGTAATCAAAATATTTTCCCCGTAAAACCTCCTTTCATTCAATAATGAATATATATGGAAAACAATACAATAAGTCACATAACAATCGGATGAGTCAATACAAACTATCGACAAATACAACAATAATAAGCCTAACAAATAAAATCCACTAACAGCCCTGCACAGTGTGAATGAGTGGGCATCGAACGTTCAAACTGTTACGAAAATCAAGAAAGAGCGGAGAAGATAGACTTTTAGTGAAAGTATCCGCATATTGAGTTGAAGAGGGTACATGCAAGACCTGAATTTGACCCAAAGAAACTTTATTTCGAACAAAATGTATATCAATCTCAATATGCTTCATTCGTTGATGTTGAACCGAATTGTAAGCAAGATAAACAACGTTGATGTTGTCACAATAAATAATGGTAGCCTTTTTGGGGATAGTGGAACAACTCACGAAAGAGGTTATGTAACCAGCAGGTTTCAACAACATCATTAGCAACACCTCTATTGTTGTAACATCCCAATTTCCCGATATTAGTTTAAAGCTCCGAGAGTCAAGTTTTAAAGTCAACTCGACGAGTTGATAGACCAACTCGTCGAGTAGAGACCAAATCAGCCTCGTGGGTTTTATACCCTACTCGACGAGTTAGAGGAACCGACTCGACGAGTAGGTGCAGGAAAGTGAAAACCCTAAATCTTAGGGTTTGCATCCTATTTAAAGGTCCTTAACTTCCCTCCTCAGCCTCTCTTGTCACCTTCACGTCCAGAGAAACCCTAATAGCTAGCTAGCCTCCATTTTTGAGTGTGTGAGACCAAAAGATAGTGCATTGGAGCATTTCTTGAGGAGTTAAGAGCTTGGAACAAGGAAGAGCTTGTAGATCCAACCTTTCCAATGTTGTAGCAACAAGATTGAGGTATAAAGCTACCACCTTTACATTTCATTGCTTAGATCTCCATTTTAGTAAAAGAAATGGACATTTCTAGGGCAAGGTGGGGGTCACAATCGGGTTTGAGCTTGTCACAAGGGCATAGTTTCATATCTTGACTTCCCAAGGCCTTATGGACATAAAGCCTTAAGCTTTATGAAGCTTTTGCCCTCCTCCATGTCCAAAACCTTATCCTAATGCTATTTATGAGTGTTTTAGCTTCATAGAACCTTGCATGCACGTAAAGTTAACAACTTTACGTGATAACAATACTCTAGGAGCATAGATCTACTGTCAAGAGCCTTGGAGTAGCTTAAAATCATCTGAATGAGTGATGGACTAAATGGGACTGGACGAGTTGCCTGGTCAACTCGATGAGCCAATTGAAGATGACCCGTAATTAGTTTTGCATGGCCTCGGCGAGTCAGTTAGGGTTCTTCACGACATTTGGACATGCATAAACTCTGCGAGTTGCAGGGAGACTCGACGAGTCAAAGGGGGGATTTCACGACTTCTCGAGTTCAGAAAGGACTCGACGAGTCGGTGAACTGCACTCGACGAGTCGGGTCAACATGTACTGTTGACCTTAACCATTGACTTGGACTTCGACCAAGGGTTGACTAGTTGACTTCTGGGGTATTTTGGTAAAATTGGAAATTTATGAATATGGTCATATGGTAAATATAGGCGGTGGAGCACGTGGCGGTGATTTGAGAGTTTGAGTTTATCACTTCAGTTCGACAGTTGTGAGGTGAGTTATCCTCACTATACTCAAGGGTCTAAGGCACTAAGGATGGCCCTTTGCATTATTATTCAGATTAGTTGCTGTTATGAGATTTTAGATATATATCCTGGTAGATAGGATGGTTATGCTATAGTGACCTGTAGTTTGGTCTGACTGTCTGTATGCTGGTAGGAGATTACCTATTATATGTACACATGATTGATTGGTAGTTGTGGGTATTCCATCCCGAGGATGATAGGACCTAGTACGTTGTCTCTATAGACTGTTATATGATTATCTGATATAGGTGCACATGTTTGATTGGTTATGGGCATTCCAAACTGATGGTTATGGGCCGAGTGTATTTCATCCCGAGGATGACTAGACTCATTATGTGTGATTATCTGTTATATATGTATTGTGTGTGGGCATTCCAAACCGATGGTTGTGGGCCGAGAGTATTCCATCTCGTGGATGATTGGACTCATAGTATGTGGACATTCCAACCCGATGGTTGTGGGCCTGGGGTATTCCATCCTGATGGATGATTGTACCCATAGTATCTGTTATATATGTATTGTGTGCGGGCATTCCAACCCGATGGTTGTGGGCCGAGAGTATTCCATCCCGAGGATGATTGGACTCGTAGTAGGTGGGCATTCCAACCCGATTGTTGAGGGCCTGGGGTATTCCAACCCGATGGTTGATTGGATCCATAGTATGTTGGCATTCCAACCCGATGGTTAAAAGGCCTGAGGTATTCCATACCGATGGATGATTGAACCTATAGTATGCTGTTTGTTATTGTATGTGTATTGTTTTTTGTATGGGTATTTTGGGGGTAACTCACTAAACATTCGAGCTTACATTTATCGATTATTGTTTCAGGTACAACGGATGACCGCGGGAAGACGAAGGCGTGACCGTACACTTCCTCGATTTATGATCATGATTTCTGGGAACTCTAATATGAAACTATTTTGAAAGCACTTTGTAATAATTAATGGTTTTTAATTGGTTGAAAAAGTTTTAAATTGGCTTGAATTTTATGGGTGTTACAAGTTGGTATCAAAACCTTGGTTTGAGTGAATTGGAGGCACACTCCTGTGAATCCAGTCACAAATCAACAAAAAGATTTTCAAAACAATTTTCAAATGGATTTCAAAATAATAAAGGAGGGTGCAAGTGTACGATTAGTCGGATCCAGTATGTAGACCCCAAAGTACCATGCAATTATTTGATTATGTGATATGTTAGAACAACATGCTAGTACTAAGCTAGGGATCTTCAAGAATTGCCTTATAGAATTGCTTGATTGTATGATGCCTAATAGCCTAGGGTTTTCCTTATACGAAATTGAGATCATTATTGTAGTTGCTTAGTGTATGCATCACGATCGTATATAATTAAGATCTTATAGCCTGAGAATGTTTGATTTGGCCTTATTTCCCATTCTTGTTTGATGAAGGGCTTTGGGTAGGATCAGGTATTTGAAAGTCTATGGGGGTCTAGCGTTATGTATGGCTAGCATACACTAGTGTTGCAGGGTTGGTGGAAGTTTCATGGATGGGTGGGTTGTGTGAGGCCGATAGGTCAGTTTGAGATAGTTAGCCTTCCTCTAGGAGTGAGGATTGAGCGACCACCATGTATGTGTATATTGTTAGGGTGTTGTGGTGATAATTGAGAAAAATATGGGTTGGTGTGGAAGGTAGTATAGGCACGTACTACTGAAAGCACAGGACCCATACGCATAGCATGGAAGTCACAACCCCTAGGGTTTAGATGAGAGTTGGTTCCCTGTTATTTATGAGAAAAATCTGATATATTCCTGGTACATTTTCAGTATGGTGGTTACGAGGCGTTTTGTGACTGGATTCGGATCGGGGTTTGGGCAGGGCGATCAGGAGGCCTCAATAGCATCTGATATTATCGGCCAGCATTGACAGAGGATCGTATCTGGGAGATCATCCGCAAGGAGGTGGTCGATATTGTCCGGGGTCAGATTCCAGAGATGTTTGGGTCTATTAAGACCGCTATGATGGAGTATTTTGATGACAGATATGTAGACCTTGCTGAGCCGGCTACCGCAACAGCTACAATGGTTGTAACAACGGCAGGGGATGAGCTAGCCGAGCTTTTCAGTACAAGGACTTCAATAACACGAAGCTCCCTGCATCTGATGGTACTCAGGATCCGATCGTATCCATGAGGTGGCTATCCGACGTGGAAGGATGTTCCTTCACGTGTTCATGTCCTGCTGACCAGAAGGTCGGGTGTGCTCTGAACCTGCTGAGGTCCGGAGCAAAGGATTGGTGGAGGTTGATTACTGGGTCATATTCGGATGAGTAGCACGTTGTGATTACTTGGGATCGATTTCGGGATATGTTCCGTACCTGTTACGTCCCGCGGGTTGAGCGGGAGACACTAGCGTAGGAGTTCTTGGATCTGCGACAGGATTCAGAGTTGGTGGTGGAGATCACCCGCATGTTTACTGAGATGGCGATGTTTTGCCTTGAGTTTGCTTCGGAGTAGACTCAAATGACCCGATATCTGATAATGCTCAAGACGGACATCAGACAGTTCATTTCCACGCATAGATCTGATACCTTGCCAGAGTTACAGGAGGCAACCAGGCGGCGTGAGTTGGAGATTGAGCTTCATTTGAGGGACCATAGATAGGTCCCGACGCAGTCACAGCCTGCGTCGAAGCGATTTAGGATCGCTGACTACAGACAGGAGAGTCAGAGGGGTCTTACTTATGGAAAGTGAGGCAAGGTACATGATGGGGCTTGCCGATCTTCTTAAGGATGCCACAAGTGTGGCAAGAAGGGTCACATCGCAAAGGATTATAGGCAACAGACTCCAGGGGCTGGTGTCAGACTTTGTTACCATTACGAGCAGTGTGACATCCATAAAATCGTGGCCAGAAAAGACTGATTTGTTTATGCTTTGTCTTAAAATCAGAGTAATCTTTTAAAGAAAATTGTTGCGGAATTTATTCCCAAAACAAAATTTAATAAGAATTTCTTAAAGAAATGTATTTTTATTATATAACAAAATCTCGGGATGTCATGTTTTGATACATACCAAAAGCATAAACAAGGAAAAATAGACCTTACAACATTTATTTATAACTACTGGTTTATAATCCAAAATCTCTCGTCTTGTCAACCAACTTATGCTCTTGTGCCACTACCTGTGATACACAGAAAATTGAGTGGGTCAGGCTTGGGAGACTGGTGAGCATATAGGGTTTTCAATCTACAAATAATAAATTTATTATGTTTAAACATTAAACAATCAACCAAATTTCTCATCCCCGTTATTTTCTTTATTGTTAAAGATCTTAAGAATCATCTACCCTTTACTCATCCTAAGGGTTATCCTAAGGAATAGGCACAAAGTCCATCTGTGCCTATGTCGCAGCTGCCTATGTTAGTTATTAGGGGCAGCTGCCAATAACATCATTTATTCTCTATTGGTATAGTTGCCAATATCATTTATTAGGCGCTGCTGCCAATGTTATTTATTAGGCACAACTGCCAATAACATCTATATCATCTTTCATCCCTCATTCTTTATCTACCCATGTTTTACCCAACATATGTGTAGATATAAAATACATATATAGTTTAAAATTTGTATAAAACATTCATTCAATATCTATCTCAAGTAAACAAACAAAGTATAAAAACATAACACATATTTCATAGCAAATACTTCATATCTATGTGTTAGAAGAAAGTAACTACACACTCACTTGATTAGACGATGCTCGGACAACACTACGGCTCTTAAAGTAGAAGTTCTTCTATGAAACCAGGATATCTTCACGAACCGGGCTTATCGCGGGCAGAGCTTCGGCTTGAAAACTCTTTTCTCCTAGGGATCTTTAGAGCGTTGGGACTTGCTTTGGATGTCGGGATGATACCGGGGCTTCGGGGGTACTTCAAGACAGCTAGAGAGCGTATCGGGAGTGAGAGAGGGGGAGTTAGCAACCATGGCCGGCTGCCCTTCAACTTCTATTTATAGGGCTGAAATTCTATGCTCATGTCGTGAGCCACTAATGCTTACGTCATGAGCTCGAATATGTCATTGCATTCGTCATGGCCACTTGCCCTGGAAGACTTCCATCACCTGCTCACGTCGTGAACACTGTGCTCACGTTGTGAGCTTTGACAAAGGAGGAAGTTCGTGCCCCGAACTTCAGAAATTCATATCTTTCGCATACGAGCTCCGTTTCGATGTTCTTTATATCCACGCGTAGGTGAGATTATGCTCTACAACTCTCGTTTTGACTTCGTCTGCTAATTTTGAATTTAACTTTTATTATATTATTTTTAGTAGGACAGGACAGAAAAACTCCGATTCTTGTTTAGATTGTTTCGGCCAAATATCACTCGATCTCAATTTCGAGATTTGGGTTGTATACCGCTAAGTCGAAACTTTGAAAAATCATAACTTCCTCATACAAAGTCAGATTTAGACGTTTTTCTTATGCACCCTCTCAGTTTAACGTATTCTACAACTTTCATTTAGATCACTAAGGCTAAATATCGTTCTATCGTAAATTCACTATTTATGTCACAGAGTGTCGTACTGGTTCTGTCATGAAACTTCGGCAGGTCATAACTTCTTCGTTATAACTCGGATTTCAACATTCTTTATATATCCGACATCCTTGTCAAGAACACTACAACCTAGTTAATATTATTCATTCTAAATAATATTTTATCAAAAAGTCACTTTTGATGTTTATCGTCTCTAAATTGACCAGCCCGGATCTACGGGCGTTACAATTATCTCCCCCTTAGGATGATTACGTTCCAGAATCATCAACGAAAATAGGACTTGTATAATGATTCCACACATTATCTTTTCATCCTAGGTAATAATCGTAACTTCTATGTTTCTTCGAATGAGTATCTAACCCTTGGAATTCTTGAGCGTAGGCGATGCTCAATCTTGCACCTAATCTTCATACTATGTTGGACTTTTAATCGTAACCTACGAGTTACAAAATAAATCCTTATTGAGGACTCATTCTTCTTCTTAGGATTAGTACTTTCCTTTATCTATTGTAACAGACCGATGGGTCATGTTCTAATGATCTCTCATCATATGATGCAACGCTTAGACTCAAGTCTCTTAGAGTCAAATTCTAGAATGAAATATAGCTTCCTTTTATATTTTAATGTGATATAATCAAAAATTTTACATGTAGCATTTCTAGCTACAAGCTTCCGCAACAACGAGCGCGATACCATCGATCACATTGATTTTAATCTTCTGACTTAAGTCAAATGTTACATCAAACTTGGTTCTATGAACCACGTAACAAACTCATAGTAGTCAGACTCAATTTGATATGACCACTAGGGTCGGAATAACAATCATCTCATTAGTCATTACCAAAACGATGGTAATGACGTACTTGAATAAAACGAGACCAATCACTAGCTTCTTGGTAACCATGTGACCTTCCCTGATCTAAGTGTGAGTCATGTGCTTCCAGTAGTATAGGCCTCTACTACCATTCACGCCTACTCATACTCGTCCCAAGTATTGTCCCGCAGTCAATCCGATTCACCATATAACACATCAGATAACAAAACTAGGGTTTATATTTATTATTATTATTATTATTATTATTATTATTATTATTATTATTATTATTATTATTATTTTTGAAACGATTACATCGAGGTTCAAGTTCACCCTATACTATGCCTCTAATAGGCTACACCACATGTTACTATTCACATTGTTACTTCATAACTCGATCTTTGGATATAAAATCCTTATTCCTGATCCCTTGCATCGTCACTTGCTTCATTAAGGATCATTGGGAATGCTCTTGCCTTTGGCTTTGGCGGCGCATTTTGCTTTGTAGCTCCTTTCCTCTTTAAGGATTCTTGCTTGAAGTGCCCTTCCTCACTACATTCGTAACATACCATTTTGTTGAATGTAAATTCATTGGCGTAATGCCCATGCTATCCACACTTGAAACATGTAACCTCCTCGCCACATTTTCCCAAGTGTTTCTTCTTGCACTTATCACACTATCTTGCGTCATCTCCTCCTCCTTCTCTAAACTTTGAAATTTTTCTTTCCTTATTAGAACCCGAAGTTCCTTCAAACTTTATTTTCTTGCCAACTTCAACCTTGCTGGCGGCTCTTCCCTTATCTTCGACAAACTTGGCAGCCCAACTAGCTGCCTCCAGAGTAGGTGCCTGACGTACTAGCACCGCATACTCCCATGGGAGTCCCTTTGCATACCGATCAACCTTTGTCAGCTCGTCTGGGACGATACGCAAGGCAAACTCCATTTTGTCGGTGAAGGAATTGGTGTCATCATCGACTGACGTGCTGCCTTTTGTCAATGTTAGAAACTTGTTTTCCAACTCTAGCAGATTTTGGGCCGAGCAGAACTTGCGCTTGAATTGCACCAAGAACTCTGCCCAAGTCAGAAGCAGTGGCTCAATAGGGCTTAGGGTCTTCCCCAGAGTGTTCCTCCAATGAACAACACCACCTCTGAACCGACGTACTGCGAACGTGGTCTGCAACTTGCCTTTGCAACCACACGTCATGAAGGCCTGCTCCATTTCTGAGATCTAATCCATAACTCTGATCAGGTCCTCTTTTCTAGTGAAGGTCGATGGTTTGAATTCAAAAATTCTTTGTACTTGCATCCAAGTCCATCAATTCATCCATCTTGGTTGTTTTGTCTAACCAACGGTGGGTTGGCTTGACCAACAATCCCACTGAAGTTACCTTCTTCTGAATGCCCTTCATTCAACTCAGGTTGTTCAATCGGCATTGAAAGTTCTTCATAATTCTACCAAAGCATACGTCTCGTTTCTTCCATCTGACGATCCAACATCGTTTGAATAATCAGTTGTACCCCAACCATTGTTATTGGTTCAGGTGTTGCTGCTGAAACAACCACTTGTTCAATCACAGGTGGTTGATTCCAGTTTTCGTTCACGTTTCCAACTCCACTTATGGTTCTTACCATTTTTGATCTACACACCGAATAAGGTGAATTTAGATCCTCAATCACAATAGATAATTAAATCATCCTTATCACTCCGAAACGTTTACATGCTAGTTCTAATACCTACGCTTACAATCCTAAACACATGAGGTTTCCAGATCCGGTTGGCAACAAACCATAGATCCAAACAAATAATAACATATATGGAAAACATATAGCATTTAGCACATAAAAGCATTTTAGGCAACTTTCCTAAAATAAATTGGTGCTCGTGTCTAAAATATGATAGACACTCATCTCATAATCTTCACTTAGCATTCTAAGTTTAAGTCTAGAAATCCTACAAATTCCTAGTTCGCTTAAACTAATGCTCTGATACCAACTGTGACATCCCCAAAATCGCGGCCAGAAAAGACCGATTTGTTTTAAAACCAGAGTAATCTTTTAAGGAAAACTGTTGCGGAATTTGTTCCCAAAACAAAATATGATAATAATTTATCAAAGCATTTCTTAAATAAATGTATTTTTATTATATAACAAAATCTCGGGATGTCATGTTCTAATACAGACCAAAAGCATAAACAGCGCAAAATAGACCTTACAACAGTTATTTATAACTATTGGTCTATAATCCAAAATCTATCGTCTTGTCAACCAACTTATGCTCTTGTGCCACTACCTGTGATACAAAGAAAACTGAGTGGGTCAGGCTTGGGAGACTGGTGAGCATATAGGGTTTTCAATCCACAAATAATAAATTTATTATGTTTAAACATTAAACAATCAACCAAATTTCCCATCCCCATTATTTTCTTTATTCTTAAAGATCTTAAGAATCATCTACCCTTTACTCATTCATTCCTAAGGGTTATCCTAAGGAATATGCACAAAGTCCATCTGTACCTATGCTGCAGCTGCCTATGTTAGTTATTAGGCGCAGCTGCCAATAACATCATTTATTCTGTATTGGTATAGTTGCTAATATCATTTATTAGGCGCTGCTTCCAATGTTATTTATTAGGCGCAACTGCCAATAACATCCATATCATCTTTCATCCATCATTCTTTATCTACCCATGTTTTACCCAACATATGTGTAGATATAAAATACATATACAGTTTAAAACTTGTATAAAACATTCATTCAATATCTATCTCAAGTAAACAAACAACGTATAAACACATAACACATATTTCATAGAAAATACTTCATATCTATGTGTTAGAAGAAAGTAACTACACACTCACTTGATTAGATGATGCTCGGATAACACTACGGCTCTTAAAGTAGAAGTTCTTCTATGAAACCAGGATATCTTCACGAACCGGACTTATCGCGGGCAGAGCTTCGGCTTGAAAACTCTTTTCTCCTAGGGATCTTCGGAGCGTTGGGACTTGCTTCGGATGTCGGGATGATACCGGGGCTTCGAGGGTACTTCAAGAGAGCTAGAGAGCGTATCGGGAGTGAGAGAGGGGGGAAATAGCAACCATGGTCGGCTGCCCTTCAACTTCTATTTATAGGGTTGAAATTCTATGCTCACGTTGTGAGCCACTAATTCTCACGTCGTGAGCTCGAATATGTCATTGCATTTGTCATGGCCACTTGCCCTGGAAGACGTCCATCACCTGCTCACGTCGTGAACATTGTGCTCACGTTGTGAGCTCTGATACAGGTGGAAGTTCGTGCCCCGAACTTCAAAAATTCATATCTTTCGCATACGAGCTCCGTTTCGACGTTCTTTATATCCACGCATAGGTGGGATTATGGTCTACAATTCTCGTTTAGACTCCGTCTGTTAATTTTGAATTTAACTTTTATTATATTATTTTTAGTAGGTCGGGACAGGAAAACTCCGTTAGAAATTCATAACTTCTTCATACGACGTCCGTTTTCGTCTGACTTTTCACAGTTGCACTACTATTGACGAGATCTTCGATTCTCATTTAGATTGTTTCGACCAAATATCACTCGATCTCAATTTCGAGATTTGGGCTGCATACCGCTAAGTCGAAACTTAGAAAAATCATAACTTCCTCATACGAAGTCAGATTTAGACGTTCTTTTTATGCATGCTCTCGGTTTAATGTATTCTATGAATTTCATTTAGATTACTAAGGCTAAATATCGATCTATCATAAATTCACTATTTACGTCACACGGTGTCGTACCGGTTCTGTCACGAAACTTCGACAGGTCATAACTTTGTCGTTATAACTCGGATTTCGGCATTCTTTATATATCTGGAATCCTTGTCACGACCACTACAACCTAGTTAAGATTATTCATTCTAAATAATCTTTTTTTTTATCAAAAATTGACTTTTGATGCTTATCATCTCTAAATTGACTAGCCCGGATCTACGGGCGTTACAAGCAGGTGGGCCATATGAATGCCCATTGTCCCCTACTAGCTGCCAGGCCAGCGCAGGCCCCAGAACCAGCTACCTTGAGGATTAATGGTGGGGGTCAGGGTAGAGCAAAGCCTCGGAAGGCTCAGGGACGCGCCTCCCAACTTACAGCCGAGGAGGCCATGATAGTACCTAATGTGGCGACTGATATGTCTTTTCTCTTATCTATTTGTTTATGATTGTATTATGAGCTTTCGTTTTTTTTCTGCATGAGTTATTAGGACATAAGAGATGCTAGGGAGAATTTATTGTCAGGGGATTGTAGATGGTTAGGATTCGAAGATGCATTCAAGGATAAGAGATAGGAGAGAGAATCAGTAGTCTAGGACGAGCAGTTGTAATTCAAAAATTCAGAGGTCTTCAGCGGGAATTCAGATTCTCTTGAAGTTCGGTTACTTTATATCGGGAGGATTGTCTTGCGTGGATTAACACTCTAAAGTTAAGAATGGTAATACTCGGTTGGGATGGTTAAGTCGCGTATCAGCTTCGCCACCAGTGGGTAGTGGTTAGTGTTATAAGTGGGGGAGAACTGGCTATCTAGGGAGGGGCACCCAGACGGGTTTAGGATTTTGGTCAACCGACCCAGGGTGGCCCGGATAGACTGAAGGCCCTGCAAGGCGGACCAATCAGGCCGAAGGCCTCGAAGAACGGTCCCGACAAGCTGTAGGCCCAGTCAGGGCGGACCAGACATGCTGAAGGTTCAGAGAGTGGGCCAAATAGGCTGAAGGCCCAGTGAGGGTGGTTCAGTCATGATGAAGACTCCGTATGGATTATGTTAGTTCAGTGAGCAGGTGTTGAGTGTGCACTATGTTACAACAATCAGGATGTCCATTTCCTAATATTGAGTCGGTCACTGGGTGATAATAGTTTGGCAAATCGTATATTATGCACTGGTTGGTTACCTTTTATAGAATGCCCTTAAAGACTGTCAGTGGTTATATAGAAGTGCCTTGAAATTTGTAGGCAACAATTTATTTTATAAGTGGATAGTGTAGGGTGAGGTTTAAGTACTGTGGTGCTTGTTTGATGTTGTGAAGGGCAGTTATTAGGCCTTCTTAGGCAATGGAGGAGGTGAGTATCTTCAGGCCGGGGTGTTGGACAACTGAAGTGACAAAAACAGTGTCGATCGGTTATCAGAAGCATTTCAGTCATGAGCCGAGGGCCGGAGAGGGCATACCAGACTTATGTTGTGGGCTCAGAGGCAATCCAGATCTATGTTGAGGACCATGTAAGGGTATTCCAGTCATAGGCTGTGGGCATAGAAATTGTGATGGTTAGGCCTCTTGTTGGAGCACGTTCGGAATGGATGTATTGTTGAGGTTTGGGTGAGTTGTACTCAGTTGTGACGAATAAGAGGATTCTGGATGAGACACAAGGATAGATCTTTGGATCTCAAGTTATGGGTTTAGACCTAGGTTATGTATTCAGTGGTATTCCAAACTAGGGTATTCCATCCTAAGGATGATCGGACCCTATGATTGACTGGACCTGACATGTTTGGTATTCCAACCCGAGGGTTGATTGGGCCAAACATATGTGTGATACGAGGGTATTCCATCCTAGGGATAACTGGACCTATCGTAAGCATGCCTGGTATTCCAATGCGAGGCTGATTGGGCCAGGTATGAGTGTTCAGGCTTGTTAGCTGGTTGTTTATGTGTGTTGTTTCGGGAGCTGAAGGACGTATTATCTTGTCAGCACGGAAAGGGGTTCGCTTCAGGAAGGGGAAAAGCTGAGTCCCCGATTCTTCGAGCCATCAGGATTATTGCTAGAATTGGCAAAGTAGCAGATAGATTAGGCCTTTTGGAGGAGCTTAGCCGGATTATGGCGATCTTCATCGTTCGCAAGTTGTGAAAGTGCGTGTAGAACGGGAATGTTGTGGTATCATTGGGTGATACTCAGGTTGATGCCTACCAAAATTAAGTAGAGATACAGGTTGTTATCTTGGAAAGGAAAGGCAAGAGTCTTGCACAAAGAAGAGTTACTTTGGCAAAGGTACAATAGCAGCGCCTGGAGGGATTTGAGTTGACTGGGAAGCCGGAGGCTGCACTGTGAAGGGATTATCTGAGTTTGTGCACCGCAGCAGGCTTCGAGGACGAAGCCTAGTTTAAGTGGGGGAGAGTTGTGACATTCCGATTTCTCAATTTCAGTTTAAAGCTCCGAGAGTAAAGTTTTAAAGGCGACTCAATGAGTTGATAGGCTAACTCGTTGAGTAGAGACCAAATCAGTCGCGTGGGTTTTAGACCCTACTCGACGAGTTAGAGGACCCGACTCGACGAGTAAGTGCAGGAAAGTGAAAACCCTAAATTTTAGGGTTTGCACCCTATTTAAAGGTCCTTAACTTCCCTCCTCAGCCTCTCTTGTCACCTTCACGTCTAGAGAAACCCTAATAGCTAGCTAGCCTCCATTTTTGAGTGCGTGAGACCAAAAGAGAGTGCATTGGAGCATTTCTTGAGGAGTTAAGAGCTTGGAACAAGGAAGAGCTTATAGATCCAACCTTTCCAGTGTTGTAGCAACAAGATTGAGGTATAACGCTACCACGTTTACATTTCATTGCTTAGATCTCCATTTTAGTAAAAGAAATGGTCATTTCTAGGGCAAGGTGGGGTCACAATCGGGTTTGAGCTTGTCACAAGGGCATAGTTTCGTATCTTGACTTCCTAAGGCCCTATGGACATCAAGCATCAAGCTTTATGAAGCTTTATCCCTCCTCCATGCCTAAAACCTTCTCTTGATACTATTTGTGAGCGTTTTAGCTTTATAGAACCTTGCATGCACATAAAATTAGCAACTTTACGTGATAACAACACCCTAGGAGCATAGATCTACTATTTGGAGCCTTGGAGTAGCTTAAAATTGTCTGAATGAGTGATGGACTGAATGGGACTGGACGAGTTGCCTGGTCAACTCGACGAGTTGGTTGAAGATGGCTCGTAATTAGTTTTGCATGGACTCTGCGAGTCAGTAAGAAGACTCGACGAGTCAGTTAGGGTTCTTACTGACATTTGGACATGCATGAACTTGTCGAGTTGCAGGGAGATTGGATTAGTCAACGGGGGATTTCACGACTTCTCGAGTTCAGAAAGGACTCGATGAGTCGTTGAACTGCACTCGACGAGTTGGGTCAACATGGACTGTTGACCTTGACCATTGATTTGGACTTCGAACAAGGGTTGACTAGTTGACTTCTGGGGTATTTTGGTAAAATTGGAAATTTATGAATATGGTCATATGGTAAATATAGGCGGTGGAGCACGTGGCAGTGATTTAAGAGTTTGAGTTTATCACTTCACTATATGAGATTTTAGATAGATATCCTGGTTGATAGGATGGTTATGCTTAGTGACCTATAGTTTGGTCTGACTGTCTGTATATTGGTAGGAGATTACCTATTATATGTGCACATGATTGATTGGTAGTTGAGGGTATTCCATCCCAAGGATGATAGGACCATAGTATGTTGTCTCTATAGACTGTTATATGATTATCTGATATAGGTGCACATGTTAGATTGGTTATGGGCATTCCAACCTGATGGTTATGGGCCGAGTGTATTTCATCCCGAGGATGATTGGACTCATTGTGTGTGATTATCTGTTATATATGTATTGTGTGTGGGCATTCCCACCCGATGATTGTGGGCCGAGAGTATTCCATCTCGTGGATGATTGGACTCATAGTATGTGGGCATTCCAACCCGATGGTTGTGGGCCTGGGGTATTCCATCCTGATGGATGATTGGACCCATAGTATCTGTTATATATGTATTGTGTGCGGGCATTCCAACCCGATGGTTGTGGGCCGAGAGTATTCCATCCCGAGGATGATTGGACTCGTAGTAGGTGGGCATTCCAACCCGATTGTTGAGGGCCTGGGGTATTCTATCCCAATGGTTGATTGGATCCATAGTATGTTGGCATTCCAACCCGATGGTTGAGGGGCCTGGGGTATTCCATACCTATGGATGATTAGACCTATAGTATGTTGTTTGTTATTGTATGTGTATTGTTGTTTGCATGAGTATTTTGGGGGTAACTCACTAAACATTCGAGCTTACATTTATCGATTATTGTTTCAGGTACAACGGATGACCGCGGGAAGGCGAAGTCGTTACCGTACACTTCCTCGATTTATGATCATGATTTCTGGGAACTCTGATATGAAACTATTTTGAAAACACTTTGTAATAATTAATGGTTTTTAATTGGTTGAAAAAGTTTTAAATTGGCTTGAATTTTATGAGTGTTACAATTGTAACACCCGTGTTCCAGTATGGTTTAGTTTTTATTATCTAGGGCTAAAGATGGAGTTTTTAGGAAAACTTTATGCCACGATGTGACATTGAATAAGTTTCATGCATTTTCTTTTGAGCCTCCACGACGTAGCCAAGATTTGCCATGGCATGGTTGTTTTGGCTCAAGCCCATCATTCTTTTAGGGTTCCCATCATATTTAAACCTCTCTAAACCCATTTTAGGGTTCATTATCAGCCTCTAAGCCCTCTTTCACCTCAGAAAACCCTATCCTCTATCCCTTGTTTGATTCTTGAGCTTTTTGAAGCTTTCTTATCTTGGAGAAGAAGAAAAGAAGGAGAAGAAGGTTCTATATTGTTGGATTTTGCAAGGAAGCAACACCATCAACATTTCTCATTGTTTCTGGACCATTTGTAAGGATCTAAGTCTCTATCTTTTGATTTATTCTCTTAGATCTAGGTTGTTTTGGTCCCTTTTTGGTTCATTGAGTTGATTCGAGTGAATAAATGGAATAAAGTTGGCAACTTTATTGCTCCCTACCGTGTTGCAGAAATCGGCCTTGGCGGCCGATTAATCGCTTGGTGGCCTCGAACCGATTACGATTAAGGTGCTTGGCGGAAATTGGTTAAAATCGATAAAACTTGGGCTTGGCAGTCCTCGGCGGGAAATATTAAAAAAAAAATAATAATAATTTTCAAATATTACACCAAAATTTTAAATTTTTAGAATTTTAAGCTTTCAAATTTTAAAATATTATATTAAAATTTTTAAAAATTCAAAATTTTAAAATTTAAAATTTCAAATACTTAATTTTTTAGGAAATATTAATTTTTTTAAATAACTTTATAAATAATTTAGGGTCCCTGATTAATCGTCGATTAATCCTCGCCGAGTCTGATTAATCGCTTATCACCAGTCGAGCGTCGAACGATTTTTACAACCTAGCTCCCTAGTGTTCCTTGAGCATCATATCTTATGGATATAGAGTTTGGTTGTAATTTGTGAATATTGCATAAGTTTTAGGTCATTTATTGCCATTTGACCTAAGTTGAGTTAAGGACATGCATGGGAAATGGATGTCCACCAAGTAATCATTTTTATGGACCTTTGGTACCCGTTTTAGCTTCTGGAAGAGTTGAGGGTTAAGGGCTTTTTCGGATTAAGGGCTTAATGGTTAAGACATTATGGATTTTGGATTTATTTAGAGCTAGGGTTTGAGATCTTAATCTATTTGGGTGTCTTAATGGATCAAGTTGGAAACTTTATTCATTTAGATCATATTTTGGACTAGATATGAGCTTAAGAACTCTTGGAAGTGAGGAAGGCAACTTGATCCATAAAGCTGTTGGAAACCCAGTGCCCACGACGAGACTATAGGTTGCCATGACGTGGTGACTGGGAATTTCTCGTAAGTTGGTTGGGTGAAGGCCACGACATGGCGGTCAACTAAAGTCAACTTTGGCCATTGACTTTTGGTATGTGTTAACTTTTTGGAAGGTTTAGGGTTTGGCTTGTGTGGATTGGAAGGAGGTGTTTTGCACCCATCTTTTGGTAGGAGAGCAGTTAATTGTGGTCAACGCGGTTTTGAGCTGAGTGTTATTCGACTTTGTGATTTAGGTGAGTCTCCTCACAGTACTTATGAGTCGAAGGCACCAATGCCAACCCATTGGATTATATTGTAGTATGTGCTTGTAGTCTTTGTGACTCCTATTGTATGTGTATACATTTGTGCTTGTGTGCTATATGCATGTGGGGTGAAATAGTGTAACACCCGGGTTTTGGGGGCTAAGCATTTTTGTCAATGTAATAGTCTAGGTCAACTCTTGTAACTCTTTTTGAATTAATAAAGATGGAATATTTGAGTATTATGTGAATTATGTGTGTTTATGTGTTTATTATTTAATTATAAATGTATAATTAATAAAGAATAAAAATGAGCGTCAAAATTAAAGTGTGAGATAATCCCGATATCTCTACATAAAGTTGTAGAATATGTCTCAAGGTTTCCGTACATATAAAGAACGCCGAAATCCGAGTTATAACGAAGAAGTTATGACCCGTCAAAGTTTCACGACAGAACCGACACGATACCGGGAAGCGTGAATAGTGAATTTACGATAGAGCGAGATTTAGCCTTAGTGATCTAAACGAAATTCGTAGAATATGTTAAACTAAGAACATCGATACAAAGAATGCCCAAATCTGACTTCGTATGAAGAAGTTATGATTTTTCGAAGTTTCGGAATAGCAGTGTACAACCCGAAATTCGAATATTAGATCGAGCGGTTTTTAGCCGACACGACCTAAACGAAAATCGAAGATCTCATTGAGAGTAGCATAACGAGAAAAAGATGGGCGAAAACGAAAGTCGGATGAAGAAGTTATGAGGATTTAACGGACCAATCGTGTCCCGGCCCGTTAATAGTATAAAATTTAAAATCGAGCCAAAATTAGCCGACGGAGTCTAAACGAAAGTGGTAGAGTACGTTCCCACCTTCGCGTGGATATAAAGAACGTCAAAAACGGAGTTCGTATGAGAAAGTTACGAATTTTTAAAGTTGAAGCATGGATCTACGAAGTCTGTTGCGAGGTTGATGACGTGGCTGCATCTGGGCCGCCCATCGCTGATGAAGGAACGCGCTTCGGATCTTGACACGTCGCCCTTCGCATACACCCTGCGTCGGAAGTCTGTACGCCCCGCGTACCCTCGCCCTGATCTACTCTGAAGTGGCTAACAGCTGGAAGCTCGCTGGCGCTCTTATCCGATGGCTACGCCCCGCGTAGGTCCGAGGTACGCCCAGCGTACCGAGGCCTCGCAGGGCTATAAAAGGGGGCCGATGGTTCTTCATTTTTCACACCAAAATCACTTCTCTCTCTAACTTCTTTCTCTCTCTACAACCCCAAACCACCCCTAAGCCCTAGATAAAACCCCTAGCACCCTAGGGAAGCCCCGAGGCTCCCGGAGTCCCGAGAAAAAGGAGTTTTTCGGTTTCGAAACGCTGCTCCAATTAAGTCCTGGTTCTCGATAAAATTCGCTGTAAGTGTGCTACGCTTACGAAAATTTTAATATAGCTTTCAAATAATTATAGGAATGTTATTAGGTCCTTAAAATAATTATTTGAGCTATTATTATGAGTTATACCGAGTATTATTAACGCTTAATAATACTCGGACTAATTAATTTGTCGCGGTTATCGTTAAATTAAACCCTAGTGGTATCGTTAAACTAAACCCTAATAATACTCGGACTAATTAATTTGTCGTGGTTATCGTTAAACTAAACCCTAGTGGTATCGATACTAGGTTTTATCAAAGGAATATCATTTTGAGAGTATCGAAGCGCTGTCCGAGTGCTGAGTCACCACCGAATCAGGTGAGTGCATAGTTACTTTCAGCTTACACATAGATATGAAGTATTTTATATAAATTACGTGCTATGTGTGCATATTATCTGAATACTTGCTATCTATGATTGATGAACATTGTTATACATGTTTTCAATGATTTAAACTGTATATGTATTTTATATCTACGAAAATGTTGGGGTAAAACATGGGTAGATGTAATAGGTGATGTGTGATAAAATGATGAGAGGCCTCGATGTTGATGTTGTTGATTCTGTCATCTAGCGGAGTATGGATGACGACCACGGACTCTTCTAGACAGTCCAGTGGAACACTAGCAGGCTCACAACCTGTAGGTGTTTGTAAACGATGTGTTCACCGGTGTACTCCATCCCCCACATGGTTGCTTTTAGGACATTTATTGCTGAGGAATCCCCTTAGCAGTAGTGTCTGTCCCGATGATGATCCTTAGGCTAGGTCCCTTATGATAGGTGATTAGGGACGTAAAGTGAGGATAACGGGAACGGGTAATCGGGTTATTGTTGATCGATGAAATTAATAAACTTATTTATTGTGGGTTGAAAACCCTATGTGCTCACCAGGCTCCCAAGCCTGACCCACTCAGTTTTATGTATTACAGGTAGTGGCGCTTGAGCATAGATATGATGTTTGGACGAGGGATTACGGATATAGGCCTGTAGATATGAAATAATATAGTAAGGCTTATATTGTACTGTTTATGCTTTTGATCTGTACGAACATGACATCCCGAGTCTTTTAATGAAATACATTTCTACGGAAATGCTTTTGATAAATCTTTATCATATTTTGTTTTGGGACAAATTCCGCAACACTTTCATTTAAAATGTAACTCTGATTTTTAAACAAAGCATAAACAAACCGGTCTTTTCTGGCCGTGATTTTGGGGATGTCACAGGTGGTATCAGAGCATTAGTTTAAGCGAACTAGGAATTTGTAGGATTTCTAGACTTAAACTTAGAATACTAAGCGATGATTGTGAGGTGTGAGCACTAGCTTATTTTAGGAATTGTGCCTAAAATGCTTTTATGTGCTAAATGCTTTGTGCATGATATGTTGTTATTTGTTCGGATCTATGGTCTGTTGCCGACCGGATCTGGAAACCTTATGTGTTTAGGATTCTAAACGTACGACTACGATATTATAACTAGCATGTAAACGTTTCGGAGCGATAAGGACGATTTAAACGTCTATCCTAAATAAAGATCTAAATTCACCTTATTCGGTGTATAGATCAAGATGGCAAGGACCCGTAGCGGAAACGTGAACGCGAATGGAGGTAGGAACCAACCCCCAGTGGTTCAGCAAATACCTGTTGTTGAAGAAGTTGCACCTGAGCCAGTTACCATGGCTGGAGTTCAAGCCATGATTCAGGCTATGCTAGCTGAACAAAGGGAAGAAATGAGACGGATGCTCCACGAGAATAGGGACGAACCTACCATACATGTTGAATTGACGGAGCCAGTTCCCGAGCCATATGAGGAAGGGAACTATAGCCGCCAAGTGAGTCAAGTAGGGACTCAAGGTGAGCAAAGGGATGGCCCAGAAGGGAGAAACAACAAGGATGGGCGGATGTACAAAAATTTCTTGGGTGCGAAACCATCAAGTCTCTCAGGAAGCCCAAAGCCTGTTGAGATTATGGACTGGATCTCCAAGATGGAAATGGTGTTTGAGAGTTGCGATTGCAGCGAGAAGCAGAAGACTGTCTTCGCTGTAAGACAATTGAAAACTAGAGTCTTGAGCTGGTGGAAGCTATTGGCAGATACAATGCCACGAGGAGAAGCTCTGAAAATGTCATGGGATGAGTTCTTGGAACAACTGAAGGCGCAGTACTGTTCAGAGATAAACCTGATTGATCTGAACAATGAGTTCCAAAATTTGAAGAAGGGGAGAATGAGCATCGATGACTATGCTGCTGCATTTACGGAAAAGATGAAGTTGTTTCCATACATAGTGCCAACCGAACTTTCCAAAATTGAGAAATTCGCAAACGGACTGCCGGCTGACTTTGGCCCAACAGTCAATATGACAACCACTCTGAAATCAGTTGTTCGAGCAGCTAAGAACTTGGAGACCCAAAAAAAGGAAAGAGGTCTGGAAAGGGCTGAGGTTGGTGAGAAACGAAAGTTCGATGGATCCTCGAAGTCCAACAAGAAGAGTAGATTCTCGAAGTTTGGTTTGAGAGGAGGAGGATCAGAAGCGAAGTGGTGTGACAAGTGCAAGAAAAAGCACTCTGGGAAGTGTGATGGAGGGGTCACTTGTTACAAATGCGGAAAGCCTGGGCACTATGCCAATGAATGCACCCTTAACCAGAAGGCCTGTTATGGGTGTAATGAAGAAGGGCACATTTTGAAGGACTGCCCGAAGAAGAAGGAGGCAGGAAGACCCAACATACCACCGAAGCCGAAGGCGAGAGCCTTCCAGATGACGCTCGAGGCTGCAAAGGAGGCAGCAGACGTCGCTTCAGGTACCTTTCTTGTAAATGGTTTGCCTGCAAATATACTATTTGATTCCGGGGCCAACTAATCCTTTGTGTCGCATAAATTTGGTGGGAAATTAGCATTGCCTGTAGAAAAAATAGATAATGCCCTGATTGTAGAAGTTGCCAGTGGCAAATTCGTACCTGTTAGTAATCGTATTAGGAACATCGTCATTGACCTAAACGGAAACGAATTCCACGAAGAGCTATTACCCATAGAGTTAAACGGTTTCGACATTGTTTTGGGTATGGATTGGCTTAGCGCCAACGATGCTGAGATTCAATGCCGAAAGAAGATAGTAAGGGTGAACCCACCCGGAAAGGAATCATTTATGGTGTACGGGGACAAACGCAAAGTGAATTCTGGAATCATCTCCCTGATGAAAGCCAGGAAATGTTTGTCCAAAGGATGTGCACCGTACTTGGCATTCGTAATCGATGCTAAGAAAGAAAAGAAAGAGGTGCAGAATATACCGGTTGTGTGTGATTATCCGGAAGTCTTTCCCGAAGATCTTCCCGGATTACCACCTGATAGACAAGTGGAGTTTCGTATAGACTTGTTACCAGGAACGACACCGATAGCAAAAGCACCTTACCGATTAGCACCGACAAAGATGAAGGAGCTCATGACGCAACTTCAGGAGTTGTTGGACAACGGTTTCATTCGACCTATTTCATCACCCTGGGGAGCTCCGGTGTTATTCGTGAAGAAGAAGGACGGAAGTATGAGAATGTGTATAGACTACCGAGAGCTAAATAAGGCAACGATGAAGAACAAGTATCCATTGCCGAGGATTGATGACCTATTCGATCAGCTGCAAGGTTCGAGCTACTTCTCAAAGATCGATCTTAGGTCAAGATATCATCAGCTGAAGGTGAGAGAGCAGGATATTGAGAAGACTGCATTCAGAATGAGATATGGACATTATGAGTTATTGGTTATGTCATTTGGGCTAACCAATGCTCCTGCAGCATTCATGGATTTAATGAACAGGGTTTGTAAACCATTCCTCGATAAATCCGTAATAGTGTTCATCGACGACATTCTCATCTACTCGAAAAGCCAAGAGGAGCATGGCAAGCATCTACGGGAAGTATTAGAAGTGTTGAAGAAGGAGAAGCTTTTTGCAAAGTTCTCCAAATGCGATTTTTGGATACGGGAAGTCCAATTCTTGGGTCATGTTGTTAACCAAGAGGGAATAATGGTTGACCTCGCAAAGATCGAGGCTGTAATGAAGTGGGAACGTCCGAAGAGTCCCACGGAGATTCGAAGCTTTCTAGGATTAGCCGGATATTATCGACGATTTATCCAAGGCTTTTCTTCGATAGCTGCTCCATTAACAGCTTTGACTCATAAAGGAGCTACGTATACGTGGAGTGAGAAGCACGATGAGGCATTCGAGAAGCTAAAGAAGAAGTTATGTGAAGCACCGATACTTTCTCTACCCGATGGAGTTGAAGACTTTGTGGTTTATAGTGATGCATCTGAAGTCGGGTTGGGTTGTGTTCTGACCCAAAGAGAAAAGGTGATAGCATACGCATCTCGACAATTGAAAGAGCACGAAAAGAACTACCCCACTCATGATCTGGAGTTGGCAGCGGTAGTATTTGCCTTAAAGATATGGAGGCATTACCTCTACGGCACGAAGTGCAAGCTCTTCACTGATCATAAGAGTCTCCAGTATCTCTTTAATCAGAAGGAGTTGAACATGAGGAAACGACGTTGGCTAGAACTTCTCAAGGACTACGACTGTGAGATACTTTACCACCCAGGTAAAGCAAATATTGTTGCTGATGCTCTCAGTCGGAAAGTCAATCTTGAAAGGAAAAGGCCAAGAGCGTTAAGAATTGAAGTCGTCTCGACTATTGTGGAAAGTATCAGGAAAGCTCAAGAAGAAGCTTTAGAGAAGAATGACCGAAAGGAAAAACGTTTGGGAAAAACGTTAGTGTTCGGTACAAACAGTCGAGGACTGAAGGTATTCCAAGATCGAATTTGGGTACCTAAGACAGGAGGAATAAGAGATATTCTGATGGAAGAAGCACACAAGACCATGTACTCAATTCATCCCGGTAGCACTAAAATGTATAGGGACCTAAAACCCTACTACTGGTGGCCGACGATGAAGCTCGATGTTGCGAAGTATGTGGCCAAGTGCGTGACATGTGTGAGGGTTAAGGCACAACATCAAAAACCGTATGGGAGTTTAGAACCTTTACCTGTACCCATGGGTAAATGGGAAGACATCACCATGGATTTTGTGACTAAACTGCCCAGAACGAAGAACGGACACGACATGATTTGGGTAGTCGTGGATCGTTTCACCAAGAGTGCACACTTCATAGCAGCCAACGAGAAGTGGTCTATGGATAAGCTCGCAAATGCTTACGTGAAGGAAATTGTAAGACTTCACGGTGTCGCTCTTACGATTGTATCAGATCCTGATAGTCGCTTCACGTCGAGGTTTTGGAGGAGTCTACAAGAGGAGTTGGGTACAAAGTTGTGTTTGAGTACTGCTTACCATCCGCAAACCGATGGTCAGAGCGAAAGAACAATTCAAACACTGGAAGATATGCTGAGAGCATGTACCCTCGAATTCCAAGGGAATTGGGACGAGCACTTACCTCTGGTAGAATTTTCCTACAACAATAGTTTTCACTCGAGCATCAAGATGGCACCTTATCAAGCCTTATATGGACAAAAGTGTCGCACGCCGTCTTGTTGGCTTGAATCCGGAGAGAAGCAGTTTATGGGCCCCGAGATAGTCCATGAGACTGCTAAGAAGTTGAAGGTGATTAGGGAAAGAATGTTAGCAGCTCAGGATCGTCAGAAGAGCTATGCTGACAAGAAAAGACGACCGATAACCTTCGAAGTTGGGGATTCCGTTTTGCTTAAAGTCTCACCGTGGAAGGGACTTATACGATTTGGGAAACGAGGAAAGTTGAGTCCAAGGTTTATTGGACCGTTCAAAGTTCTTCAGAAGATTGGGAACCAAGCTTACAAGCTGGAATTGCCCGAAGAACTCAATGGTATTCATAACACCTTCCATGTGTGTTATTTGAGGAAATTCATAGGAGATGTTCCCGACATAATTCCAATCACAGAGTTAAGGATGGATGAGAATAAGAGGCTGATCGAAGAGCCTGAGGCAATTGTTGACCATAAGACTAAGAAGTTACGACGCAAGATGGTCGACTTAGTGCTAGTCCGATGGAAACATTCGAATGGGCCGAATCTCACTTGGGAAACAGAGGATGACATGATGAGTCGCTATCCACATCTGTTTGTTGATGCATGATTCCGGGACGGAATCATCCTAACGGGGAGAGAATTGTAACGCCCGAGTTTCGGGGGCTAAACATTTTTGTCAATGTAATAGTCTAGGTCAACTCTTGTAACTCTTTTTGAATTAATGAAGATGGAATATTTGATTATTATGTGAATTATGTGTGTTTATGTGTTTATTATTTAATTATAAATGTATAATTAATAAAGAATAAAAATGAGCGTCAAAATTAAAGTGTGAGATAATCCCGATATATCTACATAAAGTTGTAGAATATGTCTCAAGGTTTCCGTACATATAAAGAACGCCGAAATCCGAGTTATAACGAAGAAGTTATGACCCGTCAAAGTTTCACGACAGAACCGACACGATACCGGGAAGCGTGAATAGTGAATTTACGATATAGCGAGATTTAGCCTTAGTGATCTAAACGAAAGTCGTAGAATATGTTAAACTAAGAACATCGATAAAAAGAACGCCCAAATCTGACTTCGTATGAAGAAGTTACGATTTTTCGAAGTTTCGGAATAGCAGTGTACAGCCCGAAATTCGAATATTAGATCGAGCGGTTTTTAGCCGACACGACCTAAACGGAAATCAAAGATCTCGTTGAGAGTAGCGTAACGAGAAAAATATGGGCGAAAACGGATGTCGAATGAAGAAGTTATGAGGATTTAACGGACCAATCGTGTCCCGACCCGTTAATAATATAAAATTTAAAATCGAGCCAAAATTAGCCGACGGAGTCTAAACGCAAGTGGTAGAGTACGTTCCCACACGTCGCCCTTCGCATACGCCCCGCGTCCGAAGTCTGTACGCCCCGCGTACCCTCGCCCTGATCTACTCCGAAGTGGCTAACAGCTGGAAGCTCGCTGGCGCTCTTATCCGATGGCTACGCCCCGCGTAGGTCCGAGGTACGCCCAGCGTACCGAGGCCTCGCAGGGCTATAAAAGGGGGCCGATGGTTCTTCATTTTTCACACCAAAATCACTTCTCTCTCTAACTTCTTTCTCTCTCTACAACCCCAAACCACCCCTAAGCCCTAGATAAAACCCCTAGCACCCTAGGGAAGCCCCGAGCCTCCCGGAGTCCCGAGAAAAAGGAGTTTTTCGGTTTCGAAACGCTGCTCCAATTAAGTCCTGGTTCTCGATAAAATTCGCTGTAAGTGTGCTACGCTTACGGAATTTTTAATATAGCTTTCAAATAATTATAGGAATGTTATTAGGTCCTTAAAATAATTATTTGGGCTATTATTATGAGTTATATCGAGTATTATTAACGCTTAATAATACTCGGACTAATTAATTTGTCGCGATTATCGTTAAACTAAACCCTAGTGGTATCGATACTAGGTTTTATCAAAGGAATATCATTTTGAGAGTATCGAAGCGCTGTCCGAGTGCTGAGTCACCACCGAATCAGGTGAGTGCATAGTTACTTTCAACTTACACATAGATATGAAGTATTTTATATAAATTCCGTGCTATGTGTGCATATTATCTGAATACTTGCTATCTATGCTTGATGAACATTGTTATACATGTTTTCAATGATTTAAACTGTATATGTATTTTATATCTACGAAAATGTTGGGGTAAAACATGGGTAGATGTAATAGGTGATGTGTGATAAAATGATGAGAGGCCTCGATGTTGATGTTGTTGATTCTGTCATCTAGCGGAGTATGGATGACGACCACGGACTCTTCTAGACAGTCCAGTGGAACACTAGCAGGCTCGCAACCTGTAGGTGTTTGTGAACGATGTGTTCACCGGTGTACTCCATCCCCCACATGGTTGCCTTTAGGACATTTATTGCTGAGGAATCCCCTTAGCAGTAGTGTCTGTCCCGATGATGATCCTTAGGCTAGGTCCCTTATGATAGGTGATTAGGGACGTAAAGTGAGGATAACGGGAACGGGTAATCGGGTTATTGTTGATCGATGAAATTAATAAACTTATTTATTGTGGGTTGAAAACCTTATGTGCTCACCAGGCTCCCAAGCCTGACCCACTCAGTTTTATGTATTACAGGTAGTGGCGCTTGAGCATAGATATGATGTTTGGACGAGGGATTACGGATATAGGCCTGTAGATATGAAATAATATAGTAAGGCTTATATTGTACTGTTTATGCTTTTGATCTGTACGAACATGACATCCCGAGTCTTTTAATGAAATACATTTCTACGGAAATGCTTTTGATAAATCTTTATCATATTTTGTTTTGGGACAAATTCCGCAACACTTTCATTTAAAATGTAACTCTGATTTTTAAACAAAGCATAAACAAACCGGTCTTTTCTGGCCGTGATTTTGGGGATGTCACAAATAGACCTAGTACAACCTTGTGCTGACATATGAGTTGAAATAGACTCGGGGGTGAAATAGACCCGATACAGCTTTGAGCTAACATATAAGTTGAAATAGACTCGGGGGTGAAATAAATGCGGTACAGCCTAAGCTTTGTGCTTACGGTTTATGTTTATGGTTTCAGGTACTTCCGGTTCGAAAGGGAAGGGTCCGACGTGATCGCAACGCATCCACCCATGTTTTCACAACTTTATGATTTTGGGATTGTACTCTGATAACTATTTTGCGGCATTACATTTATATTCAGCTTTAACACTTGATTTGGAGGTGGCACCCTGACATTTGGAAGACCAAGATAGCAAGTTGTTACCGAGAAACACACAGTAGCCAGAAGTAGAACCTCTCGTAGAAGGGCAACCAACCCAATCAACATCACAATAAGTAGTAAGATCTGAAGGTGAATGGGAGTATAGCTGAAGTAAGCTGTTGTGCCTCAGACACAATCCAAAACTCTCTTTAGAGCAGCCAAATGAGGTTCCTTAGGATCATGCATAAATAAACATAACTGTTGAACAACAATGACTGGATGGATATCCGAGGAAAATGCAAGGAGTGGTGTGAGGGGAAAGTTTGTGAGGAAAAGGAATATGAGGGTAACATAGGCAACCAAACACTCGTAAATGAGTATAGTTAGGGTTTTGGTTAAAAAGTTTGTGATAAGGGTTATCATTCTTTATAGAAGTGGAGGGAAGGATGTTGAGAATGTGAGTGGTAATATGAAGGGCTTCAACCCAATATGTGGGTGGAAGATGGGCGTAGAAAAGAAACATATGAATGGCATTATTGATGGTGCACAATTATCACATTGAAAAGATTGAGCATCACTTTTGAATTGCATTTGAATATATGAACGGAAATTAAGAAACTTAGAGAACACCTCAAATTTATTACGTAAAGGATAAACCCACAAGAAATGGCTAAAATCATCTAGAAAAATAACATAATATTTAATGTCACCGATACTCTCCATGAGGGAGGTCCAAACATCATAATGTATAGCTTGAAAAGGAAATAAAGAAGCAGAAGTAGATAATGAAAAAGGTAGGCGAACATGTTTGCCCAACTGACATGACTGACATAAGCTAGTGTTTTTATGATTCAAACAAGAAATAAAATTATTGGAAGCTAGATGTTTGAAAACTTGATGTCTTGGGCAACCAAATCATTGATGCCAAAGAGAAGGAGAAATAGTTGCAAGAGCTTGCGGATTGGAGGTGACGAGATAGAGGTCACCTGTGCTATCACACCTAAGGAGCGTTTTTTTGGTGCGGTAATCCTTCATAGAAAAACCAAAAGCATCAAATTCAATACTATAGTTGTTATCACGGGTAAAATGAAGAACATAAATTAAATTTTTTATAATATTGGGAGTGATGAGAATGTTTTTGAGAGTGAGAATACGATATGGGTTCGAGTTAGGAAGAATGGAATGACCAAAATTTTGAATAAGGATTTTAGAACCATCACAAACCAAAACATATGAGGGTGAAATGTTTTTTTCACTAATAAAATTAAGTATAGCTTCGTTGGAATGGAGGTGCGATGTAGCTCCAAAATCTATATACCATCCAGTAGAGTTAAGATCATTTAGGTGCATGGTATTGGACATTTGAGGCACCAATGTAGCTTGATCTGTATTTGAACTCGAGAACCAAGTCCATATAAGTGAGATTGGCTGCTCATGTGTGGTGTTGAAAGTCGCCTGATGGGTTGTTGGAGGAGCTATTCGCATATCAGAATGGGTTGAGGATGATGTTGGTCGTTGTTGCTATTATGAGTATGATGTCAGCAAGGTGTACCATCCGAAACCCTGACTGTGGTGGGGGGGGGGGGAGGGGGCATTAGGCTGATGTCTTTGTGAAAAGAAATTAGTTCCACGACATCCTCGATTGTTAGATCTTCCACCTTAATAATTACGTCCTTCGTTGCGTCCACCACAATAATTATTATTGCCACATATTTCACGAGATTGTTGATTAGCATTTGAATGTTCAGCAAAAAAAACTGTGGGAGAAGGTGATTTATCAAGATGTGTACTCGAAGTTGCTCTCTGTTGAAGTTGATTCATAGTTCGGTCTTCAAATGTAAGGATTGAACGAGTTTCCAAGAAAGTAGGAAACGGATTTCGATGACATATGATACTTGCAATATGATCAAACCTGAGTGAAGACCATTGACGGTGTAATTTACAAGATTCCTTACGGGGACAGGAGCTTCAATATTCTTGAGCAAGCCATCAAGATTCTTGATCCTAAAGCAGTAGACGATGACTATGGTATCCCCTTTGAGAAATATTACGTAATTCTTGGTCAAGTTGCATGGCTCTTGCATCCTTGTTGTCACGAAACAGGGTTTCCAGGGCCCTCAATAAATCAGCTGCTATTTGGTTCTTCTTGTGTATCGTATGGGTCAAAGATTGAGTCATAATGCCAAAGATCCATATCTTCACAAGGGCATCAACACGAGTCCATTCCTTTTTTTCAGATATGTCAGCAACTTTGTCATCTGGAGGATTGAAATGATCATTAACACCAAAAGCAACATAGTGGCTTTCAAACACATCACACCATGCATCGTATTTCATACATTCCAAATTAAGCCTAAATGGGATGTAAGCTTTGATGTTTATGATACCGTAGGGCTTATAAGAAGAGGAAGGAACAACAGTAGATGTCACCATGATAACGAGAGAGAGAGAGAGAGAGAGAGAGAAGCAGAACGAGATAAATGAGAGAAGGAAGACTGTCGACGACAAGAAGCCGACGATTAGGGGTGAGGGACGATTTTAGAGTTTTGACTCTGATACCATATAATCAGAATATTTTCCCCGTAAAACCTCCTCTCATTCAATAATGAATGTATATGGAAAACAATACAATAGGCCACATAGCAATCAGATGAGCCAATACAAACTATGGACAAATACAACGATAATAAAGCCTAACAAATAAATGGTTGAATTATGATATCTAAGTTATATAAAATTTTGTTATATGGTTAATATAAATATCTGTGTGACAGTATGTGAAATATAGAACGGCTCACATAGACTCTTGGTCAACAGTTTGTATTCTATTTGAAACGACTCAAAACAAATTATGTTATTATTCAACATATTTCAACGAACTAGTGTTTGATTTTGATGAAAACTTTAAAAGTTTTCAAGAAAAAATATGAAATAAACAAAATATCCTTTCAGGAATAATTTTATTTTAAATAAAAAGCTTCTAATCTAAAAAAAATTTCAAGTAGTTTTTCAAATATTTTTGCTTCTCTGTTTTTTAACTTTTTTTTTTGTATGTTTGTACTTTGAAAATATTCCAAGTAGTTTCCTGAAAATTTATACACAAAGAAAATCTATAAATTTAGATTTCAGTTTTTAATAGGGGTAACAATTCTCGATCTAACCTGAAATCCAATACGAACTCAACCCGAAAATAAACATGTTTGGATTGAGATTTCCAACCCACCAACCCGTAAAATATATATGATTTAAAAATATATTTAATATTTATTAATTAATTGGTATTTGATTGTACATTTCACTGTAGCCACTATGAAAAAAATGGAGTTATAGTCATAAATTTTGGGGAAAATGACTCTTGAGGGTAATTAACTTTTGCGTTTGTACTCATTTGGTCCCCTTTTTTTGTATTCAATATATCATCGAACTTGTTGTTGGTGTTTACCATAGCCCTTTTGACCGACTTTTGACCTGTGATAGCCGGTCAAAGGGTTATGGTGAACACAAACAACAAGTTCGATGGTATATTGAGTACAAAAAAAGGAAAGGGACCAAATGAGAACAAACGCAACAGTTGGTTACCCTCCTAATTCATTTTCCCTTTACTCATTTACAACAAATCCCACATCATCTCCTATTGATATTAATGAGATTCATTCTTGCTTATCTTCAAAACATAACCTACGAAAGGACATTATTCATACATGTACAACTTTGTAATGCACTTGAATATTTATTAGGGGAATCTTGACTAAGCAGGCGTATTTCATGACTACATTTACATTTCCAATCAAATGATTTATCGTATCATGGATTCTAGACAAGTCTACAAACGAGTGGATTCACAAGTGCTGTGATTTTTGAGTTTACTTAGCTTTAAGATCGAACTCATGGGATAAGATACAACATCAATATGTACAATATTATGGTGATGTGTCTACAAAAGCAGCATGATATTGTACATATTGATGTTGTATCTTATCCCATGAGTTCGATCTTAAAGCTAAATAAACTCAAAAATCACAGCACTTGTGATTCCACTCGTTTGTAGACTTGTCTAGAATCCCTGATACGATAAAGCATTTGATTGCAAATGTAAATGTAGTCATGAAATGCTCCTGCTTAGTCAAGATTCCCCTAATAAATATTCAAGTGCATTACAATGTTGTACATGCATGAATAATGTCCTTTCGTGAGTTATGTTTTGAAGAGAATCAATAATGAATCTCATAGTCATTAATTTCATTAGGAGATGACGTGGGATTTGCTGTAAATGAGTAAAGAGAAAATAAATCAGGAGGGTAACTAACTGTTGCATTTGTTCTCATTTGGTCCCTTTCCTTTTTTTTGTACTCAATATACCATCGAACTTGTTGTTTGTGTTCACCATAACCCTTTGACCGGCTATCACAGGTCAAAAGTCGGTCAAAAGGGCTATGGTAAACACCAACAACAAGTTCGATGGTATATTGAATACAAAAAAAAGAAAAAGGACCAAATGAGTACAAACGCAAAAGTTAATTACCCTCAAGAGTCATTTTCCCTAAATTTTGTATGGATGCATGTTTTAGTAATTTGTCCCTTTCTCACCAACATTGCTTCATATTTACTTATTGTTTTAATATATTTAAATGCTAATTAGTAATTAATTTCAGAAACATATATAATCCATATAAATTTAATATGTGAAAACTTAATTCGAAACTGACCTGCAAACCTAGGAACATTATAATACAGGTTATGTGGGTTGTATATGGGTTGATGTTTCCAACACACGAACCTATAACCCACGAACATGGATACATATATGGGTTGGGTCGATGCATTTTTACCCGCCAACTCGAACTTCTTAAAATAAAAATTAGCTTTTGGTAACAGAGTTTCTTGTACTACTAGAAATTGACAAGTAAATTTTCTTAATGTAATTCATCCATAAAAAAAATTCACAATATAATACCTTTTTATTTATTTTTATTTTTTTCATTTGGGTCGATGTATTTTTTTCATTTGGGTCAAATACCAAGGGCCAAGGGTTATATAATGAAACTGTCGCGACCAAATGGACCATTTCTCTTAAAATCGAATATAACTATATAAGTATCTTTTATGTCTGCTAATATGGACGGCATATATGCACATCGTTAACGTGTACAAACTGAAAGTTTTGTACTAAAGGATGATATCTGAAAATCTGCTCATCAAATCATTATCATTTGAGATGCACGTACTAAAATAATTGATAAAAAATGTGCCAACTTTGCATTCCAAAAGTAAATAAAGAAAGTGGGACCACAATTGTTGTTACCCACACAATAATCCATCGTTGGGGAGTAACAAGCTTGAGAGGCAAGGAGACAACGAGATTGAGGGAAGTCTGTGGACGTTGAGGGAGAGATGCAGACAATGAATGTGAGCGACAGATAATGAGAGACTGAATAACCTTTACTTTATACTTGGCACAAATCACGATACAATTAACTTATTTTTTTAGTTTTTTAAATTGTTATGCTTGACAAATTAAAAGGTAAATTATAGGTTGTATTTGTGAAAAACTATTGAACGTTTCACCAAATTTATAGATTTCTTTTTTAAATTATTTCAAATATACCAATTGGTAACATGGGATATAGGGGTGTTTGAGTTTGAGTTTGAAAAATGTTTATTGAATTCTTTGTTTCCCAAAAAATCAATAAATTTAGGTTGAGGGAGTGATAGTCATAGAAATGGCATGACAAAGATCATTCACCTCACTCCGGCCAGGGGCGGATTTATAGTAGTGCCCGATGTTATACTGGTAACACCTACTTTTTTATACGCAGCGGAAAAATATTCGATTTTTCGATTTTTTTACCCGTTTTTCATGCACAGACAACACCTACTTTAATTCGACAACATCTAATATGAATTTTTGCATCTGCCACTAACTCCCGCGCATTCAATGGGAATGATCAATGGTAAAAAAAATATGGCAAGAAAAAAAATTGAAAATGACAAAAAAAAAAAGAAAGAAAAAGAGAAAAATTTGGCATGGAGGAGCCGAGTTCTCTTGCTACAATTGTCATGCCATGTTTTCACCTTAACAAAAACATGACGCCTAGGATATACCACACCTCATTACCATTAGCCTTAAAGAGAAATATAAATGTATTTTAAAAAAGGGATAATGATTTAAAAGAGAAACAGAAATGTATTTTAGAAAAGGGATAATGACTTAAAATGGTAACTTATTTTTGGATTTGTACAAATTTAGTCATTGAGTTTTTTTTTTTTGGTCCATATTTTCCCATTGAACTTGTTGAACTATTCAAAAAGCATCCTTATGACCTAGTATTAGAGGTATAGCCAGTTTCCAGCGTCTTTGACAACTCTGGCGATGCACTGTTCATCTTCTCCGGCGAAACATTATTTTTCCGGCGACAAGTAAAAACTCATTTTTTTTTCCTGAAATCACACACATGAAATTCTGGATTCGTGTTTATCTAATACATATACAGATTTGTAATACAAGTCCATCCATGACAGATCTAGCAAAACACAAAATCAATGTAATGGTTTTTAATTTCTGAAAACTGGGGTTGCAATTTCTGATCTAACATACACACACACACAAACTTGAATCTGAAGAAGCTCTCAAGAACACGATGAACAAACCTTAATGAACCAAACAAAGATTTGAAGAACATCATATGAACAAACTCACCAGAAAAAGCCTAGATTTCGAGTTTATATATGAAGAACCCACCTGAAAGTCGAATTCTTTCCAGATTATGCTCACAAACTCATCCCTTCAGGTAAGTTATTTTTCAGAAATCGATTTTTTTTTTTTTTAAAAAAACTCACCTGAAACCCTAGAGTTCGAGTTCACTTTCAGATGTGGAAATCGATTTGGTAGTTTTTAAATTCTAACATAGATGAAAATGAATACACATACACACGATGAACACACATACGCATACCTTCGATCTGTTTAAACACGGACTTGAGGGTTTTCATGACGGGTTTTGAGCACAGATCTTGAAAATCGATTTCTGGGTTTGAGTTTGTTCAAGAACTCGTCATACTTTCAAGCTCGATTTGAGTGTGTTCATCTTCAAGGAACTCAAAACACACCAAATAGATTTCTTCTTTGTTCTTGGAATTGATTTCTGGGTTTAAAAACCCCAACTCGACTTAAGGTTGTTCTTGAGTTCGATTTTTGGTCTTCGTGTTTCTGGAAAACACACACAAAACAATAAGTATGGTTTTATGTTTGTGTTGAAGATCGTGTGTGTGTTCATCTAACCTAGTATTCTTGAGTTTGAAGAAACAACTAATATGGGGTTCTTGTGTTCATCTGATCTGGGCTTTTTGTGTTTATTTGATTCAAAATAATATTTGAAGAAATAAATTACAAAAAAAGATGTAAATGAAAAATGACTTAAAGGGAGAAAATGAGTTTTCACTTGTAGCCGGAAAAATAATATTTCGCCGGAGAAGATGAACGGAGCATCTCCGGAGTTGTCAGATATGCCGGAAACCGGCTATACTTCCTATAGTAGCAGGTCATAAGGGTATTTTTTAAACGGTTCAACAAGTTCATCAATGGGAAAATATGAACAAAAAAAATTCAGTGACTAAATTTGTACAAATCAAAAAATAAGTTACTCTTTTAAGTCATTATCCCTTTTGAAAACAGTTTTTTACCTTTTTTTTACATCCATCAAAAGGGATTTTTTTAAAGTCACACTCATGACTTTTAAAAAATTGTTTATAACCGTTTCAGCTAAAATGATTATAATACATATATAGGTTATATGTTAGTTCAAGCAATTTTTTAAAATTGTCGTATAACCGTATACCTTATTGTTAGTACATACGTTAATTCAAACATTTTTTAAAAATTTATTTTTACCACATAAGCTAAAACACACTTTTATAAACGAAAATCAACATTATTTTTCATCTCTAACAACTAGTTTTTCAGCTATTCCAACGAACCTAATAACAACGAACCTAATAACAATGAAAGAGAACAATCCTACCCATCCTTTTTCTTTGTTCTAACTGAATACTTAGGTTTTCTTATTTTCCTTATCCAGAACAACAAACAAAGACATCGTTTTCATCTTTGCAAGTGCCTCAAAAAAGGCATTGGCATTTTTTTTGTCGATTTGGATGTTAAAACCTTTTTCTACTTTTAATACCACCAAACCAAAGAAAGACGTGTTTGATAAGATTGTATCCCAAATTTTTATTTGTTATTTATTTATTTATTATTATTTTTTGGTTTCAAGCAGATACTGTAAAAATAAAGCCAATTGGATCAAATAGATTAAAGACCCTATTCGTTTTCTATTCTTCGTAAAAAAATAACCAGAATCCATGCTAAATTCTCTTAATATTTTTTTTTGCCGTTTGAAAAAAGAACAACAACGAAGAAAGATTTCGTGAATGTGGAAACAGAGAAAAAACCAATAGTTAAAGGTAGTTGAGTTGTCAAAGTCAGTTACAATAATATTTAATTTTGGTTGGAAGAAGACTGTTATTCGGTTGAAGTCTAAAATTGGAAGTAGCGAAGCAAGAAGCAAATCTCCTTTTTCAAAACCAATGACACCCTTCAACTTCAAATAGAATAATTACAATAAATTACAAGAATGGTCCTTGTACTTTATCAAAAATCTGAAGTTCAGTTCTACATTTGTCGTTCTTAGATTTTGTATTTCGTGTAGATATTGTCATTGGACTTATATAAAATGACCTCAAAATTTGGAGTGAACTTGAGATTTTGAGTGAAGCAAATGGACCATCTTCGTAACAACATGCAAACTTAAGAACGAGTATGTAATAATTTTAATTTTTGGATTGAACATTTGATTTCATATAAAGCACAATTACTACATTTTGAAATTTACTCAAATAATTTATTGATAAAATAAAAACAATTTAGTGAATATATTAGAAGTATTATCGTTCCTTTAAAACCCTACAAAGTACAAACTAAAACTTTAATAGAGTCATAATCGTGCCAACATGGTAAGGTTTTTACTTCGATTTTTTTTAAAACTTAATTTATTACTTGGTCATATATTATCAATGAATTAAGATATTATTTTTATTGAGGCCGTATATACTAGATAAACAAGTAAACAACGGATTTGCTAGACCAAATTAACGATATTTAAATAAAACCGATTTTTAACAAATTCTAACTTAATTAAACTTTCTTCTAATTACAAACCTTAATAAATAATAATTATTATCATTCTTATAAACAAAAAAGATAATGATAAAATGTTATTTTTAAATATTTAATCGTTGGATTCTTGAGTTTGACAATTCAAATCATTCAATAACCAAAAAGTTGAAAAGATCATACCCCAAAAACCGAAAACCAAAAATATTACTTTTTGGATGATATATATTAAAAAAAAATAAAAAACATAAAAAACCACCAGAGGGACAAAAACCTAAACTACTCAAAAGTAAAGGGTAATTGTTAGCATTTTCCTTTTCTTGGGGGGTGTATGCATGTACACATGTGGAAAAAGATGGACTCGATTTGAAAAGAATGTCAAATTATTTCTTGCATTGTTCAGTTCAGTTGGTTGCCATCACGGGGTTTCGCCGGTATATTAGAACAGGAAAAGAGGTCCCCGGCGTCACTCCTCACAACTGAATGCTCGCAATTTTTCCGGCATGGTTCATAATCGAAGACGACGAAGCAAGAAACGTTTCTTTCATTCCATTTCTGAAACTGTGGCTACTTTTTAACCCAATTGTCCCTTTTTTTCATCTTCTTTCGTACCAAATTTCCCCAAGAAACATGAGCTCTATCACTGCCGCCGAATTGAATTACATTGTCCACCGTTACCTTACTGAATCAGGTAATTCTCCATGGTTATACACATGCATATACATTTAGATAGACGAAGCACACTCATGTTATGTTCATTCATTCATGCATGGGTTTTTCCGTTTGTCGATGATTACAAGTTGGTTTCGTCTTTTCTTTCTTCTTCTTTGTCGGAAAATCTCTATTCAAACACATTCTTTAGTTTTAGAACATGTAATTTGAAGTTCCGGACATTCGAATTTCAATAATTCATTTCGTTTTGGAATTTTCGATAATGCAGAGTGTTAATTTTGTGTTTTCTTTAAAAGGAATTTTCTAGGGTTTGTAAGTAGTTGATCGACGAAGCATTGATGATGAGTTTCTCATTTTACTCTCAGGTTTTAAACATACAGCCTTCAATTTTGGATTCGAGGCAGCTATTAACAAGTCCACCATTGATGGAACTAAGGTTCCACGTGGAGCCCTCGTTACTATTGTACAGAAAGGGATTCGATATCTTGAAATGGAAGCAAATTTGAACGATGTCAGTATGCTAACTCTTCACCTCTTCTTCTCTTATTTCCTCTTATCGATTGCAATTCTGATCATCTCTTTTCAAGATTGCCAGAATGATACAGAAGTAGATGAAGATTTCTCATTCATCCAACCATTTGATCTCATCACCAAAAATGTCAACCAACTAAGACAAATTGTACAAGAGAGAAGGAAAGGTAAACAAAAGGAGAAAGAAAGCGTGGAGAAAGAGAAAGATGTTAAGGATAAACCAATCAAAAGGAAACTTAGAAAACTGATCATAGATGATGATGATGAAGAAGAAGAAAAAAATGTACAAAACCTGCCAAAAGGTAAGTTTCTTGAATATCTCATTTCAGTTTGAACAAATTAAACCATAAAAACCATATCCATGTTTCATTTGACAATATTAGTGGCATATATATATATATATATATATATATATATATATATATATATATATATATATATATATATATATATATATACATATATATATGTAATATCTAATCTTTCTATTTGTAGGACCCACACAACTGGATATTTCTACCTCTTCAACACCTCAAACTCGTGTGAGGATTCTTAAATCAGAGGTTTTGAACTTGAAAGGACACACAGATGGAGTTCTAGACTGTGCTTGGCATCCATCTGGTTCACTTCTTGCATCAGTGTGAGTTGTTACAAATATAGACCAATATTGTACTTTTATTTAAAAATGTAACTATATTGTTATTATAAGTAAAAAATAAAGTACATTTCCATTTCATGCAATTTGATGATCTTTTATTGTTTAATATTTAGGTCTGAAGATTCTACAGGTAGGATTTGGACAATTCCAGAGAGGAGTAATGACAGATATAGTTTACAACATGGGCCTATTAAATCAGTTGAATTAAAGCATTCTAAAGGTAGAACAAAAGAAAAAAACAAAGATGTTACAACACTTCATTGGAATGTAAGTCTTGTAACCATTTCATTACAATCTTTATTATTATTTTTTTCATTTCTTGAAAATAATATTGTTTTTTTTTTAAAAAAAAAAAAAGATGGATGGAACCCTTCTTGCCACTGGTTCCATTGATGGAAAAGCTAGAATTTGGAGTACAAATGGTGAATTAAAGAGGACTTTAATCAAGCATAAAGGACCTGTATATTGTATTAAGTGGAATCAAAAGGGTGATTACCTTGTTACTGGAAGCAAAGATGAAACTGCAATTGTATGGGAAAAGAAAGATTATGGAAGTCAACAATTCAAATTCCATTCAGGTTTTTATTTTATTTATCTAGTGCTGAATTACGTAATTGGCCTTGGCTGACGTGTAATCTGATGTATTATAGGTCCTATTCTTGATGTTGATTGGCGGAATAATTACTCATTTGCATCGAGCTCAACTGATCACATGATTCATGTTTGCAATATTGGTGAAAATCAGCCTGTTAAAATCTTTTCTGGGCATCAGGTTTGTTATATAATTTTTTAAAAAAAAATGAGATATTGGAATAAGTATTTTTGATGTTTTGATCAACTTTTTTTTTTTTTTTCGGTTTTAGGGTGAAGTTAATTGTGTGAAGTGGGACCCAACAGGTTCACTATTGGCTTCGTGTTCTGATGACACCACTGCAAAGGTTATATATTTGTCAATTTACAACCATTATTCATTTTTTTTCCTGTATTATACTTAAATTGAAATAATAATAATTTTATTTTGTTTAGATTTGGAGTATGAAGCAGGAGAAACACATTCATGATCTAAGATATCATACTAAGGTGATTCATTTTGAGTAATAATTTGTGGTTATTAATCTGAATTTGTTACTAATTAATTGAATGAATATGAACAGGAGATATACTCAGTGAAATGGAGTCCAACTGGGCCAGGCACCATTAATCCGAACAAAAAGCTATTGTTGGCAAGGTACGTATAACAATTAACAAATTATTTATTTACTTAAATTTTTACCATTTATGATTTATTTAAGTAAATTAATTAATTTTCAGTGCATCATTTGACTCGACAATAAATCTATGGGATGTAGAATATGGAAGAACAGTGGTAAACATGAATGGGCACAGGTATGTATTAATTAATTAATGAATTTATGGATATATCAATTAATGTGTTGATTGATATAAAACTAAAAATAAAAACAGGGATTGTGTGCATACGTTGTCGTTTAGTCCAGATGGGGAGTATTTGGCGAGTGGGTCGATGGATAGGTTTTTGCACATATGGTCGGTAAAAGATGGGAAGATTGTAAAATCGTATAATAGCAACGGGAGTATATTTGAGGTGTGTTGGAGCAAAGAAGGTGATAGGATTGCAGCGTGTACAAATAACAACACTGTTTTTGTTTTGGATTTTAGAAAGTGATATATGATACATGATCCTCATCATCCATGTAAAAATGGCGATAGATAGATATTGTGTAAATGGTTAGTTGTGTTTGTGTACAGACTAACTACATACAGTGTAGACCAAAGTTACAAACTTGTAGTTGTCAATGTTTTGTTGACTTGATCATATGAGGAACAAAGATATATGGTAAAGAAAGGTTTTTGCATGCATTAATCATTTTATTGTGTTTATGTTTTATGGATTCGTTTATATATGTTTGTGCTTTTGTTTGTTAAGGCAGTGGATTGACATAAAAGATTGTAATGTGTTTGGCATATACTCTCTGTCTATATTCAGGAATCAAACAAATGGTTCTATGGGTATGGGAGGAGTTAGGAGTATATGTTGTTGAAATTAGCGTACTTTCGGTTGGTTTTTTATTCTAAGTAATAAACTTTCAAATCAATGTCCCCGTTATATAAAAAATGAGTGAACGGAAGGTTATGTGCAAGAGAATTTGACTGAAAGTATCTCATGTTAGAACCTGTGTATGAAAAGCTGAAAACATAAACAAAATCAATTAAGGAATAAAACAAGGATGTGATTATATCACTATCCATAAGGATAATTAGCCCCTCCTTTACTTATTTAATTTCATGAGTTAATTTTCAAGTTCAACCAACCCATTTTCGAAATAAAAAATAGACCAATAAGAATCTTGAGAAAATCTTTCATTTGTATATCATTATAGACAATCTCATATATATTATTTATGAAATTCAAACATGAATTCTATTTGAATTGAGACCAAGACAAAAAATCGAAAAGGTCCGTGCTTCCTTTGTTGAAATAAAGACAAATGGTTTCCTTAGATAATTTTCTAAGAATCAACTTAGCTAAGTCATCTATTTCTTATATCGGAAAAAAAAACGATTTGTTTGTTGTTGGGTTGACATGCTAAGACCCTCTCAGAACATCCTTGAATCTAGAAGATGTAGGCAACAATCCTACAATCTTTTCTCATGAACATAACATCATGCATTTTTTTGTGATGAAACAAAAATATGGAAAAGTGAAAATTAAGCCAAAGGACATATTTATGTAGCACTTGTATTCTAATAGTTACAACTCTTCATGAAAATTTGTAATGCTTGGAAACTAATGGTCAAAAATTGTTTTCACAAAATGCTTTAACCGGAAAAAACGATTAACGGAGATTTAACGACCAATTAAAATTCAGACAATTAAAATTCAGACCAAAATTGAAAAACAAAATAGTGCAAATGTATAGTGTTAGTCTTTGTTTAATAATATATAGATATTAGATTGTCAAAAATCCCTAGACCTACCACCTTTTAGTTCCCTCCAAATTATTTTTCAAATATTCAAATGAAATTTAAACTAATAAACCTACCAAAGTTGTCTTCATCCACCAATGTGGGATATATAGTTAAAGCAAAAGCTACAACCACGTATAACTATTTATGTAGTTTGTTTGTTTTTAAATGTTAGGGGTTGTGTTTCTTTATATGACTTGACTAGCTTAATAACTTAGGTCCAGTTTGATAGTTTCTGTCTCAGAAAGTGTTGTCTGGTAAAGTTTGGGAAAGTTTTCTGACTGGGAAAGAAACCATGTTGTTTGATTGTACATCTGACTGACTGTGCTGAATGATGAAAAAAAGTAATAATTAAATAAAAAAATAAATTTAAAAAAAGTTATTTAAAAAAATTAATAATCCAATAAAGAAAAAAGAGACGAGGTTTAGTGTATAATTGTCTTTCCAACCCATTCAGCCAGAAATATATGATTTTGGGGCTTTTTGGGAAATACATATATTACCGGGAAAGACCCCTTATTTTGTGCAAATCAAACAGTCTTTCCGGTCCATTCAACCAGAAAGATCTGTTTGGACCTGGAAATATGCGTATCAAACGGGGCCTTAATCATTTAATTTGGACAACTATATATAGTCGTCAAACACTTCTCCCATGACCGCTCATAAATTAGTCTCACAATCCTCTTTATGTGTCTATCTCGGTCCATCCCTAAATCATTAAGGGTACCAATGTCTTGACATTATTACCCAAAAGACCATCACCTCGAGACATTTTGTCTTCTACGAGGACCACTTTAATTTCTCGAACTTCAACTCTCCTCCTACTACCTCTAACTATGACATTCTCAATACATAAGAGAATGACATTCCTCAGTTCAACTTCATCCCATGTCTATAAACCCACTTCTCCTAATTCTTCTATAAATGCTCCTCCTCCACCTCCGCATGCCTCTAGCTCTCACCTCATGACTACGAGGTCTCAGACTGTCTCCCTTAATCCATGTTAAAACCTTAATATATATTTTCTTCCTCTGTGTTATCTCTTATTCCCCGTCCAACTGCTCAAGTTATTTTTGTCCCTCACTCAAAAGCTGCTATGGACACTGAAATGTTGGTTCTCTCATCAAATCACACATGAGATCTAGTTCCCAAACTCACTCACGCCAACATTGTTGGTTGTTGTTGGATTTAGCCTCACAAATTCGATAATGATGGGAATATCGAGAGGTACAAGGTTGTCTGATTGCTCAATGCTTCTCTTGGAATCATGTGCTACGTTATGAAGATACCTTCAATCCGGTTTTCAAACTGGATACAATACGTACCGTTCTGAGTATTGATGTTTCTAGGGATTGTCAAATACATCAACTTGATATCAAAAATGTCTTTCTTCATGAAGATCTTACCGATAAGGTGTATATGAAACAACCTCATGTTTATATTGATTCTCACTTTTGTGATTACGTATGTTGGCTATACAAATCCATTTACGTTGTAAACAGGCATCCTCACGCCTAATATCATCGATTTTGCAGTCTATATCTCCTCCATTAGATTCAGAAGCAGTCATTCCGAAAACTCTCTACTCACTAATTACTCTGGAATAGAGACCATTTATTTGCGTCTCTATGTTGATATACCATCCGCACTACATCATCACAATCTCTTATCACCATGGTCATCACTCGACTATAAACTTATTTATCCATGACTAATATCGAACCACTTTCCTTCTTCCTTGAAATCTCGTCACTTGGCATGGGAAAAGGACTTTTTCTATCCCAAACTACATTCACCAAAGAAATTATCAAACGTGCTAACATAGACACGTGAAACCCATGCATCACACCTACGAAAACAATACCCAAACCCAAACTTTCCTCTGAATGAAAACATGTTGAGGATCCTACCATTTTTAGGAGTCTTTGAAGGGGCCATGCACTATTTGTAACTTCCCATATCATTGATAAAAAAATTTCACTTGAAAGACCAACAATTTCATTCATTACATGTTTCAAAAACCATCACCAAGTATAATATCAAAACATTAGAGTACAATTATTCAATATGCGGAAAATCATGAGAGGAGGATGTTTTCGAACCAGAAGTACCTGTAACCATAAACATAAATTGTAAGTACAAAGCTTAGTGAGTTACCCAAAGTACCACATACCAATCATACAGCTGGGCTTAACCCTGGGGTGTGTTCCAACCTGATATGCATATATGGGCCCAACCCTGGGACCCCACCATGGGGTATATTTCAACCCTGATCAACACATGTAGGCCCTGTCATGGGTTATATTTCAACCCAATCATACTATAGTGGGCCCTGCCCTGGGTTTATTTCAACCCGAACATGCAAACATATATAAGCCACATAACAACAATCATTCTACGTAACACAATAATGGTTCGGCATTAGTGCCTTCGACCCATAGATACAGTGAGAAAACTCACCTCACAGACGGATGAAAAGGTTGAACAATACGATGCTCCAAAAACCAACTCTATCGGTCAACTTTACAAATAACAGTAACCAAAACTCAAACTACAACTCACAATACCCAAAATAACCCTAGGTCAAACTTGGTTAAAATCCAGGTCAAATTAAAGTTAAACGAGTCAACCTAGTTAACTCAATGAGTGCGATGTGCATACTCAACTAGACCTGGCAATGGGGCGGGTTTGGAGCGAATCGACCTTAATCCAAACCCTTTTAAAAAATTCAAAACCCAATCCAAACCTGGTCCGTAACCCGCAGGGTTTTGAATAATCAAACTCATACCCTTATCCACCGAATTAGCAGATATCCAAACTCGCCTCGTAACCCGTATGTAACGCCCGTAGATCCGGGCTAGTCAAATTAGAGGCAATAAGGGGTCGAAAACGACTTTTCGACAAAAGATTATTTAGAATAAATAATCTTAACCAAGTTGTAGAATGTCACAAGGTTTCCGTACATATAAAGAACGCCGAAATCCGAGTTATAACGAAGAAGTTATAACTCGTCGAAGTTTCGCGACAGAACCGGCACGACACCGGGAAGTGTAAATAGTGAATTTACGATAGAGCGAGATTTAGCCTTAGTGATCTAAATGAAAGTCGTAGAACATGTTAAACTAAGAACATCGATAAAAAGAACGCCCAAATCTGACTTCGTATGAAGAAGTTATGATTTTTCGAAGTTTCGGACTAGCAATGTACAGCCCGAAATTCGAATAATAGATCAAGCGGTTTTTAGCCGACACGACCTGAATGAGAATCGAAGATCTCGTTAACGAGAAAAAGATGGGCGAAAACGGATGTCGGATGAAGAAGTTATGAGGATTTAACGGACCAATCCTATCCCGGCCCGTTAATAATATAAAATTTAAAATCAATCCAAAATTAGCCGACGAAGTCTAAACGAAAGTTGTAGAGTACGTTCCCACCTTCGCGTGGATATAAAGAACGTCGAAAACGGAGCTCGTATGCGAAAGTTATGATTTTTAGAAGTCGGAAAGTGAATTTGCGAAATCTGTTGCGAGGGTGATGACGTGGCGCAATCTGGACCCTCCATCGCTGACTTAGTACCCGCCTCGGATGAGTGACGCGTCGCCCCTCGCTAAGCCCAGCGTTCGGTCTCGTACGTGCCACGTTCGCTTAGCCATGCTCGGTCCAGAAGAAGCCACGTCGCACCACCGAGCCTTCGCCACCTGGTCATCTTATCCGAAGTTACGCCCCGCGTAAGGTCCTCGGTACGCCCATCGTACTCCGAGGCTGCGGTCTATAAAAGGGAGGTGAAGCCTCTCGGATTTTTCACACCTTCCACCACAAGTTTCTCTCTCTACTTTCTCTCACTAACCCCTAACCCTCTCCTAAGCCTAGGTAAACCCCTAGCACCACGAGGGAAACCCCGAGGCTCCCGGAGTCCCGAGAAAAAGGAGTTTTTCGGTTTCGAAACGCTGCTCCAATTAAGTTCCGGTTTTCGGTAAAATTCGCTGTAAGTGTGCTACGCTTACGCAATTCTTAATATAGTTTTCCGGTTTTCGGTAAAATTCGCTGTAAGTGTGCTACGCTTACGCAATTCTTAATATAGCTTTCAAATAATTATAGGAATGTTATTAGGTCCTTAAAATAATTATTTGGGCTATTATTATGAGTTATATTGAGTGTTATTAACGCTTATATAATAATAATAATAGTCAGAAAATTAATTTGTCGCGGTTATCGTTAGACTAAACCCTAGTGGTATTGATACTAGGTTTTATCAAAGGAAAATCGTTTTGAGAGTATCGAAGCGTTGTCCGAGTGCTGAGTCACCACCTTTCAAGTGAGTGCATAGTTACTTTCAGCTTACACATAGATATGAAGTATTTTATATAAATTACGTGCTGTGTGTGTATATTATCTGTATACTTGCTATCTATGCTGGATGAACGTTTTATACATGTTTTCAATGATTTAAATTGTATATGTATTTTATATCTACAAAATGTGTTGGGTAAAACATGGGTAGATGTAATAGTTGTTGTGTGACAAAATAAAATAATGAGAGGCCTTGTTATAGCTGTTCTTGATGATCTAGTCATCTAGCGGAGTATAGATGACGACCACGAACTATTCTAGACAGTCCAGTGGAACACTAGCAGGCTCGCAACATGTAGGTGTTTATTCGAACTGTGTGTTTATTCGAACTGTGTGAACTGTGTGCTCACCAGGTGTACTCCATCCCCCATATGGTTGCCTTTAGGACTTTCATTGCCAAGGAATCCCCTTAGCAGTAGTGTCCATCCCAATGATAGTCCTTTGACTAGGTCCCTTGTGTTAGATGTTTTAGGGACGTAATGTGAGGATAACGGGAATGGGTAATTGGGTTGATTGTTTGATGTTTAAAAATAATAATTATATTATTGTGGGTTGAAAACCCTATGTGCTCACCAGGTTTCCCAACCTGACCCACTCAGTTTATTTATATCGCAGGTGTTGATATGAAGTGACATTACAATGAAAGATTTAAAGAGATGTAGATCACTAGTGTAAATAATTGTAAGTTCTGTTTATGCTTATGTTTCTGTATTAACGATGACATCCCAAACGTTTTAAAATGAAATAAATACGTTTCTTCGAAAATTTTTTAATAACGTATTTACCATGTTTTTCTGGGAACAAATTCCGCAACATTTTTATAAAATGAAGTACTCTGATTTTTATAAAGCATAAACAAAATCGGTCTTTTCTGGCCGTGATTTTTGGGGATGTCACACCGTAGGTTTTTTGAATAATCAAACTCATTTTACTTAAATCATAAAATCACATTTGTTAAATAAAACAAATGTTGATTTAGCTAACACATTATGTACTCGAAGAGTTTCGATTGGAATTAAAATCATTATTGTAATTACTTCCGATAGTTTTTTGACCCTGAATTGCATTCATAGAGTATAGCAATTACAAACTTACTTCCGATTGATAAATGAATTTATTGATTTATAATTGAAATGGGTGATTATATGATGAAATATAAATGAAATGACATCATGATTCTTGGGAGAAGACTGGAAGTCTAGAAGTTGAGTCGTTGAGTCCTATGTAAAAACAGTTTAGTCTTTGGCCTTTTCTCTTTGGACTTTTGGTTGGAATTTAAAGTAAAACTTAGGCAGTATAAAATATAAATGTATAATTCTAAAATTTATATGGGGCGGGTTGTGACATCCCCAATTTCGCGACCAGAAAAGACCGATTTCTTTATGCTTTGTTTTTTAAATCAGAGTAATCTTTTAAAGAAAACGGTTGCGGAATTTGTTCCCAAAACAAGATATGATAAAATTTATCAAAACGTTTCTCAAAGAGAATGTATTTTTATTAAATAATAAAACCTCGGGATGTCATGTTCGATATAGACCAAAAGCATAAACAATATAAAATAGACCTTACAACAGTTATTTGTAACTACTGATCTATAATCCAAAATCTCTCATCAAGTCCACCAATTTATACTCTTGTGTCATTACCTGTAATGCAAAGAAAAACTGAGTGGGTCAGGCTTGGGAGCCTGGTGAGCATATAGGGTTTTCATCCCACAATAATACATTTATTATATTCAATTATCAAACAATCAACCCAAATACTCATTCCCGTTATCTCCTTTATTTCTTAAGGATTTACCTAAGAATCAACTATCCTCCATCCATTTATTCCTAAGGATTGACCCAAGGGAATTGACACAAAGTCCATCACTGCCAAGGTCCACAAATTACGACTGGTAAACACTTAGTTCAACATACTTAACAAACACCTAGTTCTAATACTCCTAGTGAACAATTAATTCAAAACATCTGGTGAATACTTAGTTCTAAAACACTTAGTGAGCACACTTAGTTCAACAATACCAAGTGAACACATAGAGTTCTAAAATACCTAATGAACACATTTAGTCCAAACACTAAGTGAACACGTAGAGTTCTAAAATACCTAATGAACACATTGAGTCCAAACACTAAGTGAACACATAGAGTTCTAAAATACCTAATGAACACATTGAGTCCAAACACTAAGTGAACACATAGAGTTCTAAAATACCTAATGAACACATTGAGTCCAAACACTAAGTGAACACATAGAGTTCTAAAATACCTAATGAACACATTGAGTCCAAACACCAAGTGAACACATAGAGTTCTAAAATACCTAATGAACACATTGAGTCCAAACACTAAGTGAACACACAGAGTTCTAAAATACCTAATGAACACATTGAGTCCAAACACCAAGTGAACACATAGAGTTCTAAAATACCTAATGAACACATTGAGTTCTAAAATATCTAATGAACACATTGAGTTCAAAAATACTTATTATTTCGTCTCACATCAACTATTTCATCTACCCATGTTCTACCCAACATATTTGTAGATGCAAACACATATACAGTTTAAATCTTTTAAAACATGTATAACACATTATTTCAACATTTATCTCAAGTAAACAAACAATGTATAAACACCTAGCACATACTTCATATCTATGCGGTAGAAGAAAGGAATATACATTCACACATTTAACAACAAAATATACACATAACACGTATTTCGTATAAAATACTTCGTATTTATGCGTTAGAAGAAAGTAACCACACACTCACACATATAAAGAACAATATATATACACATAACACGTATTTTATAAAATAATTCATATCTATGTGTAAGATGAAAGTGACTATACACTCACTTGGTTAGACGATGCTCGGACAGCACTACAGCTCTAAGAGTAGTATTCTTCGGTGAAACCGGGATATCTTCACACACCGAGTTTCTCACGGACAAAGCTTCGGCTCGGAAACTCTTTTCTTCTTGGGATCTTCGGGCTTCGGGACTTGCTTCGGGTCTCGGGGTTGATACCGGGGCTTCGGGGGGATAAAATAGGGCTTAGATGGTGTATCGGGAGTGGGAGAGAAGGGATGGAGCAACCATAGTCGGCTGGCCCTTCAAATCTATTTATAGGGCAAATTTGGCCCTTGCCACGTCGTGGCACCCTTTTTCCACGTCGTGGGCTTGGTCGTCACTGCATACGTCATTGCAAGTTGCATCTGGAGGACTCCCGGAGGTGTCAGGAGACTTTCCACATCGTGGCACTGCTTTCCACGTCATGGTCTCTGACAGTTTTGGGGTTTCGCGCCCCGAACTTCAGAAATTCATAACTTTCGCATACGAACTCCGTTTTCGACGTTCTTTATATCGACGCGAAGGTGAGATTATGCTCTACAACTCTCGTTTAGACTCCATTGGATAATTTTGACTTTATTTTTAATATATTATAAATATATTACTTATATATTATCTTTAGTAGGCTGGGACAGGAAAACTCCGTTCGAAATTCATAACTCCTTCATCTGAACTCCGTTTTCGTCCGTCTTTCCGTCGTTGCACTACTATCGATGAGATCTTTAATTATCATTCAGATCACTAAGGATAGATATCTATCTACCTTAAATTCACTATTTACGTCGCGCTAGGTCGTCCCGGTTCTGTCGCGAAACTTCGACAGGTCATAACTTCTTCGTTATAACTCGGATTTTGGCGTTCTTTATATGCACAGAAACCTTGTGACATATACTAATACTTGGTTAAGGTTAATCCTTCTAAATAATCTTCCATAAAAAAAGTCATTTTTGATGCTTATCATCTCTAAATTGACTAGCCCTAATCTACCGGCGTTACACGGGTTATAAATGGAGCGGATCGGTGATGATCCACACCTGGCCCTTTTAATAAAAGGGTTAGCGGGTACGGGTCATTAACGGGTAAATGGATCAAAAAGTATGCTCCAAACCCGTATAATTGTTAAGATTTTGGATCGGATCAGGGTCAAAACCTCCTCCATTGCCAGACCTATACTCAACATGTACACGGGGCGTACTACTCGTTACCAAAAATCGAGGGGATGACCACGTACATGCAGCGTACCCTTTGGTATGCCCAGCGTACGTGTCTGTCAACTTTCCTTTCTATTAAGGGCTTAATCCTTTAAGCCCTTTCGTCCAACATCCAGATCTAGCCCTCACAAGATATCCTTAATCATATGTTTCCAACTTTATGATTGATATACTTAATCATAAGTTTCCAACTTTATGATTTTGCATGGCTAATAACTGCTCAATCTAAAAAACCTAACTTCCTAACTCATTAAGACAACCTAGATTATGCACGGAAAGAAACTAATGCCCAATATCACATTTTTTATGACTTATCACACCCTAAAACATCTGAAAGGACAACTCAAAGGTCTTGGAGTATTCCATACTCACAAGGATAAAGATTTAGGACAAAAAGGGCACACTTTTAAGCTAGAACAAGATCTAATGAAATACTCATCAAGGTTGGAGCTTTATACCTCCAAAAGATGCATAAATGAGTGTAATTGTTGGATCCTGAAGCTTGAGTGCAACAACATAACTCTAAGAGTCTTCCTTCACCACCAAGATCACCAAATGGCACTCCAATGCTTCAAAACACACCCACACACTTTAGGTTTCGAAATGGAGGCTAAGAGGGATGGATGCTGGAGTTAAGAAAAGGGTTTAAGGTTATAATGATTCTTAAATAGGTTCTAAAACCAAAGACTTAGGGATTGCACCCTGGCCCAAGTACGCCAAGCATATGAGTGCATGGATCAAAATTACACAAATGCCACTCGGGACCAATTTTGCTAACAAAACTCTAACCAAGGGTCAAAATGGAATACCTAAAAATCAAGATGTTACAACTCTCCCTCACTTGGAGTAGAATTCATCCTCAAAGTCTGATGAGGAGGGAGTGCTTGTATGCTAAGTTCTCCAAGTGCGAGTTCTGGTTGTGCAAGGTGCAGTTTCTTGGGCACCTTGTCAACCAGAACGGGATTTTGGTTGACCCGGCCAAGGTGGAGGTCGTGATGAGATTGGAGGTTCCAAAGTCTCCATCTGAGATTCGGAGTTTCGTGGGATTGGCGGGCTATTACCGGAGATTCATTCAGGATTTCTCCAAGATAGTCGTACCCTTGACCCGACTGACAAAGAAAACTGTATTATTTCGCTGGGGGCTTGAGCAACAGGCAACGTTTGAGACTTTGAGACAGTGACTAAGCGAGGCGCCGATTCTAACCTTGACTTTGAGACAGATGTGTTGGGTTTTGAGCATTATAACACTCCTAAGTGTACATGCAACCCTAAATACCTTGGATCTATGTTTTCTTTATTATACATGCAAATATGAATATCCAAGGTATTATCCTAACTAGCATACCAAAATATTGATACATAGTAATGTAAAAGGTTAGATTACATACCTCTTTGTTGTAACTTGTCTTCATAAAGCTTGAGTGCCTAGTGCCCAAGTGTGACACCTCAAATGGTTCACACAATATCATGAACACTTGGAATAACCATGAGAAAAAGACACTCCAAGCTCAAATTGACTATCCCTCATATGTGTGTTACTTGTGTCAATTTCTTGAGCTAAAGGGGTCCTTATATAGTGTGCACATTAGGGTTACACCATGTAACCCATGACTTTACCCATTCCTTATGCTCCATGGGTTTTAACCTCCATGGAGTATCCATGGACCACCACATGGGTTAAACCCAACATAAGGAATCTTGGATCATAAGCCCACATATATAAGAATGAATGATTTACACAATCAATCCCCATATATTTAATTAGTCTCTTTTGATCAATAAATTAAGTCCAAATTTATTCTTGATCAATACTAATTAAATAACATAATTTTATATTAATATATTAGAACTTATAATATATTAATATGTCACAAATGTCCTCTTCTCACAAACGGTCTATCCAAATGTCCCGATGCCATGCAACCCAAATGGACCATGTCGAGTCGGGTCAAGTCTTACCAATTATAGTTACGGACTTAGACATTAATCCAATAGTCTCCCACTTGGATAAGTCTAAAACTATTATTGTGTATGACTTCAAAGCTAACTGGCAATCGTAGCTCTCAAAAGCTGTTGTCGAACTCTGACCTTGTCGATGAACTCTGACCTTTGTCAATGACTTGTCCATTAGATAAGGGATCATATATTCCTCCATTCTAGATATCGTATGGACTGAGACATGGATTATTAATCATTCTCTTTGTGCATTTGTTGTTTCCTGATTTCTGATTTATGACGACTGACTGATTGAACAAATCAAATCAGTCTTGGCTTGGCCAAGCACTCACATGTATCGTCATTAAATCATCTAGGGGCCCATAGATATCGCTTTTATCCTGAAGGTAAAAGGAATGGATAAACTTCGACTCATATGGCTTGTTCTACTACTTGTTGAATCATACATAAAGGCACGTTTTATAACATCGAGTTACCAATGCGGTTTCGTGCAATCAATGTACAACCAACTCATAGTAACAACTCATATCTCTAGGTTTGAAGAATATAAGATATTATCGTCTCATGATCACTCGTGATAAAATCTATGAAGTGATTCAAATGAGTGCGGATTGAATCCAATACTCAGAACTTATGAGCACTCATGAGTGTTGTAGCACAACTTTGTCCACCAACTTGGACCTCTACAAGCCAACCCATGACAATCTTGATTCATATATACTTGCAACATATGACCGACTATGGATGTTTGAATAACTTAGTCATTCCGGAAGAATAACCTAGTTATTATGGAAGTCAAAACATGCAAAGTGAAACACAAGAATAAATGAATCAAATATGGTATCAAACCCTATGAATATAAATAGACCACTTTTGTTTATCACCATACTGATCACTCATTATTCATTGTTTCGGTTTTATCAACTTTATACTTGAATTAAAAACACTGGTTGTCCCATGCTCCAAGCATGTACACTATGTTTTTCTAAACAATAACTTTGCCATACACCAAGTATGCACTCTATGTTTATCTATGATCCTTACTTTGTGAACTAGATCGATTGAACATAATTCTAATGATTCTCTTTTCACACTTCCAAATCCTTGTCGTAAATGTAAGAATTCCTAACATTTATAGAAATCTGTTTAGATTTTAAACTTATATGTGATGGGTTTTGGTCCTAAGAACATCCTATGTGCTCATACAAACCCTAATGCTTGGATCTAGGTTTCTCTATTGTACATGCAAGTTATCCAAGACTATAAACCCTAATTCTAGCATACAAGTGATCATATTAACATGAGAATAGGTTTAAGATGTTACCTTGATTGTTATGTAGCAATAACAAACCCAAATCTCCTTGTATTGACTTTAGAAAGCATAGAGTCACAAATGTCACTCCTCTAATGGTTCACAAACACCATAAGCAAGAGGATGAAGAGGAGAGAGGATGGAGGCTGCCCTAAAACGTGTGAAACCCTAGGAGAAGTCTTAGCCACGTTTTTGGGTCATAAGGGATCCATATATATAGGAGGCTATTAGGGTTATCTAATAAGGAAACCCTAATTTGGATGCTTAAGCCCTAAGCAACCCATGGATCCCTTTCCTTAAGGCCTTGGACGATTTCTTATGGACTACCCCATAGAATTCGTCCACTCCTTATTATAAGGCAATCCATGGCCCAAATTGCAATTATCTTATAATTACAATTCCAGTCCCTTAAGTTTAATTAATCTCTTTTAGTCACAAAACTAATTACCAATTAATTCTTGACTAATATTAATTAAACAATATGATTTCTCCTTTAATATATTATTCTCATAATATATTAATAAATCATATTTAATCCTTTTTCTCCATAATTCATCCTATCAAGTTGCTTTGGTGAAGGCAACCCAAAAGGACCATGCACCATAGGGTCAAGTACATACCAAAATAGTTATGGACTTAGACACTAATCTAACAGTCTCCCACTTGGATAAGTCTAATAACTATTCTGCGTATGACTTTAGATCCTGATCTGCAATCGTAGCTTTCCAAAGCCGCTGTCAACTCTGATCCTATCAGATACGCGTGTCCTTTATATAAGGGATTATATATTCCTCCATTCTAGATATCATATGAGATATGATTTCAAATCATTCTCTTTGTACTATATCTCGATTCCCAATTTATGACGACTGACTAATTGAACAAATCAAATTAGCCCTAGCCCGGTCGAGCATTTACGTTTGTCATCACAAAATCATCGAGGGGCCCAAAGATATCGCTTTTATCCTACTTTGAATAAAAGGAATGGATAAACTTTGATACAATGCTTGATTGCACTTACTCACCGAATCACATACAACAATATGTTTTATAACACCAAGTTACTAGTGCGTTTACATATTATCAATGTGCAACCGATTTGCAAGATACAACTCACACATCTCGGTTTCAAGAATATAAGATGTTATCGTCTCACCAATCACTCGTGATACAATTCATGGAGTGATCCAAGTGAGCGTGGGTTTAATCCAATGCTCAAATTCATATTCATAAGCACTCATGAACGTTGCAGCAAACATTTGCTTATGTCTAATACTCTTTTAGACAATCCACACACCCATTCACGACAGTCTTCATTCATATCTACTTCCAACATATGAATGACTGTGGCCCGTTCGAATAATTCGATTATTCTTAATAAATTCAATTATTCTTAATAAATTCAATTATTCTGGAAGTCAAAACATGCAAATGTGAAACACAAGAATAATACTAATCCCATATGGCCTCAAACCTTTGAGTATAAATAAAACACCTTTTATTTATCACCATATCAATTACTCATTATTTGTCGTTTTGGGTAATCAACTTGTTACTTGAATTATTACACTTGTTCCATGCTCTTAGCATGCACACAATATTTACCTATGGTTCTTACTTTGTGAAATAGATTAAATTGAGCACATTTCCAATCATTCTCATTTCACAACTCCAAATCCTTTTTCATAAGTGAAAGAATATCAAATGCTTGCTACTTATAGAATATGCTAGATTCTAACATTCTATGCAACGATCCTTTCGTAATGTCACTGCACCAAAGTCACAAAGACTATTGTCAATGATATTACAAAGTCCTCTATCGGAGATTGTTACAAGAAAATTCCTTAGATATGATGTATCTCACTCAAAGTACTTCCTTTGAACATCCTTTTGCATAAAAGTTTCTAATCTAGTCATAGATTTTTCAATATTCAATTTCCAATATGGATACATTTCCATATTTTCCATATGACAACTTATTCTTAATAGAATCTTATCTATTCATAATAATGTCGATATGGTCCATCCAATATGGAAACATTTCCATATTTTCCAATACTATACTTCCAACTACTCACAAGCGACCAATCCTCGACGAACTTTGGATTGTCCTTTGATAGTTGTTTAATTATATTAGTCAAAACCGATTCTTGTCCTTTTTCCCTCTAAATGCGCTAGACATTTGGAAAATTTTAGAATGGTCAAAAATTATAGCATTTGCAATCGATCCTATACCCGAAGCGTATGGGACATAATGCATAATGTCTTACATAAAGATTTGATACTTTATCAATCTTCTGCCATAATATTTTATTTGCTATGTTGTCAAAATTTGAATTGTGAAGAGGAATGCCGTAATCATAATCGAAATTTTAAGAACACACTATGTACCTTTGACTAAATTTATTAACATTTCTCAACCTAAGCCTTTAGATTTTAAATGAAGCATAATATTCTCTCCCTTAATTATAGCAAAACAACTATTCCATCCTTACGACTTTGCAAAGAATGACTCTTTTTTTCTATAATTAATATTGCCAACTTGCAATACTTTCCATAATAATCATACAATCATAACTTTTATGCTCCCACTATCATGATGATTACTATAAACCATAACACTTATGCTCCCACTAGCTTCGACATGTATTCATAAACATCTTAACTTTTAGAAAAGCAATACCTATTGAATTTCTTAAGTCCATGTTTCTAATACTTAATGCTTTGATAATCTTTTATCAAGTCCTCTTGAACTTATACACCTTTGCCTTAGATAGTTCATATGTGTGTCTAAACAATTAAGACTAATTGCCAAACCTCACAATTCAAATTATGGAAAGGGATACCGTAACCATGATCAAATTCGAGAACACAATTTTACAATCACTATCTTCTTAAAATCTTTCTTAGTGAAAGCATTTCCTCACAATCATTTTCATGAAGGAGGAAATCTTATGACACTTAGATTTAAACGGTGTATGTGTTCCTATCCATGTGAATTTGTTAAAACCAAAGTTTACGAGAAATTCAAACTCATATGGACCAAACTTTCTTAATCTTGATTTCTTTGCCTTATGGTAGCACAACTTCCCACCATGTCTTCCAAGTAGTTAAGCAGCTCACCCTTTCCTATCAATGTACTTTCATTGATCAAGGTCCTTGCCTTTTAGGCATTCGAACGAGAACTCATAGAACTCATATGCATAATTAACTCAATTGGAACGGCATAGAAACAAAATAATGTCAACACGATAGGTTGTAAACCTCAACTCGTGTGCTAGTGATGATCGATAAGGTCTATTTGATTTGTTCTTGAAACTTTTCAAGACCTTTAAGACTCCCACTGACTCCATTACATATAAGATTCTCTTGTCAATAAACATTTCTTGACAAACAAATATTCAAGAGTTAGTGTAGTTTTTATCAAAACACTTCATAAATTGGTCTTAGTTGGTCTTTGTCTTATCCAAGACATCACAACCTTCCAGATTTGATGAATGCTATAAACCTTTCTAATATTTGTCACTCAATATCACAATCTTAACTCTAAGATTTGTTTTGGAACGAAGTATGGTTGACTTTCTGATTTAACCATTTCTTCAATTCTTCATTCCTCTTTTTAGACATACAATTGCACTAAGACTCACTTAGAGGATCAATTGAGATATGGTTCTTAATCATTAAGACATATCATAAAGCATAAAAGGTACTCTCCCTTCTTCTTAGAATAGAGAAACTTTTATCTTTCTGCCTACTTGATTCTTCTTATTCGTTCTGCTATTGATCTAAACCCTTTAATCAATTCAGAATTACACTTAATCTTGTAAGTATAATCACATTTACTAAACTTTTAGTAAATCATGACGAATATCTTTGTTACTCTTATGGTGGACTTGATCAACATGCAACTTTGTGTGCTCGATCTCCTAGTCCTTCACTTGACACTTTGTCATTAAGTTAGTCTAATTTCCAAATATGAAATTTCTCATTCATCGTGCAACCAAGTTGCATGATTCCAAGTTTCTGTCCAATTGAAACTTGGGCGATGAGAAACTCTCCTTATTTGGTAATTTTTTTTCGACATTCCATAAATAACATAATAAGAACCAAATCCATTATTGCTAATAATAGAAACATTCAAACATCAATTTTTCATATACGCCATTGCAAGGATAAATAAATAATATAAAATCAAAATTTATTTTATTGCAGAAAAATTTGTCCTTACAATGCAATTCATTGAAAAACTATGCTAATACATCTTTCTAAGCAATCTAATTCTAACTCTAAGTAGTAGCTCAAGAATCTAATCTCGAGAAATGCAATCGAAAACAATTCCTTCACGGTTAGATTCTGCTCACTTCTTCCCTTAAGCTTCCTTTATTTTACTCGATCCTACAAAACATCAATTGCAATCTTATCACATTATGTATTAAGAATCTAGAATAGAAGCTTAAAAGAGTTAGTTAATGGATTTTACCTATATTAGAGCCATACGTTTTGACTCTCCCATCTCTTAGATCTCTTAGGTGAATGGGGTAGCTTCGTCTCCAATGCCCCTACTCTTGGCAATAAAGGCAAATAGACTCTTTTGGAACATGACATGGAACTACTTCAGACATTGCCTTTCTCTTATGATCAAACTTTTCGATCATAGCATGTCTTTCGTTGCCATTGTCTATATCCATAGAGGTCTTGAAGGCAGATTCACCAATCAACTTTACTTTTCTATTGCGCCAAACCATTGTTGATTCAGTAGCAATAAGCATATAGGTGAGATCTATGAGGGTCACGTCGCGGTTTATCATATAGTACTCTCTTACGAACTCACTATATGAGTTAGGAAGTGACTGAAGAACCCAATCAACAGTCATTTCCTCACAGACAACAGATCCCATTATTCTTAACCTATCAATGTGTGACTTCATCCCTAGGACGTATGCACACACTAACTTTCCTTCTTTATGTTTACTTGCCAAAAGGGCTTGAGTGATCTTGAACTTTTCAAGCCTTTGAACTTGTGGGTTAGGGAGAACAATCGGAGGAGGTGGAGGAAGTGAAGCATGATTTCTTGTTCCTCGATCAAATCGTGGAATACCATCTTCATGTGGAATGCTTGTTCCACAGGATTTTGGAAGCCCATAGTTGTCGAACTTTGACATCTACAAAACGGGAGAAACAAATTCAAGTTAGTTGATTGATTGAGTCCTTAGTAAATCACCCAAATGAGATACTAAGGCTAGGACCCAACACAATATTCTACAACTCGGGAGAGGGATGTCGTAACCCAAATTGCAGAACATTGGAAGGTAAGTGAATGACGATTCACTAATTTCCACCATGAAAAACGAAAAAGAAATTTAAGTTTTAAATCTATGAAAACTCCTAGATCCTTTGAGATTCATTGAACATTTCAATGGCATGTTTAAATCTCGATATGCCCCTCTTGTTTGTGACTGGGATGCCGAGGATCACAAAGCGGGTGTGAATTACCATGCAAACTTACATGGTGCCCTCACATGTTACAGTCACCTATTCGATGTGCCGGTAAACCACACACGCTCCACCGAACTATGACAAACATTAAGTCACCCTTTGCTACCTTTTCTTAGAACCATTTAGTGTGCCGGTAAACCACACACGCTCCACTAACGTCTTCGCAAGGGCACAAAGTGTAATTTCATTGACTTGCATCAATTCACTTTAGCCTAAGTAACTAAGATTGGGAATTTGTAAAACATTTAGTTACTTTAGTAATTCATTATACTTATAATGGAAGGTTTCGTCCTATCCTACCCGTTCGGCTAACGACCCTCCACTAGTCAAGAGTGCGGTGGGTAAGAGTGGATACCCATTCAATCGCCATTTTATAGGCAATTTCCTTAAACACCCCTTATAGACCAGCTTCGTGAATGAGGCCTACTAACGGTAAGACTGACTTTTACTCATACATATATATAATGTTAGACTTTTAATGTTATATATAGTATAGGGTGTATTTTACAACTTTTAAAATACTAGGTGGTCTAATTTAACAATTATACCTTTAATTCAATTAAATTGTAAACCTAAACTTTTATGGATTTATTAAACTTCTTTTAATTATACACCTTAATTAATTAATAAAACCATAAGGGTGTGATTTGAACTTTTCAAAACAATACTAGGGTTTTAGAATTTAACATTCCTAATTAAACTTTTAATCAACTTTTAAATTCCAAAACTTGAGGGTAAGTTTTGAAAAATTTCAAAACATTCGGGTTTAGAATTTAAATATACATTATACTATTAATCCAAAATTTTAAATTTCAAAACTTGATGGCAAGTTTTGATACCTTTTTCAAAACATTAGGGTTTTATCTATTTAAATTTCAAAACAACAAAACTTTTGGGTTCAAATTTAAACTATAAAACCTAAAGGGAAAAATATGAAACTTTTCAAAGCACATGAATCAAATAACAAATAATCTAAATTAACATTTAATCACATAATTATCCATAGTTGATTTATTTAATGATTTCTTGCAAAACAATTTACCAATTTAATCAAAATAATTAATCAATTATCACATAAGGAAACAATTATCTTATTAATTGATAAATATCTTCAATTAGATCAAGAATATAGTCAAATATATCATAAAATCGGATTTATATTGATCTAATATGATAAGGCAACTATCCTTAAGCAAAAACAGCAGGAAATCCCGAAGTTTGCTCCATCTGACGAGTTGACTCGTCGAGTCAAGCATGGACTCGTCGAGTCAGCATGGACTCGGCGAGTTCAGCTATGGACTCGGCGAATCCAGCCTCCCGAAACCAAAAAATCGAATTTTTCAAAAATATAATGCATCAATACAATAGAAACCAGTCTAGGCTCTGATACCACTGATGGGTTTTGGTCCTAAGAACATCCTATGTGCTCATACAAACCCTAATGCTTGGATCTAGGTTTCTCTATTGTACATGCAAGTTATCCAAGACTATAAACCCTAATTCTAGCATACAAGTTATCATATTAACATGAGAATAGGTTTAAGATGTTACCTTGATTGTTATGTAGCAATAACAATCCCAAATCTCCTTGTATTGACTTTAGAAAGCATAAAGTCACAAATGTCACTCCTCTAATGGTTCACAAACACCATAAGCAAGAGGATGAAGAGGAGAGAGGATGGAGGCTGCCCTAAAACGTGTGAAACCCTAGGAGAAGTCTTAGCCACGTTTTTGGGTCATAAGGGATCCATATATATAGGAGGCTATTAGGGTTATCTAATAAGGAAACCCTAATTTGGATGCTTAAGCCCTAAGCAACCCATGGATCCCTTTCCTTAAGGCCTTGGACGATTTCTTATGGACTACCCCATAGAATTCGTCCACTCCTTATTATAAGGCAATCCATGGCCCAAATTGCAATTATCTTATAATTACAATTCCAGTCCCTTAAGTTTAATTAATCTCTTTTAGTCACAAAACTAATTACCAATTAATTCTTGACTAATATTAATTAAACAATATGATTTCTCCTTTAATATATTATTCTCATAATATATTAATAAATCATATTTAATCCTTTCTCTCCATAATTCATCCTATCAAGTTGCTTTGGTGAAGGCAACCCAAAAGGACCATGCACCATAGGGTCAAGTACATACCAAAATAGTTATGGACTTAGACACTAATCCAACAATATGCACTATTCCTCTTGTAATAATTATGCACAAAGCCACAAAGACTTGACAACAATCATTACAGAGTATTCCAATGGAGAGCAATTCCATGGAAACGATGTCTCAAATTCAAAGCGCATTGCTTTGAACATGCTTCTTGCATTAAGTTTCTTTAACCTTACACAGATTGCTTCCACCTATGAAGACAACTCTATATTCCCATTTTGACTACCACTTCTGAACAAGAGTTGCCTCTTTTCAGACTATGTCAATATGGTCCTTCCAATATGAACAATATACTTCCCATTGTCCTTGAGCAACCAATCTTTGGTAAACCTTAGATTGTCCTCGACAATTGCTTAATCACTTTAGTCATATCCAATTCTAGACATTGTTCCCCTTAATGCCCCAAGGCATTTGGAAAATTCAGAAAGGATAAATATTATAGCACATGTAATCGATCTTGTACCCAAAGTAAACGGGACACGATTCATGATGTCTCACATAATGACATGGTTATAGACCAGTCTTTTTCCATAAAAAAATTTTGTTTGCCATATTCTCAAAATTTGACTATGAAAAGGGATGTCGTAATTATAATCGAATTTTGAGAACGCAATATATAGAATTTTCTTAAGTTGAACCAATCCAACATGAAATTCATATATATATTCTTGACTAAAGGTGATTAAAATCTCAATATAAGCTCTTTAGAATGATTATAAACTCAAACTAAGCTTTTTAGAATTGAAATGAAGTATAATTTCCGCTCCCTTAATTATAGCAAACCAACTTTTTCAACCCCTGCAATCTCACGAATTGAAACTTTTTGTTTTTCTATAATTAACATTGCTAAATTGCAATACTTATCATAATTATCATGCTCCCACTAACATGATGATTATTAGCATAACACTTATGCCCCCACTAGCTTTGACATATATCCAGAAAACGGTTGGACCTCTAGAAGTCAATATTTTATTGACATTCTTACCAAAGTTCAGATTTCTGATCTAGATTGCTTTGATAAGACTTTATCAAAATCATACACCTTATCTTAGATAGATCACAGGTGTGTCTAAAAAAATTCAGAACTATGAAAATGGATGCCATAATCATAGTCTCAATTGTTTAGACTTTTTGTCATTTCTCATAAGTCAATGTTAGTGTGCCGGTTAACCACGCACGCTCCACTAACGACTTTGAGAACTGCAAATATCACAATTGCTATCTACTTAAAATATACTTAGTGAAAGAATTTCCTCACCATCATTTTCATGAATCGGAGAGAAACCTTATGACACTTAGACTTTACGGTGTATGTGTTCTTATCCATGTGAATTTGTCAAACCATAATCACAAGACTAGGTTAGTGACAAATCCTAACTCATATGGATTGAACTTGTGCAATCTTAACTTCTTGCCACCTGGCAGCTCAAGGGCCTGCCATTTCTTCCAAGTAGCTATGCAAACAATTGAGAATATGTAGAACTCAAATGTATAGCCAACTTAATTTGAATGGGCATAGAAATGTCAACACGATAGGTTATAAACCTCTAGTTGTGTGTTAGTGATGAAATACATGTTTTATTCTTGATTACTTCTTGAAACCCTTTCAGGAACTTTTAGACTCCCACCGTCTCCTTGACCTATAAAACTTTCTTTCCAAATATTCAAGAGATGGTGTGGATTCTAATCAAGACAAACACTTAACACAATTGGCCTAAGTCGGTCTCTGTTTTATCCAAAACATCACAACTTACCAAATTCAAATGTACAAGAGTAGAAAACCTTTTACTCTTACATTTCACTAGTGTTAATAAACCTTCTTTAAGATGTGTCACTCAAGTTACATTTGTGGTGGGCTTGATCAGTGCACAAGAATGTGTACTCGATCCCTTAGTTCTTTACTTGACTCACACATCTATGTGAACAAGTAATTAGTCTTAATTTTCCAATGCTTGAAAGTTCTCATTCATCATACTATACAACTTGCATGATTCCAAGTTTCTATCCAACTGAAACTTAGGTGATGAGAATCTTTCCTTATTTGAAAAATTTAGACACTGTCACAAATGAAAGAATAAAATTCATATTTCCACTCTTGCTATTAATGGAATCATATAAGCAATAATTTTTTTCCTTTTCACAAATGCCATTGTAAGGATATTTTAAAATAAATAAAATCAAATTTTTTTCCTATTATTTTAAAAACTTTGCGGAAAAACTATCCTTACAGTGCAAAAGCACATGAAAAACTTTGTTGTTATCTATTCCTAAGCAATATATCATAACTCCTAAGTAACAGCTCAAAATTCTGATCACAGAACCATGCGATCGAGATCCATCTTCGCGATCAGAATCAACATATACTTCCTTTAAGTTTCTTCACTTTTCTTTGATTCTTAAAACATCAACATGTGACCCAGTCACATGATGTAACAAGAATCTCAGAATAGAAACTTAACAGAGTTAGATAGTAGACTTTACCTGAAGTAGAGTCAATCTTCTTGACTTGATCAACCTTATGATCTTTCAGGTAAATAGGCTGCTTCGCAATCAATGCCCCTTCCTTTGGCAAAAGAAACATAGGGACTCTTTGGGAATCGTACATGGGACTATCGCAGACTTAGCCTTTCTCTTTACCATTTAGTCAACCTAGTTGATTATGGTCAATCCCTTTCCTTGGGAAGAGAAGGCTTTTCTAGATATCCAATGTTATCATTGTCAATGTCCATGGTAGTTTGGGAAGTTGATCTACTAATCAAATTTGCTCTCCCAGTGCTCCAAATTATTGTTGATTCAGCAGCACCAAGCAAATAGATAAGATCATTAAGGGTCATGTCATAGTCTGATTCATAGTAGTCCCAAAGGAATTCACCATGTGACTTAGAAAGTGATTGAACCACCAACTTTCTTAAGAGTTTGACACCCAACTCTTCCGGCTTGTAATTATGTGACTTCATCTCCAAGATGCGATCACACATAGACCTTGCTTGCCAATAGGGCTTGAGTGACCTTGAACTTGTGGGTTAGGGAGAATAATTAGAGGAGGTGGAGGAAATGAAGTTCCAAGAGATTTGGGAGGATCATAGATGTCTGAACCAGACATCTTTTTGGGAGATATTCAAGATAGTTGATCTAAAGTCCTTAATATAACACCCAATATGAAATATTAAGGCTAGGACCCAGCAAACTATTTTTATAACTTAGAAGAGGGATGTCGTAATCCAAGCTATACAATATTTGAAGGTAGGTGAATGACGATTCACAATTTTCCACCAAGTTAAACGAAATGTATTATTAGGTTTTAATTGGTTTTGAAACTCCTAGATTCTTTTGAGATTCACTAAACTTTTCAAAGGCATGTTTAAATCTCGAGTGTGACCTTCAGGTTTTGTGACTGGGATGCCGAGGATCACAAAACAAGGTGTGAATAACCATGCAAATATACTTGGTACTCTTAATATTTACCCCTCAATCAATGTGCCGGTTAACCACTCACGCTCCACCGATACTATGATAAACATTAAGTTACCCTTTTCCTACCTTGTTAAATCAAGCTAGTGTATCGGTTAATCACACGCTCCACTAACTGAATTAAGCAAAGTGCAAAGTGTAATTTCATGGGTTAGCACCAAATTCACATTTTCCTAAGTAACTAAGATTAGGTATTAATAATAGTTTAGTTACTTAGTATTTATCATTAATACTTTTAATTAAGGGAGAATTATAGTCCTTGTCCTACCCGTTCGGCTAACGACCCTCCACCGGTCAAGGAAGCGGTGGGTGAGAGTGGACACTCATTAAACTGCCATTTTATAGGCAGTAACCTTATACCCCCTTATAGACCGACTTCGTGAATGAGACCTACTAATGGTAAGACGACTTTACTCTTATATATATATATATATATATATATATATATATATATATATATATATATATATATATTATTAACTTATAATATTATAAAGTATAAGAGTTGAATTTAAATTTTAAAATTCTAAGGGCTTAACTTGGAATTAAAGTATTCATAAGTGAAAACTTTACAAATTCCAAAACTTAAGGGCAAGTTTTTGAAACTATTCAAAACTTTTCATTTCATAACTTATGAGTTTAATGGTTTCATTAAAATGAAGACTTTTCAATTTTTATGTAACCTCTTATTCTTTAATAACACTTTTAAAGAAGTGACTCTTAAACATCCATAACTTGAGGACAAGTTATGGAGTCATAATACTATTTAATGAAAAAGACTCTTCATTTTTTTATGTAACCTATGGCATTTTTATGAGTTTTAAGATTCATAAATGTGACCTTTTATGTAACTTGAGAACAAGTTACAAAAACACATTTTATGAACTACCTCTAGATTAATTAGGATTGAAAATAACTAAAATACAAATTTTTTTCCATTAATCTAAACTAACTCATAAATCAAGGAAACATAAAACTTTTGGTAATCCATAACTTATGGAGTTAAATGCTTGTTTTATGATGAAAATTTTCATGTTCCATAACTTAAGAATAAGTTATGGAATTCTTCAAAACATTAACACCAAATTTTGTAACTCCATAAAAACTTTGAATCAATTTTTTTTAAAAACCTTTTCATATCCATAACTTATGGAGGTTTCAAAACACTTAAGATCATAACTTTAAAAAAACTTTTGAGCTCCAAAATTTTATGACAAAATTTGTAACTCCTTAAAACATTTCGATCAAACTTTTAAAACTAATAAAATAATCATATCATTTTATCTTTTACTAAATTTGAACTAATTCAACTCATATAGCAAATGATTCAAATTTTACAAATAATTAGTTTTTCACAAAACAAGTAATTATCTTAAAATTTGACAAACTTCATGTTTTTTTTCTTTTTTTTTTCAACTTTGAAAATCAAACATCTGCATGAATATAACAGAAAACAACTCATGGCTCTGATACCACTGTTGGGTTTTGAGCATTCTAACACTCCTAAGTGTACATGCAACCCTAAATACCTTGGATCCATGTTTTCTCTATTATACATGCAAATATAAATATCCAATGTATTATCCTAACTAGCATACCAAAATATTGATACATAGTAATGTAACAAGTTAGAATACATACCTTTTTGTTGTAACTTGTCTTCATGAAGATTGAGTGCCTAGTGCCCCAAGTGTGACACCTCAAATGGTTCACACAACTTCATGAACACTTGGAATAACCATGAGAAGAAGACACTCCAAGCTCAAATTGACTAGCCTTCATATGTGTGTTACTTGTGTCAATTTCTTGAGCTAAAGGGGTCCTTATATAGAGTGCACATTAGGGTTACACCATGTAACCCATGACTTTACCCATTGCTTATGCTCCATGGGTTTTAACCTCCATGGAGTATCCATGGACCACCACATGGGTTAAACCCAACATAAGGAATCTTGGATCATATGCCCACATATATAAGAATGAATTATTTACACAATCAATACCCATATATTTAATTAGTCTCTTTTGATCAATAAATTAAGTCCAAATTTATTCTTGATCAATACTAATTAAATAACATAATTTTATATTAATATATTAGAACTTATAATATATTAATATGTCACAAATGTCCTCTTCTCACAAACGGTTTATCCAAATGTCCCGATGCCATGCAACCCAAATGGACCATGTCGAGTCAGGTCAAGTCTTACCAATTATAGTTATGGACTTAGACACTAATCCAACAAGAGGGTCATGGGGAGTACTGTAACGTCAGTTGATCCGGTCTAGTCAATTTAGAGATAATAGGGGTCGAAAACGACTTTTTGACAAAACATTATTTAGAATAAATAATCTTAACCAAGTTGTAGAATATGTCTCAAGGGTTTTGTATATATAAAGAGCGCCGAAATCCGAGTTATAACGAAGAAGTTATGACCCGTCGAAGTTTTACGGCAAAACCGGCACGACATCGGGAAGCGTAAATAATGAATTTACGATAGAGCGAGTTTTAGCCTTAGCGATCTAAACGAAAGTCGTAGAAAACATTAAACCGAGAGTGTCCATAAAAAGAACGCCCAAATCTGACTTTGTATGAGGAAGTTATGATTTTTTGAAGTTTCGGCTTAGCAGTGTACAAGTTCGAATATTAGATCGAGGGGCTTTTAGCCGACACAATCTAAATGAGAATCGAAGATCTCATTAATAGTAGCATAATGATAAAAAAGACCGACAAAAACGGACGTCGGATGAAGAAGTTATGATTTTTTTAACGGACCAATCCTGTCTCGGCCTATTAAAAATATAAAATTTAAAATAAAGTGAAAATTAGCCGACGGAGTCTAAACGAAAATTGTAGAGTACGTTCCCGCCTACGCGTGGATATAAAGAGCGTCGAAAACGGAGCTCGTATGCAAAAGTTATGGTTTTTAGAAGTCGGAAAGGAAAAATTGCGAAGTTGTTGCTAGGTACGATGACGTGGCCAAATCTCAGCCGTCGCTTGCTGAGCATGGTCTCGCTTCGGATGAAGGATGCGTCACCCTCACATTACGCCCAATGTCCGAGCTCAGAACGCGCTGCGTACGCGAAGCCCTCCTCGGTCCAGCTTCGCCCACGTCGCCCCAGCTGATCATCGACACGTAGGTACGGCTTCGGATGTACGCGCTGCGTACTTCGGATCTACACCCCGCGTAGTGAAGACCCTCACAGCTATAAAAGGGGGCCGAGGCAGCCTCATTTCATACCATATCATATTAAAACTCAAAACGCAGAAAAAGGTGGTGTGGGCTTTGCAATCATCCCGGGTTCTTCCCTTTCGATCCTGAAGTACCTGAACCGTAAACTGAAAACCGTAAGCCTAAAGCTTAGCGAGTTCCCCAAAATACCACATACCATACATAAATAAACACATACTCCCCCCCATCGGGCCTCACCCGACATCGAGTCCCACTCAGCCTCAGGCCCCGCCCGATATCAAGCCCTGCTTGGGTTACAGATCTGTCATTCATTAGGCCCTGCCTGGTACATATAATAAACATATAACATATAATCATGCTAACACAAGCGATAATCACAAAACAATAGCATACAATACAATCATCGAGCCTCACTCGGTATACATATCAGCACATAACACATGCAATTGTCACGCAGACATCTAGCATCCTATCATGATAATCATGGGTCGGCATTGGTGTCTTCGACCTGTTAAACATAGTAAGGAAACTCACCTCAAATTGCTAAATCTCACAGATAAATCGCTGACTGTTGGCCTGCTAAAATCTCCACGCTATAATCACAAAATAACATCTAATTAATAATTCGATCCTGACTCACACTAAGAGTCCAAACTAGGGTAAAATACATTTTTACCCTTTCCCTAACTTCACCCAAGGCCAAGGCCCAATGCAACCATCCAAAAGGCCCAAATTCCAAAATAATCACCCAAGCCCAAATATGGCCCAATTTTCCAAATCGGGCCTAAATCCCTTCATGGGCCTTCAACCAAAAGAGTCCAATAAAATGGCATCAGTCCAAAATAGAATTTTGATAGCCCAACAAGCCCTAAGACTACTAAGGTACAATATTGGCTCATTACCGAGAAGCCCACAACGTTGAAGCCCACTACTGAGTAGTGATGGGTTTTATGCATAAGAACAATCCTATGGGCTCATACAAACCCTAATGTTTGGATCTAGGTTTTTCTATTGAACATGCTTAGAATCCAAGACTTGCAAAACTAGATCTATCATATATAATTCGAAAATAACATCATAAGAACAGATCTAAGTGTTTACCTCTTTCAAATAACTTGGAATCCTTGTAGTCTTCTTGATCTTGAGCTTAGAGTCACAATTGTAACTCCTCTAATGGTTCACAAACCCCACAAGCAAGAAGGTAATATGAGAGAGGGTGAGAGATGCTAAAATCGGCCCTAGGGTTCTCTTGGAATCAAGTGTAGCCGATTTTCATAGCCTAGGGGTCTCATTTATACTACAGGCTGCTAGGGTTTCAGTCTAAACCCTAATGGACAACTTAATCACCAAGCAGCCCAAGGAACCTTCTATATTAGGGCCTTGGATGAAAATATGATGGATCCCCATCATAATTTCGTTCCCCTCTTAGTCCATTAGGTTTCCCAGTCCAAAACCCAACTATCATACATTTGATAGTTTATACCCCTTTATTTAATTAATCTCTTTTAGTCACCAAATTAATTCCTAATTAATTTATGACTAATACTAATTAAATAAATATGATTTATCCTTTAATATATTATTCTTATAATATATTAATAAACCATAATATTCTCTCTCTCCTTAAATTACCTTGTCAAGTTGCTTTGGTGAAGGTAACCCAAAAGGACCATGCACAACCGGATCAAGTACATACCAAATATAGTTATGGGCTTAGACACTAATCCAACAAGTACGTAGGGCGTACTCAGCTTGTACGCTTAGCATACTCGCTTTGGGGCTTGTACGCGTGGTGTACCAGCTTGTATGCGCGGCGTACCAGGTTGTATGCCCAACGTACCCACAGTTTGGCCAACTTCCATCATTAAGTCCTTATTCAGTTAAGACTTCAACCCAACACTCAGATCTGACTTCCTTAAGGTGGTTTATCACATAAAGTTGGCAACTTTACGTGCATGCATGGCTTAATGGGGTTATATAGCTCATAAGAACTTAATAAAGGGTCGTAAAACATGCAAGAGTCCATAAACACTTCAAAACTTCCATTTTTAGACAAAGGGACCAAGAGAACCCTAGATCTACCATCAATCACTTCTGGAGTGAATCAAGAGGCTCAACAATCATTCCATGGACTCAAAAAGCATAAAATGGTCCCAAAATTAAATCTAACATCATAGATTATCAAGATGGAAGCTTTTTACCTCACAAGGATAGCAAATGGTGAACAAATCTCAGATCCTCAAGCTCCAAGCACAACTCCAAATAGTTCACTTCTTCTTCTCCTTCACAAAGCACCAACCAACATACTTTATGGCTCAAAACTCTCAAAATCTCACTAGGGTTTTTATTTCTGGACAAGAGGGGATGGAGGGTGTCTAAACATGAACAAATAAAGCTATCATGTGGCTTAAATAGGGTGCAATACCCTAAAAATTAAGAGCATCAGAATTGGCACAACAGATATTTCTACAACCACATGACGGGACCACCCATCGGGGTTTGCGAATTCCTTGCGACGCGTACGGGTTTTGTGCTTCCAGTAGTATGGGCCCATACTACCTTCCACACATACGCGTATTTGTCTCAAGGATCATCACAACCACCCTAAAAACAATACAACAACTAGGATACACATTGTAACGACCATAAAATTTGAGCCAAGTTAAAACATTTTAATTCATTCAAAACCATTAAGTTCATACATTTGTTTTCAAAATAGTTTAAACATCAAAGCATTTCCCAGAACCATATCACATAAATCATAAAACATGAGCAGCGGTACGATCACGCCTTCGCCTTGCCACGGTCTCCTGAAGTACCTGAAACAATACACTGAAACTGTAAGCCTGAAAGCTTAGTGAGTTACCCCCAAAATAGCAACCACAATACCATACACATAACATATCATATCATAAATAGAGTAACCATGCATATCGAGTCTATAGTGTGACTGGTCCGCCTGCACCAGGCCTTAAGTCCACCCGGTCCACCCTTTCTCCGAGTCTACAGTATGACTGGTCCGCCCGCACCGGGCCTTCAGTCCACCTGGTCTACTCTCTGAGTCTACAGTATGACTGTTCCACCCACACCGGGCCTTCAGTCGGTCTGGTCCACTCTCCGAGCCTCGGCACGTCTGGTCCGCCCTCATGGGGCCTTCAGCCTATCCAGACCGCTTGTCGGGCCTTCGGCCTAACCGGATCGCCCTAGGTATGTTGGCCTACAACACAAAGCAGGACCCGCCTCAACCCAACCCCAATCCAACAACCATGGGCACATAAACATATAATCATATAGCAATTCACAACTAATCAACCGATCTAGCAGATCACATAACATAGCAACATCCTAACCAGGATACCGACTTAACCGATCACTAACATAGCATCATCCTATATACCAGGATACCGACCTTAACCAGGTCTCTAACATATCATCATCATATATACCAGGATACCGACCTTAATCAGGTCTCTAACATAGCATCATCCTATATACCAGGATACCGACCTTAACCAGGTCTCTAACATAGCATCATCCTAACTACCAGGATGCAGGCATAGCAAAGCAATAACATAACAAACAACTACCCGGATTCCCATCCGATAAAGGGCCGGCCTTGGTGCCTTAGACCCTGTCGATATAGTGAGGATAACTCACCTGCAACTGCCGACTTGAAGAAATAAGACCACGTTGCTTCGACCACCAGCACGAACTCCACCACTGATCATTACCAAATAATCAATCCAATAAATAACAATAATTACCAAAATACCCCTGGAAGACAACTGGTCAACCCTTGGTCAAAGTCAAGGTCCTCACTCAAAGTCAACCTTCTTGGTTGACCCTACTCGCCGAGTCAACTTGTTGACTTGTCGAGTTCTCATGCTCAGAAACTCCCATGCCACGACTCAACTCGCCGAGTCGCCCCAAGACTCGTCGAGTCCAACAAGCTCTGAGTCCCTTCCTGCTCAACTCACCGAGTCATCCTTCGACTCACCGATTGACAGCTCAAAGAGAAAAGGTTAGGGTTCCATGACCAGACTCGCCGAGTCCAAGGCAATCTTGAACAGAATCGCCGAGTTGTTCTTCTAACTCGCCGAGTCCATGCACATATTCATACAACTCGTCGAGTGCACCCATGTGAATCGCCAAGTCTCTTCAATTCTCATTCCATGCAGAGGCTTTTCAAGCCATGTAGGGACTCAAATCTATAAATCGACTCTTCTACAACCTAGCCCTCACATAAAGTTGCAAACTTTACATGGAACCAAGGTGATATAAGCTCAAAACACTCTAGGGCTAAGGCTAAAGACGAAAGGGCTTCACCAATGACTCTTAAACAGAGCTTTATGACATATAGGACCATCACAAGCTTAGATCTGAAGTAGCATCCTTAGATCCAAGCTTCTATCTCGAATTAGTTCTCGTATCAATCACCATACATGAATCCATGAAGAAATAGCTTAAGGAAATGGTTCCTTACCCCTGAAATGAGCCCAAACAACTGTAGATTTCTGATCTCCCCACGCTTCCTGATACAAGCCTCCAAACCTTCAAGCTTCAAATACCAAAGATCCTCCTCCAAGCTCTAATTCACTTAAAAATGGGGTTTCCTCATGAATTAGGGTTTCTGGATCTCAAATGGGCAGCAAAGAGGCTGAGGGGAAAACATAAGGTTCTTTAAATAGGGTGAAAACCCTGAAAATAGGGTTTTCTCATTCCAGCACCGACTCGCCGAGTCTAGCCGCCGACTTGCCGATTCGGTTACTTAGCACGTGACCAAGTCGCGACTCAACTCGCCGAGTCTATCCATAGACTCGCCGAGTCGATCTTTCTTAATTACACCAAGAACCATGCACTTGCACTTCTGAACTTAGGTGTTACGCACATGCATCCTATCCTCACTCTCTCGAGAGTGACTAATCCTTCCAAACTGACCTGCTACATCCACGCTCACTCATAATGACGCCCCCTATACTTGAAAAAACACAACATAAGCACTACATACTCCCTAGGATATCCTAGGACCCACATCTCACCCTGTCGCCAACCACCAAACGACCCCCATTGGTGGTAGTTAAATAGCGCATGAAAACAACCACATGCATCATAACTTAAATAATCCTAGATAAAAAAATATATTCAACCCTACAATGGTTGGACTCAGACAAGAGTTGTACAATAGGACCAATCCCTTCACTCTAAGATTATTTAACCCATGCAACATGTGACTTAGGATATTCAATTAATAGTTAATTCACACCCAAAAGAGTCATATAACAATGAGCTAGAAAACTCTATAGGGAATCGGGCATCATATATCAGACAATTCTATCATGCAATTCCTGAAAATCCTTATCCTACAACTAGCATGTTGTTCTAAAATAAACATAATAGAATATAACAATGTGGTAATATGGGGTCTACTTACTGGCTCTGGTTGATCGTACACATCACATCCTTTTCTTGATTATTTTTTTGAAAACTATTTTGAAAATCATTTTTAAAAACTTTGCATTTCCTTAGTTTTATCCTAGATTCACACAGATGTTCATCCAATTCACTGAAACCAAGGCTATGATACCAACTTGTAACGCCTCAAAAATCACAATCAATTTTAACTTTTTCAAAACAACCTATTTACTATTAAAAGTGTTTATGTAACCCCCGCAGATCTGGGCTAGTTAATTTAGAGACAATGAGCGTCAAAAGTGACTTTTTGAAAGAAGAGTATTTATAATAAATAATCTTAACCATGTTGTAGTATATGTCACAAGGTTTCCGTGCATATAAAGAACGCCGAAATCCGAGTTATAACGAAGAAGTTGTGACCTGTTGAAGTTTCGCGACAGAACCGGAACGACACAGCGCAACGTAAATAGTGAATTTACGGTAGAGCAATATTTTCCCTTAGAGATCTAAACGAAGGTTGTAGAATACGTTAAACCGAGAGCATGCATAAAAAGAACGTCTAAATCTGACTTCATATGAGGAAGTTATGATTTTTTGAAGTTTCAACCTAACGGTATGCAGCCCAAAGTTTGAATATGAGCTCGAATGGTTTTTAGCCTAAACAATCTAAATGAGAATCGAAGATCTTGTCGATAGTAGTTCAATGGTAAAAAGACAGACGAAAACGGACGTCGGATGAAGAAGTTATGAGTTTACAATGGAGTTTTTCTGTCCTGGCCTACTAAAAATAATATAATAAAAATTAAAGTCAAAATTTGCCGACGGAGTCTAAACAAAAGTTATAGATTATAATCTCACCTACGCGTGGATATAAAGAACGTCGAAAACGGAGCTTGTATGTGAAGGATATGGATTTTTGAAGTTCGAGGCACGCATACCAAAGCTTATCCGGAGGGAACGCCCCGCATTCGTTTTCCTTGGCCTCGGATTGGACACGTCGCCCTCTAGTCGCATAGCCATCACTTCCGAAGTTCGTAATCCATGACGCACGGTGGAACACGCTGTGTTCGTCCAAGGAACGCGCTGCGTTCGGAGGCCAGACCCCTCCTATAAATAGGATGTGATTCCAGCCGAATTGGTTGCTCATTTGTTTCCTTTCAATCCCTTATTCTTCCTTTTTCTTGGCAAGTTGTATCCCCGAAGCCCCGATGTCAATCGCGAGACCCGAAGCAAGTCCCGAAGCCCCAAAGATCCCGAGAAATAGAGTTGTCGAGCCAAAACTCTGCCCGTGAGAAGCCCGGTTTTTGTGAAGATCTCCCGGTTTTATCGAAGAATAATATTTTAAGAGTCGTAGAGCTGTCCGATAATCGTCTTATCAGGTGAGTGTGTAGTTACTTTCTTCTATCGCATAGATATGAAGTATTTTCTATTAAATGCGTGCTATGTGTTTATACGTTGTTTGTTTACTTGAGATGGATATTGAATGAATGTTTTTATATAGGTTTTTAAATGATTTAAACTATATATGTAATTTATATCTACAAATATGTTGGGTAGAACATGGGTAGATGAAATAGTTGGTGTGTGATGAAAGATTAGTTTGAGGATGAGACGAAAGATGATATAGATCATGAGACGAGGGTGACAGGTGAAAAATGAGGGAAACCTTTACCCAAACGATGGCCCCCGTCATTCATCAGAGTAGGGATGACAACCACAGACTATTCTAGACAGTTCCGTGGAACACTAGCAAGCTCGCAACTTGTAGGTGTTGTGGACTTGATGTTCACCGGTGTACTCTAAAAACCTTGGCAACTATTTTCTTAGTGCCTAATGAAGAATCCTGGCAGCTATTTTCTTAGTGCCTAATAAAGAACCCTGGCAGCTATTGTCTTAGTGCCTAATGAAGAACCTTGGTAGCTATGGATTTAGTATTGTATAGACGAACCTTGGTAGCTATGGATTTAGTATTGTATAGACGAACCTTGGCAGCTATGGATTTAGTGTTGGTTATAGGAACGTCGGGCAACAATGGACTTTGTGCCAATTTGTGACATCCCCATTTTCACGGCCAAAAAGGACTGATTTTGTTTATGCTTTATAAAAATCAGAGTATCTCTTTTAATAAAAAGGTTGCGGAATTTGTTCCCAGTAAAACATGATAAATACGTTATCAAAGCATTTCCGAAGAAAAGTATTTTTATTCATTTTAAAACATTTGGGATATCATTATCAATACAGAAACATAAGCATAAACAGAACTTACATTCTTTATCACTAATGATTTATATCTCCTTCATATCTCAGTGTAATGTGACTTCATATCAACACCTATGATATAAATAAACTGAGTGGGTCAGGTTGGGAAACCTGGTGAGTACATAGGGTTTTCAACCCACAATAATATAATTATTATGTTTAAACATTTAAACAATCAACCCAACTACCCATCCCCATTATCTTCTTTATTCTACCCTAAGAATTCAGTTATTCCTTGTTTATTTATTCTTAAGGGTTATCCTAAGGAATCGGCACGAAATCCAACGTTGCCAAGGTTTACTCAACAGGCACTAAATCCATAGTTACCAATGTTTATCTCGTTTATTGGCAGTATCGTTTCCGAGACTCCTCTCACAATACAGGTCAATGGGGTTTATCTCGTTTATCGACGGTATCGTTTCCGAGAATCCAATCGCAATACATGCCGATGGGTTTTTAGAGTACACCTGGTGAATACACAGTTCAAAACACCTACATGTTGCGAGTCTGCTAGTGTCCACTGGACTGTCTAGAATAGTCTGTAGTTGTCACCCATACTCTGCTGGATGACGGGGCCAACACTAGGGGTAAAAGGCATCTCTCATGGTTAACCTCTCACCATTACCTCATGGTTTATATCACCTATTCATCATTTTATTTTTGTCACACGTAAACTATTTCATCTACCCATGTTTTACGCAACACATTTTGTAGATATAACATACGTATACAGTTTAGATAATTTAAAACATGTATAAAAATCTTTCACCCAACACAGACAGCAAGTATTCAGACAATATACACACATAGCACGTAATTTATATAAAATACTTCATATCTATGTGTAAGCTGAAAGTAACTATGCACTCACCTGATAAGGTGGTGACTTGGTACTCGGACAACACTTCGTTACTCTTAAAACGATTTCCCTCGACAAAACCTAGTATCATTACCACTAAGGTTTAGTTCAATATTCACTGAGACTAATTTAATAGTCTAGCTATTATTATTATTATTATATAAGCATTAAACAACACTATATAAGTCATAATAATAGCCCAAATAATTATTTTAAGGTCCTAATAATGTTACTATAATTAATTAGAAGCTATTTTAAAAATTGCATAGGCGTAGCTCACTTACAGCGAGTTTTAAAGAAAACCAGGCTTCGCTTGGAGCAACTTTTCCGAACTGAAAGACCCCTTTTTCTCGGGACTCCGGGAGCCTCGGGGCTTCCCTCGAGTGCTAGGGGTTCACCTAGATTTAGGGAGGTTTAAAAACCCTAGAGAGAGAAAGTATTTTAGAGAGAGAAGTGAATTGGTGTGGAAAATCCGAGAACTCTCGCATGTATTTATAGGCTGCTGGCTTCGAACGAACGCTGGGTGTTCAGCAGCTACGCACCGCGTAGCTTCGGATAAGCTCAACACTCGTCGCTTTGTTAGTGATGCATCGTGACCACTCCTCGGACCAAGTAGAACGAGTACGCGCAACGCTTCCTTCTCGCACGCGGGGCGATTCTCGTACGCGAGGCGCTTCTGGTCTACGCTGGGCGTCTGAAGTACAGGTGTCAGCATCCGAAGGTGAAGCATGATCAGCAAGCTGCGGCTTGGATCCGACCACGTCATCGAGTTCGCTCCAGACTTCGCAATTTCGAATGCAATATTTAAAAATTCGTAACTTTCGCGTACGAGCTCCGTTTTCGACGTTCTTTATATCCACGCGAAGGCGGGAATATACTCTACAACTTTCGTTTAGACTCCGTCGGCTAATTTTGAATTTATTTTAAAAGTTATATTATTAACAGGCCGGGACATGATTGGTCCGTTAAAATCTCATAACTTCTTCATCCGACGTCCGTTTTCGTCTGTCTTTTTATCGTTACACTACTATTAACGAGATCTTCGATTCTCATTTAGGTTGTGTCGGCTAAAAACCGCTCGATCTAATATTCAAACTTCGGGTTGTAGATTGCTAAGCCGAAACTTCGAAAAAATCATAACTTCCTCATACGAAGTCAGATTTGGGCGTTCTTTTTATGGAAGCTCTTGGTTTAACGTATTATATGACTTTTGTTTAGATCGCTAAGGCTAAATCTCGCTCTATCATAAATTCACTATTTACGCTTCCGGGTATCGTGTCGGTTCCGTCGCGAAACTTCGACGGGTCATAACTTCTTCGTTATAACTCGGATTTCGGCGTTCTTTATATCCCCGGAAACCTTGTAACATATACTAAAACTTGGTTAAGATTATTTATTCAAAATAATGTTTTGCCGAAAAGTCATTTCCGACCCCTATTATCTCTAAATTGACTAACCCGGATCTGCGGGCGTTACACAATTCCTTAGGTCAATCCTTTGGAACGAATGAAGGAAGGATAGTCGATTCTTAGGGTAAAACCTTAAGAAATAAAGAAGATAATGGGGATGGGTAATTGGGTTGATTGTTTGATGATTGAATATAATAATTATATTATTGTGGGTTGAAAACCCTATATGCTCACCAGGCACCCAAGCCTGACCCACTCAATTTTCTTTGCATTACAGGTAATGACACAAGAGTATAAGTTGGAGGACTTGACGAGAGATTTTGGATTATAGATCAGTAGTTATAAAGAACTGTTGTAAGGTCTATTTTATATTGTTTATGCTTTTGGTCTGTATCGGAACATGACATCTCGAGATTTTGTTATTTATTGAAAATACATTTCCTTAAAGAAATGCTTTGATAAATTCTTATCATATTTTGTTTTGGGAACAAATTCCGCAACTCTTTTAATCAAAGGACTACTCTGATTTTATAAAACAAAGCATAAACAAATCGGTCTTTTCTGGCCGTGAAAATGGGGATGTCACTGTTTACAAAACCATTGTTTCCAAAATATTATTTAAAACCAGAGTTTCCCAAGATCAACAACATAAAATCAGGATATGTATGGTCACGCCTTCGCCTTCCCACGATCCTCGAAAGTACTTGCAACCATAACCAAAAACTGTAAGCCGGTGCTTAGTGAGTTTTCCCCAAAGTACCACCACATAAACATAACAAACAACAGCATGCATAAATAAGCCTTCAGACCGACTGGACCGCCTCACATGGCCTACAGCCTATCTAGACCGCTCCTGATCCTTCGTTATGACTGGACCGCCTTGCAGGGCCTACAGCCTATCCGGACCGCTCGTTGAGCATTCGGTCTGACTGGACCGCCTCGTAGGGCCTATAGTCTATCTGGACCGCCCCGGGTATCTTGGCCTTCAACACAAAGTAGGACCGCCTCACCCAACCAACCATAACATGTTGATATATACATAACATATAAATATATAACTAGTGCACATACAACAGACATATCTACAGATTACTACCACATGCTAACATCCTATATACCAGGATACAGATCTAACATATCTCTACAACATCACAACATACTATCATATAACAGGATATTAAATCCAATGGGCCGACCTTGGTGCCTTCGACCCATAATTACAGTGAGGAAGACTCACCTATCAGTCTGAACAATAGCTGATGAGGTCCCGACTCCGAATCTCAGCTCTAACCTTACATATCAATCCAAACGACCAATTCTCAAACACAATCCAAAATACCCAAAATACCCTTAGGTCAACTTGGTTAAAGTCAAAGTCGAGGTCAAAGTTAACACCCATCCGAGTCAATCTAACCTAGCCAACCCGATCGAGTCGACTCAGTCGAGTATGTTGGGCGTACTCTTCTGTATGCAGGGCGTACTCGGTGTCTGACCATCTTACGAGGCGCTGACCGCGTACGCTCAACGTACCACTTGGTATGCCCAACGTATGCGCCCTGTTCAACCCCTTTTCCATTAAGAGCTTAATACTCTACATCTTCATGTTCAAAGTTAGATCCAAAGCTAAAATACCATTACGAGTCATAAAGTTTCCAACTTTATGACTCTACATGTCCATTAAGTGCTTAAAACACAAACCCTCAGCATCTTAATGCATTAAGACCTTCTATAGCATGCACGGAGTGAAATTAACCCTCAACACTACATTTTTATGACTCAAGACCCCTCATAAGGTTTGAAAGGACGAATTATTAGGTCAAGAACATATCATGCTCAAGAATCACCATTTTTGGTGCAAAAAGTGTCTTAAAGGAAGAAATGTCTAAATCTACAAGATGGAGTGATCAAGATGTGAACTTTATACCTCCTGGAGGTTGCTAACAATAAGGAAATCTCAAATCCAAGATGATTCCAGGCTCCAAGATCTTCTCACCAGCTTCCTCTTCTTCAACAACACCTCAAAAACACTTTAATGGCTTCAAGATGCACTCTTCTCACTTAAGGTTTGCTTAGGATTGTTTTTCATAGAGGGAGGCCGATGAAGAAATGAGACATAAGGCTATAATGAGGTTTAAATATGGACCAAACCCTAAAAATTAGGGTTTTCCATTTCTTCAGTTACGCCCCGCGTACAAGGTGTACGCCCAACGTACTAGGGCGTGCCCTAGTAAGCCTAGCATACACAACGTACGCTCAGCCTACTACACTTGGGGTAAAATTACTATATTGAATGGGCCATTTTGCAATCCTTTTCAAATCCCAAAGGCTAAATTACAATATCATTCAAACATAGGGTAAAATTACTGTAAGTATATAATGTTTAAGAAATGTTAATTATGTTAATACTTATATTTTAAAGTATACTTTTAGTTCAGAGCACTTCGGCCCCTTAGTGTTTATAGTCTTATACCAAATAAGGTTTGGTATACTTAGTTCACTATAAACAAGGGCTCTGATACCAATCTGTCACACCCCGAAACCGATGGCGGAAACATTCCGGGGCGGAGGACGTCATGTAAAGTATCACAACCAATGTACATAGTAAGCATAGTAAACACAACCATTACAATACTTAGAAGTATTTACATTTGTTTGAAAGTAAAGTTATACATGATTATAGATATATACATCCAAAATGAACAAAAGTAAAGACGAGACTGCTAAAATGCTCCGTCTTCTCCAAAAGATCGCGGGGTACCTGTCTAATGTGGACCTGAGAATACTGTCACACCCCAAAACCAAGAACGGCAGAAACGTTCTGGGGCGGAAGACGTCATGTACAGTATCAAAACAATGAAAAGTAGTAAACAAGCAACAACATCATCCATTGCATTAATAATATAATTATTATACAAGTGTTCTGTCAAATTTTGATAAATAGTAATGCATAAATCAAAATGAAAGATGAGTCTTGAACAAGCTCCATCTTCCTTTCTCCTTGCATCGGTACCTGTCTATGATGACCTGAGGATACAAGTAATTTTGAAAGCGAGTATCAGCTTTGAAGCTGGTGAGATCATAAGTACTTTAGTGGCTTAATTTGTATTTAAGAATTTGTAAGTTTATGAACTGTAAGTATGGAAAATGTAAATGAACTGTAAGTATGGAAAATGTAAATGAACTGTAAGTATGGAAAATGTAAATGAACTGTAAGTATGGAAAACGTAAATGAACTGTAAGTATGGAAAATGTAAATGAACTGTAAGTATGGAAAATGTTTGTAAAACAACTGTAAGCGTTTGAAAAACTCTAGAAATCCCTATGATTCCTACTGTTATATAAGGGTGTCTTCTACCAAGACCTAAATGTTCTCAATGTGGTCTTCTACCAAGACCTAACTGTTCTATATGTTCCTTTCTTGTAAACGTGTGTAATTTTCCCAAGTGTAACTATCATTATCAAAATATAGTTTCTATATTAAATGTTTAAGTGAAAAGATCACTAAATATATGCAAGGGAAAATAAATGTAGTACTGTAGTGTTGTATTATAGGAACTACTGTTGTACTAACTACCTTAAACCGGATTTATATTAAGGTATCATGTGATAAATTGCACCATACTATAGACTGGTAATAACGACAACGTATAGTCGAAAAATAAGGTATGACGTTTGGCACCCGCAGACCTGCCTGTCCGGCTGTAGCTATCAGCAAGGTGTAGGATAGTCAATCCAGTATAGATCTATACGCAAACTCACGCTCTCCCTTCAAGAGACTCAGGCTACAACTCGGGTCATGAAAATTAAGGCATGCTCCCATATAGTGGATCACAATTGTTAACGTATTCATCTAGGTGTAATGTAACGAACTGTTCTAGCTGTAATGTACGTGCTCTCTACCTAGCAAGTATAGTAATGTACTCGTTCTATTATAATTGTATATGTTCTTCTCTAGTATAGTTGTATATGTTCTTCTCTAGTATAGTTGTATATGTTCTTCTCTAGTATAGTTGTATATGTTCCCCTAGTAGTAAGTGTTGACTCATGAATGAACTGACTCATAGTAGGATATTGTGTACTAGTAATAGTTCTAGTATTTTCCTAAACTACCCATATGGTAGTTTACTAGTAATCTAACTGGTACGTATGGACATGGATGTATACCCTTGCTACTCAAGGGCATGGGATGAACTGGAAGGACCTTTTATGACTATATATGTACACATGATATATAACTAATATTTAAACGACCTTCGGACGAGTACCCGATATCCCACCAGACCACATCTCAAGCGCCAAAAGGAAATAGGGTGGATAGCCTTCCTAAGTCTTTTAAACATTTGTTATATAACTATACATATAGAGGCATGCAATTTATAATATAAAAGCATAAAATAAGATTTGTAAAACCTTTGAACATAAATATTTTCTAAGAAAAGACCGACTTGGTGTCGATCTATAAAACGGTTTGTAGGCATGGGTTTGATAAAACGGTTTAAGTATAAGGAAACATTTGTTTGAAACACAATTGTAAATAAGTTTGAAATAAAACATACAAAGTAAAATGTACAGTGTAATATGGACTATAAAATGTTTATGAACATCATTTGAAGGAAACTGTTTGGTAAAACGGCTAATGAGTGGTAAATCATTTAAATGCTGCTTATTAATCACATGTGATTGATATAATAAGTAGCATGATTCTACTTGTATCCCCCCCATAAAACATTTAAAATAGTTAAAACATTGATTAAGGGGGTATGAACTCACCTGTAGTGAGTGGTTCTGATGACAACATTAGATGAATTGCTAAGTGTCAAGTGGTGGCTTGAGTACACACGCGAATCCTATTTAGCATATATTGGCATATATATGAATATAATTAGTGTTATGAACGACTGAATAATGATTTTGGGACCACCTTAGGGACTAGTAAACACTTATAATGAAGTGTTACAATCATATATGATTGTATGAGGGTTTATAAGGCTATACAAGAGGGTGTATGCCCAAAATACACACTATATGTGTGTGTGCGGCCAGGTGTGCGGCCTAGTGTGCTGCCAGCACATGTGTGCGGCCCTGTGTGCGGCCATGTGTGCTGCCAGATGGTGTGTGCTGCCATGTGTGCGGCCAGATGGTGTTCTTGGTGTTCTTGGTGTTCTTGGTACCTTTTATGAAGATCTTCAAGGAGAATGGATGATACTTGAGAGGATTTCGAGTTCTATGCTTGAAGAAGTGAAAGAAGTGTTCAAAAATGACTAAGTGTGGTATATATAGGGGGAGTGTGCGGTTAGGAAGGGTGTGAGGCCGCAAACACATGTGTGTGGCCGCACACTCCATGTGTTGGAGTGTTTGGCCTCTTTTTGATTCCTACACTTTGGGTTAAACCTTCTCCACACTCCAACCTTGATTATAACACGTTTAGAACACTCCAAGAGACCCTAAATGGTACTACAAGATAGCCAAACGAGTCTATTATTGATAAGGAATGAAGAATGCAAGTTAGAAATTTTCGGGTTGTCACATCATCCCCCCGTTAAAGGGAATTTCGCCCCGAAATTAGAATTTAGACAAGGAAGTAGGTACGAATGATCAAGTCATGAGGAGGAAACTTCTTAATCGATTAGTTCTAGCGCTCCTAAGTGAAATCGGGTTCTCGGTTGGTATCCCAATGAACCTTCACTAACGGGCGGTGGCGTTGCTTCGTCCGCTTGAACTCTCGGTCGAGGGTCACTGCGGTTCTAGTACGAAGGCGAGGATCTCGTTAATCTCGACCTCGTCGAGTGGCTTACGAGAGTCCTAACGGAAAGGTATTGTTTCAAGATCGAGACGCGAAGAGTATAATGTATGTTACTGAGTTCGCGGAGTAGGTCTAGTTTGTGCGAGGCACAGGACCGATTTTGATAAGAATCTTGGAGGTCCTAACTATATTGGATTTAGCTTTCCACGCGATACGAAGTGTATTAAGCCATTCCCAGAGTGAGTTCTCCTAAAGAACTTGGTCACTCACTTTGTAACACCCAAGATTTTGAAAGCCAAGAAAGTAAAGGAAACCCTAAATTTAAGAGGGACTCGACGAGTCCAAGGAAGGACTCGGCGAGTCGGAGCGGGATCCGAGTCGATAAGAAAGTGACCAACTCGACGAGTCGGCCAAGTGGACTCGGCGAGTCTGGTATGTGCGAGGAAAACCCTAAATCCGGGGCTTGGAGCCTATTTAAGCATCTCAATCTTCTTCCTAGGGCTCCTTTACAGCCTCTCACACCCAGAACACCGCACCTTAAGCCCCCATTGTGTTTATTCAAGCTTTTAGCCATTTTTGAGTGGTTTTAAGGAAGAAGAAGGAGTGGGAATCTTTGAAGCATCAAGGAGTGGTCTTGGATCCGAAGTTTGGGGAGCATTTCAGAGCATTGGAAGGTATTAAGTCGTTTCTCTCCTCCAGATTTTCCTTGGTTATGAGTTTTGGGGCTTTTAAGCCATGTTTAAGACCAATCTTGAGCTTGAGGTCCAGATCTGAGGTTGCTACCTCAGATCCATGCTTGTTTTGGTATGGAATCCCATAAAGTATCAGCCATTGGATGGAAATTGGAGTCTCTTGGTCCTAAACCCTAGCTATGGGTGTATTTTGCCTAGATCTCACTCTCTACACGTAAAGTTTGCAACTTTACGTGGGAAATAGGCTTGGGGAGGGTAGATCTATAGTTTGGAGCTCATGCATGACTCGGAAGTCCTCTGCATGTAAGTGGATCTTAGTGGACTCGATGAGTCCTTCGAGTGGACTCGGCGAGTAGCTTGAAGATGAGGATGAACTCGACGAGTGGGATGAACAGCTCGTCGAGTCGGATGAAAATGGGCATGAACAACTCGGCGAGTTGGATGAAGATTGCCGTGTGCTCGGTGAGTCTGTTCTTAGACTCGGCGAGTCAGGTCGAGTGGTCCCAAACCCTTCGGGTTAAGACTCGAGTCAGCGAGTCGAGCCAGGACTCAGTGAGTTGGACATGATAGGAACCGGGAATCAGTAGACTCGGCGAGTCAGGGGCTGACTCGGCGAGTAGAGTCGCGAGTGGAAGGACTCTGGACTTATGAACTCGGCGAGTCAGTAGGGTGACTCGGCGAGTAGGGTTGACCAGGAAGGTTGACTTTGACCAGGACATTGACTTTGACCAGAGTTGACTTGGTTGACCTTTGGAGGTCAGTTAGACTAAGTGTTGGGTTGTTATTGGTAGCTCGGGGAGCTAGCGGAGCAGCAGTTCGGAGTTAGCGGTCAGGTAGCGGTCAAAGGGGTTAGCAGCAGCAGTTCAGCAGTATCAGGTGAGTTTCCCTTTGTATGAATGGGTCTGCGGCCACAATGCCGGCCCATGTAGTTATGAGTAGAAGACCCGGGGGTTAGCCCTAGGCACAGTATGCTAGTATGATATTTGGACGAGGTCCAATGACAGAGGGCGGGTGCCCAAGGAGCGGTTTATGTGATAGTTTATACTTGTTGTCTGTGTGATACTTGTATGTGCCTGGTAGGGAGGTGAGTGAGGGCGAGGTCCCGTATCTCACCAATAGCAGAGTGTAGATGGTGTTCCACATCTCAGTAGCAGCAGAGCAGGGGCGAGGCCCAAGTTAGGAAAGGAGTGAGGGTGGGCTGGGCCCGAACCTCACTATCAGCAGGAGTATGGACAAGGTTCCATGACTCATCAGTAGCAGGACTCGGGCGGGGCCCAGAGATAGGCGAGGCCTTAGAGCAAGAGTTGTTAGTATATGTTTAGCTTATGTAATGTTATGTGATATGTTTATGTGCTATTATATGTTAGTGGGCGAGGCCCTGTGACAGGCGAGGCCTAAGTGAAACAGATTTGTATCCGAGCGGGGCTCGAAGCCAGGCGGGGCCTGGAGCGGCGGGGCCGTTATAGCGGGCGAGGCCCGAAGTAGAAGGGCGAGGCCCAGGATAGCGAGCGTGGCCCAGTATGCGCAGTATGTGATTTTGTGTGGTATGTGGTAAGGTGGGGAACTCACTAAGCTTTGTGCTTACGGTTTTCAGTTTTGCTTTCAGGTACTTCCGGTAGCGGAGGGAGGAACTCGGGGTGATCGCATGGCACACACCATAGAGTAGTCAGCCTGGGAATGTTTACTCTGATAATAAATGTTTTGAAAACTTATACTCAGATTATGTTTTGGAATGATGTCTTGTTTAAAGTAATGTCTTATTAAAAAGAAATTTTTGGTCTTAAATTTTGGGATGTTTCACATTTGAAATTCCAAGGGTTCCTTTTCTTGCTTAACCTCCCAGTCAAAGGCCACCCCTTGCTGGGTCAAAGTCGTACGGGTTTCGGTAATTTGCGAGGAGTTCTGAATGAACTATGACAGTAGGTTGGTAAGACCTAGAATTTGGCAAATGACTGTCGGCGTCTCTGGTGTCGACAAATGCTCAACGGTTTTGACAAATTGAAAAGCACTCAAAATTTCCCACATTACTATCAGTGTGTCATAGAAATTTGACTCTCCAATTTCAAAACTCGTGCCTAGAGAACTTTGCTAAAAGTTCCTCTGTAGGAAATGTTTCCATGGGTTTTCTTCTTACTACGAGGGTAGATAAGTAAGTCATTACATGGAGAAATGACGAAATGATCCAAGTAAGAAAGACGTACCCTACTCGTTTAGCTCATGAAAGCTATGGGCGTATTGGTCCTATCCGAAGGGTATCACCACGGACTCGAAGTGTCCGCATCGAATTCGGAAGATAGTCTTCCGGACATCCTTCCCTAACACTCGAACTGGTGATATTCGGATCTCAGACCCATTTCTGAAAGTAATTATTTCCTTGCGTTTGCTCAAGCATTTCATCTATGCGAGGCAGAGATAACGATTTCTAATGAAAAATCTTAACGGCGTCCTCGATATCCGAGGCACATACGATGCAATCCGTCGATCTCTGGGAGAATAAGACTGGGGGTTATCCAGGGTGAGAAGCCTAGTCTTCTTATTCTATCACTGTGCAGTTCGTTAAGTTGTTTGTACTGTTCTGGAATCTCTGTAGGTGTTTAGACTATAGGGTGATCTGTTTACAAGAGTCGTACTGGGTTCTAAGTTTTTTCACATGATGATGCGATTACTCGTAGGCTTAGGCAGTTCTCCATCCTGAAGTTCATATTAGAATTCATACCTGGTTTCACAATCACAATTTCGTGTATACGAGTCGTATATAATTAAGATTGAAAAGGTAGTCGAATAATTGATTCTTCTTTAAGCTCACATCCCATCGGGTAAAAAGAAGTTAAAGTGGAATCATCAATTCTAAACCTGTAGAACCATGATTATATATCACTCTTTTGCATACATTCCTCAGTGATAGATCAATCGTATAAATCCTTGGATTGAACTTAACGTACTGCTTGAGTGGTACTTCGGGGATTTCTTCGGAAAGAAAATAACTAAGAGGTACTCCTGGCATGAGTACTTCGGTGTTCTGATATGACGGCTTCGCTGGAAAAGTGATCTAGAAGAAAGAGACGTATGTATGAAGCTGTTTTTGTGAGGATCAGATTGAATCGAGTCGTATGATAATGTCAGAATCATACTGAAACTTAAAGACATTAGATTTGAACATGAGACGTTTACAGACAAAACACAACCGTGCAACCATGAACAGAGTTATAGTACTTTAGATTTACCACAAGACTATTGCTGCGAATAAGATATACTACAAAAGACAAGTATACGCAGCACGAGAATCCCTATACAGACAAGATCTCGCAAAAGGTAAGACTCTAGTTGCACTAGTCCTGGATGGTTTATAAGTCTGTTACAACGGAACGCCTAAATTACATTAACGATGGCTCCAGAGTAGGCTCTCCTGCGGCTGTGATACTGAGAGTCTTCCCATCAGCACCAGAGTTCTTTGCTATAGGGCAATCCTCCTTGAAGTGCCCTATCTCCCCGCATTGGTGGCATGACTGGCTAGTACTAGCTTTGGTGACGGGATTGCGATGTTTAGCCAATGTTATGTGGACACGAGTGCCTTCCTCGTTACTCCACTTTGAAAATTGCTTCCTAAAGCGTTCGGCGTTATAACTACTCCCGTGTTTAGGATTAGTCCCGATGAAAGGGACTTGAGTGATGGGTCATGCCGGTGTTCCACAACTACTAGCATGGTGCCCTATTTTTAGGCAATTGCAACATTGCATCTCATGACAAGCCCCATGATGATGGAAACTACACTTATCACACTTCGGGAGTTTTCCCTCGTATGGCCTGCTCGGTACTGGGATGGCAGGGGTTTCCACTTGTTGCTGTTGCATAGCAAGTTTTTGGGATTTCTTGCGTTCTTTCTGGGCTTGACGCTTTCGTTTCTTGTTCTCTGTCGTTCGGCTTTGCGAGCCAGTGACTGTTACTGTTTGTTGGTTTCCCGGTTTGGTACTACCATCTAAACTCTCGACTCCTTTTTCAGTCTTGTTTGTATTGCCTGAGTTGATGTGTGTAAGGAAAGTTGTCACAGCAGCTACTACTGCAGCTTGTAATGTAGCGGTGTCGATATGGAGGATAGGGGTTTCGTTGCTCGGCTGATTGTTTCCTGATGACGACATGATTCTGTAACACGAAAGATAAGGATTTTTGTGAGCGATTCTGGTTGACCCTAGATGTACTTAGTTTGTTCAAGTAAGGAGTAAGAGTATGTTCTCGAAAGGTCGACCTACATCCCTATGATGCAGCCCTAGTACATAATGGAAGTGAGTTTGCGAAGGTTTGACCTACATCCCTATGATGCAGCCCTAGTACAGAATGGAAGTGAGTTTGCGAAGGTTTGACCTACATCCCTATGATGCAGTCCTAGTAATGAGTAGAAGTAAGTTCGTAGAATGGTCTCAAAACGTTTGTTGTGCAAGCCGAGGTATCGTGGGTTGGCGAATAACAAGATCCAACCACTGAAAGAGACTTGGAAATGTCTCCGGAGATAAATCACTATAGTCCAATGACTTGACTAAAGCATGTTTCAGATAGACCCCAATGAAAGTATGATAAGAGTACTTGAATAAAGAATGACACAGAAGTTAGCCGGCTGTCGATATCTTGGATATTCACGACGTAAAGATTTGGGAAAATGACCTTGTAAAGGTCTTACATCATATCCGGAGAAGATAGTTCTTGACAGCATGACGACTTAACCAAAAGTACTTATAGTACAAGATAATTTCATAGAAAATGCCACATCGGCAAAGACAGAAAACGATTACTTTCTAACAAGGGAAGTAAGGTAAAGAATCTACCATTGACGACGGTCATCTCTCTGGTGAACTCTCAGTTCAGCCAGTTGACGTTCTATATCAAGTAGGTGTCTTTCGTACACTCTCCAGCGTACTCGGAGCTCTCTGACTTCGGCTCGTGATTTAGCCAGTGCTTGCAGCAGGGTTTCATGGTTCCTCTCTGATCTATAACGAGTATCTTCTAGACGAATGGTGCGGAGGGTATGCATTCTCGCATTAGCGACAACTTCGGAAATCTGATGTAGGGCTGTCCTGCCTTGAATCTCATTTCGGGCCACTCTACGGACCAAGATTTGCAAGGTTCTGTCTACTGCGCCCCCATTGCTCAGGTCGTAAAAGCTTCGGTCGCCATTAAATGGCATGGGTTGATCTTGTCCTTGGCTCCATGTTTCCAATCATTCCACCCACTCAGGCGTCGGGCCATGAAAAGCCGGACGAGGGTTAGGAATTTGAAAGGGAGCTGTCTGGGGTAGGTTCTCAACCTCTGGTTCGGAGTTAGCATCGTCCGAAAGGTTTTCATCATGGTGATCATTCAAAGGGATAGGATGATCATTCTCTGGTTCTTCTTCAAACCATCCAGTAATGACCTCAATCGGAAGGTACTGGTTGCCGTGGGGATGGAGTCCAGCCATGTTATCTATGCGAGAATTGGGGTAAGAAATAATTATTAGACGAACTATCTAGATAATTATTTAGAAAATCTTCATCAGTTACATCGCTATTTGTGAAGTGCATACCAGTTATATGTAATCGAAACAGGATAGGCCTTCGAATATGTGACCTTAACTCCAAATTCACACAGAATCGGGGTAAAGTAAAATTTCACAGAATCTATGTCTATAACATCCTAATTACATATATCCTTAGTGTATCCACTTAGCAACTATCAACTTACTAATGAAGATCCCGTTTTAGTTCTCAAGTATAACGTACTTATAGTAACACCAAATACTCCTATAGTATTTTAAATTTTTTTATGTTATGTTCTATTGTTCTCATTGTGGTAGGGTTGGTAAGATTTTAGCATTGTTGCAACCACACAATTAAACTTAGGCACATGCTAGTCAACCCTCAGATAATATAGGTGATCAGGCTATATCTTCCCAGTTTTGACCATATGTCTCTAAGCCCACTTGTGTTTCCCAACAATCGTAATTCTTTTGTGTTGTCCTAGTGACACTGATTTTAGTATGAATGCAGGCACGTATACTTTATTAAATATTTTATTATTTAAATTATAAACTCTTGGTCAGATTATTTTTAATCCCTTATGTATTTATAGTTAGTATATCTTTTATGGGTTGATATACTTAATTCACTATAAACAATGCTCTGATACCAATCTGTCACACCCCAAAACCAAGAACGGCGGAAACATTCTGGGGCGGAGGACGTCATGTACAGTATCACAACAATGAAAAGTAGTAAACAAGCAACAACATCATCCATTGCATTAATAATATAATTATTATACAAGTGTTTTGTCAAATTTTGATAAACACTAATGCATAAATCAAAATGAAAGATGAGTCTTGAACAAGCTCCATCTTCCTTCCTCCTTGCATCGGTACCTGTCTATGATGACCTGAGGATACAAGTAATTTTGAAAGCGAGTATCAGCTTTGAAGCTGGTGAGATCATAAGTACTTTAGTGGCTTAATTTGTATTTAAGAATTTGTAAGTTTATGAACTGTAAGTATGGAAAATATAAATGAACTGTAAGTATGGAAAATGTAAATGAACTGTAAGTATTGGAAAATGTAAATGAACTGTAAGTATGGAAAATGTTTGTAAAACAACTGTAAGCGTTTGAAAAACTCTAGAAATCCCTATGATTCCTACTATTATATAAGGGTGTCTTCTACCAAGACCTAAATGTTCTCAATGTGGTCTTCTACCAAGACCTAACTGTTCTATATGTTCGTTTCTTGTAAATGTGTGTAATTTTCCCAAGTGTAACTATCATTATCAAAATATAGTTTTTATATTAAATGTTTAAGTGAAAAGATCACTAAATATATGCAAGGGAAAATAAATGTAGTACTGTAGTGTTGTATTATAGGAACTACTGTTGTACTAACTACCTTAAACCGGATTTATATTAAGGTATCATGTGATAAATTGCACCATACTATAGACTGGTAATAACGACAACGTATAGTCGAAAAATAAGGTATGACGTTTGGCACCCGCAGACCTGCCGGTCCGGCTGTAGCTAGCAGCAAGGTGTAGGATAGTCAATCCAGTATAGATCTATACGCAAAATCACGCTCTCCCTTCAAGAGACTCAGGCTACAACTCGGGTCATGAAAATTAAGGCATGCTCCCATATAGTGGATCACAATTGTTAACGTATTCATGTAGGTGTAATGTAACGAACTGTTCTAGTTGTAATGTATGTGCTCTCTACCTAGCAAGTATAGTAATGTACTCGTTCTAGTATAATTGTATATGTTCTTCTCTAGTATAGTTGTATATGTTCTTCTCTAGTATAGTTGTATATGTTCCCCTAGTAGTAAGTGTTGACTCATGAATGAACTGACTCATAGTAGGATATTGTGTTCTAGTAATAGTTCTAGTATTTTCCTAAACTACCCATATGGTAGTTTACTAGTAATCTAACTGGTACGTATGGACATGGATGTATACCCTTGCTACTCAAGGGCATGGGATGAACTGGAAGGACCTTTTATGACTATATATGTACACATGATATATAACTAATATTTAAACGACCTTCGGACGAGTACCCGATATCCCACCAGACCACATCTCAAGCGCCAAAAGGAAATAGGGTGGATAGCCTTCCTAAGTCTTTTAAACATTTCTTATATAACTATACATATAGAGGCATGCAATTTATAATATAAAAGCATAAAATAAGATTTGTAAAACCTTTGAACATAAATATTTTCTAAGAAAAGACCGACTTGGTGTCGATCTATAAAACGGTTTGTAGGCATGGGTTTGATAAAACGGTTTAAGTATAAGGAAACATTTGTTTGAAACACAATTGTAAATAAGTTTGAAATAAAACATACAAAGTAAAATGTACAGTGTAATATGGACTATAAAATGTTTATGAACATCATTTGAAGGAAACTGTTTGGTAAAACGGCTAATGAGTGGTAAATCATTTAAATGCTGCTTATTAATCACATGTGATTGATATAATAAGTAGCATGATTCTACTTGTATCCCCCCCCCCCATAAAACATTTAAAATAGTTAAAACATTGATTAAGGGGGTATGAACTCACCTGTAGTGAGTGGTTCTGATGACAACGTTAGATGAATTGCTAAGTGTCAAGTGGTGGCTTGAGTACACACGCGAATCCTATTTAGCATATATTGGCATATATATATGAATATAATTAGTGTTATGAACGACTGAATAATGATTTTGGGACCACCTTAGGGACTAGTAAACACTTATAATGAAGTTTTACAATCATATATGATCGTATGAGGGTTTATAAGGCTATACAAGAGGGTGTATGGCCAAAATACACACTATATGTGTGTGCGGCCAGATGTGCGGCCTAGTGTGCTGCCAGCACATGTGTGCGGCCCTGTGTGCGGCCATGTGTGCTGCCAGATGGTGTGTGCTGCCATGTGTGCGGCCAGATGGTGTTCTTGGTGTTCTTGGTGTTCTTGGTACCTTTTATGAAGATCTTCAAGGAGAATGGATGATACTTGAGAGGATTTCGAGTTCTATGCTTGAAGAAGTGAAAGAAGTGTTCAAAAATGACTAAGTGTGGTATATATAGGGGGAGTGTGCGGTTGGGAAGGGTGTGAGGCCGCAAACACATGTGTGTGGCCGCACACTCAAGTGTGTGGCCGCACACTCCATGTGTTGGAGTGTTTGGCCTCTTTTTGATTCCTACACTTTGGGTTAACCCTTTTCCACACTCCAACCTTGATTATAACACGTTTAGAATGCTCCAATAGACCCTAAATGGTACTACAATATAGCCAAACGAGTCTATTATTGATAAGGAATGAAGAATGCAAGTTAGAAATTTTCGAGTTGTCACAAATACAAGCAGTTTTGAAAATATCAGCATAAAGCTGGTGAGTTCATAAGCGGTTTGTTTCTGTAAAAGAACAAGTTTCCTTTGGTTCTCTAAAAAAGTTATTATCCAAGAAAATCCCATATTTTCTTATAAGTAAAGATTAGTTGTCCGTTTGTTACACAATGTGGTTAAGAGTAGTTTAGTTATCCCAGGAAAAACTCTTATTTTCCTTAAAAGTTTGTGATTGGTTATCGATTCGGATTGCAAGATACAAGTATCTACCATACTTAAAGTGTTTGTGTGAAGTTTCCTGAAAGCCTGATTATCCTTGAAAAGTACATTAGTTTTAACACGTATATAAAACTAATAAGTTAGTAGAAAAGTTTTCATAATCTAAATTGCGAGTTCCATAACCATACAATAGACTAGATAAGGCTCGAAACAGGGCCAATATCGTTTTATGACTTTTGTCACCCTTGGACCTTTCGGTCCGACTGTAGCTAGCAGCCAGGTGCAGGGTAGTCAATCCCGTATAGATCTATACACTCAAGTCACGTTCTCCCTCCAGGAGATTCTGGTTACATGGGTAGTCCTACACTCTCGTATCTAGGGGGAGTGTTACCAAGGACGTGTCTCTAATCTTAAGATTAATGAATTTTAAAAGTAATCCTTCACTCTCATAATAAAAAGTCTCAATTTAAATGACTCAACCCAAAATGTTAACGGAAAATTTTCGATAAAATAAAGTTTTATTAACGGAAACGGGTTACAGTGACGAAATAAATTACGAGTTGTCACATTATCCCCCCATTAGAGAAATTTTCGTCCCGAAATTTAAAAATTAAGATACAAATCATGGATTTGGAAAGAGATATGGATATTTCTGTTTCATCGAGTCTTCGCGCTCCCAAGTGAATTCGGGTCCTCGCTTGGCATTCCAGCGAACCTTCACTATCGGGATACGGCTTTGTTTCGTACGTTTGATCTCTCGATCCATGATTTCAATGGGTTCTTCCACAAAGTTCAGGTTTTCGTTGATTTCGATCTCGTCAAGAGGGATGACGAGGGTTTCATCGGATAGACACTTTTTAAGATTTGAGACGTGGAAGACAGGATGGATGTTGCTAAGTTCTTGAGGTAGTCGAAGTTTGTAGGCTACAGGACCGATCCTAGCGAGGATCTCGAAAGGTCCTATGTACCTCAGGTTAAGTTTTCCGCGCTTTCCAAAGCGTATCATGCCTTTCCAGGGCGAGACCTTTAACAGGACACGATCTCCAACCTGGAATTCCAAAGGTTTCCGTCGTTTATCAGCGTAACTCTTCTGTCTGTCTCGTGAAGCTTTCAGTCAATCTCGGATTTGGATGATTTTCTCGGTGGTTTCGCGGATGATTTCAGGACCAGTGAGAGCACTGTCGGGGACTCGACTCTTGGCTAGCTGCGTGTCCCTACCTCGGCCCAGCACAGAGGGGATCTGCACTTGCGACCGTAGAGGGCTTCGAATGGGCCAGCCTTGATACTGGTGTGGTAGCTGTTGTTATACGAGAACTCGATCAAGGGTAAATGGGTGTCCCACGACTTTCCGAAATCAATGACACATGCTCTCAGCATGTCTTCTAGGGTCTGGATAGTACTCATGGCCTGCTTAGTTCCAAGAGATTTCTGAAGGGACTGACAAAGCCTCAAGGTAAACCTGCTATCTCGATCGGAGATAATGGACACAGGCACACCGTGCAACCGGACTATCTCTTGGATGTAGGTTTGTGTAAGTCTTTCCATCTTGAATGATTCTTTGATCGGAATGAAGTTAGCGGATTTTGTCAAACGATCAAAAATTACCCAAATGGTATCGTACCCACTCGGAGATTTGGGTAACTTGGTGATAAAATCCATAATAATCATCTCCCATTTCCACTCAGGTATCTCGGGCTGCTGGAGAAGACCCGAAGGCTTCTGATACTCGAATTTTACCTTGGCGTAAGTCAAACACTTGCCCACGAAGGTATCGATCTCAGCTTTCATGTTTGGCCACCAGTATTGTTTCTTGAGATCCAGGTACATCTTGTCTGAACCTGGATGAACAGAGTATTTGGTCCTGTGAGCTTCGTTCATAACAACTTCCCTGAAACCTCCAAACTTTGGGGTCCAGATTCGATCCATGAAACAGTAAACTCCATCACCTCTGATCTCAAGTTTCTTATCCATTCCCCTCAAGGCTTCATCCAACATGTTCTCTGGTTTTAGGGCTTCCAACTGGGCTTCTCGGATCTGTATGGATAAGTGGGAATGGATGGTCATCGTCAATGTCTTCGCCTTGTTGCTTGATCTTTCCTTTCGGATGAGGGCATCTGCTACCACATTGGCCTTACCGGGATGGTAGCAGATTTCGCACTCGTAATCACTGAGCAGCTCTACTCATCGCCGTTGCCTCATGTTTAAGTCTTTCTGATTAAAGATGTGCTGCAGGCTTTTATGGTCAGTGAAGATTGTGCACTTAGTTCCGTAAAGATAATGTCTCCAAATCTTCAATGCGAAGACCACTGCTCCTAACTCCAAGTCGTGAGTGGTATAGTTGACTTCGTGTGCCTTCAGCTATCTCGAGGCATAAGCGATAACTTTTCCTCTCTGCATAAGCACACAGCCTAAGCCCTGATTGGACGCATCGCAAAAAACAACGAAGTCCTCTGTTCCTTCGGGCAGGGACATGATAGGTGCGCTGCACAAGGCTCGCTTCAATGTTCGGAAGGCAGTGTCTTGATTTTCAATCCAACAAAAGGGTACACCTTTCTGTGTCAGAGTAGTTAAGGGTTTGGCGATTCTGGAAAAATTCTGGATGAACCTGCGATAGTAGCCTGCGAGACCCAATAATTGACGGATTTCTGTGGGTGTCTTCGGTGCCTACCAATTCTCTATCGCCTTGATTTTGGACGGGTCCACGTGTATACCCTCTTCACTTACCACGTGACCAAGGAAAGCTACTTTCCGAATCCAGAACTCGCACTTGGAGAATTTCGCGTACAACTTCTCTGATCTAAGTGTTTCCAACACTAACCTCAAGTGTTGTTTGTGATCTTCTTCGCTTCTGGAATAGACAAGTATGTTGTCAATGAACATGATGACGAACTTGTCTAGAAAGGGGCGACACACCTGGTTCATCAGGTCCATGAACACAGCCGGTGCATTGGTTAGACCGAAGGGCATCACTACGAACTCGTAGTGACCATATCGAGTCCTGAATGTTGTCTTGAAAACATCATTCTCGTGAACTCAAAGCTGATGGTACCCTGATCTAAGGTCTATCTTCAAGAAGTAACTGGCTCCCTGAAGTTGATCGAAAAGGTCGTCTATTCGAGGAAGAGGATATCGGTTCTTGACGATCAATTTGTTCAACTCGCGGTAGTCAATACATATCTGAAAGGATCCATCTTTCTTTTTCACAAACAATACCGGGGCTCCCTAGGGTGAGGAACTCGGTCTGATGAACCCTTTGTCGAGCAGCTCATTAAGCTGACTGGATAACTCCTGCATTTCTGCTGGAGCTAAGCGATATGGAGACTTGGCTACAAGGTTAGCTCCAGGAATTAGGTCGATGTGAAACTCGACTTGACGTTCGGGAGGAATTCCCGGGAGCTCTTCAGGAAAGACATCAGGAAAGTTGCAGACTTCGGGGATGCTCTCGAGGTCTTTAACTTCCTGTTTCTCGTTGATTACATGGGCTAGGAATGCATGACACTCTTTTCGCAGAAGCTTTTGAGCTTTGATGCATGAAATGATGCGAAGATTGGAACTAAGTTTATCACCGTAGATCATAAGAGTTTGGCCAGAGGGGAGGTTGAGACGGATGGCTTTTTCATAACAAAGGATATCAACATGATTGGGACTCAACAAATCCATGTCAATGATAACATCAAAGCTCTTTATGGAAACTGGCATTAGGTTAATGGGAAAAGAGTGATCATTTAGGGTAAGGGTACAACCTATGAATATATCGTTAGCGTTCTCTTTCTCACCGTTAGCCATCTCGATAGTAAATGTTTCGGTTAATGATTGAGGATTAGGTTTAAGAAGATGTTTGAATGAATGGCTATCAAAACTTCGTTCAGCATCAGAATCAAAAAGGATACTAGCATAAGAGTTGTCGAGAAGAAACATACCCGAGACAACGGTGGGATCGGCGACTGCCTCCTCTCGTCCCATAGCTAGGACTCTCCCGGTGTTGCCAGTTGTTGCCACCTTAGGGTAGTTTCTCTTGAAATGCCTGACTTCACCACATCCGTAGCAGGCCTGACAGACACCCGCTCCGGAAGATTGATTTGTTGATTGGGTTAGTGTCTTGCAGATTTTCGCAGTGTGACCATTTTTGCCACAGTTGGAGCATGACAGTTCTCGGCATGGACCCGGGTTATGGTGGAAGTTACACTTGTCGCATCGGGGAAGGGTACCAGCATACCTACTAGTAGGTGCTTGAGCTGTGGATCCGACAGCAGAAACAACAACAGGGGTAGTAGCAGCGTGAACTGCCACAGTTTACTGCTTCTTCGAGGACTCCTGTGAAGACTGACTCTTCTTATTCTTCCAAAACTTCCTTTTCTCACCACTCCTCTTTGTCGGCTCAGGAGTGGTGGCTGCTTCCTCAAGGTCATCACTATGGTCAATCAAGGTTTGCGCTAAACATTTGGCCCTGTCGTAGGTATCTGGCTTTGCAGCTAAAAAGTTTCCCTTGGTTGGCTGGGTCAGCCCCCAGATAAATCTCTCAATCTTTTTACTCTCCGGGATAACCATTCCCGGGCAGAGAAGCGCCAAGTCATCAAATCTTGAAGTGTAAGCGGCGATATCGGAACCCTTCATCTTCAGGTTCCAGAGTTCATGCTCTAGCTTCTGCATTTCGCCCCGCGGGCAGTACTCCGCAAGTAGAAGCTCCTTCATAACCTCCCAACCCATAGCATTGACTACAGGTAGAGTTAAGGATTTTACTCGGCCATTCCACCAAGTCAGGGCTTTATCGGTGAACGTGCAGGCGGCGAACTTCACCTTATCAAATTCAGAGCAGGCACAGATTTCGAAATCTCAAGTGCCATTGAAGGGTGTAGGTTTCGCGTTCATAAAGTCCTTGTAGGAACACTCCTTTCGGTGTCCCTGACTACTTTCCTGGTTTTGAGGCTGAGTACCACCTCCTGGCCCGCCTGAACCTCCGGGGTTCATTTGCGACATGGCAGCTGCCACAGCAGCGGTAACAGCTGCTTGGAACATGGTGGGATCAAATGGAGAGGGAGGTGGTGGTGGAGGAGGATTGTTGTTCTTTGAGCTGGGTCTTTTCCTTGGAGGCATCTTGATCTAAAATAGCCAGGAAAGAGAGGATCATAAGTCCTCTGAATTGAATCAAGAGATATGGAACAAGAGATATCTCATTATGACAGATATAGAGTCCTATTAAGCGATAAAACCGGAAAGAGCTATCAAAGCGGGTAAACTATCGCTAAGGAAAGAACGAGTAGTAACCCTCGGAATGAATTTCTATAACATATTCGGCTTTGGCTAAAATACTCCCATAGTATTTTATGTTTTGCGGCAACGATGACTCATTGTTTGGATATTTGGTAAGTTTTAGGCATGCTGCATACCACAGTCACTCCCAAGCATATGTTGGCCGTGTCTCGAATGAATATAGTTATTCAGGCTATATTGACCCTAGACACGACTACATAACTGCCCAGGTTTAACCGCAGCGTACAACACCCAATTACTTATGTTTTGTTCTACTCGGGGTTACGGATTCCGGCGGTTAGGTATACTTGTATACTTTTGAAAAATACTTATATTTTAAAGTATACTTTTAGTTTAGAGCATTTCGGCCCCTTAGTGTTTATAGTCTTATACCATGTAAGGTTTGGTATACTTAGTTCACTATAAACAAGGGCTCTGATACCAATCTGTCACACCCCGAAACCGATGGCGGAAACATTCCTGGGCGGAGGACGTCATGTAAAGTATCACAACCAATGTACATAGTAAGCGTAGTAAACACAACCATTACATTACTTAGAAGTATTTACATTTTTTTGAAAGTAAAGTATACATGATTATAGATATATACATCCAAAATGAACAAAAGTAAAGACGAGACTGCTAAAATGTTTCGTCTTATCCAATAGATCGCGGGGTACCTGTCTAATGTGGACCTGAGAATACAAGCAGTTTTGAAAAATATCAGCATAAAGCTGGTGAGTTCATAAGCGGTTTGTTTCTGTAAAAGAACAAGTTTCCTTTGGTTCTCTAAAAAAGTTATTATCCAAGAAAATCCCATATTTTCTTATAAGTAAAGATTAGTTGTCCGTTTGTTACACAATCTGGTTAAGAGCAGTTTAGTTATCCCAGGAAAAACTCTTATTTTCCTTAAAAGTTTGTGATTGGTTATCGATTCGGATTGCAAGATACAAGTATCTACCATACTTAAAGTGTTTGTGTGAAGTTTCCTAAAAGCATGATTATCCTTGAAAAGTACATTAGTTTTAACACGTATATAAAACTAATAAGTAAGTAGAAAAGTTTTCATAATCTAAATTGCGAGTTCCATAACCATACAATAGACTAGATAAGGCTCGGAACGGGGCCAATATCATTTTATGACTTTTGTCACCCTTGGACCTTTCGGTCCGACTGTTGCTAGTAGCCAGGTGCAGGGTAGTCAATCCCGTATAGATCTATACACTCAAGTCACGTTCTCCCTCCAGGAGATTCTGGTTACAGGGGTAGTCCTACACTCTCGTATCTAGGGGGAGTGTTACCAAGGACGTGTCTCCAATCTTAAGATTAATGAATTTTAAAAGTAATCCTTCACTCTCGTATCTAGGGGGAGTGTTACCAAGGACATTTTAAAAGTAATAATACGGAAAACTCTGTTTATTAGTCCTTCACTCTCGTATCTAGGGGGATGTTAATAAAGACGTTTCTAAAGTTCTAAGGTTCATGCTTTTAACATTAATAATGTGGGAAATCATTTGTGAAATATAAAATATAACATTTTATAATGAGTTTCACAATTAGTATGAAAACTAACTCTGCAAGTTAAACGGTTGGTTAATACGGTTTTCAGTGTTAAAAGCATACGGAATATGAAACATTTCATACGAAATAATAAGTTTGAGTACAAGATTTTCTTATACTTTTGCTTGTATTCCCCCCTGAAAACATTGAAAACACGGAAAAAGGTGTAGGAGTATGAACTCACCAGTCGAGAAATGTGTCGGATAGGATGCTAAGTGTTAGTTCGGGGCTTGAATACACACGAGGTTCCTATGTAATATGAAGAGATACATAATTGTATCTAATTAGACTTTGAACTACCAAATAAGTAAGACAATACACTCCGAGACGCGAAAACACTTTATTTCAAGTGTTAGGAGTGATCCGGGTAGCATCTAAGGGTGTGTAGGGCCTAGATAAGGAGTTTATTCTTCAAGAGTAAGCCCTTAGGGGTGTTTACGGTCCAAAGACCATATCCCCATGAGTTTACGGCCGTAAACTCATGGGTGGTGTGTTCTTGGATGCTTAAAGGTCTTACAATGCACAAAGGAAGGTTCTAGGGTTGAATCAAAGGCTTAGGAAGTGATCGGGAATTGAATTAACCTTGGAAAGGAGTTTATGGTTTATGAAGGTGTTCTTGGTGAGTTTACTACCGTAAACACATGAGTTTACGGCCATAAACTCATGCTTGTCCATGATTCATGTGTTTTGGTGGTTGTAGGTTAAGCATACAAAGTTCTAGACCCAAATCTAAGCCATACAAGGTGTTAGGGGCACTTTTACACCCTTAAATGGTGTTTATGGTCCATGAATGAGGGTTTACGGTCCAAGCATGTTCTTGGGCCGTAAAATCATGTTTACTCCTCAAATGGTAAGATTTTGGTGCTCTAAGTCCATTCATGCAAGCCTCTAAGTCATATCTAAGCACTAGAAGTGATTTGGAAGGGTTTTGGGGCTCCAAAACCCCATTTATAGGTGTTCATGGTTTGGGGATGTTCCTGGACCGTAAACACAAGTTTTTGATGCATTTGGATGGTTTAAACACGAATTTGCATGATAAACAATCTTAGTAACAAGTTAGGATAGATTACTTACCAATTTGAAGCTTGAAAGGGGTGTTTTTGGATCAAACTCAAGTTTTAGAGAGAGAGTAGAGAGAGAAAGTTATGAGATGGTGGTAAAAAGTTAAATTGAAGTTCACTCATCCTTTATATAAGGTTTGAGCTTGTGGCCCGGTGGAAATCTACCCGATACTGACGTTAAACGAGGCTTATGGTCGTACCCGATTTAATTGTCGTAATTACGACTTAGTCATAACTAAAAATTTTCCAAATAAATAACGAGGGTAGTTTTACACGTTTCTAATGGGTTTGGACACTCATGAGTTCATAATAAAAAATCTCAATCTAAATGACTTAACCCAAAATGTTAACGGAAAATTTTCGATAAAATAAATTTTTATTAACGGAAACGGAGTACAGTGACGGAATAAATTACGAGTTGTCAGATTATATTATGTCAGTATACTACAATTCGTTTTCTACTTTGTTTTTAGATTTTAACATGACTGCCGTTTTGTCTAAAAACGAATCTGACTTTTTCATTAATTTCAAAATTCACTTTTTCTGATCACAACAAATTTAATCTAAGGTTTGTAATGTTTATATAAAGACAAATTTTATAAAATTCTGAATGAAAAAAAGCAAAGTATGCTTAATATATAATGAAAAAGTTTTATTAAAGAAGGGGTAAAAAGGATGTAGAAAGAAAGACCAAAGCAATAACTAATTGACAATAAAGCAATATAACACTTTTTATGAATTTATAATTATATGAAGGACCCGGTGGTGGAAAAAAATGAGCATCTTTTATTATTATAAATTAATAATATTATTTTTAAATATTCATATTCGAATTACATTTCTAAAATAAGAATTGGAAGAATGTTTGTATGCAATTTGCCTGATTAAGTTAAACTAAAAGACGACAGAGTAACATACAAAAATTGACCAAGGTATGTGAAATATTATGGATCACATTCCTAAAAAAAACTTCTTTATACGTCATTCTAAAAAAAGACCCTAATATATTTTTTGTATTTTGTAAGTGCTTTTATCAATCAAATATAAAGACCCTAATTTGTTATTTACAAGAACAACAATACCTAAGTGTCATTTGGATGGGTAACAAAGAAAGTAAGATGTAGACAACTAAGTCTCTTTTCAAAGATAGAGAGAATGGAACAAAAGAATTTGAGAGTCTCCAAACTTCTAATTTCAATGGTAGTTGCATCATTTTGACATGTCAAAACTACTGCTTATTTCCTTTATTTTTTGGTGATCGACACATGTCCAACAAAAATCAGTTTGTCTTATATTCAGTATCCCCCAACCATTGGGGGGGGGGGGGGGGGGTGGGGCAAAATGGGCAGCGATATAGAGCCCAATTTTTTTCATTATATATTTAAAAATACAAAATTATAATAAAAATATGGGTCATTTTTTTCTTGTTCGTCCTGGGTTTTTAAGAATATTTTATTTTTTAGGACCGGCCCTGCCCCCAACAATATACCAACACAATGTTCTACATAATTCCATCATGTGTTTGTATCCTATCAAAGATATGTTCTACCATGCTCGTTGATAGCCATGTTCTAGTGCCTAATTTATTTATGAATGATATAAATAAAAAAAGGGGTGAATGATATAAATAAAAAAAAGGGGAAAATGACTTATTAAGGTAACTAACTATTTTAGTTGTCCATGTATAGGTAATGTTTTTTTTTTTTTGTACACATTAAGGTAACTAACTTGTTTTATTTGTTCACATTTAGGTAATATGACCGGCTATCACTTGTTTTTGCTTATGTGGCATCCACCTGGCATATGACTTGAATACGTTGCACCTACGTGGCATGGTGCATATATGGGAAAATGACTTATTAAGGTAACTAACTATTTCAGTTATCCATATATAGGTAATGTTCTTTTTTTGTACACATTAAGGTAACTAACTTGTTTTGTTTGTTCATATTTAGGTAATATGACCGGCTATCACCTGTTTTTGCTTATGTGGCATCCACTTGGCATATGACTTGAATACGTTGCACCTACGTGGCATGGTGCATATATTGTCTTCATTCGATTACACTATAACTGTGTCATACAATTCCACCCCTAATTCTAAACCCTAGATCGATCGATGATGACTTCTTCTTCCTCATCTTATTCTTCAAAACGACAAGATGAATTTCAAGCTGATCATCCATGTGATTGCGGTTTACCATCTCGTGTGAAGATTTCAAGAACTCCTGCAACATATTCAACAATATTGATTTACCATCGAGTTTTAACAAACTCTAAATTTTCTTCTAGGGTTGTCAGGAGTTCTTGAAATCTTCACACGAGATGGTAAGTCGCAATCACATGGATGATCAGCTTGAAATTCTTCTTGTCGTTTTGAAGAATAAGATGAGGAAGAAGAAACAAAACAAGTCATATGCTAGGTGGATGCCACGTAGGTGCAACGTATTCAAGTCATATGCCAAGTGGATGCCACATAAGCAAAAACAGGTGATAGCCGGTCATATTACCTAAATGTGAACAAACAGAACAAGTTAGTTACCTTAATGTGTACAAAAAAAAAGAACATTACCTATATATGGACAACTGAAATAGTTAGTTACCTTAATAAGTCATTTTCCCATATATGCACCATGCCACGTAGGTGCAACGTATTCAAGTCATATGCCAGGTGGATGCCACATAAGCACAAACAGGTGATAGCCGGTCATATTACCTAAATGTGAACAAACAAAACACGTTAGTTACCTTAATGTGTACAAAAAAAAGAACATTACCTATATATGGACAACTGAAATAGTTAGTTATCTTAATAAGTCATTTTCCCATAAAAGAAGTATGTTACTCAAATTTAGACCCCACAATAATATAAATTTTTGGACATTATGTATTAAGTTGTGTCAACTTTTAACAAGATATTTTTGAATTCTATTCATAGACCTTCATTATTAAAACTATCTTTGACATACTACAACTAACTTTTTTTCTCAGTTTTTTTAAGGTTGTGTTTAGCAAACCAAAAAGGGACTTATAAACTAGTTTATTGTAATTTATTGTCTGTTAAAACCATAAAAATAATTTATTGTATCTACTTACTTTGAAATAGCTTTTGAGAAGCTGATAATGTTTTTTTTTTTAATATTTCAAATATGCCTTCAATTATATTCAATGCTACTTTTTTGTTAATACATATAAATATTCATTTATGTCCTTTTACATTTGCAATCAAGCTTATTAATTATTTTTTATCAAACACTAATTTTTCTTATAAATTCAAATTTTTTCAAATGTTTAGAATTTTCATATTTAATTTTTTTTAAATGAATCCATGTAATACATGGTCTTATCCTGTTGGGTCAAAAATATGGTTTATACTTTGCTTTTCTAGGAAAATATATTTTTATGTAATGTTGTATGTGTTTGCGGTTTGTGTGTACGGCCGTACACGTGTGTACGGCCGCACACCCTGTGTACGGCCGTACACAGGGTGTGCGGTTGTACACATGTGTATGGCTGGAGGTCCGTATAAATAGAGGAGGGCATGTGGGAGTGTACGGTTAGAAGAGAGAAGGCTAGAGAAGAGAGAGAAAGTTAGAGAGAAGAAGTGTGTGTGAAAGAGAATCTATTGTAAGGAGCATCATTCATATTGAATACATCATTAGATTCATAATCTTCTTCTTCTCCTTCTCTTATATATTGATCTGACATCATCCAATTGATTGGGATTTTGCACCATTAATTGGATCTGATTGATACACAAGCAATTTTGGGGACTTACAATTGGTATCAGAGCTTGGTTTGTATCAGTCAATTTTGTCAGATCAGGAGCTTATTTGATCTTATTTTGAAAAGATAATAGCGTTTTTGGATAGATCTCGGAAAATTAGTGGGGGTTACTTCTTTGCATTTTTCATAAAAACGAGTTTTTGATCGAGTTTTGGAGCAAAAAAGGGTGAAAAACGTTGTTTTTTCGCGAATCTTTTGAAGGAGTGCGGCCACTTGAAGGTGTGCGACTCAGCAGCCTCGGTGTGCGGCTCAGAGTATACGGCTCGGTGTGTGCGGCTCAGCAGTGTGCGGCTCGGAGTGCGGTTAGGGTTTCGGTGTGCTGCTCCGTGTGCGGCCTCGGTATACGGCTCGGTCTCGCCTCTGGTTCACGGCTCAGCAGCGTGTTCGGCTCGCATTTGGCTCTCCTCGCTTCGGAGCTCTAGTCCTCGCACAGCAGCCTTGTATTAAAAATAATAGAAAGGGAAATTGAAGCTGCCAGGATTCGAACCCAGGTCTTCCGCCTACACAACCGGTGCCTTACCATCTCGACAAACTTGGTTGATGTTATTCTCCTCCGAAATTTAAAACATAACTTCTCCTTCTCGGTTATTATTTTCGAAAATTGGCACTTTTAACCCTAAAAATCAATTTTTTTTTATTTCTAAATTCTATTTTCAACCCAAATTTTTTTGTTTTTAATTTTTGATTTTATTTTTATCTTTGACCGTAAAATTTTGACTTTGACTTCTAAAAGTTGACCTTTGACTTTAAATTTTGACTTTCTCATTTGACTTTTAAATTTTCAAATTTGGCTTTTCGGTTTGACTTTTCAAGTTTGACTTTTTAAAATTGACTTTTAAGGTTGAATTTCTCGGTTTTTAAGTCAAAGGGCAATTAAAAAATATATAAAAAAATTAAAAAAAAATTATTAAAAAAATATATAAAAAATAAAAAATAAAAAAATGAGTTCCACATCAATTCCAGTAAATGAAGTTTCATGTACTCCATCTTGTAAAGCTACGATTAAATTTCTTCGCGAACAAATTGATTTATTAAAAAGAGAAAATGAGGACCTCAAATACGAAGGCTATACTCTAAGGAAAGGTCAGAAACCTTTAAAAGCTCAATTAGAGGCCAAGACTAAGGACTTTAGGATATTACAAGAAGAGTACAACAACAAGTGTGAAAATTATGATCACATTAAACGCAAACTTGCTGCTGTAACTGAAGAACTTGATGTTTTGAAAATAAAGTGTGGAAAAACAGATGTTAGTTTCAAAAATTATACTGCATCAAGTAAGACAGTCGAGTCCTTAGTAGAAAATCAATTGAGTTTTAAAGATAATCAAACCAAGGGTCTAGGGTATCACAGTGTGCCACCTCCTTTTAATCACAATTATAACCCACCCTTTGAGACCAATGAGGAAGAAATGCCTGCTCAGTATGGCCAAACCCCTACTCCAGATTTAGTTAAGACTGAACAATCAGTTGAGGGTGTTGAGCTGAACGATACTAATGCTTCTACTTCATGTGCAGGTAAAGTAGCAGAGGATAAGAACAAGGAGAACACCATTGAACAAACCAACATCTCCTTGAACTCTGAATCTGTTGCTTCGAACTCAGTTGCTTCTGATCAACCTGCTGTTGAGAAGTACAGGCCACCAAGTCAAGTGAAACAGCCGACCTGTTGCAGTTGTGCGTGTAGGAAAAGCAAGAGACAAGGCAAAGACACGCCACCAGGGGCAGGAAGAAACAACTTCACAGTGAAGAAAAAGACATGTTTTCACTGTGGAACACCTGGACACATTGCCCGAAACTGTCCAAATCGCGCATACATTCCCTACTACGCACAAGGGTGGCAGAACGCGCCAAGAGGGAGATATTTCAAAAGAAACCCCTCAAGGTCACGTTCAGACCATGATGACTGGAATGCGCAGAAGGCCAAAAATCAATCCCACAAGGTCAAGAAGGGAATGTCGGCCAAGAAGCCAAATCCAAGAGATGCTCCCGTAAAGCCAAAATCAAAGTCATCTCAACGGCCGACATCAAGATCAAAAGAAAGTACTGAGCCACCCATCAGATCGAAAAAGAAATGGGTTAAACCCAACTACAAATGGGTTCTAAAGGCTCACTCTCCCAAATCTTCTAACGCTTCTAATATTTTTACATCTTTTGTTTATGATAAGCAGGACATGTCATGGGAGAGGGTATCTTGCGTTGATGACAAAGGTCGATCCAGTTTCAAAATGGATTGGGTTCCAAAGACCAACTGATCATGCTCGGTGTCGGAACAGCTATGGAGGCCTATCATCAGACTTCGGTTTGTTGATAGTGGCTGCTCCAGACACTTGATAGGAGGCATCTCTCAACTATAAAACATTCAGACATTTGTTTGAGAGTATGTGTCCTTTGCGGGAAGGGAAGAAAGGAAGTGATCACTCACGGGGTTTGTGCTTAATGACATGAAGAATTTTCGGATCTATTCTGAGTTTACGCATGCTATTCTCAGACCTTCTGGATGCAAATTCAATCGGTGACTTACAGTTTAAGTTTTCTTCTCTATACTCCTGAGTTTTTCTTAAGTTGATTCGCTTTAAAGACAAATTTTTGTTTTAGGATAGTTTAAATTTGCGCATTTACTTTCGTTTCTCTCGTATGCACAAATTTAGGGGGAGAAAATTAGAAAATCCAAAAACATTAAAAAATTAGAAAATCCAAAAACATTAGAAAATTAGAAAATCGATAAAAATTAGAAAATCAGAAAATAAAAATTTATTATGCTTGAGGGAGATGTTCTGGGAAGTGATATTATCAAGTGATAACAGGCAATCTGAGTCTGTGTAACGTACCCAAAGTTGAAGGGTCTATGCTCTGGTTTGATGTGTCGGTAGGCACGAAAGATTCTAAATGGACATGATTAGGCAGAATTGAACTTAGGAAATCAAATGACTTGACAAATATTGACCTAGATAATAGTTCCGTTTAGCCTGACAATACGACGCTTGGATACGTTGAGCAGGGAGATATATATGGGAATCTACTCGTCACATTAATTGAACCCGTACTTGGAACCGTGGCTTAACTTTTCCTTGATGTGTGGATTCTGTCCTTAATTCCGGTTGGATGGGGCGACTGGTAAATTCCGATAAATTAGATCTGTAGAATATCATTTTCTTTCTTTCCGTATATTAGTCATATGTTGTCTCCTTTGCGTGACTTCCAATCCGACCTGGTACACAACATATGCAACTCTATTTCTCTGCAGGTTATATATGTGAAAGACTTCTTATCTGTTAGCCATATGTTGTCTCCTCTGTGCGACTTCTAATCCGACCTGGTACACAGCATATGCAACCTTCTACTTCTCAACCCCTCTTAAGTAATAAGTAATAAGTAATAGAATTTTGAATCTATCTTCTCTCTGAATGGTTGTCTGCTCACCCGGTGTAAGGAGTACTCTGGAAGTTCTTGATGGCTGGGGCATATCAGGAAGCGGGAAACACGTTCTAGTACACTTAAAATTAAACACATACAAATTGTCTATAGATCTCGCTGCTCAATTTAGGTGGATAACAATATCCCTGGTTGTCGTCAGATGAATGGTCCTTAAGATATAGTATCTAAGAAATTAGGATTAGATATAATTTTTCGGAACTTAAGTTCACCTGTCTTGTAACAAATAGTATGTCCTAAATTTGTCACAATTTTTCGTGTTTAAGTGGACAACAATACCGACGATCGACCAGACAAAGATGTGAATATGAAAGGTACCGATAAGTGGATAAATGCTGTCTAAAAACTTTGATCCCAAATCTCTCTTAAAGTTAGATATCATTTTTATTTTTGTTAAATTTGTCATAGTTTCTTCTAATTTAAATATTAGGGGAGAATTAAAAATTTAAAAAAATTTCAAAAAATCAAAGAAAAATCAGAAAAACTTAAAAATCCAAAAAATAGTGTTATTTCTGTTTTATTTCTTGTTCAGAAAAATCAAAAATCCAAAAATATTTTTTGTTTCTGTTTTCATTTGTGTGCTAAGTTTTCTTTTAGTTTTGTTTTGTCTTGAAAAGTGATTTCAGGTATAGATAAGACTCATGGAGTTTGTGTTGAAGATTTCTGAGCCAAAGCCTCGTCCGTGAGCATCGAAGAATTCACATTCGAAGGAGCAAGAAATGAAGATTATTCTTTCAACATTCAATATTTCAACCCTAGAAGCAAGGTGAAGCTGAAATTGAAGAATATGTGACAGATTGCATTGAAGCCTCCTCAATCAGTCTGTTGCTATCTTTGTACCTGCTGAAGTGATCCATAAGATTTGTTCTCTCTGATGTTCTCTCTGAAGATTCTCAAGCTAAAAGCACTATCTTTCAAGAATCAGTTCGTCAAGCCTCCTCACCCAACGTGCGTTCAAAGCCAAACTCTGAAGAAAAGCCCAACCGCTCGAGATGAAGTCATTCATGAAGATTCATCAAGTTCATCTTGAAGCTGTGAAGAAATCAAAGATTAATGTTGAAGCCAAGCTCCCAATGAAGATTAACAAGAAAAGGCCAGCTACTTTTTAGGGGGAGTTTGTTGGGCCATTTAAAAAGAAAGCTATAAACCAAGGGGGAGATTGTTGGGTCAAAAATATGGTTTATACTTTGCTTTTCTAGGAAAATATATTTTTATGTAATGTTGTATGTGTTTGCGGTTTGTATGTACGGCCGTACACAGGGTGTGCGGCTGTACACATGTGTATGGCTGGAGGTCCGTATAAATAGAGGAGTGCATGTGGGAGTGTACGGTTAGAAGAGAGAAAGCTAGAGAAGAGAGAGAAAGTTAGAGAGAAGAAGTGTGTGTGAAAGAGAGTCTATTGTAAGGAGCATCATTCATATTGAATACATCATTAGATTCATAATCTTCTTCTTTCTTTCTCTTATATATTGATCTGACATCATCCAATTGATTGGGATTCCGCACCATCAATTGGATCTTTTCTCTTATATATTGATCTGACATCATCCAATTGATTGAGATTCCGCACCATCAATTGGATCTGATTGATACACAAACAATTTTGGGGACTTACATATCCCTAATTATATAATAAATAAAAAATAATTAATAACATTCTACTTTATTTTTAGAATTCCACTCGTTAACTATTACGACGTGACATCGATATCATATAAATCATAATCTCATTTTCCATCAAATCATTTAACAATAATTTAAATAGTTTTTGTTAATCCAATCCACCGTAACAAATCATCATAAAGTAAAAAAGATGAAATATGGCATCCCTACTCTAAAAATTGAGAAAACTAATGATAACATCTGCAATAAAATAAGTAAAAATAAATGTCGGTATGTAAATTTTACTTGAAGGTCCTTCAAAAGCTATTACCATAAACCATTAAACCCTACTTCCTCCTCTTCTAAATCCTCTCCCATTTCACCATGTTAACCTTCAAGAAATCCAGAACCCTCCAATTCATAACCAGTATTTTTCACTCAATCCACTCTCAAATCACTTCAAACCCACGAATTTCCCTTTTCATTTTCTCACTTTCCCTCGTACAACTCCTCATCTTCTGTTCTCCCTTCCCACCACCGCCGGCGCCTGTATCTCTCCCTTCTCCGGCTGATGACAGATGCAAAGAAGGTAAAGTTTACGTCTACAAACTCCCAACCATGTTCAACTCCGATTTAGTGGGTACTTGCGAAGATTTAGACCCCTGGCATTGGCAGTGCGGCGTCGCCACCAATGGCGGTTATGGAACAACTGCTACCGAGCTCGCCGGGATAATACCGGAGAACTTACTTCAGGCGTGGCATCGGACGAATCAGTTTTCATCGGAGATTATTTTTCATAACCGGATCCTGAAGCATAAATGTAGAACCATGGAGCCGGAATCTGCTACGGTTTTCTATATACCGTTTTACGCTGGACTAGCCGTCGGAAAATATCTCTTCACCGACAGTTCTAACGACGAACGTGATTTCCATGCCGTGGAGTTAATAAAGTGGGTCCAGATGCAACGGTACTGGCGAAGATCCAACGGCTCTGATCATGTTATAGTTCTGGGTAGGATCACATGGGATTTCCGCCGGTTAACTGACCCGGAAAAACGATGGGGGTCCACCTTCTTAAACATGCCGGAGATGCAAACTGTGACACGTTTCACCATCGAAAGAGCGCCGGGGGACTACCACGACGTCGGGATACCTTACCCCACCGGATTCCACCCCCGTTCAATCTCCGATATCCGAACATGGCAAAACTTCATACGAACGTACAACAGAACAAGCCTTTTCACTTTCGTCGGGGCGGCGCGTGAAGACGTCGGCGATGATATTAGAGGACTACTGTTACAGACCTGCCGGAACGAGTCTGTTTCTGGTACTTGTCGGGTGGTGGATTGTGCAGTGACGCCCTGTGCTAACGGAAGCTCGGCGATAATGGAGTCGTTACTTGGATCGGAATTCTGTTTGCAGCCGAGAGGAGATAGTTTCACGAGACGATCGGTGTTTGATTGCATGATTGCCGGAGCGGTGCCGGTTTTGTTCTGGAACCGGACGATGTACGACCAGTACGAATGGTACTTGCCGGAGGAACCGGAAAGCTACTCGGTTTTCATAGATCACGATGATGTTTCAGCGGGAAGGAAATCGATAAAGGGGGTGTTGGAGAATTACAGTAAAGAAGTAGTGAAGAAGATGAGAGAAAGAGTTATAGAAATTATTCCCAAGATCGTGTACAGCGATGATGAGAGTAACAATGGCGGCATGAAGGACGCTTTTGATATTGCAATGGACGGGGTTTTGAGGAGGTTCAAGGCGGAAAGAGATGAAAGACGGCGAGAATCCGACGTAAATGTCCCTGTAAATTGATTTTCCGCAGTTTTTTCGTATAAAAAATGTATTTTTATTAGGACATTTGTCACGGTTGAGTTTAATTTTCATTATACCATATCATATATGCATTATGCATATAGTAAACCTATTATTTTTGTTCCAACGCTATTTGCTTTCGTCCTTAAATCATATGGGATAATTATAATGAACTAGAACTTTTGAATTGACGAATATGTTTATTTATAGTAAAGATTAATTGATTAACGAATATGTTTATTTATGGTAAAGATTAAGGTGCTGTTTGTTTTTTCGAAACGAAAATTAATGAAGTCTGCGAACCACCTCTGCAGCAGAAGAGGTGGAACAAACGGCTGCAGCCTATAATAAGAAGTATGTTTGTTTTTTAACATCTGCAGACTGCTGCAATAAACTCAAATTTAAATAAACTAACTTTATAAACTGAAAATAATTCACAACACCAAAATTTAATAATTGTAGTCTTAAAACATTGAAAGAATACTAAAAAGAACATGTAAAAAACAAAAATATAAAACTTAAAAAATATAAAAGAAGCTATTAGTTTTATTCTAGAAAGAAAAACTAATTTTAAAAAACATAAAAAAAAGAAAATAATAAAAAAAATTAAGAAAATATTGCAAACGATGTCTACAAAGTTCGTAAAAAAATTAATACACGTTAAAAAAGATGCAATTGAAACTGAAAATATTATTAATAGAAACGGTAAAATTAAAAAAAAAATATCAAGTTAAAAAAATTTGTGGAAACTATAAAAAGAAATTGTATCAAATCCATAAATAAAAATTTAAGAAAATCAAATTTTACAAAAAAAAAAAAAAAAAAAAAAAAAAAAAAAAAAAAAAGTTATACCAAAATTCTAATAAAACACTTGGAAAAAATGAAAGTTGAAGAGGTTAGAAGAGACAAGTCAAGTGTTGCGCCACGCAGCACACACGTAGAGGTTTTGTAGTCTGAAGTCTTCCAAAAAACAAACTGCTGCGAGAGGGAAAATGATGCGTGTGTGCTGCACCGCACAACAGTAAGGTGTTGTTTGTTTTTTCGAAGCGAAAATTCATGAAGTCTGCGGACCACCTCTGCAATCCTCTGTAGCATAAGAGGTAGAACAAACGACTGCAGCTTATAATAAGAAACATGTTTGTTTTTTAACATCTGCAGACTGCTGCAGTAAACTGAAAATTAAATAAACTACAAATAGTTATCAACACAGAAATTTAATAATTCTAGTCTTAAAACATTGAAATAATAATAAAAAGAGCATGTAAAAAAAATATAAAACTTAAAAAAATGTAAAATACGCTAATAGTTTTATTCTAGAAAAAAAAACTAATTTTAAAAAACATTAAAAAAGAAAATAATAAAAAAAATTAAGAAAGTATTGCAAACGTTGTCTACAAAGTTCGTAAAAAATTACACAAGTTAAAAAAGATGCAACTGAAATTGAAAATATTATTAATAAAACGGTAAAAAAAAATTAAAAATCAAGTTAAAAAAATCGTGGAAATTATAAAAATAAATTGTATCACATCCGTAAATAAAAATTTAAGAAAATCAAAGTTTAAAAAAAAAAAAAAAAAAAAAAAGTTATACAAAAATTCTTAATAAAACACTTAGAAAAAATGAAAGCTGAAGAGGTTAGAAGAGACAAGTCAAGTGTTGCGCCACGCAGCACACGTGCAGAGGTTTTGTAGTCTGAAGTCTTCCAAAAAACAAACTGCTACGAGAAGGAAAATGTTGCGCGTGTGCTGCACCGCGCAGCAATAAGTGATTTGAAGAAGTTTTTATAGAAAAACAAACAGCACCTAAGTGGTTTGAAGATGTTTTTTTTATAAACAAACAACATACTTGTATATTGAATTGTAGAACTTTTGTAAGTGAATTCATTTTGGCAGATGGATCACGATATGTGTCTTAGAGTAGTGGGTGCAGGTACATAACACAACATTGTTATCGACGTGGACTAGCCAAAATGTCGTGGCAACAGCTGAAATATCCCCCCCCCCCCCCTCCCTTAAGGTAAGTGACGTTGATGGAGAGCAATGACCGTTCTTCTCTTCCTTCCTCTATTTTTCTTTATTTCTTTGCCTTTCAACGACGTTTTTATAAAGGAACATCATCCTCTTTCTTCCCAATGCCTTTAACGACGTGCTACCATACCAAATAGTCTTGATTGCAAATAAAAATTGAAACATTATCTATATGTACCAAAAGTTGGTTGCAAGCTATCTATTGAGGAAATGATTAAAATTTAGTTTTGAAAAATTGGCAATTTTTGGTAAGGTATTTATTATTTTATGCGGTATGAAAATGAATTTCTTTTTGGATTGTTTACGTGGTGGCAAAGCCTAATTCATTAATATGATATATTATATAAATAAATTGCAAATATGTGTTTTATCTTTTATGACTTCCTAAGTTTTGCTTTTAGGGATGAAAAAAAAAACTCGATGGAAAATCTGAAACCCACACATGTTTTGAGCGGCAAATTCCTAAATTGATCAGTGATGGGAATAAGGATGGAGAATCTCCGAATAAAAAAAGTGGGGATGAGAATACCCCTGATCCCCGAACCCGGTATATATTAATATATAAAAATAATACCAAACATATATTTATTGTATAAGTTACAATACCTAAGATCCAAGTAACCCAACTCATTAATAATTATTTGGTTGAAATGGCTTAAGCACTTACGTCCATATTTCAGATCCAAGGTTAAAATACACTCTAGAGTCATAAAGTTTCCAACTTTATGACTTTACATGACTATTAAGTGCTTAAATCAAGCTCTTAATCCATTAAGACTTTCTACAAGATGCATGGAGCAAAACTAACCATTGAGACTTCATTTTTATGACTTAGGACCCCTCCCAGGGTCTGAAAGGACAACTCAAATCGTCAAGAACATGTCATGCTGAGATAAGACATTTGGGATCAAAAGGCATCACTAAAACACCCATTTCTAGATCTACATGATTGAATGATAAAGTTGCAAGCTTTATACCTTTGAAGGGATGCAAATGAAGAATAATTCCCAGATCCAAAGTGATTCACTCATCCAAGATGAGCTTGGCTTCCTTCCTTTACAAACACATATGTTTAGGCTAGAAATGACCTCTCAAGGTGAACTAGGGTTACAACCACGAATGAGAGGGTGGAGGCTAATAAGGTGAAGGGAAATGAGGCCATAAGGATGCTTAAATACCAGCCAAAACCCTAAAAATTAGGTTTTCCTCATTTAGCAAGTACGCCCAATGTACTAGGGACATACGCATGGCGTATTACAAAGGCCTCAAATTACAACAATGCCATTAAGGCCCTTTTTGCATACATTTCTTGAAAGTTAGGACCAAATGCAATATAAAAGAATTAAAGGGGTTAATTTAGAAGTACCTCACATTGGGATGTTACAATTCTCCCCCACTTGATCTAGACTTTGTCCTTGAAGTCTGCCATAACGAATAACTCAGGATAATGCTCCTGCATCTCAGCCTCCGACTCCCAGTTCCACTCAGAGCCTCTTCGATACCGCCACCGTACCTTTACCAAAAGTATCTCCTTGTTGCGCAAGACCTTCATCTTTCTTTCCAAAATAGCTATTGGCCTCTCTACATAGTCCAGGCGCTCATCGACCTGAATATCGTCCAAGGAGACACTGCCTCATCATCCAATACGCACTTTCGCAACTATGAAACATGGTTATGGTTAGTGACTTTGTTTCCGTAGGTTGCATCAGGATAATTAGGGTTGGAAGTACTATGGTTGGTCAGTTGTTCGATGAGGTTTTGGCATGATAATATTTCAGCGTGGGCGGTCTGTCGGGGAGACAGACTGAAGGATTTTGAGCATTTTAACACTCCTAAGGTGTACATGCAACCCTAGAAACCTTGGATCTATGTTTTACTACGATACATGCAATTTTGATTTCCAAGGTTCTGAACCTATCTAGCATAGCATGAGGAACTTTTAAACATAAATTCTAGAAGAAGAACATACCTTTTGTTGTTTGGATTCCTTGATAACCTTGTGAGCCTAGCACCTCAAGTGTGATGCCTCAAATGTCTCACACAACACAACAACACTTGGAATAACCTTGAGAGAAGTTCACTAACACCTCAAAATCGGCTAGCCCTCTTTTGCTTGTACAAGTAGTGATAATTTTGCTATTCTAGGGGTCTTTATATAGTTGTGGCACAAGTAGGGTTACACCATGTAAACCCTAATTGTCATGGCTTTCCATATTCCATGATCCATGGGTTTGTAACCTCCATGGACTATCCATGGAGCACCTTATGGGTTTTAGCCTAATCCATACAAACCATGGATCATTAGCCCACTATACAAGAATAAATGATTTACACAATCAACCACATATATTTAATTAGTCTCTTTTGATCACTTAATTAATTCCAAATTAATTCTTTGATCAATACTAATTCAATAATATTATTAATATATTAGAACTTATAATATATTGATAATCCTTAAGTGTCCTTTCTCTCATTTAGTCTATCCAAGTGTTGCAATGCCATGCAACCCAAATGGACCATGCTAATCGGGTCAAGTACATTCCAGAAATAGTTATGAACTTAGACACCTAATCCAACACAGACCACTATAGATTTCAGATTTCGGATAGGCAGAAGTGGTTTTGCGGGATCTTAAGGCTTGTTTTCTTTGGGGTGGAATTTCAGTTATCTCGGGAAGGTTGTCTTATGCACTGAATCTTCCATTATGTTCCTCAGATTGTTTGTTTTGATGTAGGTGTTAGTAAGGGGCGATTTCAAGGTCAAAATCTAATTTAAGTGGGGGAGATGTGTAACACTTGGTTTCAGATTTGCTTCGTTGCATGGGGCTGCCACCCAGTCATTAGTTGTCATGAGGCTTAGGGCTTCGGGGAAGGAAGGTTTAGCTTATTTCTGGTGTAGTTGTCATGGTATAAGTGATCCAAGTATTCAATTGTGTCTTCAGAATCCAAGGGTATAATCGTAATTTAAAATCTCGGGCTTTTATGGGTTTAGGGTTTTGTTCGGGGGTTTTGAGGCTTGGGTGTGTTGTTAGGATCGTAGGGCTTCTCACCACCTTTTCGTGGATATAAGTGTTGGGTTTTGAGCACTATAACATCCCTATGGTGCACATGCAACCCTGGATGCTTTGGATCTAAGTTTTCTCTATTATACATGCAATATTGTTTCCAAAGCATAAACCCTAAACTAGCATACAAAACGTTGAGATATACAACATAAAACCAAAGTGGATGAATACGTCTTACTGTAGCTTAGAGTTCACGGCCTTTAAAAGCTTTAGCACCTCAAACGTGATGCCTCTAATGTGTCGCAAACACCAAGTGCAAAAGGAGGCTTATGAAAAGTGGCTAGGAAGCTCAAAATCGGATATGTTCTTCTTGGAAATGCTTGGGGGGGGGGGGGGGCGATTTTGGTGACTATGGGGATTCTTTTATAGTGTGGGAAAGTCTAGGTTTACATCCATGCAAACCCTAATTCACATGTCTCTTCATATCTCATGGGTTACATGGGTTAAACCTTTATGGACTATCACATATGTTTAGCTCACCCTAACCAACCATGGATCATTAGCCTAACTATAAGTATTATTGATTTACATAATCAGTCCCTATATATTTAATCAGTCTCTTTTGATCACTAAATTAATTTTTGATCAATACTAATTAAATAATATGACTTCTCAATTGATATATTATACTTATAATATATTAATAAACTACAAATAACCTCTTCTCAAAAGTCCATCATATCAAATTGCTTTAGTGAAGGCAACCAAAAAGGACCATGCTATAATCAGTTCAAGTACATACCAATTATAGTTATGGGCTTCGACACCTAATCCAACAATAAGGTCCGTTGGAAATGTACCTAGGTTGAAGGAGTTATGGTATTTTGAAGTTATTGGCAGTTTTGGTCCCTAATGGAAATAATTGGCAAGGAAGTCCCCTGCATGCAAGGATGCATGCGTGTGTTTGGCTAGGTATGCCCAACGTAAGTTGGGGGTACGCCTAACGTAATGATGAATAAGTGAAACACGAGACTTAGATTTGTACGCCCAGTGTACAAAAACAACGCCCAACGTAGTGTGCTAAGTTCCAAAACCCTAATTTTTAGGGCTGACTCACTATTTAAGCACCTTAAGTTTCAGGTGTGAGCCTCCCTTTCATCCTCCATTGTATTAAACCCTAAATATCGATCTATAGCTTCATCCAAGAGTGTGGTGAGCCTTGTAAGTGCATTTTTGGTGGGTTCTAGTGTATTTCAAGAAGTGGTGGCTTGGTACAAGGTGGTGGTTCAAGGAAAGGCTTCTGGATATGGACTATTTGCTGCATTTTCAGGTCATTGAAGGTAAAAAGTTCTTAGCTTGATCATTAGAAGTTGAAATCTAAGATTATGTGGGTTTTGGTTCCATTTTGACCTCATGTGCAAGATATAGTGGTTGGAGACAACTCCAGAAGATTTGAGTTGCTACTCTTATCATATATGAGGTTGTAAGTTTATAAAAGTGCTTTCTTGATGCTTAGATAAGGTCCATGCATGCTCATGATTGGGTTTTAATGGATTAAAATGGTTATTGGGTCCCTTTGGGTCATGCAAATGCATAAAGGTGTCGACTTTATGCATTGAGAGCTTTAGTTGAAGGTTCCTTGAAGTTTAAACGCAAAATGCTTAATCAGTTAAGTCATAAATTGAGTTTGGAGGATCTGCGGTTACGCCCCGTGTAACTAAAGGTACGCCCAACGTACCTTCTCTTTAGTCGCGATCCAGGTTCCTCGAGTATGCCCAGCGTAGGCTGATCGTACGACCCATGTTTGTGGTTCTGTAGACCTTTGGACTTGTTTCATGTTTGGGGTTTGGTTTTGGGTTGGGTTTTTGGTCAGAAGAATTTGAGAGTTTTGGGACTTTTGGACATGTATGGTTGGGCCAAGACTTTGTATTGGGCCTTGGTTGGCCCAATGGTTTTGGACTTTAGTGAGCCTAATGGGCTTGGACCTTTGAGTCATCAGAGAATTATTATTGGACCAGGAATCGTTGGGCTTTTGGGTAAGGCCCATATGGGGTTTGGCCCAATTTGGAAAATTAGGCCATTAGTGGGCTTTTGTGGATCTTGCGGTTTTGGGCTTGATTGGTTTTAGGGTTTGGGATTAGGTTGTGAGTCTTGTTAGACCGGGGTAAAATGGTCAATTTACCCCAAGTTTGGATTATGAATCATGGTTTAGAACTCAATTGCTAATTGGGTGATATTTTGGTATTGATAGCTTGAGAAGTCGTCAGGGTAGTAGCTAAGGATTTTCTTTAGTGAACTTCTGCATTGGAGGTGAGTCTCCCTTCATAGAATCCGTCGGTCGAAGGCACCAAGGCCGGCCCACTAGTATTGATATAGCTTAATGATTGTCTTTGTGATAATTATTAATGTGGTATGTATTATTTGATGATTATGTGAGATATGCATGATTTTATATGGTAATGATAGGGGTGGGATAGACCCCGTAATAAGTTGGTATAAGACCGAAGGGTAGGTTAGGCACCCAAATATGCCTGACAAGGGTGGGTCGGGTACCCCAGATATGCCTGACTAGGGTAGGTCGAGCACCCAGATATGGTCGACAGGGTAGGTCGGGCAACCAGATATGTTTGACAATATGTTTGCATTATATGTGGTATTTGGAGAACTTACTAAGCTTCGTGCTTACAGTTTATGGTTTTGGTTTTAGGTACTTCCAATTCGGAAGTGAAGGGACCAGCTTGATCGCAGCGCATACACCTGTGTTTTCTGCAATATGTGATTTTGGGATTCAACTCTAATAATTATGTTAACTAGAAATGGTTTTAAATTTTTGGATCAAGTTACATCTATGTTTTGATTATAATAAAAATGAAATTTTTATCCTTGATTTTTGGTATGTTACAAGTTGGTATTAGAGCCTTGGTTTGAGGGATTCAGGCATACTCTCAGGTGTGCCTGAACTCAAACTGAGGGTTGGTGAATTTTTTTATAAAATAACATTTAATTATAAATGAATTATTAATCAAGAAAGGGGTGTGATGCGTGCAATCGGCTGAGCTCAAGTAAGTGGTTCCCATAATACTAATACATGTTTATTACGATATATGTTATGATTATAAGAATTGCATGCTAGATTAGGGCTAAAGATTTCCTCAGTATTATGTGATAGGAGAGATACCTTTTTATGTCTAATTGTATGAGCTTTAGAATTTCATGCTACTATAAATTCCTGATTAGAGGATAGAACGGCTTGATTAGAGTATGTTGGTCAGTTTTTCCATTGTCTGAATGCTGCTTGCTTTTTGCTTTGTGCGACTCTTAGCAATCTGAGTTAGCTACTACGTGTAACATCCAGATTACTAGGTACTATTTTCATTATTTATTTTTGAGGATCATTGATCTACTCGACGAGTTGGCGTTATGACTCGCTGAGTAGAAGCAGGTTTGACACGTGAGTTTAATGATCTACTCGACGAGTCCGAGGGTAGACTCGCTGAGTAGGTGCTGGGATGAGAAACCCAAAATTCCCGAGTTTGGAGCCTATTTAAAGGCACTTATAGCCTCCTTCGGCGGCCACACTTCACAGAAAGAAACCCTAACCTGCCCTTTTCGTGGTATATATATATATATATATATATATATATATATATATATATATATATATAGAGAGAGAGAGAGAGAGAGAGAGAGAGACCATTTTGAGCATTCTTGAGCTTCTTGGAGGAAAGATTGGAAGAGTTTGGTAGATCTAATCAAGAGGAGGCTGTGGATCTTGCATCCTTCTGTCATTAGCTGCTATTTTGAGGTAAAAAGCTCTCACCTTGGCCTCTTGTTCGTTAGATCCCATTTTGGAAAGCTTTTAGGGTTTTCTCCTAACATATTGTGCTCTAGAGCTACATGGGTATGGTTTAAGGTTAGAACCTCAGATCTGGACTAGAAAGGACCTTGAGGGTCCAAAGTTTCGAACTTTATTGAGTTAGAGACAAGTCCCCATGCATTTGACCTTCCTTGGGGTTTGTAATGGCGTTATGAAGCATATGTGCCATGCATGTTCTTCAAGATCGAACCTTTACATAACTTTTGGGTATTATGAGGTTAGATCTAGAGGTTGGAGTCGCATATCTGACCTTAGACGTCCATATGAGACACCAAGACGAGTCAACTCGCTGAGTCTATGAGATGACTCGACGAGTCGGATCGAGTTGCTCAGCGATTTGTGACCCAATGATAACCCGTCGAGTTGGGGGGGTCAACTCGACGAGCGGTGTGAAACCCTAAGAAGAGTTCAGAGGATGCAAGTGGACTCGGCGAGTCACCTGAGTGCACTCGGCGAGTCGAGTCAACCTTGGTTGCTGTCTCATCTTGGCTTCTGTTGACTTGAGAGTAGGGCAATTAGGACCATTAAGACCATGGAGGGTTAAAATGGTATTTTACCCATCCAAAAGAATAGAAAGAGAAAAGAGGACTTTAGTTGTAAATGAGGAAAAGAGGGATATTGATTGAAATGGTTGTCTAATGTGTTAGGCAGAGGCTAGTTCGGGATTCTCGAGTGTGTGACCATTTCCTACTAGCTGCGAGGCGAGTCTTCTCACTATACATACCTAGAGTGGTAATCAGAGTTGTGTGACAGAGTATCTTATATGCTATTTGTGTACTGTGATATACTGCATTATTTCTATGTGATTTGTGCTATGCATTATTCAGAGTTTATAGAGTTAGGACCGGAAGGTCCACAGAGTTAGGACCGGAGGGTCCATCAGAGTTGTGGGAAACTGCACAATGGAGTTTGTCGTTCCAAGGGTTCGGGCTGCTACAAGTGTGGTAGGGTTGGTCACGTCAGCAGGGATTGTCCTCAGGGGCAAGCCTGTTATATTTTATCTGCAATCAGGTGGGCCACAATAAGGTCGACTTTCCGATGTTGCGGGGAGGAGTAGTGAGTGCGCCTGCTCCGACTACTTTGAGGATCACCAATGGATGAGAGGGTAGGGCAGGAGCCCCAACATAAAGGATTCAGGCCTTGCAGTGTCAGTCAAAGGAGATCAGGACTCCAGTAGGCAATGTTGCGGGTATGTATCTTTTTCTCCTTTTTGGTTCTATCTGTATTTTGTTGTTTTGCATCGGTCGGGTAAGCATATCCCCTGGGATTCTTTTCTCTGCTTATGTTTGGCTTATACCTACAAAGTTATGTCATATGCCATTTTCATGCCGCGAATTGTTAGTTGTTAGTAAAAGACTATTTCCATTTTTGGCGGGTTGGGAGTGTTTAGTGTTATCTTGGGTTGTGGTCAAGATCGGTTCAAGGGCATTATGTAGAAGTTCTACAGTTAGGATTCAGTGGGTTGGTTGTCCAGCATCGTTAGGAGTCGGTAATTTCAGCGATAGTTCTTCGGTTGGCTTTTGGAAGCGGCATGGGAAGTGGTTGTACACAGAGGATCGCGGGAAGGCACCGGCGTGATTGTACACATCTGTTCGTGATGACATCGAGGATTTGGGTTTTGACTTATGATTGTGATCTTTTGTTAACATTGAAACACTTATGATTTCTTGAAAGAAACAATGGATGAATTTTGTGTATTTTAAAAATAAAAAGAATTTTGGTTGAAAATTATGTTGTTACAAGTTGGTATCAGAGCCTTGGTTTGAGGGATTCGGATACACCTTCGGGTATATCTGGACTCAAACTGAGGATTTACGAGGAGGTGGCCATACCACTGGTACCAGCGAATCCCTCAAACTAAGGCTCTGATACCAGCGATGAGGAGATTCGCAGGATGATTCACGAGGAGGTGGCCATAGCCATCCGAGCAAAGATTCATGAGATATTTGGGTCTATCAAGACCACCTTGATTGATACATTTCATGAGCGTTATGCTGCGATTACCGAAGCAGCTGCTGCTGCAGCCACCGCAGCTGTCGCTGCTGCTAGACCACATGGGCGTAACTCATTGCTGTACCGGGAGTTCAGCAACACAAAGCCACCGGAGTTTGACAGGACTCAGGATCCGATTGCCGTGATGAGATGGATCTCTAACATCGAGGGGCGTTTCTACACTTGTTCCTGTCCGGAACATTTCAGGGTACAGTTCGCGCTGAACGAGCTTCGCTTGGGGGCGAAGGACTGGTGGAAGTTTGTGACAACCAGCTTCACTCCTGCAGAGCTCACTGTAGTGTCTTGGGAGAGGTTTACTACTATGTTTCGAGATGAGTTTATTCCCCTAGTGGAGAGGGAACGGTTGGCCCAGGAGTTCTTGTCCTTCAAGCAAAGGACAGAGTCTGACAGTGATTACGAGGATGTTCCATGAGAGGGCGATGTTCTGCCCTGAGAATGTGTCTACCGAGCAGGCACAAATGAGCCAGTACTTGAGCATACCGAGGAGGGATATTCACGATTTTGTGGCGAGCTCGACATACTGGACATTTGCTGAGTTCTAGGAAAATTCTCGGAAGCGGGAGATTGAGCTAGAGACTCAGGCCAGAGAAGAGGCAGAGTCTTTGGGGAGGGATCGGTGACCGACACAGTCTCAGCCGGCAGCCAAGCGGGCAAAGACCGCTGATTCGAGGTCTGGGAACCAGAAGGGCCGCACTTGTGGGATGTGCGGCAAGGTTCATAAGGGGATTGATGGGTTATATACAAACAATCCTATGTGTGCATGCAACCCTAGAGTTGGATCTATGTTATCACTATTAGTTATACAACATTATGAACACTTGAAGAACCCTAAAAGGCTTCTAGGAATTTTGAAATTCATATAGTAGATGAAATACATACCTCTTGTTGTTATATTGTAATAACAACTTAAATCTTGAATCTTCTTCTCTTTGAAAGCAAGTACCACGAGTGTAGTACCTCTAATGGCTCACAAACACCAAGAGCAAATGGAGAGGCAAGAGAGAGAGAGAGAGAAGAGGTATGAAATTCGTCCCTAGGAACCCTAGACAAGGCATGGACGAATTCTTATGGCCTTAGGGGTCTTTATATAGGTGTAGAGATTAGGGTTTCAGTCCTTATCCTTATCTAGTTGCTTGCCCACCAAGTAACTATAAGATAAGCCTTGAAAAACCCTTATCCTTATCCTTTGGATGATTTCAAGGATATCTAATCCCTTGAATTCATCCACCCTATATCTAGGATAACCATTACCATATTTTGTAACTATCACATAATTACAATTCAGCCCCTCTAGTTTAATTAATTACACTTGATCACTAAATTAATTCTTAATTAATTATTGACCAATATCAATTAAACAAATATGATTTCTCTTTAATATATTATTCTTATAACATATTAATAAATCATAATAACCTCTTTCTCTATTAATTCTCTAGTCAAGTTGCTTTGGTGAAGGCAACCCAAAAGGACCATGCACAATCAGGTCAAGTACTTGACAAATATGGTTACGGGTTTAGACACTAATCCAACAGTCTCCCACTTGGATAAGTCTAGTAACCACAAATGTAAATACAACTCGATTAGCAATCGCAGCTCTCAAAGACGTTGTCGAACTCTGATCTTATCAGTAACCTGTCCTTTAGATAAGGGATCATATATTCCTCCATTCTAGATATCGTATAGACGTGAGACATGGATTGAAATCATTCTCTCAGTCTATGTGTTGTTTCCCGATTTCCGATTTATGATGACTGACTAATTGAACAAATCAAAGTAGCTCTAGCCCGTCCGAGCATTTACGTTTGTCATCACTAAATCATCAAGGGGTCCATAGATATCGCTTTTATCCCACTTTGAGTAAAAGGAACGGATAAACTTCGACTCAATGTTTGCTTCCACTCACTCACCAAATCACACACAACAATATGTTTTATAGCACCAAGTTACTGGTGCGTTTACATATTATCAATGTGTAACCGATTCGCAAGATACAACTCACACATCTCGGTTTCAAGAATACAAGATATTATCGTCTCACCAATCGCTCGTGATAAAATCCATGAAGCGATCCAAGTGAGCGTGGGTTTAATCCAATGCTCAAAATCATATTCATAAGCACTCATGAATGTTGCAACAAACCTTTGTTATGTCTAATACACTTTAGACAATCTACAAACCAATTCATGACAATCTTCATTCACACTTACTTCCAACGTGTGACCGACTGCGGACCGTTTGAATAATTTGATTATTATTCTTAATAAACTCAATTATTCTGGAAGTCAAAACATGCAAAGAGAAACACAATGATAATACTTAATCTTATATGACCCCAAACTTGTGAGTATAAATAAAACACCTTTATTTAATCACCATATTGATTACTCATTATCCATTGTTTAATGTTTCAGATAATCAACTTTATAACTCGAATCATAACCACAATTGTCCCATGCTCCAAGCATGCACACTTTGGTTTCCTATGGTCCATACTTTGTGAAATAGATCAATTGAAAAACTTTTCAAATGAAACTCATTTCATAATCCCTAATCCTTATAATTAGTGTAAGAATACCAAATTCCTGCCACCTTTTAGAATATGTCAAATTCTAATATTTTATGCAATGATCCTCTTGTGAAGTCACGACACAAAAATCACAAAGACTCGGCCAACGAAATCACAAGGTACTCTATCAAAAATTGTTATAGAACAATTCTATAGATGTGATGTCTCTCACTCAAAGTGCACTCCTTTGAACATCCTTTTGCATAAAATTTTCTAATATAGACATAAATTATTAATTTCCAACTCCCAATTATGGAAACATTTCCATATTTACCATATGACAACTCATTCTTAATAGAATCTTATCTATTCATAATAATGTCGATATGGTCCATTCAATACCATACTTCCAACTACTCACAAGCGACCAATCCTCAGTGAACTTTTGGATTGTCCTTTGATAGTTATTTAATTATCTTAGTCAAAACCGATTCATGTCCTTTTTCCCTCTTAATGTGCTAGACATTTGGAAAAATTTTAGAATGGTCAAATATTATAGCACTTACAATCGATCCTTTACCCGAAGCGTATGGGACACGATGCATAATGTCTTACATAAAGATACGATACTCTATCAATCTTCTGCCATAATATTTTATGTGTCACGTTCTTACAATTCGAACTATGAAGAGGGATACCGTAATCATAATCGAAATTTAAGAAGACACTATGTATCCTTTGACTAAATTTATTAAAATTTCTCAATCTAAGCTTTAGATTTTGAACGAAGTACAATATTCTCTCCCTTAATTATAGAAAAACAACTTTTCAACTCTTACAGCTTTGTAAAGTATAACTCTTGTTTTCTATAATTAATATTGCTAACTTGCAATACTTACCATAATAATCATGCTCCTACTTACATGATGATTATTTCTTTACCAGCATAACACTTATGCTCCCACTAGCTTTGACATGTATTTAGAAATCAGCTGAACTTCTAGAAAACAATTTCTTAAGTTCATATTTCTAATACTAGATGCTTTGATAAGACTTTATCTAAGCTTCTCAAACTTATACACTTTTCCTTGGACAACTCATATGTATATATCTAAACGATTCTAGGACTCATATCAACAAGTCTAAAATATTCAGACCCATCTGTCATTTCCCACAATTCGAAATATGAAGAGGTATGCCGTAATCATAGTTGAATTTGAGAAACCCAGATTACATAATGCTATCTTCAAAATCTCTCTTAGTGAAAGCGTTTCCTCACAATCATTCTCACGAATGAGAAGAAACCTTATGACACTTAGATTTTTTGGTGTATACATTCCTATCCATGTGAATTCGTCATAACCATAATTTCAAGATAATGTTAGTGACAAATCCAAACTCTTATGGATAGAACTTGTTCTTCTTAATTTCTTGCCATCAAGGGTCCCACCATTACTTCCAAGTTATTGAGTAGCCCACCCCTTCATTTCAATGTACTTTCCATTGAACAAGGTGTCTTGCCCCTATACAATCCATTGAGAACTCGTAGAACTCACATATACAGAAAACTCAATTGGAATGACACAGAAACAAAATTAGTGTCAACACGATAGGTTGTAGACCTCAAGTCGTGTGCTAGTGATGAATGATAAGGTTCATTCTTGATTGGTTCTTGAAACCTTTCAAGACCATTAAGACTCCCACTGACTCCTTGACATATAAGGTTCTCTTGTCAAGAAACATTTCTTGACAAACAAATATTCAAGAGTTAGTGTAGTTTTATCAATACAAAACATTTCACATGATTGGTCCTAGTTGGTCTTTGTCTTATCCAAGACATCACAACTTACCAATTTCAAATGTGCAAGAATAAGAAAACCTTTTCCCAAATTCCACATTTGATGAATGTTATAAACCTTCTTAAGACTTTTCACTCAATTCACAATCTTGGAGTATTACTCTAAGACTTGATATTGGAACGAAGTATGATTGACTTCTTGATTTAACCATTTCCACAATTCTCGATTCCTCTTTTTAGACATACAAGTTGTACTAAGACTCACTTAGAGTATCAATTGAGATAAGGTTCTTAATCATTAAGACTTATCATAAAACATAATAAAATGTACTCTCCCTTCTTCTTAAAATAGAGAAACTTTTATCTTTCTACCTACTTGATTCTTCTTATTCATTTTGCTATTGATTGAAAATCTTTCAATCAATTTAGAATTATACTCAATCTTATAGGTATAACCATATTCACTAAACTTTAGCAAATCATGACGAATATCTTTATCACTCTTGTGGTAGACTTGATCAACGTACGACCTAGTGTATTTGATCTCCTAGTCCTTCAATTGACACTTTGTCAAGGAATTAGTCCAAATTTTCCCAAATGTGAAAGTTTCCATTCATCATATAATACTTGTTATACGATTCCAAGTTCCTATCCACTTGAAACTTGGGCGATGAGAAACTCTCCCGATTTGGTAAACTCTTAACACTTCCACAAATAACCTAATTAAGAATCAAATCCATTTTGCTAATAATAGAAGTACACAAACATCAATTTTTCATATATGCCATTGTAAGGATAAACAAATAAGATAAAACCAAAATTTATTTTATTCATAAAAGCAGCGGAAAACATGTCCTTACAATGCAAAATTCAACCGAAAAACTATGTAATCAAATACTCCTAACAAATCTATCATAACTTCCTAAGCTCAAAATCTGATCTTCGAATCCATGCGATCGTAATCCATTTCTTCGTGATCAGACTCATCTTGCTCTTCCATCAAACTTCCTCTCTTTTCTCTAATTCTACAAAACATGCAAATGTAATCTTATCACATTATATATAAAGAATAGGAATTTAATGGAGTCAGATAGTGGATTTTATACCTGAAGGAGAGCCATACTTCTTGTCTCTCCCATCTCTTAGACTCTTCAGGTCCTTTGGGCAGCTTCGTATCCATTGCCCCTTCTCTTGGAAGCAGAAGCAGGTGGGTTCTTCTAGAGTGTCCACGAAAGCATGGTTGGTTGAATTATCAGACAAATATGCTCCATTGCTTTGCCAAATCATTTCTGATTCAGCAGCAATAAGCATGTAAGTTAAGTCAATAAGGGTCGGGTCAAGATCCATCATATAATACTCTCTTATGAACTTATCATATGATTTAGGGAGTGACTGAAGAACACAATCCACAGCCAACCTATTGGGGAAAGACGCACCCAACATAATCAACCTATCAATGTGTGATTTCATCCCTAGGACGTGAGCACACACAGGTTTACCATCTTCATGTTCCATTGCCAATAGGGCTTCAGTGATCTTGAACCTTTCAAATCTTTGATCTTGTGGGTCAGGGAGAACGACGGGAGGAGGAGGAGGGAGTGAAATCAAGCTAGTCCACATTGATCCTTCACTTTGGAACAAGCTATCACTTTCAACAGGAACACCTTTTCCTTGGGATTCGGGAAGACCACAGTTAAAATCAGACATCTACAAAACGGGAGAAATTTCAAGTTAGTTGATTGATTGAATCCTTAATGAAACAACCAAATGAGACATTAAGGCTAGGATCCAACGACATTATTTACACATTAGAAGAGGGATGTTGTAATCCAACATGCAAATAATTCGGAGATAAGTGAATGACGATTCACTAATTCTTCACCATGAAAAACATAAAGGCTTAAGTTTTAAATGTATTAAGAATTCCTAGATTTCCTTTTAGATTCATTGAACTTTTCAATGGCATGTTTAATCTCGATATGCCCCTCTTGTTTGTGACTGGGATGTCGAGGATCACAAAGTGGGTGTGAATAACCATGCAAATCTACATGGTGCCCTCATTGTTACAGTCACCTATTCAATGTGTCGGTAAACCACACATGCTCCATCGAACTATGACAAACATTGAGTCACCCTTTGCCACCTTTGCTTAGAACCCAATTAGTGTGTCGGTTAACCACACGCGCTCCACTAACGTCTTAGCAAGGGTACAAAGTGTAATTTCATGGGATTGCATCAATTTCACTTTTGCCTAAAGTAACTAGGATTGGGAATTTGTAAAATCGTTTAGTTACTTTACATAGATTCATTATACTTATTAATGAAGAGAGGATTGCCCTATCCTACCCGTTCGGCTAACGACCCTCCACCAATCAAGGAAGCGGTGGGTAGGAGTGGATACCCATTAAACGGCCATTTTATAGGACATAATCTTATACCCCCTTATAGATCGGCTTCGTGAATGAGACCTACTAACGGTAAGACTAGCATTTTAGTTATACATATATAATATTAGACTTTTAATGTTATATATAGTAAAAGGGTGTATTTTACACTTTTTAAAATACTAGGTGGTTTAAATTTTATAAATTACACTTTTAATAAAATATAAGCCATATCATTATGGATTAATTAACTCTCTTTTAATTATACACTTAATTAATTTAATAAAACCATAAGGGTGTAATTTAAATTTTCAAAATTAGGGTTTTAGAATTTAACATTTTTCAAAATTAAACTTTTAATCAAACAATTTAAATTCCAAAACTTGAGGGCAAGTTTTTGAAACTTTTCAAAACAATTAGGTTTTAATCTCACTTTAAAATTTTCGAATTTAAGACTATTTAAATTAAAATTTTAAATATTAAAACTCTTGATTTAATAAGTATCTTGAATTAAACTATTAATTTAAATTATTAAATCATAAGGGATTATCTAAATCATAAAGGATAATTACAAATTAAACAATTAATTTATCCTAATCCTTTTAATCCCTCTAAATTTCAAAAATCATGGGATAGGATAATTCAAAATCTTTAATTACCATATATAACCATTAAAGGATAATTACAAGATATAGGATAATCCAAATCCCTAAAATTTAGGATCTTATCTTGGGGAGGAGGCTAATTTCAAAAATCATGGGGTTTTTCAAACCCTAGATTTCAAAATCTTGAGGCTTAAGGAAAGGATTTGAAAGCTCTTTCAAATTTTCGCAAATTAGGGTATAGAAACCCTAATCTCGAAATTTGTAGCCTCCTAGGGTTTATAGGCTATAAACCCTAATATGTCAAGTTCATACAATTGTATAATACTAATTGAAAACAAGTTAACCAAAGGCTCTGATACCACTGATGGGTTATATACAAACAATCCTATGTGTGCATGCAACCCTAGAGTTGGATCTATGTTATCACTATTAGTTATACAACATTATGAACACTTGAAGAACCCTAAAAGGATTCTAGGAATTTCGAAATTCATATAGTAGATGAAATACATACCTCTTGTTGTTATATTGTAATAACAACTTAAATCTTGAATCTTCTTCTCTTTGAAAGCAAGTACCACAAGTGTAGTACCTCTAATGGCTCACAAACACCAAGAGCAAATGGAGAGGCAAGAGAGACAGAGAGAGAGAAGAGGTATGAAATTCGTCCCTAGGAACCCTAGACAAGTCATGGAAGAATTCTTATGGCCTTACGGTTCTTTATATATGTGTAGAGATTAGGGTTTCAGTCCTTATCCTTATCTAGTTGCTTGCCCACCAAGTAACTATATGATAAGCCTTGAAAGACCCTTATCGTTATCCTTTGGACGATTTCAAGGATATCTAATCCCTTGAATTCGTCCACCCTATATCTAGGATAACCATTACCATATTTTGTAACTATCACATAATTATAATTCAGCCCCTCTAGTTTAATTAATTACACTTGATCACTAAATTAATTCTTAATTAATTATTGACCAATATTAATTAAAAAAATATGATTTCTCTTTAATATATTATTTTTATAACATATTAATAAATCATAATAACCTCTTTCTCTATTAATTCTCCAGTCAAGTTGCTTTGGTGAAGGCAACCCAAAAGGACCATGCACAATCGGGTCAAGTACTTGACAAATATGGTTATGGGCTTAGACACTAATCCAACAGGGATATGTCGAGCGGGGTCTTGCTACAAGTGTGGCAAGGTGGGGCACATGGCTAAGGATTTCCCCAAGGTATTTGCAGTTTGTTTTCACTACAATCAGACCGGCCACCGGAAGACCGAGTTTCCCCAGCTGCTTCAGGGATCAGCACAGGGATCTGCACTTGCTGCTGTGCAAGCTACCGAGAGTCGGCCTGTGAAAGCCGAGGCGCCGAAGGTTCGTGGTAGAGCCTTCCAGCTGACAGCAGAGGAGGTCCGCGCAACACCTGATGTCGTGGCCGGTATGTTTTCCTTTGTTTATTTTTCCTGAATTATTTGTGCTTATATTGTGTTATGCATAGGTACTTTTCTTGTGACCTCTGTGCCTACCATAGTGTTATTCGACTCGTGAGTGAGTCAATCTTTCGTATCATTAGCATTTAGTCGCCACATCAGGATCCGACGTGAGGCATTGAGTCGGGCTCTGAGAGTTTTCTATAGCCGATGAGCATGCGGTGTTTGCCACTGATGTGATCCTGGGGTGTGTGCTCGAGATTTTTGGTGTTGAAATTCCGATAGATCTAGTGTCGATTGCCATGGGTGACGTCTGCGTCATTGTGGGCATGGACCGGTTGAGTTGATTCAGAGTTGTGATCGACTGTGAGCGTCAGCTGGTGACCATAAGAGACCCTAGTGGGGGAGTGCTTACAGTATATGGAGAGGGTACCCAATGTGGATCAGCTTTCTGCTCTGTTGCCCGAGCAAGGCAGAGTCTACAACAAAGATGCAGCGGTTTTGTAGCATATGTGGTGGATACGCGAGTTGTTGCTGAGAGATCGAGTTCTATCGCTGAGGTCCCAATAGTGAGGGAATTCCCTGATGTTTTTCCCAAGGAGTTACCGGGTGTGCCTCCCGAGAGGCAGGCGGAGTTCTGGATTGATTTGGTTCCGGTAGCGGGGCCTGTTGCCAAGGCACCTTATCGCCTTGCGCTGCCAGAGATACAGGAGTTATCCTCGCAGCTTCAGGAGTTGTTGGGGAAGGGATTTATCCGACGGAGTAGCTCTCCGTGTGGAGTGCCGATCCTTTTTTTCAAGAAAAAGAATGGTTCACACTGGATGTGCATTGATTACCGGGAGTTGAACAAGATGACAGTCAAAAACCGTTATCCGCTACCGAGGATCGACGATTTGTTCGATAGCTGTAGGGTGCGTTTTCCAAGATCAACTTGAGGTCTGGATATCATCAGATGAGGGTCTGAGATGAGGATATCCAGAAGACGGCCTTTAGGACTCGTTATGGGCATTACGAGTTTGTGGTGATGCCTTTTGGGCTCACCAACGCATCGGCAGCATTCATGGATCTCATGAACCGGGTGTGCAGGCCTATGTTGGATCGATCGGTGATCGTGTTCATCGATGATATATTGGTGTATTCGAGATCCAGAGAGTAGAACGAGGAACATTTGAGAGAGATTCTTGGGGTATTGAGATCGGAGAGGCTTTATGCCAAATTCTCCAAGTGTGATTTTTGGCTACGGGAGGTCCAGTTCCTGGGACACCTCGTCAACCAGAATGGGATATTGGTTGACCCGGCCAAGATTGAGGTAGTTATGAGATGGGAGGTGCCGAAATCCCCTATTGAGATCAGGAGTTTTCTGGGTTTGGCCAGCTACTGTCGGAGATTTATCATAGATTTCTCCAAGATTGTTGTCCTCCTCACCAGGTTGACCCGGAAGGGAGTTGATTTTTCTTGGGGTCCCGAGCAGCAGACCTCATTTGAGACTCTTCGACAGAAGTTGTGCGAGGCCCCGGTGTTAGCTCTTCCCAAGGGGATGGAGGACTTTGTGGTATACTGTGATGCGTCTATATCTAGGTTGGGGGTGGTGCTAATGCAGAGAGGGCACGTGATAGCATACACATCGAGGCCGTTAAAGCCTCATGAGATGAGATATCTCACCCATGATCTAGAGTTGGGGGCGGTGGTGTTCGCTCTCAAGATCTAGCGCCACTACTTGTACGGGGTTTAGTGTACCATATACATGGACCACAAGAGCCTAAAGTACCTCATGGATCAGCCCAACCTGAATATGCGCCAGAGGAGGTGGGCAGATGTCGTGAAATACTATGACTGCGAGATTATATACGGGCAAGGATAACGTGGTAGCCGATGCCCTGAGCTGCAGATCAGAGTGTGCCCCGATTCGAGATGTGTGTATGAGAATGACGATGATGATCCCAGTCTTGGATACCATTCGAGAGGCCCAAGCGGAGGCCGTGAAATCGGAGAACCGTAAGAGGGAGCGGGTGGTTAGGCATGTGTCCGAGTTTGTGACGGATAGCCGAGGACTTATGACCTTTCGAGGGTGAATTTGGGTGCCCTATACGAGCGAGTCTCGGCGTGTACTAATGGAGGAAGTGCATAGATCGAGGTTCTCGATCCATCCTGGGGCCACTAAGATGTATTTGGACCTGAAGAGAGATTACTGGTGGCTCTGTATGAAGAGGGATGTTGCCTGGATAGTCGAGAGGTGCTTGACCTGCCGTCAGGTCAAGGCAAAGCACCAACACCCTCATGGTCTATTGCAGCCTCTAGAGATTCCCCAGTGGAAGTGGGAACAAATCTCTATGGATTTTATTACTAAGTTACCGAGGACTACGCGTGGAGTAGACGTGATATGGGTGATTGTAGACCGATTGACGAAGAGTGCTCACTTCATTACTATTAGTGAGAGCTCTTCTACAGAGAAATTGGCCTATATTTATGTGAGAGAGGTGGTATCTCGGCATGGAGTGCCGATCTCGATTGTGTCAGATCGAGACGTGCATTTTACTTCCAGGTTTTGGAAGGGATTTCACGAGGAGTTGGGCACGCGCCTACATTTCAGCACTGCATACCACCCGCAGACCGATGGTCAGAGCGAGTGGACGATTCAGACACTTAAGGACATGTTGCATGCATGTGTCATGGACTTCGGAGGAATTTGAGACACCTATATACCATTGGTTGAGTTCTCTTACAACAACAACCATCATTCGAGTATTGGCATGCCTCCTTTCGAGCTCCTGTATGGGAGGAGGTGTCAGACTCCCATTTGTTGGGGAAAGGTGGGCCAGAGGGTGATGGGCAGCACATAGATAGTGCTGAAGATGACCTAGCAGATTCATCAGGTCAGACAGAGGTTACTGACAGCCCAGAGTCGCCAGAAGAGTTATGCGGATAGACGGCGGTCCGAGCTAGAATTCCGGGTCGGGGACTTTGTGCTTCTAAAGGTATCCCCATGGAATGGGGTGATCCGTTTCCGAAAACGAGGTAAGTTTGGACCCTGATACATCGGTCCTTTCAGAGTGACCTCCAGAGTGAGTAAGGTAGCATACCAGTTGGAGCTACCCTTGGAGTAGAGTCATATCCATAACACCTTCCACGTGTCCCGGTTGAGGAAGTGTGTAGCCGATGAGACGGCAGTGGTGCCACTGGAAGACATTCAGGTTGATACGAGCCTGAATTATATTGAGAGGTCGATCGCGATCTTGGATCGAAAAGTGAAGGTTCTGAGAAACAAGGAAGTACCCATGGTTTAGGTTCAGTGGCAACATCAAAGAGGATCCGAATTGAGTTGGGAGCCGGAGTCAGAGATGCGGGAGCAACATCCAAAGTTATTTGCGGAGCAAGACTTCGAGGGCGAAGTCCAATTCTAGTGGGGGAGAATTGTAAGATCCAGATTACCAGGTACTATTTTCATTATTTATTTTTGAGGATCATTGATCTACTCGACGAGTTGGCGCTATGACTCGTCGAGTAGAAGTGGGTTTGACACGTGAGTTTAATGATCTACTCGATGAGTCTGAGGGTAGACTTGCCGAGTAGGCGTTGGGATGAGAAACCCTAAATTCCCGAGTTTGGAGCCTATTTAAAGGCACTTATAGCCTCCTTCGGCGGCCACACTTCACATAAAGAAAACCTAACCTGCCCTTTTCGTGGTTTAGAGAGAGAAAGAGAGAGAGAGAGAGAGAGAGAGAGAGAGAGAGACCATTTTGAGCATTCTTGAGCTTCTTGGAGGAAAGATTGGAAGAGTTTGGTAGATCTAATCAAAAGGAGGCTGTGGATCTTGCATCCTTCTGTCATTAGCTGCTATTTTGAGGTAAAAAGCTCTCACCTTGGCCTCTTGTTTGTTAGATCCCATTTTGGAAAGCTTTTAGGGTTTTCTCCTAACATATTGTGCTCTAGAGCTACATGGGTATGGTTTGAGGTTAGAACCTCAGATCTGGACTAGAAAGGACCTTGAGGGTCCAAAGTTTCGAACTTTATTGAGTTAGAGACAAGTCCCCATGCATTTGACCTTCCTTGGGGTTTGTAATGGCGTTATGAAGCATATGTGCCATGCATGTTCTTCAAGATCGAACCTTTACATAACTTTTGGGTATTAGGAGGTTAGATCTAGAGGTTGGAGTCGCATATTTGACCTTAGACGTCCATATGAGACACCAAGACGAGTCAACTCGCTGAGTCTATGAGATGACTCGACGAGTCGGATCGAGTTGCTCAGCGATTTGTGACCCAATGATAACCCGTCGAGTTGGGGGGGTCAACTCGACGAGCGGTGTGAAACCCTAAGAAGAGTTCAGAGGATGCAAGTGGACTCGGCGAGTCACCTGAGTGCACTCGGCGAGTCGAGTCAACCTTGGCTGCTGTCTCATCTTGGCTTCTGTTGACTTGAGAGTAGGGCAATTAGGACCATTGAGACCATGGAGGGTTAAAATGGTATTTTACCCATCCAAAAGAATAGAAAGAGAAAAGAGGACTTTAGTTGTAAATGAGGAAAAGAGGGATATTGATTGAAATGGTTGTCTAATGTGTTAGGCAGAGGCTAGTTCGGGATTCTCGAGTGTGTGACCATTTCCTACTAGCTGCGAGGCGAGTCTTCTCACTATACATACCTAGAGTGGTAATCAGAGTTGTGTGACAGAGTATCTTATATGCTATTTGTGTACTGTGATATACTGCATTATTTCTATGTGATTTGTGCTATGCATTATTCAGAGTTTATAGAGTTAGGACCGGAAGGTCCACAGAGTTAGGACCGGAGGGTCCATCAGAGTTGTGGGAAACTGCACAATGGAGTTTGTCGTTCCAAGGGTTCGGGCTGCTACAAGTGTGGTAGGGTCGTTCCAAGGGTTCATGCCGTGAATTGTTAGTGATTAGTAAAAGACTATTTCCTTTTTTGGCGGGTTGGGAGTGTTTAGTGTTATATTGGGTTGTGGTCGAGATCGGTTCAAGGGCATTATGTAGAAGTTCTACAGTTAGGATTCAGTGGGTTGTTTGTCCAGCGTCGTTAGGAGTCGGTAATTTCAGCCATAGTGTTCCGGTTGGCTTTTGGAAGCGGCAAGGGAAGTAGTTTATTGCTAAGGTCTTGGTCGGAATGTCGGTTAGTTGAAATTCAAGATTCGAGCGTGGTATCATTTCAAGGCATCCGGGGTTATCAGTTTCGCTAGTATTCGGGAAGAATTCATCTGGTCTTTAGAGATTGTGCGATCTTTTGGGGTTTGGCTAGTCATGGAGCACCAGTCCTGGTAACCACAGGTTGTCAGCAGTTTTATTACTAGCGGGTAAGAAGGATTGGGGATCCTTCAACTCTCGCGAGCTGTGAGAATTTAGTCGAATCAGAGTGGGGGAGAATCGCCCAGGTATTCAGGATCAGAAGCAGGTGTGGAACTTGGGTGAGTTTCACATCTCCGTTAGGGAGGAGGGCGGCCCAAGTGGCTGTTTGGGTTGAGGATTTGTAACATCCCCCTCTGGCACGTATCACAATATTGTCCACTTTGGGCCACTCGGCACGAGGACTTCCTAGGGGGTCACCCATCCTGGTACTACTCCCGCCCAAGCACGCTTAACTACAGAGTTCTTATGGGATATGCTGCCTTCACGACTTTAAAACGCGTTGTGATAGGGAAGGTATCCACACCCCTTATAAGGAATGCTTAGTTCTCCTTCTCAGCCGATGTGGGATCAGATCTAACCCACTTTACTTGAAACGACCCAAAAATACGACCCGAAAATTTCATTTTTAATATAACCAAAATCATAAAACGGAGTATATCATAATAAAACCATGCGTTGCAAATCTCAAAACCATAATAAAATACAAATGAGAAAACGGTGTCACGACTGTATCAAAACATATCTAAGATAGCTTATCAACTCCCAGGATAAAAACTGTAGCTGTGGTGTGTACGATGCCATCATCCAGAGCTCTTCCCTTTGCTTGCGGAAGTACCTGAAACCAAAACTGAAACTGTAAGCACGAAGCTTAGTGAGCTCCCCCAAACTACCACATACCACACAATAACAAATAAAGCACATACTGGGCCTTGCCCACTGCATCGGACCGAAGTCCGGCTAACCGGGGCCTTGCCCCCTACCTCGGACCGAAGTCTGAAGCTGACTGGAACATCAGACCGAAGTCCGAAGCTGACTGGGACCTTCGTCCCCTACATCGGACCGAGTCCGAAGCTGACTAGGACATTGGACCAAAGTCCGAAGCTGACTGAGACATCGGACCGAAGTCCGAAGCTGGCTGGGACCTACGTCCCCTACATCGTACCGGAGTCCGAAGATGACTGGAACTCTGTCCCCTACATCGGACCGAAGTCCGAAGCTGACTGAACATAGCATAAACATATCAACTGGCATAAACACATAAATCCTGTCTGAACCACGAAGGCATCAAACATACTAACTACTACATCGAATCGAGGTCCGAAGCTGACTGCTAGCTAAACGGGCCGGCATTGTGGCCTTAGACCCGTTCCTAATGGAAGGAAACTCACCTCGTGAACTGGCTGCTGTGTGAATGGCTCTGGAAGCTAACTGCTGCTGCTCCGGTATCTCCCCGGCTACAAGTCCATAAACACACTCAATCAGATACTAAACACTGCACTGGGGTAAAATGACTCTTTTACCCTTGGTCAAAGTCAACTCTCCCGGTCAAAGTCAACCCTCTCGGTCAAAGTCAACCCACAGTTGACCTGACTCGCCGAGTTGGGCCGCCAACTCGCCGAGTCTCTAGTCTCATTTCACAACCCCACTCGTGGCTACTCGTCGAGTATGGCATCGACTCGACGAGTACTCTCTCGATCCAAGAACTCAGACAATCTGCATCCGACTCGCCGATTCATATGAACAACTCGACGAGTTGTTCTTGAGCTTAAGAAGATTGCCTTGGACTTGCCGAGTTGTATGAACAACTCGTCGAGTCCCTCCATTACTGAGTCTGCTCTCCAACTCACTGAGTCCACTCTACTACTCACAGGCTTCCACTCGACATCACTCAAAAAAAAGGGGAAAAAGGGACTCGCGACCTGACTCGCCGAGTCGTTCTTCCGACTCGCCGAGTCACATCCATGCAACTACTCTAAACTCGATTCTGCTTGAATCCATTGCATACAAATGATAGATCTGAGTCCAATAAGTTTATTCACCACGTAAAGTTTCCAACTTTACGTGTACATACACATGAAAAAGGAGATAAAGGCTAAAAAGGCACTTAGAAGAGTAAATCTAGGGTTCTTATGCAAAGCATCTTCAAAAAGGCAATAGATTTGGGCTCTACAACTCCTAAATGAACAAATCTAGGGATATCTCGACCTATTAAGGCATCCAAACAACTATAAGACTTAGAGAATGCATCAAACTAGCCCTAGAAGAGTTCAATTGGAAATCTAAAGCATAAAACAGAAGGAATCCGAGAAATACCTCAATGAACTCTGATTTTGCCCTTGGATCTTTGCTCAACACCTCTTCTCCTTGCTCCTTTCTTCTTCTTCTTCTTCAAGCCTTCAAAATCCACACAAAAGCACTTAAAACAAACAAGGGATGGATTAGGGTTTTCTCACAGCTCTCTGAGGGTAAAGGAGGCGAGTTTGGGGCACAAAGCATTGCTTAAATAGTGAGCAACCCGGGGATTTAGGGTTTCTTCCAGACAGGCAGACTCGCCGAGTCCCGAATATGGACTCGCCGAGTCGCCAACTAACACGTGCATGAAAACTCGACCCTACTCGACGAGTCAGGCCATAGACTCGCCGAGTCCCTCAATAAAACTTCTAAATAAAAACCACGAAAGCATCATACCAAAGACGGGGCGTTACAGGATTGCTTGACTTGGGAGTTCGTGAAACTTCCTAACATTAGGTTCGCGTCTTCTTGGTGTTAGCTAGCAGGATTTGGGAGGGGAAACCAGGGTGGGGATCCAATTGTGATTAGAGCTTGGTTGGGGAGTTTGGTTAAGTGCGTATTAGAATCTAGATGATATTCGGATTGATAGAGTAACGGTAAGGCATTGGGCGACAATAGTGACAGTGTAGAAGTGTTGTAAGACTGTAGGGTGGCCCGTAACATTCACCAATGGTTAGCTAGTATGGGAGTGTTGTAAGACTGTGGGGTAGACCATAGCATTCACTGGTCCCTATTCAGCGATGATATTGCGGTATATCTGTGAAGTGATCGGGGATTTCTTCAGATGGTTTAGGCCAAGGCGGGTTTGTTCTCAAGGTTGTGAGAGGGCTACAACGTGTTTGGAATCGAGGATTGGTAGGTCGTGGGAGACTGGGTATGAGGTAAGACGACGTTTGGTCTTGTAGCGTTCAGCTTAGCATCGGGTTTGGTGTCAAGATGGTTCAGGTAGATGTTGCCTGTTGAAGTTTTCTTTTGGAAGTCATGTGGGGCGACTATGAGGGTGTGCTTTGACTCAACAACTGGGTAGGAATCTGATATTCCAAATAGTTGGCAGATAAGTTGGGACCAGGGAGGTCTTGGTTAATTTGGAAAGTAGATAAGAGGCAACATGATGTTTCGGGCAAGGGTAGTGATTTGAGGATTCGTGTGTGTGGAGTAGCTTGTTAATCGAAAGTACTAAGTCACTTGCAGTTGGACTAAATAATCTCAGAGTAATTTATTTGACCCTGTTGTGTAGCTCTCATTTGAGTCTAACTGTTGCAGGGATTAATCTTCTACTCGAAGGATTATATGAGCCTTCTGTCAGGTATAAGTATTCTGCAGCTGGTTATGGTTAGTGACTTCATTTTTGTAGGTTGCATCGGGATAATCAGGGTTGGAAGTATTATGGTTGGTCATTTGTTCGATGAGATTTTGGATTGATAATATTTCAACGTGGGCGGTTTGTCGGGGAGACAGACCACTATAGATTTTAGATTTTGGATAGGCAGAAGTGGTTTCGCGGGAGCTTAAGGTTTGTTTTCTTTAGGGTGGAATTTCGGTTATCTCGGGAAGGTTGTATTATGCACTGAACCTTCGCTTGCGTTCCTCAGATTATTTGTTTCGATGTGGGTGTTAGTAAGGGGCGATTTCGAGGACGAAATCTAATTTAAGTGAGGGAGAGTTGTAACACTCGGTTTCAGATTTGCTTCGTTGCAAGGGGCTGCGGCCCAGTCATTAGTTTTCACGAGGCTTAAGGCTTTGGAGAAGGAAGGTTTTGGCCTATTTCGGGTGTATTTTTCATGGTATAAGTGATCCAAGTATTTGATTGTGTCTTCGGAAAGCCAAGGGTATAATTGTAATTTAATATCTTGGTCTTTTGTTGATTTAGGGTTTTGTTCAGGGGTTTTGAGGCATGGGTGTGTTGTTAGGATCGTACGACATCTCGCCACCTTTTCGTGGATATAAGGTCTGTTGGAAATGTACCTAGGATGAAGGCGTTATGGTATTTTGAATTTATTGGCAGTTTTGGTCCCTAATGGAAATAATTGGAAAGATAGTCCCCTACATGCCATGATGCATGCGTGTGTTTGGCTAGGTATGCCCAATGTAAGCTGGGGGTACGCCCAACGTAATAATGGATAACTGAAACGCGGGACTTTGAGTTGTACGCCTAACGTACAAAAACTACTCCCATCGTAGTGTGCTAAGTTCCAAAACCCTAATTTTTAGGGTTGACTAACTATTTAAGCACCTTAAATTCAGGTGTGAGCCTCCATTCATCCTCTATTGTCTTAAACCCTAAATCTCGAGCTATAGTTTCATCCAAGAGTGTAGTGAGCCTTGTATGTGCATTTTTGGTGGATTCTAGTGTATTTCAAGAAGTGGTGGCTTGGTACAAGGTGGTGGTTCAAGAAAAGGCTTGTGAATCTGGAATCTTTGTTGCACTTTCAGCTAATTGAAGGTAAAAAGTTCTTAGCTTGATCATTAGAAGTTGAGATCTAAGATTATGTGGGTTTTGGTTCCATTTTGACCTCATAAGCAAGATCTAGTGGTCGGAGACCACTCTAGAAGCTTTGAGTTGCCACTCTTAGCAGATCTGAGGTTGTAAGTTTATAAAAATGCTTTCTTGATGCTTAGATAAGGTCCATGCATGTTCTTGATTGGGTTTTAATGGATTAAAATGGTTATTGGGTCCCTTTGGGTCATGAAAATGCATAAAGGTGCCGATTTTTTGCATCAAGAGCTTTAGTTGGAGGTTCCTGAAAGTTTAGACGCAAAGTGCTTAATCAGTTAAGTCATAACTTAAGTTTGGAGGATCTGCGGTTACGCCCCGCGTAACTAGAGGTATGCCAACTTACATTCTCTTTGGTCGCGATCCAGGTTCCTCGAGTACGCCCAACATAGGTTGAACATACGCCCCACGTTCGTGGTTTTGTAGGCCTTTAGGCTTGTTTCATGTTTGAGCTTCGGTTTTGGGTTGGGTTTTTGTGTTGGTTTTTGGTTAAAAGAATTTGAGAGTTTTGGGAATTTTGGACATGTATAGTTGGGACAAGACTTTGTATTGGGCCTTGGTGGACCCAATGGGCTTGGATCTTTGGGCCATCGGAGAATTATTATTGTACCAGGAATCGTTGGGATTTTAGGTAAGGCCCATATGGGGTTGGGCCCACTTTCGAAAATTGGGCTATTATTGGGCTTTTGTGGATCTTGTCGTTTTGGGCTTGGGCCTTTGTTGTGAGTCTTGTTGGATCGGGGGTAAAATTGTCAATTTACCCCAAGTTTGGATTATGAATCATGGTTTAGAACTCAATTGCTAATTGGGTGATATGTTGGTATTGATAGTTTGGGAAGTCGTCAAGGTAGTAGCTAAGGATTTTCTTTCAGTGAACTTCTGCATTCGAGGTGAGTCTCCCTTCATAGAATCCGTCGGTCGAAGGCACCAAGGCCGACTCACTAGTATTGATATAACTTAAAGATTGTCTTTGTGATAATTATTAAGGTGGTATGTATTGTTTGATGATTATGTGAGATATGCATGATTTTATATGGTAATGGTAGCGGTGGGATAGACCCCGTAATCAGTTGGTATAAGACCGAAGGGTAGGTCGGGCACCCATATATGCCTGACAAGGGTGGGTCTGGCACCCATATATGCTCGGCAGGGTAGGTCGGGCACCCAGATATGCCTGACAGTATGTTTGCGTTATATGTGGTATTTGGGGAACTTGCTAAGCTTCGTGCTTACAGTTTGTGGGTTTGGTTTCATGTACTTTCAATTCGGAAGTGAAGGGCCCGACTTGATCACAACGCATACACCAGTGTATTCCGCAATATGTGATTTTGGGATTCAACTCTGATAATTGTGTTAATTAGAAATGTTTTTAAATGTTTGGATCAAGTTACATCTATGTTTTGATTATAATATAAATGAAATTTTTATCTTTGATTTTTGGGATGTTACAAGTTGGTATCAGAGCCTTGGTTTGAGGGATTCGGGCATACTCTCGGGTGTGCCTGAACTCAAACTGAGGGTTGGTGAATTTTTTATTTTATAAAATAACATTTTATTAAAAAGGAATTTTTAATTAAGAAAGGGGTGTGATGCGTGCAACTGGTTGAGCTCAAGTAGGTGGTTCCTAGAATACTAATACATGTTTATTATGATATATGCTATGATTATGAGAATTGCATGCTAGACTAGGGCTAAGGATCTGTTTAGTATTATGTGATTGGCGAGGTGCCTTTTTATGTCTGATTGTTAATTTAAGCATACATTTCTTTTATAAGAAACCATTTTTTTCTTGCCCTCAATGTTGTTGACAGAAGCTGTTGCCCTCAAACCTCCTCAGTTAGTTTTGATTAGTTCAGTTTTGAGGGTTAATTCAACAAGGTTAACAATCATTTTGAATTATTATAATTCAATGATGAATTTTTATATTAATGAGAGAGATTTGATAATGAGTTTGTATTGGGCGTTTAAAGCAGCATGGCATGTCCTTTTTTATGTTTATATATGATATTTGAAATGTTTGACTTTTTATTATTGATTCCTTGACTATTGACTTATCAAATCAAGAATATTTTAATCCAATTTCAGGTTCATATTGTTTTTATGGGACATTATACTGTTATTGAGCCAATGCTTCTTCAGGATATTCACCATGGGATCCTCTCTCAAATACTTTGAAGGTTTGTTTATATACATATTATTATGTGTTCATATATTCATTATTATTTTAGATTATATGATACACTTGCTGCTAACTTTTGAAAGTCGAATGAACTGGTTTTGACCAGAAAATGTAGAAATTCATTTTGGTTTTATGGAAAAATGTAACGACCCAAAAATCAAGGGTAAAAATTTTATTTTCAGGATAGTCAAAACATTGATACCATTTATCCCTAAATATTTCAAATCATCATTAAGTAAAACATTTACCAGAGTTTATCCCAAAAACATTCGTTGCGGAATTCATAGGTGTGTGCACTGCGATCAATGCGATCCATTCATTTCCAAATGATGATACCTGAAACCATAAACAAACCTGTAAGCACGAAGCTTAGTGAGTTTCCTAGATCATACCACACACACAATCCACATATCACAAAACCTGTTGGCTATAAAAGCTACCTATATCACATAAGCCATGCATACATAAACCTGTAAGGATGCCATGGGCTACCCTACATGGTCTTTACCTAGGAATCCCATGGGCTACCCCACATGGTCTTACATCCAATGTCATGGGCTACCTCACATGGTCTTTACCTAGGAATGCAATGGGCTACCCCACATGGTCTTACATCTAATGCCATAGGCTACCCCACATGGTCTTTACCTAGGAATGTCATGGGCTACACCACATGGTCTTACATCCAATGCCATGGGCTACCCTACATGGTCTTTACCTAGGAATGCCATGGGCTACCCCACATGGTCTTACATCCAATTTCCACGGGCTCCCCTCGGGATCTTCCATGCAAGTATCACAAAGACAACTAGCATATCACATATCATATAATCACTAGCATACTACTTAGCATAAAGCTAACTATCATACCACATATCTCTACTACAGCTAGTGTACCACATAACATAACATGGGTCGGCCTTGGTTCCTTAGACCCATTGGTATGGTGATAAGAATCACCTTGCACTGCAGAAGCTTCCTGCATGAATTCCTTAGCTGCTGCCCCGCCAGCTTCCCGAGCTGTCACTACCAATCAATATACCCAATTAGCAATTGGGTCCCATACCATAATCCTTAATCCATGCATGGGGTAAAATGACCATTTACCCTTGGCCCAGTATGATCCAAACTAAGGCCCAATCCCAAAACAAAAGCCCAACACTAGGTAGGCTTTCCAAGCCACTAGTGGCCTGCTAATGGCCCAATTTGCTAAATTGGGCCAAATCCCTCTAATGGGACTTAACCTAAGCCCAAACATCTTCTTGGCCCAAATTATCTGACTTATGATGGCCCACTAAGGCCTAAAGAACCAAAATCCCCTTACATGGCCCAAACCGAGGCCCAAAACTCGCAAGACCCATATCTGATGAGTACGTTGGGCGTACTCCTATGTACGCTAAGCGTACTAGCCAAATGGTGTGTACGCTGGGCGTACATGCATGTACACTCATCATACTCCCTTGTTAAGTCATTTTCCCATTAAGTTCTTAATACTCAGATCTAGAAGCTACAATCACATATCCAAGTCCTTTTCAACGTCTTAATCTAGAAAGTCACCGACTTGGTGACTTTGCATGCCCCAAACAAGTCCAAACTCCAAAAATGATATTCTACTTCCATGAAAGTGGTCTCAAATCTTGCATCAACCCATTAAGACCACCAATATGATAACTTTCTGACCTATGGAGTCATTTAGCACCAAGGGTGGCATCCCTTAGCCTAGAAATCGGATTTGGACTATAAAGCTTCATCCTTTGGACCAAAATGACTTCAAAACCAAACTACACTAGATCTAAGCACTCTTATGAAAAGTTATGAACTTTATACCTCCAAAGAGTCCCAAATGATGATGTTATCCCAGATCTATGAGCTCAAACTTCCCAAGTCCTTCCTTGCCAACTTCTTCTTTCCTCTTCCAAGCTTAAAACCACCAAGATGGGCTTTTCAAGATTAAAATTACACAAGAATGAAGGGATGAGTCGTTCTAGGGTTTCTCCGAGGTTGGGGAGGCTGATATGGGGCTAGGTTTCAAGCCTTAATGTTCTTTATATAGTGCTTGACCCTAAAATTAGGGTTTAGTGTTACTGAACGTACGTTGGACATACGTCTCCAGCACCCTCGACCATTTAACCTTCTACGTTGGGCGTACCCCAGCTTACGCTGGGCATACTCCCCCAATTACCACCTTATCATGCATGGTTGAAATGCAAGTTTTTCCCATTCAGGGACCAATTCTTCCAATAACTTCCAAGTGCTATAACTCCTTCATTCTAAGTCCGTTTCCGACGAACTTTATATCCACGAAAAGGTGGCGAGAAGCCCTACGCTCCTATCTACACACTCGAGTCTTAAAACCTTTCGAATAGAACCCAAGACCCATAAAAGACCGAATCGCCAGATTACGCTTATACCCTTGGCCTCCGAAGACACAAATGAGCACTTTCAAAACCGGGTGTTACAAAAAAGGACTTGGTGTTATATTACTTTATGAAATTGATATTAATAGAGAAAACATTTGAATGCACATTCTAATCCTTACTGATAATTGAGTAAAAGACCAATGATCACAAGACTGATAACTTGTTCAAAGTTGAATCACTTGAGGCATATGCAAACAAAATAAAAGATGATGAAGATGGGTATTATAGTGAAGATGAGACCAAAGTAGTTTTTTTTTTAACCGAGAGACCAAAGTAGTTAACTAATTAGTTTTGGATAAAATATGTGAATTGTTAATGTGGTTTTGGCCAATTTGTGTGTTATGTTTATTTTTTCATTTAGTTATTTTGTCTTTAGGTTATTTTATAAACAGAAATATTAAATTTAGCGAAAAATAATACAAAAGGGTAAAATTATCATTTTTATAATTCAACACAACAATTAAGGGGTTCCAAACAAACAACATATTAAAAGTTCAGATCTTAAAAATTCATAACAAATATATTAAGTCCTTAACAATTTAGCAAACCACCAAACTACCTTTCGAAAGGATACATCTATATCATATATATTAGGCCTCCGCAAACCGCTTGGTCAGGTAAATGAAAAACTAAATGAACCACAATATCAAAAAACAATGGATGATAGATCACTTCTAATTTGTAGAAGATTTTAATAACGACTACCTTTGCTTTCTTATATCCTTGACCAATAGTCTTCTTGAGCAAAGTTGTTTAAAAACATTGAAAGCTCCCCTATTGGAGTATAAGTATTTTTGGCCAAAACCTTTTAACTCTAGTAGATATCAAATCTTGCATAAGAATTTAACATCTATGAGATTTCAGCCTAACTATGTTAGTATTATTTTTTGTCACTTTCTTATTGATATTAGATCCAAACCCATCCGACAATTTAACATCTTTTATAAATTCACAAAAATGTTTTCGATCAGTGTTTGTAAATGAGTATTTAGGATGGGGTTTAAAGAACTTATTACCTTTTTTTTTTTCAATAATTGCCCTTTCTAAATTTTAAGATTTCCCAAGTCGACACATGCATTTGGTGTGTCTTTAGACTTATCGTTCATCATAAGAGTACCCAACAAATTATCACACACATATATTTCGATATGTATAACATCTAAGTTGTGCTTTACCTGCAGATTAGACCGATAATCAAGTTCGAATAACATGCTTCGTTTAGACCAATTCAACTCGAAATCATCCTAACCGCTCTTAGCACCTATTTTACCCGGTCGACGAGGCAATATACGATCTAGTTAACCTTGTATTTCTTCATTACCAATTTCAAGGAACATCTATAGTTTCATGTTGCCCGCTAAAGTCCAAACTCCTTCTCCATGGATCGTTAGCATCCAGGAATCACTGGTGACCAACATATACGACTTTATGTGTTATATGGTATGAATGAGTGTCTTCATTGCAAGTCGGACATTCTTTGTACCCTAGTCCGCTCCAACTTGATAGACTACTGTGAGCTTAAAAATAATTATTTTTCATAACAACATCGCTTTCATATTCAAAAATGTGTCTTTCGTTTCATTATTGATGACTAACATATAATGTTAACCCCCCAACTCCGTCTTGCCCAACCTTTTCCTTACCACTACACCTTCCATCTCAACATTTTCCTTGCCACCACACCCTTGTTGGGGCCTCTTTGTCGACTACCCCCTCAAGTCTAACTACACCATGCCATAATATTTTGTCTTTACAATATAGTTTCTAGTTTTGACTTGAAATTACACTGTAAACACTCATAGTATTTTTTTTAACCGAGCTAGATATTTTGAATGGAACTGATTGATGACTAAAATTGTCTTAGTCATTTAATCAATTCAAGCTGACAAGCAAAAGTCATAAAAATAAGCGGGACTTGGTTTCAAAACTAAACAACGTATAATATACCATAAAACTGATTATTGAGTCCGTTTTGGAACATGTCTATATGTTATTTTTTTTGTTGATAATTTCAACTATTTTTTTGTTAGAAATTTGTCCCCATTTTTTCAATAATTTCAGGTTTGCATATTACTTTTTATTACAAATTTGCTAATTTTTTTAAGTATTATCTTTTATACAATTTTTAATTTTTTTTACAAATTCATTTTTATCGAAAATATAAGTACATCTTTTTAAATATTTTTACCTGTTACAAAATTTGTAAATTTTTTACAACTTTAAATAAAGATGAGAAAATGAACTTGTTAGAAGTCAGAACGAATAGGTAAAAATGAATTTATATAACCTTTATACTCATCAGAACAAATATTTAAAAATATTTAGAAATAGATTTTGTAGAAAAATTAGTTGGTAAAAGTGAAATATTAAAAAAAAAAAACATACATAAAGATATGTAGAAAATTTAGAAAGCAATTTCTAAAATTGAATTGATAAAATGAAATTAAGCAACTAGTAGATCCTAGATCGGCCCGACCCATTTCTACAATCTTTAAGAATTTTAGCCCAAATAGACTGCGCTTAACGCCTTGAACCCTTAAATTGTTTTCAGTATTTCAATTTTCACACAAAAACAATGGCTTGGCGCTGCGGATCCCTCTCGAGGTCGCTGATCTCCACCGCAAGATCTTCAACAATCCGTCGTTCCACCACCACTCCTCTCCCTCGTCTCCGTCCTCCTCCGCAACCAAGCCCTCACACTCACAGCAACCGCCTCCGTCCCGGCCCCACATCTTCCATCCCTGGTTTCGGGTAACATATACGCATCACCATTTAGCTCTCAATTAACATGATCATTTAATTTCATTATTGCCTGTGATATATTTAAAAAGGACCATTGGAGGAGTAATTGGCTGCACTCAATCGCTGCTGCCGTTGCACAGTGTGGTTGCTGCTGCTCGCTTAACATCTCACGTCGCCGTAGAGGCGCGCGCTTGTTGCGAGCTTTCTCAGGGTAATGCCTTTGTTCTTTTACAATTCGTGCTTTGTTTGCAACTTATTCTGGAAATTAACATGGATGCATATTATGTGATCAACCATGATAGATTGGCCATATATGATATTGGGTCAAGCAATTCTCATCGTACTTACTTCTAGACTCCTTAGAACACCTAAGATACTTACAACCTTTACTGAACAGATAAATGGAAGAAAAATCTTTTCAGGGTGGACATATTTGTCTTGTGGAATTATTATAGAAGCTCATCCGTAAAGCACAAATTATAACGGGTTTGCCATAAACTAATCTCAAATGGTGGTATATGTGAATACTGAGATACCCAGAACAAAGATGCCATAAACTAATCACTGTCTTAATATACAAATCATGACTCAAGGTTGTATAACCATAGCAAACGAATCATGGAGAGCAGTTTAAATTATCTAAAACAACATTGTCTCATTAACACGACAAAAGATATCATGATTTAGTTATAGAACATTTACCCAACCAATGTTTAATAATATTGATGATCCACATTCCACAATACTACACCAGTGAGTCGTTCCTTAGGTTTTTGTTCTAAATAATTACTAACATTAAGCCGTAACCCATTCTATATGTTGTCAATTCATTGAACATGAAAAACTGTTGTACCTTATATATGGATTAGATATGCAGAGAAAGGGAAGTCAAATGGTCAAGGTTATATAAATAAAGTAAAAAAGGTCATGACTTGGTTTAAGAGTCTTTAGGTCATTTCCCCCGTTAGGTTGGTTTAGTGGAGTATAACTAGGGGTCTAGTGTTGTTATTAGGCAACTTTTGAGTTCAAGTTAGAACTCAATTCCATAGGAGAGTCTGTCCTCTAAAATGACAATTAGTTTTGTAATCATTACGTTACAATCATTCAATACTAGTGAGTTTTTTCTACACTAAATCCTAGAGTATAACAATTGCTATCAGAGCAAGTTCAAGTTTGATCCGACAATGGCGTAAAAGATTGATGGTATAGAAAACAGTTTCAATGATTGGATGGACGTTTTCAAAATAGAAAACCAGTTTTTTGAAGCAATTGATGGATTAATTGACGTAGAAACAAATTGATCGCCTATTGAAAAGCTAAATCAAACAATTCAAAACATTGATGACACCAATTCAAATTACGATCAACAATCTGAATGATAATAGTCATTTATTTGCAATTAAGGACAGGAAACTCGAATTACTTGTATTTGTATTTGAAGGAAGAGATCCACCCGGTTGGATCTTAAGAGCTGAAAGTTACTTTCACTTAAACTGATTAACATAAAAAAACAAATAGAAGTTGATGTTATTTCATATGAAGGTGATGCTTTGCGATAGTATTTGTTTGAAGTTTGAACACAGATGTTAACCATTCATGCGATGGTAGGACATGAAAGTGGTGCTATTAAAAACATTCGTTCTTGTTCAACTGATACAAAAACAAATGATTGTAGGTGCTAAAACACAATCGTTCGATTGAAGAGAGCCACAATGTATTAAATCTATATAAGTCCTTGGGAGGATGGAATAATAGATGGATTGATTCAATACATAGTGGCTTTCTTCAATCTATTTTGCTTTAGCGTCGAAAATCGCTTGTATATGGATTGAGTTGAGCCGGAATGTAATTATTTTAATAACATCACTTTCATGTCCTTACATCGCGCAAATGGTTGGCGTATGTGTTGTGTTCATAGGCGTATGTGTTGTGTTCATACTGATACCATCGTAACACATCATCTTTAAATGAAGTAATGAGTTCTACTTTTTCTTCAAATGTTAATTAAGTAAAAGTATCTTTCAACTCTTAAGATCCATCTATCTAGATTTCTTCATTTAAATACATGTAATTCGGGTTTTTTTTCCCTTAATTGCAAATAAACGACTATTATTATTCAGACTTTTCATTTTGACCAATCGTAATTTGATATGACGTCAATATTGTCTTGAATTGTTTGGTTTAGCTTTTTTTATCTGTGACTCCATCTCTTTCTTCATCAACTGTTTCAAGGAACAAGATCTATTAGGAAAACACCCCTTAAATCTCTCAAACTTTTTTCTATACCATCGACCCTATATGCCATTGCTGGATTGAGGGTATGTTTGGGTTAGCTTTTTTATGTCAAAAGTGATTTTTAAGAAAAGTGCTTATTAGCTTATGACTTTTAGGAAAAGCTGGTTTTAAAAAGTGTTTGGATGCGAAAAGCTGCTTTTTCAGGAGTAAAATGGTTAAAAAGCTAAAAAGCTAGGATTTTGAAAGCTTTTTGAAAGCTTTACTCTTTCCTATCCAAAAGCTGTTTTAAAAAGCGCTTTTTAAATAGACAAACACTTTTTTAGCTTATTAGCTTTTTAAAAAGCTAATAAGCTTTTTTTAAAAGCTATCCCAAACACCCACTGAACTTGTTTTTGCTTTGATGCCAATTGTTATATTCCAAGATTTAATTGCAGAAAGAAATCATTATTATTGAATGATTGTAACATAAAGATTACAAAACTTGTTGCCATTCTTGAGGATAGACTCTCCCATAGACCTAAGTTCTAACTTAAATCCTAAATCCAAAAGCTGACTAGTACAACACAAGAACCATGCTTATACTTCACTAAACCTACCTAACAAGGGAAATATCCTAAAGACCCTTAATCCAAGCATGGACCCTTTTGATCTTATTTATTTAATTTAACTAACCCTTTCTTTGCATATGTAATCTGTATATAGATTACAACAAAAACAACACATTGTGACTTTATTTTCCTTTGGCATCATCATGCCAACCACATAAAGAAACCATTCTCTCATTTTTTTTTTTTCATTTTTTTTTAGAACAGATACATAGTCTCACAGATATATTCAACGAGTAACACCAATTTTGTCATTTAACATGTAATATTGATTTCATTATTATACAATTTTTAGGTTAAAACTTAAAACTCGTATTCCATCCCAAAACCCAACAACAATCTGTTTATGGATTGCAATTTGGTGTACTAACTCACTTTAATAAGTTTACATGATTTCCTTAAAATATTAAGCATACATTCTTAACTCCTATATACTTTTACGTGCTCTATACTTGAATCCAAATGCTCCTTTTAACAATCAAAGCCAAATCTTGTGAATTAACACACTAGTATCAATAAAAGAATAAGTAAATTATAGTGCGTTATAATCTAAAATAAATAACCATTAGTCATTCTAATCTAAAAACATGATAAATAACACCATTACTTCACAAAGTTAAAAATAAAGTGACATTTAGAATCAAATTGATACCCAGAAAACATATATTTAGATACCAAACTTAAAAAATCATATGTTTAATAACAAACTTTTGGTCAAAGTGTTAGAACTTGGAATCAGAAAAAAGATAAGACGACACCAATGGGTCTTGACTGATTCAGAGTAATATGAAAAGATCAATGATATATATATATATATATATATATATATATTATCAATACCTTAATATTCCATGGGGTTGACAATTTTCATATCTTTGTAAAAGAAGATTTTGTCCCTGAAATCTGGCTACATGAACATATGAGGAATGGAAATGGTCAAACATATTTATAAACAAAGTCTTGATGGAAAAAAGTAAATAATATCATTTTCTGTTTCTTCAAATGATCATTATCATGTTCATTTTTTTTTGCTAATATCATTATGCTTACACATAAACATTTATAATTTCGATATAAAATTTCAAATAGAATAATGTTAAATATTTTTGGTAATGTAATTATACTAATAACTATTTGATGTGATGTAGGTACTTAATGTTGCTTCTGGAACCATATTGCAAAGCATTGCACTGTGTAAACCAACGGACAAAATATCCATGTGGAACTTCCCTTTAGGTAAAAAAGGGGTTCTATGGATTCTGAGCCCATAGGTTTTTTCTTTTTTCTTTTTTTAGAATTTATTATTATTATTATATATTGGAAAAAAAAACATTGTATAACTACTTTCTTATGCAATTTTGGGTTTATTCATCATTGCTTGCTCCTTGCTTTTGCAAGTTAAATGCAGTGCATGTGGTCTTGTTTTTGTGCTTTTTCTTTGCTTTGTTTGGTACAGATAATTTGTTCCCCATGATCATCTGACTTAGATTCGTTACATTTTATTCCTATTTCACGCTAAGCTAATTATTCCTAAATATCCTTAGAAACTAGTTTTCTTTTAGGCCTAAAAAAATTTGTATTTAAGAAGTGATTTGAAGTTTGAACTATCTAAGCAAATTGGACTATTAAGTTCTGAGTGCATTATACATATACCTATTTAGTAATGTTTATTTTTTAAGAGGTAAAATGTATGTAGTTTACGGAACTTGTTTGTAGAAAAAAAGATGGATCAAATGTTTGTAATATGCAGAAAGTATACTGTTTTTTAACGTTTGCAAGCAATTAAAATAAATTGAGATATAAATAAATTGATTTTTTTAATTTAATATAATTTTTCAATACTGAAATTTAAATAATTTTAGTTTTATAATATTGAAATATAATCAATAGAACTACAATAACAATGTTTTAGAAATTGTTCATTAAATATTTTACATTAATTGCTAAGCAATTTCATTTTGTAACTAAGAGCATCTCTAATTTATAACTAGTTTATAATATTTTCAATGTTTTTATTCTATTTTTATAACTAAAACATAATGATTTTTCATATTTTAGGTATATAAATAAAGACTTGATATAGGTGTATTATATATTTTCATATTAAGATATGATTTGTGTTTAAAAAAGGATTAATTAAATTAGATGTTCTATAAAATATTTTAGGTAGACTAAGGTAAATTAGTTAAATTTATAGAAAAAACTATTAAAATAATTTTAACCATTGAAGAAATCATTTATTTAGAGGTCAAAATTAATAGATAATAAGGTGCCAATAACTTTAAATAACCATTAGAGATGTTCTACGATCATACTATTTCTACTTTGTTTTACTACCATGTCTTTCAAACAACTAAATTTTTCAAAGAATTTTATTGAACTTATTTTTTTTTTTTTGTATAAAATAATTAAATAAATAAAACTATGGGGTATATATATATATATATATATATATATATATATATATATATATATATATATATATATATATATATATATATATATATATATATTAAAAAATCAACGCTTAGGCTTTGAGTAAGGTAGCCGGTTATTTAAATGATTTAGAAAATACAAAAACCTAGGTTTTATGATAAAATAAATAAAGTTATTTACTATTTTTAATATATTAAACTATAAAAAAAAAGGAAAAAAAGGGGCATGTATGTGTTTGTGAAAAAGGAAACAGGAAAGAAAGAAAGAAAATATCTATGCATGTGTTAGACCAACTCTAACCAAAAAATATTAAAAAAAAACACTAAGATGGTGACCACATTAAAATTTTACATTATATGAAATAATATGATATTTATAATAATGTTAAAAGTAATAAATATAATAAAATAATGAAGTTATATTGAAAAAATAAATTTCATGTTAGGGAGATAGAAACACGAACATGAGGCTTCACAAAAATGATACATGATTTTGAAGGTCAGGCCAGCTCCAACCATACGGCTAAAAAACACTAAATTTGTGTATTTTTAACATCAAAACATTTTTTACTCCAATCATACATTAAAAATTTACATAAAAAACATATTTTAATATTATAATATAAACTATAACAATTAATGAAATTGTAAAAGTTATAACAACTAACTGAAATAGTATTAAACAACTCAAAAAAGTGTTTTGGTGTGATGAATAATATTACACCAAATATAGAGGCCTTTATTCAATTATACAATTTTTGTGTTGAATTTAGTGGTCTATTAAAATCACAGAAACACTAGTTTTGTGTATCCATTGGAGTTGATCTTAGAGATTTAGAGTGGTTTTTAAAGGTTTTGCATCATTTTAAAGGCTATTGGAGTTCCTCTTAAGTAATATACTATATTATTATTATTATTATTATTATTATTATTATTATTATTTTGCCTAAAAGATGTATGCGTAGTGACTTTTTTGTTTTTGTTATATTAAATTTTGACCAACATATTTCAATTGATAAAACTTATACTTAATACCCTATTTAAAGATATCAACCTTAGAAAAAAATCTACATTTTTGGCACACAATATTTATTAAGTTAAAAAATTTAATAGATATGTCATAGAAATGTTAGAAGAAACACACAACTGATGAAACAATGGCAGTATGCCACCAGGCAACAACATGACAACAAAGAGAGAAAAAGCATGCATAAAGAAGGCATATAATTGTCTCTGCAACTCAGCCTTGTGTTTTGATTTGAGATGTCTCGAAGACAGATACTTGTTTTTTACAACCTTAAAAGACCTCTACTATTTCCAGCAGCAATGCACAGAGAGAATATTAAGTCAGACATTATTACAACCATAATTTTGTTCAATAACCAACCATATCTGATATCACTTCACGCTTTTAAAGATACTAATACTACAACCATTTGTTCAATGGATATTACTCATACATCCCAACATCACAAAAAGGCTTTAAGCAAAATGCGGCTAACTGGCCTACGACAATCATTATATCCTTCTCAAAGCAAGAGGCACCTAATTTCACACTAGTCCATCATCAGTCTCTATTGCATAACTAACAGAACTAAGTTACAACCATTTCAAATACAACACATGGCAATAATAATAATATACAAGAAACTGTATTTAATATAAAATGCGCATAAATACTATAAAATCCATAAAGACTAGAAACATGATGGATTTCCTACCAATAGTTCCGAGGAAGGGAAATTTCTCGGTATTACTTATAAATTACTGAGGAAAGTCTTAAGAATAACCATAAACGTGCTTTCCTTGCAAATACCTTGGAAGTTCCTACATTTTTCCTAAGATATTTATAAATACCCAACTTTCCTCGATATTTCCTTAGTAATATTTTTTTTAACAATATTTTTTTCTTGTAACAAAATAAATCATATCGAGTTTGAGTAGACAATACAATCATTGTTCCTACACTTTCTTATGAATGTTGTACTTACTACACTTTCCTCGGTATTTCCGAGGAATATCCTAGGAACTAGCTTATAAATGATCAATTTATATAGACACTTGTGTTACTTAAACGAAGTAAACCATGAATGTTACTACACTTCACTACTAGAAAGGAGTTTTCCTCACTTTCCAAGGGATTTCCTAGGAATAGAATCCATTTTTTTTTTTAAATTTGAGGTTGAAACGTCTATTTTTTCGTTAAATATTTTTGTACAACTTCATTATATATGAATTATTTTTAGTTTACCAAGTTATGGATGATATATACATACATACGTATGCACAACACCATAACACATTACTCAAAGCATCTGTTTATCATTATATATTCTATATATTGTATGTGTATATATGTATGTTTATAATACAAATTTTGGTAAGATAAAAGTATTTCATATATAACAAAGTTGCACAAATTATGGAACAAAAAAAATAACGTTTAAACCTATAGAATGAAAAAACGAGTTTGATTTCTAGGAAATCCCTTGGAACTTCATGTGCATTTCCTAGAAATTTGTGACGAATAATGTATTTCCTTGGAAATCCATCGGAAGTTCCCACATATTTCCTCGAAAATCCATCGGAAGTTCTCACATATTACATTGACATTATCATTGTCACCTCCTTGTCATTTTGGGTATTTTGGTGGACAAAGATCGAACCATATTTGAAATTACCGCTACAAACGTCGGGTTTTGAAGAATAACATAAACATGGGGGGTGTTTGGGGGGGGGGGGGGGGGGAAGTGGTCAGTTGCATATGACCTAGTTTATATATATATATATATATATATATATATATATATATATATATATATATATATATATATATATATATATGGTGAGGTTCAATAAAGAACCATAATTAACCAAGGAACCAATCGTGAACGTCGGAAATCATAACGATCAACGACCAAGAAAATAGATGTATATTTTTACATTGGACGCACACACACCGGATTATATAAAAAATTCACCCTTTACAAAAAAACCCACAACTTTTTTTCGTTTTAAATTTTTTTTAGACCATGTTTTTTATCGAAAAAAAACCGAATATACCGTTGTTCATGATTTTTTGTCATCTTTCCATAGAGATCCATGATGATATATAAAAAACAAACTTTTTTTTTCGAAAAAACCCACTTCATTTTGCTTTGATGAAAAAAGTTAAGGTCTAGTTTTTTTATAGAAAAAAAATTAATAAATATATCAAAATTTATATTTTTTGTACTTTTTAAACATAGATTTATATTCATGTTAAAAAAAAACGATATATCAGTTCAGATTCACATTGTGAACCTGTTCAGATTCATATTATAAACCTGTTCAGATTCACATTGTAAACTTCTTTAGATTCACATTGTGCATAATAATAAGTCAGATTCACAGTGCGAATCGGAATTGTCGGAGCTTTTTCACATTGTGAATGTTAAAATTTGAAATATTTACAGTTTAGATTTACAGTGTGAATCTACACTGATCGATGTTTTTTTTTTTTTTTCTGGTGAACCTTCTCAGATTCACAATGTGCATAATAGTAATTAAGATTCACAATGTGAATCTGGAACTGTTCGAGATTTTTCATGTTGTGAATGTTAAAAATTGAAATATTTACAGTTTAGATTCACAGTGTGAATCTACACTGTTCGAGTTTTTTTTTTTAATCGGTGTTGATATTTATTAATAGAGTACAAAAAATTAATATTTTTGGTATAATAGTTTTTTTTTGATAAAAATAAACTTAAATATTGAGAAAACTAAGAAAATTAAGTGAGTTTTTTTTCGAAAAAAGTTCGTTTTTTATATATCATCATGGATCTCTATGGAAAGAGGACGAAAAATCATGAACAACAGTATATTCAGTTTTTTTTTCGATAAAAAACTTGGCCTAAAAAAATTTTAAATGAAAAAAGGAAGTGACTTTTTGTTATAATCCGGTACACGTGCGTCCATTATAAAAGTTTACACCCTTCCTTTTGCTATTGATCGTTTTAAATTCCGACGCTTTGGATTAGTTCATTGATTAATAATGGTTCTCTATTGAACTTTTTCATACATACATACATATATATATATATATATATATATATATATATATATATATATATATATATATATATATATATATATATATATATATATATAACTAAAAAAACTTATAATAGCGATAAGAGTCCTTTTTTTGGCTCTTCCTGAACATTTGAGGATATTTAAATTCTTAGGACCGACCCTAAACATAAACATCCGCCTACAAAATAAGTATATAAGTTAAAATCTCTAAATATTATTAAAAGAGAACCCTTAATTCACCAATAAAGCAATCATGACCCTTGATTGTATTTCAATCATATGATTTCCACCCTTAGATCAGATTGCTGGCATCATCTTCTACAAATAGAAATCAAACATTTTATTATAGAATCTTTAAATTTAGCAATTACATTTCAATCACAATTATATTTAATTATAAAATCTTTAATTATAGAATCTATCATACTTTCTAAAATATATTTCACAATTCGAGCATAATTATATTTAATTATAGAATCTTTAAAATCAGCAATTATGTTATAAATTGAAGCATATCATTCTATCTATATATTAAGTATCGGTTTCTCCATAAATCTTGTCAAAAACATGAATAGCCGCCCATCTTTCTCCTCTATTTTTTTCTCTTAAACCATAATTCCCTAATCCTCTTCGTCCTAATGTCAATGATTATGCTTCAATTGATGCTTTGTGTGTTCATAACAGAATGTAGCACCATAAGTTGGTTCCTTTTTTCTCATGTATTCTTAGAATTTGTGTATTGCCTCTTACTTACATCTCCAATTATCACACCTGTGTTTTGGCTTCAAACAAATCTCTACAAACTGAAGCAAGCATCTCCATCTTTAGATGATCTATGCCATCATTTACCCTAATTAATATTGTTCATAATTTAACTCCCTTATTTATAGTTTTTGGCTTCAGTATTCAAAACTGTTCAGTTTTTTCTTTTTTAAAAAACTCATCTTTAAATATTATTAAAAGAGAACTTTAATTCACCAATGAAACAACCAAGACCCTTGATTGTGTTTTAATCATATATTTTCCACCATTAGATCAAACTGTTGACATCATCTTCCCCAAATAAAATTAAACAAAATTACATTTAATTATAGAATCTATAATAATTATAGCATCTTTAAATTCAGTAATTATTTTTTCAATTGAAACATATCATTCTATTTATATACATGATATCAGTTTCTCTAATTAATATTGTTCCTAATTTAACTCCTTTATTTATAGCTTTTGATTTCCAAATTCAAACCCTTTTATATTTTATTTTTTATTTATTTATTTTTTTAAAAACTCATTAAACAAGAATATCAATAATTAAGTTATTAACCAATAAAATCTAATATAATCCCATTAAATCAGCAAAATATTTAAGAGTCAAAATTAAAATCATATTATTCATAATTTATCTTCCACTATATCCTATATAAAATGAACAAAGCTAGTAGAACGGATCAAAAGCAGGATAAATAAGTTTTTTTTTTATTGTTATACTTCAACTTGCATGAACAAAGACGTATCTATTGTTCCAAGGTGTTCAATAACTCTTTTATACATATTATTATAATCTTCAATTAAATTTTCAAATTTTATATTATTGAATTTGTTTTGATCAATGGTTTTAGTTTCAAAATCACCATTATAGTACAAGACTTTACCGATGTGGTATCACTTACGTTATTTGATCGTGACGTAAAGAAACTTCTGGAAAAAAACACACTAGAGTTGCTTCAAAAGTTTAATGAGGTTATCGGGATTAACTTCATTTACATAAAACTAATTTTTACTTTTTGTCTATCTATTTTTATAACCGTTAGTTTTTCCATTTTTAGGAGGGTAATAAGAAGATTTATCCGTCTGATTTGAAATTACTTTTGGATAAAAAATTGTCATTCAAAATTCAAATTTCTCATTATAATTTGAAGAACAATGTTGATGGTTATGCAATCTCAAACTTCAATGTTGATAATAAAATCACTTTTGAATTGGAAAAAAAATTAACATCGAACAGGTAACATTCTTTTACGAAACATACTACAAACACTACATTTATTAGATTCATTTTTTTATATTTTAGTTGATTAACTAACATATGTCTATGTACTACAATCATAGGCGTCGTAATCTGATTCGTTTAACGTTTTATCGGCGAAATTCGGATGTCAAGACACATTAAATTTAAAGGTTTTAAATATAATATAACTAAATCTAATATTTTACATACTTTAAAATATTATTAACTTTTAGATTGACATATGAATTTATTTTCTATATTTAGGATGCAGTTTCATTTACTGGTGATAACGTCACACCGGCTTCGAATCTTGATAAAAGTATTGTAACAAGTTCACTAACTAAGTGGACATCCTTTAAAAAAATGTCTAGACATGAAGTATTAAAACACAACTTGGAATGTGTTTACGATGTTGATAATATGGATACAATGTCCTCAACCAAACGATCATTAACATAAATCACAGATCGTACTTATGGAGAATGCAAACCAAAGCTGTTAATTTCAAATATAGAAAAACAATATATGATTTTCGTGATTTTATATGAGTAGTTGAGTGATTTGAGTACAATTGATTTCAAATCATGTTTACATACCATTTGGTTTTTGGGTTTGTTTTTTGATTACTTTGTTTAATATTATTCGTTTTTTGGGTTAGAATTTTGATCATTTAAATACCTTTTGGATTTTATGAAATGTTGAATTATTCATCTATTTGGCTTTTGGGTTTAAACTCATATGAATTTAAAATTTTAATCATTTTTTACTCTATTATTCCGTTTGAATGTGAATTTGTCAACATTGTTACAATGTTATTCATTACAACATCAATATAAATATTAGCAAACTACAAATTTTTATGAAATTATAAACTTTTATAAATCTTTTAACCGTTCTAAAACAATAATTTACAATATCTTGTGAATTTATTGAAAAATTTATTAGTAAACATTTACCATTGAAATATTATTATTTTTTAGATATTAATGATATCCACAATTTTACAGATTTAAATAATAAAACTCATTACAATGACGTTAGAGAGAGGCAAAGACTAAGACTTTTACATTTTTTTGGAAAGGGAACTTCCCTAACGAGGGTTTCCGGGCCAGTTTTGACGCACCGACTAATCCCCCGCTGCAAACATGAGGTTATGCCTCATGACACGGAGTCACTACATGCGAAACTCTATGGCCACAGAGGCTGAGTAGTGCGATGATTTGAACATGAGTCAATAGATTATCCACTATATCTTCCACATGTCTTACAAAGTCACCGCAACCCAAGTGTATGACATTTACATATACAAAATAGAAGATTGAATTCTATGTTTAAAAGAGAATCTTTATTTCATCATCTAAAGCAATAAATATTTTTGATTGTATTTCACTTAAACCTTTTCCACCCTTAGATCAAATTGTTTACATCATCTTGACCAATGTTTGGTCAAACACGTTGTCCATCAATGTTTCTTCAAGAAACTTAGTTTTCTATTAATTTTAATAACAAATTTGTTGAATTAAGCATACTTTCATGGTTATAAATTTGTCTATTTTCTATTGTTAAATCAAGTGTAAATGAATTTGAACAATCGTTAAATTTCATATTCTATGATGTAATTTATGCACTAATTAATCAAATAATAGTACATATCCAAGTGGTCGGGTACCTCCAAGACAATAAGCAAACATGTAAATTATATGCAATTTCACAATATTGTAATTTTTTACTGGATTTAAATGAATAATTACTTCTTTCACTTGATTTAAATTCTTGATTACTCATATAAGGTTGTAAAAAATAAAATTCTGATAAATTGAAAAAATTGTTCAACAAAACCTTAAAATTTTGAAATTTGCTGGAAATTTGGTTATATGCCAAGTTAGGCTTCTTTTTGTGTTGTCATGTTTGCTGATTTGGCTATGTAGAGTTCATTTGAAGTTCCATTTCTCTACAAGAATATTAATGTTCACATCCAACTGGAAACAATCAAAACTGGTAAGCATTATAAATGGATGCACTTCTTGATTCAAACATCTAAACCGAATTTCATTTGTTAGTTGGATGTACCGACCAAAATGTAAGATTTGTGAAAGTTCATTATTATTTATTAGTGTTAACCTTTAGCAAATTATGAAACTAATATTATATTTTTGTTAATAACATTTTTTTGTAATAATTTATATGATCGGAAGATATGTATATATGATTGGGTGTAGCATAAAAAATCATATTTTAATTTTTATAAGGAAAAATACTTTGAAATCGACCAAGTTACAATGTATGAATTTGATGTTTATGGTTATGACAATTCACTTTATTTGTAATGTTTATCGAATTTCTTTGCAAAATTTAATGTTGCCGGTACATGTAACAACTTAGTGTTGTTTTTGGTTTTATATGGCCGATATGAGAAGAGCCATATTAGCCTCTATGAGGGTTGATACGCCGAACGCACTTAATTCATAAAGCAACTACACAACATGTTTTAATCAAGATGTCGCATTATGTTGTGATAAAACAAAGATCACATAGATTATTTATGTCAAAAATTACTGTATTAAAAACCAAATTGCTCTAATATAAATACTAAATATTTTTATCTACTAAGTTTGGTTTAAAAACTCTAACAATGAATCTAACTAACATTTTTTTTATTAAAATTCAACCTAAGACAAAGTCACCTATTAATGTGATATGTATTTAATCATTGCCCGCGTTTAACGCGGGTCATAATCTAGTAACATAGAAAAACCAAAATAGTAAAGTACAAAACTACCAAATTAATAGCAAATGTATTATGTCGTTAGCAACTAAGTCACAACAAAATTAACAAAGTACCATACTATTAAATTTATAACAAATGCATTAGGTCCTTAACAATTCAGCAAACTAAAAAACTACCAAATTCATGACAAATGCATTAAGTTCTTAAAAATTTAACAAACTACCAAACTTTTAAATTCATAACAAAGACATAAGTCCTTAACAATTTAGCAAAGCACCAAACTACAAAAATCATAACAAATGCATTAAATCGTTAACAATTTAGCAAAAGTATTAAACTAAAAAATTCATAACAAATGCATTAAGTCCTTTACAATTTAACAAACTATCAAACGACCAAATTCATAACAAATATATTAAGTCCTTAACAATTTAACAAACTACCAAACTACCTTTTGAAGGGATACATCTATCTCATATATATTGGGCCTCCCAAAACCGCTTGATTACGTAAATGAAAAACTAAATGAACCACAATATCAAAAAAACGATGGGTGATAGATCACTTCTAATTTATAGAAGAGTTTAATAACGACTGCCTTTGCTTCCATATATCCTTGGCGAATAGTCTTCTTGGGCAAAGTTGCTTAAAAAACGTAGAAAGCTCTACTATATTGGAGTATAAGTATCTTTGGTGAAAACCCTTTAACTTGAATAGATATTAAACTTTGCATAAGAATTTAACAGTCATGAAATTTCAGCCTAACAATGTTAGTATTATTTTCTGTTACTTTCTTATTGATATTATATCCTAACCCATCCGATAGTTTAACATCTTTTATAAATTCACAAAAATGTTTTTGATCAGTGTTTGTGAATTAGTATTTAGGATGGGTTTAAAGAACTTGTTATTTTTTTTCAACAATTTCCCTTTCTAAAGGTTAAGTTTCCTAAGTCGACACGTGCATTTGGTGTGTCTTTAGACTTATCGTTCATCATAAGAATACCCAACAAATTATCATACACATTTCTTTCGATATGTATAACATCTAAGTTATGCTTCAGCTGTAGATTAGACTAATAACGAAGTTCGAAGAACATGCTTTTTTTAACACCTATTTTACTCGGTCGACGAGGCAATATAAGATCTAGTTAAGCTTGTATTTCTTCATTACCAATTTCAAGGAGCATCTATAGTTTTATGTTATTCGTTAAAGTGCAAACTCCCTCTCTATGGATCGTTAGTATCCAGGAATCACCAGTGACCAACATATACGACTTTATGTGTTAAATGGTATGAATGAGTGTCTTCATTGCAAGTCGAACATTCTTTGTACCCTAGTCCACTCCAACCTGATAGATTACTATGATCTCAAAATAATTATTTTCCATAACAATATCGCTTTCATATTCAAGAATGTGTCATTCGTTGCATCATCGATGACCAACATATACAAATTTATGTGTTAACCCCCTATGACATCAACAATAATGTCGACCATCTCGTTCATGGGAGCTATGTCATCTACAACCAGAAGAATTGTACTTTCACCGTGATACTTCCATTTAATATAACGTGGATTGAAACCATTCAGATGTATATGAAATTTCATTATTGTTACTCGTATAAATTTATTGGTATCACATTTTCTACATCTTGTTTGACCTCTATTGTCAACGTGTGTTTTGAATCTCTCGATAAAAGATTTGAGTCCTTGCTGGAAAGCGATATAGTTACGGTTTTAATAACATTCCATGTTTATCAATAGACATGATGTAATTAAAACATAAGTTAGGGTTTTAGGGCTTACTCTATGAGTACAACAACTAAAAATCATATAGAATATTCTGATGGGTAAAATAAACTAAAAACCGATGATTCAAAAAGCAACCTCGAAACATGAATACAAAATCGAACAATGGATAGATTATCCACAAGGGTAAGCTTCCAAGTACAATTTTTGAATACCTTACCTCATATGTGAATATCTATTACATGATTGGTCGTTTAAGAAAAATTTGGTAGTGTTTGCCTTTAGCTCCCAAATTATATATAGAAATATATACCCGATGAGCAAAGAAAAAATAGAATTCTCAAGGAAATGGTGAATTATTTGTTGTCATATTATTTACATTAGTTATGATGAGCATTCAAAGGCTTATAATGATTATAGTTCAATTAGTTCTATCATAGAATCAAGAGATGCAATATTTCATGAAAATCATTTTTCATCCATACCTAAACCAAATGATATGGCTCTAAGTTCTGGTGAAACTAATAAAGAAGTTGAAGATGTACCTAATACAACACCTAATACAAATGAATCACTTGAGCTTCAGAGAAGCAAAAAAGAAAGAATCTAAATCTTTCGGTCTTGATTTTCAGCTTTAGGGTTCTTGAGATGACATTGCATATCAGTATCCAAAAACATTTGAGGAGGATCGTAAAATATTTGATGATGCAATGAAATCTCAAGATGTTTTTTTGGAAAGAAGTCATTCACGATGAGATGTGTTCTATCTGCGACATAATTCGTGGTCTTATCTAATCATTACAGGTCGCAAGTGGATTTTTAAAAGGAAAAATGTAGGATATACATGGCTTCTTTGGTTTACTCATTACTTTTTTTTAAAAAGAAATAGACAAAATGCAAAAAAATACAACCATTTATCTACCAGTATTAAGAAAATCTCTTATATTTTGTTTAAATGCATAAAACCCCTTACATCTTCATTTATGTTTCAGATTTACAAAAATATTTGTTTTTTTAAATGTTATCAATTGTTTTGTGACATGACATTTATCTTATTCTTTTTTAGGATTACATAGAAAAAAATAAAATAAGCAATACTATTTTTTATGAGTAATTGGCGTTAAACAAATGGTATATGTCTCACGTTCTACCTTATATAAAAGTCAACATCATTTATTTTGTTTGTATTTTAATTTAAAAACGAAAAAAATAAATGTTATGTCACAAAACAACTAGTAATTTCTTTTAAAAAATATATATATTCTGAGTTAATGTGAAAAGTAACTGCAAATATAATAATTTTTCTATGTATAAACAAATATATGAGTTTTTTTTTTGAATAAGGACAGATAAATGATTATGTATTTTTTACATTTTATTGAAAAAAATAAAATATTTAAATATATATAAAAAAAATATACATTAACATAAATATTAAATATCAAAATAATTATGATTTTCACCGGAAATGTGCCGTATTCCGGCGTCCTTGGAATGAAATGAGTTAATTTAGTGGTGTGACTTCGAACGGGGTCTGAGGCAGATTTGGTAGGCCTAGGAATCTTAGGTACTACATACTCTACCTTAAAATATTCAAAAAAATCCATCCCCTTTATCGAATCCAATGCCCCAAATGATGCATCAACTAGCAATTTCTCCACTATATGCCTCACAGTGTTGCTATATTTACTCGTGTTAGTATCATGCACTACTGATATTTTAATTTATGAAGTTTTATTATTTATTTATAAAGATTCTGTAATCATATATTAAGTACATTATTCATGTTACTTTCAAATTCAAATCAGGGTTAAATGAACTAGTAAGCTTAAACAATGTCATTTCTTAACAAAAACGTAGATCTTTAAATCTTAGGCTTATGAATTTGGGATATATATATATATATATATATATATATATATATATATATATATATATATATCCTTCTATTAATAAAAGAGTAGTTCATTTGCCATGTGTCACCATGTTAGGCATTGTAATAAATATTATGACACTTGTTAATTTATTGGCACTTGTAATTAATATCATGACATTTATCAATCTATTCTCCATTTCAAATTTCAAATTTCAAAATTTAAATCACATTTTAATTACATTAAATTAATAATATTAGAATAAAAATAAAATAAAATTTATACAAATTATAAGATGATATATTTTATGTATTTATTTGAATCAACGATTATAATTATATATATATATATATATATATATATATAACTAAAAAAATATCTTTTAATTAATAAGTTATTTAAAATTATTAATTAATAATTTTGAGTTTTTACTTAAAAAGTTTAATTAATTTTCTAACCGTGGTTCCCACGGGTTATAAACTAATATATATATATATATATATATATATATATATATATATATATATATATATATATATATATATATATATATAGTCTTTGTTAATCTCTTCAAAAGAGTCATATGGAGAAATAATAAACTCCAACATATTATAATCAGGTATAAAGAAATACAAGACCATATCTACTCTATATGAGACACTAATAAATAATGATGAATCATGTCATGAACTTGATTTTTTCTGAGATATGCAAGGTGAACAATGATAAGTGTTTTAACAATTATTGTCTAATTTACCTTGTGTATGTTAATACCGCAATAATGCCTGATGGTATTGAATTTTTATGGATATTATTTACTTTAACATAAAACGCTAATTTCAATTTTTGGGTAGGAAGGATTTTATTGAACTTTTATTTTTCGATCACAAATGCATCCAATTGTTCGATTAATGCATTAAAAATTTCACAACAAAATGTGTTGTCCAGTTGTCCATATCATACCTTTGCTAGGATAATCATTAGTTGTCTAAATGACCACAAACAAGAGACAAGACTTGTTAAAAGTCCATAGTAGACATGTAAGAATATCTATAGGGGTTTTGCCCCTTCATGGGGTGTCAAAATAGGGGAAGAGCTTATGAGAAGGAATCAAATGGCTTGTGTCTTTTGCTCAACTTAGGCACAATAAACTTAATACTAGGTTAGAAAAAACCAAGAGTAAATATAGTTATTTATGTCAATGTTTATCATAAAATATTAAATATTATGCCGCGTTACATGTAGGGCCATGGCGTGGATATTTCTTTATGCATCGACAATAATGCTATTAATTTTAGTGTCAACGACCATTTTATATAAGTAGAATTAATACAAGTGTCAAATTTGCCTAAGCTAATCAAAGGTTTGTCGAAGGCTGTAGTGGGATGCAAGGGGGATATTGGTGGAGATGTCAAAAACTAGTGGTTGTCGGAGTAGGTGTGGTAGTGTTTGAGGTGTTGGGTGGGTGGTTTGAGTATATGAGGTGATGAGCGGAGGATATTGAGATATTTTTAGTTTGGTTTGTTGCTTGTATCGAGAAAAGAATATGAGGGAGGTGATGTAGGAGTCATTGATGTAAATGTGAACACTTTTGTCAAATGTTACATGATGGAAATTATGATCTTTTTGGTTTTGAGATTAAGTAAACGGTATCCACGATCATTCGATGGGTACCCAAGGAAAATACATGGAGTTAATTGAGGAAAGAGTTTGTGTAGAGTGTTGAGACGAGGGTACAAAGGCAACCAAAGACACGTATGTATTTGTGAGAAGGTGCTTTTTGGTAGAGCCTTGTATATGGAATTGCATTGTTAATAGATTTTATTGGAGGATATTTAGAAGATGACTTTCCATGTTGAGGGCCTCAACCTAGTAAGTAGGTGGGAGGTGGGATTGGAATAAAAAAATGCAGTAGAAATTGTTAATTGAACGAATTAGTCATCCCGATTTTCCGTTTCCGGTGAGATGTTTATAAGAATAATATGTGAAAACTGTGCACAAGGCCGATACAAGCCGATTTGAGGCCCGATGCAAAATAAAAATACGAGGTCCTTAATAAAAAAATTCAATAGTAAACATATTTAATAAAAAAGAAAACCAAGCTCTACATAGCACCAAGACTATACAACTAAAAATTGACAACGAAAATAACATATGATAATGAGATCCAACACAAAATGCACGTAAATATCTTCTTGAATGAAGACTACAATCACACAATAAAACTTTGGGAAATAGATATCCAAAATAAACAACTATGAGAGGCTTACCTTCTCAACTTGAACAAGCACCTGCAATACTATCAATACATAATAAAATAGTATGTCTATTGATATCGCATAACTAACTTAATGTCCAACTAATTGTCAAAAACTCAAAAAGTACAAAATATGTAAAAAATGCTTCCCAAGTAAATTTTCTGTTTAGAAATGACCATCAATTCTTACGTTTAAACCAACATACAAACCGTATTTAATTGCATATTGTCAATTGTAGAGTTCTAGCTAAAAGATAAGATTAATGTTTGTAGCATTAAAATATCACAAAATAAAGGAATTATGTATTGGCATGTAATTAAATAACAAGGCCAATTAAATTATAAATAAAAGAGAATAAAACATGTCAAAGCAATATCTCTAATTAACTCAGAAAATCATCAAACACTTAGTGTGTAACATCCCGATGTCAAGGTAATTTCGATTTCAACCATATGTTTGAATATTACTGCATTTTAGCACTTGGGTTTGAAAAGATTACAAACTGGCCCATAGTGGCAATTTGGTAATTCCATCTAGAAGTAGTACACTGAGCGCACGCTGTGTAGGCTAGGCGTACACCTTATATGCGGGGTGTACATGAAGAAAGTGCAAACCCTAAATTTTAAGGTTTGGTCCATATATAAACCCCATTATAGCCTCATGTCTCATTTCTTCATCAGCCTTCCTCTGTAAAAAACGACCCCAAGAAAACCCTAAGTAAGAAGAGTGCATTTTGAGCCCATTGGAGTGTTTTGGAGGTGTTCTTGAAGAAGAACAAGGTGGTGAGAAGAGCTTGGAGCTTGGAAGCATCTTGGATCTGAGATTTCCTTCTTGTTAGCAACCTCGAGGATGTATAAAGTTTGCAACTTGATTACTCCATCTTGTAGATCTAGAAATTTCTTCGTTTAAGACACTTTTTGTGCCAAATATGGTGATTCTTAAGCATGTCATGTTCTTGACCAATAAATCATCATTTCAGACCTTATGAGGGGTCTTGAGTCATAAAAATGTGGTCTTGAGGGTTAATTTCACTCCATACATGCCATAGAAGGAATTAATGCATTAAGATGTTGAGAAATTGTGTTTTAAGCACTTATTGGACATGCAAAGTCATAAAGTTGGAAACTTTATGGCTCTTAGTGGTATTTTGGCCCTGGATTTGAAAGTTGGACGTGAGATCTTAATGCATTAAGCTCTTATTGAGGATTTGGGAAGTTTGGCGTACGCCCTGTGTAATCTGGAGTACACATTGCGTACGTGGTCAACAATCCAGACTGCGGTCAAAGCTTGAGTATGCTCTGCATACCTCAGGAGTATGCCCCACGTACGAAGCCTGAGTCGACTTGGCTATGTTGACTCGGTTGACTTGTTTTGAATAAGGGTCTTTTGGGAAAAAGTTAGTAATTTAGAATGGGTAATGTTTTGGCATTTAGGATCTGGGTGAGCCGGTATTTGGGAGCAGAGTATTGATCAACTATTCGTCAGACTTTGAGGCGAGTCTTCCTCACTGTACTTATGGGTCAAAGGTACCAAGGCTGACCCACTAGGTTGGATATACTGTTATATGATAATATGTTATTATGATATAGAGATATGTTAGATCGATATCCTGGTATATAGGATGTTAGCATGCGGTAGTGATCTGTAGATCTGCCTGTATGCACGTTGACTGGTTATCTGTTTATCTGTTATGTGTATGTCGACATGTTACGGTTGATTGGGTTGAGGCAGTCCTACTTTGTGTTGAAGGCCAAGATACCCGGGTACTGTCCAGATAAACTGTAGATCCTGCAAGACGGTCCAGTCAGGTCGAAGGCTTGGAGAGCTATCCGGATAGGTTGTAGGCCCAGCGAGGTGGTCCAGTCATGCTGAAGGCTCGGAGAGTGGTCCAGATAGGCTGTAGGCCCTGCGAGGCAGTCCAGTCCGGCTGAAGGCTCATTTTTGCATGCCATTGTTTGTGATGTTTATGTGATGGTACTTTGGGGGAACTCACTAAGCTTTGACTTACGGTTTAGTTTATTGTTTCTGGTACTTCTGATGGTCGCGGGAAGGCAAAGGCGTGAACGTGCACATCCTCTTATTTTATGGCCTTGTAATTTTGGGATACTATGATATTGATAAACACTTTGGAAACAATGATTTTGTAAACTTGGAATCATGCAAATGGTATTGTATGATGAATGAGAACCTTCGTATTTGGGAAATTAAGACTAATTCCTTGTTCACATAAGTATGTGAGTCAAGTGAAGGACTAAAGGATCTAGTACGCATTGTTTTGCACTAGGTCAAGTCCACCACAAAGAACGATGAGAATATTCGTCATGATTTGCTAAAAGTTTAGTAAATATGATTATGCTTACAAGATTAAGTGTAATTCTGAATCATTGAAAAAGTTTCAATGTATAGCAGAACGAATAAGAAGAATCAATTAGGCAGAAAGATAAAATTTTCTCTAATCTGAATAGAAGGGAGAGTACTTAAGTATCGTGTTTTATGATTAACTTAGTGATTATGAAACCGTATCACAATTGATCCTCTAAGGACACCTTGGCGCATTAGTATAGCTAAGAAGAGGAATCAGCAATTGTTGAAATGGTTAAATCAAAAGGTGAATCATAATTCGTTCCAAATCAAGTCTTAGAGTTGTACTCCAATATTGTGACTTGAGTGACATATATTAAGAAGGTTTATAACACACTCATCAAATGTGGAGTAGAAAATGTCTTCTTATTCCTGCACATTTGAAATTGGTAAGTTGTGATGTCTTGGATAAGATAAAGACCAATTGTGTGAAGTGTTTGTCTTGATAAGAACCCACACTAACTCTTGAATATTTGTTTGTCAAGGAATGTTTCTTGACAAGAGAATATTATATGTCAAGAGGTAAGTGGGAGTATAAATGATCTTGAAAAGTTTCAAGAACTAATCAAGAGTAAACCTATTGTTAAACACTAGCACACGACTTGAGGTTTGTAACCTATCGTGTTGACATATTCTTGTTTCTCTGTGCCATTCCAGTTAAGCTGATTATGCATGTGAGTTCTATGAGTTCTCATTTGAATGCATAAAGGCAAAGTACCTTAATCAATGAAAGTTTATTGATCTGTATGGGTGAGCTGCTTAACTACTTGGAAGACATGGTAGGCCTTTGTGCTGCCAGATGGCAAGAAATAAAGATTGAACAAGTTCAGTCCATATGAGTTTGGATTTGTCACAAACATTGTCTTGTGATAATGGTTATGAAAAATTCACATGAATAGGAACGCATACACCATAAAATCTAAGTGGTAAGGTTTTTCTCCACTTCATGAAAATGATTGTGAGGAAACGCTTTCACTAGGAAGATTTTAAGGAGATAGCGATTGTGTAAAATGCATTCTCAAATTCCATTATGACTATGGCATCCCTTTTCATAGTTCGAATTATGAGATTTGAAAATTAGTTTAGCATTTAAGACTTATTGTTGTAAGTTCTGAAATGTTAGACACATATATAAGCTTTCTAATGTAAGGTGTATGGGTTTGTCGAAGCATCTCGTATCAGAAATCTGAAATTTGGAAAGAAAGTCAATAGGTATTGATTTCTAGAAGTCCAAATGATTTTGAGTACATGTCAAAGCTAGTGGGAGCATAAGTGTTATGCTGGTAAGGATATAATTATCATGTTAGTGGGAGCATTATTATTATGTTAAGTGTTGCAAGTTGGCAATATTAATTATAGAAAACAAAAACTTGCAATTCGCAAAGTTGCAGAGGTTGAAAAGTTGTTTTGCTATAATTAAGGGAGAGAATATTATACTTCATTTCAAATCTAAAAGCTTAGATCAAGAAATTTTAATCAAATTTAGTCAAAGGACATATATGAATGTTATGTTGAAAAGGTTCAACATAAGGAATTCATTATATGGCAATATTATAGCAAGAGACTGGTAAAGTATCATGTCTTTATGTAAGACATTATGTAACGTATCCCATACACTTCGGGTATAGGATCGATTACATATGTTATAGTATTCAACCGTTTTGTCTTTTCCAAATGCCTAGGGCATTAAGAGGGAAAAAGGACCAGAACTGGATATGACTAAAGTAAGTTAAACAACTGTCAAGTACAATCTAAGGTTCGCAAAGGATTGGTCACTTATGGACAGTTGGAAGTATAGTAATGGATGGACCATATTGACATTATTATAAATAGATAGGAATCTATTTAGAATGTGTTGACATATGGCAAATATGGAAATGTTTCCATAATGGGAGTTGGATATTAAGAATCTATGTAGATTAGAAACTTTAATGCAAGAAGGATGTTCAAAGGAATGTACTTTGAATGTGAGACTTCATATCTGTGGAGTTGTCTTGTAACAATATCCAATAGAGCACTTTGTAATATCATTGGAAAAGTCTTAGTGATTGTGGTGCTATGTCATTACAAAAGGATCATTGCGTAAATTGTTAGAATCTAACACATAGCAAGAATTTGGTATTCTTACACTTTTGATAAGGATTGGGAATTATGAAATGAGCATCATTGGAAATGTGCTCAATTGATCTATTTCACAAAGTAAGGACCATAGGTAAACATAGTATGCATGATTGGAGCATGGGATGACTATTGTTTCAATTCAAGTATTAAGTTGATTATCTGAAACAGTATACAATGAATAATGTGTAATCGATATGGTGATTAAATAAAAGGTGTTTTATTTATACTCAAAGTGTTGAGGCCGTATTGGATTTCGATTATTGTTGTGTTTCACTTCGCATGTTTTGACTTTCATAATAACTAAGATTATTCAAACCATCCACAGTCGATCATACTTTGGAAGTAGATATTGAGGCAAGACTGTCATGAATCCGATTGTAGATTGTCTGAAGCGTTTTAGACATAGCAAAAGTCTGTTGCAGTGTTCATGAGTGCTCATGAAATAAGATTTGAGTACTGGATTAAACCCACATTCATGTGAATCACTTCAAGGATTTTATCACGAGTGGTTGTGAGATGATAATATCTTATATTCTTGAAACGGAGACATGTGAGTTGTAGTTTGCAAGTCGGTTGCATGTTGACATATGTAAACGCACCAGTAACTTGGTGTTATAAAACATATTGTTGTGTGTGATTTGATGAGTAAGTACAGGCGAGCATTTGAGTCGAAGTTTATCCGTTTCTTTTACACTAAGAGGGATAAAAGCGATACCTATGGGACCCTCGATGATTTAGTGATGACACGCTAAGCGTTTGGCCAAGCTTAGACTAAGTTGATGTGTTCAATTATAGTCTGTTGTCAGTCGTCATAAATCGGAAATCGGGAAACAAAACATAGACAGAGAGAATGATTATAATCCATGTCTCATGTCATTCGATATCTAGAATGGAGGAATATATGATCCTTTATCTAAAGGACGCATTGCTGATAAGATCAGAGTTCGACAACGGCTTTTGAAAGCTACGATTGCTAATCAGGTTCTGAAGTCATACTTGCAAAATAGTTATTCGACTTATCCAAGTAGGATACTGTTGGATTAGGTGTTTAAGCCCATAAATATTTTGGTATGTACTTGACCTGATTATGAGCATGGTCCTTTTGGTTTGCTTTCACTCATGCAACTTGATAAGATGACAAGAGGAGAGAGAGTAGAATTTATTATATGAATAATAAATTCATGCTCAAAATGGTTTTATTAATATATTACAAGATTAATATATTATTTGGAAATCATATTATTTAATTAGTATTGATCATAAATTAACTTGGAATTAATTTGGTGATCAAAAGAGACTGATTAAATAAAGAGGACTGATATTATAATTATTTGATAGTTGCAATTGGGCTGATGGATTACCTTGGAATAAGGTTGGACGAATTCTATCGGAAGCCCATAAGGAATTCGTCCAAGGACTATTCTAGAAGGGCCCATGGGTTGCTTAAGGCCTAAGCAGTCACATTAGGGTTTCCACCAAAAACCCTAGCAGCCACAAGTATAAATAGACCCCATTACAAGGGATGTTCGTCCAAGGGCTTTAAGAAACCCTAGAGTGGTTGAAATCCTCCTCTCTCCTACATCATCCTTTGCATAGAGTGTTTTTGACTCCATTAGAGGTGCAACACTTGGGGCACTGGGCTTTCAGAAGTCAAGATCAAGAAGGATTAATATTGTTGTTACTACATAACAAGAGAGGTAAGATCTAAACCCTGATCATATGTGATTTTCGGATTTGGTATGCTAGTTTTAGGGTTTATGCTTTGGTATTCAATGTTTTATGTTCAAATTAGAAAAACCTCGATCAAAGCAATTAAGGTTGCATGTACACCATTGGAATGATGTTATGCTCATAACCCAACAAATACCTGCCGAGGTTGGCTTGATCTTGCCATCCTTTATATCTTGAAAGTACTTGGGACAGATTCTCTTCCAATGACCCTATTCTCTTCCAATTCCCCTTGTCATGGAAGTAGAAGCAGGTAGCCTCTTTAGGATCAGAGGCAGGAGGAGCTTCAAAACTAGATTTTCCTTTAGGGCCATTGCTAGATGACCCGACATGAGACTTTCCTTTCCGGTTCTATTTCGAGGGAGCTTTCTTCTTCTTCCCCTTCCCTTGCCCAATGGCCAAGACGGGATCAATAGCAACAGTAGGAGGAGTAGAGGTAATACTTTTTCCCCTCATTCCACTCTCAGCTGTTCTCAGCAAGCTTTGGAGTTGACTTAATGTGACTTCCTTCTTGTTTGGATGATAAGTCATAATAAACTTATCATAATAGGAAGGCGATGAGTGCGAGACTATGTCAATATCCAATTCCTCATCAAAGTTCACATTGAGCTTCGAGAGACGATCCACATATCGTTGCATACGTTTCAAGTGGGTCGTGACAGAGTCTCCGTCCTTCATCTTGCTGGTTATGAGGGACTTCACTATTTCATACCTTACTTGACGAGCTTGTTGATGGTAATTTTCGATCAAATTCTTGTTCATTTTATATGGCCAATAGTCCTCATAGAACCTCTGAAGCCCGGGAGTCATAGTGGCAACCATGATGCACGACACTTTGGTCGTATCGTTGCAATGTCTCTTATACTCAACAATTTCTTGAAGAGTAGCTTTAGTTTCATCGATCTCCTTCAACTCTTTTTCGAGAACATTTTCCTTGTCCTCGAATCTCAAAGCCATCTTGATGTTGCGAATCCAATCATTATTATTGGATCCATCAAAGGTGACTTTTGAACAGATGCTCAAGAGCGAGAAGTGGTTGGAGGAGCCAGAAGCGTTGTTGGAAGTTGACATCTACAAAAGAAAGACAAAATTTTGATTAGATAAGGAAATCCTTAATATAACACCCAAATGAAATATTAAGGCTAGGATCCAACTAAATAATTCACAATTCAGAAGTGGGATGCCGTAATCCAATTGCAAATTATTTAAAGGTAAGTAAATGACGATTTACCAATTTCACCACGTAAAACAAATTTAAACGAATTAGGTTTTTAAATGAAATTCCTAGATATTTTGAGATTCATTGAACTATTCAATGGCATGTTTAATCTCGATTATGCCCTTTCCATTTGTGACTGGGATACCAAGGATCACAAACAAGGTGTGAATAACCATGCAAATTAGCTTGGTACTCTTGATGTCATTTATCACCTAATTAATGTGTTGGTTAACCACACACACTCCATTAATCAATGATAATTTACGAGCTACCCATTGCCACCCTTTATTAGTCCATATTAGTGTGTCGGTTAACCACACGCGCCCCACTAACGACTTTTTATGAAGTGCAATGTGCAATTTCATGGATTAGCATCAAATTCACATTTTCCTAAAGTAACTAAGATTGGGAATTTTTTATGAAAACATTTAGTTACTTTACTTATTTCATTATACTTATTAATGAGAGTTTAGTGTCCTATCAACCCCGTTCGGCTAACGACCCTCCACCAATCAAGGAAGCGGTGGGTGAGAGTGGAAACCCATTCAACCACTATTTTATAGGCAGTTTCCTTATACCCCCCATTATAGATCGGCTTCGCGAATGAGGACTACTAACGGTAAGACTGACCTTTTCCTATACATATATATATATATATATATATATATATATATATATATATATATATATATATATATATATATATATATATAAGGGTGTATTTTAAACGTTTAAAATACTAGGGTTCTAAAATTTAATATTTCAAAATTAAACTATTTAATTAAATTTTAAATTATAAAACCAAAGGGTGTATTTTTAAAACTCTTTAAAAATACTAGGTTAAATTTTTTAATAATTAAATTAACAATTAATTTTATGTTTATCTAAAAATTTAGCTCAGTCATGAATTCATGATAAGGATACAAGATTACTGATTAAAATTTCCAATTTTAAACCATTAAAACGAATTTAAGGTAATTATCCTAATCAATCCAGGAAAGATTTGTCAAAGCCGAAAATATGGGATCTGACAGCTCAACTCCGTCGAGTCTGGGCAATGCACTCGTCGAGTTGATGCCAACTCGTCGAGTTCCAATATGAAATCGTCGAGTTCTATGAACAAAATGACAATTCTGCTCCGTTCTCTTTTGAACAATTTATAATTGCATCATATTCAACTGAAAAACATCCTAGGCTCTGATACCACTAATGGGTTTTGAGCATAACTACAAGTCCTATGTGTTCATGCAACCCTATAAACTTTGAATCTAGGTTTTCACTAGTTGAGCATGCAAACTTGCATGCAAAAGAGAAACCCTAATATGCATCTATAATAATCTTAATTAACCTAATACTAGGGTTTAGATACCTACCTCAATTGCTATGTTGTAATAGCAATTAATCCTTGTAGATCTTGAACTCTTGAGAGAAAGTGCCTCAAATGTGACACCTCTAATGGCTTACAAACACTCTTTGCAAGAGGATGAGAGGAGAGAGGAGGAGATAAAACCAAAGTTTCAGCTATGATTGGGTTAAAAGCAAGTGGCCGAAAGTTCCAAGGGTTAGGCTCCTTTTATACTTGAGGTTGCTTATTCCCAAAGCTAGGGTTTACAGGTGGAAACCCTAATTTCCTGCTTAAGGCATAAGTAGCCCATGGACTCCTCATATAGAAGCCGTGGACGAAAACTTATAGGGCCTCCCTATAATTTCCATCCACTCCTATCTAAGGAGTCCAAGAGTCCTATTTCATAATATATTAATTAAACAACATGATTTCTAATTAATATATCATTCTCATAATATATTAATAATTCATTATATATCAATTTATTATTCCAAATAATAAATTCAACTTCTCTCCAAAAGTCATCATGTCAAGTTGCAAGAGTGAAGGCAACCTAAAAGGACTGTGCTACTATCAATTCAGGTATATATCAATTATAGTTATGGGCTTAGACACCTAATCCAACAAATACCGCTTCAGGGTTTCGTTAGCAATATATGTCATTAAAGCAACCATGGGGGAAGGGATGGAGTACTTGAATGAACATAAAATCTATACTCTCGGATAGCATGACTTATTAACACCAATAGATTACAAGTCCACTAGCGTTCCACTAGAAAAGAGTTTGTGGTCATCATCAATACTCTATTATATGACTAGTCTCAGTAGTATTGTATTGGTCAGGGTCTCTCACCCTTATCTCTTTTCTCTCTCCGGTCTCTCACTATATATATATATATATATATATATATATATATATATATATATATATATATATAAACCCCTTTAACCTAATACATTGTAACTACGGTAAAATACATACTAGTTGTGAGACCCATGTATTACATGTGTTAATCTAAAAAATAAATAAATATGAAGGTCTAAATATTTGAGAAATTTGGATTTATAAGAAAATAAGAAAAATAATGTATTATTAAAATTGAAATGTTTTTTTTATCTTTTAAATTTGAAAAAATATTTTAAATAAATAAACAAAAGAAACTAATGAACTTTAATTTAGGAATTTTAAAATTAGAAGGCAAATCCATTAATGAAATTGATATTTATTTATTATTACATTTATTGTAATTATTACATTAAAATATTATGTGGAATTTAATAAAATATGAAAACCCATAAAATGACATGTGGAAAAAAAATTTCAAATAACTATAAATTGACATTTGACAAATTGAATGAGAGTGTGACATGTGACAAACAAAACTTCATTTATTAGAGTAGATATGATTATTTCAAATAAATCGTTATCTTATTTAGCCCAAATATCAGGAACACATATATCACACACGTGTGGAATTTAAGCAATTAAATATTTGATATCTATGTGTAAGTTGAAAGTAACTAAATACTTACTTGTGAAAAGTGAATGCCTCGGAATTTGGGCATAATTTTGCCTTAGCACTTAGCTTCTCCTTTAATGTGACCTAGGTTAATATCACTACGTCTTAGTCTTATATTCCTAACAAATAATGATAGTCTATATTCCTCACTAATCCTAATGTCTACATCAAGATCTATCAACTAAAGAATAACTAATTAAGATCATATCGGAGTTAGGGCCTGTTTAGTATACAAAGTATATTGTTTTGAAATCCCACTTTAAACACCTCACTAAATCCAGCCTATATATCATCCCCATAAGTAGATAAATCATTATAATGACTTGGAATCATTGATAAATCTCATTTATAGTTTCATAACAACGACTATGTCTATAAATATAAGTTACACTTGAAATAAATTAAGTGTAGCTTAACTTACAGAGTTTCTAGAGAAACCAGAAATTGCATGGGCATAATCTCGATCTGAAAGCTCTCTATATATCAGATGCTCTAGGGCCTCACTAAAGTAGTTGGAAACTAGAAAGTATCAGGACTAGAGGGTTGAAAGTATTCTAGAGGATTCTGGATGAAAGGAATGGAGAAAATGGTTGAAGTTAAAGTTCTATTTATAGTTGAGAATTTGGACTTCACGCCACACACCTGGCCTGTGCGCTTTGTGCACCTGGTCAGGGCGGGTGACGTAGATTCATTTGTTACTAGAAATGTGGCGGCTAACAGGTGGGGCTGCGTCGGCTTGTCAGTGTGTGACGCCCACCTTGTCGCCGTGCGCGAACTTTTAGACATCTTCAAAATTTTGTATCTTCTTCATACAAGCTCCATTTTGGGCGTTAGTTATATCCACATGTAGCTATCGACGATATAAACAATTTTCATTTAGACTCCGTTGGCTAATTTTTTATTTATTTTTAAAATTATATTTTTACAGGCTTAAACAGTTAAAGGGCGTATAAAAATCATAGTTTTTTCATATGACATCTGTTCTCGACTGTTTTTATATCAACGTACTCCTCTTAATGAGATCTTCGACTCTCGTTTAGATAGTCTCGACTAAAATTCAACCAACTTGAATTTCAATTTCTGTGTCTGCACTGCTTTGCTAAAACTTTGAAAAATCATAATTTCTTCATACGAAGTCAAATTTAGACGTTCTCTATATGCACGCTCTGGGTTTTACGATTTCTATAACATTCATTTAGATTGATTAGGCTAATAAGCAACCTATCTAAAATTCACTTTTTATGACGTGTTTAGTCGTGTTCGTTTAATCCCAAAACTTCGAAGAAGCAGAACTTCTTCATATGAAGTCGGATTTTAGAGTTCTTTATATGTACGAAATCTTTGTCACATATACTATAACTTTGGTTAAGGTTATTTATCCTAAACAAACTTCTATCGAAAAATCGTTTTTATCACTTGTTATATTTTAATTGTCTAGCTTGAATTTGTGGGCATTACAAAAGGCCACAACGTGGTAACCGTTGACCATTGACTTTTACCGTTAACTTTTGACCAAATTGATGATTAGTCAATTTGTTAGTTTTAGATGATAGCCTAAGGTTTGACCTTGGGTGTTCTATTAGGTGGTGTGTAGCCCCAGTCTTGCGACTATACGAGCTTTAGTATATTCAACTTCAATTGTGAGGCGCATCTTCTCACTATACTATGTAGGACACTAGGTTTCATTTGGTCTAGTTATCTTTGTGACTCTTGTTGTTATGTTTCAATGAAAGACCATGGGAGAGCCATGGCAACTATAGGGGTGTTGTAAGACTACAGTTAGGTCGTAGAATTCACTTGGGATGAAATAAGCCTGTTAGCTAATAGGTCGTGCATGGGTGATTGTAAGACTATGATGTAGCCCATATCATAGCACTTGGGATGAAATAGGCTCGTTGGCTAAATAGGTTGTATTGGATGTTTATGGTTATGTATGGTATGTGGTATTTTGGGGAAATTACTAAACTTTGTGCTTACAGTGTAAGTTTAAATGTTTCAAATACTTCCAATAGCAAGGGAAAGGAGCTAGCTTGATTGCATTACATCCACCGATGATTTTCACACTACGAGATTTTTGGAATTACTTTGATATTTTATGGAAACAATATACTCATGTTTTGGATTTTTGACTTGTGAAGTTTATGGAAGTGGTTTTATTCACTTTAAAAATTGATTTTTTTTCTCTTGGTATTTTTGGGATGTTTCATTTTAGGTGTATCAAACCTAAACAAATAATAAAGTTCACTGCTTGGATGCACAAAAGGAAAGCACATGAAAGTCGGGTCAAATCCAAAATGACACAACCTAAAAGTCAGTGTCTCCTTGCATAGGGCACATACTAGTTAAAATGAAAAATTTAAAGGGGAATTTTTAATTATTAAAATAAAACTGAAAATAAACTTGCATTGAATAAAAGTGCATGGAAATAAACTGAAGAAAAATTCAATATTAACAGATGTAACAGTTCTGTTGTGACTTTCCTAATTATGCAGTTAATCCATATCATTATTTAATAAGCGTACTGCTAAGTTGGTATTGAAAATTACTAACAAGCTCTAACATCTATTTTTACCAAATTATTTTACCAAGACAAGCTCTTTGAGTTAAATATAACTTTTTATTAACTTAATCAAATAAGCTCTTAATTAAATTAGAATAGATGCATTAGGATCTGTGTAAAATTTCGAGTAATATTCACCATCTTTCACAAGCTTGGAAGCATAAAATTTGTGATTTTCATATTATACCATAATTAAATCCTAGAGTGGAACCAATACGATATTTGGTACTAATTATCAGCTGATTAAAAAAATTACGGATTTTAATAACTGATTAACTAGATTGACTTAATTATATGTGAAGTGATCAGTCAGAAAATCATTGAAATCAAACATTTGGTTAAACCAAAACAAAAACCACTAGATAGAAACACAAATTAAAAGCAAAATCTAATGATTAATCACACAAAAAGTCGAAGTCTTTGAAAAACTGAAAATTGAGGTTTTTAGCCAGATATAATTTAAAAAAAAGCAAAAATTAAAAAAATTAACAACTAGAAAGTAAATCTTACAAACCAAACTAACTGGTTGAATCGTGTTCTATAGATCTTCAAAATCGCCAAAAAAATGTTAGAAACGTTTGACAATTCGTTTGGATAGGTATAGAAGAAGTCTTGCTTGGTGAACCCCATTAGGTTAAATAATGAGAAGTATTTATAGACTTTCCTCAAAAGCACGTAAGTGGCATGGACGCGTCAAGTAGCGTCAAATTGTGTCCGAATTAGATTAAATGAAGTGCGTTGCAATTTCAGAGCCTTAGGAAAGTTACACGATCGTGTAATCATAAAACACGATCATTATGATCATTTAACTTCAATGTGATCTTCCAGGAGTGTTTAAAAGTCATAAAAATTTTGCGAGTTGAAAACACGATCCTGTAAAAAACACGATCGTGTAACCATATTACTCTTATTCTTCCAGCTCTAGCTTCCTTAGGCGTTTCAGCTCCAACTGCATCCAAATGCTTCTAGAATACTACTCCACTTCAAATTACCTAAACAAACATCAAAACATGAGCAATATGGACATTCTCATGAAAAAACACGAGTTTTCCATTAATTACACTAAAATAGACACAAATGTAGAAAACATTATGTAGAATGACACTAAAAATAACAGAAAATGGTGCACAAAATGACATCTAACAAATCTCTTCAAGTTTAAACTTTTCTTATTCTCACATAACAAAAGGCATTAACATTAAAATTAGAATGAGAAAATGTAGATGACTACAAAAGGAACTAAGACAAAAAACTGAACTAAACCTAAGAAAACTTAAAACTGAACTTGAATAAAAATATGAAACTACAATGCCATAACCAAAAATACTTTCACCCTTTTATTCATGATCAGAATTCACATCGAGGAAGCTCTAATGTAATCATATACTTTAATGTCAATCTCAATACATCTAGTGTAATCAAAGAACCCAAAGTCATAAAAGTGCTTAACGGTGTAGATTGAAAAACCAACCATAAAATTAAATGATCTTTATACCTTAATTTACTTTGTTCACAAAAATGACATATTTTAGAATTTTATTTCCTTTTAATTTCACCATAATTCCCCAACTTGACCGGTCTCGTCCTTTTTCCAAAGCATATCAAAACATCTGATATAGTTGGCCCACTAGAAGGAGGCCATACATGCGCCTTCTTCAATCGAGCGTCTCAAATATTATATCATCTAAGTTCTTTAGGTTGATCATTTCTTCATTCTTCAACTTTGTTGAGAAATTATCGGATATACTTACATTATTAGTTAAATGTTTCTTTAGATAAGACTTGATCTATTACTTTCTGTGAGTTGAATATCACATCTGATTTGAAATGTGTCTCACCCATACGTAATTAGGATTGCGCGAATGTCGCTGGAGTTGTGTTGATATGATCATGATGGCCCGCCAAGTCTTCAAAACTTCTGGACATACTTAGTTGGGTGAATAAAATATGGATCCCTCCTAAACCTATTAGGGTGAGGAAATCAAACAGAGCCGATGTATAGGGGTCAAGAGTTTTCAAGCCATGATTTTGCTTACAAATTTTGAGAAATTCGTTCCAATACTGTTTTATTCTTACTTACAGAGTGGTTTGATATACAATATATCGTTTCTTTCAACTTCCTGGTTATTAGGAATATTAGTACACTTGCCGGTATTAAGAGTGTCGTTTTTAGTCCATGTCGTTTTCCACATTTACAAAGTACATTCAGAAATAAAGAATTTCATCATTTCATTCAACCTTTTTTTTACTATAATGCAAAAAATAAGTAATAAAAGTAAAATAAAATATTTTTTGGTTTTTCTTTTTTAACAACACAAACAACATAAAAATAACTGATTTTTTTTTCTAAATTTTTTATGAATTCAATGTATAAAATTAACTGAAAAACTGAAAAAGTACCAAAAAATGTTGAAAAAAAAGCTTTTGAAAAAAAAATTGTACAAAAATGCATATTCTTGAAGATTTTTAGGAAACTTCATTCCCAAACTTAAAATTAAGCCATGTCCTTAAGTTTTGGAGAGGAATGGACATATTAGTATGACATAATCAAATAAAAGATGTGGACTTCGAAAGAATGTACCTGGTATTTGCAAACAAACCTGATTTTTTACGAAGCTTTAAGAGAAAATCTGAATATTTCGGTAGTCTACAAGATCGTTTGATTTCCCCAAGTTATTTTGGAGCGACAATATACTTTATTGAAATCGAAAAATAAAAACAACTCAAGTTGCTTTCCAAAGAAGCCGCCTTTTTAAAGTCGTTGGTCTATCTTGGTAATACCATTTTTTTTTGAACAACAAAAGAGATATATGTATATATTAAAAACGAACACTTAGCAAGAGGCTAAGGCGAAAATATGAAGAGATACAAAAGGTTCAAAAGAAATTACATATTAGAAAGAAAACTGGAAAATGGAGATATGCTCCAATCCACCCAACTCCGACACCCGAGACTACTTCTATACTTGCACCATAAATAGGAGAGGGAAATAACACTGTCTGCCACCTTAGTATGAGGGATTCTCAATTGTTTGAATAGTCTATCATTTCTTGCAATCCAAATATTCCACAGTAAGCAATACACTATGGAATTGAAAATTGTTCTTTCCTTTGGGTTATTCCCCCAAGATGCTGCAAAATTGATGAGTTCTCTGATGCACGAGAAATGTTGCGTGTTAATCCCACACCATTTGAAGACCCATTCACGAACACCTCTTGCGAATTCACAATTAACTAAAAGATGATCGGCCAATTCAGAGTCAATGTTACAAAACTTGCACAGTTGATTGGGTACTGATATGCCTCTTTCAACAAGTGAAGTGGCAACTGGAATTCGATACAATGAGGCTCTCCAAATGAAGCATCGGACCTTTAATGGCACCATTTTGTCCTAGAAGATTGAGGGACCACAGTATGGGTTGATTTTCGCATCTATATATCTCCTCATAGTCTTTACTGTAAAACGACCATCCGGGTTTAACATAAATCTAAAACCAAAAGAGGATTGTGGGGGAATGTCCATCGCACCAATATATGAATATAGTTGCCATAACTCATGTAGAGTTGTCCCATCGTTTGGATCCTGGGTCCAATTCCAAGTGAAACCATTGGCCGACATCCGCTCTTCCAACCTGCAACATTTAACCTTTTCCCTGTTGTAAAGAGCTGGGAATTGCTCTTGTAAAGGGGAATTCCCACACCAAATATCCTTCCAGAAAAGGATATTCAAGCCGCGACCAGGAATCAATTTGAATACCGTGGACCAATCTATATTTATCTCTTCCATGTGACAGATAGCCTTATCGATGTTGCGCCAAACTCCAGTTGATGTTTTCCTTGCAATGTATGTGGCCGGTTTCTTTTTTAGATTGTGAATGCTAATGATTGCATTCCTCCACATTTGGTCCCCGTCATTCTGTAACCTCCTCCACCATTTAGTGAGTAGCGCTAAATTTTGCGCCTTAATAGAACCGACTCCGAGGCCACCATCCTTTTTTTCTGCCATTACCTTGGACCAGTCCACCCAATGAATCTTATTTTTTTCTTGATTCCCACCCCATAAAAATCTGCGCCTTATTTTTTCAAGTATGTCAATAATGCCCTGTGGTGCTTTGAACAAAGACATATAGTATGTTGGAAGGCTGTTTAGGACCGCTTTAATTAGGGTGAGACGACCGCCAAATGAAAGGGCATTCGTCTTCCAGGTTGATAGTTTAGACTTAAACTTATCAATTATAGGCTGCCAGTTTTTCTTTAAAGACATATTTGCACCAACTGGAACCCCCAGGTAGGTAAATGGGAAAGTGCCTTCCATACATCCCAATACTCTTGCCATTCGTTGAATCTCCTGAGAGATTACACCCCTTATCCTTAAGGGATTACAGCCCAAAGTACAACTATCATACAATTGACAGTTCATGCCCTTTTATTTAATTAATCTCTTTAAGTCACCAAATTAATTCCTAATTAATTTATGACTTATATTAATCAAATAACAATATTATTATTCCTTATATTATTCTCATAATATATTAATAATATTTCTTCTCTCATTATAAATCATCCTGTCAAGTTGCTATGGTGAAGGCAACCCAAAAGGACCATGCACAATCGGGTCAAATACTTGCCTAATATAGTTGCAGCCTTAGACACTATTCCAACAGTCTCCTACTTGGATAAGTCTAGTAACTATATACACAAGTATAATCCGATTAGCAATCGTAGCTCTCAAAGACGCTGTCAAACTCTGATCTTATCAATCCTGTCCTTTAGATAAGGGATCGTACAGTCCTCTGTTTAGATATCATGCTGACAATTCTTATGGAATTAATTGTCCAACAGTTGGTTTCTCGATCTTAGATTTATTCGACATAGAACTTAATCGAACACATCAATTCAGTTCTGACCGTGCCCAGCATATAAGTCAAATCAAATCATCGAGCGGCCGAGATATCGCTTTTACCCTCTTAGGATAAAAGTAACAGATAAACTTCGACTTATATGCATTTACTTATTCATTAATCAACTATACACAACAATGCGTTTTATAACATCAAGTTACTGATGCGGTTTCGCATTATCAATGTAAAACCAATTAACAAATAACAAACCATATATCTAGGTTTTAAGACCATATGATATTATCATCTTGTGATCACCCTTTTTTTATCATATTCCATAAGGTGATTCCAGCAAGCCCGTGTTTGTTCCAATGCTCAAAACTAGTTCATAAGCACTCATGAACGTTGCAGCAAACTTTTGCTATGTCTAATACCATTTAGACAATCTACACACCAATTCATGACAATCTTCATTCATACCTACTTCCAACATATGAACGATTGTGGATTGTTTGAATAATTCGATTATTCTTAATTACCTCAATTATTCTGGAAGTCAAAACATGCAAAGTGAAACAATAGCTAAACAATTAACATAAGACAGTAACATTACTCATAAATAATACTCCTTTATTTAATCATCAAATGTTAATTACATTTATCTATTACACGTTTCTAATACTATCTAATCTAAACTAATATCATCCTTCAGCCCAATACTCCTAGCATGCTGCAAGTGCTTAACCCTGCTTAGTCCCTTCGTAAGCGGATCTGCTGGGTTATCTTCTGATGATATCCTCTTAACCACGAGTTGTCCTTCTTCTACTCGATGTCTAATAAAGTGATATTTTCTGTCGATATGATGAGATCTACCATGATCCCTCGGTTCCTTGGTCAAGGCAACCGCTCCTTCATTATCATAGAAAATCTCCATGGGCTCCTTTATGGCAGGTACAACTCCAAGATCACCGATGAAGTTCTTCAACCATATTGCCTCCTTCGACGCTTTGCTCGCTGCAATGTACTCTGATTCGCACGTTGAATCAGCTATGGTTTCCTGTTTGGAACTTTTCCAAGTTACTACTCCTCCATTCAGGGTAAAGACCCAGCCCGACTGCGAACGGTAGTTGTCCCTGTCGGTCTGAAAACTGGCGTCACTATACCCTCACACCTTTAAGTCATCACTCCCACCGAGGACTAAAAACCATTCCTTCGTCCTCCGAAGGTACTTAAGGATATTCTTGACCGCAATCTAATGGGCTCTGCCAGGGTTCCCTTGATATCTACTAACCATGCTCAAAGCAAAGGCTACATCAGGGCGAGTACAAGTCATAGCATACATGATTGAGCCAACTGCGGAAGCGTATGGGACTCAGCTCATTTCTGCTATTTTAGCTTCGGTACTCGGACTTTGAGTCTTACTCAACTTGGAATTACTTTGTATCGGTAATTCTCCCTTCTTCGAGTTTTCCATACTAAAACGTTTCAATACTTTATCTAATTAAGTGTTCTGACTAAGTCCTATTAGTCTCTTACTTCGTTCTCTTACTATCCTTATTCCTAGAATATAGGAAGTCTCTCCGAGGTCCTTCATAGCGAAGCACTTCCCGAGCCAGGACTTGACCTCCTGCAGTGTCGGGATGTCGTTTCCTATGAGTAGTATGTCATCGACATACAAAACGAGGAAGCTTACTATACTCCCACTGGCTTTGACATATACACATGATTCATCTTCGCTTCGTACAAATCCAAACTTTTTGACTTGCTCATTGAAACAAAGATTCCATCTGCGAGATGCTTGCTTAAGTCCATAAATGGACTTCTCAAGCTTACACACTCTATTCGGATGCTTCGGATCAACAAAACCCTCTGGCTGAGCCATGTAAACATCCTCAGACAACTTCCCATTAAGGAAAGCGGTCTTGACATCCATTTGTTAAATCTCATAATCATGAAATGCGACAATAGCTAGCATCACTCTAATAGATTTTATCTTCGCAACTGGTGAGAAGGTCTCATCATAGTCAACTCCGAGAGTTTGAGTAAAGCCCTTCGCAACCAATCGCGCCTTATATGTGTGTACGTTTCCATCCACGTCGGTCTTCTTCTTGAAGATCCATTTGCACCCAACGGTCTTACGTCTGGGCACATTATCAACCAAATTACAAACTTGGTTGTCATACATGGATTGGATCTTGCAGTCCATTGCCTCTTTCCATTTTTCAGACTCCGGGCCTGCCATGGCTTCCTTATAGCTATTAGGTTCATCTAGATTTATTAGTGTACCATCACTAATATACGTGTCCCCTTCGGTAGTAATATGAAAACCATAAAACTGGGGTTGAACTCTAGCTCTTTCGGAACGTCTAAGAGGTAAGGACTCGTCAATCGGTTCAACCGGAGTTTCCTCCTCGGGTTGAGTGCCAGCGGTAGAGGTTCCTTCATCAATCGACTCTTGAATCTCTTCAAGCTCGATTTGCCTCCCACTGTCTCCTTGGCTTATGAGTTCCCGCTCTCGGAAAACCCCTCTCCTCGCAACGAAGACAACATTGTCCTTCGGTCTATAGCAGATATATCTAAAGGATTTCTGCGGGTAGCCGATGAAAATACATCGCTCACTACAAGGTTCGAGCTTGTCATGAGTATCTCGTCTTACGAAAGCCTCGCAACCCCAAACCTTGATATGTGCTAACGAGGGAGCTTTCCCTGTCCACGTCTCGTGAGGTGTTTTGGCAACCTTCTTAGTAGGGACTCGGTTAAGGATATGGACGACAGTCTCTAAGGCATACCCCCATAATGAGATAGGTAGTGAAGCACGACTCATCATAGAGTGGACCATGTATAACAAGGTTCGATTACACCTTTCTGCCACACCATTCAACTGTGGTGTCCTAGGTGGCGTCAATTGTGAAACTATTCCACACTCTTTGAGATAGTCGTGGAATTCAAGACTTAGGTACTCTCCTCCTCGATCGGATCGAAGCATGTTGATTTTCCTACCCAATTGATTCTCCACTTCATTCTTGAACTCTTTGAACTTTTCAAACGTTTCTGACTTTTGCTTGATTAAGTAGATATACCCATATCTACTATAGTCATCGGTAAAAGTCACATAGAAGCGGTTCCCATCCTTCGTGGTTGATCTAAAGGGTCCACATACATCGGTATGTATGAGGTCCAATAAACCCTCACCCCTTTCACATGTACTAGTGAAGGGTGACTTGGTCATCTTTCCAAGTAAACAAGACTCGCATGTTTCATCTTCCCTAAGGTCGAATGACTCCAACAATCCATCCTTTTGGAGTTGGGCTATGCGCTTCTTGTTGACATGTCCAAGACGACAATGCCACAAGGATGCTTTATCCATACTATTGGAAGAATCCATGCACAAAACATCATTTCCTACGTTATCTACAATCATAACAGTTTCATAAATTCCATTACATGGCATTGCTTCAAAATATAAGACACCATTTTAGATAAGCATAAATTGAACCATTCTCATTATTAAAAGAAAATCTAAATCCTTGTCTAAACAAACCATGAAACGAAATGATGTTTCTTGCCATTTCTGGCGAGTAGCAACAATTATTCAAATCTAAACATAAACCATTACTAAGCACTAAAGAATACACTCCAATCTTGGTCACAGACGACGATCTTCTGTTCCCCATGATTAGATTTATTCTTCCATGCTCCACATCCCTATTTCTTCTTAGTCCCTGCAATTCAGAACAAATGTGGTTACCACACCCGATATCTAGGACCCAAGAAATAGCATGAGATGAATCATTAGATTTAATTGTGTATATACCTGCGAAAGACGGCTTGATCTTTCCTTCCCTGATGGCTTGCAGGTATTCTGGGCAGCTTCTCTTCCAGTGCCCTATTTTGTGGCAATGGTGGCACTCTGCCTCCTTTGGGTTAGGGTTGGGCTTAGCAGGATCAACTTTGGTCCCACTAGAAGAGGAACCATCTCGGGACTTTCCCTTGCGGTAGCTCTTAGACGGAGCCTTCCTCTTCTTACCCCTACCTTGCCCAATCGCCAAAACAGGAGCAGCTGGTGGATTGGGAGTTGGTGCAACAGACTTGTCCTTGAGGTTGCTCTCAGAAACCCTAAGGAGACCTTGTAGCTTACTTAGGGTGACCTCCTCCTTGTTCATGTGGTAGGTCATCCTAAATTGATTGTAACACGGAGGCAAGGAGTGAAGCACCATGTCGATAGCCAAGTCTTCCCCAAAGTCAACATTCAACTTGCGAAGACGATCGACATACCTTTGCATCTTTTGCAGGTGCACGGTTAGATATTCTCCATGACCCATTTTAGCGGAGATCATGTTAGTGAATATCTCATAACGTTCCTGCCTCGCGTTTTGATGGTATCTCTCCAACAAGTCTTGGTGCATTTCATACGGATACATGTCCTCGTAGGACTTTTGGAATTTGGCGTTCATTATGGCTATCATGATGCAATGAACCTTCGTCGCATCACGTTCATGAGTCTCAAAAGTAGTCATTTCAGCCGGAGTAGCGATTTCTGGGTTGATCTTCTCGAGTTTCTCATCGAGGACATACTCCTTGTCCTCGTAGCGAACAATCGTGCGTATGTATCTTATCCATTCGCTAAAGTTCGTTCCATCGAAAGTCACCTTTTGTCAAAGGCTCATTAATGTGAACGAACTAGCAGCAACGTTGTTCGTGTTTGACATCTACAAATAGAAAGGACAAAGATAGATTAGAATTTGAATCCCGAATTATCACCCAATAAGAAAAATTAGGGCTAGGATCCAACAACAATATTTACATATTAGAAAAGGGATGCCGTAATCTAACATGCAAATAATTTGAAGGTAAGTGAATGATGATTCACTAATTCTCCACCATAAAAACATAACCTTAAGTTCTAAATGTATTGAAAATTCCTAGGTTTGGATGAGATTCATTGAACCTTTCAATGGCATGTTTAAATCTCGATATGCCCCTCTCGTTTGTGACTGGGATACCGAGGATCACAAAGTGGGTGTGAATTACCATGCAAATTCACACGGTGCCTTCATTGTAACAATCACCTATTCGATGTGCCGGTAAACCACACACGCTCCATCGAACTATGATAAACAATGAATCACCCTTTTCCACCTTTGCTTAGAACCAATTAGTGTGCCGGTAAACCACAAACGTTCCACTAACTTCTTAGTAAGGGTGCAAAGTGTAATTTCATGGGATTGCATCAATTCACTTTTCCTAAAGTAACTAGGATTGGGAATTTTGAAAAACATGTAGTTACTTTGTATTTCATATTATACTTTTAATGAGGAGATGAGGTTGCCCTATCCTACCCGTTCGGCTAACGACCCTCCACCGATCAAGCAAGCGGTGAGTGTGAGTGTACACCCATTAAGCGCCATTTTATAGGCCGCAACCTTATACCCACCTTATAGACCGGCTTCGTGAATTAGGCCTACTAACAGTAAGACTAACATTTTAATTGTACATATATATATATATATATATATATATATATATATATTAATCTTGTAATATTATATTAGTATAGGGTTGAATTTTAAACTTGTAAAATTCTAGGGTTTGAAATTTAAATTGTCTAAATTAAACTTTTAATCACAAACATAAATTTCAAAACTTGAGGGCAAGTTTTAAACTTTTCAAAACATTGGGGATCAAATAACAAACAATCCAAATTAACATTTAATCACATAATTATCCATATTTGATTTATTTAATTATTTCTTGCAAAACAATTTACCAATTTAATTAAAATAATTGATCAATTATCACATAAGGAAATTATTATTTAATTAATTGATAAATATCTTCAATTAGGTCAAGAATATACTCAAATATATATTAAAATCGAATTTATATTGACCTATTAAGATTAAGGTAAGTTTCCAAAAGATAAACAGCAAGAAATCCCGAAATTAGTTCTTTCTGACGCTCGAACTCGCTGAGTACCACAATGGACTCGCCGAGTTGAGGCCTACTCACCGAGTCCACTATGGAACTCGCCGAGTTCATCAGGCAGAATGACAAAATTCGAATTTTGCAAGCAACAATCAAGCAACCAATGCATCAATTCAATAGAAACCAATCAAGGCTCTGATACCACTGATGGGTTTTAGCCATATGAACATTCCTATGTGCACATACAAACCCTAATGCTTGGATCTAGGTTTCTCTAATTGAACATGCATTGTATCCAAGGCTTTTGAACAATAGATCTAGGTAATAACATAAGAAAAACAGATCTAGAAGATTACTTTAAGTTGCTTGCTTGAATCTTCTTGTCCTTGGAGCTTAGAGTCACAATTGTCACTCCTCTAATGGCTTACAAACACCAACTTAGCAAGAGGATGATTAGAGAGAGAGGGGAGAGGGCAAGAAGTCGGCCAGGGTTCTTCCAAAGGCAAGAGTGCCGATTTCATTGACCCCTTGGGTCTATTTATACTTGTAAGGCTCCTAGGGTTTCACCCTTAAACCCTAATTGGATAACTTAGGCCCTAAGCAATCCAATCCCCCTTATGATAAGCCTTGGACGATTTCTAGGTCTATCCAAAGCCCTAAAACCGTCCACCTCTTATCCTTAAGGGATTACAGCCTAAAGTACAATTATCATACAATTGACAGTTCATGCCTTTTATTTAATTAATCTCTTTAAGTCACCAAATTAATTCCTAATTAATTTATGACTTATATTAATCAAATAACAATATTATTATTCCTTATATTATTCTCATAATATATTAATAATATTTCTGCTCTCATTATAAATCATCCTGTCAAGTTGCTATGGTGAAGGCAACCCAAAAGGACCATGCACAATCGAGTCAAATATTTGCCTAATATAGTTGCAGCCTTAGACACTATTCCAACATATACGAGATAAGTTCTTGACGCTTTCACTGCACCATTCACCGACCAAAATTGCATCATCTGCGTAAAACAGGTGAGAGATCAATGGTCCCCTATTTGGAATGGCCCCATATTTTTTAACTGGTGAAGGTTAGGCACTTCATCAAATTAACTCCTTTTTCTTTTATCCAAATCCTTAATAATATGTTGTTGGTTCCAGAATATTATGTTGTTCGTTCCAAATTACTCATGCAGTAGAATATAAAAACAATGTGTTTTTATCATATTGTTTTCCTTTTCACCTTTATAAATCTTTTCTTTTGAATCCTCAAAATGATCAACTCCTCCTCCGTAAGTTTGATTTTTTTTTTCTGTCGATTCCTTTGTTGCTTTATATATATATATATATATATATATATATATATATATATATATATATATATATATATATATATATATATATATATCACAAAAGTAGCCAGTTACATTTGCATGTCATTTGAAGTTGATGTAGTTTATTTTGTGAAAAAACTGAGATATGATTCCGAAAAGAATCATTAAAATCAAGAAAGAAAGAAGAATAAGATTATATATATATATATATATATATATATATATATATATATATATATATATATATATATATATATATAAATTATTTTTAAATTCACATATGTTTCTGACGGGACTTGAACCATCAACTTTAAGGAGAAAGAACAGCACGTGATACAGTTGGACTATAAGCCTTTTAATTAAAAAAATATTAATTTGTAGAAAACGAGTAAGGGACTTATTTCAGACAATTTTCGTGGTTGGTATTAATGTAATAAAGTATACAAATTTGTGTTTTATAAATATTTAAAATAGTTTATAAGCCAAATTTGATATTAACACGTTTAATTATATATATAATCGTTCTTTAATGTAATTTTATAATTTCCATATATTTAGGAGGTGTTTGGATAGGGAAAAAAATAAGCTATTTATTGCTTATTGTTTAATCCCACCGCAACAAACAAATTTAAGTGTTTGGATAGGAGTCGTTAAAATCCAGTTTATTGCGGTAGGAATAAACAAAGTAAGCTGATTTTGATAAGCAAGAGGGGGGGGGGGGGGGGGGGGGGGGAAGGGAATGCTTATTGTTTATTAGTCATTTTACTCATATAAGCTGTTTTGTTTGTCAAACACTTAAAATGCTTATGCTTATTGCTTATTTCCACCGCAATAAGCTAATCTAAACACATTTTAAAAATGTTTATTCTCACCGCAATAAGCAAATAACCAATAAGCTAATAAGCTAAAACTATTTATCCAAACACCCCTTAATCATTTACTTAGCTAATGTTATTACATTTTCAGCCGTTAAGTAGCTTATTATACAAAAGCCTTTTTTTTTAGATCTAGATTTTCAAACTAAAAACTAAATTTTCATTTGGTCTATAAACACATCCTTTAACATAAAAAAATACAAAATATTTAAAATTAGAATTAGGTTAACTTCTAGTTTTGGATATCCATGAACAAACCAAAAATAAAAATAATACTATTTTATCGAAAATAGAATCTATATGAAAGTTTCGTCCCCCAAACACGAACGTTAATTCGCAATTTAGCATGAATGGATTAATTAATCTTAAATGCCAGGGGTTTACCTCAAGTTTTGATAAAAGTCAAAAACATTTCTTGGCATCATCTTCACATACCAATCCATGCATTCCACATTACATATAATAAAATACTCCCCTTCTTTTAATCCAAATGTTTAAATTTGACTTGCAATTTGAAAACATGGAACCATGTCCATTGGAAATAAAGCATCATTCATATCACAAAATAAAGAAACATAAATATATAAATTAGCTTGATAATAATATTAGTATTTTTTTTTGTTTAGTTTTCTAATGCTTTTATGTTTAATATTTAAAAGTTTAGAACAAAGTGATTAATATTTTTATCATTGTTGTAAAAATCATGACTTAGTCCCGATTAATCTTTGATTAATCACTAAACGTTACTCAGCCGACTAGAGGACGCCCAACGATTAATAATTACATATACAATAACTGAAACAATAGAAAACGATGAAATTTTAACACTTTGAAGAATCTCTATCTCAATAGAAATTATTTGAGGAATGATTAATGTTCTATTAACCATATTAACTTAGTTTGTTATGATATTAGTGATATTAAAAACTTTAATATATATATATATATATATATATATATATATATATATATATATATATATATATTGTAAATTCAACAAATTAGCAATTTATAGTCTCCAATTAATCTCCATCTAACCAATTAGTCCTTTAACTTCACTCCACCAATTAACTAACATCGAACGTTTTTTACAACTTGACTTTTACTTTAGTACGGCCAACAAAAAAACTGATCCACACATGTTAAATAATGATCAAATAACTAAAGATATGCATTGGTTGATACTAATGCCACTTCAAATTCTTGGGTAACCTACGATGTTTTTTTCTCCCTGTTTAACATATTAATTGTGACGATTGTATTTGTACCATGTCATATTAACAAAAGCATATAATTGATATCCTTTTAATTATAAAATCAAAATATAACAATATTTTTTTTTCGTATCTAGGATTGTTTAAATGATTATTAAGGTAATCATCTAATCAAATATATGATTTATTCTTCTAAAAAGAATTAGCACTAAAATCTCTCAAATATGAATCCCATGAATCCTATTTTCATCATGTGAAAATTCGATCTACATGTCATTCTATAACTCTTTATTTTATTTATAATATATATTTATTATAATAATAATAATAATAATCATAATAATAATAATAATAATAATAATAATAATAATAATAATAATAATAATTATTATTATTATTATTATTATTATTATTATTATTATTATTATAAAAATTAATTTCTTTTACAATTTTTTTTCTTGAGTTTAAAATAAATCCATGTTCCTGTTTGCTAACTGGGGGACAATACAGGACCCCGAATATCTACTTAAATGACCCAACTTATATTATGAAAATTAGGTCATGTTTATAAATGTATACAAATTATTTTATTCCTGTTAAATAAAGTACACAAAGTACATTTGTTGGAATTTTAGAGATCATATATTTATAGAAGCATTACGGTTATAGTCCAATCTTATTTGATGTAAAAATGCGATATTTTTATATTTATAACAATATTTTTTTAAAATGAAATTCTTTTTGATTTGTACATAGATACGATCATAAACATTGTCTAAAGTATAAGAACTTAGTTTATAAAAAATATATATAATGAAGATAAGGGACATAAATTAACAAAAAAAAACATTATTTTTCTATCGAGACGACCAGAACTATTATGGTATTATATCAAAGGAATTAAGGGTTAAAATAAGATTAAAGAAAGTTTAGGACGTCTTTGAGAAGTGACACACCACTAACATTCAGCATGATTTTATAGAGATTTGTTGAATTATTTTAAAAAAGAAAAGCAATTGACTATTATTTGTTATCGTTAAGGGTATATTATATGTTACCATACCACACTCGTCACATTATTATAGGTCGTCATATTATTTTTCTACTTATCCCACAAACTTGATGGGTGTTATATAACACCTTACCACACCTTAATTTTTTTCTTTTTAAATTGATTGTAATTTAATAAAATTAATAAAAAAATATTTCATTACTTTAAAATGAAAATTTAAATAAAACGACTACATAGATAATACGACGATTAAAATAAAATGATTACAAAATACGACTAATTATAATATATTTTTTTTTCATAATATCCGCTCTAGCCCTCAAAATCATATCGAGTTCGTTGCCAGTGAAATAATCGATTGGTTTTGTTAAAAATTTCAAATCACATGTTTGCTTCTCCTCGTGATTTTTTTTGTTTCACCTCTCGAGCTTTCTTTTTTCTCTTTCATCTTTTCTTTCTCAAAATTCAAACGAAGCTCAAAATTCAAATTTTAAATTCCGAAACTAGAAGTGACATTTTGAATGTTAGAGCCACTTCCAACACCCGATGTATTGTTGCCTCATCGGTCGAACTACTTCTTCGAGTTCGAGCTTATCAACAATGTTCAAATCAACCCCAAAATACACATCTGATGAAGTAGTGTAACTTGTCTCTAAAACTTTTGTAATTTTCTGACCACCTTGTTCTTCTTCCCCGTACTCTTTTATCCGTTTCGGGGATGTAGATAAAAATCTCCAAACATCAATAAATTCGAAAGACTTTAATATCAACAAAATATATCTTAAGCGTCGTCTCGAAAATTTGTTGATCGCTTTCCCCACTTTTCCGTTGAGTAAGCAAGTTGTTGTAAATGCCTTTGAATTTAGTAACCGACTTGTTCATCTCTCGAAACTTGCTACTGATGGGTTTTGCGTGTATTAACGCGAATAAATCCTTAACACTTAACGATACATCCAGTCTAAAGATCTAAGTCATAACACTATTGATCTTACATTCTATTGAACAACAAGAACCCTATGAACCCTAGCTATTTTCGAAATTAATAAACAAGTTAGGGATTACATACCTTTTAGTTATTGTTGTAAATAAATAATCAAAACCTTCTTGAAATACTCATGGAAGCAAGCACCACACGTAACGTGCCTCTGATGGTTCACACACAAACCCTAGCAACCAAGGAGACTTGAAAAGAGAAAAGAGAGGAGATAATTTTCGAATTTGAGGCTCTTGAAATCATGAATTCGAAAATCTAAACCCTTGGGGGGGTTTATATAGGTGACTAGGAAGATGTTGGATAAGGAGGTTTCGTAAAATAACCTTTATCCTTTATCTTCCTCCCTAAGATATCCAAGGCACCCTTAAAGCCCAAGGGAACTCTAAAAGAATTTCTAGAATTCGTCCCATGTAGGAAGGTTCTAAAATTGCTCAATGTTCAACTTTGGAACATTGTCACCTTTAATTCTTCTACTTTTAATTATTCCAATTTATCCCAAAATTAATTCAACTTAATTTCTTATTAGTTCTAATTAAATAATATTATTTCTAATTAATATATTATTTTCATAATATATTAACAAATAATTTATTGGTATTAATCATATAATAAATTAATAAATCAGTCTCTCTCTCTCTCTCTCTCTAAAAATTATCTTATTCAATTACTAGGTATGAGGGCAACCCAAAAGGACTTTATTAATAATTCAAGTATATACCAATTCAGTTATTTGCTTACACACCTACTCCAATAGTCTCTCACTTTGATAAGTCTATAACTATAATTGCCAATATAACTTCTAATTTATCAACAAAGGGTGCTTCCAAAAGCAACTGCCGAACTCTAATCCGATCAGATATGTGTCCTTAGATAAGTGATCAAATATTTATTCTTTCTTCAAGATGTCATATAGACACAAGACATGGAGTGAAATCAATCTCATTGTCCAGAATTCTATTTCTCGATTTCCCGATTTATGACGACTGAATTCAAACTACTAACTGAACACACCAATTCAGTCCAGGCTTTGCCAAGCTCTTCGGATGTCGACAACAAATCATCGAGGGGCCCAAAGATATCACTCTTTCCTTAAGGGAAAAGGAACGAATAAATTTCGACTTATATGTTTGTATCTTTTACTTATCAAATCATCAAGGGGGGCAAAAATATCACTAGACTTCTAGAAATCAATACTCTTGACTTTTTTACTGAAGTACAAATTTATGTTATGCGATGCTTCGATAAGACTCCAACTAGACTTATTAAGCGTATGCACCTTAATTGGATAGCATATGTGTGTGTTTAAACCCTTTCATAACTTATAACTACAAGTCTTTGAAATCTCAAACAATTCCTTGCCATTCCTCATAATTCGAAATATAAAGAGGGATGTCGTAATCATATTGTGAATTTGAGAATTCAATTAACACAAGCAATATTCATACTGATCTTTATCAGATATTTAAAATCTATTAGCGAAAGTGTTTCCTCATAATCATTCTCATGAATTAGATCGAAACCTTTTCCACTTAGATTTTATGGTGCATACATTCTCATCCATGTAAATCCATCATTTGCAACCTACAATCATAAGATAAGGTTTAGGACCAAACCAAATTCAAATTTAGTTTTACTTCATGGACTAAACTTCTCTCATTTTAAATTTCTTGTCCTCTGGTTGCACAAGGGCCTACCAGTGCTTCTATGTTGTAAAGCAGCTCACCCATATTGATCAATGTACCTTCACTGACCAACGTGTTTTGCTTTTGCAGTTAAATGAAAAACATAGAATTAATAAGCATTGCCGACTCAATTAGAAGTGCATAGAAATTAGAATATGTCAACCAAACGTGACGGGTTATCAACCTCAGGTGACGTGCTAGTGGTAACTAAAAGGTTCATCTTCGATTGAATCTTAAAACTCTCAAGATCAATACGACTCCCACTGACTTCTTGACAAATGAGTTTTCTCTCAAGGAACATTTCTTGACAAGCTAAAACAAATATTCAAAAGTTTGTGTGGATTCTTGACAAGAAAACACACTTCATAGAATAGATTTCAATTTACCTTTTTTTTTCTCGATTAAATAAAAACATCACAAATCTAATTCTATATGTGCTAGAGTAAGAAAACATCTTTAATCCACATATTTCGAGGTGTTTTCAACCTTCTTAGTTTGAAATAAGTTTCAAGATACGATTTGTAGTTACCAGAGTATGACTCTAAAACTTGATTAGAACAAAGTATGACTCATCTATGATCGATCCATTTCCAACAATGTTTGATTGCTTTTCTTAGTCATACAATTGCACTAAGATGTTCTTCGAGGATCAATTGCGATATAAATTCACAATCACTAAGATGATCATAAAACATGATATCAAAGTAGTCTCCTTTCTTTTTAGATTGGAGAACCTTTTATCTTTCTGCTTAATAGATTCTTCTCATTTGTTCTGCTACTCTTTAAACATTTACAAAGTATCTGAATTATGCTTAATCTTATAAACACAACTATATTTATTGAAACATCAGTAAATCATGATGAATAGAATTATCGGCCTTTGTGGTGGGTCTGAACAATCCATATCAACATGTACTAGATCCATCAATCCTTCATTTGCCTCGCATAAATATGTGATCAACGAATTAGTTATAATTTTCCAATTGTGACACCCCGGAATCTCTACCTATAACTATAAGTCATCTCGATCAATGAAAGTCAGATTCGTTTCTGTTATCGCTTTATTGTGTTCAGAGTCAGTTTGAGGGTCTCTAAGCCTAGTACACTTAAGATTTGGACGTTGAGAAGTGTTAGCTTGGGATTAGAGGAATGCAATCGAACCAGAAAAATCTTCAAAGGGTGTTCACGGCCGCAAACTAGGTTCACGGCCGTGAACCCATGATTGGGCCATGAACCTCTCTCTCTCTCTCTCTCTCTCTCTATATATATATATATATATATATATATATATATATATATATATATATATATATATATATGTTTCCTTAATTTTTCCTCATTTCTTCCCTCCTTGGCCGAAAACTCCTCAAGACTCATCCAACAAAAGCTCTCTTTTCACCCCACAAACGTAAGTAATTCATCCCTTTCACTTGTTAATCATCTTATTCATGTAAAGAGCTTCCATTGATTCATCACTTTCATCACCATCTTTATGATCTTGAAGAGTTCACGTCCATAAACCCTTCATACATGGGCTGTAAACCCTTCAAATGTTCATGAATGGGCCATAAACCCTTCAGGTGTTCATGGGCCGTGAACACATCTTGGGTCGTAAACCCTTCATGTGTTCATGGGCTGTGAACACATCTTGGGTCGTGAACCCATGGTGGTTTATCCGTGAACTCCTTTTTATCCCTCATTCTTAGTTCTAACACTTCACTGTAAGTGTTTCCTACATCCTAAAGGTTTTTCCTATACTTGTTAGTGGTTTAAGACACTAATTTTAGTCCTATACATGTTAATATGTGCTTAATAGGACCGTATTGTGCTCGAGACTTCACTTAGCATACTATCTTTGTCATTCTTCCAAGTCATTCACAATCAGGTGAGTTCATACCCCTATATTTTACAAGCTTTTTATGTTTTAGGGGGGGGGGGGGAATACAAGTAAAAGCACGAGTAATCTTGTGTCTAAAAATATAATTTGGTTTATTATATTTTCCTATCATTAGCACACATTGAACGTAGAACCTACTAAACATGATAAACATAGTCACTACTAGATTTGCAGACAATTTTATAAACATGTTAAGATACAAACTTTGCAAACACAATTTTTCAAACAAGGAAACAATCTTATGAACTTTGGAATAAGAGGTATTATTTTTACAAGGATTCATATTATAACAAAAAGGGGTTTTCATAGTATTATCTGTGGATTCGTTGATAGAACTACAATGTGAGACACGTCTTCTGGGATGTCTACCCCTTGTAACCAGAGTCTCCTGGAGGGAGAGCGTGAGTTTGTGTATGGATCTATACGGGAGTGACAATCCCGCACACTGACTATTAGCTACAGTCAACCTAGGGTGACAAACATCATTCAGTTCACGACGTCCGAAGTACGTCGTAATGTTTATCGTCCATAGTACGATTATAAGAACTCTCTGGGGAAACAACAACTCATTCATGTAATAATGTAGTTAACAATCAGTCACCAGGGTTAATAACTTGGGGATTATTTAGTATATACATTAGGGTGATACGAAATTAGATATGCAGTGGGATGTGTGGTTTCCGCCTCATTCCTTGTTCCTTGTTTGGTTGTGGGTTTAGGGCAAAATCACCCAATCGACTGTCTGTTCGATCTTGATTTCTATAACTCGTATGTACTAAGTGATCACCAGAGGGTATTAACAACACTTTCAGTATACAGAACAATACGTTTTCAACTAGTTTTATTTATGTAATAAAACTACTATACGTTACTGATTGTAGCCAGGGTTTTCAAACAGAACAATGCTTGAACAACATAAGTATGGTAGATACTTGTACTCTTCGATTTGGAACAGATAACTCAATAACTTACACTTAAGTAAAATATAGTATTTTCCAGGATAAACATTAGTACTTTACAAACAATTGGTTTATTATTCAACTAATGAATATTCATTAGTATTTCTATAATTCCTTAGTTTATGCATCCGGGTTACGTATGAAGAATATCTGATAGACTGTGGAATGTGTGGTTTCCGCCTCATTCCATGTTCCTTGTTTGGTTGTGGGCTTAGGGCAGATCCACACAATTAACTGTCTGTTTGATATTGGTTTGTACATAACTAGTATGAGCTAAGTAATTATAGAAGGAATTGGTTTAATCATGCTTTCACTAAGAGAATATTGTATTTTCTTGAGGAACACTATCAATGGATTTCAAAAGGACCAATATAGTTAACTTTGTACGTACTTAGTGAATACTTCAGGGTTATATACTTGAAGATCCGACTTGTAGTGGGATGTGTGACTCCGCCTCATTTCCTGTTCCTTGTTTGGTTGTGGGCTTGAGGCAGAACCACACAATTGATTGTTTTTCCGATTTGGATTGTATATGATTTGTATACACTAAGTACTCGTAGGAGGAACTAGTAAGAATCATTTGTTTTTACTTAAATTCATTACATAAGAAAATATAAGGTTTTCTGGAGAAACACAACGCACTTTTCGAAAGGACACATAACAGTTTTCTAAAACAAAACGCTTATGAACTTACCAGCTTAATATTGATACTCTTTCAAAACTTACTTGTATTATCAGGACATTAGTAGACAGGTACACGCGCCGGGTTCAAGAAGATGGCTCATAGTAGCTTCGAGTCTTTACTTGTTATTTACTTTAAAGTCAGTATTATATGAATCAAATGTAACGTAAACATTATGTTGTTAATACAATGGTTGTTGTTACTTTGCTTACTATTATTCAATTGTTGTGATACTGTACATGACGTCCTCCGCCCCTGAACGTTTCCACCGTTCCGGTTTGGGGTGGTGACACCAATGAACAAGATTATACAATTTGAATTGTACAACACCAAGTATCTGTCCAACTGGTGATGGTATTTCTTTTCACTTGGTCAATTATGACAATACCACAAGCGATATCATAAGAATCAAATCCTCAATTAATATTGCTAACATTAGAAATGTAACTAACACTTTCATAAGTGCCGGTGAAAGGAAATATTATAAAATGAGGTAAATTTTCAATTTTATTAAAAATAAACGAAAACTTGGAACTTGTCCTTACAACGCATAAAATGAAAAACTATGTTTTTAGACATTTCTGAAGGATAATAACAATCCATTAAATTAACTCAAGTCCTTAAAAGTAGCTCTGAATTCTGATCTTCGAACCATGTGACTAAAGTCCATTTCTCATAATAAAATTTAGCTCACCTTGCTCAAGCTTCCTTCTTTCTCTTAGCTCCTTTTATACTTTCAAAATGTGATCATCACATCATGTATTAACAATCTACGAGGAGGAACCAATAAAACAATGGAGTCAGATAATGGATGTACCTGAAGTAGAGTCACACAACTTGACTTTACTATCTCTAAGATCTTTCTGATATTTTGGGCAACTTTGTTTCCGACATCCCTCCAATTAGTAGTAAAACAAATGGACTCTTTGAGGTCTACATATGGAACGATCCCAGAACTAGCCATTTCTCTTTACCATATGATCAAGCAATTTGATCTTGGATGACCCCTTTCCATTGGGAAAAGAAATCTTTTCTGGACCACCATTGTCACCATTGTCAATGTCCTTTGAAACCTTAGAATTAGACCCAATAATCATCTCTACTTTAGATGTGCTCTTAAGCATTTCTACTTCAACAACAATCAACATTTGGGTCACATCGAGATTCCTCATATGAAAGATTTCAATAATCTAATCATATGACTTAGGAAGCAAGAGAAGAATCAAGTCAATGGCTTGCTCCCTTGGGAAAACGACACCCAATCTATCCAACTTGTAAATGTACGATTTCTTTTCAGAACATGCGTACACACAAAGTGTCCATCTTGATGTCTACATGGCAATAGGGCTTGAGTAGTTTCGTATCTTTCAACTCGAGGAAAACATCACGTTGCGTAGTTGTTATGAATCGAATGTATGAAATGAAATCAGAGTATGAGTCCAATAAGAACACATAATCGTAAATAATTTCTGTTTGGCTCAGTATATTGCTTTTGGAAGATACATAGAAAATATAGAGAACAAGTAGCGAGGACTCAAAAAGGTACTCTAACTCTAGTATCAAACCCTTATTTATAGGATGACAAAAGCATACAAAAAATACATAAGGGCTTATACATTCATGCTTCGACATTACAATATACCATTATGCAAATAAACAATACTAACTTCGATACTAACAAAAGACATAGGACACTTCGACACCTTACAACTATTTCGAACCCAACACACTGGGAGAGCCACTGGAGGATGAGGTGGAAGAGTTGAAGAAGCATGATGTCCAGTTTGCTGAAGAAGAGAAAACATTTTCACCTTGATTAGAAAGGGGAATATCATCTTAAGAAGGAAGAGGAAAACCATTTCCAAAGGAATGAGAAAGACCATTATTGTCTTGACTTGACATCTATAATGGGAGAAAAAAGAATTCAAGTTAGTTGATTTTAATCCTTAATTATTAACCCATAATTTAAATTAAGGCTAGGATCCACATTTTTTTATTCGAACCTCGATGTCATTTATCATCTCACATTGATGTGCCGGTTAACCAGATACACTCCATCAACAACGATAATTATTGAGATCCCATTATATCTCTTTATTGTAACGACCCTAAAAATTATATGGTAAAAATTTCATTTTTAGTTTAACCAGAAACACCAATTATCTTTTACCAAACATTCAAAAGTATATCATAATAAAACAGTTATCAAAGTACAATCATCAAGTTGCGGAAATATTGGTCGATGCGCTGCGATCAATCTGGGCCCTTCCCATTCGCTCTAGAAGTACTTGAAACTATAACCATAAAAGCTGTAAGCACAAAGCTTAGTGAGTTCCCCACATACCACATACCATTCATATAGTTGGGCCTGGCCCACATATTGGGCCCACTCCATTATAATGGGCCCAGCTCTGCGAAACCAATAGGCCTAGCCCGACACACAAATGCAAGAGTCACAGAGATAGCTAGAACCCTACATAACATACAATGGGCCTAGCCCTTCCTGATCCATAAGCCTATCCCATCATGTAAATGGGCCTAGCCCAACATACCATGCAAGAGTCATAAAGACAAGTAGCATAACATATCCTAATGGGCCGACATTGGTGTCTTCGACCCTGGGTACAGTGAGAAGACTCACCTCAATCCGGGATAACTAAACACATACGTTGCTGCTATCGGGATCCTCACAAGGAACATGACCAAATTATCCCTAATCAACAATTAAGGAAATTTCTAAAATCCAAGGTCCAAATCCACATCCTATCCTTCCAACGGGCAAAATACCATTTTACCCTTCCTTTATCTAATCCAACATCTCATGGGCTAACTCCTAAAATACCCAAGGCCCAAAAGGCCCAAAATAAGCTTTCCAGGAGTATCCCCCACATACTTGGTTGGTACGCCTCGCGTACTGCGCGATCTTGCACAAGGTACAACCCGTTGAAGCTTGTAGATGGGGATTTCATGCATTATGCTGATCGTACGCATACGTACGCGCAACGTACGCATCGGGGTGCCAAAACTCAACCAAAATAGCTTAACCCCTTATGATCTTAATGTCCACACCTCAGATCTACTTCTAGCTAAGGTCTTAATCCATAAAGTCGATAGCTTTAAGCCATAACATGGCTCCATGAGGTCCAAATTCTAGATCTATCATTCTACTTTTATGAAATGGCAAAAAACTCATGCATGGGAGAACTTCAACCCCAAAGATCCGAATTTTATCACTTAACAAGATTTGAAATGAAAAGATATGAAGTCTAAAGGTTTTGGAGTAACTTCTACTCACAAAATCAAGCCTTTGGACCAAAACATGCTTATCAAAACCCATAACTATATCTACACTAAAGAACCCTAAAGTTTGAAGCCTTATACCTCTAGAAGATAGATCAAGATGCACAAAGTCTGGATCCACAAGTTCCAAGCTAATCAACACTTCTCCAATGAGCTCTTTCTTCTTTAGTGTGTACCAAAAGCACTCCAAATCACTCAAAAGGCTCAATATTACTTTAAGGAAGGCTAGGGTTTTGATTTTAGGGTTAAGGTTGATGGAGGCTGAAGATAATAGGGTTTGTACATAAGTTAAGGCCTTTAAATAGGGTCTAAGACCTTAAATTAGGGTTTACACCTGACTGGAGTACGCCCAACGTACTCCAAGGGCCATCCACGATCATCCATCCTAGTACACCTGACGTACTCCTTGTACGCCCATCGTACTAGGCTTAACCCTAAAACCACCAAACTTCCGAAGGACATAAATTCTTCATTCTAAGTCTGATTTCAACGATCCTTATATCCATAGAAAGGTAATGAGAAGCTCTATAATCCTACCATGTCTCATTAGCCTTAAAAATTTCCAAAATTCATAAAAGGCCCGAACCATCACTTTACAATTATACCCTTGGGCTCCAAAGCACAAACTGAACTCTTGGGTCACCTAATATACATTATCCACATCCAAAGGGGGGTTGAAATCTCTCTCTCCCCAAGGCTCATAGCCTTATGATAACTGCTCTTCGGGTCACGGTCCCAGATTATGAAATAATGTGTTACATTTATGGTCCCTATTAGTGTGCCGGTTAACCACACACGCTCCACTAACGACATATAAAACATGATGTGCATTTTTTTAATGGATTAGCATACTTTTCATATTTTTCCTAAAGTAATTAAGAGTGAGATTTAAAAAAAATAGTTTAGTTACTTTATATCATGATACTTGTTAATGAAATTATGTCCTATAAAATCTGTTTGGCTAACGACCCTCCATCACAAAAGAGAGTGGTGGGTGATAGTGGACACTCATTCAACGGTCATTTTATAGGCCGCTTCCTTATACCCTATTTATAGCATGGTTTCACGAATGAGGCGTACTAACAATTTGACTGACTATTCTTATAAATATAATATATTAAACATTTAATTATATATATAGTATAAGGTGTCTTTTAAAACATTTAAAAAATACAAGGTTTAGTCTTTTATAAATTATGTTTTTTTTAATTTAATTAAATTTAAACCAATTTATGGATTTATTAATTAACTTTTAATTAATCATTTAATTAAATTAATAATAAGATCCATAATGATAATATTAATTAATCTTATAATCAACAATTATCTAGTCTAAGATTATCTCCTAACATTTAGGATTTTATTTAATTATCTTTTTTTGACAATTAATTAAATCATAAGGATAACTCACAAATTCAAGATATATGATATTAGATTACCAAGTTGAATATTTAGGTTTTAAACAATTAAAATAATATTAACTAGAGTAATTATCCTAATCAATTGTGAATTAAGCAAACAAATTCGCTGAACAGTAGCTTCACCACGTCGTGGCGGACAATCGCCAGATCGTAGCGGAATGGGAAAAAGATACAGATTCGAAAAACACCACGCAGTGGCAGAAGAACGCCACTGCATGGCACCACAACAAAATAATGATTCTATGTATTCCATTCGGGTTTTGTTCAAGTTCAAGCAATGTATATTCAATTGTTAGACAACCATATGCTTGGATACCACTAATGGGTTTTGCATGTATTAATGTGGATAAATCCTTAACACTTAAGGGTACATGCAACCTAAAGATCTAAGTCATAACACTATTGATCTAACATTCTATTGAACAACAAGAACTCCATGAACCCTATCTATTTCCGAAATTAATAAAAAATTTAGGGATTACGTACCATTTAGTTATTGTTGTAAATAACTAATCAAAACCTTCTTGAAATATTATTGGAAGAAGGCACCACTAGTGTCCTATCTCTGATGGTTCACACCAAACCCTAGCAACCAAGGAGACTTGAAGAGAGAAAAGAGAGGAGGTAATTTTCGAATTTGAGGCTCTTGAAATCATGAATCAGAAAATCTAAACCTTGAGGGGTTTATATAGGTGACTAGGAAGATGTTGGATAAGGCAGTTTCCTAAGATAACTTTTATCCATTTTCTTCCTCCCTAAGGTATCTAAGGCACCCTTAAAGCCCAATGAAACCCTATAAGACTTTCTAGAATTCGTCCCACCTAGGAAGGTTCTAGAATTGCTCAATATTCAACTTTTAAACATTTTCACCTTTAGTCCTTCTACTTTTAGTTATTCCAATTAATCCCAAAATTAATTCCAATTAATTTCTAATTAATTCTTAATTAAATAATACGATTTCTAATTAATATATTATTTTCATAATACATTAACAAATCATTTATTGCAATTTATTAATCAGATAATAAATCAATAAATCAATCTCTCTCTTTAAAAACTATCTTATTCAATTACTAGGTTTGAGGGCAATCCAAAAGAACTTTGCTAATAATTCAAGTATATACCGACTGGTTATTGGCTTAGACACCTAGTCCAACGGCTACAACATTGGTGTTTTGTATGGTATTCTGCACGACCCATGACACTAAGAAACCGCTCCATAATGCGTCGCCAAAAGTGCTCATCGTTTCGCATGTTTCCGGTTTGTGAACCCTTATAAATGTCGACCCATGACTCGGCTATTGCCATATCTTCATCTGATTGCCATTGTTGAGCCACGACCTTCTTTATTACTGAAAGAGACACTTTTCCCTTCCCACATCTTTTTGCGATTGGATGGTTCGGCTTGTCTTTTGGGAACAACATCGCGGTAGTTTTCGGCTACCGGTTCAGGATCGCGTTGTGTTTCCCGGACAAATTCAACATTCAGGATGTATTCGGGAAGTGGGAATTTTTTTGAAACATGTTTGGGTTTAGAGGTTGCATGGGGTAATAGTAAACTTGCTGGGACAGGTTAGGGTCGGGCGAAATCATGGATGGATCAAGTTGGGGTTGGTAAACCGACGTATCCAACGATCAAACATTTGGACGCGATTTCCCCGAGCGGTAAATTGAGGGTTATTTGGATTTTTTTGGATGAAAGAGGTTTGAAAACTTGTGGAATTAAGAGTGTTATGTGTGATCTATATGTGAGGTAAGATTTTAATTTATAATTGAATTATTAGTAAAAAATTGAAAAACTGACTGTTGGCAATGGTCACAACCCTCAAACAGTCCAAAATCACACGCGGTAAGGTCACTACACAAGATAAGGGGCTCGACTGTGGTAAATGGGGGTTGGAGCTATGTTCTCCGTGCACTGCGACGCCAAAGCAGCAACCACAATGTACGATAGAAGGTATACCGACCAGTCTAACCAGCAAAATATTAGAACAAGATGTGTGATCTATCTTTTTTAAAAATATTACCAATATACTTATCCATGAATTTTACAAACTATACTTGCTTTCACATGAAATATGAACAAGATGTGTGATCTATCTTTTTTAAAAATATTACCAATATCTTTTTTAAAAATATTACCAATATAATAATAGATATTTTTATAAAATATGAATAATGGTTTTGTAAAACAAGAGAAATTTTATAAAAGATAAATTAGCATTTAATAAAATATGAATAGTTTCGGAAAATAATTACCTTTTTTCATTATAACTAGATAAGTGCCCCTGCTTTGAGGAGTTTGGAATCCTTCGGTGAAAAGTTAATTTGTATTGTTGTAAGTATTATCCAGTTTACAAAGCATTATTACTGTTCTAACTATGTACATATAGCTCAAGACTTAAGCTTGTTTGAGCCACAAAACAAAAGTCCAAAACATACATAAGCTTTTTTGTGCCATTCTGATACATTTCTAAACCACAAAGAAAAAGAACTCGAAGTATACATGATATTAGTTGTTGCTGTTAACTTTGTCTGAACCTGGATGACATAAAATAAACCAAAACTAGTAATTAAAAATCATTTTTGAAAACAAAAAAACTTATAACTACAAATACGATACAATACGCACTCCATAAACATATGCATTACACACCTTTCAAGTTAGTATATCAGCAGTAGTTCCAAAAATATCCATACAATTTTCATTTACCATAGCATCAGGTTTAGGGGGATAAGATTGTCATTTTTTACCTGAAATACATAGAAGCCATTAGTTTTTAGGTGATACTTGCAAATCTTGCATACATAATCCTAAAATTTATTGTTATGATGAGCAACTTACCAACAAAGTTGGTCATGATGCAAAAAGTAGCATTGTACTTTCTAAACAAAATAAACAGAAATATAAAAAGGTAAATCTCGGTAAATATGAAAATTAAATAGTATGTTGCTATAAAGTACTTATAAAAGATAAAATAGTAAATGTTTCCTCATTTTTATTAATCTAAAATGTACAATGAACTGAAATAAGTATGTTGCCACATAATGCAAGCAAACTTATAAAACAGTGTTGAGGAAAGCATCCGTAACAGGTTCTCTAGTGGGTAATGCTGAAATTACCCCTCTCCTTGTCACATTAACTGCATCACAAGTATTTGCAAAACTCAAAGACTCTCTTAGCCTCTTCTCATCCTGCAACAGTGACAAATCTTCAGCAACTTTTGATAAAAATCCAACCACAAAAAAATCCCCTACACCCGTTGTAACATTGCTATTTTCCGAAATTGAACCAAAAGAACACTAAAAAATACCTAAATGGTAGGGTTGAATTGTAGAATGAAATGTTTTAGTTGCTGCTGAGGTGCTTCAAATCGTTTTCTTGGTGTGTAACTTATTCTATACGTGTTAAAGTCGATTATAAAGTAGTTTTCAACCTGTAGTAATCATTTACTATAATACCCTTGCACTTCAAGTTTCAATTTACTAACTACAATAAGGAAATAGTATAAATTTAAGTTTACCATGAAAAATTATCGGGTGCACGTGACATATAATAAGAACATCTTCATTCACAGTGAAATATTATTCATACATTCCAGAGAAATGGTTAACATGCCATTGACAAATTAAGTTGTATGTTGTAAAAAAAATCTTAAAAAATGATGCTTTAGAACATCAACTTTATTCTCATTTAAAACTTCAATATCTTATTCTTATATAAAATTGGGAATATGAAAAACTCAAGAACATAGATGACAAAAAAAATTAGTTGAAGTAACATTAAATACCTCTGCAGCAAAGGACATACACGATTGAATCCTGATGTCCATTGTTTTCAATGGCTTCTTCATTAAAATGTCTGAAATCTAGGAGATGAGATCCGGTTCCAGATCTAAACCATGATGTTGGTATGAACTGATTCCTATTCTACAAATAAATGCATAACCGAAGTTCAAGTATAGTATAACACCACAAAGGAATACAATAATAATAATAATAATAATAATAATAATAATAATAATAATAATAATAAAATCGATTACATGAAGACATAAAGCTCGAATTCTACCTTTCGATTGTCAGATTCAAAGTAACGTAATTGTTATTTGCTTGTTAATTAAGTTCACATGACAGGCCCATAACAGTCTCATTTCTCAACTTCAAACCAAGTTGATCTGCCACTTTCAAACAAACACCAACCTGACTTCCTTTTCTGTTATAAGATGTCTTTTATCTCTTACTTTGTTTTTAATGATAAAATAAAAATGGGACGGAACGAAAAAACATTAAAAAACCCTACAGTTTAAAAAGGATTATTATGCTCCTTAGATTTTTTTTTAATTTTATATCATTAATAAATTAGTTGGACCGATGATCCATCATCCCTATGCCTACCCCTGATTTAATAATAAAATAAACATAGGACAGGGACCTATGTTGAAAAGAGCTAAGTGCGGTTCCAATTCTACTCCATTTCAATTTAAGTTGTATTGAGATTGAAGTTGTTGTTGCTTTCTCAACATTCCATTTCAAATTTTGCTAATCTGGAATGAAATTGTTGCTTTGGCTGAGTCCTTTACTATTTTTATGTCCGTCGATTGTTGCAAGTTGAGGACGTCTTTTCTTCTTAGAACTGTAAAGAAAAAAAATCACTTGATAAGAAACTATAGAAAATTAACATGAAAATTAGATTTTCCATTCTACTCTTTGATTGATCAAGCCATACTGAAATTAGAACAAAAAAAGAAATTCACTTAAGCTGTTTTGAGATTGAAGCTGTTGATAGATAACAATTTGTTATTCACAAAAAATTAAACACTTTACCACTTAAAACGCACAAAAACATACATACAGAGTCTGTTGAGATCGATAGAACTGAAGAGATTCTAGTGATATCATCTTCCTGGCGTTGGCGTATGTCATCTTCCTTGAAGATATTATAATTCTTCGGAAGAAATATACAGATTTGAATCTTTTTGTATAAAAACTCAATGTTCTTCAAAAACACATATCAATGGAAAGCATATAAAGCAACATAACATCTTCAATCATGTTCAACATTTCATATAAGTACCAGATTTCACAAACCAACAATACAAATTAGGTCAAAACGTTTTGTTGATCATAAACCCAAAAATAAAATTTATTTGGATGATTTAATATTTGATTGAAAAGATATGCGTAAGAATTTGATGTTTATTCATTTTTAACAGCAAACAAAAATGTTGAACTCTTACCTTTGTGCCTCCATCTATAGAATTAGGTCGATATAATCTGGCGTAAATATCCCTTTTGCACATAGCAATCTCTTAAAACTTCATATTATCCATATATGAAGCCCGATTAGCAACCTGTTACCTGAAAATTCATAAAAAATGAAGGTTATGAGGATGTTAAAAAAGTCGAGTCATTTATAGCTACATGAATCAAAAAACATGATTACCATATCAAAATTACGGATTACAAACATGTTTGGAGTAAAAAATTAACCAATTACTAACAAATTCTGGATGAGGTATATTTACAAACACGTGGGAACGTACCACCTAAGATATCTTCTTCTCACCGCAGGTTTCTGGTTGAAGAGCATTTCACAGCATAGCGTTTTCTTGGCGGGTGAAGCTGTTGTTGGTGGTGTTCCTATGGGTAAAGTCGGATGGTATACTGATAATCTAGACTCCACTCTGGTCTTCAAATCTTCAATTGTGTGTGTGTGAGTGGCAGACTTGCAATACATTCCAAGAAAGCTTTGAGGAAGAAGACAAAGAATGAAAGGTTTAGAGACAAACACGGCGTGGAACCCATCAGAAAAACGGAAACAGGGTCGACATCAATAGACACAAAAGACGAATATGATAAAAGATCAATCGATCTAACCTGGACTGAAATAAAAATTTCAGAAAATGGGATTTAGGGGAAATTAGACTATGGCGACACCATCTCGTCGATCTCTTCAACCATAAATTCAGGCAGCAGAGCTCACAACGGATGATGTAACGCCCGTAGATCCGGGCTAGTCAATTTAGAGACGATAAGCATCACTAATGACTTTTTTGATGGAATATTATTTAAAAGTATTAATTTTAACCAAGTTTTAGTATATGTCACAAGGTTTTCGTGCATATAAAGAACGCCAAAATCCGAGTTATAACGAAGAAGTTATGACTTGTCGAAGTTTCGTGACAGAACCGGCACGACCCAGCACGACGTAAATAGTGAATTTAAGGTAGATAGATATCTATACTTAGTGATCTAAACGAGAGTCGAAGATGTCTTCGATAGTAGTCCAACGATAAAAAGACAGACGAAAATGGAGTTCAGATGAAGGAGTTATGAATTTCGAACGGAGTTTTCCTGTCCCGGCCTACTAAAGATGATATATAAGTAATATATTTATAATATATTAAAAACAAAGTCAAAATTAGCCAATGGAGTCTAAACGAGAGTTGTATAGCATAATCTCACCTACGCGTCGATATAAAGAACATCAAAAACGGAGTTCGTATGCGAAAGTTATGAATTTATGAAGTTCGGGGCACGAAACCCCAAAACTATCAGATACCACGACGTGGCAAGTCTTCTGACACCTCCGGGAGTCCCCCAGATGCAATTTGCGATGACGCATGTAGTGACGATCAAGCCCACGGCATGGAAAAAGGTGCCACGATGTGGCAAGGGCAGATTTTGCCGTATAAATAGATTTGAAGGGTCAGCCGTTTAGGGTTGCTATTTTCTCTTCTCTCTCCTGTTTTACCTCGATTTACGTGCAAAGAAGTACCCCCAAATCCCCGGTATGAACCCCGAAACCCGAAGCAAGTCCCGAAGCCCGAAGATTCGGAGAAGAAAAGAGTTTCCGAGCCGAAGCTGCCCGCGAGAACCCTGGTGTGCGAAGTGATCCCAGTTTCACCGAAGAATACTACTCTTAGAGCTGTAGTGCTATCTGAGCATTGTTTAACCAAGTGAGTGTGTGGTTACTTTCTTCTAACGCATAAATACGAAGTATGTTATACGAAATACATGTTATGTATATATTTTGTTGTTATATGTGTGAATGTATATTCACTTTCTTCTACCGCATAGATATGAAGTATTTGCTATGAAGTACGTGCTAGGTGTTTATACATTGTTTGTTTACTTGAGATAGATGTTGAAATAATGTTTTATACATGTTTTAAAAGATTTAAACTGTATATGTGTTTGCATCTACAAATATGTTGGGTAGAACATGGGTAGATGAAATAGTTGATGTGAGACGAAATAATAAGTATTTTTGAACTCAATGTGTTCATTAGGTATTTTTGAACTCTATGTGCTCACTTGGTGTTTGAACTCAATGTGTGCATTAGGTATTTCCAAACTCTATGTGTTCACTTGGTATTTTTGGACTCAATGTGTTCATTAAGTATTTTCGAACTAGATGTGTTCACTTGGTGTTGTTGAACTGAGTGTGTTCACTAAGTGTTTTAGAACTAAGAATTCATCAGATGTTGGGGACTCACTAAGCTTCGTGCTTACAGTTTTCAGTTTTGGTTTCAGGTACTTCCGGTAGCAGAGGGAAGGGCTCGGGATGATCGCATGGCACACACCACGAAGTTTAGCATGGGATGTTTACTCTGATCAAATGAACAAGTGTTTTGAAAAGACACTCTAAATTGTTATAAATCCCTTTTTGTATGATTGAAATGTTTTAATATTTATGGGTTAGTAATGTTTTTAAAAGAAATTTTTTGTCATGATTTTTGGGATGTTTCAGAAGCCGATAACTACGTGTACGAAAAAAACAACACGTGTCCACTAACAATATAGATGATGACAAAATGACCCATCGAGAATACAGATAATTACTGTAACGCCCGCGTTTCCAGGCTAGGCATTTTCGTTGATGTAATAGTCTAGGTTAACCCTTGTAACTCTTTTTGAAGTATTCATGATGAAATATTTGAGTATTATGTGAATGATGTGAATTATGTGTTTATTTTCTTAATTATTATAATTTAATGAATTAAGAATAAAATAAGCGTAATCCCAGACCCCCAGCTTATAAATAGAAACTGAGATCAGCCATTTTCTCTTGTTCAAACTCTTTCTTCTCTCTAGTTTTTGCCTCGATTTTCATGCCAATCATATCCCGAAGCCCCGGTATCATTCCCGAGCCCCGAAGCAAGATCCGAAGCCCCGAGGATCCCGAAGAGCATTATTCCCGAGCCGAAGCTCTGCCCGCGAGGAGTCCGATTTTTGTGAAGATCTTCCAGATCTACGGAGAAACACTACTTCTGCAAGCCGTAGTGCTGTCTGATCATCTTCTGATCAAGTGAGTGTGTAGTTACTTTCTTCCAACACATTATTATGAAGTATTTTATATAAAGTACGTGCTATGTGTATATATTTTGTTATTATATGTGTGAATGTATATCCACTCTCTTCTATCTCATAGATCTGATTTATTCTCTATGAAATACGTGTTATGTGTGTGTGCCTCATTTGTTATGTGGAATATGTATTGATTAAAGCATTCTATACAGGTTTTAAACTATGTATAAAAATGTATATTTTTATCTACTAATATGTTGGGTAGAACATGGGTAGATAGTTGGTGTGTAATAAACAGATGAGAGTCCTCGATGTTGTTTTGATTTAGTCATCTAGCGGAGTTTAGATGACGACCACAGACTTTTCTAGATAGTCTTGTGGGACACTAGCAGGCTCGCCACCTGTAGGTGTTAATGAAATTGGGTGTTCATTCGTTGTACTCCATCCCCCCATGGTTGCCTTATTTGACATATATTGCCGGGAAACCCCCGAATGCATGTGTTGTCGCCCCGATGAAATATTCTAAAACTAGGTCCCTTGTGTTAGTTGTTTTAGTGACATAAAGTGAGAATAACGGGAATAGGTAATTGGGTTATTATTGGTTGGTGGAATTAAATATAATTATTTATTGTGGGTTGAAAACCCTATATGCTCACGAGGCTCCCAAGCCTGACCCACTCAGTTTCTTTGTATTACAGGAAGTGGCGCGAAGGCATAAGATGGATAATCATCAAGTTGTTTTGTTTACAAGTCTGTATATGTATATATTTGTTGAATGACTTGTAATGTTATCGTTTATGCTTTATGGTCTGTATCGCAACATGACATCCCGAGTTTTGATTATATAATGAAAATACATTTCTTTATGAAATGCTTTGGTAAATATTATTTTATCATACTTTGTGTTTGGGAACAAATTCCGCATCTCTTTTAAAATCAAAAGGATTTACTCTGAAAATGTTTAAAAAGCATAAATGAAACCGGTCTTTTTCTCGCCGAGATTTTGGGGATGTCACAGTTGGTATCAGAGCATTAGTTTTAGAGAACTAGGAATTTGTAGGATTTATAGACTTAAACTTAAAATGCTAAGTGAAATTTTGAGACGTGTGTCTGTGATATTTTAGACACGACCACTAGTTTGTTTTAGGAAAATTGCCTAAACTGCTTTTATGTGCTAAATGTTATATGTTTGCCATATATGATATTATTTGTTCGGATCTATGGTCTGTTGCCTACCGGATCTGGAAACCTTATGTGTGTAGGATTCTAAGCGTACGTCTACGATATTAGAACTAGCATGTAAACGTTTCGGAGTGATAAGGATGATTTGAATATCTATCGTGAATAAGGATCTAATTTCACCTTAATGGGTGTGTAGATCAAAAATGGTGAGAACAAGAAGTGGAGTTGGAAATGCTGATGAAAACAGGAATCAACCACCAGTGATTGAGCAAATACCTGTCGTAGCAGCAGCACCTGAGCCGATAACAATGGCTGGTGTACAATTGTTGATTCAAACGGTGTTGGATCGTCAAATGGAGGAGACTAGGCGGTTGCTTCAACAGAATCGTGAAGAACTGTCAATTCAAGTGGAAGAGCCCGAATTTGATGAGGGCACTCGGAAGGTGGAAACTTCAGTGGGTCTATTGGTCAAGCCAACCCACCGATAGTTAGGCAAAACAACCATGATGGAAGGAATGATGGAATCGGGTGCAAGTACAAGGACTTTCTAACTTGCAAACCATCGACCTTCAATGGAAAAGAGGATCCGATTGGAGTTATGGATTGGATCTTAGAAATGGAGTTGGCCTTCATGACTCTTGGCTACAGAGGAAACTTGCAGACTATCTATGCAGTGCGTCAGTTCAGAGGTGGAGCCGTTCGTTGGTGGAACACTCTAGGGAAGACTTTAAGCCCTAATGAGCCACTGCAACTGACGTGGGCAGAATTCTTGGTGCAGTTCAAACGCAAGTTCTGCTCGGCTCAAAATCTGTTGGAATTGGAGAATAAGTTTGTGGCATTGAAGAAAGGCAGCATGTCAGTTGATGAATACACTAATAACTTTACCGATAAGATGGAGTTTGCTTTGCGCATCGTGCCAGATGAGCTGACAAAGGTTGACCGATACGCAAAAGGACTCCCATGGGAGTACAAGGTGTCGGTACGTCAGGCACATACTCTAGAGGCAGCTACCTGGGCTGCCAAGTCTGTTGAGAACATGATTAAGGGGAGAACCACCAACAAGATTGAGGTTGGTGAGAAGAGAAAGTTTGAGGGAACATCTGGTTCCGGTAAGAAAAGAAAATTTTCGAAATCTGATTCGAAAAAGTTTGGTGGAGGAAAAGGAGGCGAAGCGAAATGGTGTGATAAGTGTTAGAAAAGGCACTTTGGGAAATATAGTGAGGATGTAACCTGCTACAAGTGCGGAAAAATTAGGCATTTTGCCAATGAGTGTCCGAACAACAAAAGGATGTGTTTTGGTTGTAACGAAGAGGGGCACATTTTGAAAGACTGTCCGAAGAAGAAGGAGGCAGCAAAGCCCAACATTCCCCCAAAGCCGAAGGCGAGAGCCTTCCAGATGACACTTGAGGCTACGAAAGATGAAGCTGATGTCGCTTCTGTAACATCCCGGAATAGCAAGGGTAAGTTGAAGGGCTAAAAGAGTAAAAATGGGAAGGAGCGACTCGGCGAGTCCACGAGTGGACTCGGCGAGTAGGGTCGCGACTCTAGTCGCGTGTTAAATGACCAACTCGGCGAGTAGCATGGGTGGACTCGGCGAGTTGGTGCAGAGTGGAGAAAACCCTAAATCCGGAGGTTGAGCCCTATATAAAGAACATTATGTCTCCTCCCCAGCCTCCTTATCACCCCTTGAGTTCCATAAGCCCTGATTTCGTGAGAAAACACCATTGTTGAGTGAATTAGAGCTTGCAGAAGGGTATTTGGTGCTTTAAGCTTGAAGATTGGAGGCTTGTATCAGGAAGCTTGGGGAAAACAACAATCTACAGCTGGTTGGGCTCATTCTAAGGGTAAGGAACCATTTCCTTAAGCTATTTTATTCATGGGTTCATGTGTGGTGGTTGGTATGGCATCTAAAGTGAGATAGAAGCTCAGATCTGAGGATGCTACTTCAGATCTGAGCTTGTGATGGTCCTATATGTCATAAAGTTCCTGTTGATGAGTGTTTGAAGGAGCTATTTTGTCCCAAACCCTAGCCCTAGAGTGCAAAGTGCCTAGATCTCGTTGGATTCACGTAAAGTTTGCCACTTTACGTGATGGATGGCCTTAGGAAGGGTAGATCTATGGTTTGGATCATCTGCATGGCTTGGAAAGCCTCTGTATGGATTCAGACCCGGTGGTACTCGGCGAGTCACATGGGTGGACTCGGCGAGTTGCTTGAAGATAGGCTGAGACTCGACGAGTTGGAAGAACAACTCGGCGAGTAGGTTGAAGATAGCCTTAGACTCGACGAGTCTGTTCTTGGACTCGGCGAGTCTTGTCGAAGAGTCTCAATCTTTTATGGTTGAGCCGTGAATCGGTGAGTCAAGGGGATGACTCGGTGAGTTGTGTGTGAGTGGACTCATAGTTGTTGAACTCGGCGAGTCTCGGGGTGGCTCGGCGAGTTAAGTCGCGGTTTGGAGAAATTCTGAGCATGGGGACTCGGCGAGTCATCGGGTTGACTCGGCGAGTAGAGTCAGTCAGGGGTTGACTTTGACCAAGGGTTGACCAGTGGTTTCCAGGGGCATTTTAATAATTGTTGGATATTGTTTTGAGTTCAGTGCTTTGGTGGTTGTCCAGTGGCGGAGATCGTATCAGTGATCGGAGCGGCTTGGGTTATCTGTTCAGTCGACAGTTTCGAGGTGAGTTATCCTCACTATATCAACAGGGTCTAAGGCACCAAGGCCGGCCCTTATCGGATTGAGATCCGGGTATTTGTTGTTATGTTATTGCTTTGATATGTTTGCATCCTGGTAGCTAGGATGGTATATGTTAGAGACCTGGTTGAGATAGGTATCCCGAGATGTAGGGTGATGCTATGCTAGTGACCGGTTAGGTCGGTATCCTGGTTAGGATGATGATATGTTATGTGATCTGTTTGATCGGCTTGTTGACTGTGAATTGCTATATGATTGTATGTTTATGTGCACATGGTTGTTTGGACTGGAGTTGGGTTGAGGCGGGTCCTGCTTTGTGCTGTAGGCCAAGATACCCAGGGCGGACCGGTTGTCCCGAAGGCCCAGCGAGCGGTTTGGATAGGCTGTAGGCCCCAAGAGGGCGGACCAGACGTGTCGAGGCTCAGAGAGTGGACCAGGCCGACTGAAGGCCCGGTGCGGGCGGACCAGTCATACCGTAGACTCAGAGAGTGGACCAGGTGGATTGAAGGCCCGGTGCGGGTGGACCAATCACAATGTAGACTCGAGGTATATGGCTAGACTCGGAGGGTGGACCAGGTGGACTGTTGGCCGGTGCGGCGAACCAGTCCCACAGTAGACCCAAAGTGCATGACTGTTCTGTGATCGGATATGTTATGACATGTTATGCGTGTATGGTATATGTGGTTGGTATTTTGGGGATATCTCACTAAGTTTTCGGGCTTACAGTTGTGGTTTAATGTTTTTCAGGTTCTTCAGGAGACCGTGGCAAGGCGAAGGCGTTATCGTACCGCTCCTCGTGTTTATATTGTGATGAGATTCTGGGAATACTTAAAATAAATTGTATTGAAAACCTTTTTGTAATAACTTTAATGGAATCAGATTGTTTTCGAAAATTTTAAATTGGTTGAAATTTTTAGTCGTTACAGCTTCAGGTACCTTTCTTGTTAACGAATTACTTGCTCAAATTTTGTTTGATTCTAGAGCCAGCTACTCCTTTATTTTGCATGAGTTTGGTAGAAAACTAGCTTTGCCTGTTGATAGACTAGATAATGCTTTATTAGTCGAAGTTGCTAGTGGCAAGTTTGTACCTGTTAGCCATCGTATGAAAAACATGTTAATCGACCTGAATGGGAATAAGTTTCACGAGGAATTATTGCCTATCGAACTTAATGGTTTCGACATCGTTTTGGGAATGGATTGGCTTAGCGCCAATGATGCCGAAATTTTATGCAAGAAGAAGATAGTTAAAGTAAACCCTCCTGGGAAAGATTCGTTTATGGTGTATGGGGACAAACGCAGAGTAAATTCTGGAATCATTTCTCTAATGAAAGCTAGAAAGTGTTTGACCAAGGGATGTACATCATATTTAGCTTTCATGATTGATGCTAAGAAGGAAAAGAAGGTGATGCAGAGTATTCCAGTGGTGTGTAATTATCCGGAAGTATTTCCCGAAGATCTTCCTGGATTACCGCCTGATCGACAAGTGGAATTCCGTATTGACTTGTTACCAGGAACCACACCAATTGCAAAAGCACCTTATCGATTAGCACCGATGGAGATGAAGGGGCTGATGATGCAACTTCAGGAGTTATTGGACAAAGGTTTCATTAGACCTAGTTCATCACCCTGGGGAGCTCCGGTGTTATTTGTGAAGAAGAAAGATGGAAGTATGAGAATGTGCATCGATTATAGAGAACTGAACAAGGCAACAATAAAGAATAGATACCCGTTGCCAAGGATTGATGACCTGTTTCATCAATTGCAAGGTTCGAGCTATTTCTCGAAGATCGATCTAAGGTCAGGATATCATCAGCTAAAAGTGAGAGAGCAGGATATCGAGAAGACTGCATTCAGAACACGATATGGACACTATGAGTTTTTGGTTATGTCGTTCGGACTAACCAATGCTCCAGCAGCATTCATGGATTTAATGAATAGGGTTTGTAATCCGTTCCTTGATAAATCTGTGATAGTATTCATAGACGACATTCTGATTTACTCGAAAAGCCAAGAGGAACATGCCAGACACTTGCGAGAAGTATTAGAAGTCTTGAAGAAGGAGAAGCTATATGAGAAGTTCTCCAAATGTGATTTTTGGATTCGAGAAGTCCAATTCTTGGGTCACGTGGTCAACCAGGAAGGGATAATGGTCGATCCAGCAAAGATTGAAGCTGTAAAGAGGTGGGAACAGCCGAAAAGTCCCACGAAAATCCGAATATTTTTAGGAATAGCCGGGTATTAACGAAGGTTTATCCAAGGCTTTTCTTCGATCGCTAGTCCATTAACATCTTTGACCCATAAAGGAGCTACTTATGCTCGGAGTGATAAGCACAAAGAAGCATTCGAGACGCTAAAGAAGAAGCTATGTGAGGCACCGATACTTTCTCTACCCGATGGAGTTGAAGACTTCACTGTTTATAGCGATGCGTCTGGGGTTGGATTGGGTTGTGTTTTGACCCAAAGAAATAAGGTGATCGCATATGCGTCCCGACAACTGAAGGATCATTAAAAGAATTACCCGACTCATGATTTGGAGTTGACAGCGGTAGTTTTCGCTCTAAAAATATGGAGGCATTACCTCTATGGCACGAAGTGCAAACTTTTCACTGATCATAAGAGTCTCCAATATCTCTTTAGTCGGAAGGAATTGAATATGGGGCAACGACGCTGGCTAGAATTACTTAAGGACTACAACTGTGAGATACTTTACCACCCCGGTAAAGATAATGTTGTTGCTGATGCTCTTAGTCGGAAAGTCAATCTTGAAGGAAAAAGGCCAAGAGCGTTGAGAATAGAAGTTGTCTCGACAATTGTGGAAAGTATAAAGAAAGCTCAAGAGGAAGCTTCTAAGAAGAATGAATGAAAGGAGGAACGTTTGGGCAAAACGTTGGTGTTTGGTACGAACGGTCATGGACTGAAGGTATTCCAAGATCGTATTTGGGTACCTAAGTCAGGAGGAATAAGAAATCTCCTGATGGAAGAAGCTCACAAAACCATGTACTCAATTCATCCTGGCAGCACTAAAATGTATAGGGAAACCCTACTACTGGTGGCCGACGATGAAGCTTGATGTTTCAAAGTATGTGGCCAAGTGTGTGACTTGTGCAAGAGTCATGACACAACATCAGAAACCATATGGGAGTTTAGAACCTTTACCTGTGCCTATGGGTAAATGGGAAGACATTGCGATGGATTTTGTCACTAAACTACCCAGAACGAAAAGTGGTCACGACATGATTTGGGTGGTCGTTGATCGATTCACTAAGAGTGCGCATTTCATAGCAGCCAAGGAGAAATGGTCTATGGATAAGCTTGCGAATTCTTATGTGAAGGAAATTGTGAGGCTTCACGGTGTCCCGTTAACGATTGTGTCAGATCGTGACAGCTGTTTCACCTCAAGGTTTTGGAAAAGTCTACAAGAGGAAATGGGTACCAAGTTGTGTTTAAGTATAGCTTACCATCCACAGACTGATGGTCAGAGTGAAAGAACAATACAAACACTTGAAGATATGTTGAGAGCATGTACCCTGGAATTCCTGGGCAACTGGGATGAACATTTACCTTTAGTAGGATTTTCCTACAATAATAGTTTCCACTCGAGCATAAAGATGGCACCTTATCAAGCTTTGTACGGACAAAAGTGTCGTACGCCGTCGTGTTGGCTTGAGGCTGGGGAAAAGCAGTTTATGGGTCCTGAGATGGTCCATCAGACTGCTGAGAAGTTGAAAGTGATCAGGGAAAGAATGTTAGCAGCTCAAGATCGTCAAAAGAGTTATGCTGACAAGAAGCGAAGGCCGATGACCTTCGAAGTTGGAGATTCGGTTTTACTTAAAGTCTCGCCGTGGAAGGGACTTATAAGGTTTGGTAAAAGGGGAAAGTTAAGTCCGAGGTTTATTGGACCGTTTAAAGTTCTTCAGAGGATTGGGAACCAAGCTTACAAGCTAGATCTACCAGAAGAACTGAGTGGTATTCATAACACTTTTCATGTGTGTTATTTGAGGAAGTTTACGGGAGAAGTTCCTGATATAATTCCAATTTCTGAATTGAGAATTGATGAAAACAAGAGGTTAATTGAAGAACCAGAGGCAATTGTTGACCGAAAGACTAAGAAGCGTCGACGCAAGATGGTCGAATTAGTGCTTGTCCGTTGGAAACATTCGAATGGGCCAAATCTCAGTTGGGAAACGGAGAGTGACATGTTGAGTCGCTATCCGCATTTGTTTGTTGATGTGTGATTCCGGGGACGGAATCATCCTAAGAGGGAGAGAATTGTAACGCCCACATTTCTAGGCTAGGCATTTTCGTTGATGTAATAGTCTAGGTTAACCCTTGTAACTCTTTTTGAAGTATTAATGATGAAATATTTGAGTATTATGTGAATGATGTGAATTATGTGTTTATTTTCTTAATTATTATAATTTAATGAATTAAGAATAAAATAAGCGTAATCCCAAACCCCCAGCTTACAAATAGAAACCGAGATCATCCATTTTCTCTTGTTCAAACTCTTTCTTCTCTCTAGTTTTTGCCTCGATTTGCATGCCAATCATATCCCGAAGCTCCGATATCATTCCTGAGCCCCGGAGCAAGATCCGATGCCCCGAGGAGCCCGAAGAGCGTTATTCCCGAGCCGAAGCTCTGCCCGCGAGGAGTCCGATTTTTGTGAAGATCTTCCAGATCTACGGAGAAACACTACTTCTGCAAGCCGTAGTGTTGTCTGATCATCTTCTGATCAAGTGAGTGTGTAGTTACTTTCTTCCAACACATTATTATGAAGTATTTTATATAAAATACGTGCTATGTGTATATATTTTGTTGTTATATGTGTGAATGTATATCCACTCTCTTATATCTCATAGATCTGATTTATTCTCTATGAAATACGTGTTATGTGTGTGTGCCTCATCTGTTATGTGGAATATGTATTGATTAAAGCATTCAATATAGGTTTTAAACTATGTATAAAAATGTTTATTTTTATCTACTAATATGTTGGGTAGAACATGGGTAGATAGTTGGTGTGTAATAAACAGATGAGAGGCCTCGATGTTGTTTTGATTTAGTCATCTAGCGGAGTTTAGATGACGACCACGGACTTTTCTAGACAGTCTTGTGAAACACTAGCAGACTCGCCACCTGTAGGTGTTAATGAACTTGGGTGTTCATTCGCTGTACTCCATCCCCCCATGGTTGCCTTATTTGACATATATTGCCGGGAAACCCCCAAATGCATTTGTTGTCGCCCCGATGAAATATTCTAAGACTAGGTCCCTTGTGTTAGTTGTTTTAGGGACATAAAGTGAGAATAACGAGAATGGGTAATTGGGTTATTGTTGGTTGGTGGAATTAAATATAATTATTTATTGTGGGTTGAAAACCCTATATGCTCACGAGGCTCCCAAGCCTGACCCACTCAGTTTTTTTGTATTACAGGAAGTGGCGCGAGGGCATAAGATGGATAATCATCAAGTTGTTTTGTTTACAAGTCTGTATATGTATATATTTGTTGAATGACTTGTAATGTTATCGTTTATGTTTTATGGTCTGTATCGGAACATGACATCCCGAGTTTTGATTATATAAAGAAAATACATTTCTTTATGAAATGCTTTGGTAAATATTATTTTATCATACTTTGTGTTTGGGAACAAATTCCGCATCTCTTTTAAAATCAAAAGGATTTACTCTGAAAATGTTTAAAAAGCATAAATGAAACCGGTATTTTCTGGCCGAGATTTTAGGGATGTCACAATTACATAAAAGCATCCAAGACAGAAAAGAGACGTTTTTTTTAACATTTATACATAAAGAGAGGATCAGTTGTGCCAACTCCTTGGGAACTTTACTTTTCCTTAAAGTTTACAAGTTCTTGTTGGTTTTATTCCAACATTGTTTTTTAATGATTATACTTAGAATTTGCACATATTTTCAAATATATTTAAAATGTCAGTTTTTTTTGGATTTTTCGTGGTTACAGTCTAATATGACATTTCGTAATGTGGAATTGGAAGGTAAGCCTTTCCCTTATATATATATATATATATATATATATATATATATATATATATATATATATATATATATATATATATATATATATATATATATATATATATATATATACTAATAAAAGAATAGGTTTAATCTCCTATTGACAAGTGTCATACAATTATAACTCCTAATTAATATTATATAGCACATATCACGCCACTTGTCAACCTATTAATTACCCATTTTAAATTTAAATTTTAGATTTCCACTCTAATTACATTAAATTAATATTTGATTATTCATTTCAAATTTCAAATTTCAAATTTAAAATTTCAAAATTTAAATTTCCCATTATAATTACTTTAAATCATAATTGATTCTTCATTTTAAATTTTAAATTTTAAATTTTCTCATTTTAATTATATTAAATTAATAACATTAGATTGAAAAATAAAATAAAATTATACTTATTATAAGGTGATATAACTTCACATGTTTATTTAAATCAACGATATTAATTTTATATAACTAAAAAAATATCTCTTAAGTAATAATTTATTTAAGATAATTGATTAATAATTTTGATTTTATAATATTAAAATGTAATTAATTTTATAACCGTGGTTCCCACGGGTTATAAACTAATATATATATATATATATATATATATATATATATATATATATATATATATATATATATATATATATATATATATATAGGTTATAATGTGGATTCTAAGTATTGTGTGGATGTAAGGCTAGTTTGTGGTCCAAGTATTTTTCCTAATTTAAAGTAATTGTTTTTAATAAAAAAAAGTAATAATTTAAAACAATTTATTAAATAACAACAGATACCATTCTATCAAATTAGGTAATATATAGCTTTTTGTAAAGATTAAGAAAATCCCCAAATTAACGGAAACAGTGGAAGCTACTTTCGTCTTTATCAAATGTCAAATTTTGTTATGATTGTTTATAATCAAGAAAGAAGAAGCAATTTCTGAGAAGGTATTACATTTGAGAATCGTTTTTTATATGAAAGTTGAATTTGGAAAACGATCAATAGTGTTTGTTTGTGATACAGTTTCTTGAAGAATGCAAGGAACAAGGTCGACTTCATTCAAGTCTAAGTACATGAACACAGAAAATACGACTTTAAATCTAGAAGATGATGACGATTTCGTGTCCCCAACTCCTGGTATGAAGCGTAATGTCAACAAAATTAGAGTATTATGAAATGTATGTTTACGAAAAGTTGAGGGTTTTTCAAAGGGGTTTTCGTTGACATAGTATTTGGTACGGTTTGTTGTCATGGTTTTTGTTATTTTTTTTGGTATTTGAAACATATTTTGGAATATTATTCTTCTGGATTCAGTAAAATTCGAATGAAATATAGTTTAGTTTGTTAGATTAATTGTGGGTTTTGTTTTGGTATCAACTTATATTACAATTTTAGTTTCAATAGTATGATATGTTCCTTCATAATGTTAGTAGAAGTGAAATTGATTGTCTCTGTTTCTATTCATGATATCTGTTTAAGTTCTAATGGAATTTAACTTATTCTTGTAGAAGTTATATGTTTTGTTCTCCAAACATGATACTTTCCTTTAGAAAGCTTGTGTATAGGAAATTGTTTGGTTCTTAAATTCCTTGAGAATTGTATATTTTTTGTTAATGAAATGTTTGGCTATGTTTGTATTCATGTGTTTTGATGAACTACGAATGGAATAATGGTTAATGTTGTAGAATTTTTTGGGTTAATTAGTTTCCAGCATAGTTACAATGCTTTTCCAAGTATGATATGTTCATTAAGAATATTAGTAGAATGGCAAGTGAGAATTATTTTATCATGTTAATGTAATGATGTGAAGATGTTGTTTGTCATGCAGTGATTACAGAAACAATAGTAATTCCAAGTACAAGTGTGAAAAAGAAGAAACGTCAACACTCATAAAGATCAACTCCAGAGAAGAAAAAACCTCGTCCCTTAAATGTTTTAATAGAAGAAAGGGTACTTAGGTCAAAGACAAAACTTGAGAAAGGTGCCTGTTCTGTTGGAAGGAAAAGAGGTAGAACGAGACGGAAAAAGAGAATGTAAAGGAAAACATGAACAAGTTGTGGTAGAAGGGATAAAAAAATGAAAATAATAAGAAGGTAAGCAAGGTGAATGAGAAGATAAGAAAAATTGAAAGAGACTATCCACCGGGTTTAAGAAGGCTTCCTACAAGAATGACACCAAGTAGGATAAATGCAATCGTTAAAGTGTTGTCAGCAGCACAAAAAAAGCAGTTCATGATATGGGATTTGGTTCATTGTTGAATTTAGGTATGGATGTTGTACCAGGGTTGCTAAACTATTATCTTCTAGATGTATACGATTCAGAAACCAATAGACTTGCGATGAAGAATGGAGTGATTGAAATAACAAAAGAGTTGGTGCATAAGATGATGGGTTTACCAATGGAAGGGGATGATTTGAGTAGAATACCTTACTGTGAAACCGGTAATGAGATTCTGGAAGAATGGAAAGCACAATATGTAGGCAAGAAGTTTCATGGGGAAGCATACATGAAACATATTAGAAGTACAGAAGAAGACAATATGATATTCAGGTTGAAATTTCTTATTCTGTTCATTAACACCTTCATAGAGTCAATGGTTGGTGCTACCAATAATATCAAAATGGTACGGGTGTACACTTTGGATGCATGAACCTCATATGGAAGATGTTTGATTATTTTAGGAAAAGTGTTGGAAGTCTTAAAATCATTGAAAATTTGATTATGTCTTTGTCGTTCCAAATTAGTCTAAAAAGACATCATAAAAATGACAAGATATAAACGAGAAAGGGTATTGTTTTGAAATAACCAATTTTGGATTTCGGATAATGATGTAGTTCACATAAGACCAGACATTGGTATGTCCTTGAAGAATGTTGGGATCCATAATCTACGCAACCCATACATAGCATTCAACCACTTGTTATTTGTAATACTGAAATCCCTCAACAAAAATTCCCAGCCAGCCTCAAATGCTCGTGGTTCAATTTTAGAATTCCATATTAAACCGTGGAAACGATTACGGAACTTTGGATTAGTCGAAATTTTAATTGATATCTAGTTAAAATACATGGATGTGTTAGTATCGATAAGAATTTGTTTGAAAGGTAATGATATGCAGGATATAGTGTGTAATCAAATTTTATTATGATGGAAGAACGCCAATTCTTTATGAACTGGTATGATTATGATGTAATTGGTATGGATATATAATTATGATACGAGTATGAGAATTAAATTGTACCTTTTTTGGTAACTTTTTAGTTATATGCCACATGCAAAGTCTGTGTTATGTCGTTAGAAGAAGTTTTTTAATAGCTTTGGACAATGCTGGATCCTGATATGATAGTATCAATGTAGGTGGTTTTGTAAATGTCTTCAAGAACGCCTTAACCAACCGAGAATAAGAGTCAGAGTCTTCTTTACTCAACATACCAGCACCAAATGTTATACATTTTTTATGGTTATCTATACCAGTGAGTGGAAAAAAAAACCATGTTATACCTGTATAGAAAATATGTTTTATATAAATGAAAAATGAACTACATGTTTAATAAAGATAAATTAAGAAAAAAAAACCATACCTATTTGTGTTGAACGTGACATCAAGTGATACAACATCCCTAAAAGCATTATAGTTAAACTTAGCTATCTCGTCCGCCCAAAAAAGTGTATTTAGCTTCTTGTCCACAACTCTATACTCAAAAGTAAAGTTCGGGACATATTTTTTCCTTTCGTTCCTCTTGTCAACAAGAAATTTAGAATCCCTCCCACCTATGAAATAATTAAGATTTCTAGTACTATTTTTGAATTCAGAAACCAATCCTCGATTAGAATGACAACCAGTCATGCCAGTAAAAAATCTATGTGCTTTTGTCGCACCAATGTTTTGCTTGGACATGTTGTGAATAACACTTTCCTGTGTGTAATCATCCACATGCTTTTCAGTGCCAGGTATTATCTTTAAAACAATCTTTGCTTTGCCATCCACCCTGAATGAATCTTTTCTTCTTTTAGGCTTATTGTGTTGAATGTCCAAAGCATCAACTTTACCAGTGTTGGGCTTGCCTTCACGGTTGCATAATAAATGTCTTTTCGTAATAACACGCAACGTTGATGTTCTAAAAGTCTTAAGTCTCACATCAAATCCAACTTCTAATGCATAGTTTCTATACATTCTGACAACATCAACATATGACTCATATACTGATTTGATCTTTGGCTTAATATGATTAGATACTTTAGGGGTCCAATACAGTAAGCCACCAGATGAAATGTAATCATGATCAACAGCTGATTGTTCTAAAAGTAATAAAACATAAATATGTATACGGTCAATTTATTGGGTTAAAAGCTATGTATTGTTTTGTGTTCTTTAATAATATCAAAAATTCATATTCTATAAGAATACAAAAGTTATATATAATATGTAAATTAACCGATGTTACCACGTAGTAAATCGATATTCTGTTCTATATCATCATCATCAGATGAGTAATTCTCGATTTCTGCATCTTCAAATTCTTATAACAAAAGCACTGAAAGTAAAATATATAGAGTTAAATTCTATTGGTATTGGGTACATTAAATAATTAAAATAATCACCTTTATTAGATTTACTACATTCACCAATTGTCAATCCATCGTTGTAAAGTGTGTCAGAACCAAGGTTTGCATATGAATAACCCCCTTACAAGAAACAATTTCATAATTAACCTTTACATGTTTATTACAGAACACATTATGAAAACTGAGATACTTCATAAATAACAAAAAAATCACATTCATTGATGTTACTAGTATCAACATTCTGCAAATTTACATTGTCAAGTGTATCGTACTCAGAAAATTCAAACTATTCTTATTGTTCTTCATAATTGATAGGAATTACTTGTTCATGAACTGAAAGTACTTGCTCCTCCATTAGAATGAATATAATAACATACACCGGTATGTTTTCCTGCAAAGTTAAGAAAGAATAGAAAAATGAATAAAATCAACTTGATCAATAGGAATTTCAAAGAACAAACAACCCAAATCGGTGTAACTGATAACACGTGATATCAACGGTTATTAAGTTAATAATGATTTTATGATTTTAATTTATTTTTTTAAAGATATCATTCATTAATTGATAATATCTTGTTTTATGATAATTTTTTGTTAATTAGTTATAGTTTTGGTACCTTTGCATTATATTCTAAAAAATTAATATATTATCTAAAATTGAATGGTGATTTGAAATCAAAAATTATTTACTCATGTAAAAAATTATGATAGTCACCTGGAATTCTGACAGAATTGGTACAACATTTTATTTTAACAACTAAATAAATGACTGTTATAAACAATTTACATGATACAAGTTTATAAACAACATTATACTAATGCCAATAATATAATTTTGTTTCACTTTTCTTTCAGAATAATATTAACCTTATGGGTTATGTTATCCTTATAAGCCTAGAATTCTGGCATAATTGCAACAATATTTTCATTTTATAAAATACGTATATGAATCCTATAAACGATTTAAATTATAAAAATTCTAAAAGAGCAATATACAAATGGTAAGACTATAAATCTGTTTTCCTTTTCTTTCAGAAAACTACTATCATTGTAAACCCGTTTTATTTAATATTTACTTTCTGTTAGAATCGCAAATCATATCTTCATTCAGCTTCACATTGCATTATGACATTTAGAATATTATTGAACATTTAAATTTACATTGTTGAATAATTCAAACATACTTGTGTAACATCCAAGAAAATTGATATTGTTCAATATATAAACTAAAAGAACACCAATTAATATAATAAAATCTACCTATATATCAAATGATGTATGGATTTATTAGACTTACATAATGAAAATACCTAAAGCTTCTAAAGCTTCTTTGATAGAATCAACCCATACATCTAAGCGAAAACTTATTTTAATTGAAACATAAAATCCAAAACAACTAAATTTCTAGGTTGATTTTCTAGCAAATGGGCAATTTCGCATGTCATGATTCACCAACTGATTAAAAATCGAACAGCTTCTTTTTCGATTGAACTCTTCAATCCTACTTGGATTCTTCGGAGGAGGTTCCATTTGAACCTTGAAATCGTTGTTTGATTGTTGCTGCAAAAAAAATGATGCTAACACCTATTGTAGCGAATTTGTTAATTATATAAACAAAAACTGCAACTCATGTGTACCTGATCTTGATTATTGTTGGGATGCTCCATTCCAATTTCAAAGAAAAAAAAAACGAGTGATAATGATGTACATGAAGTCAAGCGTACAGAGATTATATATGGGTTAAAGGATAATGAATATAATTTAAAATTATATCTAAAATTAGCCTAAAAACAAGGAATTTGATTAGGAATAATATCTTATTTAATTAATGAATTATTTGGTTTATAATGATCCCTACATCCACACAATAGATGTGGATCCACATTGGAACATATATATATATATATATATATATATATATATATATATATATATATAAAGAGAGAGAAAGAGAGAGAGAGAGAGAGAGAGAGAGAGAGAGAGAGAGAGAATTAGGTTCATATATGAACTTTAAATAATGTATGAATGTATGACCTAATACGAGCCATCGATCAAATTCAATCTGCCAAGGTAATTCAGAATTTTTTAAATCAATTTAACAATTATCTAATACCAATAAGGAAACTAAATATGCGTTATATTTTTGAATCAATTTTTTTTTTCTTTTCAATTCATCTTATTTGATTAACATCTTAATTGCATGGTAAGAAGTATATTCATTCTCCATAAGAATCGATTTGCAGAACTCAAAATAATTATCGTATTTTTTTGATGGATTTTTATAATTCGATTTGCAGTCAAAACAATTTATAGATGAACATTTGTTAATCTGATTCAAGAAAGCAGAAAATTTCAAACCAATTAAGATTTTAGTTTTTTCCATTAACTTTAAAGGGTTTAGGTTTTCTTCAAGTTATGATTGTGGTAAATCATTTATTCATGATATGTGAATTTTACCTGTTCATTCTTAAAGAATATATTAATGATATATTATACTGTTTAACTCATTTTTTTTTTTCATATTGAAATTCTTTCAAAATTTTGAATATGTACATATTTGTTTAACTATTTTTAAATCATTAGTTCTAAATTGTTCATAAATTATTGTCATTTTTTTATAGGTAAGACTTTTGAAACGACCATTCTTCAAGAATTATATTAACAAATGTATGCTTAACTATTTATTTTTTTAGAATGTTGCTCATAAATACATATTCTTATAGAATATTATTTGTTCATTCCTTTCATGAATTTGAGATGACGTTTTTTAATATTTATTCATTCTACAAGTTTATTTTATTTTATTTTATTTTTTATTTTTTAAATAAGTTAATTATATGTCCATTCTAAAAGAATATTCAAACTCAGTGTATTTTTTGTGCAAGTGTTTTTGTCTAGAACCAATAATGTATTATATTCTTAAAGAATGGATTATATATTATAATCTTTTTTGTATGTTCTAAAAAAAAGATGACGTGTTCTTAAAGAATATAATACAAAAGTTTGTAGATATTCTTTAAAATGTTGTATATATTTTTATTTTATGTTATAAAAATGGTTTTCATTTGCTTATTATAATTTTTTTTATTGTATTGTAATATATTTTTCTCAAAGAATGATATGTTATTGTCTTTTATAGGAGATGTATTCTTTAAGAATGTTACTTCTCAAAAAATTATATCCTATAAGACCGAACGAATCAAAAAACTATTAAATAACATAATATTCTTCAAGAAAGAAAGAATTAAAATATGTGTTTAATGAAAACGTATTCTCAAAAAATCCGATTTAAACTAAATGTAATTAATAAAATATGAGATTTGACTTGATTTCTATTAACTAATCTTACTTCATTGCCTAAATATTAGATACTTGTCATATATTTCTCTTTATAAAATGTAATAAATGCCATTATCTCCCTATACTAATAAAAGAGTAGTTCTTTTGTCATGTGTCACCATGTTAAGCATTGTAATAAATATCATGACACTTGTCAATCTATTGGCCCTTCTAATTAATATCATGACACTTATCAATCTATTAATTCTTCATTTCAAATTTCAAATTTCAAAATTTAAATCACATTTTAATTACATTAAATTAATAATATTAGAATAAAAATAAAATAAAATTTATACAAATTATAATAAAATAAAATTTATACAAATTATAAGATGATATATTTTACGTATTTATTTGAATCAACGATTATAATTTTATTATATAACTAAAAAAAATATTTTTTAATTAATAAGTTATTTAAAATTATTAATTAATAGTTTTGAGTTTTTACTTAGAAAATTTAATTAATTTTCTAACCGTGGTTCCCACGAGTTATAAACTAATAATTAATAATCCTCCTTAATAAATAAAAGTTTTTTACCACGTGTCAATCTCTCATGAGTTTGGCATTTTTCATTTTGTGGTATTTTTGAATAAATGTTTTTTTCCATGTGTCATGTTCTTATTTTTTTTATCTTTTTTAATTAACATATCATATTTACACATTAATTAATAATTGCCTTAATTGAAAATAACCAATAAATTACAATATTACAACTCATATAATATTTAATATGTTTCCTTTTAAATTCAAATTTAAATAATATTTGTTTTATCCAACCCGTTAAACATATGGGTCTCACTACTAGTTGTAATTATATAGTACATGATAGTCTATGTTAATAATATGTACCCAAAATCACATCCATTCATTTTTTTTAATCTAATGGTCAGAATTTGATCATACATTCACATAATATTTATGATTCACATTTGATCGTATGTGTGTATATATATATATATATATATATATATATATATATATATATATATATATATATATATATATATATATATATATATATATATATAAAAGTACCACTATGTAGTATCAATAGACAAATGTAATTTTCTTCTTATGTGGTGAGAAATTTGTGCTGGGTGGTTGTTTTATCACCTAAAAAGGGACAAATACACTTGGTGATACTTTTATTAGACAAGAAATATAAACTCTAGACAAACGCAAAATTTTATAAGGCCATTTGTGTATGTACAAGCTTCATCCGAGCATCATACAACTAAAAAAATGACCAGGTGTATACAGCTATGCTCTGTCGAAACAAACTACGGAATCAAGGTTTAAGCCGTACAATTCTAGAAGGGACTTACACAAGACAAATCTAATCTAGTTCATAATCTATAAAATATCAGTTATTTGCTATAGCAAGGTATTATAATTAAAAAATAAGCACAGCTACCGTTTTCTTTAGTCCAACTTGAAGCACTTTTTGAAGTTGGTGACTCAATGCCGACCAATTTCTTTTGGAAAATATGATTGAACGGGCAAAAGATGACTACAAAGCCGAATTAAAAAAATGAATTGTCCTCACAATTAGTCAATTATTATTCGGCATTATCAAGCAACATAGACAAATTTTAAACCGATTTTTCCATCGAAATCGATTATCACTCTCGATGATGTAATTTACATGTTTACTTATACTCGTGTGGATATATCTAGGTTTATATATGCAAAAAATCCGTAGATTTTTAATTTTTAACCATTTTGGATGTGTCAATCATTTCAATTTTGCATATTAAAAACTTAAAAGAAGTATTTTCAAATTATTGGACTTTATATTGTATTTAAGTTATTGTTTTGGGGTATATATGATTATTCTAATCTATAAAGACATTTTGGTAGTTTATTTTAATATAAACAAAAAGATTTACGTCTTTAAGGTTCCTCCTTTTTTCTTTTGCCTCATGCCCGGTATATATTTGGGCCGGTCGTAACGGTATGTACTATGTAGTTTTATTTCACTCCATAACATATAAATCTTACTATAGAAGAAACATTTATAAAATCACAACAATGTAATTTAATACTTCAATACGAAGAACACTAGTATCGTTTCTCTCAAATTTGTGATTTTCTAATCACATTTTGCTATTTATAATTTCAGCTAGCAAATTACACTTTTTCTCCCATTAAATACAAATAAATGATGGCTACCCGTTTGATAACACATTATTTTCTGGTATTTGAACACACAAAGTAGTTCCTTTTGAGTTATGATTTACATACCCTCATTTATTCCATTCCTTACACGAGAATAACTAGCAGAAAAGCCCGGGCTTCGCCCCGAGCCGTTTTTTTCTTGATAAATGTTTTTACTTTTTTCCCAATTAGGGCATTGTACTTTGAAAAATTTATAAAACGGAGACAAAAATATAAGTTGTTAAAACCTTTTTGTTTCAAAAACTAAAATTGTAGAATAGTCCTTGCATAACCAACAAAACTATCAGGAATACATTTTCATAACGTTAATACGCTGTCAAAGTACATTGAGTCTTTCATTCGGTTGTTCTCTTCTTGAACTCATCTCTTTTATCTCTGCATTCTTTTTGTAATCACATCCAAAAAAACAAAAAACACAAACATCATAATGAAATTAGGATGCAATACTTAAAAAATGAATATACATTGTTATTTCTTGCATTTGAAAGAAACAAATTTAACACAAAGCAAACAGAAAAATGGTCCAAAAATGCATAATGTAACGTGGGGAAGGGGTTTACCTACCATTCAGAAACATAATTACCAAGTATCTACAACAATGCTACTAATAAATACCTGCATCAATATCCATAGAAAAAATATATTTAAAAGAGTTGTTTCTTGATAGAAACAACATACAACACCTTCACTATGCGTTCTTGTAAAAGAACGTACCATAATGGAGCAAATGAAGATGCAATATCAAGAAACGGGTAAGGCCACTTGTTTAAGATTAAAATTATGTAATTAGTTAGTGATTCCACTTTAAAAAGGTTAAATGAAGTAAAGAGCAACATATTTTTATTAATTAGTTTATTATATTATCCTATTTTTTCCGATTACAACATTGTACTTTAAAATATGTACAATGTTTAGTAATTTCATCCATATAAAAAATAATTTTATTGGCTATAATGTTAGATTTTTCAAACTGTAATTTTTAATAAGAAAAAGAAATAAAAATAGGATACTATAATACACAAATAAACGAAAACAATCAACAAATTTAATTTCGGTTTCTATGTCGCAAACTGTTGTGCTGAAATTTTGAAAAATCATAACTTCCTTATATGAAGTCAGATTTGGACGTTCTCTATATGCACACTCTCGGTTTTACGACAACTACAACTTTTGTTTAGATTATATATAGCCAAATTCGAAGAGTGTGCCTCACAGATGGTCAGGTCGGGTGACATGGCATTTGTTGAGTGTTGACACATGTCGAAATCCTATGGTGGGTTAGAAGCGTGCTGTGCCTCTTGTCTATTCACGGTTGCACATAAATATTTTTTTCTTCAAAAATTCATATCTTCTTCATATTAGATCAGTTTTTCGACATATTTTATATCCACACATAGCTATCGGCGAGATCTACAACTTTCCTTTAGACTCCGTCGGCTAATTCTTACTTTATTTTTATTATTTATTTTTAGTAGGCTTAGCCTACTAAAATCCGTATATAATTCATAGTTTTTTCATACGGTCTCCGTTCTCGATTGTCTTTATATCGACATATAGATATTAACAAGATCTTCAACTCTCATTTAGATTGTTTTTCCTAACAATCGACAAATTTAATTTCGGTTTTCTATGTCGCAAACTGTTGTGCGGAAATTTTGAAAAATTATAACTTCCTTATACAAAGTCAGATTTGGACGTTCTCTATATGCACGCTCTAGGTTTTACGACAACTACAACTTTCGTTTAGATTACTTAGGCTAATATGAAATCTTTTAAAAATTCACTTTTTACGATGTGTATAACTGACTCGGTTTAATCATGAAACTTCGAAGAAACATAACTTCTTCATACAAAGTCATATTTCAGTGTTCTTTATATGTACAAAATCCTTGTCACATACTCTATAACTTTGGTTTAGATTATTTACCCTAAATAAAATTCTATAAAAAAACTCATTTTATTGCTTATTTTAAATATATATATATATATATATATATATATATATATATATATATATATATATATATATTAATCGTTTAGCCCGAATATGCGGACGTTACAACTTAGTAGTTACCTATAACCATGTAAAGTAGTTTCTGATGGGTTTTGAGCATAACTACAATCATATGTGATCATGCAACCCTAATTGCTTTGGATCTATGTTTTTCTCTATTGAACTTGAAAATACAAACTCCAAAGCAATAACCCTATAACTAGCATACAATTTTCGAAATTGATATATAAACTACGGTTAGATGACTACCTCACTTGTTATATTGTAATAACAAGAACAATCCTTGCTTGATCCTGACTCTTGAAAGCTTAGCGCCACAAGTGTTGCACCTCTATTGGAGTCACAAACACTCAATGCAAAGGATAACTTGGAGAGAAGTGAAAATCGGCCACCTTAGGGTTTCTTAAAGCTTAGAGCCGAAATTCCTTATGGAGGGGTTCTATATATAGCTGTGCTGCTAGGGTTTTCAGATGGAAACCCTAATTCCTTGCTTAAGGCTTAAGCAACCCATGGACCCCGTCTTTAGAGCCATTGGACAAAATCTATAGGGCCTCCCTATAGGATTTCGTCCACTCCAATCTATGGAGTCCATCAGCCTAATTATGCAACTATCAGTAATTTGCACAATAGTCCCTCAATTTTTAATCAGTTCCTTTTAATCCCAAAATTAATACTACATTAATTTCTGATTAATTACCAATTAATAATATGATTTTCGAATAATATATTAATCTTATAATATATTAATAAAATCATTATGAGTACTAGTTTATTATTCATATAATAAATCCTACCCTCTTTCTCCACTTGTCATCCTATCAAGTTGCATGAGTGAAGGCAACCCAAAAGGACCATGCTCATAATCAAATCAAGTACATACCAAATATAGTTATGGGCTTAGACACCTAATCCAACAGTCTCCCACTTGGATAAGTATAATAACTATTATTGCAAGTGTGACTTCAGAATCTGATCAGCAATCGTAATCTTATCAGAAATGCGTCTTTTAGATAAGGGATCAAATATTCCTTCGTTGTACAAGATATCGTACGGACATGAGACATGGATTATAATCATTCTCTCTGTCCATGTGTTGTTTTCCGATTTCCGATTTGCGACAACTGACTCAGACTACAATTGAACACATCAACTTAGTCGAGGCTTGGCCAAACGCTTAGGGTGTCATCACTAAATCATCGAGGGGCCCACATATATCGCTTTTATACCACTTTGGGTAAAAGAAATAGATAAACTTTGACTCATATGATTGTACTATTTACTCATCAAATCACACACAACAATACGTTTTATAACATCAAGTTATTGATGCGTTTACGAATTATCAATGCGCAACCGAATCATAAACAACAACTCATATGTCTCCATTTCAAGAATATAAGATATTATAGTCTCACAATCACTCGTGATAAAATCCATGAAGTGATTCAAGTGAGCGTGGGTTTAATCCAATACTCAAATCTTATTTCAGAAGTACTCATGAACACTGCAGCAAACTTGTGCTATGTCTAAGCACTTAGACAATCTACAGTCAGATTCATGACAGTCTTGCCTCATTACTTACTTCCAAAGTATGATTGACTGTGGATGTTTGAATAATCTTATTATTCGGGAAGTAAAACATGCGAAGTGAAACACAAGAATAACCTTATCCAATATGGTCTCAATCTTTTGAGTATAAATAAAACACTTATTATTTAATCACCATATTAACTAGACCTTATTCATTGTATACTGTTTCGACTAATCAACCAAATACCTGAATTAAAACAATAGTCATTCCATGCTCTAAGCATGCACACTAGGTGCTACTTTTGTGAAATAGATCAATTGAACACATTTCCAATGATGCTCATTTCACAATTCCCTAATCCTTATTACAAGTGTAAGATTATCAAATTCTTGCCACTACAAGAATCTTGTTAGATCTAAACTTACATGCTATGTTCCTTTTGTAATGTCAAGGCACCAAATTCACAGAGACTTTGCCAATGATATTACAAAACATTCTACTGGAGATTTGTTATAGAACAATTCCATGGAGATGAACTCTCACATTCAAGGTACATTCCTTGAACATCCTTCTTGCATAAAAGCTTCTAACTTACACATAGATTCTTAATATCCAAATCCCATTATGGAAACATTTCCATAATTTCCATATGACTATCCATTCTAAATAGAATCCTATCTACTTCCAACTATCCACAAGCAACCAATCTTTAGTAAAACTTAGATTGTCCTTGACAATTGTTTAACAACTTTAGTCATATCAAGTTCTGGTCATTTTTCCCTCTTAATGCACTAGGCACTTGGAAAATCAGAACAACGAATATTATAACATATGCAATCGATCCTATACCCGAAGCATATGGGATACGATTCATAATGTCTTACATAAAGACATGATACTAGACCAGTCTCTTGCTATAATATTTCCATATATATAATTTCCTATGTTGAAACATTTCAACATTACATTCATGACTAAGTCCCATTAAAAATTCAATCTAAACTTTTAGATTCGAAATGAAGTATGACTACCCTCTCCGTTAAATCCTTCTATAGCGAAACAACTTTTCAAACTATGCACCTTTGCAAATTAAAACTTTGTTTCCTATAAACAACATTGCTAACTTGCAACACTTAACATAATAATTATGCTCCTACTAGCATAACAATTATGTTCTTACTAGCATAACACTTATGCTCCCACTAGCTTTGACATGTACTAAGAAATCAGCTGGACTTCTAGAAAACAATACCTAATGGCTTTCATACCAAAGTTCAGATTTCTGTTACGCGGTGCTTCGGTAAGTCTTTACCTAGACTTGTCAAGCTCATACACTATTCATTAGATAGCTTATATGTGTGTCTAAACCCTTTAAAAACTCATAACAATAAGTCCCGAATGTTCAAACTATTTGTCATTTCTCACAATTCGAACTATAAAAAGGGATGTCGTAATCATACTCAAATTTGAGGACGTAATCATCACACCGACTAACTCTAATTCTTTAAATTCTACAAGTGAAAGCGTTTCCTCACAATCATTTTCATAAACTAGAGAGAAACCTCTTACATTTAGATTTTATGATGTATGCGTTCCTATCCATGTGAACTAGTAATTTACAACACTATCATAAGACAAGGTTCATGACAAAATTCAAACTCATATGGATTGAACTTGCTTACTCTATATTTCTTGCCATCTGGTAGCGCAAGGGCCTACCACTGCTTCCAAGTTATTTAACAACTCACTTACACTGATCAATGTATTTTCACTGATCAAGCTGCCTTTCCTTATGCAATCAAATGAGAACTCATAGAACTCACATGCACAATCAACTTAAATGGAATGACATAGAAACAAGAATATGTTAACATGATAGGTTTCAAACCTCAAGTCGTGTGCTAGTGATAACTTAAAAAGTTTATTCTTGATTAGTTCTTGAGACTATTCAAGACAACTTAATACTCCCACTGATCTCTTGACATATAAATTCTCTATTAAGGAACATTCCTTGACAAACAAATATTCAAGAGTTGGTGCAGATTCTTATCAAGAACAACACTTCATTTAATTGGTCTTAGTTGATCTTTGTTTTATCCAAAACATCACAACTTCCAATCTCAATTGTGCACGAGTAAGAAAAATTTTCTACTCCACATTTCATGATGTGTTATAAACCTACATAAGATATGTCATTCAAGACACAGTTTTGGAGTATGACTCTAAAACTCGATTTTGGAATGAAGTATGACTCTTCCTTTTGATTTAACCATTTCAACAATTCCTAATTCCTTTCCTTAGTCATATAAATGCACTAAGGTGTCCTTAGAAGATCAATTCTGACATGGTTCCATAATCATCAGGATTATCATAAAACACGATACTAAAGTACTTTCCTTTCCTTTCAGATTGGAGAAACTTTTATCTTTCTGCCTAATTGACTCTTCTTAATCGTTCTACTTATACTCTGAAACTTTTCAAGGTATTAGAATTATACTTAAACTTGTAGGCATAACCATATTTACTGAACCATCAGTAAATCATGACAAATAGCCTTTATCATTCTTTGTGGTGGATCTGACTTGTACACATCAATGTGCACAAGATCCTTCAGTCTTTCACTTTACTCACATACATATGTGAACAAGGAATTAGTCTTAATTTCCCAAAGATGAAGTTTCTCATACATCACACAATACAAGTCGCATGATTCAAAATTTTTGTCCAACTGAAACTTGGGTGATAAGAATCCTTCCTTATTTGGTAAATTACGACACTACCACAAACAATATAACCAAGAATCAAATTTATTTCCAACATTGCTAATAATATATAAACACCATTTTTTTCACTAATGCCATTGCAAGGATATCATAAAATAAGACAAAATCAAAAAATTTTCTTTATTCATTTAAATGCGGAAAACTTGTCCTTATAATGCATATTCGTATGAAAACTATGTTTCTAAATATTCCTAAGCAATCTATCATAACTCCTAAGCAACAACTCAAAAATCTGATCATCGAACCATGCAATCGAAATCCATCTCTTTGCGACTAGACTCAACTCACTATTCCTTTAAGCTTCCTTTCTTTTCTTCGATACTACAAAACATCAAAATGCAATCTTATCACATCATGTATTAAGAATTTACAAATATGAACTTAATGGAGCTAGATAGTGGACTTACCTGAAGCAGAGTCATACATTTTGACTTTACCATCCTTGCGATACTTCAGGTAGATACGCCAGCTTCGCATCCAATGCCCCTTCTCTTGGCAATAGAAACAAACATAATCTTTAGGAATGGTACATGAGGCTAACTCAGACTCAACCTTTCTCTGTACCATTTGGTCAAACGGTTTGACCTTGGCCAATCCCGCTCCATTGGGAAGAGAAAACTTTTATGGACTTCCAATGTTGCCATTGTCAATGTCCATAGAAGTTTGGGAAGTAGATATTCCAATAAAATTTGCTTTACCAGTGCGCCAAATCATTGCTGATTCAGCAGCAATTTGCAAATATGTCAAAGCAATAAGGGTCATGTCGTGGTCTGCCATATAGAAGTCCTTAACGAACTGACTATACGACTCAGGAAGTGACTGAAGAACCAAGTCAACAGCCAGCTTCCTTGGGAAAACGACACCTAACATTCCCGGCCTGTCAATATTCAACTTCATCTCCAAGACGTGAGCACATACAGACTTTCTATCTTTGTGTTTGCTTGCCAATAGCGCTTGAGTGACCTTGAACTTTTCAAGTTGATGAACATGTGGTTCAGGGAGAATTATTGGAGGAGGTGGAGGAAGAGAAGTTCCACCAAAGTACGAAGAAGGGATTGATCATTTACCTCGATCGTCACATGGAATATCATCTTCATGAGGAAAGCTTTTTCCAAAAAGATATGGAAGACCACATTTGTTAGAATTAGACATCTACAAAAGGGTAGAAATTCAAGTTAGTTGATTTAATCCTTGATATAACACCCAAACGAAATATCAAGGCTAGGACCCTAGACAATAATTCACAATTCGGAAGAGGGATGCCGTAATCCAATTGTAAATTATTTAGAGGTAGGTAAATGACGATTTACCAATTCCACCACGAAAACGAAATTTTAAATGAATTAGGTTTTAAATGAAATTCCTAGATCTTTTGAGATTCATTGAAATTTTAAATGGCATGTTTAATCTCGATTATGCCCTTCAAGTTTGTGATTGGGATACCAGGGATCACAAACAAGGTGTGAATAACCATGCAAATTAGTTTGGCAGCCTTAAGTCATTAACCAACTAATCAATGTGTCGGTTAACCACACACGCTCCATTGATCTATGATAATTCTCGAGCTACCCATTTCCATCCTTCATTAGTACCATATTAGTAAGCCGGTTAACCACACACGCTATTTAATGAAACCCTAATTTCCTGGGTTTGGGACCTATTTAAAGGCCCTTAGGGTCGTCAATTGCGGCTACCAAACCCCAGAGAGAAACCCTAAGAGATCTAGAGCGTTCGTGAGGAAGGAGAGGCCATTGGTGATCATTTTGTTGGTGTAATCGCAAGAAGGAGGAAACCAAGGCAAGAGGAGGCTGAAGGAGGTGTGATTCTGGTGATTTCAGAGCTCATAGACTTCATCTTGAGGTATTTTTCGGACCTTCTTCAGATGTAGTGTTGATTCCTAGAGTTAGGGTTTTCTAACCCCTTTAGGGGATGGATTTGTGGAGTAATTGGTCCCTTCTCGAGTTCATGCTTTGGATCTGGACTCAAAGAGGTCCAGAGACCTTAACCCTTGGGGCTTTTTGGAGTTATTCTGGGAGTCATGAACTTAGGATGTTATTTTGGGACTAAATCACCAAGTAAGACCATCTAGATGCTATTTGAGTGTCAAGGTTTGAACTTTACGTGATTATCATGCTTGGGAAGGTCAGATCTATGGATTAAAGGAACAAATCTGACCTTAGGAGGTCTATGGAGTTTGTACATGGCATGAACTCGCCGAGTCCAAAGATCAGACTCGGCGAGTAGGGTTAGGGTTTCCCATATATCACTCAGTGTGTAGACTTGCCGAGTTGGGGAAATAGCTCAGTGAGTTAGAGGGGGATTAGAGGACTGGAGTTCAAGTCGGAACTCGCCGAGGTGTTCTTGAGACTCGGCGAGTTGAGTCGGGGTGGCCCCGCGATTCATGTCAGGGGTGACTCGTCGAGCAAGGGGAGGAACTCAAAGTGCCAAGCGGGACTAAAGAATTAGTGGACGCGTGTAGACTCGCCGAGTCGTCCAAGTGCACTCGACGAGTCGGGTCAAAGTTTGTCCGTTGACTTTTGTTGACTTTTAGGGTTTGGTCAACAATGAGGCCTTTAAGCCAAGAGAGGGGTAAAATGGTCTTTTACCCTTCTGAGGGTGTTAAGAAAGGTTTGAGTATAGTTATATTTATGAGAGTATTTACTTTATGTGATTAGGCGGAGGCTAGATCATACTTCTACCGAGTTAGAGACTTACCGAGACACCTGAGGTGAGTCTTCTCACTATGCGTACCTAGAGTCGTATTATATGTTGACCAGAGGGTCCTACGTGTTATATACGAGATTATGTGCTATATGTTATATGTATGTTGTATGATGTTATAAACCGGACCGAAGGGTCCAACGATACAGACTGGGCCGGAGGGTCCAACGAGCTATGACCGGACCAGAGGGTCTAAAGAGCTACGGGACTGGAGGGTCCCGCTGAGACACATCGACCGGAGGGTCGTATTATAGCCTCGAGTGGCGTATGTGTTGTATGCGGTATTTTGGGGATCTCACTAAGCATTTATGCTTACAGTTGTTGTGTGATGTGTTTCAGGTACTAGCGAGGACCGTGGAATGGCGCCGACATTACTCATACACACATGAGAGAGAGAGTTTGATTTTATGATCTTGGGATATGTTATGTTTCAAAAACTACTGTTGGAAATATTTGAGAATATTTTTATATGAACTTGGTTGATGAAAAATGAAAAATTTGTTTTGAAATTTACGTTGTTACACAACATAGCAACATCTATGATACATGTTGGATTAGGTGTCTAAGCCCATAACTATAATTGGGATGTACTTGACCCGATAGTAGCATGATCCTTTTGGGTTACCTTCACCAGTGCAATTTGATAGGATGGACTTTTGAGAATAAGGCTATTTGTGATTTATTAATATATTAAAAGTATAATATATTAATTGAGAAATCATATTATTTAATTGGTATTGATCAAGAATTAATTTGGAATTAATTTAATGATCAAAAGAGACTGATTAAATATATGGGGACTGATTAATTAAATCAATGGTTCTTATAGTGTGGGCCAATGATCCATAGTTAATTAGGATGGGGTAAACCAATATGATACTCCATGGATAGTCCTTGGAGGTTTAACCCATGGAGCCTAAGTAATATGAAGGGTTATAATGCATTAGGGTTTGCACGGATGTAACGCTAGCCTTTGTAACACTATAAAAGGACACCCCTAGAGGCAAAATTGGTTGCCCCATCATTCTAAGAGATTGATAATCAATTTTGAGCTAACTAACATATTCTCTCAAGCCTCCTCTTGTATTTGGTGTTTGTGACACATTAGAGGCATCACACTTGAGGTGCTAAAGCTTTCAAAGGCCAAGAACTTCAAACTACATAAGAGGTAGTCATCAAACTATGAGTTTTATATTGTATATCCTCTATTGTATGCTAGTTAGGATGTATGCTTTGGAAAAATGAAAATGCATGTATAATTAGAGAAAACATAGATCCAAAGCATCTAGGGTTGCATGTGCACCATATAAGTGTTATAGTGCTTAAAACCCAACAGTGGTATCAAAGCCTTGGATTGTTTTCTATTATATTTGATGCTTGCTATTTTTCAAAGTTGAACAAATCGATTTTCTGGCCTCTGACTGATGAACTCGCCGAGTCCACTCAGTAAAAGGGCAACTTGACGAGTCCAGTTCATGCACTCATCGAGTTGAGGCTTCTGGTTGTAGAATTTTGAGTTTTTTTTTGCCACAATTTGTTTAGGATCATTACCACAAAATGTTTTGTATCATAAAAAATGTATTTTCTGATTTGGTAATGATGATCCTCATCCAATTAAAGGACAATTATCAAATTTTAAGATAATAAGATATTATTTGTATTATCTGATATGAATTGCCTTGCTATGAGTTAGATTAGCACAATAGTAAAATTACATGATAATGTTGGTTAAAATTGATCTAAGTTGTTCTTGAAGTGAGTTTTATAACTTGTCCTCAAGTTATATGAAGAATCTCATTCATGTACATTAAAACTCATAAGTTTTCATAAGTTATGGAAACCAAAAGTTTTGAAGAGTTACAAAACTTGCCCTCAAGTTTTGGAATTTGTAAAGTCTCACTAATGAAACATTTAATTCCACACCTTAGAATTTTAAAAGTTTAAAATTCAACCCTTATACTATTATAATATTAAAAGCTAATACTTATATATATATATATATATATATATATATATATATATATATATATATATATATAAGACAAGTCAGTCTTACGTTAGTAGACCTAATTCACAAAGCCGAACTATATGGGGGTTATAAGGTTATTTCCTATAAAATGGTGGTTTAATGGGTGTCCAATCTAACCTACCGCTTCCTTGACAGGTGGAGAGTCGTTAGCTGAACGGGTAGGATAGGACATTAATTCTCGTTAAAAGTATAGTGATAATTATAAAGTAACTAAATTTTTATTAAATACCCCATCTTAGTTACTTTAGGAAAAATGTGAAAATGGTGCTATTCCATGAAATTGCACTTTGCACCTTGCTAAGTCGTTAGTAGAGCGTGTGTGGTTAACCGACACACTAACCTAGGACTAACAGAGGTGGCAAAGGGTAGCTTGATGTTAATCATAGATCAATGGAGCGTGTGTGGTTAACCGACACATTGATTAGGGGATTTGTAACATTAAGAGTACCAAGTACATTTGCATGGCTATTCACACATTGTTTATGATACTCGACATCTCAATCACAAACTTGAAGGGTACAATCGAGATTTAAACATGCCATTGAAAAGTTCAATGAATCTCAAAAGAATCTAGGAATTTCAATCTAATTAAAACTTAATATTAAATTTCGTTTTTCATGGTGGAAATTTGTAAATCGTCATTTACTTACCTTCAAATATTTTGCAATTGGATTACGACATCCCTCTTCCGAATTGTAAAATATTGTGTTGGGTCATAGCCTTAATATTTCATTTGGGTGTTATATTAAGGATTCTCATCTAATCTAAACTTTGTTCTTCTTTCTTTCCAGATGTCTATCCCAAACAATGCTTAAGGCTCAAACCCTTCTAGCTCGTTCTCCCTTATGAATTTGGTTGGGAGAACTATCTTCGATGGGTAAAACTTTAACGATTGGATAAGAAACATTCGTATGGCCCTTTGATACGAGGAAAAAGAATATGCCCTGGATAAAGAGCTGAAGGAGATTGATGAACAAACTGCTACTCCCGAACAAATCGAGGAATACAGGGTTCATGACAAGGACGCGACAAAGGTGTCATGTATTATGATTGCTACCATGACTGTTAAGCTTCAAAAGTCCTATGAGGACTTGTGGCCCTTCGAAATGCACCAAGATTTGATGGAAAGGTACCATCAAAGTGCTCGACATGAGAGGTATGAGATCATTGCATCCATGATCACAACCAAAATGAAGGATGGAGAGTCCATCGCGACCCACTTGCAAAAGATGCAGAGATATGTGGACCGCTTGCTGAAGTTAAATGTGAACTTCGATGAAGAGTTGGCTATTGACATCATCCTACATTCTTTACCTTCTTGTTATGATCAGTTTCGTATGACCTATCATATGAACAAGGAGGAGGTCACTCTTAGCAAGCTTCAAGGCCTTATAAGAACTGCAGAAAGCAACTTGAAAGGCAAGTCGGTTATACCTACTCCTACTACTGTTGTTGCCCCTCTTCTGGAAATTGGACATGGGAAAGGGAAGAAGAGGAAGGCTCCTTCTAAGAGCCGCAAAGGAAAGTCTATTGATGGATCCTCTTCCGGTGGGACCAAAGTTGGTTCTGCTAATCCATCTACCAATTCAAAGGAAGTAGAGTGCTTCCATTGTCATGAAAAAGGGCACGGGAAACGAAGTTTCCCTATACTTGCAGGACATTAAGGATGGGAAGATAAAGCCCACCTTCGCAGGTATTTACACTATTCTTTCTAATAACTCATCACTTGCTGATTCTTGGGTCCTTGATATAGGTTATGGATTTCACATTTTTTCTGATTTGCAGGGACTAAAAGGAAGTAGGGATGTGGAGCACGAGAAGAGAAACTTAATCATGGGAAATAGGAAAATGTCGCCTATCGCCAAGATTGGAGGTTATTCTTTATTTCTTAGTAGTGGGTTAGAATTAGAATTGAATAATTGTTGTTACTCGTCGGAAATGGCAAGAAATATTAGTAGAAGAAGGACACCTTGTTGTGAATATGATATCGTCAGAGGACAACCCAGAAGATCCCCTCACGAAGGGACTGAGTAGGGTTAGGCACTTGCATCATGCAAGGGGCATTGGGCTAACAGACGATATTAGTTTTAGTGATTAAATAAATATTTGATACTTATAATAGCTAAACTGTAATTGACATTTGATGAATAAATGAAAGGAGTTTTATTTATAATTAAAGTTACTGTCTTATGTCAATTATTTACTATTGTTTCACTTTTGCATGTTTTGACTTCTTGAATAATAAATTTATTCAAACTATCCACAGTCGATCATACTTTGGAAGTAGGTTATGAGGCTAGACTGTCATGAATTTGGCTTGTAGATTGTCTAAGGTATTAGACATAGACAAAGTATGCTACAACGTTAATGAGTACTCCTGAAATAAGATTTGAGTATTGGATTAAAACCACGCTCACCTGAATCACTTCATGTAATTTAACACAAGTGATTGTGAGACGATAATTTCATATAGTCTTCAAATCAAGATATATGAGTTGTTGACTACGAGTTGGTTGTGCATTGATGATACGAAAACACATCAATAACTTGATGTTATAAAACGTATCGTTATGCATGATTTAACGAGTAGTTAGTATATGCATATAATGTCGAGGTTTATCTATTCCTTTTATCCTAAGAGGATTAAAAGCAATATCTTGGGCCCCTCGATGATTTGTTTTGACTTATGTGTCGGGCTCGGTTAGAACTAAATTGATGTGTTCAGTTATGTTCTATGTCAGACAAATCGGAAATCAGGAAACAAACTGGAGGACAATAAGTATGACTATGTTCCATGTATTTGTCTACATGATATCTTGAAGAACAGAGGAATATATGATCCCTTATCTAAAGGACGCGTCACTAACTGGGTCAGAGTTCGACCACGGGTTTTGAAAGCTACGATTGCTAATCGGATCCTGAAGTTGCATTGGCAGCTATAGTTATTAGACTTATCAAAGTGGGAGACTGTTGGATTATGTGTCTAAGCCCATAACTATAGTTGGGATGTACTTGACCCGATAGCAACATGGTCCTTTTGGGTTGCCTTCACCAGTGCAATTTGATAGGATGGACTTTTGAGAATAAGGTTATTTATGATTTATTAATATATTATAAGTATAATATATTATATTGAGAAATCATATTATTTAATTGGTATTGATCAAGAATTAATTTGGAATTAATGTAGTGATCAAAAGAGACTGATTAAATATACGGGGATTGATTAAGTAAATCAATGGTTCTTATAGTGTGGGCCAATGATCCATGGTTAATTAGGATGGGATAAACCAATATGATAGTCCATGGAGGTTTAACCCATGGAGCCTAAGTAATATGAAAGGTCATGGTGCATTAGGGTTTGCATGGATATAACCCTAGCCTTTGTAACACTATAAAAGGACACCCCTAGAGCGAAAATCGGTTGCCCCACCATTCTAAGAGAGTGATAATTGATGTTGAGCTAACTAACCTATTCTCTCAAGCCTCATCTTGCATTTGGTGTATGTGACACATTAGAGGCATCACACTTGAGGTGCTAAAGCTTTCAAAGGCCAAGAACTTCAAACGACATAAGAGGTATTCATCAAACTATGAGTTTTATATTGTATATCCTCTATTGTATGCTAGTTAGGATGTATACTTTGGAAAATTGAAAATGCATGTATGATTAGAGAAAACGTAGATCCAAAGTATCCAGGGTTTCATGTGCACCATAGGAGTGTTGTAGTGCTTAAAAACCAACACATATCACAATCTAGTGGGCTGGTATTGGTGCCTTCTACCCAAGAGCGCATTGAGAAAACTCATCTCAAAGTCTAGAAGATAGTTGAACTGATCATTCATCCAAATACCGGATCTATAGGTCACATATAAGACAACCAAGGACTAAGCCTCAATCTAAAACTTAAAATACTCTAATGAGTTAAACTGTATATGTATTTTATGTCTACAAATATGTTGGGTAGAACATGGGTAGATGAGATAGTTGGTATGTGATAAAATGATGAGGTATGAAAGATGATTAAGAATGATATTGGCAAATGTACCAATTAGAGAATGTCATAATACTAGCAGATGCGCTTAAGAATAATATCGGTAGATGCACCAAGTAGTGAATGTCGTAATCCTGGCAGATGCGCTTATAGGATAATGTCGGCAGATGCGCCAAATAGAGAATGTCATAATGCTAGCAGATGTGCTTAAGCATAATGTCGGCAAATGCGCCAAATAGAGAATGTCATAGTACTAGCAGATGCGCTTATAGGATAAGGTCGGCAGATGCGCCAAATAGTGAATGTCGTAATCCTGGCAGATGCGCTTAAAGGATAATGTTGGAAGATGCGCCTAATAGTGAATGTCGTAATCTTGGCAAAGGCGCTTAAATGATAAAGTTGGAAGATGCGCCTTAAGTAACAGTGGAATTTGTGTCTATTCCTTAAAGTCAATCTTTAGGAATGAATGAATGAAGGGTAGGCGATTCTTAGGGTAAAACCTTAAGAAATAAAGAAGATAACGGGGATGGGTAATTGGGTTGATTGTTTGATGATTAAATATAATAATTATATTATTGTGGGTTGAAAACCCTATATGCTCACTAGCTCCCAAGCCTGACCCACTCAGTTTTCTTTGCATTACAGGTAATGGCACAAGAGTATAAGTTGGGGGACTTGGTGAGAGGTTTTGGATTATAGATCAGTAGTTATAAAGAACCATTGTAAAGTCTATTTTATACTGTTTATTCTTTTTGTCTGTATCGGAACATGACATCCCGAGATTTTGTTATTTAATGAAAATACATTTCTTAAAAGAAATGCTTTGATAAATGGTTATCATATTTTGTTTTTGGGACAAATTCCGCAGCTGTTTTCTTTAAAAGATAACTCTGATTTTAAAACAATGCATAAACAAACCAGTCTTTTCTGGCCATGAAATTGGGGATGTCACAATTGGTATCAGAGCATTAGTTTAAGCGAACTAGGAATTTGTAGGATTTCTAGACTTAAACTTAGAATGCTAAGCGATGATTGTGAGATGAGTGTCTACCATATTTTAGACACAAGCACTAGTATATTTTAGGAAAGATGCCTAAAATGTTTTTATGTGCTAAATGTTATATGTTTGCCATATATGATGTTATTTGTTCGGATCTATGGTCAGTTGCCGACCGGATCTGGAAACCTTATGTGTTTAGGATTCTAAGCGTACGACTACGATATTAGAACTAGCATGTAAACGTTTCAGAATGATAAGGATGATTTGATTTCTATCGTAATTGAGGATCTAAATTCACCGTATTTGGTGTATAGATCAAGAATGGCAAGAACAAGAAGCGAAGTTGGAAACGTGAATGAAAACAAGAATCAACCACCTGTAATCGAGTAGATACCTGTTGTAGCAGCAACACCTGAGCCAATGACAATGGCTGGTGTACAATTGATGATTCAGACGATGTTGGATCGTCAGATGGATGAAACGAGACGTCTGCTTCAACATAATCGTGAAGAACTTTCAATTCAAGTTGAAGAGCCCGAAGTGAATGGAGGGCCGTCGGAAGGAGGTAACTTCTGTGGGACTGTTGGTCAAGCCAACCCAAAAATTGTTAGGCAGAATAACCACGATGGAGGGAATGATGGCCTTGGATGCAAGTACAAAGATTTCTTGACTTGCAAACCATCGACCTTCACTGGAAAGGAAGATCCGATTGGAGTCATGGATTGGATCTCAGAGATGGAGCTAGCCTTCATGACGTGTGGTTTCAGAGGCAAGTTGCAGACCACTTTCGCAGTACGTTAGTTCAGGGGTGGAGCTGTTCGATGGTGGAACACTCTGGGAAAGATCCTAAACCCTAATGAGCCGCTGCAACTGACTTGGGCAGATTTCTTGGTGCAATTCAAGAGCAAGTTCTGCTCGGCCCAAAATCTGCTAGAACTGGAGAACAAATTTCTCACATTGACAAAAGGCAGCATGTCAGTTGATGAGTACACCAATGCATTTACAGACAAAATGGAATTTGCTTTGCGCATCGTCCCAGATGAGCTGACCAAGGTAGACCGATACGCAAAGGGACTTCCATGGGAGTACGCAGTGCCAGTACGTCAGGCACCTACTCTGGAGGCAGCTATCTGGGCTGCCAAGTCTGTTGAGGACATGATCAAGGGAAGAATCGCCAATAAGGTTGAAGTTGGTGAGAAAAGAAAGTTTGAGGGATCCCCAAGATCCGACGAAAAGAGAAAATTATCGAAGTCTAGTTTGAAGAAGTTCGAAGGAGGAAGAGATGAAGTAAGAAGGTGCGATAAGTGTAAGAAGAAACACTTGGAAAAATGTGGCGAGGAGGTGACATGTTTCAAGTGCGGAAAGCATGGAAATTACGCCAACGAATGTACATTTGACAGAAGAGTGTGTTATGAATGTAATGAAGAAGGGCACTTCAAGCAAGACTGCCCAAAGAGGAAAGGAGTGACAAATCAAAATGCGTTGCCAAAGCCAAAGGCGAGATCATTCCAAATGATCCTTGACGAAGTTAACGTCAATGCAAGGAATCAGGAATAGGGATATTATATCCAAAGATCAAGTTATGATGTAGCCTATATATAGTAACTTGTGGTGTAGCGTATTAGAGGCATAGTATAGGGTTAACTTGAACCTTTGTGTAATCGTTTCAAGAAATAATATAAACCCTAGTTTTGATATCTATATGATAAGTATGGTTTGATATCTAGGTGGTATCTATAGTTTTAATATCTGATGTATTGGATGATTGTGTGATTTTGTGTAGTGACTTGGTTGACTGAGAGACAATACTTGGGATGAGTATGAGTAGGTGTAAATAATAGTAGAGATCTATACTACTGGAAGCACAGGACTCACGCTTGGATCAGGGAAAGTCACAAGGTTACCAAGAAGCTAGTGATTGGTCTCGTTTTATTCAAGTATGTCGTTACCATTGTTTCGGTAATGACTAATGTGATGATTGTTATTTCGACCCTAGTGGTCATATCAAATTAAGTCCGACTACGATGAGAGGTCATCGGGACACGAACCATCGGTCTGTTACAATAGATAAGGGAATGTGCTTATCCTAAGAAGAAGGAGTCCTCAAAAAGGATTTATTTTGTAACTCGAAGGTTACGATTGGAAGTCCAACATAGTACGAAGAGCAGATGCAGGATTGAGCATCAAGGTTATTACTTAGGATGGAGAGATAACTTATGGAGTCAGTATACGAATCCTATTTCATTGATGATTCCGGGACGTAATCATCCTAAGGTGGAGATAATTGTGACCCCCGTAGATCAGGGCTAGTCAATTTAGAGACGATAAGCATCAAAAATGACTTTTTTGGGAAATATTATTTAGAAGGAGTAACCTTAACTAAGATGTAGTTATGTTACGAGGTTTGCGAATATATAAAGAATGTCGAAATCCGAGTTATAACGAAGAAGTTATGACTTGTCGAAGTTTCGCAAGAGAACCAGCACAACACAGCGTGACGTAAATTGTGAATTTACATTAGAGCGATATTTATCCAAAACAATATAAATGAGAATTGAAGATCTCATCGATATTAGTGCAACGACGGAAAGACGGACGAAAACGGACGTCAAACGAAGGAGTTATGAGTTTATAACAGAGTTTTCCTGTCCCGGCCTACTAAAAATAATATATAACTAATATAATTATAATATATTAAAAATAAAATCAAAATTAGCCAATGGAATCTAAAGGAGAGTTGTAGAGAATAATCTCACCTTCATGTCGATATAAAGAACGTCGAAAACGGAGTTCGTATGCGAAAGTTATGAATTTCTGAAGTTTGGGGCGCGAAACCCCAAAACTGTCAGATACCACGACATGGCAAGCAATGCCACGACGTGGCCGGTCTTCTGACACCTCCGGGAGTCCCCCAGATGCAACTTGCGATGACGTATGGAGTGACGACCAAGCCCACGACGTGGAAAAAGGTGTCACGACGTGGCAAAGGCCAATTTTGCCCTATAAATAGATTTGAAGGGCCAGCCGAGTTTGGTTGCTCATTCTCTGATCTCTCACCCATATTACCTCGATTTACGTGAAAAGAAGTACCCCCGAAGCCCCAGTATCAACCCAGAGACCCGAAGCATGTCCCGAAGCCCGAAGATCCCGAGAAGAAAAAGAGTTTCCGAGCCGAAGCTCTGCCCGTGAGAAACCCGGTGTGTGAAGATCTTCCAGATCTATCGAAGAATACTACTTCTGCAAGTCGTAGTGTTGTCCGATCATCTTCTGATCAAGCGAGTGTATAGTCCTTTTCATAAACACAATTTTAATACAAGTATTGTTTGAATGTATTAAGTGTATGTTTTGGGTGAGTGTGTGGTTACTTTCTTCTAACACATAAACATTAAGTATTTGCTATGAAATACGTGCTATGTGTTTATACATGGTTTGCTTATTTGAGATGAGTGTGGAATGGATGTTTTATATAGTTTTTAAATGAGTTAAACTGTATATGTATTTTATATCTACAAATATGTTGGGTAGAACATGGGTAGATGAGATAGTTGGTATGTGATAAAATGATGAGGTATGAAAGATGATTAAGAATAATATTGGCAGATGCACCAATTAGAGAATGTCATAATACTAGCAGATGCGCTTAAGAATAATATCAGTAGATGCACCAAGTAGTGAATGTCGTAATCCTGGCAGATGCGCTTATAGGATAATGTCGGCAGATGCGCCAAATAGAGAATGTCATAATGCTAGCAGATGTGCTTAAGCATAATGTCGGCAGATGCGCCAAATAGAGAATGTCATAATACTAGCAGATGCGCTTATAGGATAAGGTTGGCAGATGCGCCAAATAGTGAATGTCGTAATCCTGGCAGATGCGCTTAAAGGATAATGTTGGAAGATGCGCCTAATAGTGAATGTCGTAATCTTGGCAAAGGTGCTTAAATGATAAAGTTGGAAGATGCGCCTTAAGTAACAGTGGAATTTGTGTCTATTCCTTAAAGTCAATCTTTAGGAATGAATGAATGAATGAAGGATAGGCGATTCTTAGGGTAAAACCTTAAGAAATAAAGAAGATAACGGGGATGGGTAATTGGGTTGATTGTTTGATGATTAAATATAATAATTATATTATTGTGGGTTGAAAACCCTATATGCTCACCAACTCCCAAGCCTGACCCACTCAGTTTTCTTTGCATTACAGGTAATGGCACAAAAGTATAAGTTGGGGGACTTGGCGATAGGTTTTGGATTATAGATCAGTAGTTATAAAGAACCGTTGTAAAGTCTATTTTATATTGTTTATTCTTTTGGTCTGTATCGGAACATGACATCCCGAGATTTTGTTATTTAATGAAAATACATTTCTTAAAAGAAATGCTTTGATAAATGGTTATCATATTTTGTTTTGGGGACAAATTCCGCAACTGTTTTCTTTAAAAGATAACTCTGATTTTAAAACAAAGCGTAAACAAACCGGTCTTTTTTGGCCGTGAAATTGGGGATGTCACAGAGAATGACCAAGCTCTCATTTTTATGACTTAACAACCCTAAAATGTCTGGAAATGACACTTTAATGGTCTGGAGTAGCTCTTACTGATATATACCATGGTCATGGGACAAAATCATGAAATCCTAAGCAATACTAGAACTAACATAAAAACACATAAATGTGAGAACTTTATACCTTATGGAGATTGTTGAGGGATGAAACTTCTTGATCTAAGCTGATTTGAGCTCCGAAGTGGTTCCATAATCTTCTTCTTCCATTACAAGTGAACAAAAAAGACATTCAAGGCTCAGAGCTCTCAAAAAGGGGATTAGGGTTTCAAAGGGGTCGTTTGGATGGAGGCTGAGGATGGAAGGGCATTAAGGGAGTTAGTGCCTTTGAATAGGGTTTAAAACCCCAAGATTAGGATTTTGGTCCTGGGCAGCTACGTGTTGCGTAGCTTGATCTATGCCATGTGTAGATCATTAAATCCTCACATTTAGAATCCCTCCTATGCATTGCATAGGAGCTTACCCTACACCCCTCGTACGACTAAAATCCCAAAAGACTTAAGCTTTTAAAATAAGGAAAGAATTCTACGTGCAAGGACCAGGTGTTATAATTCTCCCCCACTTGAAATAGATTTTTTCCTCGAAATCCTCAGCTGCAAATAGACTCTGATAATGGTCACGCATCTCTGCCTCGGGCTCCCAGGTCCGCTCGAAACCCTTCCGATGTTGTCACCGAACCTTGATCAAAGGCACGACCTTGTTGCGCGAGGCCTTCATCTTCATATCCAGTATAGCCACTGTCCACTCCACATCGTTCAGGCACTCATCGACTAGAATGTCATCCAGTGGAACAACCACCGAATCATCAACCACACACTTCTGGAGCCAAGAAACAAGGATGTGTTGTTAATTTGACTAAGCTTCTCATGCAGATCCAATTGGTAGGCCACCTTGCCTACCCTTTTCACTACTCGAAATGGTCCAATGAATTTAGGAACCAACTTTCCTCTCTTCCTGAAGTGTATCACACCCTTCTTGGGGAACACATTTAACAAAACCATGTCCTCGACCTGGAACTCTAACTTGGATTGTTGTCTATCAACATAACTCTTTTGTTGGCTCTGAGTTGTCTGTAGCCTCAGCTTGATCTGATGGATAAGCTACATCGTCTGAAGGACTACCTCAGTCCTTCTCATGACCCTATGGTTGACCTCTCACTAACAAAATAGTGTACAACACTTCCTCCCGTAGAGAAGCTTGTACGGCGGTGAACCACTACTACAGGGATAGTTTTTGTTGAAAGAAAACTCAGGTAGAGGAAGGTAGTAGTCCTAACTCCCACTGAAATTGATAACATAATCCCTCATTATATCCTTGAGCATCTGAATGGTATGCTCAGTCTTCCTATATGTATGAGGGTGATATGCAGTGCTGAAATGCAGCCTCGTACCCAACTCATCATGAAATCTCTACCAAAATCGAGAAGTAAACTGTACATCGCGATCAGATACAATAGAAACCGTCATACTGTAGCGAGCAACAATCTCGCGTACATAGGCATCGGCCAATTTCTCGGCCAACAAACCCTCCTGAATAGTAAGAAAATGAGCAATCTTGGTCAGACGATCAACCATGAACCAACTAGTATCGAATCCCTTGGCCGTACTTAACAAGTTGGTGATGAAATCCATAGTGATTTGCTACGACTTATACATGGACACCTCTAAAGGTTATAGCTTGCCATGCGGACTTTGGTGCTCTAATTTGACCATCCGACTGGTCAAGAATCTCTCCACATACCATGCAATCTCCTGCTTCATGCACGACCACCATTAACTGAGTGTCAAGTCACCATACATCTTCACGGATCCAACGTGGATCGAGAAGCTGGACATGTGCTCCTCTTCCATCATAGTTTTTTGGACCCCGCCAGAAACTGGAACCCAAACCCGACCACACTAGGTCAAATGCCCTCGATTGTCAACGACAAACTTATCAATTTGACCCCTGATCGTGGCATTCTTCCAATTTTCCCTTCTGATTCCCTTGGGCTAAGCCTCCTTGATCAAATCCAGAAGTGGTGAGTTAATAATCATCTTCAAACAATGCTCTCGAATAGAACCACTAGTTTCCTTGTGGCTCAAGGCATCGACAACCACATTGGGCATCCCTAGATGATAAAGAATCTCGTAGTCATAATCCTTGACCACATCAAGCCACATGCATTGCCTTATATTCAGATTCGGCCGATCCATAAGATATCTTAGACTATTGTGATCCGTGTAGATGGTATAGCGGACCCCATATAGATAATGTCGCCAAATCTTGTGGGCAAACACTAATGCCTCTAACTCCAAATCGTGTGTCGGGTATCTAACCTCATGAGGCTTCAACTACATGGATACATATGCAATGACCCTGCCTCACCGCATGAAAAGCACCACTAAACCTGTGATTGACACATTACAAAATCCTCAACACTTCAGAAAGGGTCAATATCGTGGCCATACATAACTTGCTCCCCAGGGTCTTAAAACGCAGACTACTGCCTTGTAACGCCCGTAGATCCGGGTTAGACAATTAAGAAACAATAAGTGTTGAAAATGACTTTTTGATAGAAGATTATTTAGAATGAATAATCTTAACTAAGTTGTAGTGGTCATGGCAAGGTTTCCGAAAATATAAAGAAAGCCGAAATCCGAGTTATAACGAAGAAGTTATCACTTGTTGAAGTTTCACGACAGAACCGACACCACATAGCGCGACGTAAATAGTGAATTTACGATAGAGCGGTATTTAGCCTTAGTGATCTAAACGGAAGTCGTAGAGTAAGTTAAACCGAGAGCGTGCAAAAGAAGAACGTCTAAATCTGACTTCGTATGAGGAAGTAATGATTTTTCGAATTTTTGACTTAGCAGTATGCAGCTCAAATCTCAAAATAGAGACCGAGTGATATTTGGCCGAAACAATCTAAACAGGAATCGAAGATCTCGTCAATAGTAGTACGACGGTGAAAAGACGGACGAAAACGGATGTCAGATGAAGAAGTTATGAATTTCTATCGGAGTTTTCCTGTCCCGGCTTACTAAAAATAATATAATAAAAATAAAGCCAACATTAGCCGACAGAGTCTAAATGAAAGTTGTAGAGAATAGTCTCACCTACACGTGGATATAAAGAATGTCAAAAACGGAGCTCTTACGAAAGATATGAATTTTTGAAGTTTGAGAAATGGGAGTACGCCCAGCGTACATTAGTATGCCCAGCATACCCGTATGCATGAACTGAAATGGGCCACGTCGACCCGACCCAATACTCAATATGAGTCCGTAAGCCATGACACATTCCGTCTGATCCGAAGAGTACGCCCAGCGTACTGCTTGTAGAGGCATTACACCCAGCGTAATCAGGATTTGCGCCCAGCATCAATCGGGGTTTCAGCCCCTATAAATAGAAGTCGTGGGTTGCCGAATTTGGTTGCTCATTTCTTTCTCTCTCTCCCGTTTTACCTTGTTTTACGTGCAAGCTTTACCCCCGAAGCCCCGGTATCAATCCCGAGACCCGAAGCGAGTCCCGAAGCCCCGAAGATCCCGAGAAATAGAGTTCTCGAGCCAAAACTCTACCCGTGAGAAGCCCGGTTTTTGTGAAGATCTCCCGGTTTCACCGAAGAATACTGATTTTAGAGCCGTAGTGCTGTCCGATCATCTTCTGATCAAGTGAGTGTGTAGTTACTTTTTTCTAACATATAAATACGAAGTATTCTCTATAAAATACGTGCTGTGTGTATTTATGTTATGTGTTATTTGAAAATGAGTATTGATTGGATGTTTTATACATGTGTTATGTTGTATATATATTTTTTTATCTACAAAGATGTTGGGTAGAACATGGGTAGATAGTGGATGTGTGATGAAATAAAATGATTAGAGGCCTTGATGTTGATGTTGTTAATCTAGTCATCTAGCGGAGTATGGATGACGACCACAGACTCTTTCTAGACTGTCCAGTGGAACGCTGGCAGGTTCATAACATGTAGTTGTTGTGAACGATGTGTTCACTGGTGTAATCTATCCCCCTCATGGTTGCCTTTAGGACATCTATTGTCGAGGAAACCCCTTTGCAGTAATATCCGTCCCGATGAAAATCCTAGATTTGGTCCCTGGTAATAAATGTTGTTTTAGGGACGTAAAGTGAGGATAACGAGAATGGGTAATTGGGATATTGTTGATTGGTGAAATTAAATATAATTATTTATTGTGGTTTGAAAACTCTATATGCTCACTAGGCTCCCAAGCCTGACACACTCAGTCTTATTTGCATTACAGGTAGTGGCACAAGGGTATAAGATGGATGAATTATCGAATTATTTTGTTTATAGGCCTATAGTTGTATATAATTGTTGTAAGGCTTATAATTTGCCGTTTATGCTTGTGTCTATATCGGAACATGACATCCCGAGTTTCGATTATCTAATGAAAATACATTTCTTTACGAAATGTTTTGATAAATATTATTTTATCATATTTTGTTTGGGAACAAATTCCGCAACTCTTTTAAATTAATGGATTTACTCTGAAATTATTTTAAAAGCATAAATGAAACCGGTTTCTTCTGGCGGTGATTTTGGGGATGTCACAGTTAGTATCAGAGCATTAGTTTAAGCAAACTAGTAATTTGTAGGATTTCTAGACTTAAACTTAGAATGGTAAGTGAATATTGTGAGATGAGTGTCTATCATATTTTAGACACGAGCACTAGTTTATTTTAGGAAAGTTGCCTAAAATGCTTCTATGTGCTAAATGCTATATGTTAGTCATATATGGAATTGTTTGTTCGGATCTATGGTCTGTTGCCGACCGAATCTGGAAACCTTATGTGTTTAGGATTCTGAGCGTACGACTACGGTATTGGAACTAGCATGTAAACGTTTCAGAGTGATAAAGAGATTTATACGTCTATCGTAAATAAAGCTTTCTTATCTTAAATTCTCGCCCAGTACACCGAACGTCTACTTAGATGTACAAAACGTTATGGTGAAGACTCGTAGAGAATTGAGTAAATGCAGGAAATAAAAGGCTTGTGATAGTGAGTGACACCTATTGGAAGATATCGTAAGAGTGGTATCTTGCCTTTAGAATATGTCTGATAAAATAACGCAACGTTTAGAGGAGTACAGTACGTCTAAAGTACACCTTTGATTGGCAGGATGATGGAACGATTGGTGTAATTCTTGAAGTTGTCCCATCATTTGGAATTTCCATCACTAACCGAGTTGAAGTAGAATTGATGAGTGAAGATGCGCATGGAAGAAGTCCTAGTAGCGTCTAGGAAAAAAATTTGTATGATTAATTGGACACATTTGTATGTGTTAGATTGTTTTGTGATTTTTGGACTTGGGGACTGCGAGACAATACTTGGGATGAGTATGAGTAGGTGTGAATAGTAGTAGAGATCTATACTACTGGAAGCACATGACTCACGCTTGGATAGGGGAAAGTCACAATGTTACCAAGAAGCTAGTGATTGATTCCGTTTTATTCAAGTATGTCATTACCATTGTTTCGGTAATGACTAGTAAGATGGTTGTTATTCCGACCCTAGTGGTCATATCGAATTGAGTCCGAATACAATGAGTTTGTTACGTGGTTCGGAGAACCAAGTTCGATGTAACATCTGACTGAGGTCAGAAGATTGAAATCAATGCGACCAATAACATCGCGCTCGTTAGTAGCTAGAGATGCTACATTTTAAAATGTGACTATATCACATTAGAATATGAAGGAAGGTATATTCCACTTTGGAATTTGACTCTAAGAGACTTGAGTCTAAGCGTTGCATCATACGATGAGAGGTCATTTGAACACGACCCATCGGACTGTTATAATAGATAAAGGAAAGTATTTATCCTAAGAAGAAGAAGGAGTCGACAATAAGGACTTATTTTGTAAGTCGTAGGTTACGATTGAAAGTCCAACATAGTACAAAGAGTAGGTACAAGATTGAGCATCGCCTACGGTCAAGAAGTCCAAGGGTTAGATACTCATTCGAAGAAACATAGAAGTTACGGTTATTACTTAGAATGGAAAGATAACGTATGGATTCATTATACAAGCCCTATTTTCGTTGATGATTCTTGGACGTAATCATCCTAAGGGGGAGATAAATGTAACGCTCGTAGATCCGGGCTAGTCAATTAAGAGACAATAAGTGTCGAAAACGAATTTTTGATGGAAGATTATTTAGAATAAATAATCTTAACTAATTTTTAGTGGCTGTGGCAAGGTTTCCAAAAATATAAAGAAAGCCGAAATCCGAGTTATAACGAAGAAATTATGACCTGTCGAAGTTTCGCGACAGAACCGGCACGACGCAGCGCGACGTAAATAGTGAATTTACAATAGAGCGATATTTAGCCTTAGTGATCTAAACGAAAGTCGTAGAATAAGTTAAACCGAGAGCATGCATAAGAAGAACATCTAAATTTGACTTCGTATGAGGAAGTTATGATTTTTCGAAGTTTCGACTTAGTAGTATGCAACCCAAATCTCGAAATAGAGATCGAGTGATATTTGGCCGAGACAATCTAAACGAGAATCAAAGATCTCGTCGATAGTAGTATGACGGTGAAAAGACAGACGAAAACGGACATCAGATGAAGAAGTTATGAATTTCTAACGGAGTTTTCCTGTCCCGGCCTACTAAAAATAATATAATAAAAATAAATTCAAAATTAGCCAACTGAGTCTAAATGAAAGTTGTAGGGCACAGTCTCACCTACGCGTAGATATAGAGAACGTCGAAAATGGAGCTCATATGCGAAAGATACGGATTTTTTAAGTTTGAGAAATGGGAGTACGCCCAGCGTACCCGTATGCATGAACTAAAACAGGCCACATCGACCCGACCCAATACTCGAGTGCATGAGTCTGTAAGCCATGGTGCATTCGGTCTAATCCGAAGAGTACACCCAGCGTACTTCTGGTAGAGGCCTTACACCCAGCATAATAAGGATTTACGCCCAACGTAAATCAAGGTTTCAGCCCCTATAAATAGAAGTTATGGGCTGCCGAATTTGGTTGCTCATTTCTTTCTCTCTCTCTCTCTCTCTCTCTCTCTCTCCTGTTTTACCTCGTTTTACGTGCAAGATTTACCCCCAAAGCCCCGGTATCAATCCTGAGACCCAAAGCGAGTCCCGAAGCCCTGAACATCCCGAGTTTCGATTATCTAATGAAAATACATTTCTTTACAAATTGTTTTGATAAATATTATTTTATCATATTTTGTTTGGGAACAAATTCTGCAACTCTTTTAAATCAATGGATTTATTCTGAAATTATTTTAAAAGCATAAATGAAACCGGTCTCTTCTGGCCGTGATTTTGGGGATGTCACATGCTTAGGCCCCCAATGGAAATCCACACTCTTCTTCGTCAGGCGAGTCAAGGGAACAACAATCTTGGAGAAATCCTAAATGAATCTCATATAGTAACCAACTAGCCCCAGAAAACTCCTAATATCAGATGGGGACTTCAGGACCTCCCACTGCATAACTGCCTTAATTTTGGCCAAGTCAACCAGAATCCCGTTCTGATTGATGAGGTGTCCTAGAAACTGGACCTCTCGTAACTAGAACTCATACTTGGAGAACTCAACATAAAGCCTCTCCTATCTTAGTACTTTAAGTAACTCCCAAAAATGCTCCTCATGCTACTCCCTGGTCTTGGAGTAGACCAGAGTATCATCAATGAAAACAATAATTGACCGGTCGAGCATCGGCCGACATACCCAGTTCATCAAATCTATAAACGATTTCGGTATATTGGTGAGCCTAAACAACATCACCACGAACCCATAATGACCATAATGAGTTTAGAACGTTGTCGTCTCAACATCCTCCTCTTGGACTCTCATTTGACGATACCCCTACCCCAAATCAATTTTGGGGAACCAAGATGCAACTTGAAACTGATCGAAGAGGTCATTAATCCTAGGAAGTGGCTAACGATTCTTCATCGTCAACTTTTTCAACTCTTGATAATCTATGCACATACGGTGAGACCCATCCTTCTTCTTCACAAATAGAATCGGTGCTCCCCAGGGTGAACTGATCAGTCTGATGAACTATTTGCCCAATAGCTCTTGAAGCTGAAAGGAAAACTCTTTCATCTCTTGTGGCGCGAGGAAATACAACTCCTTAGCAATTGGGTTCGCACCTAGGATCAAATCGATCTTGAACTCCACCTGCCTCACAGGAGGCACACCGGGTAAATCCTCCAGAAATACATTTGGGAATTATCTGACTACTGGCACATCTAAAACCAAAACATTCCCCCTCATCCCAAGTGTAACCACATATGTGAGTTAACCCACACATCCATACTGGAGATACTGCCGAGCCCTGGCAGTCGAACAAAAAGCTGAACCCATATTTGCACCCTCACCATAAATGGTCAGTTCTCCCCTAGTTAAGGGTTCAAACTACCACCATTTTTCTCTCACAATCGATCATGGCTCTAAATCTAATTAGCCAGTCCATCCCCACAATCATGCACACATCCCCGATGGGGATGTGAATCAAGTCAATCGGGTAAGACACCCCGAATATCTCCAAAGTATAATCGCAAAACACGCTCGAAGCATAAACCTTATGGTTATTGGTAATGGAAATTAGAAACAGACACTCTAGCTCCCCATGGATCATATCTAAATCTCTACAGAAGGATTGAGATACAAAAGACCGACTCACACCCAAGTCAAAAAGCACAAGATCAGGCAAGGAATTCACTAAGAAGGTACATATCAGAAATACAAACATAAGCATATAGGAAATAACTTGACAACATAATAAATAGATACATACCAGTAACTACGTCAGGCTCCGTCCATGCATCCTATGTTATGAGTTGAAATGCATAACTCCTGGCCTTCGGGGACTCGCCCCCCCCCCCCCCCCCTTAGCGTCCGTCTGTGATCCGAAGGGTGATCGGAGCTAGTGCCTAAACTAGTCTAGCGGCAACAAAGGGGTAATTAACCTTTACATAGACAACCTGATCACAGTGGTAACAAATCCTAGTACTCAATAATGGAGCCTACTGATGACAATCCCTTGTGAAATGCCCATCCTTGCCATATTTGTGTCACCCAGTCGCTGATCGACATGCTCCCTCATGCATCTTCCCACAATTTCTACAAGTGCGGCCCCTCTGGCCTCCAAATCGTGAATCGGTGGGTTTGAACCGCTTTGTTGTTGGATGTGACTGAACTGGAGTTTTGTTGGCAATAAATCTGAGATGAAGAATGCAGAATATTAAGAACAATCAAGAATTAATCACCATCACATGCAAGTAATCTGATAAAGGTCTTGTGTATATTGATTATGATATGAACATACAAAGAAAACCCTAATCAGGAAAAGCCTACCTCAAAAAGCTAACCCAATGATTATTTATATGGAACATAAAATATTTACCAAAAATATAAAACCAATGTCTTAGAAGAGCTCGATGAAGAACTTCTACCGTAAAGGCACTGTAGGGAATCATCAAACGATTAACCCTAAAAAGGCTTCCCTAAATAACAAAACATGCCAAATCAGTTTCAATATCTGAAATATTCAACAATCTCCCCTAGATGTTGAAACTGATGAAGATCACGATTTTCGATCTTCTTGGCATTTCTCCCCCTAAATTGTGAGACTCATCAGCACATGGGGTCTTCAAAGTGATAAAAACAAATATCGTCTTCCAAATACGAACTCCCCCTTGAATCTTCAACAAATACCACGGAGAGAATCCAGAAAGTTAAGAAGAATCACCAACAAACTCCGCTATCCCGAGTTGCCAAAAAAAAATCTTCAAAACCCATCAGATTTGATGAAATAAATCCCTTTTGGAATATACTCAATTCTTAAAAATCAAAATCGAAAAAATAACAAAAATTAATTGTGTATTTTTCGATTTTTAAATTTAGACAAAAAGAATAGAATAAGAAGCAATTATTTAGAAGAGTTTAAAAAGAATAAGACCAAAGAAAAGGATAAGAAGTGAAAATATTTTGATAAGAAAGGGTGAAAATGGTAAAACCCATAAAATTTGAAAATAATTTTGGATATGGGGTTAAATCTGTGAAGTTCTGAAAGTCAGGGGGCAAAAGTTGAAAATATAAGCCATCTTCTTCATTGTAACGCTGAAACAAATAACATCTTCCAAGGAGGTTGAAACTGTAAAGTTTGCAAACATTCGGGGACTGAAGTTGTAAATTGAAGCGTCTTCTCATTTAATCATTTAATCAGATGCGAACACGTTGTTTGACTTTTAAAAGTCAAAATTAAATGGCGAAACAATTAAATTTCCGATTTGATCAATTCCGATTGCGTTTGCTTCACCGATAGCAATTTCATTTATTTCCGATGATAGAACCGCTTAAGAAGACAGAATCAATTCCAATCAAGATTAAAGAACCGATATTTGAAGCGATGAATCACAATACCGATTTGCCAATTCCGATCGTTCTTAAACTTAGATACTGATTTCGGTTTGCAATTGTGTAAGCTCCGATGGCGATAACAGAATGAGCCTCGAAAGACTACGACGGATTCCAATACGAATTTCTATTCCAATTTCAAAAACTTTCGATTTGATGTGATCAAATTTCCCAAAGCGAGACTAAGGATTGCAAACACCGATTCCGGAACTCCGAACGATCGCAACTTCCGAGCCTAGAACTCCGAACACCTCGGAACGCTCGGAGATGAACAGTGAACTCCGAATGTAGCAGTTTCGTATTTGATTGTCAGTTCCGATTAGAAAATCCGAGACTGAGACTTTCGCATCTTGTGTTGTTCGTCAACTCCGTTTCAAAGAGTCCAAACTCCGAATCAATTGGTTCCGAACGTTTGTGGGAAAAACGAGTCCGATTGTGAATTGTTCCGAATGCTCGGAGTTTCCTGTAAAGTTTTTTTTTTTCGTTCGTTACCAGATGCAAAGTAAGTATTTCATCACAGTTACGGAATTGGCCCTTAGAGAATCAGCGAAGAATTGAATTCAGCCTATATACCGATCAAACTTCTTATTTGATTGTAATTCCGAATTTAACCTTAGAGTTTTAAGAAAGTGGCAGATTGTACCCATAATTACGAAAGTAACAAAACTTTGTCAATAATTCCGAATCCTACCCTCTGTTTGCAGTACACTGACAATTTTAGCCCACTTTTTGCTTAAATGTGTCATATGACAACCCTCTTTTTGCAGAAAAAGTACTTTTCAACCCATCTTTTCAACTTTTCACCATTTTGTCATGTCCAACCATAAAAAATCAATAAAAATTGATTTCTTTAACACGATTTCATATCTTTGACTGAATCTGCACTAGATTTTGTCCTTTTTTTTATAAAGGACAAAACATTTTATGAAACCTTTGATACCCATTTAAGATTCAGCATTGAAGTTGGTTTCTTGCACACCCATTTATTTGAAGAGAAATGATCATCTTCTATAAATAATACCTGTTTTTTAGTTGGAAAACAAAAATTTTCATAGATTTCATTAAACCAACCAAATACTCTTATCTCTTTCCTCCAACTTCTAACATATTCTTCTGAAGAAAAATTGAATTTTCTTTGAACATTCTTGACTTCAGCTTTTTGAATCTTTTCACATGCATTAGGTACTTGTACCTTAGGCATCCAAACTTTTTTCATTTTACTCTTGTTCTTGTTCTTGTTCTTCTTTCTTTTCTGATTTGTAGGCTTTAGAAACGAATTTCGGATATGAAAAACCTCTTCATCTTTATGAATCTGAACATTAGAAACCTTTGGTACACAAACTTTTGGAGTTTGATAAATCTGAACATCTTGAAGTATTGGCTTTCTGTAAGGAACCATTCCTTAAAAAACATCATCAGAAAATGAAAAATCTTCTGTTTGAGTTCTAATAGAACAAAACTTCTTCACTTTCACGATTGTAGAAGATTTGCTTTGTGATTTAGCTTCAAAACAACTAGATTAAAATTGTGACACTTCTGAAAGGCTTGAAACTTTTGAATCCCCCTCAACAAAAACATCTGGAGTCACTTTTTCTTCATAAACACGAAGAACATTATTAACTTCATCAAGAACATCAAGAAATTCTTTTTTTTCTTTTCTTTCTTTCTCTAACTTATGTTGTATATTTTTCTCGATATAAATGTCAATAGAAAATATGAAATTATTCTATTATTCTCTCATTCTTTTGTAATTCACGTTCATTAACACGCAAGTATTCTTTTATTTTCTGATCAACAAAAAAATTATGTAACTCAGTGACATCTCTCAACGTATAATCACGAAGAACATGAAACAAAGTCACTTTTTCGACACCATAGTATGGTTTAGTAACCTTTAATCCAAGTTCTAAAATGGAGTTACAAAACAAAAGATCCATTAAATCTTCACAAGTGACAGTACTTTGAAGAGAGATAAAGTAGATCTGATAAGAAATCTAGAGAGAGAAAACAGATATGAGATAATTTCTAGAGAGATAAAGTAGATCTACAAATATAAGAATAAACACGAAATTCTTCTTCTATTTCTCTTCTAGAACACGAATCAAGAACAAATTAAGTGAAAGAATGAGTAGAAAATAACAGATCTGAACAAGATTTTGCAATAATACGAGATATTTGACCTTTTCTTTTCAGAAAACTTACAAAACTTGAAGAACAATGTAACATCCATAAAATTCGAGCCAATTTAAAACATTTTAAATCATTTAAAACCATTCAGTTATTACATTTTGTTTTCAAAATAGTTTAAACATCCGAGTTCCCGGAAATCATAATCGTCAATTGAGGAAGTGTACGGTCACGCCTTCGCACTCCCGCGGCCATCTGTTGAACCTAAAACAGTAAACTAAACTGTAAGCCCGAAAGCTTAGTGAGCTACCCCCAAAATACCAATCTCATATAACCATAATCATATCTTATCAACAAATACAGAATAGCAAGCATAATGAGCTTTCAGCCTGACTGGACCGCCTCGCAGGGCCTACAGCCTATCTGGACCGCTCCCAAGCTTTCGACATGTCTGAACCGCCTCACAGAGCCTGCAGCCTATTCGGACCGCTCGTTGGGCCTTCGGCCTAACTCAACCCCTTTACAGGGCTTTCAGTTTAGCCGGACCGCCCTGGGTATGTTGGCCTTCAGCACAAATCAGGACCGCCTCAACCCAACCCCCAATCAACAAACATGTCCAGATACATATCATACGCTAGCATATATAACAAATAATTATACCGATATAACATATCACTAACACAACAACCATCCTATAACAAGGATACCGACCTAACCGGTCACTAACATAACATCATCCTAACTACTAGGATGTCTAGCAGATCAATAAACATATCAAGCAAATACCTGGATACAAATCCGATAAAGGGTCGGCCTTGGTGCCTTAGACCCTGTTGATATAATGAGGATTACTCACCTCACAACTGACGCACTAAAGTGATAAGCTCAACTCTTGGACCACCGTCACAAACTCGACAACCTATATCCACCATAGAACCCTATCCATAAATTTCCATTTTCCCAAAATGCTTTCAGAAGTCAAATAGTCAACCCTTGGTCAAAGTCCAAGTCAATGGTCAAGGTCAATAGTCCATGTTGACCTCAAGTCATTGAGTACAATCAGCCACTCATCGAGTTCCTTGCATAACTCATCAACTCGCCAAGTCACTCTACTGACTTGCCGAGTCCACAACAATCTTCATCGGACTCACCGAGTTAACCACGCAACCCACCGAGTCCCTTCAGTCCATAACCAAACAGATGCTTGTTAAGCCACCTTAAGGTTCCATATTGCAGATCCGGCTTCCCAAGTCTTGTTTATCACATAAAGTTGCAAACTTTACGTGCATGCAAGGCTCTAAAGTCTTAAAATGACAAAACCAAGCTTGTAATGGAGTTTTACACTTAAGGAGGAGTTCATACTTGCCAAAGTTGAGAGCTTTATGGACTTAGAGACCAAAGATAGTTCAGATCTGAAGTTACAACTTCAGATCTGAGCACATACTCAAGAATAGTTTCATAATATGCTAGAAAAGGCCTAATCTTCACCCAAATGAGATCTAGAAGGAAATGAGGTCAAGATAACGACTTGATACCTTCAATTGATGCTAACTGAGGTAGATTTCTGATTCCCACATGTTCCTTTCTTCTAGTCACTTGTCCTTTCAGCTCTTCCCACCAAGAATCCTCTTTCAAAGCTTAAAACACACAAATGGAGCACACACACGTATTACAGTTTGTTGAGCTCTCAAGGGACTGCAAAGAGGCGAAATGAGGCTAATGATCCCTTAAATAGGGTGAAAACCCTAGAAATTAGGGTTTCATCCTCCATCTCCTACTCGTCAAGTCCTTTCTTGGACTCGGCGAGTAGGTCACTTAAACCCATGGACCAACTCGTTACTACTCGACGAGTCAGGGCACCCAACTCGTCGAGTAGACCTTGAAATCATGAAAATTTAACCATAAATCAATACTTTGGGAATTGGGGTGTTACAATTCTCCCCCACTTGAACTAGACTTCGTCCTCGAAGTCCATTGCACTGAACAACTTTGGATATTGTTCCCGCATCTCTGCCTCCGGCTCCCACGTCAACTCAGACCCTCTTCGGTGCTCCCACTGTACCTTTACCAATGGTACCTCCTTGTTCTGCAGAACCTTCACCCTTCTCTTCAGAAGGGCCACATGCCTCTCAACAGAATTCAGGTGCTCATCGACCTGAATGTCATCCAGAGATACTATCGCCTCCTAATCCATGATGCACTTTCGCAATTGTGAAACGTGAAAGGTGATGTGAATCCCAACCGAACCTTTTCATAAGGTCTATCCAACATGCCACTTTGCCAACTTGACAAAATCCTGATGATCCAAAGTATTGGAAACTCAATTTTCCTCTTCCTAAAGCGAACCCCTTTATGCTGACGGGATATTTGTCCCAAAAATATCATACGAAATCAATCCACTAAAACACGAACACTCATGCATGACCTAATCAGCCTTGTGCTGGAATACCAAACATATTAGGTCCAATCAATCATAGGGTCCGATCATCCTCAGGATGGAATACCCTAGATTGAAATACCTCTATGAATATAACTTGGGTTTACGCATAACTTGAGATCCAAGGATGTATCCTTGCGTCTCATCCACCATCCTCAGATTTGTCATAACTGAGTGCAACTCCCCCGAATATTCAACAATGCATCTAATCTGAATGCGCTCCTACAAAAGACATAAACAACACAATATCTATGCCCATGACCTATGATGGGAATACCCTTACGTGGTCCTCAACATAGGTCTGGATTGCCTCCGAGCCCACAACATTAGCTTAGTATGCCCTCTTCGGCCCTTAGCTCATGATTAGAATGCTCCCGATGACCGATCGACACTACTGCCGTCACTTCAGTTGCCCAACACTCTGGTCCTGTAGATATCCACTTTCCTCCATCCCTCGTAGGGCCTAATCGACGCTCCTCTCATCAACAAACAACATAAGGATATAAAAACTTCTACCACCCATGAATCCTAAATCATAAACCCACTTTAACTCTTTCTGCTACCATGTGATGTTTCTTAGACGAAGTCGAAACCTCCCTGGTCCGAACTTGTCTGCCCACTCCCAAAACATCGAACACCTCACCAATTACTGAACCAAAACACACACACGAACATCAATCCCACGCGTCTCCCGAAAAGAAAACCGACTGGCTGGACTTGCTTCTACGCCCTGCCATAAACTTCTGCTAACATAATGAACATTATATGACTCACGTCGGCCTCACCTCCTACCCGGTCTTTAGCGACCCATATTCTCCTCACTTCAGACACGCTATGGCTCTTTCACAGATGAAACCAACCCAAGACATATCACAATAACTCAAACCATCATCAACATACCTACCACTACCGGCCGACCAGCACGACACTCATATCTAACCCATATCACCCCTACAGGTTGGAATACCAACATGTCTAATCAATTCAACTATCGAATTGAAATTCTCAGGGTTTGTTGGCCAACCGCCTCAACCCTACCGCTCCCCTTGAGTCTCTGTGCCTACGACTTTCAATCGGCCCGCATCGGGTATCTTGTCCTACTGCATAGAGCAGGACCGCGTCAACCCTATCCAGATGCCATAGACGATCATGAGAAAGATCTGACTTGGTTCCCAGAACCTGAATGACAGAACATTCTAATCCCAAGTCTTCCTAAAGCTGACGAATACCTGTCGGATCTACTCCCAGTCCCCAACTGGAGTATTACCCAATCCAAGAAGATTAATCCTATGAGACACTCCGAACTGATGAGATCACGAAGATCCTCTATACTCCATCCGATCTCTAATAACAACTTCCGATCAAACCAAAAATACATCGGAGTCTTCAGCCTACTCCAGCAACATGTTCAATACCTGGGGACAGACCTGATGATTGTTATAGCATAAAAGCATACTCAATACCCGCACATAGACCTACAAACACATACAGAGTCTTCAATATGACTGGACCGCCTCACCAGGTCTTTAGTCTATTTGGACCACTCTCAGAACCTTCAGCATATCTGGACCGCCCCTCTGGGCCTTCAACCTGTCTGGACCGTTCTAAACTGTTGAGTATCTCCCTGTACCACCCCTCCTGGTGATCCTTCCCATGCAAACTGTTCTCACCCACTTGGGGTTCCGAACTCCTTATCCATTTTGTGGACTCTAACTCTGGCCTAACCCTAGGCCTTATGTTGATCATCCACCCTCTTGGAAATCCGTGGTCTTCCCCCTAACTCACGTGTCTACGACATACGCTGAATAACCCGCACACCCATGCTGAATGCACTGTCGAGCCCTGACAGCTAACAAAATCCTCAATCTATCAATCCAAAAACCCTCAGAGTCAAGCACAACCTCGACCGAGTACTCGAAATGAACTCAATTCCTGACTAGAACTCCAACCCGTTTAACCAAATTCTGCTATCAAGCACCAAGAAGACGTGTTTCTTATGCTGGGAAGTTTTGCCAAACCCCCAATCAACACAACCCTCAAACCAAGCAGCCACTAGGGCCTCCATTCTCCCTGTCGGGTTGTGAAACTTATCCCCGTTTCAAAACCTCTCCCGCTCTACATCCTGGGGTAACTCTCCCCTACTTAGATTCGACTAAGCCTTCATAATACATGAAAATTGGAGGATTCCCAATCCTTCTCACTTCCCAACGATCGGCCCGATGACAACCAACTCTTTCCCGCTAGTGCTCCATTACTAACCAATCCCAACTGATCACACACTTCTAAGAACTAGATGAACACTTCCTGAACCCTAGTGAAACCGATAGTCACTAATGCTTGAATGACCTCACACTTAAGTCCTAAAGACCACAAGATAGATGCTCCTACTACTTCCTTTGGCGCTTTAGTCCGTCAATCACTAATGGTTGCTAAAACCATTGAATTCTAATAATGTTGAATAACCCTTCTGTGGGGCCCTATCTGTAGACCTCCCATAGAATACCCCTTTTCCAAAGGTGTTCCAAACAAGCTACCCGCTCTCGGACTCTAGAAATCATTCTCTTCAGGGTTCGTACCCTGACTCACTTACCAGCTCAAACGTCCACAGCTGAACTGCAGTAGCTGAAATAACCTTTGCCCTAAACTGGGCTACAAACTACTCCCAAGACATGGTCTACAATCCCAAAAGTGCAATAGGTCGCATAATCAATCCTTAACGCCCGATACAAGAGATCCAAGGCAAACCAGAACTCACAATTACTTATGCCACATCGACCCACCGACGCTGAAGTAATGTTGCCTATTCCTGCAACTAGCTGACCCCGAGTTGTAATACAACCTGATCCTGGGGTCACAAGCCTGCTTACTCCTTCGAGCTCAAAAAACTGAGAGGGCACAATCCTTGCCCTACAAAATGACAATCCAATCCCTCAATTAAGCATTCCACTTCCAGCTGCAAAATCCCAGCTAAACATAATCATCACTTATTTCCGAAGTTCCCACGAGTCACATTCCAGCCTCGAGCAAACCCCCAAGCCTCATATTTAGAAACTCATGTGCTAGCTTCTCCCGCTCAATCCGCGGAAATATAACGAGCACATATCATCTTCCTGGTCCCAAATAACTGCAGCCCTTTGCTCATCAGAATATGTACCAGTAACAAGTCCCGGTACCGGAAAGCTCGACCAGCTCCTCTCCCTGCCGTCGTTACAGCTGCGGAAGCTGCTGCGGTAGCTGTTTCAGCAATGGATGCATGGCACTCGACAAAAATACTCAACCATGGCGGTCTTGAAAGACCCAATCAACTCTAGAATTTGTCCTCGAACGATCTCGATCACCTCCTCTCGGATGATCTCCCTAACATAATCCTCTGACAATACTGGCCTATCTTGACTGGCAGCTCTCGATCTTGATCCAGATCTGGTCTCAAAACGTCTCGGATATCCCATACAATAACAGGGAACCAACTTCCAACTAAACCCCAGGGGTTGTGACTTCCTTGCTACACGTATGGGTCTTGTGCTTTTAGTAGTACGGGCCCATACTACCTTCCACACCTACCCATATTTGTTTCAAGTATCACCACAACACCTTAACAATATACATATACATAGCGAACGCCCAATCACCACTCCTAGAGGAATGCTAAATATCTCATAATTGGCCTCCCGGCCTCTCACTACCCACCCATCCACCAACTGCCACACGACCCTCCATTGGTGCTAGTTAACTATTACATGAATACAATTACATACCGCATGACTTAAACAATCCTAGACTAAAAGATTTAATACCACAACGGTTGGACTCAGACAAGAGCTGTGCAGTAGGACCAATTCCCTTACCCTAAGACTATTTAACCCATGTAGCATGTGACTTGAAGCATTCATCCAATAGTTAATTCACACACGAAAGAGTCATACAACAATTAATGAGGTACTATACATAAGATAAGGCATCAAAGATCAAGCAATTATATCATGGAATTCCTGAAGATCCCTAGCCTAGTACTAGCATGCCGTTCTAACATATCACAATATCAAATAACCATATGGTATTTTAGGGTCTACTTACTGGTTCTGGTTGATCGTACACTTCGCATCCTCTTTTACTTATTTTGAAAACCATTTAAAATTATTTTGAAAATCTTTTCTTGATTTGAGATTGGATTCACACAAATGTTCCTCCAATTCACTCAAACCAAGGCTCTGATAGCAACTTGTAACATCCATAAAATTCGAGCCAATTTAAAACCATTTAGTTATTACAATTTGTTTTCAAAATAGCTTAAACATTAGAGTTCCTAGAAATCATAATCATCAATTGAGGAAGTGTACGGTCACGCCTACGCCTTCCCGTGACCATCCGCTGAACCTGAAAAAATATACTGAAACTGTATGCCCAAAAGCTTAGTGAGCTACCCCCGAAATACCAATCTCATATAACCATAATCATATCATATCAACAAATAAAGAATAGCATGCATAATGAGCCATCAACCTCACTGGACTGCTTTGCAGGGCCTACAACCTATCTGGACCGCTCTCGATCCTTCGACACGTCTGGACCGCCTCGCAGGGTCAGCAGCCTATCCGGACCATTTAATGGGCCTTCGGCCTAACTGAACCCCTTTCCAGGGCCTTCACTTTATCCAGATCGCCCTGGGTATGTTGACCTTCAGCACAAATCAGGACCGCCTCAACCCAACCCCCAATCAACAAACATGTGCACATACATATCATATGCTAGCATATATAACAGATAATCATACTGATCTAACAGATCACTAACACATCAACCATCCTATAACAAGGATACCGACCTAACATATCACTAACATAAGATCATCCTAACTACCAGGATGCAGATCTAGCAGATCAATAAACATATCAAGCAAATACCCGTATACAAATCCGATAAAGGGCCGACCTTGGTGCCTTAGACCCTGTTGATATAGTGAGGATAACTCACCTCACAACTGACGCACTGAAGTGATAAGCTCAACTCTCGGACCACCGTCACAAACTCCACCACCTATGTTAACCATATAACCATATTTATAAATTTTGAATTTCCCAAAATGCTTTCAGAAGTCAAATAGTCAACCCTTGGTCAAAGTCCAAGTCATTGGTCAAGGTCAACAGTCCATGTTGACCTCAACTCTTCGAGTACAACCATCCACTCATCGAGTTCCTTGCATAACTCGTCAACTCGTCGAGTCACTCTAATGACCTGCCGAGTCCACGACAATCTTTATCGGACTCACCGAGTTGACCATGCAACTCGCCGAGTCCCTTCAATCCATAACCAAACAGATTCTTATTAGGCCACCTTAAGGTTCCATATTGCAAATCAAGCTTCACAAGGCATATTTATCACGTAAAGTTGCAAACTTTACATGCATGTAAGGCTCTAAAGTCTTAAAATGACAAAACCAAGCTTGTAATGGAGTTTTACACTTAAGGAGGAGTTCATACTTGCCAAAGCTAAGAGCTTTATGGACTTAGTGATCGGAGAGAGTTCAGATCTGAAGTTACAACTTCAGATCTGAGCTCATACTCAAGAATAGTTTCATAATATGCTAGAAAAGCCCTAATCTTCACCCAAATGAGATCTAGAAGGAAATGAGGTCAAGATAACAACTTGATACCTTCAATTGATGCTAACTGAGGTAGATTTCTGATTCCCACATGTTCCTTGCTTCTAGTCACTTGTTCTTTAAGCTCTTCCCATCAAGAATCCTCCTCCAAAGCTTAAAACACACAAATAGAGCACACACACATATTAGTGTTTGCTGAGCTCTCAAGGGACTGCAATGAGGCAAAAGGAGGCTAACGTCCCTTAAATAGGGTGCAAAACCCCGAAAATTAGGGTTCCCTCCTCCATCTCCTACTCGTCGAGTCCTTTCTTGGACTCGGCGAGTAGGTCACTTAAACACGTGGACCAACTCGTTGCTACTCGACGAGTCAGGGCACCCAACTCGTCGAGTAGACCTTGAAATCATGAAAATTTAACCATAAATCAATACTTTGGGAATCAGGGCGTTATAAACAAGGTGAGATTCATGATAAAAATTTCGCCATAAACAAGATCAATTCTGGCAATAATCCCTTAGATCTACAAGAACCCGCTCTGATACCACTTATTGGGAATAAATATGAGATGACGAATGTAGAATATTAAGAACAATCAAGAATCAATCACCATCACATCCAAGTAATCTGATAAAGGTCTTGTGTATATTGATTATGATATGAACGTATAAAGAAAACCCTAATTAGAAAAAATCCTACCTCAAAAAGCTAACCTAATGATTATTTATAGGGAACATAAAATATTTACCAAAAATATAAAACCAATGCCTTAAAAGAGCTCGATGAAGAACTTCTACTGTAAAGGCACTGTAGGGAATCATCAAACGATTAACCATAAAAAGGCTTCCCTAAATAACCAAACATGCCAAATCAGTTTCAGTATAACAAATACTCAACATGTTTTCATCTTCTCTCTCGTTTGGGTCTCAATCTCAATCTACCTACTCCGAGCAAAAGACTGCAACTCAGAGAGGGAACTATACCTATAGGTCGACACAACCTCTTGGATCTCCGTCTTGAGCATGCTCAAGTAGCAAGACATCTGAACCTGATTTGAAGCAGCATACTCGAGGTAGAAAAGAGCTCACTTTGTAGACATCTTGGTGATCTCCGTCACCGACTTTGTCGTCTGCTTCATCATCAAATACTCTTGGGCTAGCCTCTCCCTATTGACCAATGGAACATACTCAACACAGAAAATATCAAGGAACTGCTCCCAAGTCACTATGTCCCTCTCAGCAGGAGAATAAGTATCGGTCACCATCTGTCACCAATCTTTCGCCCCCAAACGAAGAAGGTTTAAGGAAAACTTGACCTTCAGGTCCTTTGGGCACGATCATGTGAAGAAAAAACCCTCCACATTAGATATCTACCTCATGATAATGATGAGGTCCTTGCCCCCGTCGAACTCAGGGAGCTTCGTGTTGCTAAAGTCCCGGTATTGCACTGTCTCTCTCCCTTAAACTCCCATAGCGACAGTGGCTACAGCAGCACCAGCCTCAGTGATGGTAGCATAGTGCTCGTCAAACAGCTTGATCATGGCGGTCTTGATAGACCAAAATACCTACGTGATCGCCTCCCTGACTGCTATGGTCAATTGGGTGCTGATCATCTCATGAATCTCTTCATAAGTCAATCCTAGCCTCTCCCAGTCACCAGCTCCTGATCCCGAACCTCTAGTGATCGTCATACTGAAAACAAACGGAAATCCATCAGAAAATCCACATTTCATACTGCCACATCATTACAGAATCACTAAATCCTTGAGATTTGTGGCATTCCTTGATATACGTACGGGTCTGGTGCTTCTATTACTACGGGTCCATACTACCTTTCATACTTACCCGTATTTGTCTTAAAGGATCACCACAGACCACCTGACCACCAAGCCCAAACTCCTAGGATACGCATACATCCTATACTCACCCTCTCAAGAGTAGCTAATCATTCCTTATGCTTGCCTCCTACAAAACACACTCACTCATGAAACATCCACTAACCCTACAACCTCTTGTGTATTCTAATCATACATAACACTGGACTCGATAGACAGTCGAATAATTAAGTCTACCCTAAGCCCACAACTAGGCGATGAATAAGAAATAAGGCTAAATCAAACATTCCCAGGCTATAAAATCTTAGTTATATACGACTATGATGAACACACTAAGCAACCACAGTAATAATGTCAGTTTCATATAACATATTAAGAAATTCTCCTAGGATATCAGGCATCATAAATCGGGCAATTCTATCATGCAATTCCTAAAGATCCCTAGCCTACCAACTAGCATGCAATTCTACCATATCATCAATACACAAACAAGTGTGAGTATATTGGGGAATAATTTCCTTGGCTCTTGCTGATTGTACACATCATCACATTGTGACATCCCCATTTTCATGGCCAGAAAAGACCGATTTTTTTGTTTATGCTTGTTTAAAATCAGAGTAGCCTTTTAAATAAAATAGTTGCAGAATTTGTCCCAAAACAAAAATATGATAAATATTTATCAAAAGCATTTCCATAGAAATGTATTTCATTAAAAGACTCGGGATGTCATGTTCGATACAGACCAAAAGCATAAACAATACAACATAAGCCTGACTACATTATTTCATATTTACAGGCCTATAATCGCTTATCTCTCATCCAAACATCTATGATCATGCGCCACTACCTGTAGTACAAGAAACTGAGTAGGTCAGGCTTGGGAGCCTGGTGAGCACATAGGGTTTTCAACCCACAATAAATAAGTTTATTAACTTTGTCAAACCAAACAAACCCGGTTACCTGTTTCCGTTATCGTCACTTACATCCCTAAAACATATAACACAAGGGACCTAGTCTAAGGACTTTCATCGGGGTGACAACGCATGCTTCGGGGATTTCTCAGCAATTCATGTCAAACAAGGCAACCATGTGGGGGATGGAGTACTTCTGGTAAACACATAGTTCAAATAAACACCTACATGTTGCGATCCTGCTAGCGTTCCACTAGACTGTAACATCCCAAATTTCAGAAGTTGAGTTAAGGGATAAAAGTGTAAATTGAAGAAGGGACTCGACGAGTAGGTATACTTACTCGCTGAATCGGAGCGAATTTGTGTCGCGAATTAAGTGACCAACTCGCCGAGTCGGAAGATGGACTCGACGCGTTTGTGCTGGAATGAGAAAAACCCTAACCTTCGGGGTTGCACTCTATTTAAAGGACTTCATGTCCTTCTCTCAGCCTCCTTATTACCCTTGAGAACCAGAAAACCCTAAGCTCGTCTGTGTGAGGCCTTTGGAGGAAGATTGAAGCTTTGGAAGTTATTTCTAGTGGAAGAAACTTGAAGATCCAAAGGGCTTGCATCAAAAGAGTGGCATGGATCCAGAATCTACGTCAATTTGGGCAGATCTTGGAGGTAATAAGCTGTTATCTTCCCTCTTTTGCATCTAGATCTATTCATGGATGAGTTTTGGGGCCATTTTTGGGATGATTGAGATCTATTCCGGGTTTGGGGCTTAGATCTGAGGTTTCTACTTCAGATATAGGGTTGTGATGGTTCATAATGTCTTAAAGTAGCAGTCAATGAGTTATTGGTGAAGCCCCTTTGTCTTAAACCCTAGCCCTAGAGTGTTTTGGGCCTTTAGCTCCTTGGTTTCACGTATAGTTTGCAACTTTACGTGAAGGGTGGGCCTTAGAAGAGGGGATCTACAGTTTGGAGCCCCTGCATGGCTCGAAAAGCCACTGTATGGATTAAGATCTAAAGCGACTCGCCGAGTCACATGGGTGGACTCGGCGAGTTGTATGAAGATGGGCAGGAACTCGACGAGTTGGAAGAACAACTCAGCGAGTCTGTTGAAGATTGCCTCGGACTTGACGAGTCTGTTCTTGGACTCAGCGAGTCAAGTCACAGAACCCCAACCACTTTTGGTTAAGCCTCGGATCTGTGAGTCGTTTGGCGACTCAGCGAGTTCGTCAAGACAGAATTCAGAGATTGTTCAACTCGACGAGTCCTGGAGCGACTCGGCGAGTTAAGTCGTGTTATGGGAGTTTTCTGAGTATAAGAACTCAACGAGTCGACGGTTTGACTCGTCGAGTAGAGTCAATCAAGAAGGTTGACCTTGACCAGGACTTTGACCAAAGTTGACTTAGTTGACCTCGGGAGGATAGTTTAGTCTAAGTGTTGTTTTGGTATTAGTTTCTCAGGGAGCTAGAGGAGCAGCATTTCGGAAAGTTGTCGGTTAGCAGCCGGAGGGTTATCGGCTGAGTTCAACAGTTCAGGTGAGTTTTCCTTCCAGTAGGAACGGGTCTACAGCAACAATGTCAACCCATCAGTTAGCAGTAGTTGTCGGACTCGGTCCGATGCAATAGTTCAGTGTGCTTGATGTCTTTGTGATTCAAGCATGTTTTTGTGTTATGTGTTCCGGACTTCGGTCCAATGCAGTATGCAGTATATGTCTTTATGCTAGTAGGTATGATTATGCTATGCCATGTTCACCGAGTTAGTCCAGGCTTCAGCCCGATGTAGTTTGCGGACTTTGGTCCGATGCAACGGGCAAGGCCCCAGTTAGTCCGGGATTCGGTCCGATGCAGTTAGCCGGACTTCGGTCCGATGTAGGGGGCAAGGCCCCAGTTAGTCCGGGCTTCGGCCCAATGTAGTTTCCGGACTTTGGTCCGATGCAGGGAGCAAGGCCCCGGTTAGTCCAGATTTCGGTCCGAGGCAGTGGGCAAAAACCAAGTATGTGCTTTATATGTTACTGTAAGGTATGTGGTAGTTGGGGAGCTCACTAAGCTTTGTGCTTACAGTTTGAGTTTTGGTTTCAGGTACTTCCGGTAGCTGAGGGAAGAGCTCGGGATGATCGCATGGCACACACCATATTTAGTCAGCCTGGGATGTTTCACTCTGATAATGAGATTTCATTATGAATTAATACTCTAATTTATGTTAAGAATTATGTTATGTTTTGACAATCATATTTTAATTAATGTTATTCAAACGAAGTTTTTAGTCATGATTTTTGGGTCGTTTCATAGACTATCTAGAATACTTCGTGGTCGTCATCTATACTCCGCTAGATGACTGGATCATCAATAACATCTATAATGAGGCCTCTCATTATTTTATTTTGTCACACATCAACTATTACATCTACCCATGTTTTACCCAACACATTTTGTAGATATAAAATACATATACAATTTAAAACATGTATAAAATCATTCATCCAGCATAGATAGCAAGTATACACATAATATGCAGACACAACACGTAATTTATATAAAATACTTCATATCTATGTGTAAGCAGAAAGTAACTATGCACTCACCTGAAAGGTGATGACTCTGTACTCGAACAACACTTCGTTATCTCAAAATAGTTATCCCTTGACAAAAGCTAGTATCAATATCACTAGGGTTTAGTCTGACGTTAACCGCAACTAATTAATAGTCCAACTATTATTACTATTATATAAGCGTGACACAATACTTTTCACCCACTATATACAGACGAGGCCAGACATGGAACACCAGAGGGCAAGATCATTTTGGCATATAAGCAGTTCTGAATCCAGCAACCCAAGTGACCCTCCAAACCGGAACCCCCGTACCGCGAGTGGTTAAAAAGGTATTGTAACGACATTATATAACTCATAATAATATCCCAATTAAATATTCTAAGGACCTAATAACATTACTATAATTATTTAAAAGCTATATTAAAAATTTCATAGGCGTAGCTCACTTACAGCGGGTTTTAAAGAAAACCGAGCTTTGCTCGGAGCAGCGTTTCTAAACCGAAAGACCCTATTTTCTCGGGACTCCGGGAGCCTCAGGGCTTCCTTTGTGTAACAACGTAAATTAGAAATACAATTTTTCATTTTTAAAACATACTTTTATTCATAAGATAATATCAAAACATAACGTATCCACTGTTATCATAACAAAAACATATCCCAGAATCTCAAAACGTAAACTCTATGAGTGTGTATGGATCATGCCGGTACCTTCCTGCGATCCTCGCTAATACCTGAAACACATAACACAACAACTGTAAGCATAAAGGCTTAGTGAGTTCCCCAAAATACCACATACAACACATATGCCACTCGAGGCTACAGTACGACCCTCCGATCGATGTGTCTCAGCGGGACCCTCCAGTCTCGTAGCTCGTTGGACCCTCTGGTATGGTCGTAGCTCGTCGGACCCTTCGGTCCACTTTGTATCATTGGATACTTCGGTCCGTTCTATATTGTTGGACCCTCCAGTCCATTCTATACAACACATAGTATACATATAACAAAATGTACATAATCTCATACATACACATAGCATACAAGACCCTCCTGTCTACACATAAATACCACTCTAGGTAATGTATAGTGAGAAGACTCACCTCGGGTAACTCGGAAAATCTCGCACACGAATATACCGATCTAGCCCCCGCCTAATCACATAAACAGTATCCTCAAATAAATAATGGCTCTCAAAGGCTAGATTAAATCCCTTCCTACAATCCCACAGAAGGGTAAAAGACCATTTTACCCCTTCCTGACCCAAAAGTCCAAAGGTTGACCAAAACCCTAAAAGTCAACGAAGGTTAACAGGGGGTAGTACCCGGCGCGTACCATCTCTATATGCGGGGTGTACGCCGACGTTCCATAGTCGAGGTCTCAACCCCTTACGCTGCGCGTTCTGAGAGTTACGCCCAATGTAAGTCTCGGTTTCAGCCCTTCTTGGATTTTGGTCTTAAACGGTTAAGACATAAGCTCAAACTCCATATCTGACTTCTCTAAGGCCAGTTAATCCATAAAGTCGAAGCCTTTAAGCCTTTGCATGGCTGTAAATGCCCCTAATCACTCTAACACCTTTCCTCTTTCCTCATAAAGTCTAGATCTCATGCATGGATATTCACGTCCAAGATTGGATTTTTATGAAAATACAACTCATATTACCCTAAAATATGACAGATCTAGGCTTATGGAGACCATTTGCTCATAAAGTCTCCACCGTGGGACCAAAAACCCTAAAAATTGGTCCAAGAAGCACAAATAAAAAATGACAAGGAAAGCTTTGAGCTTTTTACCTCAGAAAGAAGCTCCAACCTCTGTAGAACTCGGATCTACTCTTGTCCACCAACTTCTAGCTCCTATAATGGCCTCCTCTTCTCCTTCACCACCTTGAAATGGCACATTTTAAGCTTAAGAGCACACACACAAGCTAATAACGAAGGGTAGCTCTCTCTTAGGGTTTCACTCTCTGAAATGGTGGCTGAGGATAAGGCCATAACATTCCTTTTATCTTGCACAAGCCACAATTAGGGTTTGCATCTGGGCCCGTGACGCCCAGCATAACCCTGGGTACGCCCAGTGTACCTAGGCGAGTCCGCGTCTAACTTAAGCGCATGAGTACGCACAACGTACTCTTCAGTACGCCTAGCGTACTCATTTGCCACAATTTTCTTTTAAGGGTTAAGCTTGACAACTTGGAAAAGAAGAAGGTTTTAAGAGACGCGCCTGAATTTCAGGATGTTACAATTCTCCCCCACTAGAACCAGACTTTGCCCTCGAAGTCTCATGCCGCAAACAAATCCGGATGCTGCTTCCGCATTTCTGACTCCGACTCCCAAGTCAGCTCAGACCCTCTCCGATGTTGCCACTGGACCTGAACCAGAGGTATCTCCTTGTTCCTCAGAACCTTGATCTTCCGATCCAAGATCACGATCGGTCTCTCAACATAATTCAGGCTCGCATCCACCTGAATATCCTCCAGCGGCACCACCGCCGACTCGTCAGCTATACACTTCCTCAAGTGAGACACGTGGAAGGTATCATGAATCTGGCTCAACTCCGCAGGTAGCTCCAAACGGTACGTTACCCTGCCCACCCTCACGGTCACCCTGAGCGGACCAATGTACCAGGGCCCCAGCTTGCCACTCTTCCTGAATCGGATCACTCCTTTCCAAGGAGACACCTTCAGGAGTACGAAGTCTCCAACCTGAAACTCGAGCTCTAATCGTCGCCTATCCGCCTAACTCTTCTGGTGACTCTGAGCTGTCAACAACCTCTGTCTGACCTGCTGTATCTGCTCTGTCGTCTGAAGCACTATCTCAGTGCTGCCCATCACTCGCTGTCCTACCTCTCCCCATCAGATGGGAGTCCGACACCTCCTCCTATACAACAACCCGAAGGGAGGCATACCAATGCTCGAATGGTGGCTGTTGTTATAGGAAAACTCAGCCAACGACATGTATGTGTCCCAACTGCCTCCGAAGTCCAGCACACATGCTCGGAGCATGTCCTTGAGCGTCTGGATCGTCCGCACACTCTGTCCCTCCATCTATGGGTGGTTGGCGGTACTGAAATGGAGCCTCGTGCCCAACTCCTCATGGAACTTCTTCCAGAACCTGGAAGTGAAACGTACGTCTCAATCTGACACAATCGAGATTGGCACTCCATGTCGCGATACCACTTCTCTCACATACAACTCTGCCAGCCTCTGAGCGGAAGAGCTCTCACTGATAGCAAGAAAGTGAGCGCTCTTCCTCAGCTGGTCGACCATCACCCAAATTGCATCGACACCCCTTGCGGTCCTCGAAAATTTGGTGATAAAATCCATAGAAATCTTTTCCCACTTCCACTGGGGAACCTCGAGTAGCTGCAACTTGCCATGTGGACGCTGGTGCTCGGCCTTAACCATGCGACAGGTCAAGCACCTCTCAACGAACCACGCAACATCCCTCTTCATACAGGGCCACCGATACTCTCTTTTCAGGTCCAAATACATCTTAGTGGCCCTGGGATGGATCGAGAATCTCGATCTATGTGCCTCCTCCATCAGTATGGTACGTGCCCTGCCCACAAACGACATCCAAACCCGCCTATGGAAGGTCATAAGCCCTCGACTATCAGTAACGAACTCAGATAATTTGGGTCAAAAATATGGTTTATACTTTGCTTTTCTAAGCATTTATTGTTTTAATTATTTGGGCCAAAAATAGTATAGGATTAATTGTAGCTTGGACTGAAAACCCATGTGTTTTCGGTCTAGCATTGGATTATTTGTATTTTGGGCTTGGCCTTAGGTCTATATATATATATATATATATATATATATATATATATATATATATATATATATATATATATATATATATATATCATTGAATACATCCTAGATTCATCATCTTCTTCTTATCCTTCTCTTCTATTTTGATCTGACATCATCTAATTGATTGAGATTCTGCACCATCAATTGGATCTGATTGATACACAAGCATATTTGGGGACTTACAAGTGGTATCAGAGCTTGGATTTTATCAATCAATTTTTCAGATCTGGAACTTATTTGATCTTATTTTGAAGAGATTTTTGTGTTTTTGGATAGATCATGGCAAAATAAGGGGGGTTTGTTCTTCGCGTTTTTGATAAAAACGAGTTTTTGATCGAGTTTTGGAGCAAAAATGGTGAAAAATGTCGTTTTTTTGTAATCTGCGAGGAGTCTTCGGTCTTTGAAGGGCTTTCGGTCGGAATTGGAGTTTTCGGTCCGAAGACACGTGTTCGGTCAAAGGTTTTGGGTCCGAGTTTTCGGTCCGAGGCTCGCACGTTTTCGGTCTCGCCTCTGGTTCACGACTCAGCAACCTCATAACTCGTCCTCGTATTGCACCTGCCTCGCTCTCGCGCTTCGCAACTTCGTCCTCGCTTCGCTGCTATCTTCGCAAGCAGCAGCCTTCGCATCAAAAAATAGGAAGCGGATTTGGAGGTGCCGGGGTTCGAACTCGTGACCTCTGGTTCATCAATCACACGCCTTACCATTTCATCTAGCTTGCTAGATGTTATATCCCTTCTCTTTTTAATTCATAAAGACACCATTTCACACCTAATTTCACCAATTTGACATTTTTAGCCCCAAAATTAATTTCTTTTATTTTTAAATTTCATTTTCAACCAAAAATTTTAGTTTTTAATTTTTGACTTTTGACTTTAAAATTTTGACTTTGACTTTTAAAGTTTGACCTTTGACTTTAAACTTTGACTTTCTCGTTTAACATTTAAATTTTCAAATTTAGCTTTTCGGTTTGACTTTTCAAGTTTGACTTTTAAGTTTGATTTTTTAAATTTGACTTTTAGGGTTGATTTTTGAGGTTTTTAGTCAAAGGGCATATTTTTTATAAAAAAATGAATTCCTCATCCATTTCGGTCAATGAAGTTTCATGTACTCCATCTTGTGATAGTACAATTAAATTTCTTCGTGAACAAATTGATTTGCTAAAAAGAGAAAACGAGGACCTTAAATATGAAGGTTATACCCTTAGGAAATGTCAGAAACCCTTAAAAGCTCAATTAGAGACCAAAACCAAGGATTTCGGAAAACTGCAAGAAGATCACAGTAACAAGTGTGAAAATTACGATCACATTAAGAAAAAACTTGCTGCTGTAACTGCCGAACTTGATGCATTGAAAACAACATTTAATGATGTTGAATTTACACTTAAGAAATTCGATGTATCAAGTGAGGTAGGTGCGTCTATGATGGAACATAATATGAAATTTAAGGATAACTAGCAAAAGGGTCTAGGTTATGAAGTTGTCCCTCCTCCCTATAATCACAACTACACTGCAAAACCTTTAACTCAAGATGAGATTGACCGAGAACCACTTATGGTATACGGTAAACCAGTTGTTGAACAGGCAACTGAGGGTGTTGAGCTGAACGATACTAATGATTCTACTTCTTGTGCAGGTAAAGTAGTAGAGGATAAGAACAAGGACAAAGCTATTGAACAATCCAATGACTTCTTGAACTCTGAATCTGTTGCTTCTAACTCAGTTATTCCTAGTAAACCTGTTGTTGAGAAGTACAGGCCACCAAATCAAGTGAAACAACCGACGGCTTGTTGCATGTGTGCATGTGGGAACAATTAGAGACAAGGCATGGATATGCCACCAGGGGCAGGAAGAAATAACTTCACAGTGAAGAAAAAGACTTGCTTTCACTGTGAAACACCTGGACACATTGCCCGAAACTGTCCAAATCGCGCATACATTCCCTATTAGGCACAAGGATGGCAAAATGCGCCAAGAGGGAGATTTTCCTAAAGAAACCCCTCAAGGCCACGTTCAGGAAATGGTGACTGGAACGCACAGAAGGCCAAGAATCAAACCCACAAGGCCAAGAATCTGAATCCCAAGGGAAAGAAGGGAATACCGTCCCAAAAGTCAAGCTCAAGAGATGCTCATATGAAGCCAAGACCGGTTAGGTCAAAGTCATCTCAACGGCCGACATCAAGATCGAAAGCAAGTAGCGAGGCACCCATCAGATCGAAAAAGAAATAGGTTACACCCAACTACAGATGGGTACCAAAGGTTCAATCTCCCAAATCTCCTAATGCTTCTAATATTTCTACATCTTCTGTTTGTGATAAGCAGGATATGTCATGGGAGAAAGTACCTTGCAAAGATGACAAAAGTCAACCCAATTTCATAATGGACTCGGTTCCAAAGACCAATTGATCCCGCTCTGTTTCGGAACAGCTATGGAGGCATATCATCAGACTTTGGTTTGTTGATAGTGGCTGTTCCAGGCACTTGATAGGAGGCGTCTCTCAACTGTACAACATTCAGAACTTTGTTTGAGAGTATGTGTCCTTTGTGGGAAAGGATGAAAGGAATGAATCACACATGGGGTTAGTGCTTAATAACATGAAGAATTTTCAGATCTCTTCTGAGATTATGCATGTTGTTCTCAGACCTTCTAGATGCAAATTCAATCGTTGAATTACGGTTTGCATTTTCTTCTCTATACTCCTTATTTTATCTTACTCTGATTCGTTTTAAAGACAATATTTTATAGTTTTTCTTTAGTAGGTATTGTTTGGGAAGTGATATCAAGAAAGTGATAACGGGCAGTCTAAAACATGTGTAAGGGACTGAATCTGAATGTTCTAGACTCTGTGTTCAATGTGCTGGTAGACACGAAGGATTTGACAGTGTGGATTTAGTTAGAATTATTTGGACTGACCATACGACGCTCGGGTAGATTGATCACAGAGATAAACACGGGAACCCACCGGATACATTAAATTAATACGCATCTAGAATACTGGTTCAATTTTTCTTTGATGTACGGACATAATGGTTCTGATAGGGTGACTGGGGGGTTCTGATAAAGTATGTCTGTAGAAATTATTTTATTGCTTTCTATCTGTCAGTCATATGTTGCTTCCTCTGCGTGATTGGAAGAGATCAGTCCTGGAATGCAACATATGCAACTCTAATTCTACGCACCTCCTTATCTGTGAAATTCTTTCTATCTGTTAGACATATGTTGTCTCCTACGTGATTGAAACATATCTGACCTGGAACACAGCATATGCACCATTCTACCTCTCAATCCCTCTATCTTTGTTAGCCATATGTTGTCCCCTCTGCGTGATTGAAATATATCCAACCTAGGACACAACATATGCACCTATTTCTAAATCTAACTTCCTCCTTAATTATTGTTTACTTACCTAAAGTAAGGAGTCCTTAGGAATTGATAACTAGGGTATATTGGGAAATGGGGAACACGTTCTAGTGCAACTAAAATTGAACCATTTGAGAGGTTATCTATAGATCTCGTTGCTTAATTTAAGTGAACAACAATACCCATGATCGTCGTCAGCTAAATGGTTTATTTAGAAAAGTTTGTCGACATCCTTCGTGTTTAAGTGGACCATGATACCGACAATTGACAAGATCTATTCATGAAGGGAAGGTACTGACAAACGGATTAAGACTGTCTAACAACTTTGATCCCAAATATTTTTGCTTTTGTTAAATTTGTTCCTAGTTTTCCTCTATGCACAAATTTATGGGGAGTATTAAAAAAATTCAAAAATCAAACAAAAATCAGAAAATTAAAAATCCAAAAATAATGTTATATTCCGTTTTATTTCTTGTTCAGAGAAATCAAAAATCCAAAAATATTTTTGTTTATGTTTTTATTTTTCCAGAAAATATAAAAAATCCAAAAATATTGTGTGCTAAGTTTTCTTTTAGTTTTCGTTTCATCTTGAAAAAATGAATTCAGATGTAGATGAGACTCACGGAGACTGTATCGAAGATTTTCTGAGCCAAGGCTTTATCCGTGATCATCAAAGAATTCTCATTCAAAGGAGCAAGAAATGAGGATTATTCTTTCAACATTCAATCTTTCAACCCCAGAAGCATGGTGAAGCTATAATTGAAGATTATGTGACAGATTGCATTGAAACCTCCTCAACCATTCTGTTGTTATCTTTGTACCTGCTGAAGTGATCCAGAAGATTATTTCTCTCTGTTAGTTCTCTCTGAAGATTCTCAAGCTGAAAGCGCTATCTTTCAATAATCAATATATGAAGCTTCCTCACCCAATGTGCGTTCAATGTCAAATCTTGAAGAAAAGCCCAACTGCTCCAGATGAAGTCATTCATTGAAGATTCATCAAGATCATCTTGACGTTGTGAACAATTTGAAGATAATAGTTGAAGCCAAGCTCCCAATGAAGATTGACAAGAAGTGCCAGCTACTTTTTAGTAGGAGCGTGTTGGGTCAATTAGAAAATAAAGCTATAAACCAAGGGGGAGATTGTTTGGTCAAAAATATGGTTTATACTTTGATTTTCTAAGAATTTATTTTTTTAATTATTTCGGCCAAAAATAGTATAGGATTAATTGTAGCTTGGACCGAAAACCCATGTGTTTTCGGTCTAGCATTGGATTATTTGTATTTTGGGCTTGGCCTTAGGTCCATATATATATATATATATATATATATATATATATATATATATATATATATATATATATATATATATATATATATATATATATAGGGTGAGCAGTGCATGTGAGGGAAATAGCCATGGAGCTTAAGTGTGTGTATTCTAAGGTGTGAGAGAAATAAGAGAGAAGAGTGTGTGTGAACTATATGTATGGAGCATCAATCATTTCATTGAATACATCATAGATTCATCTTCTTCTTCTTCTTATTCTCCTTCTCTTCTATTTTGATCTGACATCATCCAATCGATTGGGATTCCGCACCATAAGTTGGATCTGATTGATACACAAGCTGATTTGGGGACTTACAGATACTTGCCCGATCACCCGCTCTCTCTTGCGGTTCTCCGGTCTCACGGCCTCTGCCTGGGCCTCCCGAATGGTGTCCAACACCAGAGTCATCACCGTCAACCTCATACAAACATCTCGTACTGGGGCACTCTCCGCCCTATGGCACAGGACATCGACTACAACATTATCCTTGCCCAGGTGGTATGGGATCTCACAATCATAATCCTTTAGCACATCCAACCATCTCCTCTGGCGCATATTCAGATTGGGGTGATCCATCAAATACTTCAAGCTCTTGTGGTCTGTGTATATGGTACACCGAACCCCATACAAATAGTGATGCCAAATCTTGAGGGTGAACACCACTGCCCCCAACTCCAGATGATGGGTGGGATACCTCGTCTCATTAGGCTTTAGCTGCCTCGATGCGTGTGCTATCACGTGCTCTCTCTGCATCAGCACCACACCCAACCCCGATATCGATGCGTCACAATACACCACAAAATCCTCCATCCCCTCCGGAAGGGCTAACACCGGGGCTTCGCATATTCTCTGGCGAAGTGTCTCGAATGAGGCCTGCTGCTCAGGACCCCAACTAAAAGCCATGCCCTTCCGGGTCAACCTGGTGAGAGGAACGACAATCTTGGAAAAATCCCTGATAAATCTCCGATAGTAGCCGGCCAATCCCAGGGAACTCCTGATCTCGGTAGGGGATTTCGGCACCTCCCATCTCATAATCGCCTCAATCTTAGTCGGATCGACCAGTATCCCATTCTGGTTAACGAGGTGTCCCAAGAATTAGACCTCTCGTAACCAGAAATCACACTTGGAGAATTTGGCGAAAAGCCTCTCCGACCTCAATACTCTGAGAATCTCTCTCAGATGCTCCTCGTGCTGCTCTCTAGATCTTGAATATACGAAAATATCGTCAATGAACAAGATCACCGACCGATCCAACATCGGCCTGCACACCCTGTTCATGAGATCCATGAACGTTGTCGGTGCATTGGTGAGCCCAAAAGGCATCACCACGAACTCGTAATGCCCATATGAGTCTTGAACGCCGACTTCTGGATATTTTCATCCCTCACTCTCATCTGATGATATCCAGACCTCAAATCTATCTTTGAGAACCAAGACGCCCCCTGCAACTGATCGAACAGATCATCAATCCTTGGTAATGGATAACGGTTCTTGATCGTTAACTTGTTCAACACCCGGTAATCAATGCACATCCGATGTGAACCATCCTTTTTCTTGACAAAAAGGATCGGTACTACTCACGGCGAGCTACTCGGTCAAATAAACCCCTTTCCTAACAGCTCCTGAAGCTGCGAGGATAAATCCTGCATCTCTGGAGGCGCAAGGCGATAAGGTGCCTTGGTGATAGGCGATGCCCCTGAAAGCAAATCGATGTGGAACTCCCCCTGCCTCTCGGGAGGCGCACTCGACAACTCCTCAGGGAAAACATTTGGGAACTCACACACTATCGGAACGTCATCAATCGAACTTGTACTCTCTGTGGCCATTCGTGTATCCATCATATAAGCTACAAACCCGTTGCAGCCCTACTGTAAACTCTGTCTCGCTCTACCAGCCGAACTAAATGCTAACCCACATCGGGTACCCTCGCCATATACCGGCAGCACTCCCCCACTAGGGTCTCGTATCGTCACTATCTGCCGCTCGCAGTCTATCACCGCCCCAAATCGTCTCAACCAATCCATGCCCACTATAACGCAAATGTCCCCCATCACAATCGGGACCAGATCTATCGGAAACTCCAACCCGAAGATCTTAAGTATACATCCTCGAATCACATCAGTAGCATACACCGCTCGCTCGTCAGCTATGGAAACTCGTAGAGGTCGACTCAACGCCTTTCGTCGGATACTGATGTGCTGACTAAACGCTAATGACACAAATGATCGACTCGCACCCGAGTCAAATAACACCAAAGTAGGTACAGAATTCACAAGAAAAGTACCTACGTATAACATAAAATAAGAACAATATCTCAACTAAGCATAAATAAATGAAAGAATATGTACCAGCGACGACATCGGGCGCTGCGCAGACCTCCTCTGCTATCAACTGGAAGGCTCTCCTGCGAGCCTTCGGTGCCTCGGCCTTCACTGGTCGGACCTCAGTAGCTCGAGCAACAGGTGCAGATCCCTGTGCTAATCTCTGTAGCAGCTGTGGGCACTAGGCCTTCCGATGGCCGGTCTGGTTGCAATGAAAGCAAACCGTGAATCCCTTGGGGAAATCCCTCACGTAATGCCCCTCCTTCCCACACTTGTAACACACCCCAACTCTGCACATCCCCTCATGGCTCTTGTCGCACTTCCCACAAGTGCGGCCCTTCGGACCCCCAAATCTCGAATCAGCGGGCTTTGCCCGCTTGGCTGCCGGCTACGCCTATGCCGATCTCATGTCCCTCCTCTAAGACTCGGCCTCCTCCCTGACCTAAGTCTCTAGCTCAATCTCCCTCTTCCGGGCATTTCCCTGGGGCTCAGCAAATGTCCAGTATGACAAGTTCGCCACGAACTCATGAATATCCCTCCTCAGTATGCTCAAGTACCGGCTCATACGTGCCTGCTCAGTAGTCACGTGCTCAGGGCAAAACAACGCCCTCTCATGAAACATCCTCGTAATCACCGTCACAGACTCAGTTCCCGGCTTGAGAGACAAGAACTCCTGGGCTAGACGTTCCCTCTCCATAAGGGGGGACATACTCATCTCGAAAAATGGCGGTGAACCTCTCCCAGGTCACCGTGGTAAGCTCTGCAGTGGTGAAGTCTACCGTCACAAACTTCCACCAGTCCTTCGCCCCCAAGCGAAGCTAGTTTGGTGCAAACTGAACTCTCAAATGCTGTAGACACGAGCAAGTATAGAAACATCCCTCAATATCAGAAATCCATCTCATCGCAGCGATCAGATCTTGCGTCCCGTCAAACTCTGGTGGCTTAGTGTTGCTGAACTCTCGGAACATCAATAAGTTACCCCCCTGCGGCCTGGCAGCAGCAATGGCTGCGGTGGCCGCATCAACAACATCTCCGGTATCTCAGCTCGGATGGCTGAAGCCACCTCCGCATGAATCAACCTGCAGATCTCCTCATCACTAACACAGCTGCTCGGAGGTGTGTGGCGTGTCCCAACCATGATGTCTCTCTAAAATACAACATAAAATATCAGAGACCCGCTCGAGCATACTCGCACTCGATAACTCAACCCTACTTGTTCCCTAGTACCCTAAGGATTCTTACTTGGACTGCGCCCTGATCTGGTGTCTTCAGTAGTATGGGCCCTATACTACCGTCCACACCGCATCAATATTCACCCTAATTCGTCCTCCTTGGATCCCAGATCACAAGTACTCTACATCTTGCTAGCATAAGTTACCCTTCGGTAGACCTCTCATAAGCTCCTCACTACTACCTACTCACTCTCAAGCATCTCATAGCAGCAGAAATCTTCCTAGGCCAAGGCATCACAAATCAGGCCACTCTAGTCCTAATATGAATACCTAGCCTACTCTAGCATGCATAACATATCATAACATATCTCATAACACATAATGTAAGGGTATTTTGGGAAATCACCGTTTGGGCGCTGGCTGATCATATACACTGCTTCCTTCTGCTTTTCTAAAATTCCTTTACTTCCCTAGAAAAATTGTTTATTTTATGAAAAACTTCCTCAAATCCTCAGTTTGAGTTCAAATACGCCCGAAGGTGCATCTGAATCCCTCAAACCAAGGCTCTGATACCAACTTGTAACAACGTAAATTTCTAAAACAATTTTTCATTTTTAAAACATACTTTTATTCATAAGATAATATCAAAACATAATGTATCCACTGTTATCATCACAAAAACATATCCCAGAATCTCAAAACGTAAACTCTATGAGTGTGTCCGGATCATGTCGGCGCCTTCCCGCGATCCTTGCTAGTACTTGAAACACATAACACAACAAATTGTAAGCATAAATGCTTAGTGAGTTCCCCAAAATACCACATACAACACATACGCCACTCGAGGTTGGAGTATGACCCTCCGATCGATGTGTCTCAGCAGGACCCTCCAGTCTCGTAGCTTGTTGGACCCTCTGGTCTGGTCGTAGCTCATCGGACCCTTCGGTCCAGTCTGTATCTTTGGACCCTTCGGTCCGGTCTATATCATTGGACCCTTCGGTCCGGTCTATACAACACATAACATACATATAACAAAATGCACATAATCTCGTACATACACATAGCATACAAGACCCTCCGGTCTACACATAAATACCACTCTAGCTAATATATAGTGAGAAGACTCACCTCGGGTAACTCGGAAAATCTCGCACACGAATATACCAATCTAGCCCCCGCCTAATCACATAAACAGTATCCTCAAATAAATAATGGCTCTCAAAGGCTAGATTAAATCCCTTCCTACAATCCCACAGAAGGGTAAAAGACCGTTTTACCCCTCCCTGACCCAAAAGTCCAAATGCTGACTAAAACCCTAAAAGTCAACGAAAGTCAACAGGGGCAGTATGCGGCGCGTACCATCTTTGTTCGCGGGGCGTAAGTCGGCGTTCCATATTCGGGGTTTCAACCCCTTACGTTGCACGTTCTGAGAGTTACGCCCATCATAAGTCTCAGTTTCAGCCCTTCTTGAATTTTGGTCTTAAACGGTTAAGACATAAGCTCAAACTCCATGTCTGACTTCTCTAAGGCCACTTAATCCATAAAGTCGAAACCTTTAAGCCTTTGCATGGCTGTAAAGGCCCTTAGTCACTCTAACACCTTTCCTCTTTCCTCATAAAGTCTAGATCTCATGCATGGCTCAATATTCACGTCCAAGATTGGATTTTTATGAACATACAACTCATATTACCCTGAAGTATGGCAGATCTAGGCTTATGGAGACCATTTACTCATAAAGTCTCCACCTTGGGACCAAAAACCCTAAAAATTGGTCCAAGAAGCACAAATCAAAAATGACAAGGAAAGCTTTGAGCTTTTTACCTCAGAAAGAAGCTCCAACCTCTGTAGAATCTGGATCTACTCTTTTCCACCAACTTCTAGCTCCTATAATGGCCTCCTCTTCTCCTTCACCACCTTGAAATGACACTTTCAAGCTTAAGAACTCACACACAGAGGGTAATAATGAAGGGTAGCTCTCTCTTAGGGTTTCACTCTCTGAAATGGTGGCTGAGGATAAGGCCATAACATTCCTTTTATAGTGCACAAGCCAAAATTAGGGTTTGCATCTGGGCCTGCTACGCCCAACGTAACTCTGGGTACGCCCAGCGTACCTAGGCGAGTCCGCGTCTAACTTAAGCGCATGAGTACGCGCAGCGTACTCTTCAGTACGCCCAACGTTCTCATTTGCCACAATTTTCTTTAAGGGTTAAGCTTGACAACTTGGAAAAGAAGAAGGGTTTAAGAGACGCACCTAAATTTCAGGATGTTACACTTCATGTGCTAGGGTTTTCACCTAGGATTTAGGGAGGTTTAGGAACCTTAGAGAGAGAAAGTAGTGAGAGAAAGAATAAAGAAATGAGTGAGAAATCCGGAACATTTCGCATGGTATTTATAGGGCTGGACTTCGGGCCTATGTTGGGCGTAGCCTTCGGTTACGCTGGGTGTAACCTCGGATAGGACTGCCACCTCGCAATCCAGCTGTCTTGCATTTGGCTCGGAAGGGATAAGACCGAGGTATGTTGGGCGTACCTAACCTCGGACGCGGGGTGTAGCGAAGGGTGATGCGTTGTTCATCAGATGTGAGACTGATCTTCATCGGATGGCCCAGATCGAGCCACGTCATCACTATCACAACAGGTTTCGCAAATTGCACCCTAAACTTCAAAATTTTGTATCTTTTGCATACGAGCACTGTTTTTGACGTTCTTTATATCCATGCATAGGTGGGAACGTACTCTACAACTTTCGTTTAGACTCTGTCGGCTAATTTTGACTTTATTTTAAAAGTTATATTATTAACAGGCCGGGACAGGATTGGTCCGTTAAAAATTCATAACTTCTTCATCCGACGTCTGTTTTCGTCTGTCTTTTTATCGTTACGCTACTATTAATGAGATCTTCGATTCTCGTGTAGGTTGTATCGGCTAAAAACCTTTTGATCTAATATTCGAACTTCAGGTTGTACACTACTATGCCGAAACTTCGAAAAATCATAACTTCCTCATACAAAGTCAGATTTGGGCGTTCTTTTTATGGAAGCTCTCGGTTTAACGTATTCTACGACTTTCTTTTATATCGCTAAGGCTAAAAATCTCTCTACCATAAATTCACTATTTGCGTTTCCCATATATTGTGCCGTTTCCGTCGCGAAACTTCGACGGGTCATAACTTCTTCGTTATAACTCGGATTTCGGCGTTCTTTATATCCCGTAAATCCTTGTTTCGACCACTACAACTTTATGTAAAGATATCGGGCTTATCTCGCACTTTAATTTTTACGCTTATTTTTATTCATTATTTATTACACATTTATAAATAAGTAATAAGCATATAAATACACATAATTCACATAGTATTCAAATAATTCCTTTTTATTACTTCAAAAAGAGTTACAATAGTTGACCTAGAGTATTACATTATATAAAATGCTTAGCCCCAAAACCTGGGCGTTACACACATCCTCTCTGTTGATCATTTTAGAGTTAATTTTGAAAATTATTTTGCACATCATCAATTTGAGTCTGGAATCACACAAGTGTTCATCTAGTTTTCTCAAACCAGGGCTCTGATATCAACTTGTAACATCCCAAAAATCATGATTATTTTTTTTTCATTTTTGGAAAACATTTCCATAAACCAAAATAGAAATCAACCATTGTTTTAAGACAAATCCATAAAGTCAGAGTATCTAAAATCTCTCAAAATATATATTAGCATGATGATGTGTACGATCACTCCTTTGCCTTGCCACGATCATTGAATGTAACTGAAACCATGAAACCAACAATTGTAAGCCAAAGCTTAGTGAGTTCCCCCCCAAATACCCCACACATAACACAAATACAATGCCACACAAGGCCTACAACACTAGGCTTGACCGCCACCTGAGTCTTCAACAATAAGTTGGACCATTCCCGAGCCTACAACATAAGCTAGACCGCTCCCTTGGGCCTACAATATCAAATGGACTCCTTGGGAATCTTGTGCTTTAGTACAAAGCAGGACCGCCTCAACCCAACCACAATATGTCGACATATACAACAGATAACAATAACCATCAAGTACAGGTAATCATACAGATCTACCAATCTAACAGATTACTACAGTATAGCAACATGCTAGACACAGGGATACATATCAAAATAGAGTGGGTCGACATTGGTGTCTTCGACCCACGAGTACAATAAGAACACTCACCTCGAAGATAGCTGAATTGATCACTGATCCAAATACCTACTCTACAGGTCACTATACAACAAACAAGGACCAGGCTTCAATCTACAACTCAAAATACTCTAATTGGCCTAAAGTCAAAGTTATTCAAAGTTAACATTCAACGGTAAAAAATTCAACGGCCAACTTTAGCCAAATTACACCATGCGTACATGATGCTCTACTACTTTCGTAAAGAATAAGGTTGCTTTTACGGGACAAAACAAGGCTATACATTGTGTAGTCATAACTACGCCATGCGTAGCTCGTTGTTGTTCACTTTTCTCATTAAGTGTTTCATACAGAAAGTTGAACCACCAAAATTACAGATCTAAACTAGATTGACGTCTTAATAGATAAAGTCTCTAAATTTATCCATTTGCATGCATACAAAGAGCATTAATCCAAACCCAAGGTACAAGAAGCCTTCAATTTTTCAAAAGCTCATGCATGTGTGGATGAGAGTGACCAAGCTCTCATGTTTATGACTTAACAACCCTAAAAATGTCTAGAAATGACACTCTAATGGTCTGGAGTAGCTCTTACTCATATACACCATGGTTATGGGGACAAAAGCATGAAATTCTAAGCAATACTAGATCTAACATAAAAACACATCAAGGTGGGAACTTTATAACTTATGGAGATGGTTGAGGGGATGAAACTTCTGGATCTAAGCTGATTTGAGCTCCCAAGTAGTTCCACAATCTTCTTCTTCCTAACATGTGAACAAAAAACACACTTAAGGTTCAAAACTCTTAAAAAGGGGATTAGGGTTTCAAAGGGGTTGTTTGGAAGGATGAAGGTTGAGGATAGAAGGTCCTTAAGGGAGTTAGAGCCTTTAAATAGGGCTCAAACCCCAATATTAGGGTTTTGGTCCTGAGCACCTATGTGTTGCGTAGCTTGATCTACGCCCTACGTAGATCATTAAACCCTCGCATCCAGAATCCCTCCTATGTGCTGCATTGGAGCTTGCCCTATGCTCCATGTAGGACTAAACTCCCAAAATACTTAATCTTTTAAAATAAGGAAAGAATTTTACCTACAAGGGTCAGGTGTTACAATATACTCCTTATTAAAAATTGCATAAGAAGTTTGAATACAAATGTTAGGACTTAAGACAATACAAACAACGATATTTGTAGTAATTCTTGGATTAAACATAAAATAAAATAATGTTCTTTTTTCTAAATGAAATAACGGTGCTTAGGGTAAATCACATGTAAATGTCTTGACTATGGATTAAAAGTACACACACAGTAAGTTAAGTTTTCACCATATTTTAGTTTCATTTGATATTAGTTTTTTTCTTCTCTCTTAATGAATTATGTTACTATTTATACTTTTTAGGGATATGTTTATTTATAGAATAGAAGAAATTATTAAGTTTTATATATCATGACGATGTGGAATAAAATTTGCTTTATCATGTGCGATTTTGTGTCATGTTTTTTAAGTGTTTAACTATTTTTTAAGAACTTTGAGGTTTCAATACTTCTAAAAGTTATTAATAATATAATCCTTTAAAACTTTGATATAAGAAAAATGTTTTAAAATAAAATAATCATTAATGAATATTAATAATAAACTTTAAAAGCCACTTTATAATCTAGAATGAAAGATAAGAGAAACAAATTAGTTATATTATATAAGGGAAAGATGAAATGTTAGATTTATGTGTGACGTAATTTGGGACAAATAGAAAAAAGCTCAAATCAATCTGGTAAAAGATAAATAATTTATCTTGAACAACAGTGATTTGGATAACCTTCCAAAACTTTAATAGTCTGAAAATTTTCTAAGGGTAGAAAATGATTAATGATTTATGTTACTTTTTAAACTTTTTAGGGATATCTTTATTTAAAGAATGAAAGAGTTTTTAAGTTTTGTATATCTTGAAATGTTGGATCAAATTTGCTTTATCATGTCTCTTTTTGTGTCTTGTTTTTTTTATCCCACATTGCTTAAGAAACAAAGTTGAAGTGAAAGCAATCAAATATAAGTCAAGAGGCTAACATATTTTTTTATCCCACATTGCTTAAGAAACAAAACTCATGGGATACAAACATCTATAAGTAAAGAGGCTAAAACATTTTTTCTTATATGTTTATTTTTCTGTGTTCTTCATTGTAATCGTTTAGACATAATTTGCAACATTCCAAGATTCATTTTGTCGACCATGAAATTTCATTTTTGAACTATCATATTTTCTACCTTTTGTGATGTCCACCATTGATAGAATATAAAATGATGATATTTAGCTGACCTTATTTAATGAAATGTCATCATTATAAACTTCTACTTAGTTTTTAACCTCCATGAAATCCTTAAGAAAAATCTTTTTTACCCCATTCATGTTAAAAAAAAATAATGAGTTTAATGTATATACTCTTAAGACATAACATTTATATAAAAGTTGATTTCTTTTAACATTTATATAACTACAACGTTTAACTTAATTATTTTGAACAATGTTCAGACGTTTATTGTAAGAAAACTATATATGTATGGTGATGATGCAAAAGTAGTTTACATGTATCGCAATACATTAAACTATGAAAAACGACATACTATGAACATGCAAAATGAGTTTTTAAGTGTTTAACTATTTTTTATAATAACTTTTAAGTTCCAATACTCTTCAAAGTTGAAACTAAATAATATAATCCTTTAAAACTTTGAGATAAAAACATGTTTTATAATAAAATGACTACTAATAAATATTAATAAAAAACTCTAAAAGCCACTTTATGATCAAAATTTAAAGATAAGAGAAACAAATTAGTTTTATTATATAAAGGAAAGATGAAATGGTAGATTTGTGTGTGAAGCAATGTGTGACAAATAGAAAAAGATCAGCTTAATGTGGTAAAAGTTAAATCATTTATTTTGAATCATATTGATTTGTATAGTCTTCTTTATATATATCATTAAATTTATAATCCTTCTATGTACTCTTTCTGCCTTATTTTTTAACAAGGGAAAATGACTTACCAAAGTAATTATCTTTGTCATTTTGTTCACATTTAGATAACTTATTTATTTTTGTACACACTTGACCATTTAACTTGTTATATGTGTTCATATATTGCTATTGTCACAAACTATACCAGGTGGCAATGATAATATGTGAACAAATTGACAAGTTAAATAGTTAAATGTGTACAAAAAAAGAAAATTGTCTAAATATGAACAAAATAAAAAGTTAATTACTCCGATAAGTCATTTTCCCACTTTTAATAGCGATTTTATTTTTCATATTTGTTTGTATTATTTTTTTCAAACGTTATTTTTAAAATATCCATAATTTCCTAAATATTAATTAAATATTGATCAATTTTAAACTTTAGTTTTTAATTAATAAATATGCTTTTTGTTTTGTGAAATATTTTATATAGTCTTTTATAATTTTTCTTTTGTTTTTAAACATATACAATAATTTTTAAGTAAATAGTATCTAACAATAAAATTAAATAAATTAAATATGTAACAATAAGCATGGAGAGTATTTTAAAAAAATAAAAAGAAATATTACTTTGCAATTTAAAAACAGAAAAATCTATATAATGTAAATGTTTTAAAATTATTCCAAGTTGTTAATACTTTTTAATTAGAAGTTTCTAAAGTTTTAATTTTTTTAATACAACATTTTAAACTAGTATTTAACGAAAGTATTTTAAAATGTTATAAGGAAATATTAAATTGTCATACAAAATATGTGAAACACTTTAAAAATGCTGTAAAATAAAGTTTAGAAATAAATGTATGAAAGTTATAAAAAATATGTATGAAAATATTAAAAAAAAAAAAAACAAGTTAAAAACTTGTAAGAAAATTTTAAAATATTTATAAAATATTTGGTTTAAAAACACTTGTATTAAAATTATATAAAAATATAAAAAAAATTATAAGCAAAATTTAAAACATTATGTTAGAAAACTATATATGAAAAATATACCATAAAAATGTTGTAAAAAATTATAAAAAATCTTAAGAAATTTGTAAAAAGATTTGTTCACATTTAGACAACTTTTTTTTACACATTTGATTATTTAACTTGTTAAATGTGTTCACATATTATCATTTTCATTTTCTCTTTTAACAAAAAAGAATTGTAAAAAAGAAGAAAATGTAATTACCTCGTAAGTCATTTTCCCTTTTAACAAAGAAGAATTGTGAATCGATCTCAAACCAAACTCGAATTTTTGTTGTATGGCTTCATTTTATTTCATGATTGTTAAGTTATTCTAGAACAAAGCGACTTGCATGTTTACGAAGACATTTTTATAGAAGAAGTTTTAATAGTAATAATCTGTATATGACAATTTTTTTTTTGTCAATTCTATTACCTATATATTTGAACATATAGATTTAGACTTTAGCATATATATATATATATATATATATATATATATATATATATATATATATATATATATATATATATATATATATATATATATATATATATATATATATATATATATATAAAAGCCGACATGGCGACATTAACATCTACATGACAAACAAAATAAAAAATAAAAATTATGTCCTTTTCGAGTTGAAATTAAGGTGTTAGACTCTAAAAATATTCCACGTGTGTTCTTTCTACGAACAAGATGAAATCATTCCTTTCGAATACATGTGTTTCATATCTTTATAAAGAAAGTTGATCCAATAAGTAATAAGAATTGTCAAAGTCAACAAAGTAATTGTAAGGAGTTACCAGGAAGCATCATATATAGTAGAATTTGTTCATGAGGCGTTCCTAATTTGAGCGAACATAGAACCTTGACAAAATAATTTCTCAACCAATAGTAGAATATATTACAAGAGGTTGAGGTCCTAGAAAATAACAATGTGAGGTCCCGTTTAATTTAACTACCAAACTATATTATTCGCCCTTTAAAAGAAACATACAATTTGTTGAACCATGGACAATATACGTTTTGTACCGTCTATAAGTATAGACTCGAGAGGCATAGATTATAAATTAAAATATTATGAATTTAACAATGTAGAATAATAGTCAATTAAGTGGTTATGTGTTTAGAAAAAAAAATTGCAAACCCATCATCTAAATAAACAACATAAATCCTTAAGATCCATATAGGAGGTCAATCGAAAAATACTCACGGTATTTTAAGCATGTCAATGTTTCAACCTTGATATCCTTTATAGAAATCTACATCTGAACTATTAGGCTCTAATTATAATCTATTTTTAATTTCATCCAAACAATAAGTTTATTATTAAATATATTGATTGGATCCAAAATCCAATTAATATCATTTCAATATAAATGTCTTGTTAACTTTATTCTTATATAAATCATAAATCATTCGATCGGTTAATAAGAAAAAAAAAAAAAAAAAAAAAAAACAATGTTTGACTTGGTTTTCACATAAAGCAGTTTACTAGAACAACCGCCAATGGAGAATTATGGTAGAGTTGAAAAGCTTCATTTGTGAGAAATTTAAAGGGACTTTATATGATAATGTTGTCACAATGGATATATATATATATATATATATATATATATATATATATATATATATATATATATATATATATATATATATATATATATATATATCGGTTCACTTGAAATTCTAAAAAAAATATAGATCTTGAGATTCAACCTCGACCACATATTTCTCATTTGTTATCCTAAGTAGTTGTGAGACCCGTATATTATACGGATTGATTAAAACAAAATGTTAAATATGAACAATTAAATTGAAAGTTTATTTGAATTTGAAAATTATGAGAAATATGCAAAAAATAAATAAATTAAAATTTTGTATTTAGTTATCAAACTCGTGTATTAAAAGGGTTAACTACAACAAAATGTTAAACACAAATGTTTAAACTGTAAATTTATTTGAAATTAAAATTGAAATATTAAATTTAAAATTTAAAATTAATAGTTATTATGGTGGGTTTAATTTATGGAAACTAAATTAATGATATATTGAAAATGAAGTAAATGAAGTAATGACAAATGGAAAATAAATATATCTCAAAATTATGACAAAATGATATGTAGCCAATTAAATGAGAGAACGGCATGTGGCAAAATCATTCTTATTTATTAGGGTAGATGTTCCAACGTACCGGCACGAACATGGTATGTCTATTCATAAATTATTATATGGCGGAGATGTATAATCATCAATGGTAAATATATAACAAAAAATCATGTGGTTCTATATTAAATGAAGCCAATAAAAAATCAACAACACTTGTGGGGCTCGGGTCGGGTCGGATCGGATCTTGTACCTTAAAAAAACTGGACCAACCAGTTCAACTGGTTAAGACCGATTAGGTGCCAACGATTAAAAATTACAAAAAACCGATTGAATGATAATTGAAAAAAAACATATGGTTTAATGAAAAACTAGTTGATTATTAGTCCATTGATAAAACAATGATTGAAGAGTGAGAGTCTTTAGTAGGTATGCTTCTTTTTATTAGAGCAATTTATTTGATATTTTGAGAGTGCCGATTAAGAGTGATTAACTTTTTGTTATCGCTCCCATAATTTAAAATAAAAATTTGCCCATAATAACTTATTTTTTCTCCTTTTAAAATGGTGTTTAAGACATATTTTTAAAATCAAACTCAAGGTAGTTCCTTTATTTTTTTCTAAGATAATTCTTAATTTTTCTACTATATAGGACCTACCTTTGCCCTTAGTAGATACGTCCCTGATAATCATATATGATTATACATGTTTATACATATATGACTAATCATAAATAATTATACATATATATATATATATATATATATATATATATATATATATATATTCAGAAAGTGTTTAATCATATATGGTTATGGTGGTTGGTGGGGGATGAGGTGGTGGTGGTATAGTTGACGATGGTGGCAACTGTGTAGTCGGTTGGTGGCGGGGTGATGGTAGTGGTGATGGCGGTGGCGGTTGTGGTGGTGGGAAAGGCAGTGGAAAAAAAGTAACGGACGGCGCTGCATAATCATTTATGATTATAAACTTTTCGGCGATGCCGGTACGCCGAAAGATTAGAGCGACAAATGTTTGAGTGTAAAGCCCTATATCCGTTAAACTAAAAGGAGTATAAATACTAGAATAATTAATTATATTGAAAAGTTTACTCATTAGGTTTTTAATTAAAAAAAAATAATGTATTTATAAGATTTTTGCCATCTAGTTAGCAAGAAATTATTTAATTAAATAAATAAGTAAGGTTTATTAATAATAATGACCTAATGGTAGTCACAATTGGGAAAATACACTCTTTTACAAGAAACAAACATACAAAACATTTGATGCCTTGGTAGAAGGCTACGTTTAGTAGAAAATATAGGATTTTCTAGGAGATACAAACATTTACAAACTTATACATCAAACACTTAAAAACATTTACATTGAACAATTACAAACATTTTCAGTAAACTTATACAAACATTTTTAGTAAAACTTATACAAACATTGACACTAAATACTTATGAACTCACCAGCTTAAATGTTGATCTATGCTTTCAAAATAACTTGTATTCTCAGGTCATCAGTAGACAGGTACAACCGACCAGGTTTTGAGAAGACGGAGCATGTTTAAGACTCGTCTTTTATTTTGATTACTTATTTTGGTGTCTTATTACTACGAATGAACACACTTGTATCAAATTATACTATTTATGCAATGGATGATGTTGTTGCTTGTTTACTACTTTGCATTGTTATGATATTGTACATGACGTCCTCTGCCCCTGAACGTTTCCGCCGTTTTGGGTTTTGGGGTGTGACAGATTGGTATCAGAGTATTGTTTATAGTGAATCGAGTATATCAACCCATAAAAGATATACAAACTATAAACACATAGGGATTAAAATACTATGACCAAGAGTTTATACTTTCAAGTAGGGGTGTTCGTTTGGATGGATCGGTTTGATCCGATCCAATCAAGTGAATCCAAATTGATTTCGGTTTTCAAAACATGAATCCGAATAGTCCAAACTAAATTCAAATCCGATCCGATCCGAACCAATTACAATTCGGTTGGATCGGTTTTTATAATTCGGTTTTCAAAAACCGAAACATTTTAACACGACATATAATTATAATATTACCCAACTTTACACAAGAAGCAAAACCAAATTATTTAGTTGTGATTTGAAATTTATAAACAACTAATAAGAAGATATATTATAGTTAAATATTTTATAGATAAAAAAACTTTTGAGAGAAAATGCATATTAATGTTTTTTTTATCGGGTGAAATGTTTTGAACCTATTTTAAAAAATAAAATACAAAATTAATAAATAACTATAGATATATATTATAAATAGATAAATAATAAATATTTATTCGGTTTTTTTGGACTATTCGGTTCTTATTTTATAAACCAAAACCAATCCGAAATCCAAAATGATAATTCGGTTTTGTTGAAAACCAATCCAAAAATCCGAATATCCGAACCATATAGTCCAATCCAAATTGTCCAATTGGATAATTCGGTTTTATCCGAACAATGAACAACCCTACTTTCAAGTACTAAAATACTTAACTAAAAGTATACATAATTACATACCTACATACTTACTATAGAACATTGTCATACTAGAACATACAAAAGTATTTAATTATTGGACACAACAGTCAAACCTTGGAAGTTATGTAATTGTATCTGGGATAAATATAGCCTGATCAACTATATTTATTTGAGATACGGTGAACGTGTGTCGGTGAGCGATTGGGGTGTTGCAACAAACCTACAACTTACCAAATTATACATCTTCATCTACAGAAGAACATGAGTACAAAACATAAATTAAAATGCTATAGGAGTGTTTTAGACACTATTCATTCAAAGAACAAATTTATTAGGAGTAGCAGTAAGTTTCTCTTATAGAAACTTTTTAATTGTTTATCGCTGCATTTAATAATTGTTAGAAAAATTTCTTACCCTCATTTCTCGTCTAGATAAATGGCTGAATTCCACCTCCCCGACGACCCTTACTTTCCCGGTCAAGAGAATGGAGGAGGGCTAAATGCAGAACAAGAAGTTAAACCTGAACTTCCCTTAGATGATGATCTGGCAGAAGACCTTCCAGAGGATCTTGATCCTGTGCCAGAAGTTGAGAATCTACCCCCGGTGGGTCCAATACCAAATCCTAACCCTCGTCCGGCTTTTCAAGGCCCGACGCCCCCGTAGGTGGAAAGCTTGGAAACATGGAGCCAGGAGCATAATCAACCCTTGCCATTCAATGGGAACCAAAGCTTTTATGAGCTGAGCGAAGGAGGCACAGCAGACAGGGTCTTGCAAATCCTAGTCCGCAGAGTTGCCCGAAACGAAATACAGGGCATGACAGCTCTCCATCGAATCACGAAAGTTAATGCCAATGTGAGAATGCATACCATCCGCACCATTCATCTTGAAGATGCTTGTGAGAGGTCTAGGAGAGACCACGATGCCCTGCAGCAAGAGCTTGCTGCGACTCGAGCCGAAGTCATAGAGCTCCGAGTACGCCAGAGGGTGTACGAAAGACACCTACTTGATGTGGAGCGTCAGCTGGCTAAACTAAGGGTTCATCCGAGGGATACCCGTCACCAGTAGGAGATGCTCTACCTTCCTTCCTTTTGGATTAAGGAATAGCCTTCCTATCTATGCTCTAAGTAGCACTTTCCTATGTAACTACCTCAGTACTGTATGTACTTTTTCGTGGGCCTTTGTTTTGTCAAAACCTTTTCTACTTCGGATATGATGTAAGACCTACTCCAAGGTCATTTTTTCCCGAACTTATTACATCTTAAATATCAATGACATTGACAGTCGGCTAATCCCTATGACAATCCTTGTTCAAATACTTTCATTCTACTATCGTTAGAATTCTATCTAAATCTCACTCTCGTAAAATTATTGAACTATGGTAATTTAACTCATGGATCACTTCCAATTCTTTTTCGAAAGTTGGATCATATTATCCACCAACCAATGATAGCCTAGTTCGGATGACAATCATCTTGTGACCATTCTATGAACTTACTTATACTCTTTACCAGTACTACGTCATAGGGATGTAGGTCAAACCACCGAGAACAGTTTAACAAAACGAAAAATTTACATTTGCATGAATGATTATAATACATCAAGGGCCGATCATAATCGCTCACGAACTCATTTTCTTATCGTATAACAGAATCATGTCGTCATCCAGAAATAGTCAGCCAAACGACGAAACCACGATCCTGCATATATACGCCGCTACTTTTTAAGCCGCGGTAACAGCTGCCATGACAGCTGTCCTAACACAATTCCATGCTGGTAACACAAACAAAGATGGAAATAGTGTTGACAGTTCAAATCATTAAATCAACCCGAGAAATCAACTAATGATAGTAGTCACAACCCCCCAAGGCAACAAATCTGAGAATAGGAAACGAAACCGCCAAGCCAGAAATGAGCGCAAACGATCTCAAAGACTTGCCATGCAACCACAACAAATGGCGACCCATACCACTTCAGCACCGACCAAACGATATAAGGGAGCACTCTCGAAGTGTAACAAGTGTAACTTTCATCATAACGGAGTTTTTCGTGAATTGCAGTGCAGTAATTGCAACAAAATGGGGCACACTGCTCGTGTCTATAGAAAGCCGGCATAAACCATCTTCCAAATCACTAACATCGGAGTTAGCCAGGATTGTTATCGTTGCGGTGAAACCGGACACTATAAAAGGAATTTTCCAAAATGGAAGAATAACGAAAGCGCTCGTGTCCACATAACTCTGAACCTGCACATCACCTCCACCACCGACGCTGGTACAAGCCAGATATGTCATATATGCGGTGAGATATGACACCTCAAGAAGGATTGTCCAATAACAAAGAACTCTGGCGCAGACGGGAAGATACTAAGGATCACCGCCGTAGGAGAGACTACTCCAGACCCATGTTGAAATATTGGTACATTCCGTAGCGATAAAGTTAGTCTTATAAAAACTTTTAAAACTACTAGTGCAACTCGAATCATATCATTCTGCGAGATCCCATCGGTTCTAGGGACTCTCGTGCTTTTATCAGTATACCTTGTTCGCAGCAGCATTATCATAGTTGAAACTAAAGTACCAAAACTGTTTCATAGGTTGCACCGTTGTGTTTTTTGTAACACCTTTCTGAACTAGTCTAACGCTAGTTATTCCGAGTAGTCTGACATTGTCATTTGACCTGAGTCAATTCGATCCTCACAGTGCCAGTTTCGTGCGAAAACTCTTTTCCCCGTAATCGACTTTCTGACAAGGCCATCGTTTCAAAACTCGGAAGTACTCATGTGTAGAGTGCCTTATGTTTCGTATCCTTCCCGAAGTAACCTCAGCAAACCTCCTCGGAATACCACTCGTACAGTACGTCAAGTTCAATCCGAAGACCCACACGGTTAATCTATCGCTGAGGAATGTATACGCAAAGGTGGTACATAATCAAGGTTCTACAGGCTTAGAATTGACAATTCTAATTTAACTTCTTTTCCTTGTTAGGATGTGAGCTTAGAGAAGAATCATTTATTCGACTGCCTTTTCAATCTTAATTATATACGACTCGTATACGCGTGGCTGGGATAGATGAACCAAGTGTGAGTTCTAATATGAACTTTAGGACGGAGACTACTCAAGACTACGAGTGATTGTGTTGCCATGCGAATAAACTTAGAAGCCAAACAAATGCTCTTTCCGCTGATCGGGACAAGAGATGCAGATGGAACAGAAGTACCTATCCTTTTCCTTAATTCATGAGTAATCATACTTTCTTTTAGATCTTCACGACATCTAATCCACCACAAGGTTTTGACGTCATAATCGGTATGAATTGGTTGAGTCTACATCGAGCCGACATCATGTGCTTTGAGAAAGTAATTCGTCTTAACCTCCCTAACAATGAAACTCTAGTTATCTACGGAAACAAGTCAAGTACAAACCTTCGCATCATTTTGTGTATTCAAGCTCAGAAGCACTTGCGATAGGAATATCACGCATTCCTTGCACACATCGTCGATGAGAGCCAAGAAGTGAAAGACATTAAGAACATTCAAGAAGTACGCGACTTTCCTGACATCTTTCCAGAAGAACTACCAGGATTACCACCACAACGTCAAGTCGAGTTCTGAATCGACTTAGTTCTAGGGACTGATGGGTTTTGGCCATATGAACATTCCTATGTGCACATGCAAACCCTAATGCTTGGATCTAGGTTTCTCTAATTAAACATGCATTGAATCCAAGACTTCTAATGGCTGATAGAGTATAATAGCATAAGAAATCAGAATTAGAAGTTTACCTTGAATCACTTGCTTGATCTTCTTGTCCTTGGAGCTTTAGAGTCACAATTGTCACTCCTCTAATGGCTTACAAACACCAACTAGCAAGAGGATGATTTGAGAGAGAGGAGAGGGAAGAGAAATCGGCCATGGTTTCTTTCTATAGCACAAGTGCCGATTTCCTTAACCCTTGGGGTCCTTTTATACTTGTAGGGCTCCTAGGGTTTCACCCTTAAACCCTAATTGGATAAATTAGGCCCTAAGAAATCCAATACCCTAATAGATAAGCCCTTGGACGAAATCTAAGCCTATCCTAAGCCCTAGAAATCGTCCCCTCTTATCCTTAAGGGATTTATAGCCCAAAGTACAACTATCAATCAATTGATAGTTTATGCCCCTTTATTCAATTAATCTCTTTAAGTCACCAAATTAATTCCTAATTAATTTATGACTTATATTAATCAAATAATATTATTATTGCTTATATTATTCTCATAATATATTAATAATATTTCTTCTCTCATAATAAATCATCCTGTCAAGTTGCTATGGTGAAGGAAACCCAAAAGGACTATGCACAACCGGGTCAAATACTTGCCTAATATAGTTGCAGCCTTAGACACTATTCCAACAGTCTCCCACTTGGATAAGTCTAGTAACTATATATACAAGTATAATCCGATTAGCAATCGTAGCTCTTAAAGACACTGTCAAACTCTGATCTAATCAATCTTGTCCTTTAGATAAGGGATCATATATTCCTCTGTTTAGATATCATGCTGACAACTCTATGGAATCAATTTGTCTAGCATTTGGTTTCTTGATCTCCGATTTATTTGACATAGAACTTAATCGAACACATCAATTCAGTTCTAACCGGGCCCGACACATAAGTTAAATCAAATCATCGAGCGGCTGAGATATCGCTTTTACCCTCTTAGGATAAAAGTAACAGATAAACTTCGACTTATATGCATTTACTTATTCATTAATCAATTATACACAACAATGCGTTTTATAACATCAAGTTACTGATGCGGTTTCGCATTATCAATGTATAACCAATTAACAAATAACAAACCATATATCTTGGTTTTAAGACCATATGACATTATCGTCTTGCGATCACCCTTTTTATCATATTCCATAAGGTGATTCCAGCAAGCGCGGGTTTGTTCCAATGCTCAAAACTAGTTCATAAGCACTCATGAACGTTGCAACAACCTTTTGCTATGTCTAATACCATTTAGACAATCTACACACCAATTCATGACAATCTTCATTCATATCTACTTCCAACATATGAACGATTGTGGACAATTAGAATAATTCGATTATTCTTAATAAACTCAATTATTTTGGAAGTCAAAACATGCAAAGTGAAACAATAGTTAAACAATTAACATAAGACAGTAACATTACTCATAAATAATACTCTTTTATTTAATCATCAAATGTTAATTACATTTATCTATTACACGTTTCCAATACTATCTAATCTATACTAATATCATCCTTCAGCCCAATACTCCTAGCATGCTGTAAGTGCTTAACCCTACTCAGTCCCTTCGTAAGCGGATCTGCTGGGTTCTCTTCTGATGATATCCTCTTCACTATGAGTTGTCCTTCTTCTACACGATGTCTAATAAAGTGATATTTTCTGTCGATATGTCGAGATCTACCATGATCCCTTGGTTCCTTGGTCAAGGAAACTGCTCTTTCATTATCACAGAAAATCTCCATGCGCTCCTTTATGGCAGGTACAACTCCGAGATCACCGATGAAGTTCTTCAACCATATTGCCTCCTTCGACGCCTCGCTCACTGCAATGTACTCTGATTCACACTTTGAATCAGCTACGGTTTCCTGCTTGGAACTTTTCCAAGTTACTGCTCCTCCATTCAGGGTAAAGACCCAGCCTGACTGCGAACGGTAGTTGTCCCTGTTGGTCTGAGAGCTAGCGTCACTATACCCTCGCACCTTCAAGTTATCACTCCCTCCGAGGACTAAGAACCATTCCTTCGTCCTCCGAAGGTACTTAAGGATATTCTTAACTGCAATCCAATGGGCTCTGCCAGGGTTCCCTTGATATCTACTAACCATGCTCAAAGCAAAGGCTACATCAGGGCGAGTACAACTTATAGCATACATGATTGAGCCAACTACGGAAGCATATGGAACTTGGCTCATTTCAGCTATTTCAGCTTCGGTACTCGGACTTTGAGTCTTACTCAACTTGGCATTACTCTGTATCGGTAATTCTCCCTTCTTCAAGTTTTCCATACTAAAACGTTTCAGTACTTTATCCAAGTAAGTGTTCTGACTAAGTCCTATTAGTCTTTTACTTCGTTCTCTCACTATCCTTATTCCCAATATATAAGAAGCCTCTTCGAGGTCCTTCATAGCGAAGCACTTCCCGAGCCAGGACTTAACCTCCTCTAGAGTTGGGACGTCATTTCCTATGAGTAGTATGTCATCGACATACAAAACGAGGAAGCTTACTATACTCCCACTGGCTTTGACATATACACATGATTCATCTTCGCTTTGTACAAATCCAAACTCTTTGACTTTCTCATCGAAGCAAAGATTCCATCTGCGAGGCGCTTGCTTACGTCCATAAATGGACTTCTCAAGCTTACACACTCTATTTGGATGCTTCGGATCGACAAAACCCTCTGGCTGAGCCATGTAAACATCCTCAGCCAACTTTCCATTAAGAAAAGCGGTTTTGACATCCATTTGCCAAATCTCATAATCATGAAATGCGGCAATAGCTAGCATCACTCTAATAGACTTTATCTTCGCAACTGCTGAGAAGGTCTCATCATAGTCAACTCCGGGAGTTTGAGTAAAGCCCTTCGCAACCAATCGCGCTTTATACGTGTGTACGTTTCCATCCACGTCGGTCTTTTTCTTGAAGATCCATTTACCCCCAACGGTCTTACGTCCGGGCACATTATCAACCAAATTCCAAACTTGGTTATCATACATGGATTGGATCTCGCTGTCCATTGCCTCTTTCCATTTCGTAGACTCTGGGCCTGCCATGGCTTCCTTATAGCTATAAGGTTCATCAAGGTTTATTAGTGTACCATCACTAATATACGTGTCCCCTTCGGTAGTAATATGAAAACCATAAAACTGGGGTTGAACTCTAACTCTTTCGGAACGTCTAAGAGGTAAGGAATCGTCAATCGGTTCAACCGGAGTTTCCTCCTCGGGTTGAGTGCCAGCGGTAGAGGTTCCTTCATCTATCGACTCTTGAATCTCTTCAAGCTCGATTTGCCTCCCACTGTCTCCTTGGCTTATGAGTTCTCGTTCTCGGAAAACTCCACTACTCGCAACGAAGACAATATTGTCCTTCGGTTTATAGAAGAGATATCCAAAGGATTTCTGCGGGTAGCCGATGGAAATACGTCACTCACTACGAGGTTCGAGCTTGTCGTGAGTATCTCGTCTTATGAAAGCCTCGCAACCCCAAACCTTGATATGTGCTAATGAGGGAGCCTTCCCTGTCCACATCTCGTGAGGTGTTTTGGCAACCTTCTTAGTAGGGACTCGGTTAAGGATATGGGCGGCAGTCTCTAAGGCATACCCCCGAAAAGAGATAGGTAGTGAAGCACGACTCATCATAGAGCGAACCATGTCTAACAAGGTTCGATTACGCCTTTCTGCCACACCATTTAACTGCGGTGTCCTAGGTGGCGTCAGTTGTGAAAGTATTCCACACTCCTTGAGATAGTCGTGGAATTCAAGACTTGGGTACTCTCCTCCTCGATCGGATCGAAGCATCTTGATTTTCCTGCCCAATTGATTCTCCACTTCATTCTTGAACTCTTTGAACTTTTCAAACGTTTCTGACTTTTGCTTGATTAAGTAGATATACCCATATCTACTATAGTCATCGGTAAAAGTCATATAGAAGCGGTTCCCATCCTTTGTGGTTGATCTAAACGGTCCACATACATCCGTATGTATTAGGTCCAATAGACCCTCACCCCTTTCACATGTACTAATAAAGGGTGACTTAGTCATCTTTCCAAGCAAACAAGGCTCGCATGTGTCATCTTCCCTAAGGTTGAATGACTCCAACACTCCATCCTTTTGGAGTTGGGCTATCCGCTTCTTGTTGACATGTGCAAGACGAGAATGCCACAAGGATGCTCTATCCATACCATTGGAAGAATCCATGCATAAAACATCATTTCCTAAGTTATCTACAATCATAACAGTTTCATAAATTCCATTACACGGTATTGCTTCAAAATATAAGACACCATTTAGATAAGCAGGAATAGAACCATTCTCATTATTAAAAGAAAATCTAAAACCTTGTCTAAACAAACCATGAAATGAAATGATGTTTCTTGCCATTTCTGGCGAATAACAAAAATTGTTCAAATCTAAACATAAACCATTCCTTAGCACTAAAGAATACACTCCAATCTTGGTCACCGGCGACGATCTTCTGTTCCCTATGATTAGATTTATTCTTCCGTGCTCCACATCCCTATTTCTTCTTAGTCCCTATAATTCAGAACAAATGTGGTAACCACAAGCGGTATCAAGGACCCAAGAAATAGCATGAGATGAATCGTTAGATTTAATTGTGTATATACCTGCGAAAGACGGGTTGATCTTTCCTTCCCTGATGGCTTGCATGTAGTCTGGGCAGTTTCTCTTCCAATGCCCTATTTTGTGGCAGTGATGGCACTCTGCCTCCTTCAGGTTAGGGTTAGGCTTAGCGGGATCAACTTTGGTTCCACTAGAAGAGAAACCATCTCAGGACTTTCCCTTGCGGTGGCTCTTAGATGGAGCCTTCCTCTTCTTGCCTCTTCCTTGCCCAATGGCCAAAACAGGAGCAGCGAGTGGATTGGGAGTGGGTGCAACAGACTTGTCCTTGAGGTTGCTTTCAGCAACCCTAAGGAGACCTTGGAGCTTACTTAGGGTGACCTCTTCTTTGTTCATGTGGTAGGTCATCCTAAATTGATTGTAACACGGAGGCAAAGAGTGAAGCACTATGTCGATCGCCAAGTCTTCCCCAAAGTCAACATTCAACTTGCGAAGATGATCGACATACCTTTGCATCTTTTGCAGGTGCACGGTTAGAGATTCTCCATGACCCATTTTTGTGGAAATCATGTTAGTGAAAATCTCGTAACGCTCTTGCCTCGCGTTTTGATGGTATCTCTCCAACAAGTCTTGGTGCATTTCGTACGGATACATGTCCTTATAGGACTTTTGGAATTTGGCGTTCATTGTGGCTATCATGATGCAATGAACCTTTGTTGCATCACGTTCATGAGTCTCAAAAGCAGTCATTTCAGCCGAAGTAGCGATTTCTGGGTTGATTTTCTCGAGCTTCTCATCGAGGACATACTCCTTGTCCTCATAGCGAGTAATTGTGCGAATGTACCTTATCCATTCGCTAAAGTTCATCCCATCGAAAGTCACCTTTGGACAAAGGCTCATCAATGTGAACGAGCTAGCAGCAGCGTTGTTCGCGTTCGACATCTACAAATAGAAAGGACAAAGATAGATTAGAATTTGAATCCCTAATTATCACCCAATAAAAAAATTTAGGGCTAGGATCCAACAACAATATTTACATATTAGAAAAGGGATGTCGTAATCTAACATGCAAACAATTTGAAGGTAAGTGAATGACGATTCACTAATTCTCCACCATGAAAACATAACTTTAAGTTCTAAATGTATTGAGAATTCCTAGGTTTGGATGAGATTCATTAAAACTTTTCAATGGCATGTTTAAATCTCGATATGCCCCTCTTCTTTGTGACTGGGATACCGAGGATCACAAAGTGGGTGTGAATTACCATGCAAATTCACTTGGTGCCTTCATTGTAACAATCACCTATTCGATGTGCCGGTAAACCACACACACTCCATCGAACTATGATAAACAATGAATCACCCTTTGCCAACTTTGCTTAGAACCAATTAGTGTGCCGGTAAACCACACACGCTCCACTAACTTCTTAGCAAGGGTGCAAAGTGTAATTTCATGAGATTGCATCAATTCACTTTTCCTAAAGTAACTAGGATTGGGAATTTTGAAAAACATGTAGTTACTTTGTATTTCATATTATACTTTTAATGAAGAGATGAGGTTGCCCTATCCTACCCGTTCGGGTAACGACCCTCCACCGATCAAGCAAGCGGTGGATGTGAGTGTACACCCATTAAGCGCCATTTTATAGGCAACAACCTTATACCCACCTTATAGACCGGCTTCGTGAATGAGGCCTACTAACGGTAAGACTACCATTTTAATTATACATATATATATATATATATATATATATATATATATATATATATATTAATCTTGTAATATTATATTAGTATAGGGTTGAATTTTAAACTTGTAAAATTCTAGGGTTTGAAATTTAAATTGTCTAAATTAAACTTTTAATCCCAAAAACATAAATTTCAAAACTTGAGGGAAAGTTTTAAACTTTTCAAAACATAGGGGATAAAATAACAAATAATCTAAATTAACATTTAATCACATAATTATCCATATTTGATTTATTTAATGATTTCTTGCAAAACAATTTACCAATTTAATTAAAATAATTAATCAATTATCACATAAGGAAATAAATATTTTATTAATTGATAAATATCTTCAATTAGGTCAAGAATATACTCATATATATCATAAAATCGGATTTATATTGATCTAATATGATTAAGGCAAGTATCTCAAAGATAAACAACAAGAAATCCCGAAGTTACCTCTTTCTGACGCTTGGACTCGCCGAGTACCCCAATGGACTCGCCGAGTCCATCAGACAGAAACACAAAATTCGAATTTAACAAGCATCAAACAAGCAGCCAACGCATCAATTCAATAGAAACCAATCTAGGCTCTGATACCACCGATGGGTTTTGGCCATATGAACATTCCTATGTGCACAGGCAAACCCTAATGCTTGGATCTAGGTTTCTCTAATTAAACATGCATTGAATCCAAGACTTCTAATGGCTAATAGAGTATAATAACATAAGAAATCAGAATTAGAAGTTTACTTTGAATCACTTTCTTGATCTTCTTGTCCTTGGAGCTTTAGAGTCACAATTGTCACTCCTTTAATGGCTTACAAACACCAACTAGTAAGAGGATGATTTGAAAGAGAGGAGAGGGAAGAGAAATCGGCCAGGTTTTCTTTCTAAAGCACAAGTGCCGATTTCCTTAACCCTTGGGGTCCTTTTATACTTGTAAGGCTCCTAGGGTTTCACCCTTAAACCCTAACTGGATAAATTAGGCCCTAAGCAATCCAATACCCTAATAGATAAGCCCTTGGACGAAATCTAAGCCTATCCTGAGCCCTAGAAATCGTCCCCTCTTATCCTTAAGGGATTTATAGCCCAAAGTACAACTAAATCAATTGACAGTTTATACCCCTTTATTCAATTAATCTCTTTAAGTCACCAAATTAATTCCTAATTAATTTATGACTTATATTAATCAAACAATATTATTATTCCTTATATTATTCTCATAATATATTAATAATATTTCTTCTCTCATAATAAATCATCCTGTCAAGTTGCTATGGTGAAGGCAACCCAAAAGTACCATGCACAGCCGGGTCAAATACTTGCCTAATATAGTTGCAGCCTTAGAGACTATTCCAACAGGGACTACCCTAGTAGCCAAATCGCAAGTTACAAGTGCTAGAGGAGGATGTCCCCAAGACAGCCTTCCAAACTCGTTATGGACACTACGAGTTTGTAGTGATGCCGTTCGGATTAACCAACGCATCAGCTGTATTCATGGATCTAATGAATAGGGTGTGCCATCCTTACTTGGATCAGTTCGTCATTGCTTTCATCGATGAAATACTTATCTACTCTCGTAGTAAGGGGGAGCATAGTCAACACCTACGAAGAGTCTTAGAAACATTACGATTGAAGAAGCTCTATGCGAAGTTCTCTAAGGGAGAGATTTGGATTCGAAGAGTCGAATTCTTAGGCCATGCTATTTGCGAGAAGAGAATTCACGTGGACCCTCCGAAATCAAGGCCATTGAGAACTAGTCAACTCCGAAGACACCTACATAAATTCGTCAATTTCTAGGTCTCGTTGGCAACAATCGCAGGTTCATACGGAACTTCTCTAGCATCGCTAAACCGCTCACTACGCTGACCCAAAAGGAGTGGCCTTTGACTAGGAAGAGAAACAAGAGAAGGAAACCTTTGGAATTCCAGGTAGGAGACCGCGCCCTTTTGAAAGTCTCACCCTGGAAGGGCTTGATACGCTTCAGAAAGAATGGGAAGCTCAATCCAAGATATGTAGGTTCTTTCGAGATTCTCGCTAGAATCGGCCCTGTAGCTTACAAATTCAACCTACCTCGCGAACTTAATAACGTACATTCTACTTTCCATGTGTCGAACTTGAAAAAGTGCTTACAAACTCAACCTACCTCGCTAGTACGTATTTTGTGATAACCCGAAATTTCTAGCTTGTATAAACGTTCAAATATATCAAAGTTAGACTCATGTTGCTATCTTTTAGCATTGTTTAGGGTCTATTTTGAGTATTCTGAGACCAGTGCATCAAAGGAATCAGTGTTTGGATTTGTCAGTTAAAGTTCCAAACCATCTAGCAAACCGTAAACCTCCTCAAAAGGAGTTTACGGTCAGGACATTAGAGCTTATGTGTAACGCCTGTGTTTCCGGGCTCGTCATTAATATTGATATAGTAGTCCAAGTTAACCTTTGTAAACCGTTTTGAAATAATAGAAGTGTATTATTTGAGTATTATGTCTTATGTGCTTGATTGTGTGTCTTAATTTAATTAAGAATAAAAATAAGCATCAAAATGAAATGTTAGATAAAGCCGATATCTATGGATAATGTTGTAGTAGTTGAAACGAGGTTTCCGAATATATAAAGAATGGCGAAATCCGTGTTATAACGTAGAGTTATGACCTGTCGAAGTTTTGCGACAGAACCGGCAATGTTGAATGACGTAAAAAGTGAAAATTACGTTAGTGTGATATTTAGCCTTAGTGATCTAAATGAATGTTGTAGATTATCTTAAACCGAGAGCGTGCATGAAAAGAACGCCCAAATCTGACTTCGTATGAGGAAGTTATGATTTTTAGAAGTTTCGACTTAGCGGTATGCAGCCCGAATACTCGAAATAGAGATCGATTGATATTTAGGCAAAAATTTCTAAATGAGATTTGAATATCTCATCGATAGTAGTCCAACGATAAAAAGATATACGAAAACGGAGTTCAGATGAAGAACTTATGAATTTCGATCAGAGTTTTCCTGTCCCGGCCTACTAAAACTAATAGATATGTAATATACTTATAATATATTAAAAATCAAATCAAAATTAGCCAATGGAGTCTAAACGAGAGTTGTAGATCATAATCTTACCTTCGTGTCGATATAAAGAACGTCGAAAACGGAGTTCGTATGCGAAAGTTATGAATTTCTGAAGTTCGGGGCGCGAAACCCCAAAACTGTCAGATACCACGACGTGGCAAGCAGTGCCACGACGTGGCCAATCTTCTGACACCTCTGGGAGTCCCCCAGATGCATCTTGCGATGACGCATGCAGTGACGACCAATCCTACAACGTGGAAAAAGGTGTCACGACGTGGCAAGGGCCAGTTTTGCCCTATAAATAGATTTGAAGGGCCAACCGAGTTTGGTTGCTCATTCTCTCATCTCTCACCTGTATTGCATCGATTTACGTGCAAAGAAGTACCCCCGAAGCCCCGTTATCATCCCGAGACCCGAAGCAAGTCCCGAAGCCCGAAGATCCAGAGAAGTGCAATTCCCGAGCCGAAGCTCTGCCCGCGAGGAGCCCGGTTTTTGTGAAGATCTTCCAGATCTACCGAAGGATACTACTTCTGCAAGTCGTAGTGCTGTCCGATCATCTTCTGATCAAGTGAGTGTGTAGTTACTTTCTTCTAAAGCATAATTATGAAGTATTTTATACGAAATACGTGTTGTGTGTATATTTTGTTGTTATATGTGTGAATATATATTCACTTTCTTCTATCTCATAGATATGATTTATTCTCTATGAAATACATGTTATGTGGGTGTGCCTCATTTGTTATGTGGAATATGTATTGAATGAGAATGCTATACAGGTTTTAAACTATGTATAAAAATATATATTTTTATCTACTAATATGTTGGGTAGAACATGGGTAGATAGTTGATGTGTGATAAACAGATGAGAGGCCTCGATGTTGTTGTTGTTGATCTAGTTATTCAGCGGAGTATGGATAACGACCATAGACTCTTTCTAGACAGTCCTGTGGAACGCTAGCAGGTTCATAACCTGTAGGTGTTGTGAACGATGTGTTCACTGGTGTACTCTATCCCCCTCATGGTTTCCTTTAGGATATCTATTGTTGAGGAAACCCCTTATCAGTAATGTCCGTCTCGATGAAAATCCTAGATTAGGTCCCTTGAGATAGATGTTTTTTTAGGGACATAAAGTGAGTATAACGGGAATGGGTAATCGGGTTATTGTTGGTTGGTGAAATTAAATATAATTGTTTATTGTGGGTTAAAAACCCTATATGCTCACCATGCTCCCAAGCCCGACCCACTCAGTTTATTCGTATTACAGGTAGTGGCGTGAGGGCATAAGATGGTTGAATCATCAAGTTGTTTTGTTTACAAGTCTGTATATGTATATATTTGTTGAATGACTTGTAATGTTATCGTTTATGCTTTATCGTCTGTATCGGAACATGACATCCCGAGTTTTGATTATATAATGAAAATGCATCTCTTGATGAAATGCTTTGATAAATATTATTTTATCATATTTTGTTTTGGGAACAAATTAACTCTTTTAAATCAAAAGGATTTACTCTAAAATTATTTCAAAAAGCATAAATGAAATCGGTCTTTTCTGGCCGTGATTTTGGGGATGTCACATTATGGTCATGGTGACCATAAACTCCCTCCTATATATATAGTTCATGATCATTTTTGATCATTTCTTCAATTTCAAGCCTAGGATTCTGATTTTTCTCTCAAGTATCAAAGGGTTTTTGCTTCCAAATCTTCAAACAAGTAAGTGATTCCTTCCTGTGGGTGTTAATCCTTCCTATATCCATGATTCACTCTTGATTCATCCATGGATTTCATCTTTTAATCTATATCTTCAAGAATTCTCAAGAACACCTTAGTGTTTTAAACCGAAAGCACACTTATTTGCCTCCAAATCGTGAGTACCTTCCTCCTATACTTGTATCTAGTTAGGATTCTTGTTATGGATTTGGAATCGTCACTTGGATTAAGAACAAATGTGTTTACGGTCTAAATGTATCTCCTTAGACTGTAGATCTTAATGAAAGGTGCATTAGAGACCTTAAACCCTCCTAAAGCCTAGAATGGAACTGAGAACCCTTCAAAATGCTTGGAAATCATCCTATGCACAAAAGGATGTGAGTTTACGGTGGTAAACTCACTAGACCGTAAACCTTATGACTGTAAGTTCATAGGACCGTAAACACATGGGACCGTGAACCCATTGGACCGTAAACCATTAGACCGCAAACTCACTTGGTCATGCCATTTGGACCGTAAACTCTTTAGGGTAGCCATACACCCTAAGTGTGCAATCATATGTGATTGTATCCCTTAAATCTAAGAGTTTCCTAGTCTATTAGGGTGTTATCCCTTATAATTAGTTGTTTATACACTAATCAAATACACACACATGTCATTATATGTTTATTAGGATCTTTGTGTGCTCAAGGTTTCACCTGACACTCTACATCCTTTTTTCCAAACATACTTCCACATCACTCACTACAAGTGAGTTCATACCCCTTAATCTACCTTTTAAATGATTTTAAATGCTTTTATGGGGAAGGGGAATACAAGTTGAAACATTGAAGTTATTATATCAATCACATGTGATTAATAACTATCAAACAAATGGATTTACTATACTTTTAACTGTTTATCAAAGAAACTACTTCAAATGTTATACAAAACTTCTTTTTAAACTTATATATTGTCAAATGCATGTCTATATATGTATAGTTATATAAGTAATGTTTAAAGGACTTAGGACTGATAACTCGCTTTATTTCCTTTTCCTTGTTTGGATGTGGCCTTAGGGTATCGGTTATTTGTCCGAACGTCGTCTAAATATTTGTTATATATTATGTATACATATATAGATATAAAAGTACTATCAATCAGTTCAGTACCTTTGGGTAGCAAAGGCATACCTTCATTCATTCAAACTATAGAAATTACTATTAAACTATAATAGGTATAGTTTAAGAGAATACTATCATATATAAATACTATAACGAGAAACAATACTTACTATAAAGAGAAACAATGCTTACTATAAAGAGAAACAGATAGAGAATACTATAAAGAGAAACAATACATACTATACACTATAGAAGAGAACATACTATGATGAGAAACAAAGAGAACATAGTACATACTAGACAAAGAGAACATACATTACATTACTACATACAATACATATACAAGAATACTATAACATAAATGTGAGCCACGGTTTCGGGGCATGGTAACACTGCCATGGCTCTTTTTGTATCTAGAGTCTCCTGGAGGGAAAGCGCGAATTTGTGTATAGATCTATACTGGATTGACTATCCTACACCTTGTTGTTCGCTACAGTGGGACTTGCAAGTCTACGGGTGCCAAATAGATCTATACTAGATTGACTATCCTACACCTTACTATTCGCTACAATGGGACTTGCAAGTCTACGGGTGCCAAATGTCATTTCTTCCGACGTCTTTCATCGTCGTGATTTTAGTCGATAGTATGGTGAAATCATATCACATTATACCTTAATTAACAACAAGTTTCAGGTAGTTAGTACAGCAGTAGTTACCACAATACAACACTACAGTACTTTATAATTTTCCCATTGCATTTACATTGTGATCTTTTCACATAAACGCGAGTTTTAAGTAGTCTAGTCGTCGAGTCTGAGCTTGACTCGACGAGTAGGCCAGTCTGGGGAAAACCCTAATATTTGGGGTTTGCACCCTATTTAAGCATCATTATGGGCTTCAAGTCCAGCCTCCATCACCTCCAGAGCATTAATCTCGAAACCCTAATTCCACATAAGTGAGCTTGAGATTTCTTGGTGATTTTGAGAGTTATTGGTGCATCTTGTAGCTAGTGAAAGAGTTGGAAGGAAGAAGGATTAAGGGAGAAGGAGTTGATCCAAGACCAACATCAATTTCTCTTCACTTTCTGGTAATCAAGCTCAACACTTGACTTGTAGTTCTATAGATCTTCTTATTGTCATTTTTTTTGGGTCCAACAAGCTTGATCCTTGAGACTTGGACGTCCCAAATCGATTCACCTTCAGATCTAGGACCTTGAAGGGTCCTCATGGCATAAAGGTGCCCTCTTTAAGGCCATGAGAACCCCAATCATGCTAAAACCCCAATTTTTGTTCTTTTAAGAACAAATGATACATGCATGTGCGTAAAGTTCATAACTTTATGTGTTAGATCGACCTTAGAAGCCCATATCTACCTTTTGGATGAGAGTTGTACACCAGAAATTGAGTTATAGACTTGAACAATAGGCAACTTGACGAGTTGTTCTTGGAACTCGACGAGTCCGGGGCTTGAGTCCCCAATCTGTTGTGGGTCAAAGGAGCCCAGTTGAGTAATAACAGGGATTTAGACAAGTCCAGAGGAGTGATTTGACATATTAAGACATAGCCATAATCTGGAAACCATGGGACTCGACGAGTGTAAGAACACACTCGGTGGGTCCAAGGAAATCTCCTTACCCAGAAGAACAGACTCGACGAGTCGTACACTGGACGGGTTCATATGACAAAGGTCGACTCTATGAGTTGTTCATACAACTCGGCGATTTGGATGAAGATTGACTCGATGTTATTATAGAAGGAGAACTCGTCGAGTCTTTGCTAAACTTGGCGAGTAGAGTCCGGTAGGGAGTAGAAGAAAGGATAGGGACTCGGCGAGTTGGCGGCCCAACTCGGCGAGTCAGGTCAACTGGAATTTGACTTTGACCAGGATATTGACTTTCAGCAGGGGTAAAATAGTCACTTTACCCTAAGATTAGTTATCCGTTTCTGACTAAGTGACTTTATGGAAATTGTATCCGGGGAGTTGCCGGAGCAATAGTCAAACATTTCCCGCTCAGTATTTCAGCAGTCAGCTTCACGAGGTGAGTTTCCTTCTGGTAGGAACGGGTCTATAGTCTAATTATACATGCAATATTGTTTCCAAATCATTAAGCCTACAACTAGCATACAAAAGATATAATCAATATAAAAGGGAGTTATAGAGTTACCTCTTTGTTGTAGCATGTAGAACTTCTTGAGTTTGGACTTTAAGAACTTAGTGCCCCAAGTGTTGCACCTCAAATGGAATCACACAATACCACCAACAACGGAGGACTTGAGAGAGAACACTTGTACTCTAAAATCAGATATAGCTTTTCCAAGAACAATAGGGTGCCAATTTTAGGAGCTAATGGGTTTCTTATATAGTGTGGCAAAACTAGGGTTACACCGTGTAAACACTAATGTGCATGACCTTCCATATTCCTTAGGATCCATAGGTTTAAACCTCCATGGATTGTCAGAAGGATTTAGCCCAACCTAAGGCATCATGGATCATTGGCCCACACCATAAGAATGAATGATTTTACCAAATCAACCCCTTATATTTAATTAGCATCTTTTGATCACAAATTAATTCTTGATTAATACTAATTAAATAATATGATTTCATATTAATATATTACAATTTATAATATATTAATAAATCATGAATATCCTATACTCAAAACTCCATCCTTACAAATTGTTTCGGTGACATGCAACCCAAATGGACCATACTTTCGGGTCAAGTACATACCAATTATAGTTATGGGCTTAGATACTTAATCCAACAGTCTCCCACTTGGATAAGTCTAGTAATGATTATTGCAAGTACGACTCCACAACCCGACTAGCAATCCTAGCTCTTAAAAGACCCTGTCAAACTCTGACCTAGTCAATGACGCGTCCATTAGATAAGGGATCATATATCCCTCCATTCTAAATATCGTATGGACTGAGACATGGATTTGAATCATTCTCTATGTCCATCTATTGTTTCCTGATTTCCGATTTATGACGACCGACTAATTGAACAAATCAAATCAATCTAGGCTTGGCCAAACACTTAGGGGTGTCATCACTAAATCATCGAGGGCCCCACATATGTCACTTTTATCCACATGGGTTAAAAGGAACGGATAAACTTCGACCCAAATGCTCGCTTGTACTTACTCATCAAATTACACACAACAATATGTTTTATAACATCCAAGTTACTGGTGTGTTTACATATGTCAATGTGCAACCGACTTGTAACTACAACTCACATGTCTCCGTTTCAATAATATAAGATATTATCGTCTCACAATCACTCATGATAAAATCCATGAAGTGATTCAGATGAGCGTGGGTTGAATCGAATAATCGAATCTTATTCCAGGAGTACTCATGAACATTGCAACCACCTTGTCCTAGACAAACTACAGACCCATTCATGATAGTCTTGCGTCAATACCTACTTCCAATGTATGATCGATTGTGGATGGTTTGAATAACCTAGTTATTTAGGAAGTCAAAACATGCAAAGTGAAACACAAGAATAATACTAATCCTATATGACCCCAAATTTTTTGAGTGCCATATTGATTACTCATTATTCATTGTATAATGTTTCGATTTATCAACTTAATACTTGAATTAAAACAATAGTCGTCCCATGCTCCAAGCATACACACTATGTTTGTCTATGTTCCTTACTTTGTGAAATAGATCAATTTATCACATTTCAATGATACTCATTTCACAATTCCAGGTCCTTACCATAAATGTAAGAATACCAAATTCTTGCCATTTACTGTAATCTGTTAGATTCTAAACTTATTTGCAATGATTATTTTGTAATGTCTAGGTACCAAAAGTCACAGAGACTTGACCAACGATACTACAAAATATTCCTTTGGAGATTGTTACAAGACAATTCCATGGAAATGAAGTCTCAAATTCAAAGTACATTCCTTTGAACATCCTTCTTGCATAAAAGTTTTTAACTTTCTCATCTATTCTTCAACTCCTAATATGGAAATATTCCATATTTTCCATATGATAACTCATTATTAATAGACTCCTGTCTATTCATAATAATGTCAATATGGTCCATCCATTACTATACTTCGAACTATCCTTAAGCGACCAATGTTTGGCGAACCTTAGATTGTTCTTAACAGTTGTTTAACCACTTTAGTCATTTCTGGTTCTATTCCTTTTTCCCTTTTAATGCCCTAGGCATTTGGAAAATTAGAACACGAGAATATTATTGCATATGCAATCGATCCTATACCCGAAGCATATGGGACACGATTCATAATGTCTAACATAAAGACATGATACTTGATCAGTCTTTTGCTATAATACTTCTTTTTGCCATGTTCTCATAATTTTGATTATGAAGAGGGATGCCATAATCATAACCAAATTTTCAGAACGAAATTAACCTTTCCATATATATAGAATTTCCTTATGTTGAATTCTACTTGCCATGTTCTCACAATTCGAACTATAAAGAGGGATGTCGTAATCATAATTGAATTTGAGAACGCAATTAACATTTCCAGCATAACATTCATATTTATCCTTGACTAAATCTGATTAAAATCTCAATCTAAGCTTTTAGAATTGAAATGAAGTATGAGTTCCTCTCCCTTAATTATAGCAAAACAACTTTTCAAACCCTACAACTTTGTGATTTGAAACCTTTTGTTTTCTATAACTAACATTGCTAACTTACCATAATAATTATGCTCCCACTATCATTATAATTATTATTTTACTAGCATAATACTTATGCTCCCACTAGCTTTGACATGTATCAAGAAATCAGTTGGACTTCTAGAAATCAATACTTATTGACTTTCTTACCAAAGTTCAGATTTCTGATGCGAGATGCTTCGATAAGACGTTATCTAGGCTTCTCAAAATCACACACCTTTCCTTAGATAGCTCACATGTGTATCTAAACAATTTAAGAACTTACAGTAATAAGTCTCAAATGTTTAGACCTTTGCCATTTCTCACAATTCGAACTATGAAGAGGGATGTCGTAATCATAATCGATTTTGAGAATGCAAATACCACAATTGCTATCTCCTTAAAATCTACTTAGTGAAAGCGTTTCCTCACAATCATTTTCATGAAGCGGAGAGAAACCTTATGACACTTAGATTTTATGGTGTATGTGTTCTTATCCATGTGAATTTGTCAAACCATAATCACAAGACAAGGTTAGTGATAAATCCAAACTCATATGAACTGAACTTGATCAATCTTAATTTCTTGCCGCCTGGCAGCACAAGGGCCTGCCATTCCTTCCAAGTAGTTATGCAAACAATTGAGAACACATAGAACTCACATGCATAGTCAACTTTAACTGGATTGGCCACAGAAACAAGAATATTTCAACACGATAGGTTACAAACCTCAAGTCATGTGCTAGTGTTTAACATTAGGTTTACTCTTGATTAGTTCTTGAAACTTTCAAGATCTTTAAGACTCCTACTGACCTCTTGACATATAAGATTCACTTTGTCAAGAAGCATTCCTTGACAAACAAATATTCAATAGTTAGTGTGGTTTCTTATCAAGATAAACACTTCACACAATTGGTCTTAGTTGGTCTTTGTTTCATCTAAAACATCACAACTTACAAATTTCAAATGTACAAGAGTAAGAAACATTTTACTGTACATTTGATGAGTTTTATAAACCTTTCTTAAGATTATCTCACTCAAGTTACAATCTTCGAGTATTACTCTAAGACTTGTCCTTGGAACCAAGTATGACTCATCTTCTTGATTTAACCATTTCAAAAATTCACAATTCATCTTCTTAGCTTTACAAATGCACTAAGATATCCTTAGAGGATCAATTGTTATATGGTTTTCTATAATCATTAAGATGATCATAAAACAAGATACTAAAGTACTCTCTCATCTTTTCAGATTGGAGAAACTTTTATCTTTCTGCATAGTTTGATTCTTCTTATTCGTTATGCTATACATTGAAACTTTTCCAACGATTCAGAATTATACTTAATCTTTTAAGTATAAACATATTTACTAAAATTTAGTAAATCATGACAAATAGTCTTATCGTTCTTTGAGGTGGACCTGACCAGCGCACACCCAGTGTACCCGATCCCCTAGTCCTTCACTTGACTCACATATTCATGTGAACAAGGAAATAGTCTTAATTTCCCAAAGATAAAGGTTCTCATTCATCACACAATACAAGTTGCATGATTCCAAGTTTCTATCCAACTAAAACTTGGGTGATGAGAGTCTTTCCTTATTTGGCAAATTCTCGACACTACCACAAACGAAAGAATCAAGTTCATATTGCTAACATAGAAACATCAATTTTCATAATTGTCATTGCAAGGAGATAAAATAAAATAAAACAAAAATTTTATTTATTGATTAAATGCGGGAAAACTTTTTTCCTTACAATGGAATTACATATGAAAACTATGTTATTAAAATTTCTAAGCGATCTATCATAACTCTTAAGCAGCAGCTCAAAAATTCGATTCGCGACCAGATTCAACTTGCTCTTCCTGTAAGCTTCCTTTCCTTTCTTCGATTCTTCAAAACATCAAAATTTAATTACATTACATCCTGTATTAAGAATCTCCAAATAGGAACTTAATAGAGTTAGACAATGGATTTTACCTGAAGTAGAGTCAAAAAATTTGACTTTACCATCCTTGCGATCTTTCAGGTAAATATGGAAGCATCGCAACCAATACCCCTTCTCTTGGCAATAGAAACATTTGGACTCTTTGGGAATGGTACACAGAACTGTCTCAGACTTAGCCTTTCTCTTTACCATTCGGTCAAATGACATGACCATGGCCAATCCCTTTCCATTGGGAAGAGAAAGCTTTTCTGGACTTCCAATTTTGCCATTGTCAATGTCCATGGAAGTTTGGGGAGTGGAACTTCCAATCAAATTTGCTTTATCAGTGTGCCAAATCATTGCTAATTCAGCAACAACAAACAAATATGTTAGATCAATAAGGGTCATGTCGTGGTCTGTCATGTAATACCCTATTTGAAAGTACTCGGTTGGGGTCTTGGAAGCCAAAGGGTAGGGGCGATTCCCGTGTTTTATTTGGAAGGTTTAAGGCTTGGAGGTGTCGAGGGGAGCGTAGGGCTTCCCACCATCTTTTCGTGGATATAAAGTTCATCGGAAACGGACATATAATGAAGGAGTTATGATACTTTGAAATTATTGTCAATTTTAGCCCCAAATGGAAATTAGTGACAAGAAGATCCCATTCATGCAAGGTGGCCAGCATAAGAGTACGCCCAGTGTAATCTGGGGTACGCCCAACATAGATGGAGTAAATGGTCGCAGGTGATTAGAGATGTACGCCCAGCGTACACTCAGAGTCACTAAACCCTAATTTTTAGGGTGTGGGACTATATAAAGAGCATTACACCCTCTAGGGTTAGCCTCCTTCTCATCCCTTAACTCCTCTTCGAAACCCTAACCCTAATTGTGAGAGTGTGAGCTTGCAAGGCCATCTTGGAGTGCATCTTAGTGTTCTTGAAGAGGAGTGATCACCATGGAGTCTCACTAATCAAGGAAGATCTTTTGGATCCAAGTTCTCTAACTCATTTGCAAGTCCCAGAAGGTATAAAGTTTTTACCTTGTTATATTATAGCTTGAGATCTAGGTTAGGGCTTGTTTGGTGTTTCTTATGAGCTTATGGACCATCTCTTGGGAGTTGAGCAACTCCAAATCTTAGGAAGAGTAGATCTGAGGTGCTTTGGTCCATCTACTTCATAAAAATGCAATCTTGATGAGTATTCTAACCTCATGCATGGATCAAGAACCTTGGAAAGGTCTTAATGAGTTGTTGGGAGCTTATAAAGCATGCAAAGGCATAAAGTTGCCAACTTTATGCCTGAAGAGGTCTTAATGGACTTAGATCTGAAGTTTGATGTTGAAATCCTGAGTATTAAGCACTTAATGGAAAAGTAGCTTAACAGAGGCGTACGATGGGCGTACATGTAGGTACGCGCAGCGTACACCACCTTCAGTCAGTACACTTAGCGTACATAGAGTACGCCATGTGTACTCATCAGTTTTGGGCTTGTAGTGTTTTGGGCCTCGGGTTGGGCCAATCAATGGACTTGGGGTCCTTAGGCCTTCGTGGGCCATCAGGAGTCAGATGTTTTGGGCCAGGAATATGTTTGGGCTTAAGGAAAGGCCCAATAGAGGTATTGGGACCAATTAAGCAAATTGGGCCACTAATGGACCATTAGTGGGCTTGGAAAGCCTACTTAGTGTTGGGTGTTGTTTTGGGTTTCAGGCCTTAGTTTTGGATCATACTGGGCCAGGGTAGAATAGTCATTTTACCCCCATACATGGATTAAGGATCATGGTATGGGACCCAATTGCTAATTGGGTATATTGATCGGTATTGATGGTTCAGGAAGTGGACAGGGCAGCGGCTAAGGCTTTCTTCAGGAAGCTTCTGCATTTGAGGTGAGTCTTCTCACCATACCAGAGGGTCTAAGGCACCAAGGCTGGCCCATTTTGTGATATTTGGTATAATTACTATGTAGACGTGTGTGGCATTGTTATGCATTGATATGTGGTAGAGATAGCTTTACAGCTGGTTGTAGAGATAGCCTTCAAGGCTAATGGTAGAGATAGCCTTTAGGGCTACTGGTAGAGATAGCCTTCAGGGCTAATGGTAGAGATAGCCTTTATGGCTAAGGGTAGAGATAGCCTTTGTGGCTAATGGTAGAGATAGCTTGTATAGCTAATTGATATGCATTATGTGGTAGAGGGAACTCACTAAGCTTCATGCTTAGAGGTTTGTTTATGGTTTCAGGTACCTCGGATCCCAATGGCAAGGGCAAGGCGTGATAGCGCAGCGTGCACTCTCTCACAGGCATTTTATGGGACACTATGATATTTGGAATAAAAGTTGTTTTTGACATATGTTATGAAAACAATTATAATTGTGTTTCTTAATGTATGGGAATGTGTTTGATTACTCTAAAATGAAATTTTTATTTTGAAAATTTGGGTCGTTACATGTCACATAGTAGTCCTTAATAAACTCACTATATGACTCGGGAAGTGATTTAAGAACCCAGTCAACAGCTAACTTCCTTGGGAACATGAAACCCATCTCTCCCAGCTTGTCAGTATGTAACTTCATCTTCAAGATGTGAGCATATACAGACTTTCCTTCCTACCAATAGGTCTTTGTGTGACCTAGAACTTGTTGGTTAGGGATAATTATTGGAGGAGGTGGAGGAAGTGAAGTCCCACTACAACACAAAAAAGGGATTAATCTTTCATCTTGATCGCCTTGTGGAAAATCATCTTTATAAAGAAAGTTTTTTCAAAAGATTCGGCAAGACCATAGTTGTCTGAACTAGACATCTACAATGGGAGAAATTCAAGTTTAGTTGATTTTATTCCTTAATATAACACCTAACATGAAATATTAAGGCTAGGACGCAACACAATATTTTACAATTCAGAAGAGGGATACCGTAATCCAAATTGAAAAATATTTGAAAGTAGGTGAATGACGATTTACCAATTTCCACCATGAAAAACGAAATTGATTATTAAGTTTTAAACGGATTAAAATTCCTAGATCCTTTGAGATTCATTGAATTTTTCAATGGCATGTTTAAATCTCGATTGTGCCCTTCAAGTTTGTGACTGGGATGCCGAGGATCACAAACAAGGTGTGACTAACCATGCAAATTAGCTTAGTACACCCAATGTTACAACCACCTAATCAATGTGTCGGTTAACCACACACGCTCCATTGATCTATGATTAACATCAAGCTACCCTTTACCACACACTGTCAGTCCCATATTAGTGTGTCGGTTAACCACACACGCTCCATTAACGACTTAACAAGGTGCAAAGTGCAATTTCATGTGTTAGCACCAAATTCACATTTTCCTAAGTAACTAAGATTGAGAATTTATAAGTGTTTAGTTACTTAGTATTTCATTATACTTTTAATGAGAATTTAAATGTCCTGTCAAACCCATTCGGCTAACGACCCCCCACCAATCAAGGAAGCGGTGAGTGAGAGTGGACACCCATTAAACTACCATTTTATAGGCAGTAATCTTATACTCCTTATAGATCAGCTTCATGAATGAGGTTTACTAACGGTAAGACTGACTTATTCTTATATATATATATATATATATATATATATATATATATATATATATATATAAACTATAATATATTAAAGTATAAGGGTAGAATTTTAACTTTTAAAACTCTAGGGTTTGGAACTAAAGTATTCAGAAGTGAAACTTTACAAATTCCAAAACTTGAGGGCAAGTTTTGAAACTTGTCAAAACATTTCAAATCCATAACTTGTGAGTTTAATATGGTTTTTATGAAAAAAAATTCAAGTTCCATAACTTGAGGACAAGTTATGGAAGACTTTTAAAACCATTAAGATGACTTTTAAAATGATACCCTTGAAATTCTATAACTTGAGGAAAAGTTATGGAGTTCATAAAAAATACATTTATGAAAAAAATTTCATTTTCCATAACTTGATGACAAGTTATGGAGTTCATAAAAGGCATTTAGATCAACATTACAACAAACAAAAACTATCAAATAATTTTCTATGATCTATATTAAACTTATAAGTCAAGATAATTCACATCAACTATTTACAAGAAATTAGTCTATCATATAAACTAATACAAATCTTGAAACTATGACAATTATATTTTTAATCGGACAAGCATGATCATTACCTTATGAAAAAACACATTTCATGATAAAAAAAAACAGATTAGGGTAATGATCCTAATCCAATTTGGTCAAAAAATTCAAAACTCTGCACACAGATGCATCACCACGTCGTGGTAAATATTGCCACGTGATGATGGGCATGCAGAAACAAAATTTGCATCATTTCCAGCTTTAAAAAACAATAAGCATCAAGTATAATGGAAAACAACCCTAGGCTCTGATACCACTGAAGGATTCTGGTATACTACAACATACTATGGTGCATATACAACCGTAAATGCTTTGGATCTATGTTTTCTCTAAGTATACATGCAATATTGTTTCCCAAGCATTAAGCCTACAACTAGCTTACAAAAAGATATAATCAATACAAAAGGGAGTCATAGAGTTACTGATGGGTTTGAGTCAAAAGAACATCCTATGTGCTCATGCAAACCCTAATGCTTGGATCTAGGTTTCACTAATTGTATATGCAATCATCCAAGGCTAACAAACCCTAGATCTAATGAGAAGAATTCGAAACTATAAGAAACAAAACAGATCTATATCATTACCTCTTGTTGCTTGCTTGAATCTTCTTGCCTTTGAAGCTTAGAGTCACAAGTGTCACTCCTCTAAAGGCTTACAAACACCAATAGCAAAAGAATGATCTTAGAGAGAGGTTGGAGGCTTCTTGAATTCGGCTCTATAGCTCTTAGGAATAGGGTAGGCAGAATAAAGTGATATTTTCTATCTATATGTCGAGATCTGCTATGATCCCTTGGTTCCTTGGTCAAGGCAACCGCTCCTTCATTATCACAAAAAATTTACAAGGTCTCCAATGAAGTTCTTCAACCATATTGCCTCCTTTGATGCTTTGCTTGCTGTAATGTACTCTGATTCGCACGTTGAATCAGCTACGGTCTCTTGCTTGGAACTTTTCCAAGTCACTGCTCCTTCATTAAGAGTAAAGACCCAGCCCGAATGCGAACGGTAGTTGTCCCTGTCGGTTTGACAACTGGCGTCACTGTACCCTCGCACCTTTAAGTCATCACTCCCACCGAGGACTAGAAACCATTCATTGGTCCTCCGAAGGTACTTAAGAATGTTTTTGACTGTGGTCCAATGAGCTTTTCTAGGGTTCCCTTGATATCTGTTGACCATGCTCAAAGTGAAGACTACATCAGGGCGAGTATAAGTCATAGCATACATGATCGAGCCAACTGCAGAAGCGTAAGGTACTCGGCTCATCTCTGCTATCTCGACTTCGGTACTCGGACTTTGAGTCTTACTCAACTTGGCATTACTTTGGATCGGTAAATCCCCCTTCTTTGAATTCACCATACTAAAACATTTGAGTACCTTGTCCATGTAAGTATTTTGACTAAGGGCTATTAGTCTCTTATTTCTATCTCTCACTATCCTTATTCCCAAAATATAGAAAGCCTCTCCGAGGTCCTTCATAGTGAAGCACTTCCCGATCCAGGACTTAACCTCCTGTAGTGTCCGGATGTCGTTCCCTATGAGTAGAATGTCATCGACATACAATACAAGGAAGCTAACTATACTCCCACTGGCTTTGACATATACACATGATTCATCCTCGCTTCATAGAAAACCAAACTCTTTGACTTTCTCGTCGAGACAAAGATTCCATCTGTGAGACGCTTGCTTAAGTCTGTAAATGGACTTCTCAAGCTTCCACACTCTATTGGGATGATTCGCGTTGAGAAAACCTTCTGGTTGATCCATGTAAACATCCTCAACCAACTTCCCATTAATGAAAGCGATTTTGACATCCATCTGCCATATTTCATAGTCATTAAATGCAGCAATTGCTAGCATCACCCTAATAGACTTTATCTTAGCAACCGGTGAGAAGGTTTCATCATAGTCAACTCTGGGAGTTTTAGTGAAACCCTTCGCAAGCAATCTGCCTTATATGTGTGCACATACCCATCCATGTTGGTCTTCTTCTTGAAGATCCACTTGCACCCGACCGTCTTACGTCTGGGCACATGGTCAACCAATTCCAAACTTGGTTTTCATACATGGACTGAATCTCGTTGTCCATCGCCTCTTTCCACTTCGCAGACTCCGGGCCTGCCATGGCCTCTTTATAGCTGTTAGGTTCGTCCAGATTCACTAGTGTACTATCACTAATGAATGTATCCCCTTCGGTAGTAATATGAAAACCATAAAACTGGGGTTGAACCCTAACTCTATCGGAATGTCTAAGAGGTAAGGACTCGTCAATCGGTTCAACTGGAGCTTCCTCCTCGTGTTGAGCGCCAATGTTAGAGGTTCCTTCACCGCTCAACTCTTGAATTTCTTCAAGATCGATTTGCCTCCCACTGTCCCCTTGGCTTATGAGTTCTCGCTCTCGGAAAACCCCTATCCTCGCAACGAAGACAACATTGTCACTCGGTCTATAAAAGAGATATCCAAAGGACTTCTGCAGGTAGCCGATGAAAATACATCACTCAGTAAGAGGTTCGAGCTTGTCGTGAGTATCTCGTCTTATGAAAACCTCGAAACCCCAAACCTTGATATGTGCCAACGAGGGAGCTTTCCCCGTCCACATCTCGTGAGGTGTTTTGGCAACCTTCTTCGTAAGGACTAAGTTAAGGATATGGGCAACAGTCTTTAAGGCGTACCCCCAAAATGAGATAGGTAGTGAATCACGACTCATCATGGAACAAACCATGTCCAACAATGTTCGATTACGGCTCTCAGCCACACCGTTCAATTACGGTGTCCTAGGTGTCGTCAATTGCGAAACGATTCTGTATTCCTTAATATAGTCATGGAATTCAAAACTTAGGTACTCTCCTCCTCGATCGAACCGAAGCATCTTGATTTTCCTACCCAATTGATTCTCCACTTCTTGTTTAAACTCTTTGAACTTTTCAAAGGTTTCTAACTTCTGCTTGATTAAGTAGATATACCCATATCTGTTATAATCATCGGTAAAAGTCACGTAGAAGCGACTCGCATCCCTTGTGGCTGATCTAAAGGGCCCATACACATCAATGTGTATGAGATCCAATAGACCCTCACCCCTATCGCAAGTGCCAATGAAGGGTGACTTGGTCATCTTTCCAAGTAAACAAGACTCGCACATGTCATCGTCCCTAAGGTCGAATGACTCCAACACTCCATCCTTTTGGAGTTGGGCTATGTGTATCTTGTTGACATGTACAAGACGACAATGCCACAAGCATGCTTTATCCAAACCATTGGATGAATCAATACACAACACATCATTTCCTAAGTTATCTACAACCATCACAGTTTCATATATTCCATTACAAGGCAATGCTTCAAAACAAAATACATCATTAAGATAAGTATTAATAGAACCCTTTTCATTATCAAATAAATATCTAAAACCTTGTCTATATAAACCATGAAAAGAAATGATGTTTCTTGCCATATCTGGCGAATAGCAACAATTGTTTAAATCTAATCCTAATCCACTACTGAGCATTAAAGAGTAAACTCCAATCTTGGTAACATGCGACGATCTTCTGTTCCCCATGATCAAATTTATCTGCCCATGCTCCACATCCCTATCTCGTCTTAGGCCCTACAAATCAGAATAAATATGAAAACCACATCCTGTATCAAGTACCCATGAAATGGAATGTGATGAATCATTATATTTAATAGTGTAAATACCTGCATAGGATAGCTTGATCTTTCCATCCTTGATTGCCTGCAGATATTCTGGGTAGCTTCTCTTCCAATGCCCTATCTTGTGGAAGTAGTGGAACTCTACCCCCTTTAGGTTAGAGTTGGGTTTAGCATAACCAACTTTGGTTCCACCAGAAGAGGTACAATCTTGGGATTTTCCCTTGTGGTGGATCTTTGAGGGAGCCTTCCTCTTCTTACCCTTCCCTTGCCTAATAGCCAAAACAGGGGCAGCAGTTGGAGCGGGAGTTGATGCAACAGACTTATCCTTGAGATTGCTCTCAGCAGTCCTTAGCAAGCCTTGAAGCTTGCTGAAGGTGACCTCTTCCTTATTCATATGGTAGGTCATGCAGAATTGGTTGTAGCAGGGAGGCAAGGAGTGAAGGATGATGTCAGTCGCCAACTCTACATGAAAGTTAACATTCAACTTTAGCTGACGATCAACATATATCTGCATCTTTTGTAGATGAGTGGTAAGGGACTCTCCATTACCCATTCGGGTAGTGATCATCAAAGTGATGACCTCATACCTCTATTGCCTCGCACTTTGGTGGTACCGGTCCAACAAGTATTGATGCATCTCATAGGGATACATGTCCTCATAGGACTTTTGGAATTCGGAAGTCATGGTCGCTAGCATGATGTAATGGACTTTCGTGGCATCACGCTCGTGGGCCTCAAAGGCAGCGATCTCTTCGGGAGTGGCAGTGTTCATATCGATCTCCTTCAGCTCCTTATCAAGGACATATTTTGTGTCCTCTTAATGGGTGACCATTCGTATGTTATGTATCCAATCATTGAAATTGTTTCCGTTAAATATCACCCTCCCACACAAGTTCATGAGTGACAATGAGTCGGAGGAACTCGAGCCAGAAGCGTTGTTGTTATTCATGTTCGACATGTGAAAAGGAAAAGAACAAAGTTTGATTAGAAATGAATCCCTAATTAAACACTCAAATGAGAAATTAGGGCTAGGATCTAACAAAATTATTTACATATTAGAAGAGGGATGTCGTAATCTAACATGAAAATAATTTGAAGGTAAGTGAATGACGATTCACTAATTCTCCACCATGAAAAATGAAAAGAAGATTATGTTTTAAATGTATTGAAAACTCCTAGATCTTTTTGAGATTCTGAAGGGTCCAATTAGTGGTTTGGTCTAGGCTTTCCATGTAATAGGTTCTTTTGGTCATTTGATAGCTTATAGTATTTTGCTTGGAGTTTACGGTCACTGTAATGAGTTTACGGTCGTAAGCTGGTTTATGACCGTCAACCCAAGGCTGACCCATGATAGTATATATAGAGGTATGCTAGGTCTTTTGTGTTGTTGATGCCTCGGTATTCTTAGCTCTTGTAAACCGCAAGTTGTACCAGACGTGATTCTAATAGAAAAGCGTGTGCAAGCTTGTTTATTTTTTATTCTACTCGTTCTTATTTGATTATCTGATTGTTATTGTTGTTTGATCACTGGTAAGATCCTTTCAGGACCTTACAATTGGTATCCGAGCGAAACCAGCATCAAAAGCACTCTACGATCGATTTTGGACTGAGTTCTTATCTGTTAGCGACTAATGTTGGTGATTTTTGCAAAAGGGTTCTCAGTTTCGTCGAAAAATATGCAAATTCTCTCAAGTTTAAGAGCTTATGGCCGTAATCTCAGTTTACGGCCGCAAATTCTTCAAAGTTCTATTACCGTAAATTGTGTTCTTGAGCCGTGAATAAAGAGTATTCATAAACCGGAAACTAACTATTCTTGGACCGTGAACTTTAGACCGTAAACTTGGAGTTTACGGCCGCAAACCCTCATATGACCGTGAATTCTGTATACGGCCGCAAATAGTGTTTTGACTATGTTTGACCAGAAGCTTAATTTAATCGTGAATAATTTAATTTCTGTTTTATATTAATTAAATAATAATAATGGATTCTCAAAGTCAAACAAAACACCATGAGCTAGATTCAGTTATGGGCACAACCACTCGAATTCGTAGACTCTTATCCGCTGAAGGTTTCCTAAAATGGAAGTATAGAATTGAGCAGTACATAAAAATGAAGGACTTCAAAATCTGGAGAAGCATCATAAAAGATCCTGTCAGAATAACCACTACTTTTGCAGGGCAAGTGATTGACAAGAAGATGGAAAACTACACTGATGAAGACTTCAAGAAGGTTGAAGAGCAAGAAAAAGCTTTGGCCACCTTGACCATGGCACTATCTCCAGACATTGCTCAAGGTTTCAGGGAGTACACTTATGCTAAGGCTTTGTGGGAAGCCCTAATTTAGGTCTATGAAGGGAACGAAGATATGAGGGAGAGTCGCCAAGATATGCTGCGACAACGTTTCAATATGTTCAACTACGTTTCTGGAGAAACTCTTGAAGCACAGCTGCAACGATTCACATCTCTTAACACTGAAATGACAGTAGCCGGGATTTTCTACACAAAGTCTGAGATAAACAAGAAGCTACTTAATGCTCTCCCAATGTCTTGGTGTCACACCCCCAAACCAAGGATGGCGGAAACGTCCGGGGGTGGAGGACTTCATGTAGAGTATCACAACAACGAGTATAATAGTGCTCAAAGTAAATACAACCATCATAAATATAATTGAAAAAGTTACAACAAAGTATATGTTTACATGATTTGAATCAATTACATTATGATACAAAATGAACTGTTTGACGATTTATCGTCCCATCCTCAAAACATGGTTGATTTAATGTTTCACTGAATTCCTGAGAATACAAGTAGTTTTGAAAAGTGTCAACACAAAGGTTGGTGAGTTCATAAGCTTTTGACAGTAAGAGTTTGAAAATCGATCTTTGTAAAGAGATGTATGTCACCAAGAAAAATCCAATATTTTCCTTACAAAAGTTATGTGGTCCTAAATACCAGGACCGAAAATGAACAAGTATTTGTCATACTTAAAGATATAAAAGTGGTTTCAAATTGGCGTAAAAACCCTTTCTGATTTGAGAAAACTCCCGTAATGAATGGTGTGTAGCCTTAAATACCAAGACTGAGAATATACAGCAATATCTATAATTATTGATATAAAAAGTGATTTTAAATCGACATAAAACCCTTTTTGATATGAAGACGTACAAGTATTTTTCCATGCTTAAAGAAATTTCAGTGAGCTAAATTGACATAACTCGCTAAATTAAAGTTAGAACCCATAAATCTTATGATTTGTTAATACCACATGTGAGTTAATCATAACCATACTTGACTTAGACGGCCTTGTAATAGCGACGTTCTTCAGGCGTCGCGAAACTGAAATGACACTTGTCACCACAGACCTGCCGGTCTAGCTGTTGCATGCAGCTCAGGTGTGGGTTTGTCAAACCCAATATAGATCTATACACAACTATCACGTTCTCCCTACAAGAGACTCTGGTTACAATTTACAGGACTTTTTGAATTGGTTACTTTGGAAGTAACCCGAAGCGAATGACTCACAAATTTATTCATAAACAGATTTAAGTGAACTAAACTGAAAACCTTTGGTAAATAAGTTTGGGAAGTAAATGATACATAAACTATACCTATCATAGTTTATCCAAAACGTTTGTAATGTATAAGAATTCTTTTATGAAAATGCCTTAATGTTATGAATCCATAAACTATGCTCATTATAGTTTAATATACTTGTTCTAAATGAATGAATAATCTTATCATGAATGACTAAGCTTCAGTTTATGATGATAAACTAACAAGGAAACACATTCAATATTTAGTACTTATTGTTATACACTTTTCTCAACATAATACAAAGTGTTATGAAGGTTATATATTGTTAACTAAATTTAACCTTTCTGCGCTGTTTTAGAAAAGTCATAGAAAAATCATACAAAGTCGAAAACTAAATCCGTAAATTCTGAGAGTTCCCAAAATGTGTCTCGTTTACTCATAATTTTTATCATGATTTTTAATGACCTCCAACTTGGGTGAAAAAGTCCATAATCACAGACTGGTCCAGATTGGTGTTTGAAATGATAGGCAGTTTTGTAAAAATCACCATAAATTGTAGAAAAATCGTATGGAGATGTGAAAATAGTCATTTTAAAGCTAAGATCTGGAACTACTTACACCCAAAACAGTTTTGAAAACAAAGATGTTTAAGTTGTCCAAAACAGTCCGTGAATGGAGTCAAAGTTTTCTGATGAAAGTTGTTAGAAGATTTTAGTTATGTTCTTGGTGTTTTAACTTGTATTCCCACCCCCCCCCCCCCCCATAAAACTGGAGAAAACATGAAAATGTAGGGGTATGCACTCACCTTGAGTGATTTCAGTAGATGAGTGTTGAAGAAGAGAAGTGTTCAACTCAAGAACACTTGAAGAATCACTTGAAGATTCGAAGATCTAACAAGAATGTGATGATGTTTGTGTAAGGAATCATTGATTTGAGAAAGAGGGAAGTGTAATAATCATAGAGAGGATGAATTATACTTACCAAGAGTGTGAGAAAGCTTGATAATCAGCCTTGAATCTCGAATTTGAGGGAGGAAGTTTGAGAGGAAAAGAGTTTGGTCTTCTTGGTGAAAGAATGAGAAAATGAGAGAAGTGTGAGGAGAGAGGAGGGTTTTCTTACCCTTGACCAAGTGTGTGGCTGAAAAATGGTGGGAAAAGTACCATGAAATGACTAGGTATGGGCTGATGGTGAATAGTGACATGGAGTGGGTATGGGAGTGGTTGCTTGTGTCATAGAATAAAGGAAAGTCAACACTGCACCTCGTGTACTTCACCTACTCTTCTTGGATAAGGTTTTATCCTTAAAAACGTGATTAATTAATAATTATGGGGTCTTATATGTTAAAATAAAGTTTTGGGTGAAAATCCTGCGTCAAAAACAATTAAAAACGAAGCTAAAATGAAGTCGTCGAAAACCGGGAAGAAAAAGGCTAACAACGAGGCTTCTCGGAAGGGGGCCGAAGGTTCGGTCCCTTCTGGTGCTGGGTCCGAAGCGAACTGGGGCGAGACAACAAGGAGCGAAGAGGAGGCTTGGTCCGAAGTCATCAGGAGCAAAATAGACCGAATGAACAGTAGCTTCGGGTTCGGTTCAGCAGCCTTCGGGTTTGGTCCAAGAGGGTTCGGTCCCTGAGAGGACTTTTGGCCCTAAGAGGGGTTTCGGGTCCTTAAGCCTATTTTACTCGTTCTTACTCCGTTTTAAGCGGTTTTTGACCCGCTTAAGGGTCGGAATGACCCGAATGACTTCAAAAAGTTACGGAAACTTTTGAGAGAGATTTGGGAGAGATTTCACATACTTGGAGAGATTTCTCATACAAAGAGAGATTTGGGAGAGATTTCACATACTTGGAGAGATTTCTCATACAAAGAGAGATTTGGGAGAGATTTCACATACTTGGAGAGATTTCTCATACTAATAGAGATTTGGGAGAGATTTCACATTCTTGGAGAGATTTCTCATACAAAGAGAGATTTGGGAGAGATTTCACATATTAGAGAGATTTCCCATACAAAGAGAGATTTGGGAGAGATTTCACATTCTTGGAGAGATTTCTCATACAAAGAGAGATTTGGGAGAGATTTCACATACTTAGGGAGATTTGGGAGAGATTTCAAAATAGAGAGAGATAGAGTGAAAACGATTGAGAGAGGTTTCATTTGTGACCTTTTTGAGTGTCCGGCTTCGCAATGCAAGGTCCGTAAACCCTGTTAAGCCTTGTTTAAGGATCTTACACACTCCTGATGAGTATGCAACATTGTTTTATCGGTTTGGCTTGCCACGTACCACAGTTTTAGGTTAAGGAGATCTAGATGTACACACTTTTCGATTTATGATCTCTCATTAGAATAGCGAGTTGTTTAGAAATTACATAACGTAAACTCTAGTACCCATGGGCAAATTGAGTCGAACGGTTTGACTTGTTGACTTCAGTTGACTTTGACTTGACCGGAAATTGAGGGTTGTCACACTTGGGACATGAATGTAGCTGTCATAGAGAAGACTAAGGATCTTAGCCGGCTCTCTCTTGCTGAAGTGATGGGTAAAGCCCGAAAAATGGATCTACCAATGATCAAAGACAAATAACAGAAGGAAAGATGAAATAATAAGCAAATAACAAAACGAACCAAGCTTGCATACGCCTTAAAGCAATAGAACGTTGGATACAACTTGGAGAAAACACGAAGGCATCAACAACCTTTAAAGTCTGAGACAACGCCCTATTTATAACCATGACTTACAACCGCAAGGAGTTTACGGCCGTAAACACATAACAACCGTAAACTAGAAAAAATCGGTTTTTCCTACACAATCACTACCACTAACTAGTATGCCTAGACCAAACCATTAGACAGGGTCTTTCAATATCCCCCTTGGTTTGGACTAGCTCAAGCCCATTCCTTTGTCGACAATCATCACGTCCATCTGGCCCATCGCTCCATTCCACATTCTCTTGCTTAGAATCTCCGCGACCATCGTTGTGTACACCTTGGCTCCTTCCTCATAAATATCTTCAACAACTTTAATTTGAAAGTTGCTAAGATAATGAATATCCCATTTCCTGAATTGCAGCAAGTCTCTACGATCGTACAAACGAATACACCCATTCTTAAGTTTGATAACCGCTCCTGATGTATTTTCATCATAGACCCAGCATTCCAAAGAACTGAGAGATCCATCTTGATAGCCTTGAAGTACAGGAAACTGCTTGACTTGTTTCGTTGCAGGTCACATCACTACCTGCAACGACTTGTCAGTAGACGGTTCCAAGACATCTGGGTGTTCAAATATAACTGACTCTGTCGTCGGCATCGATGGAAATCCTTTCTTCACTTGATCATCCAAAAAGTGTTTAAACTGAGTAACCTGAGGAGTGTTGAAAAGATTGATAAACGGAGCTTGAGACAATTCCGTTAGATGAATTCTCGTGAACGACCTAAATGCATGAATATCCTTATACAACTCTGAATTACCACTCTTATGAATGACAATCCACATTCTGAGAGCATCATGAAATCCCCAGGCAGCCACTCCTGACCTATCTCCAAATGTATCTCAGAACCTAACAACTTCAAGATCAGTAACAGTTATTAAGGGTTCGCTCCGAAATGTATTCTGATTAATATTTCGTTTAAACAACAATTGTCCTCTCTGAACATCATCTCCTTGATTACGACGAATAAGTTCTTGAATGTGTGGAGCCAATGGAGGATCAACAGCAACACGTTCAGCAGTACTAGAAGACTGATCGACTGGTAGGTCAACTGGAAAAGCTTGTACGTGAAGATTAATCCTCTGTTCTTCAACGAACGTCTGGTATCTCTCACCAAAATCAACTTTAAGTTTCTTCTTTAACTCAAAATAACTCGAAGTCAGCAGATTAAAATGATCTTGTAAATCGGAGATCTGCTTGCTTTTCACCTTCTTATCCTTCTTGAGTCCAGCCAGTTGTCCGCCCCGACTAGATTTATCTGATTGTAGATTGGAAATTTGGATACGAAGATCGACATTCTCGGCACGAAGCTCTGCCACCTGAATATCAAGTTCAATATTTTTCTGGCTAAGAACCAAAATTTCTTTCTGCAGATCAGCAAGAGTAAGATTTTCATCCCTAGCACCACCTTCTTCAATGGAAACACCCTTTCCTCGAGGATTTGGCGATACAAGTTGTTCTTCAGCCATGTGCAACGCCAGCCTTTCAGAAGCAACATCTCGACGGTATCTAGGAACTGAGAAACCAGGCGGTGCAGAGGAACCACCAACATCAAATGTTGAACTCGGACCAGTAGGAAACATCTTTGTAGTGGTGAGCCTTGTAGTAGTAGCAGTGAAAGGTGGGGTAGGAAGACCACTAACCAAACTTGTGATCAGTTCAGATTGTCTTGCATCAAGTCTTCTTGTTTTAGATTGTTGTTGGTCAGCTTCAGGAGAAAACACACTCACAAACGGTTCAGGAGTAGGAGAAACGGACACAAGAGGGGAACATCCCATAACCATCTCCATAGGAACAGAAGTCGACACCATTTGCTTTGAAGTAGGAGTTCATGTATCAAACGTCTCTCTCGATTTCCTTGTCTCAGTTGTGTGAAGACCAACATCATCGACATTATGGAAAATTGTGTCAAGATGTTCATGAGACACAACATTAGCACTGCTTGCCAACGAAGATGCAATATCATCGTGATCAAAACCAGTCAAATCTAGATCATCAAAAGAGTCATTTCTCTCTTCACCAGTACTCATCTCTCCACCAACTTCATCATCACTCAACTCTCTTTCATGTTCTGAGACAGTTTGAACTTTGGGAGTTGGAGAGTCTTCTTTCTCGGTTTCTTCATCTTCAGACACGTCTATAACAATGTTGGTTGGCGTTGACTTTTCAACAGATGTCTGCTCCGAGGAAGATTGCTCAGACGACTCATATGACTCTGGAGTTTTATCCAGTTCAGTAAATTTCCCAAACTTTTCAAGAGGATATAGTCCTCGAAATATGACTTTGCCTTTCCGATTTTGTTTGATGAGTCCCACCGTGTGGGGACCCAAGGACTTCATATCCAATGTTTCTCCCGTCTTTCTCACGTTTGGAAACTGAATGTTAATGAACACTTGTACGAAGCGGGGATACAACAGAAAAGTATCCCGAGTAGAAGCTCTGATGTTTATAACAAATTCCTCAAGGATGAACTTTGAGAAATTAAAGCGAAACCCAGCAGCAAGAGATACCAGAGCACCAGTTGTGCGCTGAGAGATCTCGTCTGCCCCAGACCTCCTTCCCGAGATGCAACTCACAAAAACATGGCCCAAAAACCTCCAGTATGGGTGTAGCAACTTTTTCAGCGTCGGCGGAAAGGTTCCCTCGTAACTCATTCTTCGTAAAACCCTTTGAACATCTTCGATTCCAATCTCTATTGGGAAATTGGGTTGATCATCAATTAGCAGCGCTTCACGAATAAAGCCTTCATTAATGACAATTTCTCGACCCTGTACTTTTGCCTTCACCGTAAAATTGCCATCATCATACATGTGTGTCTCTGCAGTCGCCCAAAACTCGCGTATCAAACTTTGATAAACCACCGGATTGATAGTGATTGCGGATGCTAAGCAGCATTCACGCAATCAATGAATCATCGAACGCATATCCGAGTGAACAACTGGAGGGTCCGCGAGTACAATTGCTAGGTTGTGCATATCTGCAAATTTTAGGTTCGCCATTGTCTGCACTCAAACACAACTGTAAGAAACCTCAAAATAGAATTTTATTTTAACCCAAAAAAAAATTATAATTAAAAATATGACGAAAATAAAATTTTATTGTATAAAAACAAGTGATAACATTAAGTTTACTGCCAAGATGTTAAAGGAAATCGTGAAACAAAAAGAACTGAAAAATCTGTTCTTGGGCCGTAAACTCGAGGTTTACGGCCTAAGAGTTGTTTTGAAAATCAACACACGATATTACCTTAATTATTTTATTCAAAACGTAAGCAGTAAACACATTGTTCCTGGGCCGTAAACTCGGAGTTTACAGCCTAAGAACCTTCAGTGGAAAAATCCCCAAAAATCGATTCTACACTTTGAATTAACGCATAAGACTTGAAGATTCATGAATGTAAGAATCAATAGCACCAATATAAATTAAGACCAAGTCCAAAATTCAAGTGCTCGGAGTTTACGGCCTAAGCTTACGGCCGTAAGCTCCGTCGAATCGTTTTTCGTGATTTCTGGCATGATGACACGGTGAAACACGAAACAAATTACATATTTATGATCTAGAAGTGATTACCTTTGTGATGATGTAAGCGGTTTTCCAAAAATCAAAGAATTTTTTTTTGCCTTTTGAGAGGGTTTAGGAAGAGTTTGCGGCCGGAAACTCGTGAATGGGGAGATTCCGGCAGTGAACTCCTTTTTACCCCCTTTTACCCTCACTTACCCTCTTACCTGATAATTACCTAGTATTTCCAACTTCCAACAATAACTTTGAGGATTAATTTAATTAATTTTTTTTTGAAAAATAGAGTAAAATAAAATAAAATAAAATAAGATAAAATAAAATAAAATAAAAAACGAAATTAAAATAAAAATTGAAATAGCAAAAGTAATTAAAGATTAAAATTAAGATTAACATTTTTTTTACAAAAAATAAAAATAAAATTGAGAGAAAAATATTTTAACTAGAATAATTTTACACAACAAATTTAACCACTATAACCTTTGTGATGCTTGGATCAAAGTTGTTGGACGGCCTTATTCCGCTTGTCGGTACCCTTATCTACACATCTTCGTCTGACCGATTGCCAGTATTGTGGTCCACTTAAGCATGAAAGATTTGTGACACTTTTTGGACATTTTACCAATGACATAATTCAGGCATATACCTAATTGTAAATTTCTATAATTATGATAACTCCTAAATCTTAAATAAATTCACCTTATGACCATTTAACTGACTACAACCAGGGATATTGTTGTCCACCTAAATCGAGCAGCGAGATCTACAGACAATCTGTATGAGTTCAATTTTAAGTGTACTGGAACGTGTTTCCCGCTTCCTGATATGCCCCAACCATCAAGAACTTCCAGAGTACTCCTTACATCGGGTGAGCAGACAACCATTCAGAGAGAGAAGAGATTCAAAATTCTATTGCTAACTACTTCAGAGGGGTTGAGAAGAAGAAGGTTGCATATGCTGTGTACCAGGTCGGATTAGAAGTCGCGCAAAGAAGATAACATATGGCTAACAGATGAGAATTATTTCACACATATATATATATATATATATATATATATATATATATATCCTGCAGAGAAATAGAGTTGCATATGTTGTGTACCAGGTCGGATTAGAAGTCGCGCAAAGGAGACAACATATGATTAACAGACGGAAAGAAAGAAAATGATATTCTACAGACCTAATTTATCGGAATTTACCAGTCGCCCCATCCAACCGGAATTAAGGACAGAATCCGCACATCAAGGAAAAGTTAAGCCACGGTTCCAAGTACGGGTTCAATTAATGTGACGAGTAGATTCTCATGTTTATCTCCCTGCTCAACCTATCCGAGCGTCGTGACATCAGGTTAAACGGATCTAACTAGGTCAAAGTTCGTCAAGTCCTCAAATTCATTAGGTTCAACTTTCCTAGTCAAGTCCATTCAAAATCTTTCGTGCCTACCAGCACATCGAGTACAGAGCGTAGACGATTCAACTTAGGTACGTTACGCTGATTTAGGTTGCCCTTTATCGCTTGTTAATTTCATTTCCCATCACAGTACTTACAACTGAAGTTGTCAACAATAAATTTTGAAATGCTGAACAGAAATAACACTACTTTTGGATTTTTTTTGTAATTTTTATTGTTTTTGGATTTTTTTTATTTCTCCCCCTAAATTTGTGCATGGGTGAGAATACGAAACAAAATAATGCGCAAATTTGAAACTATCCTGAAACAGAAAAATTTAAAATGTAAACTAATAAAACCAAAAATAAATTGAGGAAAGAAAAAGAAAAAAAATAAAAATAAAAAAAACTTAATCCTCAAAACGTATCATTTTCAGAAATCCAACAAGCACATCGAAACGATCTTTGTTAAAAGGCTTTGTGAACAAGTCCGCCACATTGTTATCAGTGTGGACTTGTTCGATTTGAATTAAAGATCGTTCATAACAGTCTCTGATAAAGTGAATTTTAATGTCGATGTGCTTGGTTTTAGAGTGTTGGACTGGGTTTTTAGCTATTTGAATTGCCGCTTCATTATCACAATAGATAGGGGTTTCGAAGTAATTCAAACCGTAGTCCAACAGCTGATGTTGGATCCAGATAACTTGAGAGCAGCACGCTGATGCAGCAATGTATTCCGCCTCTACTGTTGAAGTCAAGACAGTGTGCTGTTTCTTGCATTGCCATGAAACTAATCTGTCACCTAGGTATTGACATCCTCCTGAAGTTGATTTCCTGTCTAGCTCACAGCCTCCATAATTACTGTCAGTAAAAGCATAAAGATTAAATTCAGAATTCTTCGGATACCAAAGACCCAATTTAGGGCTTCCTTTGATATACCGAAAAATTCTTTTAACAGCAATAAGATGAGAGAGTTTAGGATTAGCCTGATATCGAGCGCATTGACAGACTGCAAACATAATGTCAGGTCGACTTGCAGTAAGATACATCAGCGATCCGATCATCGATCGATAGAGAGTTTGATCTACGGACTCGCCTTTAGGATCTTGAGTCAGGAGAGGTCGTTCAGCCATCGGTGTAGAAGCAGATTTAGCATCGTGAAGCGCAAACTTCTCAAGAATATCCTCCACATACTTGGCTTGATGTAGCAGGATTCCGGTTGAATTCTGTTTAACCTGAAGCCCCAAAAACATGGTCATTTCCCCCAACGAACTCATTTCAAATCTTTTCTTCATTACACTTTCGAACTCTTTGCAAAGATTTTGGTTTGTTGATCCAAAGATCATGTCATCGACGTATATTTGTACGAGTATCTGGTCCTTGTCGACATGCTTTATGAATAATGTTTGATCGATAGTGCCGCGAGTGTAACCATGTTCGAGCAGATGTTTTGTTAGGGTTGCATACCATGCTCTAGGAGCTTGATGCAGGCCATATAACGTTTTGTCCAACTTGTAGACATGATTAGGATACTTCGAGTCGACAAACCCTGGAGGTTGATCAACATAGATTTCTTCCTTCACCTTGCCATACAAGAAGGCAGTCTTGACATCCATTTGAAAGACAGTAAAGTTCATATACGAAGCATACGCTAGGAAGATATGAATAGCCTCCAGGCGAGATACTGGAGCATAAACTTCAGTGTAGTCAAGACCCTCGACTTGTCGAAACCCACGTACTACCAGTCTGGCTTTGTTTCGCACAATAACCCCTGAATCGTCCTGTTTGTTGCGATAGACCCATCGTGTGTCAAGAGACTTCTTGCTCTTTGGTAACTCAACTAATTTCCAAACACCGAGTTTTTCAAATTGATGCAATTCTTCATGCATTGCATGCACCCAACTAGGTTCATTTAGAGCCATTTATACATTCTTGGGCTAAATTTGAGAAACAAAGCAAGAATACATACATGTATTCACGTCTCCACTCTGACTTCTAGTTTTAACACGATCATCTAGCTGGCCGATGACGTTTTCGATCGGATGATCCCGTTGAACCCTAGAAGGTATTTCTTGGCTGATGTCATTAAGAGAAACAGGTAGAGTGTGAATGTTGAGACCTCCTTCATTTGCTGGTTGAGTAGTACCAGATGGTTCTGCGACATACTCATCTGCAATAAGGTCAGGAAAGAGTAATTCCATAAGGGTTGAAGAGACAGCGGAAGCATCATTTGGAACGAACTATTTCTCTGAAGATATGTGAGGTGTCGATTCAGCATCTGAAGAATCAATGTGGACTGATTGAGGACTATGATGTTCCAAGAACGGCCCCCCTTGAGGAGTAGCAGAGGACTTTCCCGAAGATGTTACAGAAGACTCCCCCTCAATTGCAGCAGAAGGCTCCCCCTCAGATGCAGTAGAAGATCCTCCCTTGTGCGAGTCAGAGGACTCTCCTTCAAGTGAAGCTGTAGATTTTCCTTTTGATGAATCAGAAGATTTAGATATAGGCTTGTATACGACTTCTTCGTCTTCATCTTCAGAGATACTCTTCCAATGCGAACCAGTTCTAGATACATCATTTGAATACACGTTTAAGGATTTGAAAAGGGACGTATAATCAAACAACCAATCCGGACCCAATCTTGTGTCTGTCTCATTCTCTTCCAACCAACGCACGTCATATGATTCCACAATCTGTTTGGTTTTCTTATTGTAGACTCTATAAGCGGTGCGAGCAGCATACCCTACAAAATAGCAGTCATCGGCTTTGGCATTGAATTTCGGATTGGCATCTAGGTGAAGAAGGGTGCAAGGACAGCCAAATACTCGGAAGTGACTGACTGACGGCTTATGTCCATAGTAAATTTCATACGGAGTTTTCATTTGAGCTTTGTTGATAAGCACCCGATTCTGAACATAACAGGCAGTGTTTATCGCCTCCGCCCAAAAGAAAACAGGCAGCTTTGAGTCACACAACATCGTTCTTGCAGCGTCTTTGAGTGTTCTGTTCCGCCTTTCAGCAACACCATTTTGTTGAGGTGTATGAGCTGAACTAAATTGACGCAGGATACCCTTTTCAGCGCAGAAGTGATTAAGAACGGAATTCTTGAACTCTGTTCTGTTATCGGTACGAAGCGCCTTCACCCTATAATTGGTCTGATTCTCAACAAGTACAATGAACTTCTTCATCAATTCAGTGACACCCGCTTTGTTGGATAGAAAGAAACCCCACATAAATCGAGAGAAATCATCAATCACAACTAAACAGTAAGAACTTATGTTGATGCTTAGCACGTTCACTGGACCAAACAAATCCATGTGAAGTAATTGAAGAACCTGACTGATTGAGTTAACCTGTTTTGGCAAGTGTGGCTTTCGATGGTGCTTTCCTTGAGCGCACAACACACATTTTTCAAACGTAATGAAGTCCTTGACGGGCAATCCACAGACCATCTCATTTTTCACAAGACGATTTAGATTCTTGGCGTTAGCATGACCTAATCTTCGATGCCACAGCATTGCAGTTTGCTCGGAGATCTTGGAGAATAGACAAGTAACTTGTTTTGGGAGATTGCTATTCATATCAATAATATAGGCGTTCCCATCCCTTTTTGATCTTACGAGAATCCATTCTTCAGGGATGACAAAGCCTGGCTTTAAGACCATGCATTTTTTGTTAGTGAAATGCGTAGAATAGCCCTTGTCACAAATCTGAGAAACGCTTAACAGACTGTGTTTCAACTCGGGAGCGAAATTCACGTTTTCGAAACTTAGAACTCCATTTGACACGGTTCCCCTTTGAGTGATTTTCCCTCCATATCCACCCGCAAAAGAGACATACCCCCCATTAAATGATTGAATGCTGCGCAGTTGGGTGATATCTCCCATCATATGCCGGGAACAGCTACTGTCGACAAACCAGGGTCTGACGACATTTCCCCGCAATTGTCCCTGCAAAATGTGCGGGTTTAATTAGATTTGGGCACCCAGGTCATGATCTTCCTAGGTGATCCCGATGCCTTTTTAGATTTATTGCACTTAAACTTCTCTGAGGACACAGATGATGTATTGGGAGTAGGTTTGGGCCTCCATTTATAATTAGGTTTTCCGAAAAACTCAATTAACTTTGTCATTTTATGTTTAACAATCTGCTTAAAGCATGTGTTACTTCTACCAGAGTTGGTTGAAGATCCACTACTGCTTTGGGATGAGCTTGACCTTGGTGTGGCTATGCTCCTTTTTGGTAGACTGCTCGGGACAAGGTGATTAAAAACCTTTTTATGTCTGTGAAAAAAAATTCCTTTTTCTATTTCTTTCATCTGCCCAATCATCATTTCGAGAGCGACTTCTAGAGGAATTTCTATTTAAAGACCTTCCTCTGAACTCGTTCTCCCCTCTTGGAAGATTATGACTCACAAACAATCGATTAAGACAATTTCTAGCAATATGACCACTAGTGCCACAATTAAAACAAATCTGCTTGTTATTGTTAGAACTTGTGCTGCATTTATCATATTCGTTTTCCCTACAAACACCCTTGCTTTTCTCACAGGAACATGCAACATTATTAGGTTGTGAGGCAAGTGAGGGTGCTATACTCATGGAGGGTTGTGAAACTAGTGGTGTCTCAATATTTTTATCACAAACATTCAAATTGTCAACCAAATTGTTCAAAAATTTATCAGACATATTAAAAGCACTCAAAGCTGTATCAGAAGTAGCAGCTAATGTATCAGAAGAATTAAAAACACCACAAGAAATATTGTCACTTAAAACATTTGAAAAAGAATTGTCTTTATTTAAAATGAAAACTTCAGGTTTGGACTCGATTTTATTTTCAGAAACACATCCTTCAACTTTGTGCTTTGACTGATTCAAGGATTGATCTGCAGGAGAAGTAGAAATGTTAGTACTTTCAACATTAATAAATCCTCCCGAAACAAAACCGGAGGGCTTTCCATAAATCATAAATGATTCATTGACAATCTCTTCTTTCGCAAAGGCTTGGACACATATGAATGACTGAAAGGAGGGGGTATATGATTATACCCTAGACCTTTTGATTGATTCCTTTTAAACTGCATACTTTGGTCTATCATATTTGCAACCACCTCACTTGAGAAATCATATTTTCTAACATCAAGTTTGGCGGTCTCAAATTTTCCTTTCAAAGATTCAACTTCAGCCACTAGCTCATCATTTTGTTTGACTACATAATCATAGTTTTCACATTTGTTACTGTAGTCTTCCTGGAGTCTCCTAAAGTCCTTAATCTTAGATTCTAGTTGAGCTTTAAGTGGGTTTTTTCCTTTTCGAAGTTGGTACCCTTCATATCTAAGGTCTTCTACGTTTCTTATTAATTTTTCATTGAGTTCACGAAGAATCCTAAGATTTTGTACTTCATTGCCTAATGTCTCAATTTTATCCTGCAAAGTTTTTACATAATCTATACAAGCCTTAGAGCATGATGGAAAACTTACCTTGGACGAATTAGGTTCATGGGAAGAGGATACCATCAAAGCAAATTGTAGCTTCATCACACTGTCTTCAGCTGCTACAATCCCTGCAGCAGTATCATCCTTTACCTGTGCCAGATGAGCATTTTCTGGTCCAGATAGGTTGAGAGCTTGTATTTGATCATCCCAATCGAAAGACTGTGCAACCATAGCCTTTTCATTGTTTGTTTGACCACTGCTTCGGTTGTTCCCAACTGCAACCATTGTTCTGTCATTATTAACCCTTTTATCAGGTTGTGGGCAATCACGAGCAAAATGCCCTGGCTCGTGGCAATTGAAACACCGAAGCTTTCCTTTGTTGAATCCAACCTTCTTATCAGCGCTCATTCCCCAATTGTTCTTCCCTGTCTTTTTGGCAAACTATTTTCCCCTAAATACAGCCATGGCAATTTGCCATGTGATGTCCATTTCCTCAACGTCCTCCGGATGGATTTGATCAAGATCAGCAAATGAAAATTGAGGCGGAAGCTCCCCAGCTACAAGTGCATTGTAGCAATTCACAAGCCCTGCTGCAAAGACAAGGTTTTCATCACCCTACATTCCTTTTGAAGAGGAGGCCACATTTGAGGTTGGAGCAGTTTGGGCAGACACGAGTGGTTGACTTTGTGGGTAGTGAATGACTAGTGCAGAAGAAGATGAACCTGTAGGGGTATATGAGAAAGAAGAAAGAGCATTGTTAGTTGAAATGCCAAGATTGGCAGTTGAGTAGGAGTTCACATGATTGATCTCTCGCTGCTTGTCATCAATATCAAACGCTTTGATGACAGCCATCACTTCAGCTAGAGAAAGGCGATTGAGATCCTTAGTCTTCTTAATCACAGCTACGTTCATGTCCCAAGATTTTGGAAGAGCATTTAGTAGCTTCTTATTAATTTCTGACTTTGTATAGAAGATCCCTGCCACAGTCATCTCTGTATTGAGAGTTGTGAATCGTTGCAGTTGAGCTTCGAGAGTCTCTCCAGGCACATAGTTAAACATGTTGAAACGTTGCCTCAACATATCTTGGCGGCTCTCTCACATGTCTTCATTTCCCTCATATACTTCAATAAGGGCTTCCCATAGTGCTTTAGAAGAAGTATACTCTCTGAATCCTTGAGCAATGTCTGGAGATAAGGCCATAGTCAAAATGGCCAATGACTTTTCTTGTTCTTCTACACTCTCAAAGTCTTCATCAGTGTAGTTTTCAATTTTCTTGTCAACCACCTGCCCCTCAACTGTAGTGGTGATTCTGATTGGATCCTTTATAACACATTTCCAAATCTTGAAGTCCTTCATTTTTATATATTTCTCAATTCTATATTTCCACTCGGGGAAACCATCAGCGGACATGAGTCTTGGAATGCGCGTGGTTGTTCCCATTACAGCATCGAGTTCTTGATATTGATTAGGAATTTGTGATTCCATTTTTAAATTAAAGTTAATTAATTGTTAAAGAAAATCTAATTTTCAAAAAAAAATTTACTGTTTACTGTGAATTCTGAAAATTACTCGACTAAAATTCAAGAAAGGTTTACTGCCGAGAAGTGTTTACGGCCGTAAACTCCTTGTTTACGGCCCGTGAAAATTTTGAATTCTGGAACAAATAAATTGAAGATGCAATTTTTAAAGTCGATTATCTGATAATCGATTTACGGCCAATGATTTTCTGAAAGAACTTCGAGTTTACGGCCAATGATTACGGCCAATGATTTCCTGTTGAGAATTTATTTTATTTGAGAATTTAATGCAATGAAATATTATTCTGAAAGTCTTAAGTCAGGAACTCGATTTGTTGTAGAAGGAATTCGTTTGCGGTGTATGAGCCTTGAATAGCTTGCGGTCGTGAACTTGGTGTTTACGGCCGTAAGCTCGGACCGTGAACTTTTAAACACACGAAAATCGACTGGAATAAAACCCTTCTTTCGCTGGGAATATCGTTTTGAGCAAAATCACAACTATAGGACGTCTTTGACACTGGTGTCGCTCTGATACCAATTGTAAAGCCCGAAAAATGGATCTACCAATGATCAAAGAGAAATAACAGAAGCAAAGATGAAATAATAAACAAATAACAAAACGAACCAAGCTTGCATATGCCTTAAAGCAATAAAACGTCGGATACAACTTGGAGAAAACACGAAGGCATCAACAACCTTTAAAGTCTGACACAACGCCCTATTTATAACCATGACTTACAACCGCAAGGAGTTTACAGCCGTAAGGAGTTTACGGCCGTAAACATATAACAACCGTAAACTAGACAAAATCGGTTTTTCCTACACAATCACTACCACTAACTATTATGCCTAGACCAAACCATTAGACAGGGTCTTTCATGATGGCTGTCATCAAGGCCTGTGATATTGATGACAAGCAGCGTGAGATCAACCATGTGAACTCATACTCAGCTGCGAACCTTGGAATTTCTTCTAACAGTGCTCTTTCATCTCTCAATTTTCCTTCTGCAGGTCAATTATTTGCTACTCAGCAAGCTCAGGTTCATTCCTTCCCCACTCCATCAGCTTCCTCTGCATCAGCCATGCCTTTCTTACATAACCAATCGTTCATGGCTGCTCAAGTTGCTTCCTCCTCCAATGTGGCTTCTTCTTCAAAAGGAAAGGAGGGTGATGAAAATCTCGCTCTTGCTACAGGGCTTGTCAATTGCTACAATGCACTCGTAGCTGGAGATCTTCCACCCCACCTATCATTTGTTGATCTTGATCAGATTCACCCTAAAGATGTTGAAGAGATGGATATTACATCGCAAATTGCCATGGAAGTTTTTTGGGTGAAATAGTTTGCCAAGAAGACCGGAAAGAACAACTTGGGGATGAGTGCTGACAAGAAAGTTGGGTTCAGCAAGGTAAATCTACAGTGTTTCAACTACCACGAGCCAGTGCATTTTGCTCGTGATTGTCCACAGACAGACAGAAGATTAAATAATGACAGGACAATAGTTGCAGTTGGGAACAATCGAAGCGATGCTCAGGTCAACAACGAGAAGGCTATGGTTACACAATCGTTTGACTCAGAGGATCAGATGCGGGCCCTGAGCTTATCTGGACCTGAAAATGCCCACCTGGCACAGGTTAGTGATGTTGCTCCGGCAGAGATTGTTGCAGCTAAAGATCAAATGATGGAGCTGCAGTTTGCGTTGATGGTATCTTCTTTTCATGAACCTAATCAAAACAAGGTAACTCTACCCTCATGCTCTCAAGCTTGTATTGAATATGTTAAAATTCTGCATGAGAAAATTGAGACATTAGGTAGCGAAGTAGAGAACCTTAAAATTCTCTATGAACTTAATGACTCACTAAAAAGGGAAGTAGAAGATCTTAGATATGAAGGTTACCGACTCAGAAAAACTCAAAACCTCTTAAAGCCCAATTAGAATCTAAAATAAAGGACTTTAGGAGACTTTAGGAAGACTATAGTAATAAATGTGAAAATTATGACTACATAATGAAACAGAACACTGAACTAGTGGCTGAAATTGAATCATTAAAGGGCAAATTTGAAACTGTTGATTTTGACCTTTAGAAAATTTGATGTATCGAGTGAGGTAGCTGCAACTATGATAGACCAATGCATGCAATTTGTAGGGTTTCAAAGCACTCCATGGATGATGGCAATGGGCCCCCTTGATGAAGTGTAGGTTAAAAGCCCAAGACTTGTCTTTTCCCTATAAATAGTCATGTATTATTCATTATTAGGGTTAAGAGTGGGGCAAAATGTAGTCGCCTGTGAGGTTCTTATGTAGTGTTAGATTCTTTAGTATATGCTGAAAGTGTAATTTATTCCTCATATTTGAATAAATCGAGTGATCATTCGACATAATCTTCATATTTGTGTTTGTTCTTATTTTCCGCATCTTGTTCATCAAATCTCAATTAGGGTTTTCATCCCAACAAGTGGTATCAGAGTGGGTCTTTGAAGATCTATTGATTTCTGAAGTATCGGTTCTTGATTTGATGATTTTATACACAAGTTATTGAAGATTATTGATGTTTTGGCGTTTTGGAATCAAGATTCTTGTTGAAGCAACTGTTCATGGAGACTCATGTATTCTATTACTGTTCATCTTCATCTGGTATAATTTCTATCCAATTCATTTTTCTGTATTTTCTGATTGGATCTAATCCCTAGTTTTATCTAAATTCAAAGTATTGTCGATGGATCTGTTTCATTGCCATTAATTCGTTCCTTCACTGTATTGTCATTCAAATTCAATTGTTAGCTTCGTGGATAAATTTCGTTCCTTTTGGCCCATAAATCCAATTCATTACTGTACATCTGTTTCAAATTGAATCCTCTTGTTCAAATTGAATCCTGAACTTAAATGCTTTTGACTATCGTGATACGTCTCGTGCACAAATTTTTTTCATTGACCTGGAGGGCAAAAGTTTTGGCGATTGTTTCTGTTTCTTGTTCTCACATTCTTATCGCATCTTCTGTTTATTGAATCAATTTCTTAAATCACAAAATTGTTTTTTTTTCAATAATCGAAATCATGTCTTGTTCGAGTCTAATAATCGTAATCCTAGTTGTTATGGTTGTGATAAATCTTCTTGATATGGAAACGATTGAAAGAAAATGGGGTCGATGGTCAGCCAACAAAAAAAAAAGATAACGTGTGTGCGGAACGAAAGGATTTGATCATTGTTATTGGTGTGATCGGAACGAATGGTTTGTTTGGTGGAATCGGAGTTTTTGGGAAATGAAGGAAAATTGTTGTGTTCGTGAATCATCGGCGTCTAAATGAAGAAGATAGTAAAGTTTCAATTTTGGTCCCTGCAACTTCGGAGATTTGAAAATTCTGGTCCCTGTGTTTTTAATGACTTGGCATTTTTGGACCATTTCCAGAATTTGTTACAAATGAAGGGGATTATGGTGCAGAGTTATTAATATTTTCCCTTATCTTTCAGAAAATGATGGTTTCTGCCCAATATTCAGAAAAGTTTGCAAATTTGAGGGCCGGTGAATAGTTTTGAATTTTTTAAAGCATATATTTTTCGTGAACAAAAAAATAAAGATTCCATCAAGTCTTGGCGGTTCGGCAAGTTGTTTTTTTCAATAACGTTAAATTTTCATGACTTTTTCGGATTTTATACTTCATTGTGTATATCATTTTGTCGCGGGGGAGCTTAGTAAACTTTTATCCATTCAAGATCATTCTCATGACCATCTGAAGGCTTTATAATCATGTTTTTGATTATAAATCGGGGGAGAATTTGGTATGGTCATTCGAAATTGGGTTTGTGACTTTTCAAAGTTGAAGATTTTTGATAAAGCTTGTGGAAGAATTATGAACGTAGCTTTTACAGTGGAAGTTTTTCATCGATCTCTGCTAAAGCTTTTACAGAGAAGTATCCTTTACAGCAGAAGTTCTTTATCGAGCTCTGCTAAGGACTTGTTATATCTCCGACTTCTAGTATTTTCTCGATCAAGCGGCATTACGAATCTTAAATTTTGGGTTGTTACATGATATTTTTTGATGGCTTATATCATTAGCTTATTTGAAGATCATTGTGACTTGGAGGGGGAGCTCTTTAAAGACAAGAAGTGATTCGGTTTCTTTGTTCTGAAATGGGTTTTTATGGCGGGTTTGGTTTTCATGAAGATTTTTTTGGGATTACATTCGAAAATGAAGTTTAAAGACATTACTTCAGTGCTTGGTTCATATATCCTAGAGCCCGTGTTTGAAGACTATTGAAGAATCAAGATCGTGGATTGCTTCATATATTCCTCGTTGCAAATCTTTTAATTTGCTAGATGCTTGTTTTGGAAGTTAATGCATTGTCATCCATTCCATACTTTGAGGGGGAGATTGTAGGGTTTCAAAGCACTCCATGGATGATGGCAATGGGCCCCCTTGATGAAGTGTAGGTTAAAAGCCCAATACTTGTCTTTTCCCTATAAATAGTCATGTATTATTCATTATTAGGGTTAAGAGTGGGGCAAAATGTAGCCGCCTGTGAGGTTCTTATGTAGTGTTAGATTCTTTAGTATATGCTGAAAGTGTAATTTATTCCTCATATTTGAATAAATCGAGTGATCATTCGACATAATCTTCATATTTGTGTTTGTTCTTATTTTCTGCATCTTATTCTTCAAATCTCAATTAGGGTTTTCATCCCAACACAATTTAAAAGAAATCAGTCAAAGGGTCTAGGGTATAATCAAGTGCCTCCTCCTTTCAATCATAAATATCAGTTTCAACCCCTGTCCAAAGAAGAGATTGCCAATGAACCATTCATGGTTTATGGCAAGCCATCTGGTTTTGTTTCGGGAGGATTTATTAATGTTGAAAGTACTAACATTTCTACTTCTCCTAAAGATCAATCTTTGAATCAGTCAAAGCACGAAGTTGAAGGATCTGTTTCTGAAAATAAAACTGAGTCTGAACCTGAAGTTTTAGTTTTAAATAAAGACAATAATTTTTCTGATGTTTCAAGTGACAATGTTTTTTGTGGTGTTTCTGTTTCTTCTGATACTGTTTTGAATGGGTTTAAAGTGTCTGATACTAGTTTGAATAATTCGGTTGACAATTCTAATGTTTGTGATGATAATCTTGAAAAACCACTAGTTTCACAAGCTTCTCCATCTAATGTACCCTCACTTGTCTCACAACCTAATTTTTGTTCTTGTTCTTGTGGGAGAAGCAAGGGTGTTAGTATGGAAAACAAATCTGATCAATGTAGTACAAGTTATAACAATAACAAACATATTTGTTACAATTGTGGTATTGGTGGTCATATAGCTAGAAATTGTCAAAATCGTATGTTTGTACATTTTGAATCTCCTAGAGGAGAGAACGAATTCAGAGGAAGGTCTTTAACTAGAAAGTCCTCTAGAAATCGTTCTCGGTATGATGATTGGAAAAATGATCGGAGTAGAAAACGGGCTGTTTTTCAAAAACATAAAATGGTCTTTCATAACAAAGTCCCAAGCAGTTTGCCAAAACCGAGCATGGCCAAGCCAAGGTCGGTTTCGTCAAGAAGCAACAGTGGGTCTTCAACTAATTCTAGTAGAAAATCCAAATGCTTCAAGACAACTGATAAACATTCGATTTCAAAACCACACGGGACTGTTATAAAACCTAATTATCAATGGTTGCCCAAATTAGCTTCCAATTTATCATCTGTGTCCTTTGAAAAATTCGTAAATGATAATAAATCTGAGAAGGCATCAGCACCACCCAGGAAAATAATGACCTGGGTTCCCAAATCTAATTAAACCCGCACATCTTGCAAGGACAGTTGCGGGGGATTGTCGTCAGACCCTGATTCATTGACAACGGCTGCTCCCGGCATATGACAGGAGATATCGCCCAACTGCACAACATTCAATCCTTTAATAGGGGATACATCTCCTTTTCGGGTGGAGAAGGTGGCAAAATCAGTCAAAGAGGAACTATCACAAATGGGGTTTTGAATTTCGAAAATGTCAACTTTGCTCCGGAATTGAAGCATAGTTTGTTGAGTGTGTCTCAGATATGCGACAAAGGCTATTCTACACATTTCACTGAGAAGGAATGTATGATTCTCAAGCCAGGCTTTGTCATTCCAGAAAAGTGGATTCTTGTAAAATCTAAAAGGGATGGGAATGCCTACATCATTGATATGAATAGAAATCTTCCAGAACAAGTTACGTGCCTCTTCTCAAAGATATCCGAACAAACTGCAATGCTGTGGCACAGAAGACTTGGTCATGCCAACGCAAATAACTTGAATCGACTTGCAAACAATGAGATGGTCCATGGTTTGCCTGTCAAGGACTTTATCACGTTTTAGAAGTGTGTGTCATGTGCCCACGGTAAGCATCATACAAAACCGTACCTGCTAAAACAAGTCAACTCAATTAGTCAGGTGCTTCAATTGCTACATATGGATCTATTCGGACCAGTAACGTTCTCAGCATTAACAGAAATTCCTATTTTCTAGACGTGATTGATGATTTCTCACGTTTTACATGGGTTTTCTTTCTATCCAATAAAGCTGGAGTTGCTGATCTGATTAAGAAATTCATTGTGTTAATTGAGAACCAAACTAACAATAGGGTGAAGGCGCTTCGTACTGACAATGGAACAAAGTTTAAGAATTCTATTATCGATCACTTCTGTGCAGAAAAGGGTATTATGCGTCAATACAGCTCCACTCACACACCCCAACAAAATGGTGTTGCTGAGAGGAGAAACAGAACTTTGAAAGGCATCGCAAGGATGATGTTGTGTGACTCCAAACTGCCAGTCTTCTTTTGGGCTGAGGCGATAAACACTGCTTGCTACGTTCATAATCGCATGTTGATCAACAAAGCTCAAATGAAGACTCCGTATGAGATTCTATATGGTCGCAAGCCTTCAGTCAGTCATTTCCGTGTATTTGGCTGCCCTTGCACCCTTTTTCACTTAGAGTCCAACCCAAAGTTTAACGCCAAATCCAATGACTGTTACTTCATAGGGTATGCTGCTCGCACCGCCTATAGGGTCTATAATAAGAAGACAAAGCAAGTTGTAGAATCTTTTGACGTGCGCTGGTTGGAAGAAAATGAGACGGATGCTCGAGTAGGTCCGGATTGGTTGTTTGATTACACATATCTGTTCAAATATATAAATGTGTCTTCAGGTAGCTCATCTGGATCTATCTTCGGTTCGAAGAATGTTTCTGAAGACGAAGACGAAGAAGTTGTATACGGACCTCCAACGGTATCCTCTTCACAACCTGAGGGGGAGACTCCTGCTTCGCCTGAGGGGGAGTCCTTCACTTCACCTGAGGGGGAGTCATCTGTACATCCTGATAGTCCGAAATCTCCAGTAATAATACTACTCCTGATGCTGAAACAACACCACTCACTCCTATAGAAAGAGAGTTCATGCCCAAAGACTCTTCCGCTGCTACTTCAACATTTATGGAGCTACTCTTTCCTGAAGACTTTTCAAATGAGTTTGTGGCAGAGTTGTCTGGCGTGGCTCAATCAGCAAATGAGGGAGGTGTCAATATTCACAATCTTCCTGTCTCACTTAATGACACCAGCCAAGAAATACCCCCAAGGATTCAATGTGATCATCCGATCGACAACATCATTGGTCAGCTGGGCGACGGTGTTAAAACAAGAAGTCAGAATGGAGATGTAAATACTTGTATTTACTCTTGCTCAAATAGAGCCCAAGAATGTTGAAATGGCTCTGAATGAGCCCTGCTGGGTAGATGCAATGCATGATGAGTTACATCAATTTGAAAAACATGGGGTTTGGAAGTTGGTTGAGTTTCCAAAGGGCAAAATGTCTCTTGACACACGATGGGTCTATCGAAACAAGCAGGATGATTCAGGGGTTATAGTGCGGAACAAAGCTAGATTGGTGGTTCGCGGGTTTCAACAGGTGGAGGGTCTTGATTACACTGAGGTTTATGCTCCAGTAGCTCGCTTAGATGCTATTTGTATCTTCCTAGCATATGCTTCCTACATGAACTTTACCATTTACCAAATGGATGTCAAGACCGCCTTCTTGTATGGCAAGGTGAAAGAAGAAATCTACGTTGATCAACCTCCTAGGTTCGTTGACTCAAGGTTTCCTAATCATGTCTACAAGTTGGACAAAGCATTCTATGGGTTACACCAAGCTCCTCGAGCATGGTATGCAACTCTGACAAATCATTTGCTCGAGCATGGTTACTCTCGTGGCACTATCGATCAAACTTTGTTTATAAAGCATGTCGGTAATGATCAGATACTTATGCAAATCTATGTTGACAACATTATCTTTGGGTCGACCAGTCCACAACTCTGCAAAGAATTCGAAGGTGTTATGAAGAAGCGGTTAGAAATGAGTTCGTTGGGGGAAATGACCATGTTTTTGGGGCTTCAGGTCAAACAAAATTCAACCGGGATCCTGTTACATCAAGCCAAGTATGTGGAAGATATTCTTGAGAAGTTCGGGTTTCGCGACACCAAATCTGCATCAACACCAATGGCTGAAAGACCTCTCCTGACTCCAGATCCTGATGGCGAATCCGTAGATCAGACGCTCTACAGATCGATGATCGGATCACTGATGTATCTTACTGCAAGCAGACCTGACATCATGCTTGCAGTTTGTCAATGCGCACGTTATCAGGCTAATCCTAAACTTTCACATCTTATTGCTGTCAAAAGAATTTTTCGGTATATCAAAGGTAGCCCAAAATTGGGTCTTTGGTATCCGAAGAATTCTGAATTTGATTTATATGCTTTTGCTGACAGTAATTATGGAGGCTGTGAGCTTGACAGGAAATCTACCTCAGGAGGGTGTCAATATCTTGGTGATAGATTAGTGTCGTGGCAATGCAAGAAACAACACACTGTTTCAACCTCAACAACGGAGGAGGAATACGTTGCTGCATCTACTTGCTGCTCTCAAGTTATCTGGATCCAACATCAGCTGTTGGACTACGGTTTGAACTATTTAGAAACCCCCATTTACTGTGATAATGAGGCCGCAATTCAAATTGGCAAAAATCCAATCCAACACTCTAAAACCAAGAACATCGATATTAAAATTCATTTTATCAAAGACTGTTATGAACGTTCGTTAATCCGGCTCGAACAGGTTCCCACTTTAAATAATGTGGCGGATCTGTTCACTAAGCCCTTTAACAAAGCTCACTTCGATGTGCTTGTGGGATTTTTGAAAATAATTCGTTTTGAGGATTAAGTTTTTTTCTATTTTTTTCTTATCTTAATTCTTTTAAAAAAAAATTAAATTTGTTTTGGTTTCTGTAGGTAGGTTAATTTAAATTTACGCATTTCATTTTATTTTTATTCTCACTCATGCACAAATTTAGGGGGAGAAAAATCCAAAAACAATAAAAATCAGAAAATCCAAAAACAATAAAAAATCCAGAAAATTAAAAATATTGTTGATAGTCTTGTTTGCAGGTGTTGTGACGGGAAATGAAATTAGCAAGTGATAACAGGCAATCCGAATCTGCTTAACGTACCTACGTTGAATCGTCTACGCTCTGTGATCGATGCGCTGGTAGGCACGAAAGATTTTAAATGGACTTGACTAGGGAGAGTTGAACTTAATAAATTCAAGGACTTGACAAACATTGACCTAGTTATATCCGTTTAGTCTGGCAATACGACGCTCAGATAGGTTGAGCAGGGAGATATACATGAGAATCTATTGGTCACACTAATGAACCCGTATCTAGAACTGTGGATTTACTTCTCCTCGATTTGCGGATTCTATCCTTAATTCCGGTTGGATGGGGTGACTGGGAAATTCCGATAAATTAGGTCTGTAGAAGGTTATTTTCTTTGTCTGTTAGTCATATTTTGCCTCCTCTGCGTGATCGAGAGATCCGACCTGGACTGTAACATATGCAATTCTATCTCTCTGCATCTTCTCTCTATGTAATTCTTTCTATCTGCTAGCCATATATTGTCTCCTTTACGTGACTCAAAATCCAACCTGGTACACAGTATATGCACCATTCTCTTCTCAGTCCCTCTAAAAACCTCAGTTAGTCATATGTTTCATCCTTTGCGTGATTGGAAGAGATCTGACCTGGATGTACAACATATGCATTCTAAATCTATCTTCTCTCTTAATAATTGTCTACTCATCCGGTGTAAGGAGTATTCTGGAAGTCTGTGATGGCTGGGGCATATCAGGAAGCGGGAAACATGTTCTAGTACAATTAAAATTGAACACATACAGATTGTCTGTAGATCTCGCTGCTAAATTTAGGTGGACAACAATATCCCTGGTTGTCGTTAGATAAATGGTCCCTAAGAAATCTACTTAAGAATAAGGGCTAAAAATGTCATTTTATTGGTAAATTGTCCAAAATTATGTCACAAATGTTTCGTGTTTAAGTGGACCACAATACTGGCGATCGATCAGACGAAAAAGTGAAAATAAGGGTACCAACAAGTGGAATAAGGCTATCCAACAACTTTGATCCCAGCGTCACAAATTCAATTTCAATAACTAAATTTTTAAGTTGTATATTTTAGTTGGAGTTAATTTAATTTTAATTTTATTTTTATTTTTATTTTTATTTTTATTTTTTATTTTGTTAACTGCTAAAATAAAATAAAAATATTATTATTTTTAATTTTGCAAAGTTAATTTTATTTAATTTAATTTTATTTTTAATTTTAGTTTTAATATTAATCCTCAAAAGATTTGTTTTTAAAATTTTTGAAAAAAATTGGACTGTGTTGTTGACTGCCTTATACTGTGTGGTTATCAGGTAAATGAATGGTGGGTATATAAGGAGGTTTACAGACGGAATCTCTATCATTTTCTTGATTCCGGCCGCAAACTCTCTCATCTCCTCTCTTCTACGAAAAATATTTCATCGATTTTTGCGAAATTAATCTGATAGTCTTGAAGGTATTGCATTTTCGACCGGGAATATGCATCTCGTTGTGTGATTAACCGTGTTTTTGAGGCTGAAATCAACAAAAAAGGTTTTCGGAGTTTACGGTCGAAGCTTACGGCCGTAAACTCCCCAAATGGTCATTAGCATAATGTCAAGGGTTTACGGTTGTAAACCCTCGTTGACCGCAAACCCTGATGTTGACCGCAAACTCTGACTTTGACCAAATTTTAATTAAAAAATTATTATTTTATTTTGGGGTAAAAAATTAAATCATTTATAATTTAATTGCTCATTTTTTTTCTTTTGTCTCACTTGGTATGGTTTAGTGCAGATAAAATGGCAGCCTTGAAATTTGCAGATATGCACAACCTGGCAATGATTCTTGCTAACCCTCCGGTGGCACATCAGGATTTCAAGTCGATGATTCACGGACTTCGAGAATGCTGTTTGGCCTCTGCAATTACGATGAACACTATGGTGTACCAGAAAATGATTCGTTAGTTCTGGCAGGCTGCCAAGATGACAAGGGGCGACAATGGAGCTGTTACTGTAGATGCGATCGTTCAGGAATGCAAGATTGTCATTGATGAGTCCTTTGTGAGAGAGACTCTGCTGATTAACGACCTTTCGACCTTTCCCACGGAAATTGGTATTAGTGATGCTCAATAGATTTTAAGGAGGATGGGATATGAGGGTGATACTCCACCAACCATGAAGAAACTTCTGCCGCCTTATTGGAGATTTCTAGCCCACGTGTTCGTGAGCTGTATCTCCGGCAGAAGGTCCGGTGCTGATGAGATTTCCCAGAGAAACACTGGCGCTATTGTTTCAATCGCTACAAGGATCGGCTTCAACTTTTCTAGATTTATTCTAAACGAGTTTGTAGTCAACATTAATGTCATTACTCGATTTATTCAACTCTTCATCAACAAGCAATTTCCCAATCTGGTGAAGGATGGAGAAACATTGGATATGAAGTCTTTGGGTCCTCATACTATTGGGCTCATTAAGCAAAACCGCAGGGGGAAGGTAGTCTTTCAGGGGTTGTATCCATTGGTCAAGTTCGGACGATTTGCCGAAACGAACGAAGCAACCGAGTCTCATGGATCGTCAAACAAAATTTCTTCAGAGCATACTTCATCAGAAAGGGTTATTTTAGAAGGAGATGTGGTCACAAAATTGGATCAAGAAGGTGAAGAGACTGATGCTCATGTTGTATCAGTTGCAGAGGAACATAATCTTAGAAATGTTCAAATCGAAGGAGATTAAATTGAGGGATCATCTAAGAACACTGCCCAGCCTAACCAGTTTGAAGACCTTGATCTTACTGGATTTGATCAAGATGACATTCCTGAGACTTTTGGAAGAAATGATGACTTCTTAGCAAGCGTAAATCTCAACTCTCTGCTAGATAATGTAAGTGATGTTACCATCCCAGTAATGGAGACAAGGGAAAAGGAAGATGTTTTTAATTCAACCCCCGTTTCTCAAGAGCAAGTGGTTGGTTCTTCAACTCCTACGATGACAGTGCCAGGGATTCCTCCCCTTGAAAATGCATTGCCCATATTTGAGCCACTTCAAGATGATCAATGTTAGGCGTGTCAAACCCAATAAATAAGGGGTACAATATACTCCAAAAGAATCCCACTATATTTCACTAAAAGGTAGTACAAGGCAAGCAGGGTCGATCCACAGAGACACGGGATAATTAGTTTATACCTCTTTGCACAAGGTACTATGGTCACCAATAGTCAAAAGGGGGGTTTTAGAGTGCAATGACTAAACAAACAAATTAAAAACACACGCAATCAGCTAAATGAGTGAATTAGATTCAGATTTTGTAAGGACTCCAACTTCATGTATGACAACTTAACAATGTGACTCAAAGATGACACAATATTCGTTCAATTCTATGTAAGTTGGTACTTGAAAGTGCTAATAAGCTCTAACACTTCCCATTCACCACATTAATTAACCAAAACAAGCTTTTTGATTAACCCTAACCTTATTAACCTAATTTAAACAAGCTCTTAGAATTAGATTATAAGATTGCATGAAGCTTTATGTGAATGTTCCCAACAACACCCAATACTCCTAATAAGCTCGAGAATGTAAAAGTGTATGAATAGGATTTACACTAAATTCATTCAATAGAGATCAATTTAATGCTTGTTACTTGTTCAATTTCACAAAACAATTACGGATTTTGTAAAAGAGATAACTTGAATGACCTAACCCTAATTCAAATAGCCAATAAGAATCACAATTAGAATCAAACATTCGATTAAAGCAAAATCAAATTCATTAGATAGGAATTAAGAACAAACATCATGTCATATTATTGAAGTCACTACCAAGAAGTCAAAATATGAAATTGGAGAAACTAGGGTTCTAGCCACTCATGGCTAGAACAAGATCACAAATCTAGATAATGAAATTAAAGTTCTTACAAAATGAAATCAAATGTTCCCAAGTGTTAATCAACTTCAAAATCCTCAAGAAAATTGCCTTCTTTACTCCAAAAGTCGACCCCCCCAAAGTAAAAAGTCGGTTCCCCCCTTTAAAAATGGTCAAAAACTTCTTTAAAACCCGCATTACGTTTACACGGCCCGCGTAAACGCAAAAATATATTGCGCAGAAATCTACGTTTACACGGCCCGCGTAAACTCAAGTCTTGCATTTACACGGCCGTGTAAATCTCTATAAAGCCAAAATCTTCATTTCTTTGATATCTTGCTCCTCGGTGCTCCGCAAGTCCTGAAATTTTGTCCGCAACTTTTATTTACCTCCTCCAATAATATCCTACCTCCAAAAGTCCCTGAAATATCACAAAAGTATTTGAATGAAATTGCCTCATGAAAAATCCCGAAAAACATGCAAAATGCATGAGTTTAAGCCTATATGCAATGTACTTTTATGAAATAAAGCTACAAAATGGGTACATGAAATGCACCTAACAATCAACAAGAAGACCAGACAGTGCAGCCTCCATCAAAAAGTAGAAGAAGAGATCCTAGGGTCGGGTTTTTGGACTCTGGCCTTTCTCAAGTTGTGTATACTACTCCAACTACTACTCCGACTATCGTAACCGCAGAACCATTCAGTGAAGGCCCTAGTACCATTTTTGAAACCGGTGGTCCCTCTATACCACCAGGGTTCTCTCCTCCAGGGGCAGATCATGAAGAAGCTTCCATTTGTTTGGCTCAGTTTTTGGCTCAAGAGCAACCCGGTGCAACTGCTTCTAAGGAAAAATGGATCATTTTTAATGAGGTTCAGTCTAGAGATGAAGATTCTGTGATCAATGAACTTCAGAAAAGAGTAAATGTGGTTGATCAGATGAACATTGAGCTTAGCATCCAAGTTGAAGATCTTCTAAGTGAAAATATAAATTTAAATATTCAAGTCTCTGATCTCAAAGAAGATGGGGCGACAAAGACCAAATAGATATCTGAGCTCCAAGCTCATTTTAATCTCTTGACCTCTAGCTACTTTGATCTAAAGAAGAAGCTTGAAGAAGATTTGGGTGTTAAGTACAAGACTACTGCTGATGAATATAGAATTAATCTTCACTCTCAGGCTCATCCCATTGCTGTGCCAACTGCTGATACCTCACGGGTCGTGAATCACTTCGAAGAAGAGCCTATTCATGCTCCACACATTTTAGAGATCATTCGGGATAAACAAGAGAAGGCTGCCAAGAAGGGAAAAATCTTATTTAAGAGGAGTTCTGACAAGAATGCACCGGGAAATCAGTCCAAAATCACTGTTACGGATCTCGAAACCGTAAGGTTTAGAGACACGTATGGTGATAGGTCAGGTATCATCTTTTGGGGTTTTCATGATCCACTGAAAATGTGGATTGTTCGCAGAAAGAGTGGCAATACAGAGCTCTCAAGGACTGTCATGATTTTAACTCATGGACCAGAGTGGATCTTTCGGAGCTATCTCAATCTCCGTTCTCAAACCCGACTGATAACCAGCAAGCAACAAGCTTCAAGCACTTTCTGGAAAACCAAGTAAAGAAGGGGTTTCCAGATATGAAGACGGTTGAGTCTGTGATAATGGATCATCCTGATGTTATTGATCCCAAGACTGGCAATCCGCTTCAGGTGGTGATGTGGCCTGCTACAAATCAGGTCAAACAAATACCAGTGCTACAAGATTATTCGGATGGATCTCTAAGCTCTATGCTTTACTGGGTGTTTGATGAAACCACAACATCTGCTGTCATCAAACTGAAGGAGGGGTGTATTCGTTTATATGACAGAAGGGATTTGTACCAGTTTGGAAAATCGGACATTCACCATTTGAGTCATTTCCAGATTCAGGTTGCTGAGGGGATTTTTGAGACTGCTGCGAAAAAATATACCATGATGGTTGCTAAAATTATCAACAAGCAGATGTGGAATGGAGCGATGGGGATAGATGATGTAATGATCATAGATAAAGATTGATTTAAAGCTAGCACCAAACCAAGGGGGAGATTGAAGGGTCCAATTAGTGGTTTGGTCTAGGCTTTCCATGTAATAGGTTCTTTTGGTCATTTGATAGCTTATAGTATTTTGCTTGGAGTTTACGGTCACTGTAATGAGTTTACGACCGTAAGCCTGTTTACGGCCGTAAACCCAAGGCCGGCCCATGATAGTATATATAAAGGTATGCTAGGTCTTATGTGTTGTTGATGCCTCAGTATTCTCAGCTCTTATAAACCGCAAGTTGTACGAGACGTGATTCTAATAGAAAAGCGTGTGCAAGCTTGTTTGATTTTCTATTCTAATCATTCTTATTTGATTATCTGATTGTTATTGTTGTTTGATCACTGGTAAGATCCTTTCAGGACCTTACAAATTCATTGAACTTTTCAATGGCATGTTTAAATCTCGATATGCCCCTCAAGTTTGTGAATGGGATGTTGAGGATCACAAAACGGGTATGAATAACCATGCAAATATACATGGTGCCCTCACTGTTACAGTCACCTATTTGATGTACCGGTTAACCACACACGCTCCATCGAACTATGAAAAACAATGAGTCACCCTTTGCCACCTTTTCTTAGAACCCAATTAGTGTGACAGTTAACCACACACACTCCACTAACGTCTTAGCAAGGGTACAAAGTGTAATTTCATGGAATTGCATCAATTCACTTTTCCTAAAGTAACTAAGATTGGGAATTTTCTAAAAACATTTAGTTACTTTTATAATTCATTATACTTATTAATGAGAAAGGGTTGCCCTATCCTACCCGTTCGGATAACGACCCTCCACTAATCAAGGAAGCGGTGGGTGAGAGTGGACACTCATTAAATGGCCATTTTATAGGCTATAACCTTATACCCCCCCCCCCCCTTAGAGATTGGCTTTGTGAATAAGGCCTACTAACGGTAAAACTAGCATTTTAGGTTATATATATATATATATATATATATATATATATATATATATATATATATATATATTAATCTTATAATATTATAAAGTATAAGGTTGAATTTTAAACTTGTAAATTCTAGGGTTTGAAATTTAAATAGTTTAAATTAAACATTTTAGTCACAAAATTTAAATTTCAAAACTTAACGACAAGTTTTGAACTTTTCAAAACATAAAGGATCAAATAGAAAATAATTTTAAATTAAAGAATTAATTTAATGATTATCTAAATTTGACCTAATCAAGATTATTTACAAGATAATTCACCAAATAAATTAAATAATCAAGGATTATCTTATAATTAATTTATTATTCAAATAAATGGTAATTATCTTTTAATTTGGTAACGATAATCATAACATATATATAAAAATCGGATTTTATTATTCAAAAACAATTTTGGTAATTATCCAAACACAAAATTAGTCAAAAATCTGAGTTTTGAGCCATCTGATCCACAGACTCGTCGAGTAGCCTACTGCACTCGTCGAGTCTGTCTGGCTGACTGAGCTCACGTCGTGAACTCAGAGAGTCACGTCGTGAGCTGGGTATTTACAGAAAAAAATTCATATCAAGCAATTAACGAACATATTAGCATCAAATACAATTGAAACCAATCAAAGCTCTAATACCATTGCTGGGTTTGAGCCAGAAGAAAATCCAATGTGCCCATGAAACTCTAATGCTTGGATCTAGGTTTCAATTAATTGTACATGCAATCATCCAAGGCTTACAAACCCTAGATCTAATGAGAATAATTTGAAACTATAAGAAACAAAACAGATCTAGATCATTACCTCTTGTTGCTTGCTTGAATCTTCTTGCCTTTGAAGCTTAGAGTCACAAGTGTCACTCCTTTAATGGCTTACAAACACCAATAGAAAAAGAATGATCTTAGAGAGAGGTTGGAGGCTTCTTGAATTCGGCTCTATAGCTCTTGGGAATAAGGTAGGCCGAATTCTGAAACCTTAGGATCCTATTTATACTGGAGTTGTTAGGGTTTCAGTCAAAAACCCTAATGGACTGCTTAGGCCTTAAGCTATCCAAGGAAGCTTCTAGAATAAGGCCTTAGGGCCGAAATTAGGAATGGACACATCCTAATTTCGTCCATACCTAGTCCAAGAGGCTCCTCAACCCAATACTCAACTATCACACATCTGACAGTTTAAGCTCCTGTTATTAAATTAATTTTTTTTAGCCACAAAATTAATTTCTTAATTAATTTTTGGCTAATTTTAATTTAATTATATGATTTCTCCATTAATATATTATTCATATAACATATTAATAAATCATAATAACCTCTTTATTCATAAATCATTCTATCATGTTGCTTTGGTGAAGGCAACCCAAAAGTGTGAGAACAAGATCGATGCGCAGGGACAAGATTTGAAAACTCAAACCTTGAGTGAATGCTTAAGATCAATGTCGGCTTACTAATTAATATTCAAGTCAAGTCTGGAAAGACTAGTCAAGGAGGGTTCAATACAAGTCAAAATGGATCTTTTCACTCAACCTTTGGCTCTTTACTTAGTTCCTTCAAACATGCGCAAGGACAAGATTTGAAAACTCAAACAAGAAGAATGTTTGAAGGAACTAAGTAAAGAGCCAAAAGTTGAGTGAAAAGATCCATTTTGACTTGTATTGAATCCTCCTTTAAATAGGAGTAAAGGTTACATCGAATTAACTACAATGTTTACATAGGACCGGAAAAAAGAAATATTTCTGACATTCTGATTGTCCAAATAAGATAATAGACTAAGTCTTATGAAACGTTACATCAAAACAAGTACAAATACAATAAATACTTTAAGACAAAATAAGGTTCTTCCGGATCAGCGTTCATTTCAGACGTGAGAGTTGTTGGAATAGTGTCTAAGGCTGCAACTATATTAGGCAAGTATTTGACCCGGTTGTGCATGGCCCTTTTGGGTTGCCTTCACCATAGCAACTTGATAGGATGATTTATTAAGAGAGAGTAAATATTATTAGTATATTATGAGAATAATATATAAAGAATAATATATTGTTATTTGATTAATATAAGTCATAGAATTAATTGGAATTAATTTGGTGACTTAAAGAGATTAATTAAATAAGAGGGTATAAACTGTCAATTGTTTGATAGTTAAACTTTAGACTGTAAATCCATACAGATATGGATTGGATGGATTCTAGAAGCTAAAGGATAGCTCAAATCGTCCAAGAGTTATCTAAGGAATGGATTTGGATAGCCTTAAGAGAAGATTATCCAATTAGGGTTTAGGTTATAACCCTTAAGGAGTCTACAAGTATAAATAGACCCTATGGCAAAGGGAAATTGGCACTTCATCTAAAGGATAGAAACCCTGGCCGATTTCCTCCCCTCTCCTCTCTCCCAAATCATCCTCCTTGCTATTTGGTGTTTGTAAGCCATTAGAGGAGTGACAATTGTGACTCTAGAAGCTCTAAGACAACAAGATCAACAAGGAATTCAAAGGTATGATTCTAGATCTGTTACAATATTGTTATTACACCTAAATAGTTATTAGAAGTCTTGGATTCAAAGAATGTTTGATTAGAAAGCCTAGATCCAAGCATTAGGGTTTTGCATGCGCACATAGGAAAGTTCTTATGGCTAAAACCCATCAGTGGTATCAGAGCCTAGTTTGGTTTTCATTAAATTGATGCTTATTTGTTTGAAACTAAACTGCAAAATTCGATTTTTGTGTTTCTGAGTCATGGACTCGGCGAGTTCCATAGTGGACTCGGAGAGTTGGCTTGACTCGGCGAGTCCCTTGGTGCACTCGGCGAGTCCAAGCGTCAGGAATGGCCAGATTCGGGATTTCTTCATGATTATCTTATGGAAACTTACCTTTATCATATTAGATCAACCCTAATCCGATTTTTTGATATATATGACTATTATCTTGATCTAATTAAAGATATTTATCAACTAATAAAATATTTAATTTCCTTATATGATAATTAATTAATTATTTTGATTATTTTGGTAATTATCTTGCAAGAAATCTTGAATAAATTAAATATAGATAATTAGGAAATTAATTGTTAATTGAAATTATTTGTTATTTGATCCTCCATGTTTTAAATGTTTAAAACTTGTCCTCAAGTTTTGAAATTTATATTTTGTGATTAAAAGTTTTAATTTAGACAATTTAAATTTCAAACCCTACATTTTAAATTGTTTAAAATACAACCCGATACTAATATAATATTACAAGATTAATATATATATATATATATATATATATATATATATATATATATATATATATATGTATAACTAAAATGCTAGTCTTACCGTTAGTAGGCCTCATTCACGAAGCCGATCTATAAGGTGGGTATAAGGTTGCGGCCTATAAAATGGCGCTTAATGGGTGTACACTCACACCCACCGCTTGCTTGATCGGTGGAGGGTCGTTAGCTGAACGGGTAGGATAGGGCAACCTCATCCTCTCATTAAAAGTATAATAGGAAATACAAAGTAACTACACATATTTTAAAATTTCCCAATCTTAGTTACTTTAGGAAAAGTGAATTGATGCAATACCATGAAATTACACTTTGCACCCTTGCTAAGAAGTTAGTGGAGCGTGTGTGGTTTACCAGCACACTAATTGGTTCTAAGCAAAGGTGGCAGAGGGTGATTCATTGTTTATCATAGTTCGATGGAGCGTGTGTGGTTTACTGGCACATCGAATAGGTGATCGTTACAATGAAGGCACCATGTGAATTTGCATGGTAATTCACACCCGCTTTGTGATCCTCGGTATCCCAGTCACAAACAAGAAGGACATATCGAGATTTAAACATGCCATTGAATAGTTTTCAATGAATCTCATCCGAACCTAGGAATTCTCAATACATTTAGGTCTAATAGTTAGGTTTTATGGTGGAGAATTAGTGAATCGTCATTCACTTACCTTCAATTTATTTGCATGTTATATTACGGCATCCCTTTTCTAATATGTAAATGTTGTTGTTGGATCCTAGCCCTAATTTTTCTTATTGGGTGATAATTAGGGATTCATATTCTAATCTATCTTTGTCCTTTGTATTTGTAGATGTCGAACGCAAACAACGCTGCTGCTAGTTCTTTCACGTTGACGAGCCTTTGCCAAAAGGTCACCTTCGATGGAACGAACTTTAGCGAATGGATAAGATACATTCGCACCATTGCTCGCTATGAGGATAAGGAGTATGTCCTCGACGGGAAGCTCGAGAAAATCAACCCTGAAATCGCTACTCCGGCCGAAATTACCGCTTTTGAAACTCATGAGCGCGATGCAACGAAGGTACATTGCATCATGATAGCCACCATGAACTCCGAATTCCAAAAGTCCTATGAGGACATGTACCCGTACGAGATGCATCAAGACTTATTGGAGAGATACCACCAAAACGTGACACAAGAGCGTTATGAGATTTTCACCAACATGATTTCCGCTAAGATGGGTCATGGAGAGTCTCTTACCATGCACCTACAAAAGATGCAAAGGTATGTCAACCACCTTCGCAAGTTAAATGTTGACTTTGGGGAAGACTTGGCAATCGACATGGTGCTTCACTCTTTGCCTCCAATGTACAATCAATTTAGGATGACCTACCACATGAACAAAGAGGAGGTCACCCTAAGCAAACTCCAAGGTCTCTTGAGGGTCGCTGAGAGCAACTTCAAAGACAAGTCTGTTGCACCAACTCCCAATCCACCCGCTGCTCCTGTCTTGGATATTGGTCAAGGAAAGGGAAAGAAGAGGAAGGTTTCGTCTAAGAAATATCGCAAGGTTAAAGCCCGAGATGGTGCCTCTTCTAGTGGGACTAAGTTGATCCCGCTAAGCCCTGCCCTAACCCGAAGGAGGCAGAGTGCCACCACTGCCACAAGATAGGACATTGGAAGAGAAGCTGCCCAGAATACCTACAAGCCATCAAGGAAGGAAAGATCAAGCCATCTTTCGCATGTATATATATATATATATATAATTAAATCTAACGATTCTAATCATGCTATTTCTTGGGTTCTTGATACCGGTTGTGGTTACCACATTTGTTCTAATGTGCAGGGACTAAGAAGAAGTAGGGATGTGGAGCAAGGAAGAATCAATCTAATCATGGGGAACAGAAGATCGTCGCCTGTGACCAAGATTGGAGTGTATTCTTTAGTGCTTAGGAATAATTTATGTTTAGATTTGAACAATTGTTGCTATTCGCCAGAAATGGCTAGAAACATCATTTCATTTCATGGTTTATATAGACAAGGTTTTAGATTTTCTTTTAATAATGAGAATGGTTCTATTTTGGCTTATCTAAATGGTGTGTTTTACTTTGAAGCTATACCATGTAATTGAATTTATGAAACTGTTATGATTGTTGATAACTTAGGAAATGATGTTTTGAACATAGATTCTTCCACTAGTATGGATAAAGCATCCTTGTGGCATTGTCGTCTTGGACATGTCAACAAGAAACGCATAGCCCAACTCGAAAAGGATGGAGTGTTGGAGTCATTCGACCTTAGGGAAGATGACACGTGCGAGTCTTGTTTACTTGGAAAGATGACTAAATCACCCTTCACGAGTACGTGTGAAAGGGGTGAGGGTCTATTGGACTTAATACATACCGATGTATGTGGACAATTTAGATCAACCACGAAGGATGGGAACCGCTTCTACGTGACTTTTACCGATGATTATAGTAGATATGGGTATATCTATTTAATCAAGCAAAAGTCAGAAACTTTTGAAAAGTTCATAGAGTTCAAGAATGAAGTGGAGAATCAATTGGGCAGGAAAATCAAGATGTTTCAATCCGATCGAGGAGGAGAGTACCTAAGTCTTGAATTCCACGATTATCTCAAGGAGTGTGGAATAGTTTCGCAATTGACGCCTCCTAGGACACCGCAGTTGAATGGTGTGGCAGAAAGGCGTAATCGAACCTTATTGGATATCGTTCGCTCTATGATGAGTCGTGCTTCACTACCTATCTCTTTTTGGGGGTATGCCTTAGAGACTGCCGCCCATATCCTTAACCGAGTCCCTACTAAGAAGGTTGCCAAAACACCTCACGAGATGTGGACAGGGAAAGCTCCCTCGTTGGCACATATCAAGGTTTGGGGTTGCGAGGCTTTCGTAAGACGAGATACTCACGACAAGCTCGAACCTCGAAGTGAGCGATGCATTTTCATCGGCTACCCGCAGACATCCTTTGGATATCTCTTCTATAGACCGAAGGACAATGTTGTCTTTGTTGCAAGGAGAGGAGTTTTCCGAGAGCGAGAACTCATAGGCCAAGGAGACAGTGGGAGGCAAATCGAGCTTGAAGAGATTCAAGAGTCGATAGATGAAGGAACCTCTACCGCTGGCACTCAACCCGAGGAGGAAACTCCGGTTGAACTGATTGACGAATCCTTACCTCTTAGACGTTCCGATAGAGTTAGAGTTCTACCCCAGTTTTATGGTTTTCATATTACCACCGAAGGGGACACGTATATTAGTGATGGTACACTAATCAATCTTGATGAACCTAATAGCTATAAGGAAGCCATGGCATGCCCGGAGTCTGCGAAATGGAAAGAGGCAATGGATAGCGAGATCCAATCCATGTATGATAACCAAGTTTGGAATTTGGTTGATTATGTGCCCGGACGTAAGACCATTGGGTGCAAATGGATCTTCAAGAAGAAGACCGACGTGGATGGAAACGTACACACATATAAAGCGCGATTGGTTGCGAAGGGCTTTACTCAAACTCCCGGAGTTGACTATGATGAGACCTTCTCACCAGTTGCGAAGATAAAATCTATTAGAGTGATGCTAGCGATTGCCGCATTTCATGATTATGAGATTTGGCAAATGGATGTCAAGACCGCTTTCCTTAACAGAAAGTTGGCGGAGGATGTTTACATGGCTCATCCAGAGGGGTTTGTGGATCCGAAGCATCCAAATAGAGTGTGTAAGCTTGAGAAGTCCATTTATGGACTTAAGCAAGCGTCTCGCAGATGGAATCTTTGCTTCGATGAGAAAGTCAAAGAGTTTGGATTTGTACGAAGCGAAGATGAGTCTTGTGTATATGTCAAAGCCAGTGGGAGTATAGTAAGCTTCCTCGTTCTATATGTCGATGACATATTACTGATAGGAAACGACATCCCGACTCTGCAGGAGGTTAAGTCCTGGCTCGGGAAGTGCTTCGCTATGAAGGACCTCGGAGAGGCTTCTTACATTTTGGGAATAAGGATAGTAAGCGAAAGAAGTAAGAGACTAACTGGACTTAGTCAGAACACTTACTTAGAGAAGGTACTAAAACGTTTTAGTATGGAAAACTCGAAGAAGGGAGAATTACCGATACAAAGCAATGCCAAGTTGAGTAAGACTCAAAGTCCGAGTACCGAAGCTGAGATAGCAGAAATGAGTCGAGTTCCATACGCTTCCGCAGTTGGCTCAATCATGTACGCTATGACTTGTACTCGCCCTGATGTAGCCTTCTCTTTGAGCATGGTTAGCAGATATCAAGGGAATCCTGGCAGAGCACATTGGATTGCGGTGAAGAATATCCTTAAGTACCTTCGGAGGACAAAGGAATGGTTCTTAGTCCTCGGAGGGAGTGATGACTTGAAGGTGCGAGGGTATAGTGACACCAGTTTTAAGACCAACAGAGACAACTACCGTTCGCAGTCGGGCTGGGTCTTTACCCTAAATGGAGGAGCAGTGACATGGAAATGTTCCAAGAAGGAAACCGTAGCTGATTCAACGTGCAAATCAGAGTACATTGCAGCGAGCGAAGCGTCGAAGGAGGCAATATGGCTGAAGAACTTCATCGGTGATCTTGGAGTTGTACCCGCCATAAAGTAGCCCATGGAGATTTTCTGTGATAACAAAGGAGCGGTTGCCTTGACCAAGGAACTGAGGGATCATGGTAGATCACGACATATCGACAGAAAATATCACTTCATTAGACATCGTGTAGAAGAAGGACAACTCGTAGTCAAGAGGATATCATCAGAAGATAACCCAGCAGATCCTCTTACGAAGGGACTGAGTAGGGTTAAGCACTTGCAGCATGCTAGGAGTATTGGGCTGAAGGATGATATTAGCATAGATTAGATAGTATTAGAAACATGTAATAGATAAATGTAATTAACATTTGATGATTAAATAAAGGAGTTTTATTTATGAGTAATGTTACTATCTTATGTTAATTGTTTAGCTATTGTTTCACTTTGCATGTTTTGACTTCCAGAATAATTGAGTTTATTAGGAATAATCGAATTGTTCAAATTGTCCACAATCGTTCATATGTTGGAAGTAGATATGAATGAAGATTGTCACGAATCGGTGCGTAGATTGTCTAAATGGTATTAGACATAGCAAAGGGTTGCTGCAACATTCATGAGTGCTTATGAACTGGTTTTGAGCATTGGAACAAACCCGCACTTGCTGGAATCACCTTATGGAATATGATATAAAAGGGTGATCGCAAGATGATAATATCATATAGTCTTAAAACCTAGATATATGGTTTATTATTTGCTAATTGATTGTACATTGATAATGCGAAAACGCATTGGTAACTCAATGTTATAAAACGCATTGTTGTGTATAGTTGATTATTGAATAAGTAAATGCATATAAGTCGAAGTTTATCTGTAACTTTTATCTAAGAAGGTAAAAGCGATATCTCGGCCGCTCGATGATTTGATTTGACTTATGTGTTGGGCCCGGTCAGAACTGAATTGATGTGTTCGATTAAGTTCTATGTCGAATAAATCAGAGATCGAGAAACCTAAATGCTTGACTAATCATTCCATAGAATTGTCAGCATGATATCTAACAGAGGACTGTACGATCCCTTATCTAAAGGTCAAGATTGATTAGATCAGAGTTTGACAACGTCTTTGAGAGCTACGATTGCAAACCGAATTGTACTTGTGCATATAGTTACTAGACTTATCCAAGTGGGAGACTGTTGGAATAGTGTCTAAGGCTGCAACTATATTAGGCAAGTATTTGACCCGGTTGTGCATGGTCCTTTTGGGTTGCCTTCACCATAGCAACTTGATAGGATGATTTATTAAGAGAGAGTAAATATTATTAGTATATTATGAGAATAATATATAAAGAATAATATATTGTTATTTGATTAATATAAGTCATAGAATTAATTGGAATTAATTTGGTGACTTAAAGAGATTAATTAAATAAGAGGGTATAAACTGTCAATTGTTTGATAGTTAAACTTTAGACTGTAAATCCATATAGATATGGATTGGACGGATTCTAGAAGCTAAAGGATAGCTCAAATCATCCAAGAGTTATCTAAGAAATGGATTTGGATAGCCTTAAGAGAAGATTATCCAATTAGGGTTTAGGTTATAACCCTTAAGGAGTCTACAAGTATAAATAGACCCTATGGCGAAGGGAAATCGGCACTTCATCTAAAGGATAGAAACCCTGGCCGATTTCCTCCCCTCTCCTCTCTCCCAAATCATCCTCCTTGTTATTTGGTGTTTGTAAGCCATTAGAGGAGTGACAATTGTGACTCTAGAAGCTCCAAGACAACAAGATCAACAAGGAATTCAAAGGTATGATTCTAGATCTGTTACAATATTGTTATTACACCTAAATAGTCATTAGAAGTCTTGGATTCAAAGCATGTTTGATTAGAAAGCCTACATCCAAGCATTAGGGTTTTGCATGCGCACATAGGAAAGTTCTTATGGCTAAAACCCATCAAGAGTCACTCCGGAATGTCTTCAGTCTTCTCTTCACCTTCTTTTCTGGTCCGGACTATGTTCCGGACTACTCCTTCATTATTGACCCCGGAACACCTACTACGTAATGTCTGAGATTCGGAATGTGGACTTAGGATTGCTAAAGGTTCACTTTCATGTTCCAACAAAAAGGACCATGCACAACCGGGTCAAGTACTTACCAAATATAGTTACAGGCTTACACACTAATCCAACAGTTACCTCTTTGTTGTAGTATGTAGAACTTCTTGAGTTTGGCCTTTAAGAACTTAGTGCCCCAAGTGTTGCACCTCAAATGGAAGACTTATGAGAGAATACTTATACTCTAAAATTGGCTATAAATTTTCCAAGAACACTAGGGTGCCAATTTTAGGAGCTAATGAGTTTCTTATATAGTGTGGCAAAACTAGGGTTACACCATGTAAACCCTAATGTACATGACCTTCCATATTCATTACGCTCCATGGGTTTAAACCTCCATGGGTTGTCACATGGGTTTCGCCCAACCTAAAGAATCATGGATCATTGGCCCACACCATAAGAATGAATGATTTTACCAAATCAACCCCTTATATTTAATTAGTCTCTTTTGATCACAAAAAAAAATTCCAAATTAATTATTGATCAATACTAATTAAATAATATGATTTCATATTAATATATTAGAACTTACAATATATATTAATAAATCATGAATATCCTCTACTCAAAAGCCCATCCTTACAAATTATTCTGGTGTCATGCAACCCAAATGGACCATGCTAGTCTCGGGTCAAGTACATACCAATTATAGTTATGGGCTTAGACACCTAATCTAACATTTTGATCCTCCAGTAAATGTCATTGATGACAATCATCCCGAGACTTCGACATCAGGAGATGTTTTTAGGGACTCAAGTTAACCCCCAGTCAAGACCATATGCGAACCACGACATATACCGAAGTCTCTCAATAGACTCCGGTAGTCATTTGAGTCACCGCAGACTCACCCTCTAAAACCCTAACTCACCACTCAAATACAGAGATTGTATATGTTTCATTTTACAATGGAGACATGCTCCCAGTTGGAACCCAAGTGGATCCAATTGTGATGAGTCGCTGTAACACCGAAATTTTTCAATAAATTTTTCACATTTTAAAAACATATTTTCATTCATAAACATTATAAAATCTCATCGTTTCACATATCAATCTAAATAATACATCCCAAGATCATAATGTATAAAAACTCCTCGTGTGTGTACTGATCATGTCGGCGCGTTCCCGCGATCCTCACTGGTACCTGAAACACATAACACCAGACACTGTAAGCATGAATGCTTAGTGATTCCCCAAAATACCACATGCAACACATATTAGCCACTCGAGGCTATAACTCTGTACGACCCTCTGGTCAAAGTGTCTCAGTGGGACCCTCCAGTCCCATAACTTTATGGACCCTCTGGTCCTAACTTTGTGGACCATTCGGTCCTAACTCTATAGACTCTGAATCACATATAGCACAGAATCACATAGATAACACATAGCATACAATATACTCTGTCACATAACTCTAATTAGCACTCTAGGTAAAGTATAGTGAGAAGACTCACCTCGGGTAACTTGGTAAACCTCGAACTCTGAAATATTGCACTAGCCTCCACCTAATCACATAAATAATTACCCTAATTAATACAACTTCTCAAGGCTAGGCTAACCCCTCTCTATAAGTTCTCCAAAAAGGGTAAAAGGCCATTCTACCCCTCTAATGGCTCATAAGTCCAAACACTGACTAAACCCTAAAAGTCAACAAAAGTCAACGGTCAACCTTTGACCCAACTTGTCGAGTGCACTTGGGCGACTCGGCGAGTCCAATGGGGTCCTCTGAGTCCTTCTAGCCTCTCTTGGATCGTCGAGTCATCCTTCCACTCGACGAGCTCCTCCTGTCACGAATCGCGGGGCAACCCCGACTCGACTTGTCAAGTCCAATTATGAACTCGGCGAGTTGCCTCCATGATCATACTCAAATGACCTTATGAGGTCAGATCTGTTTCTCTAATCCATAGATCTGACTTTCCCAAGCATAATAATCACGTAAACGTCGAATCTTGGTACACATGCATAAACCCCAAAGCTTCCATTGGTGAAATAACTACTAAAAGGGCAACCTAAGTTCATTTCCTCCATGAACCCACATAAAGCAGGTTGGCTAAGGCTCTCTGGACCTTAAAAGGTCCAGATCCAGAGTCTATCACTCAATGGGACATCATAAGCATCAAATCAAGCCAATAAAGGGTATAGAAAACCCTAAAATTCAAGGATCTCATACTAAACAAAAAAAGGGATCGATGTGCTACCTCAAAGTTGTAGATCTAAGCTGGAAACCCACTGAAATGCAATCCTCTTGACCTCCCTTTTCTGGAACACTTTCTCCTTTGCAAAAATCAGACCAAAAATGATTAAAAAGGCTCAAACTCTCTCACAATCGCTAGGGTATCTCTCTCTGGACTGGTAGCCACAAATGGAGGCCATAAAGGCCTTTAAATAGGGCACAGACCCCGAGAATTAGGGTTTCAATCCACAGTGCAGACTCGTCAAGTTTGCCCTTTCCGACTCGTCGAGTCCATTCATTAATCCAGTCAGCAGTCGTGGTCCTACTCGTCGAGTCTACGACTCAACACGTCGAGTCCCTCTCTTTTTGTCAAAAATAAAATGATAAAATATAATACCTGGAAATCCGGATGTTAAAATTCTCCCCCACTAGAATCAGACTTCGCCCTCGAAGTCTTACTCCTCAAACAACTCTGGATGTTGCTTATGCATCTCTAACTCCGGCTCCCAAGTGCCACTGAACCTGAACCAGGGGCACCTCCTTGTTCCTCAGAACCTTGATCTTCCGATCCACAATCGCAACTGGTCTCTCAACATAATTCAAGCCGGCATCCACCTGAATATCCTCCAACGGTACCACCGCCGCCTCATCGGCTATACACTTCCTCAACTGAGACACATGGAAGGCATCATGGATCTGACCCAACTACGCATGTAGCTCCAGACGATATGCTATCCTGCCTACCCTCGCAGTCATCCTGAACGGACCGATGTACCAGGGCCCCAGCTTGCCCCTCTTCCTGAATCGGATCACTCCTTTCCAAGGAGATACCTTCAGGAGTACGAAATCTCCCACCTGGAACTCAAGCTCGGATTGTCGCCTAACCGCATAAATCTTCTGGCGACTCTGAGATGTTAACAACCTCTGTCTGACCTGCTGTATCTGCTCAGTCGTCTGAAGCACTAACTCAGTGCTGCCCATCATTCGATGCCCGACCTCTCCCCAGCATATGGGAGTTCGAAACCTCCTCCCATAAAACAACTCAAAAGGAGGCATGCCGATACTCGAATGGTGGCTGTTATTATAAGAAAACTCAGCCAATGGCAAATACATGTCCCAACTTCCTCCGAAGTCCATCACACATGCTCGCAGCATGTCTTCGAGCGTCTGAATCGTCCGCTCACTCTAGCCGTCCGTCTGTGGGTGGTATGCGGTGCTAAAATGCAGCCTTGTACCCAACTCCTCATGGAATTTCTTCCAGAATCTGGAAGTGAAACGCACATCTCGATCTGGCATGATCGAGATCGGCACTCCATGCCGCGATACCACCTCTCTCACATATAACTCTGTCAGCCTCTCAGCAGAAAAGCTCTCACTAATAGCAAGAAAATGAGCGCTCTTCGTCAGCTGATCAACAATCACCCAAATTATACCGACTCCCCTCGCAGTCCTTGGAAATTTGATGATCAAATCCATGAAAATTTGTTCCCACTTCCATTCACGAACCTCAAGTGGCTGCAACTTGCCATGCGGACGCTGGTGCTCGGCCTTCACCTTGCGGTAGGTCAAGCACCTCTCTACAAACCATGTGACATCCCTCTTCAAACAGGGCCACCAATACTCTCTCTTCAAGTCCAAATACATCTTAGTGGCCTCGGGATGGATCGAGAACCTCGATCTATGTGCCTCCTCCATCAGAATGGTACGTGCCCCGACTTCATACGACACCCAAATCCGACCCTGAAAGGTCATAAGCCCACGCATATCGGAAACAAACTCGGATATCTGTCCAATTACCCATTCTCTTTTGCGGTTCTCTGTTCTCATGGCTTCTACCTGGGCCTCTCGAATGGTGTCCAACACCGGAGTCATCACTGTCAATCTCAAACAAACATCTTGTAACGGAGCACTCTTCGCCCTACGACTCAAGGCATCGGCTACCACATTAGCCTTGCCCAGGTGGTACAGGATCTCACACTCATAATCCTTTACCACAGCTGGCCATCTCCTCCGGTGCATATTCAAGTTGGGTTGATCCATCAGATACTTCAAGCTCTTGTGATCCGTGTATATGGTACACCAGAACCCATACAAATAGTGACGCCAGATCTTGAGGGCGAACACCACAGCCCCCAACTCCAGATTGTGAGTGGGATATCTCATCTCATGAGGCTTTAACTACCTCGATGCGTATGATATCACATGACCTCTCTGCATCCGCACCGCACCCAATCCTGATATCATCGCGTCACAATACACCACAAAATCCTCCATCCCTTCCGTAAGGGCTAATACTGGGGCTTTGCAAAATCTCTGGCGAAGCGTCTTGAACGAGGCCTTCTGCTCTGGACCCCAACTTAATGTTACGCCCTTCCGAGTCATCCTGGTGAAAGGAACAACAATCTTGTAGAAATCTCTGATAAATCTCCGATAATAGCCGACCAACCCTAGAAAACTCCTGATCTCTGAGGGGGATCTCGGCACCTCCCAACTCATCACCGCTTCAATCTTGGCCGGATCAACCAATATCCCATTCTGGTTGACGATGTTTCCTAAGAACTGTACCTCTCGTAACCAGAAATCGCACTTGGAGAATTTGGCGTAAAGCCTCTCCGATCTTAGAACTCCGAGGATCTCCCTCAAATGCTCCTCATGTTGCTTTCTGGATCTCGAATACACCAATATGTCGTCGATGAACACAATCACTGAACGATCCAACATCAGCCTGCACACCCTGTTCATGAGATCCATGAACACTGCCGATGCATTGGTGAGCCCAAAACGCATCACCACGAACTGGTAATCCCCATAACGAGTCATGAACGCTGTCTTCTGGATATCCTCCTCACGTACCCTCATCTGATGATATCCATACCTCAGATCAATCTTGGGGAACCAAGACGCTCCTTGCAACTGATCGAATAAATCGTCGATCCTCGGTAAGGGGTAACGGTTCTTGACCGTCAGCTTTTTCAACTCTCGGTAATCAATGCACATCCGGTGTGAACCATCCTTTTTCTTGACAAAAAGGATCGACGCTCCCCACGGCGAGCTACTCGGCCGTATAAACCTCTTTCCCAACAGCTCCTGAAGCTGCGAGGATAACTCCTGCATCTCTGGAGGCGCAAGGCGATAGGGCGCCTTAGCGATAGGCGTTTCCCCTGGAACCAAATCGATACCGAACTCCACCTGCCTCTCGGGAGGCACACCCAGCAACTCCTCGGGGAAAACATCCGGGAACTCACGCACTATCGGGACCTCATAGACCGACCTCGGTCTCTCTGCATCTACTCTCGTATCCACCACATATGCCACAAACCCACTACTGCCCTGCTGTAGGCTCTGCCTCGCTCTAGCGGCCGAACAAAATGCTGACTCGGAACGGGTACCCTCACCATAAACCATAAGAACTCCCCCACTAGGGTCTCGTATGGTCACCAGCTGTCGCTCGCAGTCGATAACCGCACCAAACCTGATCAACCAGTCCATGCCCACAATGACGCAGACATCTCCCATCGCAATCGGGACCAAATTAATCGGAAACTCAATGCCGAAGATCTTGAGTACACATCCTCGGATCACATCAATGGCATACATCGCTCTCTTTTCAGCTATGGAAACTCACAAAGGTTGACTCAACGCCTCTCGACCGATACTAATATGCTGACTAAAGGCTAACGACACAAACGACCGACTCGCACCCGAGTCAAATAACACAAAAGCAGGTACATAACCCACAAGAAATGTACCTACGCATATCAAAATATAAGCATAACACCACAAATTCAAATTAAATAAATGAAAGAATACATACCAGCCACACCATCTGGCGCTGTGCAGACCTCCTTCGTTGTTAACTGGAAGGCTCTCCCGCGAGCCTTTGGCGCCTCGGCCTTCATTGGCCGATTCTCGGTAGCTCGAACAGCAGCAGGGCAGATCCCTGCGATGCTCCCTGGGATGACCCCCGCAACTGCGAACACTCGGCCTTCCAGTGTCCGGTATGGTTGTAGTGAAAACAGACTGCAAACCCCTTGGGGAAATCCTTGGCCATGTTCCCCTCCTTGCCACACTTGTAGCAAGACCCTTCTCTACAAACCCCCTCATGACCCTTGTCGCACATGCCATAAGTGCGGCCCTTCTGGTTCCCTGATCTCGAATCGGCAGGCTTGGCCCGCTTGGCTGCTGGCTGGGACTGAGCCGGCCGCCGATCCCTCCCCTGAAACTCTGCCTCCTCTCTAGCCTGAGTCTCCAGCTCTATCTCCCTCTTCCGAGCATTTTCCTGGAGCTCGGAAAATGTCTGGTATGACGAGTTCGCCACGAACTCTCATATGTCCCTCCTCAGATTACTCAGATACCGACTCATATGTGCCTACTCGGTAGACACGTGCTCAGGCCAGAACATCACCCTCTCATGGAACATCCTGGTGATCACAGTAACAGACTCAGTACCCTGCTTGAGGGTCAGAAACTCCTGGTCCAATCGCTCCCTCTCCACCGGGGGAACATACTCATCATGGAACATGTCGGTGAACCTCTCCCAGGTCACCGCAGCAAGATCAGCAGGCGAATAGTGTGCTGTAACAAACTTCCACCAGTCCTTCACTCCCAAGCGAAGCTGGTTCAGTGCGAACCGAACCCTTAGATGCTCCGGACATGAACACGTATAGAAGCATCTCTCAATATCAGAAACCCATCTCATCGCAGCAATCGGATCCTGTGTCCCATCAAACTCTGGTGGCTTAGTGTTGTCGAACTCTTGGAACAGCAACGCATCACCACCCTGAGGTCTGGCAGCAGTAACAGCAGTGGTAGCTGCAGCGGCTACAGCCTCAGTAACTGCTACGTATCTCTCATCAAAAAGTCTCAATCAGCGTGGTCTTAATAGACTCGAACATCTCTGGAATCTCTGCGTGGATGTCAGCAGCCACCTCCTCATGAATCAACCTATGTATCTCCTCGTCACTGACACCACTACTCTCAGGTGTGTGGGGTGTCCCAACCATGATGTTTCTCTGAAATACAACACAAAATATCAGAGACTCGCTCGAGTGTACACATACTCGATATCCCATTCCTACTCGATCCTTGGTACCCTAACGATTCTTACTTGGGCTGCGCACTGATCCGGTGTCTTCAGTAGTACAGGCCCAATACTACCGTCCACACCGCGTCAGTATTCACCCCAAGTCCTCCTCCTTGGATTCCAAATCCCAAGTACTCTATTCTCACTATGCATAGTCTACTCTCTAGCAGATCTTAGCTCCTCATTGCTATCTACTCACTCTCAAGCATCTCCTAGCAGCAAAACCCCTAGGCTAAGGCATCACAAATCAGGCCACTCTAGTCCTAATAAGAATACCTAGCCTACTCTCGCATGCATAACATATTATCTCATATCTCATAACACATAATATAAGGGTATTTTGTGAAAATCACTGTTCGGGCGCTGGCTGATCGTACACACTGCTCTGCTCTGCTCTTTTCAAAAATTTTACTCTTTGAGAAAATTTTGGGATTTTTATTTGAAAATCTCTCAAATCCTCAATTTGAGTTCAGATACGCCCAAAGGTGCACCCGAAACCCTCAAACCAAAGCTCTGATACCAACTTGTAACACCGAAAATTTTCAAACAATTTTTCAAATTTTAAAAACATATTTTCATTCATAAACATTATAAAATTTCATCGTTTCACATATCAATCCAAATAATACATCCCAAGATCATAATGTATAAAAACTCCTCGTGTGTGTACTGATCATGTCGGCGCGTTCCCGCGATCCTCACTGGTACCTGAAACACATAACACCAGACACTGTAAGCATGAATGCTTAGTGATTCCCCAAAATACCACATGCAACACATATTAGCCACTCGAGGCTATAACTCTGTACGACCCTCTGGTCAAAGTGTCTCAGTGGGACCCTCCAGTCCCATAACTCTATGGACCCTCTGGTCCTAACTTTGTGGACCATTCGGTCCTAACTCTATAGACTCTGAATCACATATAGCACGGAATCACATAGATAACACATAGCATACAATATACTCTGTCACATAACTCTAATTAGCACTCTAGGTAAAGTATAGTGAGAAGACTCACCTCGGGTAACTTGGTAAACCTCGAACTCTGAAATATTGCACTAGCCTCCACCTAATCACATAAATAATTACCCTAATTAATACAACTTCTCAAGGCTAGGCTAACCCCTCTCTATAAGTTCTCCAAAAAGGGTAAAAGGCCATTCTACCCCTCTAATGGCTCATAAGTCCAAACACTGACTAAACCCTAAAAGTCAACAAAAGTCAACGGTCAACCTTTGACCCAACTTGTCGAGTGCACTTGGGCGACTCGGCGAGTCCAATGGGGTCCTCTGAGTCCTTCTAGCCTCTCTTGGATCGTCGAGTCATCCTTCCACTCGACGAGCTCCTCCTGTCACGAATCGCGGGGCAACCCCGACTCGACTCGTCGAGCCCAATTATGAACTCGGCGAGTTGCCTCCATGATCATACTCAAATGACCTTTTGAGGTCAGATCTTAAAGGTCAAATCTTGGTACACATGCATCAACCCCAAAGCTTCCTTTGGTTAAATAACTACTAAAAGGGAAACCGACGCTCATTTCCTCCATGAACCCACATAAAGCAGGTTGGTTAAGGCTCTCTGGACCTCAAAAGGTCCGGATCCATAGTCTATCACTCAATGGGATAGCATAAGCATCAAATCAAGCCAATAAAGGGTATAGAAAACCCTAAAATTCAAGGATCTCATACTAAACAGAAAAAGGGATCGATTTTCTACCTCAAAGTTGTAGATCCAAGTTGGAAACCCACTGAAATGCAATCCTCTTGACCTCCCATTGCTGGAACACTTTCTCCTTTGCAAAAATCACACCAAAAATGATTAAAAAGGCTCAAACTCTCTCACAACTCGATCACAATCGCTAGGGTATCTCTCTCTAGACTGGTAGCCCCAAATGGAGGCCATAAAGGCCTTTAAATAGGGCACAGACCCCGAGAATTAGGGTTTCAATCCACAGCGTGGACTCGTCGAGTCCACCCTTTTCGACTCGTTGAGTCTGTTCATTAATCTAGTTAGTAGCCGCGGTCCTACTCGTCGAGTCCCTCTCTTTTTGTCAAAAATAAAATGATAAAATATAATACCTGGAAATCCGGATGTTACAGTCGCCCTAAGGTCTCCAGAGCATCAAGGTTGCACATTTTTTATCCTGAGGAATTGAAATTCATTTTACGTCGTGTCACACAAACACTTCATACACTAGCCCTTGTCAGAATTGAGCTGAGGCTATACTTGACTTCAGGTCAAGGAGACCAAGGAAGCTTAGGAAATCCTATTCCATCAACATTACTATCAAGTGGTCTAGGCATGGGGAGCAAAAATGTGCAAGGAACCACGAACTAGAGGGACACCTCGCCAAATCAAGGAATTGACGGCTACGCATCAGCTAACTCTTGGACCCCCTTGTTGGGTTTTGAGCATTCTAACACTCCTAAGTGTACATGCAACCCTAAATACCTTGGATCTATGTTTTCTCTATTATACATGCGAATATGAACACTCCAAGGTATTCATCCTAACTAGCATAATAACATTGCTTCATATGAATATATATTAAGTTAGAATTACATACCTCTTTGATGTAGAATGTATTCATGAAGCTTGAGTGCCTAGTTCCCCAAGTGTGACACCTCAAATGGTTCACACAACACCAAATACACTAGGAATAGATTAGAGAGAAATCCACACTTCATAAAATCGTCTAGCCCTTTCATATATACTCTGGTGCCGATTTTGTCACCAATAAGATCTTTATATAGTGTCACGATTAGGGTAAACCCTAATTGTCATGGATTTCCATCTCCTTGGATCCATGGGTTCAAATAAACCATGGAGCATCAATGGAGCATCCTATGGGTTTTAGCCCAACTTGATAATCCATGGAGTCTTAGCCCACTATACAAGTATGGATGATTTACACAATCAACCCATATATTTAATTAGTCTTCTTTTGATCACTTAATTAATCCTAGATTAATTCTTGATCAATACAAATTAAATAATCTTATTAATATATTAGAACTTATAATATATTAACAAACCTTAAGTGTTAGTTCTCTCATTATAGTCTATCCAAATGCATGATGTCATGCAACCCAAATGGACCATGCCGGGTCGGGTCAAGTCTTACCAATTATAGTTATGGACTTAGACATTAATCCAACAGTCTCCCACTTGGATAAGTCTAAAACTATTATTACGTATGACTTCAGGAACCGATCAGCAATCGTAGCCCTCAAAAGCTTCTGTGGAACTCTGACCTTCTCGATGAACTCTGACCTTCGTCAATGACTTGTCCATTAGATAAGGGATCATATATTCCTCCATTCTAGATATCATATGGACTGAGACATGGATTATAATCATTCTCTCTGTCCATTTGTTGTATCCCGATTTCTGGTTTATGACGACTGACTAATTGAAAAAATCAAATCAGTCCAGGCCCGGCCGAGCACTTACATTTGTCATCACTAAATCATCGAGGGGCCCACAGATATCGCTTTTATCCCGATGGTAAAAGGAATGGATAAACTTCGACTCATATGGCCTGTTCTACTACTTGTTGAATCATACACAAAGGCACGTTTTATAACATCGAGTTACCACTGCGTTTTCGTGCAATCAATGTACAACCAACTCATAGTAACAACTCATATCTCTAGGTTTGAAGAATATAAGATATTATCGTCTCATGATCACTCGTGATAAAATCCATGAAGTGATTCCAATGAGCGCGGGTTGAATCTAATACTCAGAAATTATGAGCACTCATGAGTGTTGTAGCCCTTTGTCCAACATCTTAGACCTCTACAAGCCAACCCATGACAGTCTTGATTCATATCTACTTCCAACATATGACCAACTATGGATGGTTTGAATAACTTAGTCATTCCGAAAGAATAACCTAGTTTATTCTGGAAGTCAAAACATGCAAAATGAAACACAAGAATAATTGAATCTAATATGGTATCAAAACCTATGAACATAAATAAAACACCTTTTATTTATCACCATATGATTACACATTATTCATTGTATACTGTTTCATCTATCAACTTTATTCTTGAATTAAAACACTAGTTGTCCCATGCTCTGAGCATGTACACTATGTTTTCTATGATATTTACTTTGTGAAAGAGATCGATTGAACATAATTCCAATGATTCTCATTTCATAGTCCCAAATCCTTGCTACAAATGCAAGAATTCCAAATTCATGCCATTTACTGAAATCTGTTAGATTCTAAACTTATATGCATTGATCATGTTGTAATGATTATGCACAAAGTCAGAAAGACTTGACAACAACCATTACAGAACATTCCAAAGGAGATCAGCTCCTTGCAAACATCCTTCTTGCATTTAGTTTCCTAATTTTATACAAATTGAATAATGTAACCACCCGTCCCCGGTATGATGATTCCATAGTATTTAATTAGAAGTTTGCAAGAGGGACTCGGCGAGTTCATAGCCTGACACGCCGAGTAGGGACGGGATTTCGAGCACGTGTTAGTCGGCGACTCGGCGAGTCCATATTCGGGACTCGGCGAGTCTGCCTGCCTGGGAGAAACCCTAAATCCCCGGGTTGCCCACTATTTAATCCACCTTATAGCCCCCAATCTCGCCTCCTTCACCCTCAGAAAGCTGTGAGAAAACCCTAATCCATCCTTGAGTGATCTAAGTGTTCTTGTGTTAAATTTTGAAGGCTTGAAGAAGGAGAAGAAGAAAGGAGCAAGGAGAAGAGGTGTAGGGCAAAGATCCAAGGGCAAATCAGAGTTCTTTGAGGTATTCTTCGGATTCCCTCCTGTTTTATGCTTTTAACCTCCATTAGAACTCTTCTAGATCTAGTTTGATGCTTCTCTCAAGCCTTATGATTGTATGGATGCCCTATTATGTCGAGATATCCTTAGATCTGTTCATTTAGGAGTTGTAGAGCCCAGATCTATTGCCTTTTTGAAGTTATCTTGCATGAAAACCCTAGATCTAGCCTTTATTATGCTTTTTGAGCCATTTTAGCTTCATGGATGCATATGGGCACGTGAAGATAGAATCTTTACGTGCTAATCGAGTTAAGGGAGTCCAGATCTATTAGTTTTATACACTGGATTCAAGCAGAATCGAGTTTTGAGTTGCTGCATGCAAGCGACTCGGCGAGTCGGAAGAACGACTCGGCGAGTCGAGTCGCGAGTCCCCGTTTTTCCCCTTTTGAGTGATGACGAGTGGAAGCCTGTGAGTAGTAGAGTGGACTCAGTGAGTCGGAGAGCAGACTCAGTAATGGAGGGACTCGGCGAGTTGTTCATACAACTCGGCGAGTCCAAGGCAATCTTTTTAAGCTCAAGAACAACTCGTCGAGTTGTTCATATGACTCGACGAGTCGGATGAAGATTTTCTGAGTTCTTGGATAGAGAGAGTACTCGTCGATTCGATGCCATACTCAACGAGTAGCCACGAGTGGGGTTGTGAAATGAGATTAGAGACTCGTCGAGTTGGTGGCCCAACTCGGCGAGTCAGGTCAACTGTGGGTTGACTTTGACCGGGAGAGTTGACTTTGACCAAGGGTAAAAGAGTCATTTTACCCCAGTGCAGTGTTTAGTATTTGATTGAGTGTGTTTATGGCCTTGTAGCCGGGGAGATACCGGAGCAGCAGCAGTTAGCTTCCAGAGCCATTCACACAGCAGCCAGTTCACGAGGTGAGTTTCCTTCCAGTAGTAACGGGTCTAAGGCCACAATGCCGGCCCTTTTAGCTAGCAGTCAGCTTCGGACCTCGATCCGATGTAGTAGTTAGTATGCTTGATGCCTTCGTGGTTCAGACAGGATATGTGTATGCCAGTTGATATGTTTATGCTATGTTCAGTCAGCTTCGGACTTCGGTCCGATGTAGGGGACAGAGGTTCAGTCAGCTTCGGACTCCGGTCCGATGTAGGGGAGTAGGTCCCAGTCAGCTTCGGACTTCCGTCCGATGTCTCAGTCAGCTTCGGACTTCGGTCCGATGTCCTAGTTAGCTTCGGACTCGGTTCGATGTAGGGGACGAAGATCCCAGTCAGCTTCGGACTTCGGTCCGATGTTCCAGTCAGCTTCGGACTTCGGTCCGATGTAGGGGGCAAGGCCCCGGTTAGCCGGACTTCGGTCCGATGCAGTGGGCAAGGCCCAGTATGTGCTTTATATGTTTGTGTGGTATGTGGTAGTTTGGGGGAGCTCACTAAGCTTCGTGCTTACAGTTTCAGTTTTGGTTTCAGGTACTTCCGCAAGCAGAGGGAAGGGCTCGGGATGATGGCATCGCACACACCACAGCCACAGTTTTTATCCTGGGAATTGATCAGTTATCTTATATATGTTTTGATACAGTCATGACACCGTTTTCTCATTTGTATTTTAGTATGGTTTTGAGATTTGCAACGCATGGTTTTATTATGATATACTCCGTTTTATGATTATGGTTATATTAAAAATTAAATTTTCGGGCCGTATTTTTGGGTCGTTTCAAGTTGGTATCAGAGCCATGGTTTCAGGGATTCGGATACACCTCCAGGTGCATCTGAACTCAAACTAAGGGAAAGATAAAAAGATTTTCAAAAAGAAAAATGTTTTCGAATGAGATTTTGAAAAGCACTTAGAAAGAAAAGAATTTTTAAACAAGATAAGGGTGTGGTGCATGCGATCAGCCGAGCTCAAGTCAGTACTCCCAAATTACCAATACAAGTTTTATTATTATGATTAATTGTTTCAGCTTCAGTAGAACAACATGCTAGTATAGGACTAAGGATCTAGGAGGATGCCTTATGTGCCTGCTTTATATGTTACAGCTTTATGAGAATTGCATGCTAGTATTGAGTAAACAGCAGTAGGATAGCCTGTTTAGGTTATGCCTGGTAGCGCGAGCTTAGCATTGTATGCTAGAGTAGCTTCTCGTTATGAGAATAGTTTTGCCTGAGTATGTTTCCCTTATCCGAATGCTGCTTGCTTTGTGCTTTGTGGGACTCTGAGTGGTGGGAGTTAGCCATTAGGTGAATACGCCACATCACATGTGATCAGGGTTGAATAATCTCAGAGTGCTAGATTTGGCCCTATTGCACAGCTCTTGTCTGAGTGCAACCGTTGTAGGGACGAGTCTTTTACTCGAAGGATTATCTGAGCCTCATTGTATGTGATGGTATTCAGGTGGTGGCTAATCAGCATTACAAGGAGGCCTTCGGCAGCTGAGGACTGGTATGAGTGGAGTCAGCAATTTTCCTAGGGAAAGCCTAGGATGAGAGTAGCAGAGATCAGTAGTAGTAGAAGTGACTTGGTGGAGTCAAGGCGGTTCTTGAGGAAAGTACGGATAGATATGGAAGGTAGTATGGGCCCGTACTACTGAAAGCAGAGGATCCGTACTCGAATCAAGGAAGGCCGAGACAAGACCAGGAAGCTAGCAGTAGTATCAATGATCCCTTGAGATATTTCAGTTTTCTGATATTGCTATGATGCGTTTCAGTATGGTGGTTTTGCGTCCGAGGACAGCAGCCGGCAGTGGAGGTGCCGAGGAGGGATCAGGATCAGGCTCGGGAAACAAGCACATGGATGAGCAGACCAGAGAGTTTCTTTCTTCAGAGATTACTCGTATCATTTTAGAACAGACTCCTATGATCTTCGGTTCGATCAAGGAGGGGATCCTAGAGCTGATGGATGAGAGATTGGGCACCTTCCGTGCCGAGGTGGCGACCATGATGGGGTCGCGCACACTTACTTTCAGGGAGTTCAGGGCATGTGGAGCTCCAGACTATCATGGGGCACGGGACCCCATAGCGAGTACTAGATGGTTGGCGGATGTGGGCAACGCATTCCGCACTAGCAGGTGTCCTGAGGGGGACAAGGTCAGATTGGCGTCCTGTCTTCTGAAGGACAGGGCATGGGATTGGTAGGAGGAGGTCGGACATACTATGGGAGATGATGCAGCATTGGATGCCATGACCTGGGCTGATTTCTCTACTAGGTTCAGGGCTGAGTTTGCACCAGTTATTGAGGTGCAGCAGTTAGCCAGAGAGTTTCAGGACCTCACCCAGACTACGGAGACCGTGGCGGAGATCACCGCCAAGTTCAGGGAGAGGGCTCTTCTTGTTCCTCAGTATGCAGCCGATGAGGAGATGAAGAAGGCCCGTTATCATGAGATGTTGCGGAGCGATATCCGCCAGTTTGTGAGCCGGTCCAGCTGTAAAACGCTGGACGCCATGATTGCTAGGGCTCGAGAGAGGGAAATTGATCTCGAGATGGAGAAGAAGAGGAAACCGAAGGCAGTTTCGGGTTCAGGAGGTTCGGGCAAAAAGCCCAAGGTTTCAGATCACAGGTCCAGGTCTCAGCCGAGCCACAGCCGTTGTGGCAGGTGTGGGAAGATACACGATGGGGTGTGCAAGGCAGGGAGTTCCGGCTGTTTCAAGTGCGGTCGAACTGGGCATTTGAGCAGGGATTGTACGGCCCCTGCTACTGCTGTTGCAGCATCAGATCTGATTTGCTTTCAGTGCAATCAGAGGGGACATAAAAAGTCCCAGTGTCCGAGTTTAGCTGCAGTAGGGAAGGTGGTGGCACCTGCCCCTGCTACCTTGAGGATTACAGATGGCCGGCAGGGCCGAGCTGAGGCGCCAGTGGCGAAGAGTAGAGCGTTTCAGATGACAGCAGAGGAGGCGCGAGCGACTCCTGATGTGGTGATGGGTATGTATCTTCCCTTCATCTCTTTATTTTATTGATTGATTATTGCTTATGATTGTATGTTTTATATAGGGTCGTTCTCTGTGAACGGCATTTTTGCTATGGTATTATTCGATTCAGGGGCTACCCGATCATTCGTATCGCTTACGCTTAGCAAGAGATTTAGCAGAGCTCCAGGGGAGCTGGATTGTCCATTAGAGGTTGAGATAGCAGATGAGAGGACCGTGAGGGTCGGCAGAGTGCATAGAGGGTGTTCCCTTAAGTTGTTTGATGAGCAGTTCTCAGTGGACCTAGTTCCTATTCCCCTGCGAGGGAATAAGGTTATTGTGGGCATGGATTGGCTAAGCCCCAATGGGGCGGTGATTGATTGTGAGCTTCAGCTAGTGAGGGTTCGCACTCCCAGTGGGGGAGAGTTAGTGATTCAGGGCAAGAGGCCACAGCGCGGACCGACCTTTTGTTCCGCCGCAAGGGCGAGGCGCTACTTTCAGCAGGGTTGCGTTGGTTATGTAGCTTATGTCTTGGATGCCCGGGAGAAGGGCAAGACGACAGTTGATGATGTTCCGATAGTGAGAGACTTCCCGGATGTATTTCCCGAGGATTTACCGGGGATACCTCCTGAGAGGCAGGTTGAGTTTGGGATCGACCTGATTCCTGGTGCGGCTCCGATAGCCAAGGCACCGTATCGCCTAGCTCCCCCTGAGATGCAGGAGTTGTCTACGCAGCTGCAGGAGCTGCTAGACAAGGGTTTCATCCGGCCGAGCAGTTTGCCTTGGGGAGCGCCTATCCTGTTTGTGAGGAAGAAGGATGGGTCACATCATATGTGTATAGATTATCGGGAGTTGAATAAGGTGACGGTGAAGAACCATTACCCACTTCCGAGGATAGATGATTTGTTTGACCAGCTTCAGGGAGCGTCTTGGTTCTCCAAGATCGATCTACGCTCCGGGTATCATCAGATGCGGGTTAGGGATGAGGATGTGCAGAAGACTGCTTTCAGGACCAGGTATGGTCATTATGAGTTTGTGGTGATGCCATTTGGGCTCACCAATGCCCCAGCCGCGTTCATGGATCTCATGAACCGCGTGTGCAGGCCGATGCTGGATCGGTCAGTGATAGTATTCATAGATGATATCTTGGTATATTCCAAGACGCAGGAGCAGCACGAGGAGCACCAGAGGGAGGTGCTGGAAGTTTTGAGGAGGGAGAGACTTTTCGCAAAGTTCTCCAAGTGTGAGTTCTGGTTGCGCGAGGTGCAGTTCCTTGGTCACCTCGTCAACCAGAAGGGTATTCTGGTGGATCTGGCCAAGATAGAGGCCGTGATGCAGTGGGAGGTCCCGAAGTCTCCATCTGAGATTCGGAGCTTCCTAGGGTTGGCAGGGTATTACCGGAGATTCATTCAGGATTTCTCCAAGATAGCAGTGCCGCTCACCCGACTGACCAAGAAGTCGGTGGTATTTCGTTGGGGGCCTGAGCAGCAGGCAGCGTTCGAGACCCTCAGACAGAGGTTGTGCGAGGCTCCGATCCTTACCTTGCCAGAGGGAGTAGAGGACTTCGTAGTCTACTGTGATGCCTCAATCACAGGTATGGGAGCAGTGTTGATGCAGCGAGGTCATGTGATAGCTTACGCCTCGAGACAGTTGAAGCCTCACGAAGCTAACTATCCTACCCATGATTTAGAGCTGGGGGCGGTTGTGTTTGCCCTCAAAATTTGGAGGCATTATCTTTATGGGGTCCGTTGTACTATCTACACGGATCACAAGAGTTTGAGGTACCTTATGGATCAGCCGAGTCTGAACATGAGGCAGAGGAGGTGGTTAGATGTGCTGAAGGATTATGATTGTGAGATCCTTTACCATCCAGGGAAGGCCAACGTGGTGGCCGATGCCCTAAGTCGCAAAGTGTCGGCAACCCCTATCAGAGATTTGTGTTTGAGGATGACAGTGATTACTCCGTTATTGGAACGGATCAGGGAGGCTCAGGTCGAGGGCCTCAAGGAGGAGAGGCAGAAGTGTGAGAGGATAGTGGGCCGAGCATCTTCGTTTGATTATGACAGTCGGGGATTGCTGACACTTCATGGGAGAGTGTGGGTACCGTACTGGGGAGGAGTACGACAGGTGTTGATGGATGAGGCTCATAAGTCTCGATTTTCTATCCACCCAGGGGCGACGAAGATGTATAGAGATCTTCGACCCGATTATTGGTGGCCCTGCATGAAGCGGGATGTCGCTTGGTATGTTGAGAGGTGCCTGACCTGCAGGAAGGTCAAGGCGGAGCACCAGAGGCCTCACGGCAAGATGCAGCCGTTAGACATTCCCGTGTGGAAATGGGAGGACATCACCATGGATTTTATCACCAAGCTTCCCAGGACCGCACGAGGAGTGGATTCGATATGGGTAGTAGTGGATCGGTTGACGAAGAGTGCTCATTTTATCCTGATCCAAGAGAGTATATCGGCAGAAAAGTTAGCCGATATCTATGTGCGCGAGATCGTGGCACATCATGGAGTGCCGGTATCGGTGGTGTCAGACCGAGATGTCCGTTTTATATCCAGATTCTGGAAGCGGTTTCACGACGAGATGGGTACTCGTCTTCATTTCAACACCGCTTTCCACCCTCAGACGGATGGGCAGAGTGAGAGGACGATTTAGACTCTCGAGGACATGCTCAGGGCATGTGTTCTAGACTTTGGTGGCAGTTGGGATACGTACCTTCCGTTAGCGGAATTTTCGTATAACAACAGTTATCATGCGAGCATTGATCGACCTCCCTTTGAGATGCTTTATGGGAGGAAGTGCAGGACCCCGATTTGTTGGGGCGAGGTAGGTCAGCGAGTCATTGGAAGCACAGAGGTGGTGCTCAAGACGACCGAGTTGATCCAGCAGGTCCGTAGTAGACTGCAGACTGCACAGAGTCGGCAGAAGAGTTACGCCGATAGGAGGCGTTCAGACTTGGAGTTCCGGGTGGGTGATATGGTCCTTCTAAAGGTCTCACCTTGGAAGGGTGTTATCAGGTTCCGGAAGAGGGGCAAGTTGGGTCCCAGGTTTATTGGTCCTTTCATGGTTTTGGCCCGGGTGGGTCGGGTTGCTTATCGGTTGGATCTACCTGAGGAGCTTAGTCAGATCCACAACACTTTCCATGTATCTCAGTTGAGGAAGTGTTTGGTGGATGAGTCAGCAGTCGTTCCCCTAGAGGATATTCAGGTTGATAGCAGCCTGAATTATATTGAGAGACCGGTCGCGATTCTTGACCGGAAGACAAAGACCTTGAGGAACAAGGAAATTCAGTTAGTGAAAGTGCAGTGGCGGCACCGGAAGGGGTCTGAGTGGACGTGGAGGCTGAGGAGGAGATGAGAGAGCACTATCCGGAGATATTTGCAGATTCATCCATAGCAGACTTCGAGGACGAAGTCAGAGCCAAGTGGGGGAGAATTGTAACGACCCGTCCCTGGTATGATGATTCCATAGTATTTAATTAGAAGTTTGCAAGAGGGACTCGGCGAGTTCATAGCCTGACTCGCCGAGTAGGGACGGGATTTCGAGCACGTGTTAGTCGGCGACTCGGCGAATCCATATTCGGGACTCGGCGAGTCTGCCTGCCTGGGAGAAACCCTAAATCCCCGGTGTGACATCCCCAAAATCTCGGCCAGAAAAGACCGATTTTCATTTATGCTTTTAAATAATTTCAGAGTAAATCCTTTTGATTTGAAAGAGTTGCGGAATTTGTTCCCAAAACAAAACATGATAAAATAATATTTATCAAAGCATTTCATCAAGAGATGCATTTCATTATATAATCAAAACTCGGGATGTCATGTTCCGATACAGACCATAAAGCATAAACGATAAACATTACAAGTCATTCAACAAATATATACATATACAGACTTGTAAACAAAACAACAAGATGATCCATCCATCTTACGCCCTTGTGCCACTTCCTGTAATACAAATAAAACTGAGTGGGTCAGGCTTGGGAGCCTGGTGAGCATATAGGGTTTTCAACCCACAATAAATAAGTTATATTTAATTTCACCAACCAATCACTATCCCGATTACCCATTCCCGTTATCCTCACTTTACGTCCCTAAAACAACTATCTCAAGGGACCTAATCTAGGATTTTCATCGGGACGGACATCACTGCGAAGGGGTTTCCTCAACAATAGATATCCTAAAGGCAACCATGAAGGGGATAGAGTACACCGGTGAACACATCGTTCACAACACCTACAGGTTATGAACCTGCTAGTGTTCCACTGGACTGTCTAGAAAGAGTCCGTGGTCGTTATCCATACTCCGTTGAATAACTAGATCAACAACAACAACAACATCGAGGCCTCTCATCTGTTTATTACACACCAACTATCTACCCATGTTCTACCCAACATATTAGTAGATAAAAATATATATTTTCATACGTAGTTTAAAGAAAACCTGTATAGCATGCTTTAATCAACACATATATCAAATAACAGATGAGGCACACACACACATAACACATATCTCATAAAGAAATAAGCAGATCTATAAGATAGAAGAGAGTGAATACTCATTCACACATAACACAACCAAATATATACACATAGCACGTATTTTTATATAAAATACTTCGTATTATTGTATTAGAAGAAATAACTACACACTCACTTGATCAGAAGACGATCCGACAGCACTACGGCTTATAGAAGTAGTATTCCTCAGCAGATCTAGAAGATCTCTTCGAAAATCGAACTTCTCGCGGGCAGAGCTTCGACTCGGGAACCGCGCTTCTCGGGATCTTCGGGATCTCGGGACTTGCCTCGGGGCTAGAGTATGATACCGGGGCTTCGGGGTAGCTTCGGCACGAAAAACGATGCAAAAGACTAGAGAGAAGAGAAGAAAATGAACAAGAAATGAGGCTGCCTTCGGATCCTTTATATAGAGGCTGGAGCCTCGGAGTACGCGGGGCGTACAGGCGTACGCAGCGCGTACAGCGTCCGAAATCGTCATTGCATGCGTCATCCGAAGTGTCGACACTATCGGAGTACGCTGGGCGTTGTCGCGTACGCGGGGCGTACGTCGGATCGGACTGATGACTCGTCTTCGGATAATACCTCCGATTTTATAATTAAATTTAAATACAAAATGATTAATAAACTTCGGAAATTCATAACTTCTTCATACGAACTCCGTTTTTGACGTTCTTTATATCCACGGAAAGGTGAGACTACGCTCTACAACTTTCGTTTAGACTTCGTCAGCCAATTTTGACATTATTTTTTATTAATTATTTTTAATAGGCTGCGACAGAAAGTTTCGTTATAAATTTATAACTTCTTCGTTTGACGTCCGTTCTCGCCTAACTTTTTATCGCTTCGATACCAACAACGAGATCTTCGATTCTCATTTAGATTGCTTCGGCTAACAACCGCTCGATCTCAATTCAAGTATCTCAAGCTGTATACCGCTAAGCCGGAACTTCGATAAATCATAACTTCCTCATACGAAGTCAGATTTGGGCGTTCTATATATATTCGGAAACCTCGTTCCGACTACTACAACATTAACCAAAGATATTAAGTTTATTTTACACTTAAATTTTGACACTTATTTTTATTCTTAATTAATCAGACCACATAATTAAGCAATTAAGCACAAAACACATAATACTCAAATAATACATTCTTATTATTTCAAAACGGGTTACAAAGGTTAACCTAGACTATTATATTGCTAAATATGGCAAGCCCGGAAACACAGGCGTTACACCCGGGTTGCTCACTATTTAATCCACCTTATAGCCCCCAATCTCGCCTCCTTCACCCTCAGAAAGCTGTGAGAAAACCCTAATCCATCCTTGAGTGATCTAAGTGTTCTTGTGTTAAATTTTGAAGGCTTGAAGAAGGAGAAGAAGAAAGGAGCAAGGAGAAGAGGTGTAGGGCAAAGATCCAAGGGCAAATCAGAGTTCTTTGAGGTATTCTTCGGATTCCCTCCTATTTTATGCTTTTAACCTCCATTAGAACTCTTCTAGATCTAGTTTGATGCTTCTCTCAAGCCTTATGATTGTATGGATGCCCTATTATGTCGAGATATCCTTAGATCTATTCATTTAGGAGTTGTAGAGCCTAGATCTATTGCCTTTTTGAAGTTATCTTGCATGAAAACCCTAGATCTAGCCTTTATTATGCTTTTTGAGCCATTTTAGCTTCATGGATGCATATGGGCACGTAAAGATAGAATCTTTACGTGCTAATCGAGTTAAGGGAGTCCAGATCTATTAGTTTTATACACTGGATTCAAGCATAATCGAGTTTTGAGTTGCTGCATGCAAGCGACTCGGCGAGTCGGAAGAACGACTCGGCGAGTCGAGTCGCGAGTCCCCGTTTTTCCCCTTTTGAGTGATGACGAGTGGAAGCCTGTGAGTAGTAGAGTGGACTCAGTGAGTCGGAGAGCAGACTCGGTAATGGAGGGACTCGGCGAGTTGTTCATACAACTCGGCGAGTCCAAGGCAATCTTCTTAAGCTCAAGAACAACTCGTCGAGTTGTTCATATGACTTGGCGAGTCGGATGAAGATTTTCTGAGTTCTTGGATAAAGAGAGTACTCGTCGAGTCGATGCCATACTCAACGAGTAGCCACGAGTGGGGTTGTGAAATGAGATTAGAGACTCGGCGAGTTGGTGGCCCAACTCGGCGAGTCAGGTCAACTGTGGGTTGACTTTGATCGGGAGAGTTGACTTTGACCAAGGGTAAAAGAGTCATTTTACCCCAGTGCAGTGTTTAGTATTTGATTGAGTGTGTTTATGGCCTTGTAGCCGGGGAGATACCGGAGCAGAAGCAGTTAGCTTCTAGAGCCATTCACACAGCAGCCAGTTCACGAGGTGAGTTTCCTTCCAGTAGTAACGGGTCTAAGGCCACAATGTCGGCCCGTTTAGCTAGCAGTTAGCTTCGGACCTCGATCCGATGTAGTAGTTAGTATGCTTGATGCCTTCGTGGTTCAGACAGGATATGTGTATGCCAGTTGTTATGTTTATGCTATGTTCAGTCAGCTTCGGACTTCGGTCCGATATAGGGGACAGAGATCCGGTCAACTTCGGACTCCGGTCCGATGTAGGGGACGTAGGTCCCAATCAGCTTCGGACTTCGGTCCGATGTCTCAGTCAGCTTCGGACTTCATTCCGATGTCCTAGTCAGCTTCGGACTCGGTTCGATGTAGGGGACGAAGATCGCAGTCAGCTTCGGACTTCGGTCCGATGTTCCAGTCAGCTTCGGACTTCGGTCCGATGTAGGGGGCAAGGCCCCGGTTAGCCGGACTTCGGTCCGATGCAGTGGGCAAGGCCCAGTATGTGCTTTATATGTTTGTGTGGTATGTGGTAGTTTGGGGGAGCTCACTAAGCTTCGTGCTTATAATTTCAGTTTTGGTTTCAGGTACTTCCGCAAGCAGAGGGAAGGGCTCGGGATGATGGCATCGCACACACCACAGCCACAGTTTTTATCCTGAGAGTTGATCAGTTATCTTATATATGTTTTGATATAGTCATGACACCGTTTTCTCATTTGTATTTTAGTATGGTTTTGAGATTTGCAACACATGGTTTTATTATGATATACTCCGTTTTATGATTATGGTTATATTAAAAATGAAATTTTCGGGCCGTATTTTTGGGTCGTTTCAAATAAGTTCTGACTTTGAAACATTTCCATATTCCATTTTGACTATCACTTCTGAACAAGAGTTGCCTCCTTACAAATTATGTCAATATGGTCCTTCTAGAATTATCACTATACTTCCAACTGTCCTTGAGCAACCAATCTTTGGTAAACCTTAGATTGTCCTCGACAATTGTTTAATCCTTTTAGTCAAATCCAATTCTAGACCTTTTCCCTTCTTAATGCCGCAGGCATTTGGGAAATTTTAGAAAGGTTGAATATAGCACATGCAATCGATCCTATATGCGAAGCATATGGGACACGATTCATGATGTCTCACATAAAGGCTAAACCAGTCTTTTGCTATAATATTTCCATTTCAATTTGCCAAGTTCTCATAATTCAGATTATGAAAAGGGATGTCGTAATCATAATCGAATTTTAGAACGCAAATAATGGACCCATATATTAGAATTTTCTTATGTTGAGCCATTCCAACATAACATTCATATATATAATTGACTAAATACGATTAAAACCTCAATCTAAGCTTTTAGATTTGAGATGAAGTATAATTTCCTCTCCCTTTAATTATAGCAAAGCAACTTTTTCCCAATTGAGACCATTTATTTTCTATAATTAACATTGCTAACTTGCAAGCTTTATCATAATTATCATGCTCCCAATAACATGATGATTATTAGCATAACACTTATGCTCCCACTAGCTTTGACATGTACTCAGAAATCAGATGCACTTCTAGAAATCAATACTTTATTGACTTTCTTACCAAAGTTCAGATTTCTGATACTAGATTGCTTTGATAAAACTTTATCAATATCATACACCTTATCTTAGATAGCTCACAGGTGTGTCTAAACAATTTTAAGAACTGTGAAAAGGGATGTCGTGATCATAGTCTCGATTGTTAAGACCTTTTCCACTTCTCACAAGTCCATGTTAGTGTGCCAGTAAACCACACACGCTCCACTAACAAATTTGAGAATGCAAATATCACAATTTCTATCTAGCTAAAATCTACTTAGTGAAAGTGTTTCCTCACCATCATTTTCATGAATTAGAGAAAAGCCTTATGACACTTAGATTTAATGGTGTATGTGTTCTTATCCATGTGAATTGTCAAAACCATAGTCACAAGACAAGGATAATGACAAATCCAAGCTCATATGGTCTGAACTCAATCTTAATTTCTTGCCACCTGGTAGCTCAAGGGCCTGCCATTGCTTCCAAGTTGTTATGCAACCAATTGAGAACTCTAAGGACTTATATGCAAAGCCAACTTTAATTGGAATGGGCACATAATATGTCAACATGATAGGTTATGAACCTCAAGTTGTGTGCTAGTGAAGAACTTTAGGTTTTATTCTTGATTAGTTCTTGAGACTTTCAAGACCTTTAAGACTCCCACTATCCTCTTTACATATAAGACTTTCTTGTCAGATATTCAAGAGATAGTGTGGATTCTAATCAAGACAAACACTTCACACAATTGGCCTTAGTTGGTCTTTGGTTTATCTAAAACATCACAACTTACCAACCTCAAATGTACAAGAGTAGAAAACTTTTACTCTTACATTTGACAAGTGTTCTAAACCTTCTTTAAGACATGTCACTCAAGTTACAATCTTGGAGTATGACTCTAAGACTTGTATTGGAACGAAGTATGACTCATCTTCTTGATTTAACCACTTCAACAATTCATGACTCCTCTTCTTAGCCATAAGAATTCACTAATATGTCCTTAGAAGACCAATTGTGATATGGTTTCTTAATCATCAAGATGATCACAAAACATGATACTAAAGTACTCTCCCATCTTTTCAGATTTGAGAAACTTTTATCTTTCTGCCTAATTTGACTCTTCTTATTCGTTCTGCCTTACATTGAAACTTTCCCAATGTTTCAGAATTATACTTAAACTTGTAAGTATAACCATATTTACTGAGCTATAGTAAATTATGATGAATAGTCTTATCGATCTTTTGTGGTGGACTTAACTAGTGCACAAGAATGTGTACTCGATCCCTTAGTCTTTTACTTGACTCGCACATCCATGTGAACAAGTAATTAGTCTTAATTTTTCCAATGCTTGAAAGTTCTCATTCATCATACTATACAACTTGCATGATTCCAAGTTTCGGTCCAATTGAAACTTGGGTGATGAGGATCTTTCCTTATTTGGTAAATTTACACATTACCACAAATGAAAGAATCAATTTCATATTTCCACTCTTGCTATTAATGGAATCATATAAGCAACAATTTTTTCACAAACGCCATTGTAAGGATACATAAAATAAATAAAATCAAAAATTTCCTTTTATTTTTTAAAAAAATTGCGGAAAAACTTATCCTTAAAATCCATATGAAAACTTCTTGTTATCTATTCCTATGCAATATCTCATAACTCCTAAGAAGTAGCTCAAGAATTCGATCTTCAAACTATCCGATAGAAATCCATCTACACGATCAGATTCAACATATTCTTTCTTTAATTCTTAAAACATCACCATGTGACCCAATCACATCATGTATCAAAAATCTCAAAATAGAAACTTAGCAGAGTTAGATAATGGACTTTCCCTGAAGTAGAGTCAAACTTATTGACTTTAACACCCTTAGGTAAATTGGCAGCTTCGCAACCAGTGCCCCTTCCTTTGGCAATTTAACATATGGACGCTTTGGTAATGGAACATGGGACTATCACAGACTTAGCCTTTCTCTTTACCATTTGGTCAACCGAGTTGACTATGGCCGATCCCTTTCCATTGGGAAGAGAGAGCTTTACTGGATATCCAATGTCATTATTGCAATGTACACAAGTTTTAGGAAGTTGATCTTAGCAAATAGATAATATCATTACGAGTCTTGTCATAGTCTGTTTCATAGGAGTCCCAACGGAACTCACTATGTGACTTAGAAAGTGATTGAACCACCAACTTTCTCAAGACTTTGACACCCAACTCTCCCGGCTTGTCAATATGTGACTACATCTCCAAGATGTGACCACACATAGACCTTTGCTTGCCAATAGGGCTTGAGTGACCTTAAACTTTTCAAGAACTTGTGGGTTAGAGAGAATAATTGGAGGAGGTGAAAGAAGTATGATTCCCATGGGACATCATCTTCATTTAGGAAAGCTTGTTTCAAGAGATTTGGGAAGATCATAAATGTCTAAACCAGACATCTTTTGGGAGATATTCAAGATAGTTGATTAAAATTCATTAATATTACACCCAATATGAAATATTAAGGCTAGGACCCAACACAATACTTTTTATAACTTGGAAGAGGGATTCTGTAATCCAAGCTATAAAATATTTGAAGGTAGGCGAATGACGATTCACCAATTTCCACCATGAAAACGAAATATATTATTAGGTTTTAATTGGTTTTTGAAACTCCTAGATATTTTGAGATTCATTGAACTTTTCAATGGCATGTTTCAATCTCGAGTGTGCCCTTCAGGTTTTGTGATTGGGGTGTCGAGGATCACAAAACAAGGTGTGAAGTAACCATGCAAATATACTGGGTACCTTTAATATTTACCCCTTAATCGATGTTCCGGTTAACCACACACGCTCCACCGATACTATGATAAATATTAAGTTACCCTTTGCCTACCTTGTTAAATACGAGTTAGTGTGCCGGTTAACCACACACACTCCACTGACCAACTTAAACAAAGTGCAAAGTGTAATTTCATGGATTAGCACCTTATTCACTTTTTCCTAAGTAACTAAGATTGGGTATTTATAAAGGGTTTAGTTACTTAGTATTTATCATTAATACTTTTAATGAAGGGAGAATTATAGTCCTTGTCCTACCCGTTCGGCTAACGACCCTCCACCAGTCAAGGAAGCGGTGGGTGAGAGTGGACACCCATTAAACTGCCATTTTATAGGCAGTAACCTTATACCCGCCTTATAGACCGACTTCGTGAATGAGGCCTACTAACGGTAAGACTGACTTGCTCTTATACATATATATATATATATATATATATATATATATATATATATATATATATATTATTAACTTATAATATTATAAAGTATAAGGGTTGAATTTTAACTTTTAAAATTCTAAGGGCTAACTTGGAATTACAGTATTCATAAGTGAAAACTTTGCAAATTCCAAAACTTGAGGGAAAGTTTTGAAACTATTCAAAACTAATTAATTCCATAAATTATGTGTTTAAAGTAGCTTTAATTAAAACTCTTCAAGTTCCATAACTTGAGGACAAGTTATGGATGACTTTAAACTAATAAAAGAATGCAACTTTTCTTTATTTTGTAACTTATGGAATTAATTAAGGTTACACATTTTATTACTTAATGAAGTGACTCTTGAACCTTCATAATTTGAGGACAAGACTCTTCATTTTTGTAATCATTGCCAACTTTTATGAGTTTTATGAAACTTAAATGTGACCTTTCATGTGACTTGAGGACAAGTTACACAAACACATTTTAGAATCATCTCTTAGATTAAAATGGATTGAAAACATATAATCAATTAACTTATCTATTAATCTAAGCAACTCATATGAACAAAGATAATTCACATCAAACTTTTTCATGTAATTAGCATAACTTTTAAAATAATACAAAACATGAATTTATTGACAATTATCTTTGAAATTGGATTAGCATAAAAATTACCACATCAAAAACAGGTTTACAAGTTCAAAAACAGCTTATGGTAATGTTCCTAGTCCAATTTCAGCCAAGAAACACAAAGATAAGCTGTCAGGGGCCAAACCTCGTCGAGTTCTATAGAGAACTCGTCGATTTCATGCAATAAACCATGAACTCGTCAAGTTTATTCAAGAAACTCGTCGAGTTTTCAATCTGGACAACTTCTTGGCTTCGAAAAATGTATTTGTTGCATCATGTATAAGAGAAAGCAAGCCTAGGCTCCGATACCACTGTTGGGTTTTGAGCATTCTAACACTCCTAAGTGTACATGCAACCCTAAATACCTTGGATCTATGTTTTCTCTATTATACATGCAAATATGAACTTTCCAAGGTATTCATCCTAACTAGCATAATAACATTGCTTCATATGAATATATATTAAGTTAGAATTACATACCTCTTTGATGTAGAATGTCTTCATGAAGCTTGAGTGCCTAGTGCCCCAAGTGTGACACCTCAAATGGTTCACACAACACCAAATACACTAGGAATAGATTAGAGAGAAATCCACACTTCATAAAATCGTCTAGCCCTTTCATATATACTCTGGTGCCGATTTTGTCACCAATAAGATCTTTATATAGTGTCACGATTAGGGTAAACCCTAATTGTCATGGCTTTCCATCTCCTTAGATCCATGGGTTCAAATAAACCATGGAGCATCAATGGAGCATCCTATGGGTTTTAGCCCAACTTGATAATCCATGGAGTCTTAGCCCACTATACAAGTATGGATGATTTACACAATCAACCCATATATTTAATTAGTCTTCTTTTGATCACTTAATTAATCCTAGATTAATTCTTGATCAATACTAATTAAATAATCTTATTAATATATTAGAGCTTATAATATATTAACAAACCTTAAGTGTTATTTCTCTTATTATAGTCTATCCAAATGCATGATGCCATGCAACCCAAATGGACCATGTCGGGTCGGGTCAAGTCTTACCAATTATAGTTATGGACTTAGACATTAATCCAACACCCCTATCGTCCAACTACCGATTCTAGAATGAGGAAGTTTGAGGCATTAAAGAGGTAAGTGAAAGCCCAAAAAGCGCAACAAGTGCAACAACAACAGCAGAAGGAGTAAGCCATTCAAAATGTGGAAAAATATTGGGCTGATTCCATCAACAATACTAAAACGGTTCATGAAATTATTTCCATTCAACAATGGATATCTACCATGGAGTTAACTGTTCAAAATGCTCATCAAATGGAGAATATTTTTGGCACCTCAAAGCCCCCTCCAAATGCAGAAGATCACGATTCAAACGAAGATGAAACTGCAACTGAAATTAGCTCAGCTCCTATGTTCGAGCTTGATGAAGATAACTTTGATGATGTTCACCAACCCCTTCCCTCATATGACTTCATAATGGTGCTAGATGATGAAGAATATACTGGATCCCAACACTCCACCTCTAATCCAAAACAAAAGAAGAAGAAGAAAATTGTGGCCTCTCTTGAAAGAATTTCTTAGCTTACAAGCTAAGGTTGATCCAATTATAGAATGAGGAAGTTTGAGGCATTAAAGAGGTAAGTGAAAGCCCGAAAAGCGCAAAAAGTGCAACAACAACAGCAGAAGGAGTAAGCCATTCAAAATGTGGAAAAATATTGGGCCGATTCCATCAACAATGCTAAAACGGTTCATGACATTCTTTCCATTCAACAATGGATATCTACCATGGAGGTAACTGTTCAAAATGCTCATCAAATGGAGAATATTGTTGGCACCTCAAAGCCCCCTCCAAATGCAGAAGATCACGATTCAAATGAAGATGAAACTGCAACTGAAATAAGCTCAGCTCCTATGTTCGGGCTTGATGAAGATAACTTTGATGATGTTCACCAACCCCTTCCCTCATATGACTTCATAATGGTGCTAGATGATGAAGAATCGAGTGGATCCCAACACTCCACCTCTAAGCCAAAACAAAAGAAGAAGAAGAAAATTGTGGCCTCTCTTGAAAGAATTTCTCAGCTTACAAGCTAAGGTTGATCAGATTCTTGCTGTGGTATCTCCTCAAGCACTGCAGAACACTGTAGCTCATGCACCTCAGTCTATTGTTGATCGTATTGATGTTTTAGAGATCAGAGAAAGGATAAATGCTCAAAGAATCCTTTTGAGAATTGAAATGGGAATCAAGAATATTGATAACCGCAGAACCAAAGATCACAAGGAGTTTGTGTTCAACAGCTGAAAAACTCATCGGGGAGGTAACCAAACTGAAGAATGACCTCAATCAAACTCTTGAAAAACATGCAAGTCATTCTAAGCAACTTGTTGAAGAAACCCACACCGCATAAGAATAAGGGCTTGGGGTTCTACAAAACACAATCAATGGGTTATGGCATTTACTCACAACATACACGAGTGTTGATGAAATCCTCCGACTTACAAATGAGATCTACCAATTACTCTTCAACAAGGAGATCCCCAACAATCAACATATTTGTGAACAAATGAAGACCCAGTTTAATGAGACTTTTCAAAAGATCGATGGGCTCAAGCAATGGTTTGAGGAGAAACGGGAGCTTGCTTCCTTAAAAGGGGGAAATGAAAGCATTCCAAGAATTCACCAACAACAAGACCCTTCACAATCAAAGACCCCTTCGATTCATCAACATCAAACTCCTCCAATAATTCAATCTCCTCTTACCGAAGAGCATAACAAACCACCAACTCCAAGATCTTCACCGCAAAAGTCCCCACAAAAATCAACTTCTCAAGGTCAAGGCTCTACACAACAAACTCCCCCGCATTTCAAAAATTAGCTCCTGAGAAGTCATCCGAGCACTCTGATGACTCTCCAGCCACAACTCAAAGAAAACATGATTGAAGGGCAGCAAAGTTTTTTGAACATATTTGGAGACCTTATGGGTTCGATACGATGATGGATGAATCATTAGTCAACTCTTCGGTAAACCCTACCCGCAGGCTATTGGATGATGATTACAGGCCAATTATTACTTACGATGAACCTTCCTCAGATGGTTATTGGGACATTCCCATCTCCCCAAACTCCAAGTTTTTTCCGGTCTTTCAATCTTTTGATTCAAGTCTTCTAGATGAAAAGAGACTTTGGATGGAATTTGAGCGCCTAAACCTGTAACACCCAAATTTTCAAAATAATTTTTCACATTTATAAAACACATTTTCATTCATAATTGTTATAAAAACACCATTATATCACATAGTCAAAACATAACATCACATCCTAAGATCAAAATATAAAAACTCCTCGTGTGTGTACTGATCAAGCCGACGCCTTCCCGCGATCCTCACTGGTACCTGAAACACATAACACAACCCTGTAAGCACAAATGCTTAGTGAGTTCCCCAAAATACCACACACAATACATATTAGCCACTCGAGGCTAAAACTCTGTTTGACCCTCTGGTCAATGTGCCTCAGTGGGATCCTCCAGTCCCATAACTATGTGGGCCCTCTATCCCTAACTCTGTGGACCTTACGGTCCTAACTCTGAAAACTCTGGCACATACATAGCATAAATCACATAGAAATCACATTATGCCAAAGCATACAAAATACTCTGTCACATAACTCTAATTACCACTCTAGGTAAAGTATAGTGAGAAGACTCACCTCGGGTAACTTGGTAAAATCTCGAACTCTGTAAAATCCGATCTAGCCTCCGCTTAATCATATGAAATAAACACTCTAAATCAATACATCTCTCAAGGCTAGACTATTCCTCCTCTTAGTACTCTCAGAAGGGTAAAAGACCATTTTACCCCTCTCATGGCTCAAAGACCCTAAAGTTGACCAAACCCTAAAAGTCAACAAAAGTCAACTCCCCGGGTTACGCTGCGCGTACCACACATGTACGTTGGGCGTACCCGGTGTCTTCACAGAAAGCGGGTTGTGCAACCCCTTACGCCGCGCGTACTGGGATTACGCCCAGCGTAACTCCCAGTTTCAGACTCTAAGCATTTTAGGGTCTTAATCCGTTAAGACCCACGTCCAACTTGTAGATCTGACCATTTATAACCCTCTTAATCCATAAAGTCGGCGACTTTAAGCATTTGCATGGCTGGAAAAGTCACTAACACCCATAATACTCCACTTCCTAACACTAGAAAGCTCAATACTCATGCATAACCTCATATCCACGACCAAAATGGAAACTTTATGGATTTATAACACAAATACCACTAAAATGGGACAGATCTAGGTCCATGGAGCACATTACACTCATAAAGTCTCCACCTTTGGGACTTTTAACCCTAAAATGGTCCATGAAACATCAAACCAAAATGAAGAGTAAAGTTTTTAACTTTATACCTCCAAATGCAGCTCCGTCCTCTGTAGATCTCAGATCCAAACTTGCACTTCAAGCTCTAGCCTCCCTAAGCTCCTCTCCTTCTTCTTCACTAACACACCAAGGCACTTTTAGCTCCAAAACACTCACTCTCAAGTTAAGGACGATTAGGAGGCTCTCTTAGGGTTTTACTCACTAATATGGAGGTTGAGAAATGAGCCTTAGCATCCATTATATAGTGCACAAGTCAAATATTAGGGTTTGCATCTGGACCCATTACGCCCAGCGTAACCCTGGGTACGCCCAGCGTACCCTGGTGATATGTGCATATTTAGTGTGTATTTAGTATAGTTTTTTATTCATATATTGGCTAAATTATCGCATATTATGGACAAAAGGTACTTAAAAGTGTTAAATTATGTTTTTCAGTCATAAGATGAAGCTCGGAAGTAAAAGGAAGCAAGAGAAGCGGTCAGAAGATTGAGAGTGGAATGAAGAAAGAAAACACTGAAAAAAGAAGCTTTTACTCGTCGAGTCATATATCTACTCGACGAGTCCGGTCGAGGAATCAGAAGGATAATGACTTGGGATCCCAGATAGTTATCGCAATACGTAGAATGTGAGAGGGACTCGACGAGTCACCACTTGACTCGACGAGTCGGACCGCTTATTTAAAGATAATTCCACAGATCGAGAGGAAGAAGTTCTGGGACGATTCAGAAGTGCTTAGCTGCGAATAAGAAGCCAAAAGAACCCTAGAAGTCGACCAAGGAAGCTAGAATCCAATTCCGGAAGTAATTAAGGCATAATTCCACCATTCTATTTATTTCTTTTGTTTTGTCAACATGATTAAGCAACTTGAACTTATTTGTTTGCTGTTATTTACTTTAGTTATGAACTAAATTCTTTAAACTTCTATTTGGGGATACGAAATTGGTAATATGGTTTGATTCTTGGTAGGATTAAGTCTATGTTGGTTAATTTAGTTATTTTAGCTTGCTAAAGAACCTTGCGTATGAATGATAATTGATTTTCTGTTAATAGGGAGATAATTAATTAGCATGAACATCTATTAGTTATCAATCTCATATGCTTAGTGAACACTTTTTGTCATATGTCTAGTGTAATGAACATGAAACTAGGATTAATAAGAAAATCAAGTAAATTTATGTGCAAGCTTGTGAGATGACCATTAAACAAGAAGTTAATTAAAAGATAAATTAATTAGCTATTGCAAGTCTAACTTAACCCGAATATTATATCTAGTAAATTTAATTGAAATAGACAACTGGCCATTGTTTAAATTGATTTATTTGCTAAGGATTAATGAAGTGAATACGGAACTAATCAATTGAATCGGTAACTAGCAAAAGATTTAATCCATTGCACTTTTACCTTGAAATCAACCATAGGATCAATTAAGTTGAACTAAATAGAAGTACTTTTCTGTTATTGAATCTAGTCAAAGTCTTCGTTTTCTAGTTTAACAAGTAATCATTAGTAAGTTTCTAGTCTTGTAAAACTAGAGAAAACCCCTACTTATTAGTTAAATTAGATAAATTAGTTTTTACTATTTAATTTTCCGTTCCCTGTGTTCGATACCCTACTTGCTTGAACTATACCACAATTGATAGGTTCACTGCCTTTTGTGTGTTATTTGATAATTAAAAGTAGGTTTAAAACTAGTGGGTTTTACACACATCAAGTTTTTGGCGCCGTTGCCGGGGAACGGTTCAAATAGTTAATTTTATTTGCTAATTGTTATCGGTTTTATTTTATTGATTATTTTTTTTATTTAGTTTAATTTTTATCTTTATTTTTTATTATGTATTTTCCAAATCTCGATGCTTTTGATGCTTTTCTTGAGGAAGTAGTGCAGGAAGATGAGGATTATGACTCGGATGAAGATTTGAAGAAATTTGATAGATGGTTATCATCTTGTCTAATGATCAAGAACAATCTGAGTCACAAGAGCTAGATTTACAAGATGATGAATTTAATCCAGAAAGAGACTTGGAGGAGCTGCAAAGGTTGCTAGCAGAGAGGTCAGACGAAGAACAAGAACAAGCTGAATTGCAGGAACCAAGTTGTGGTTTGACCATTACCATTACATGGTCCCCTGTTCTTCCGGTTTGTGTTTCAAAGCATGGGGTGACGATTCCAACTTTGGAGAAAGTTCTGAAGCGCGATCCATTTCTAATTAGTATCCGACCGGTCCCAACCCTTGTCAGAATTCATGGGTTTTATGTATTAAAGCTCGTTTGGCCAATTTTAGAAGCAAAGAGTCAAATTTTACAAATTGGTCCAACAAAGAAAATATTTAATGCAACGGATGGATTGGCAATGAGTTTATTGGAAGTTTATTAAGTTGGGAGTCCATCTCAAGACTCGCACAAAAAGAAGCGCTTGCGGGAGGCAACCCGTCATTAGAGTTTTCTTTTCTTTTTCTTTCTAAACTTCTAGTTTATTAGGGTAATTTAGGAATTTATTTTTGATGTTTGTTTTCCTTTTTCTATTACTTGTGTGTTGCTTTGATCTTTTCAGTTGAGTGTAAGGATTGCATGCGAGAGGCTAGAGTCAAGGCTGATGAAGCGAGAAATCGAGTCTAGGCGAGAGAGGAAATGAAGTTTTGAGTCAAGCTATAAGTCCAATTGATAGAAGGGTTATAGAGTGTTTATTTGCTGGAGAAAAATGAGGGAAATTATTAGTTTATATAACCCCCATACATCAGAAACGGACTTGGGCAGAATAAACTTTTTGTCACACAGCGGTCTACTCGTCGAGTGCATCTTATGGACTCGCCGAGTCCATGTGAAAATTCACGATTCTTCTGCCATTTACGCTTCAACTCGGCGAGTCTACATACTTACTCGACGAGTCGCTCATTCTTCTTACTTTTGAGCTGAAGATTTGATGACATTTGATATGGGCATTGGTTCTATTCTTTGAAGATCATTTTCCAAGTATTTCCAAAAGTTTTTCTCTTATATTTGGAGCTTTTATAAAGATTGTACCGCACAAGACGAATGACACCCAAGGCATGGATGAGCTGTTCCCATGCCAAAGTCATCTGAAGATGGAGCTCAAAAGAAGAAAGATAACCCTCACAACTACTATCCCAGGGGAGTTTGTTCCAATTCCCTCTTTATTTTTATGTTTTCTTATTCATGCATAATATGCAATGGGGACATTGCATAAATTAAGTGTGGGGTAGGGGGTTGGTTATACTAGTTAAAATTTTAGTTAATTTTTGATAATTTTTGAAATTTTTGCATTCAAATTGCTAGGGCTAAATTAGAAAATTTTGGTAAAGCAATTAGGGATCATGCTAGTATTATATTTGATGATTGCATGAAGACTCAAATGTTTAGTTGAGCCTATATACGTTCTAGTGGATTTGTGGCTTCCTTATTCCAGTGAAATCATGGGACAAAAACATGACCTCGCTTAGTTTGAAGGATGCAATATGTTTAGCATCGTGTACCAGAAATGTATCCAGGAAAACTATTATCGCTAACCAATAAGGGTTGAAGTTGAGCGCCCCTGCTTAAGCATGTAGGTTTTGAGTGAAAAAAAAAGTGAGTTACATGTTATAAAAAAAGAGAGAGAGAATTACAAGAAAAGTTTGAAGAATTTTTGGAGCATCAAAGTTAAGTATGAAGTTCAAAGATCAAAGTTCTGAAAAAAAAAAGTTGAAGATACCAAAAATCAAACAACAAGGTGGTGAATTCAAAGAAATTAAAGATCAAATGTCAAAGAAGTGAAGAATTCTAAAAGAGCTCCATAGTGGTATCATAAATTGTAATTGTCTAGATTATGTATGTTTGGGTTGCTCAACCAAAAATACCTTGAGGTTAAGAGGATTTCTGAGGATGGATTCGGAGGGATGCATAAAATGAGCATTGTTCGGAAAAAGTGGGCGAATGTTTATGAGGATTGTGAGTATTTGGAGTATGGGGGGTTATTAGGAAAATTATAGACACAAATGCATGCGTTGCGGTCTTGGCATAATGGCTGGGTTCGATTGGGATTGTCTTATGTAATATTAGTGTACTAAAATTCAGTTTTGCTTGGGGGCAAGCAAAAGTCAAGTGTGGGGTATTTTGATATGAGCATATTTAGTCATATAATTCATGCATTATCTTAATACTTTATGTTGTTGTTGTCTCATTTAATGAACAAAAGGTTCTTAATTAGTTTATAATTTCATTTTTCAGCAACAATTACATGCTCGGATAGAAAAGGAAGCGGAACTAGCGATTGGAAGCTTGGATCTTGGATTTTGAAGAAAGAAGGATGTTGCTGGACAGCTTGACCCCTCGTCAGTGTTTTGGCCATATCTCATAAACCGTAACTCCGATTGACGAGATTCAAAATGTTCTGAAAAGTAGACACAATTTCGGACGACTTTCATGTTTTGAGAAAATGCTGATTCGAAACGTACTCGGCGAGTAGGATCGATTACTCGGCGAGTTGTATCGAACTTTCGCGATTCTGGACGCGCTGACTTGCCGTACACGGGGTTTAAGTGACGGACTCGCCGAGTAGGTCACTGGACTCGCCGCGTAGCCTCTGTTTTGTGAGAATCTATATAAAGGGACTTTCAGATCGATACCCTAGCATGGAGAGAAACCCTAGGAGGCTGAGAAACGATTGGAAGTGCTGCTAGGTCGTGAGGAACTGAAGAATCAACCCTACATTCAATTGTGAAGAGAATCAAGACAATTTTGGTTTATTCTTAGTAACTTTTTGATTTGAATCATGTTTACATACTTTGATTTCGTTTTTGGGTTTATGTTTACTGCAATCATGAGCTAAAAACTTATTCTTCTGTTAGGGTAGACAATTTTGTGAACATGGATTGATTATTTGAGTAGGATTATTTTTAATTGGTAATTATGTTTTGTTAAGCTTGTTAAAGAACCTTATGTGTTGACAATAACTATTCTTCTGTTAATAAATCAGTAATTAAGTGGTATGAACATCTCTTAGTTATTAATTTCATATGATTTATTGTGACCACATAGTTGTATGTCTAGGAATAACGAATGTGAAACTAGAATTAACTAGAAGATAGGTAAGTTAATGTGTGGGCTTGTTTGATGAACATCAGCAAGAGGTTAATTGAAGGGCCAATTTAGTTAACCACTACAAGTCTTACTTAACCCGAATCAATAATCTAGGAAACCCGTTAATTTAGACAACTGGCCATTGCTTGAGTTAATTTGTTTTCTAAGAATTAGGAATAGCGAATGTGAACCTAATTATCTTAATCGGTAGTCAATGAAGAATTAATCTGATACATTAAAATCATCCATGGGAACAAATGAGTCGTACCTAAACAGAAGTCCTCTTTACTATTGAATTTAGTTGGTAATTAATTGTTTTAGTTGCTAGTTAGTTAATTTGTGTGTTGGTTATTCTAATTAAGTTCCTAGTCTTGTAAAACTAGAGAAAACCCCCTTTTGTTATTTGTTTTATTTAGATAATATTAGCATTTATTTTAATTGTTTACCGTTCCCTGTGTTCGATACCCTACTTGCTTGAACTATATTACTAATCGATAGGTACACTGCCTTTTGTGTGTTTATTTTGTGTCTAAGTTAGTAGGATTAAAACTAGTTGGTTTTACACACATCACCTGGTGAGTCCGCGTCCAAATTAAGCGCATGAGTATGCACAACATACTCCCCAGTACACCCAGCGTACTCATTTGCTACAAGAACTCTTACAAAGGACCACTTTTGACAACTTGACAAAATGGAAGGATATAATAGCTTTACCTGGATTTCTGAATGTTACAATTCTCCCCCACTAGAACTAGACTTCGCCCTCGAAGTCTCATACCGAAAACAACTCTGGATGTTGCTCCTGCATCTCTGACTCCGACTCCCAAGTCAGCTCGGACCCCTTCCGGTGCTGCCACTGGACCTGAACTAGTGACACCTTCTTGTTCGTCAGAATCTTGACCTTCCGGTCCAAGATCGCGATCGGTCTCTCAACATAATTAAGACCCGCATCCACCTGGATATCCTCCAATGGTACCACTGCCGACTCGTCAGCTATGCACTTCCTCAGCTGAGACACGTGGAAGGTATCATGAATCTGGCTCAACTCCGCAGGTAGCTCCAATCGATATGCTACCCTGCCTACCCTCGCAATAACCCTGAACGGTCCAATATACTGGGGCCCCAACTTGCCCTTTTCCTGAATCGGATCACTCCTTTCCAAGGAGATACTTTCAGGATTACAAAATCTCCAACCTGGAACTCAAGGTCGAATCGACGCCTATCCGCGTAACTCTTCTGGCGACTCTGGGCCGTCAGCAATCTTTGTCTAACATGTTGTATCTGCTCCGTCGTCTGAAGCACTATCTCTGTGTTGCCCATCACTCGCTGCCCTACCTTTCCCCAACAAATGGGAGTCCGACACCTCCTCCTATACAATAACTCAAAAGGAGGCATACCAATGCTCGAATGGTGGCTGTTGTTATAAGAAAACTCAGCCAAAGGCAGATACGTGTCCCAACTTCCTCCGAAGTCCAACACACATGCCCAAAGCATGTCCTCGAGCGTTTGAATCGTCCGATCACTCTGTCCGACCGTTTGCGGGTGGTAAGCGGTACTGAAATGCAGCCTAGTACCCAACTCCTCATGGAACTTCTTCCAGAATCTGGAAATGAAATGCACATCTCGATCCGACACAATCGATATCGGCACACCATGTCGCGATACCATCTCTCTCACATACACTTCTGCCAGCCTCTCTGCGGAAGAGATCTCACTGATAGCAAGAAAATGAGTGCTCTTCGTCAGCCGGTCGACGATCACCCAAATTGCATCGACGCCTCTCGCAGTCCTTGGCAATTGGGTGATAAAATCCATGGAAATTTGTTCCCACTTCCACTGGGGAACCTCAAGCGGCTGCAACTTGCCATGCGGACACGGGTGCTCAGCCTTAACCCTGTGACAGGTCAAGCACCTCTCTACAAACCAAGCCACATCCTTCTTCATACAGGGCCACCAATAATCACTTTTCAGGTCCAAATATATCTTAGTGGCCCCGGGATGGATCGAAAACCTCGACTTGTGCGCCTCGTCCATCAAAATAGGATGTGCCCCACCCTCAAATGGCACCCAAATCCGGGCCTGGAAGATCATAAGCCCCTGACTATCGGCAATGAACTCTGATATCTGCCCAATCACCCGCTCTCACTTGCAGTTCTCCTGTCTCATGGCCTCAACTTGGGCCCCCTGGATGGTGTCCAACACCGGAGTCATCACTGTCAACCTCATACAAACATCTCGCAAAGGGGCACTCTCTGCCTTGCGACTCAAAGCATCGACTACCACATTAGCCTTGCCCGGGTGGTACAGGATCTCACACTCATAATCCTTTACCACATCCAACCATCTCCTCTGACACATGTTCAGGTTGGGTTGATCCATCAGATACTTTAAGCTCTTGTGGTCCGTGTATATGGTACACCGAACCCCATACAAATAGTGACATCAGATCTTAAGGGCAAACACCAGAGCCCTCAACTCCAGATCGTGCGTAGGATACCTCGTCTCATGAGGCTTCAGCTGCCTCGATGCGTATGCTATCACATGCCCTCTCTGCATCAGCACCGCGCCCAGACCTGATATCGACGCATCACAATATACCACAAAGCCCTCCATTCCCTCCGGAAGGGCCAACACTGGGGCTTCGCACAATCTCTGGCGAAGTGTCTCGAATGAGGCCTGCTGCTCCGGGCCCCAACTGAAAGCCACGCCTTCCAGGTCATCCTGGTGAGAAGAACCGCAATCCTGGAGAAATCCTAAATGAATCTCCGATAATATCCGGCCAACCCCAGGAAACTCCTGATCTCCGAAGGGGATCTCGGTACCTCCCAGCTCATCACCGCCTCTATCTTGTCCGTATCGACCAATATCCCATTCTGGTTGACGAGGTGCCCTAGAAAATGGACCTCCCGTAACTAGAAATCACACTTGGAGAATTTGGCGTACAACCTCTCCGATCTCAGAACTCTGAGGATCTCCCTCAAATGCTCCTCATGCTGCTCTCTGGACCTCGAATACACCAAAATATCATCAATGAACACGATCACCGAACGATCCAACATCGGCCTGCACACCCTGTTCATGAGATCCATGAACGCCGCCGGTGCATTGGTGAGCCTGAAAGGCATTACCACGAACTCATAATGCCCATAACGAGTCCTGAATGTTGTTTCTGGATATCCTCATCACGCACCCTCATCTGATGATATCCAGACCTCAAATCAATCTTGGAGAACCAAGACGCTCCCTGCAACTGATCGAACAAATCGTCGATCCTTGGTAAGGGGTAACGGTTCTTGACCGTCAGCTTTTTCAACTCCCGGTAATCAATGCACATCTGGTGTGAACCATCATTCTTCATAACAAAAAGGATCGGCGCTCCCCACGGCGAGCTACTCGACCGTATAAACCCCTTCTCCAGCAGCTCTTGAAGCTGCGAGGACAATTCCTACATCTCTGGAGGTGCAAGGCGATAGGGCGCCTTGGCGATAGGCACTGCCCCCGGAACCAAATCAATACGAAACTCCACCTGCCTCTCGGGAGGCACACCCAGCAACTCTACAGGGAAAACATCCGGGAACTCACGCACTATCGGGACCTCGTCGATCGACCTCGGTCTCTCTGCACCTATCCTCGTATCCATCACATAAGCCACATACCCACTACAGCCCTGCTGTAGACTCTGCCTCGCTCTCGCGGCTGAACAAAATGCCGACCCAGAACGGGTACCCTCTCCATAAACCATAAGAACTCCCCCACTAGGGTCTCGTATGGTCACCAGCTATCGCTCGCAGTCGATAACCGCTCCAAATCTGCTCAACCAGTCCATGCCCACGATGACACATACATCTCCCATAGCAATCGGAACCAAATCAATCGGAAACTCAACGCCGAATATCTCGAGTACACATCCTCGAATCACATCAATGGCATACACTGCTCTCTCGTCAGCTATGGAAACTCACTAAGGTCGACTCAACGCCTCACGACAAATACTGATGTGCTGACTAACGGCTAACTACACAAAAGACCGACTCGCACTCGAGTCAAATAACACCAAAGAAGGCACAGAACACATAAAAAATGTACCTACGCATATCACAATATAAGCATAAAACCACAAACTCAGAATAAACATATGAAAGAATACATACCAGCCACAACATCGGGTGCTGCGCGGACCTCCTCCGCTGTCAACTAGAAGGCTCTCCCGCGAGCCATCGGCACCTCAGCCTTCACCGGCCGACTCTTTGTAGCTTGAACAACAGCAGGGACAGACCCCTGAGAAGCTCCCTGAGCTGACCCTAGCAACTGCGGACACTCGACCTTCCGGTGTCCAGTCTGGTTGCAATGAAAACAAACTGCAAACCCCTTGGGGCAATCCTTGGCCATATGCCCCTCCTTGCCACACTTGTAGCAAGATCCTGCTCTGCACACCCCCTCATGACTCTTGCCACACTTGCCACAAGTGCGGCCCTTCTGGTTCCCAGATCTCGAATCGGCGGGATTAGCCCGCTTGGCAGCCGGCTGGGACTGCACCGGTCGCCGATCCCTCCCCTGAGACTCCGCCTCCTCCCTGGCCTGAGTCTCTAGCTCAATCTCCCTCTTCCGGGCATTTACCTGAAGCTCAGCAATTGTCTGGTACGTCGAGTTCACCACGAACTCGCAGATATCTCTCCTCAAAATGCTCAAATAGCGACTCATATGTGCCTGCTTAGAAGACACATGCTTAGGGCATAACATCGCCCTCTCATGAAACATCCTGGTGATCACAGTAACAGACTCTGTACCCTGCTTGAAGGTCAAGAACTCCTAGGCCAATCGCTCCCTTTCCACAGGGGGAACGTACTCATCACGAAACATAGCGGTGAACCTCTCCCATGTCACCGCAGCAAGCTCTGTAGAAGAATAGTGTGCTCTCAAAAACTTTTTACTCTTGAGAAAATTTTGTAAATTTTATTTTGAAAATCTACCAAATCCTCAGTTTGAGTTCAGATACGCCCGAAGGTGTACCCGAATCCCTCAAACCAAGGCTCTGATACCAACTTGTAACACCCAAATTTTCAAAATAATTTTTCACATTTTATAAAACACATTTTCATTCATAATTGTTATAAAACACAATTGTATCACATAGTCAAAACATAACATCACATCCCAAGATCAAAATATAAAAACTCCTCGTGTGTGTACTGATCAAGCTGACGCCTTCCCACGATCCTCACTGGTACCTGAAACACATAACACAACCCTGTAAGAATAAATTCTTAATGAGTTCCCCAAAATACCACACACAATACATATTAGCCACTCGAGGCTAAAACTCTGTTTGACCCTCTGGTCAATGTGCCTTAGTGGGACCCTCCAGTCCCATAACTCTGTTGGCCCTCTGGCCCTAACTATGTGGACCTTATGGTCCTAACTCTGAAAACTCTGGCACATACATAGCATAAATCACATAGAAATCACATCATGCAAAAGCATACAAAATACTTTATCACATAACTCTAATTACCACTCTAGGTAAAGTATAGTGAGAAGACTCACCTCGGGTAACTTGGTAAAATCTCGAACTCTGTAAAATCCGATCTAGCCTCCGCCTAATCATATGAAATAAACACTCTAAATCAATACATCTCTCAAGGCTAGACTATTCCTCCTCTTAGTACTCTCAGAAGGGTAAAAGACCATTTTACCCCTCTCATGGCTCAAAGACCCTAAAGTTGACCAAACCCTAAAAGTCAACAAAAGTCAACTCCCCGGGTTACGCTGCGCGTACCACACATGTATGTTGGGCGCACCCGGTGTCTTCACAGAAAGCGGGTTGCGCAACCCCTTACGCCGCGCGTACTGGGATTACGCCCAGCATAACTCCCAGTTTCAGACTCTAAGCATTTTAGGGTCTTAATCCGTTAAGACCCACGTCCAACTTGTAGATCTGACCATTTATAACCCTCTTAATCCATAAAGTCGGCGACTTTAAGCATTTGCATGGCTGGAAAAGTCACTAACACCCATAATACTCCACTTCCTAACACTAGAAAGCTCAATACTCATGCATAACCTCATATCCACGACCAAAATGGAAACTTTATGGATTTATAACACAAATACCACTGAAATGGGACAGATCTAGGTCCATGGAGCACATTACACTCATAAAGTCTCCACCTTTGGGACTTTTAACCCTAAAATGGTCCATGAAACATCAAACCAAAATGAAGAGGAAAGTTTAGAACTTTATACCTCCAAATGCAGCTCCTTCCTCTCTAGATCTCAGATCCAAACTTGCACTTCAAGCTCTAGCCTCCCTAAGCTCCTCTCCTTCTTATTCACTAACACACCAAGGCACTTTTAGCACCAAAACACTCACTCTCAAGCTAAAGACGATTGGGAGGCTCTCTTAGGGTTTTACTCATTGATATGGAGGCTGAGAAATGAGCCTTAGCATCCATTATATAGTGAAGAAGTCAAATATTTGGGTTTGCATTTGGACCCATTACGCCCAGCGTAACCCTAGTACACCCAGCGTACCCTGGTGAGTCCGCGTCCAAATTAAGCACATGAGTACGCACAGCGTACTCCCCAGTACGCTCAGCGTACTCATTTGCTACAAGAACTCTTACAAAGGACCACTTTTGACAACTTGACAAAATGGAAGGATATAATAGCTTTACCTGGATATCGGGATGTTACAAAACCTCTTCCATGCCAAGGACGGTTCAGAGTTTGAGAAAATCTGGTCTAATGGTAGACTAGACTGGGTAAAGAACTATAAGGTGAGAAAGTTCCTGAAGGTTGAATTCTATAAGTATACCCTGACCAGAATAGGAGATGAATACATCCAAACTCGAGCAGATTTTATGAATATGAACCCTGAGAAAATATTCTTCATAGCTCGAGTGTTTCAGATCAAAATAGAAAAGCATCCGAAGATGAAGTTTGCTATGAAAGAGCTTGTGATTTTCTCAAGGCACTGATTTGCGATTTTCGAAAGATTGATGTCGAAATTCATCCAGTCCTTGCCAATAAATTTGATTTTCTTGAATTCGAGCCTATACCTACATACACTAACGGGTTTCAAGAAATATCACGTGGAGCAACTAACTACCTAGAGCTAGGAGTTGTATACAAAAGAGCTCAAGATGGTTCTAAATACTTCATTCTGGTGACCGTAATCCATAGAATCACCAAAAAATAACTATACATCACTTTGGCTTCAGTATAAAAATCGAAGCACACTACGGATGAAGTCAAAATTGAAATAACAAGGAGAATTCAGTGGTTGTTCGAAGTCATAAAATTCTGGTGGATTCTCATCCGGTTCCTCAAGTTGAAAAAGTGAAGAAAGATAGCTAAGCGGTCACTTTGGGGGAAATTATTGATACAAAAAGTGACCCTCTTTAGCTAAGAAATTGTAGTCTGGATTGCTGCTGCTACCGAAGAAGAAGTTGACTACCGAAGTTGGAGAAAGCCTTTTGTGAACCGCATCCGTAACTGCAACAACTACCGCAGAGATGAATGATGAATGAAGACTTTCAAGTTACTTTACTGACTTAGCGTGTTTACTATGTTTTGTCTAGTGAACCTTGTATGGTTACTATAGTTAGTAGAATAGTATTTGTTTATTTCAAATATAACTTTTCAAGACTCTATAAATAGGGGATCCCACTTCATGTAATGACACGCGCTTTCACAATCTTTTTGAACTATTATCGAAATACAAAGATCATTCATCTCTATTCTATCTTAACTGATATCCTGAAGTTCCTCTTCACTTTAAGTTGATCACATTTATTAACTTGTGTTTGCATGCAATCCTTGTTGTGAATCACCTTGGTGTATACTTGATATAACTTGTTGTCATTTATATTTCCACAATCTAACATGTGACATCCCCAAAATCTCGGCCAGAAAAGACCGATTTTCATTTATGCTTTAAAAATAATTTCAGATTAAATCCTTTTGATTTGAAAGAGTTGCGGAATTTGTTCCCAAAAACAAAACATGATAAAACAATGTTTACCAAAGCATTTCATAAAAGAAATGTATTTTTTTCATTATATAATCAAAACTCGGGGTGTCATGTTCCGATACAGACCAATAAGCATAAACAATAACATTACAAGTCATTCAACAAATATATACATATACAGACTTGTAAACAAAACAACTTGATGGTTCATCCATCTTATGCCCTCGTGCCACTTCCTGTAATACAAATTAAAACTGAGTGGGTCAGGCTTGGGAGCGTGGTGAACATATAGGGTTTTCAACCCACAATAAATAATCATATTTAATTTCCACCAACCAACAATAACCCAATTACCCATTCCCGTTATTCTCACTTTATGTCCCTAAAACAACTAGCATAAGGGACCTAGTCTAAGAATATTTCATCGGGGCGACAACACATGCTTCGGGGGTTCCTCAGCAATATAAGTCAAATAAGGCAACCATGAGGGGGATGGAGTACAGCGAATGAACACCTAAGTTCATTAACACCTACAGGTGGCGAACCTGCTAATGTTTCCACAAGACTGTCTAGAAAAGTCCGTGGTCGTCATCTAAACTCCGCTAGATGACTAAATCAAACAACAACGAGGCCTCTCATCTATTTATTACACACCAACTATCTACCCATGTTCTACCCAACATATTGGTAGATAAAAATATACATTTTTATACATAGTTTAAAAACTTGTATAGCATGCTTTAATCAATACATATTCCGCATAACAGATGAGGCACACACACACATAACACGTATTTCATAGAGAATAAATCATATCTATGAGATAGAGGAAAGTGAATACACATTCACACATATAAACAACAATATACTTAATACACTCAAACCATACTTGTATTATTATCGTGTTTATGAAAGGTAGTATACACTCACTTGATCAGAAGATGATCGGACAGCACTACGACTTGCAGAAGTAGTAATCCTCAGCAGATCTGGAAGATCTTCAAAAAAATCGAACTTCTCGCGGGCAGAGCTTCGGCTCGGGAACCGCACTTCTCGGGATCTTCGGGGTCTCGGGACTTGCCTCGGGGCTCTAGAATATTACCGGGGCTTCAGGGTAATTCTGGCACGCAAATCGATGCAAAACGGGAGAGAGAAGAGAGAAAATAGCAAAAGAACTCGGCTGCCCACGCATCCTATTTATAGGAGGCTGGAGCCTCGGAGTACGCGGGGCGTACTGCTCCGAAACGTCATGGCGTTCGTCATCCGAAGAACTCGAGTGCGAGGTGCGTCATGCTTCGCTGTACGCGGGGCGTACTTCGGATCAGATCGGTGACTCCTTCGGATAATCATCCGAATTAAAGAGTAAATTTAAATACAAAATATTTAATAAACTTCGGAAATTCATATCTTCTTCATACGAACTCCGTTTTCGACGTTCTTTATATCCACGCATAGGTGAGACTACGCTCTACAACTTTTGTTTAGACTCCGTCGGCTAATTTTAACTTTATTTTTATTATTTATTTTTAATAGGCCGGGACAGAAAAACTTCGTTATAAATTCATAACTTCTTCGTTTGACGTCCGTTCTCGCCTAACTCTTCATCGCTTCGATACCAACAATGGGATCTTCGATCCTCGTTTAGATTGCTTCGGCTAAAAACCGCTCGATCTCAAATCGAGTATTTTGGGTTGCACACCGCTAAGCCGAAACTTCGATAAATCATAACTTCCTCATAAGAAGTCAGATTCTGGCGTTCTATATATATTCGGAAACCTCGTTTCAACTACTACAACATTATCCAAAGATATCAAGTTTATTTTACACTTAAATTTTGATGCTTATTTTTATTCTTAATTAATTAAACCACATAATTAAGCAATTAAGCACAAAACACATAATACTCAAATAATACAATCTTATTATTTCAAAACGGGTTACAAAGGTTAACCTAGACTATTACATCGCTAAAACTGGCAAGCCCGGAAACACAGGCGTTACAATTCTCTCCACCTTAGAATGATTCCGTCCCCGGAATCACACATCAACAAACAAATGCGGATAGCGACTCAACATGTCACTCTCCGTCTCCCAGGTGAGATTGGGCCCATTCGTGTGTTTCCATCGGACAAGCACTAACCCAACCATTTTGTGTCGCAACTTCTTAGTCTTTCGGTCAACAATTGCCTCTGGTTCTTCAATCAACCTTTTGTTCTCATCAATTCTTAATTCATAAATTGGAATTATATCGGGAACTTCTCCCGTGAACTTCCTCAAATAACACACATGAAAAGTGTTGTGAATTCCATTCAGTTCTTCGGGTAATTCTAGCTTGTAAGCTTGGTTCCCAACCCTCTGAAGAACTTTAAACGGTCCAATAAACCTTGGACTCAACTTTCCCCTTTTACCAAATCTTATAAGTCCCTTCCACGGCGAGACTTTAAGCAAAACCGAATCTCCAATTTCAAAAGTCATTGGTCTTTGCTTCTTGTCACCACAGCTCTTTTGACGATCCTGAGCTGCTAACATTCTTTCCCTAATTATTTTCAACTTTTCAGCAGTTTGATGGACCATTTCGGGACCCATAAACTGCTTTTCTCCAGCCTCAAGCCAACAAGACGGTGTACGACACTTTTGTCCGTACAAAGCTTGATAAGGTGTCATCTTAATGCTTGAGTGAAAACTATTATTGTAGGAAAATTCTACCAATGGTAAATGTTCATCCCAATTACCTAGGAATTCCAAGGTACATGCTCTTAGCATATCTTCAAGTGTTTGTATCGTTCTTTCACTCTGACCATCAGTCTGCGGATGGTAAGCTGTGCTTAAACATAACTTGGTACCCATTTCCTCTTGTAGACTTTTCCAAAAACTTAAGGTGAAACGGCTATCACGATCCGATACAATCGTCAATGGAACACCGTGAAGCCTCACAATTTCCTTCACGTAAGAATTCGCAAGCTTTTCCATTGACCATTTCTCCTTGGCTGCTATGAAATGCGCACTCTTAGTGAATCGATCAACGATACCCAAATCATGTCGTGACCATTCTTTGTTCGGGGCAGTTTAGTGACAAAATCCATAGCAACGTCTTCCCACTTACCCATAGGCACAGGCAATGGTTCTAAACTCCCGTACGGTTTCTGATGTTGTGTCTTGACTCTCGCACAAGTCACACACTCGGCCACATACTTTGCAACATCAAGCTTCATCGTCGGCCACCAGTAGTAGGGTCTTAGGTCCCTATACATTTTAGTGCTACCGGGATGAATCAAGTACATGGTCTTGTGAGCTTCTTCCATCAGAAGATCTCTGATTCATCCTGTCTTAGGTATCCAAATCCGATCTTGGAACACCTTCAGCCCATGACTGTTTATGCCGAACACTAACGTTTTACCCAAACGTTCCTCCTTTCGGTCATTCTTTTCAGAAGCTTCGCTTTGAGCTTTCTTTATACTTTCCACAATGGTCGAGACAACTTCTATTCTCAACGCTCTTTAAGTAATTCTAGTCAGCGTCGTTGCCTCATATTCAATTCTTTCTGATTAAAGAGATATTGGAGACTCTTATGATCAGTGAAAACTTTGCACTTCGTGCCATAGAGGTAATGCCTCCATATTTTCAGAGCGAAAACTACCGCTGCCAACTCCAAATCATGAGTCGGGTAATTCTTTTCATGCTCCTTCAGCTGTCGGGACGCATATGCGATCACCTTTTCTCTTTGGGTCAAAACACAACCCAATCCAACCCCAGACGCATCGCTATAAACAGCGAAGTCTTCAACTCCATCGGGTAAAGAAAGTATCGGTGACTCGCATAGCTTCTTCTTTAGCTTCTCGAATGCTTCTTTATGCTTATCACTCCAAACATAAGTAGCTCCTTATTGGGTCAAAGCTGTTAATGGAGTAGCAATCGAAGAAAAGCCTTGGATAAACCTTCGGTAATATCCGGCTAATCCTAAAAAGCTTCAGATCTCCGTGGGACTTTTCGGTTGTTCCCACTTCATTACAACTTCGATCTTCGCTGGATCAACCATTATCCCTTCTTGGTTGACCACGTGACCCAAGAATTGGACTTCACGAATCCAAAAATCACACTTAGAGAACTTTGCATACAGCTTCTCCTGCTTCAAGACTTCTAACACTTCTCGCAAGTGTCTGCCATGCTCCTCCTGGCTTTTTGAGTAAATCAGAATGTCGTCTATGAACACTATCACGGATTTATCAAGGAAAGGATTACAAACCCTATTCATCAAATCCATGAACGCTGATGGAGCATTGGTTAGTCCAAACGACATAACCAAGAACTCATAGTGTCCGTATCTAGTTCTGAATGCAGTCTTCTCGATATCTTGCTCTCTTACTTTTAGCTGATGATATCCTGACCTAAGATCGATCTTCGAGAAATAGCTCGAACCTTGCAATTGATCAAATAGGTCATCAATCCTCGGCAACGAATATCTATTCTTTATTGTTGCCTTTTTCAGCTCTCTGTAATCGATGCAAATTCTCATACTTCCATCTTTCTTCTTCAGAAATAACACCGGAGCTCCCCAGGGCGATGAACTAGGTCTAATGAAACCTTTGTCCAATAATTCCTGAAGTTGCATCATTAGCTCCTTCATCTCCGTCGGTGCTAATCGATAAGGTGCTTTTGCTATTGGCGTGGTCCCTAGTAACAAGTCTATTCTGAACTCCGCTTGTCTATCAGGTGGTAATCCAGGAAGATCTTCGGGAAATACTTTCGGATAATCACACACCACTGGAATACTCTGCATCACCTTCTTTTCCTTCTTAGCATCAATCACGAATGCTAAATATGATGTACATCCCTTGGTCAAACACTTTCTGGCTTTCATTAGAGAAATGATTCCAGAATTTACTCTGCGTTTGTCCCCATACACCATAAACGAATCTTTCCCAGGTGGGTTTACTTTAACTATCTTCTTCTTGCACAATATTTTGGCATCATTGGCGTTAAGCCAATCCATTCCCAGAACGATGTCGAAACCATTAAGTTCGATAGGCAATAATTCCTCGTGAAACTTATTCCCATTAAGGCCGATTAAGACGTCTTTCATACGATGGCTAACAGGTACAAACTTGCCACTAGCAACTTCGACTAATAAAGCATTATCTAGTCTATCAACAGGCAAATCTAGCTTTCTACCAAACTCATGCGAAATAAAGGAGTAGTTGGCTCCAGAATCAAACAAAATTTGAGCAGGTAGTTCGTTAACAAGAAAGGTACCTGAAGCGGCATCAGCTTCATCTTTCGCAGCCTCAAGTGTCATCTGGAAGGCTCTCGCCTTCGGCTTTGGTGGAATGTTGGGCCTAGTTGCCTCCTTCTTCTTCGGACCGTCTTTCAAAATATGCCCCTCTTCATTACAACCAAAACACATCCTTTTGTTGTTCGGACACTCATTGGCAAAATGTCCAACCTTTCCACACTTGTTGCAGGTTACATCCTCGCTACATTTCCCAAAGTGCTTCTTCTTACACTTATCACACCACTTCGCTTCTCCTCCTTTCATCCACCAAACTTTTTCGAATCAGATTTCGAAAATTTGCCTTTCTTGCCGGAACCAGATGTTCCCTTAAACCTTCTTTTGTCACCAACCTCAACCTTGTCGGTGGTTCTCCCCTTTATCATGTTCTCAACAGACTTGGCAGCCCAGATAGCTGCCTCTAGAGTATGTGCCTGACGTACTGGCACCTCGTACTCCCATGGGAGTCCCTTCGCATACCGGTCCACCTTTGTCAACTCGTCTGGGACGATACGCAAGGCAAACTCCATCTTATCGGTGAAGTTATTGGTGTATTCATCAACTGACATGCTGCCTTTCGTCAATGTCAGAAACTTGTTCTCTAGTTCCAACAGATTTTGAGCCGAGCAGAACTTGCACTTGAACTGCACCAAGAATTCTGCCCATGTCAATTGTAGTGGCTCATTAGGGCTTAAAGTCTTCCCTAGAGTGTTCCACCAACGAACGGCTCCCCCTCGAAATTGACGCACTGCATAGATAGTCTGCAACTTGCCTCTGCAGCCACAAGTCATGAATGCTAACTCCATTTCGGAGATCCAATCCATAACTCCAATCGGATCCTCCTTTCCATTGAAGGTCGATGGTTTGCAAGTTAGAAAGTCCTTGTACTTGCATCCCATTCCATCATTCCTTCTATCATGGTTGTTTTGCCTAACTATCGGTGGGTTGGCTTGACCAACAGACCCACTGAAGTTTCCACCTTCCGAGTGCCCTTCATTTAATTCAGGCTCCTCCACACGAATTGACAGTTCTTCACGATTCTGTTGAAGCAACCGTCTAGTTTCATCCATCTGACAATCCAACATCGTCTGAATCATCATTTGCACACCAGCCATGGTTATTGGCTCAAGTGCTGCTGCTATGACAGGTATTTGTTTAATCACTGGTGGTTGATTCCTGTTTTCGTCAGCATTTCCAACTCCACTTCTTGTTCTCACCATTTTGATCTACACACCGAATAAGGTGAAATTAGATCCTCAATCACGATAGATATTCAAATCATCCTTATCACTCCGAAACGTTTACATGCTAGTTCTAATATCTTAGACGTACGCTTAGAATCCTACACACATAAGGTTTATAGATCCGGTCAGCAACAGACCATAGATCCGAACAAATAATATCATATATGGCAACATATAACATTTAGCACATAAAAGCATTTTAGGCAACTTTCCTAAAATAAACCAGTGCTCGTGTCTAAAACATAACAGACACACATCTCAAAACTTCACTTAGCATTCTAAGTTTAAGTCTAGAAATCCTACAGATTCCTAGTTCGCTTAAACTAATGCTCTGATACCAACTATGACATCCCCAAAATCTCGGCCAGAAAAGACCGATTTTCATTTATGATTTAAAAATAATTTCAGAGTAAATCCTTTTGATTTGAAAGAGTTGCGTAATTTGTTCCCAAAAACAAAACATGATAAAACAATGTTTACCAAAGCATTTCATAAAAGAAATGTATTTTTTTCATTATATAATCAAAACTCGGGGTGTCATGTTCCGATACAGACCAATAAGCATAAACGATAACATTACAAGTCATTCAACAAATATATACATATACAGACTTGTAAACAAAACAACTTGATGGTTCATCCATCTTATGTCATCGCGCCACTTCCTGTAATACAAATTAAAACTGAGTGGGTCAGGCTTGGGAGCCTGGTGAGCATATAGGGTTTTCAACCCACAATAAATAATCATATTTAATTTCCACCAACCAACAATAACGCAATTACCCATTCCCGTTATTCTCACTTTATGTCCCTAAAACAACTAGCATAAGGGACCTAGTCTAAGAATATTTCATCGGGGCGACAACACATGCTTCGGGGGTTCCTCAGCAATATAAGTCAAATAAGGCAACCATGAGGGGGATGGAGTACAGCGAATGAACACCCAAGTTCATTAACACCTACAGGTGGCGAACCTTCTAATGTTTCCACAAGACTGTCTAGAAAAGTCTGTGGTCGTCATCTAAACTCCGCTAGATGACTAAATCAAACAACGAGGCCTCTCATCTGTTTATTACACACCAACTATCTACCCATGTTCTACCCAACATATTGGTAGATAAAAATATACATTTTTATACATAGTTTAAAAACCTGTATAGCATGCTTTAATCAATACATATTCCACATAACAGATGAGGCACACACACACATAACACGTATTTCATAGAGAATAAATCATATCTATGAGATAGAGGAAAGTGATTACACATTCACACATATAAACAACAATATACTTAATACACTCAAACCATACTTGTATTATTATCGTGTTTATGAAAGGTAGTATACACTCACTTGATCAGAAGATGATCGGACAACACTACGACTTGCAGAAGTAGTAATCCTCAGCAGATCTGGAAGATCTTCACAAAAATCGAACTTCTCGCGGGCAGAGCTTCGGCTCGGGAACCGCACTTCTCGGGATCTTCGGGATCTCGGGACTTGTCTCGGGGCTCGAGAATATTACCGGGGCTTCAGGGTAATTCTGGCACGCAAATCGATGCAAAACGGGAGAGAGAAGAGAGAAAATAGCAAAAGAACTCGGCTGCCCTCGCATCCTATTTATAGGAGGCTGGAGCCTCGGAGTACGCGGGGCGTACTGCTCCGAAACGTCATGGCGTTCGTCATCCGAAAAACTCGAGTGCGAGGTGTGTCATGCTTCGCTGTACGCGGGTCGTACACGAGTACGCGGGGCATACTTCGGATCAGATCGGTGACTCCTTCGGATAATCATCTGAATTAAAGATTAAATTTAAATACAAAATATTTAATAAACTTCGGAAGTTCATATCTTCTTCATACGAACTCCATTTTCGACGTTCTTTATATCCACGCGTAGGTGAGACTACGCTCTACAACTTTTGTTTAGACTCTGTCGGCTAATTTTAACTTTATTTTTATTATTTATTTTTAATAGGCCGGGACAGAAAAACTTCGTTATAAATTCATAACTTCTTCGTTTGACGTCCGTTCTCGCCTAACTCTTCATCGCTTCGATACCAACAACGGGATCTTCGATCCTCGTTTAGATTGCTTCGGCTAAAAACCGCTCGATCTCAAATCGAGTATTTTGGGCTGCACACCGCTAAGCCGAAACTTCGATAAATCATAACTTCCTCATAAGAAGTCAGATTTTGGCGTTCTATATATATTCGGAAACCTCGTTTCAACTACTACAACATTATCCAAAGATATCAAGTTTATTTTACACTTAAATTTTGATGCTTATTTTTATTCTTAATTAATTAAACCACATAATTAAGCAATTAAGCACAAAACACATAATACTCAAATAATACAATCTTATTATTTCAAAACGGGTTACAAAGGTTAACCTAGACTATTACATCGCTAAAAATGGCAAGCCCGGAAACACAGGCGTTACATAACATTTCTAACTTATTATTGTTGAGCTAACATGATCATTGAGATTTACTTATTTCACAACTTATTATCTTGTACTAACGTTTGTCCAAGTGTTCTTAAAAATGTTTTTCTTTCAACACATGTGTTTAAAGTAGTTTTGTGATTCAAATATGAAAAATTAAAGATATATGAAGAGTTGAAGAAATGGGGTTCGTTGCATAAAATAATGAGAATTTTTTTATGTTTCTAAATATATCAAATATATTAAGTGTATCTTAAGTTCTATGTGTTTGGTACGATTATACCAGTGTGAAATATATTTCTTGAATACAAATTTTAAAATATATGCTTTAGTGTTTGTATGTTAGTAAAACTTATAATACTTTTATATTCTTTGTTATTTGTCATATATAAAAACCAATATATATATATATATATATATATATATATATATATATATATATATATATATATATATATATATATATAATTGAATTATTTTTATTCTTAATATATTGTTTTGAAACTTCTATGTTTTCAACTTCCTAAATATAAAATATTATTATGGTAGATTATTTGAATTATTAAAATAATATACTTAGTATTTTAATTTAAAATAATGTTAAAGATAATGTCTATATTCACTTTTAAATTATCAATATAATATATTAGGTTTTTTTAATTTGAATATGGTATTAGATTTAAAATCTAAACCAAAATCCCAAACAAACTAAAAAATATAATTTTTTAAATAGTTAAAATATATAAATGTGTTAAAGACAAACATCAATCAAATTGTCAAATTAACTAAATAATATCTAAAAACTATCTTTTTTATAGTAATATAGTATTTTTTTCAAAGTGATTTTGTAAATTAATTAACAATAATATTTAAAATTAAATAAAGTAACATAAAATCATTTATATCTATACGGTATCATATGTTGTCCTTTCTCTTTAAGGTTGAGAGTTCAAGTCTCATTATGAACATAAATTGTATTTAGGTGTGCTTTAAGAGTAATAGATTATATTTTTCGTTCAAAAAATATCTATATCTATCATATAAATTAAAAGATGGTCATATAAATAAAATTTTAAATTAATCAATCATAACAATTATTAAAAAAATTAACACTAATTAGATAATAATATTAACTTTTATTTATGTGCAACACATAGAAACCATTGAATAATATTATTCAAAATAGTTATGGTTATATATACAAATTTAATGTAAAAATTATTATATCAATGTTAATGTAAACAACTTAACCATTTTAAACAACATATGTTTTTGTTAGTAGTCTATCAATATTTTTTTAACGAGGCGAAACAACATAAACAATTACAAGAAATTAGATCTTTTATTAAATAAATAAATTGCAGATCAGTAGTCGATAAAAGAAACAAAAACAATATGAAATGAGAATAATATTAGAATATTAATTATAACTTTTGTTGTCATTATTATAACATATTAAATTACAAAATAAGAATTGTAACAACATAGATATGACAACACCAAAGATGACCACGTGAATGCTAATTTACCATAATAAGATATAGTAAATAACTAATTAATTAGTACTAATCAGGCTTTGCTTGTGATAATCTTTTTAATTTCAATTTGTCAATCACTTCATGTCCATTTCATTAACTTTACTTTACTTTATGCTAAATATGAAAGCTACCTTTCTTTATTTTTCTTACTAATTCCAATTGAAAATTTAAATATCATCTTACATTATTTTATCATTATAAGTTGTAGAAAAACTTGTATACGATGTTGTATAAATATGTGAAATTTGTTTATATTTACGACTTTATAGTTTGCTTCATCTTTTGATATTGTTTCCTATAGATATGTTAATTAATTTTTTTTAGAATGAGTTATCAACACTATCACTGTTTAACTTTTAAATCTATAGATTTTTCCACTCTTAAATTTCTATTTTTCATCCGTAACAAAACTTGAACCTCAATCTTTGGCCGAGAAACCGACTCTCCGTCAACTCCTAAAGTTCAATAATATATATATATATATATATATATATATATATATATATATATATATATATATATATATATATATATATATATATATATTATTGCTTAACAATTACTATTTGTTTTGAAGTTCAGTCATTATATCCTTTGAAAATATATCAATTTAATGTGTATTTCATCCACATTTAATTAGAAAGTTTACGGTATTTAATGAAGAAAGACACATAAAAGCACGTATATTTCACGTAGCTACCATAGAATTATTTTCATCTTTAGTAATAATTTCATCAATATTAATATAATAGAGTCGTTACCTCTTTTGTGTAAATAATAATATAATTTGTTTTTCAAAAAAATGTTATCTTTTAGTAATTGAAATACCTTATAAGTATTATCCTAGTTGAAGTAACATATATTTTTATTAATATTTGACTTATTCTATTTATCTCATGATGTTTTTTGATTAAAAAAATATATATTAATTTTTAATCACGTGAAATATCAATAAAAATAATATATAATGAAGGATCACCCAACTTAAACACCCATTGTTTTTTCAAGCATGAAGCACCACACTTAATATAAAAAACCAACCTGTGTTTCTTTGTTGTACGAACAATGACAGTTGCCGAGTTCGCCGGCACGCCGTCGTTTTCCGGCAAAACAGTCTCACCATAAGCAGCCATTTACTCCGGTAACCAGACAAATCTCCTTACCAGCCCCCTCTGACGTGTCCATACCCTGGTCCCCATTTTTCCATCCCCTTTCCAGACATGATGACGTGTACCGGACCCACCTGTCCCCTAGTCTACACAAAGACTATATCATCAATGTTTCTGATGTGGCATCTGACGTGGCATGTAGCCCGAAATAGCCTTTCACCACCTTATATATACCACCTCCACCGCTCCACCAAAACTCACAACAACAACAACACCATAAAACACACAGCTTTTCCACGACCTTCTCTCTCCCTCTCTCTAACTCATGGCTGTTGATTCAGCGACGTCGTCACCGCTAGGTCCGCCGGCGACGGAAAAAGATGCAAAAGCTCTTCAGTTTATAGAAGAGATGACAAAAAACTGTGACTCCGTTCAGGAGAATGTTCTGTCTGAAATCCTGACCCAAAATGCTTCTGCTGAGTATGTCCAGAAATGGAACCTCGGCGGCGCCACTGACCGGAAAACTTTTAAATCCAAAGTTCCGGTGGTGTCCTACGAAGATCTCCAGCCGTATATCCAACGTATCGCAAATGGCGATCGTTCTCCGATCTTATCCTCCCACCCCATCTCCGAATTCCTCACAAGGTTTGTTCAGCAGTACTCATGTATAGCTCGATTAAAAAATTAGGAAAAGTATTCGTCTTTTATAGAGATTTAATTAATTTATAAATTAAAAAATATATATTGTGGGTTTTGCAGTTCTGGTACATCAGCTGGGGAAAGAAAACTGATGCCAACCATTGCTGAAGAGATGGACCGAAGACAGAAGCTCTATAGTCTTCTGATGCCTGTCATGAATCTGTGCGTTACTTTAGTCTTTTCCTCTATTTTATTTTATTTAAATGTTAATTGTTAAATTAACTTGTTAGTCAATATATGAGTATTAAACTGTTTACGTTGAATTATACACAACCTAATTACACTATTCTATTAATTAATTATTTGAAACAACATATATATAAATTAAAACCAAACTATTGCTATTTGCTAATGAATTATTGTGTTGTGTTGCAGCTACGTTCCCGGTTTAGACAAAGGAAAGGGTCTATACTTCCTATTCATCAAAGCCGAGACGAAAACCCCAAGCGGTTTAGTGGCTAGACCGGTTCTCACAAGTTACTACAAAAGCCAACAATTCAAAACCCGGCCCTACGACCCCTACAACGTCTACACCAGCCCTAACGAAACCATTCTCTGTGTCGATTCCTTCCAAAGCATGTACTCTCAAATGCTCTGTGGTCTCATTTTCCGGCAGCAGGTTCTCCGGTGTGGGGCGGTTTTTGCCTCCGGTCTGGTTCGGGCCATTAAGTTTCTTACGTTAAACTGGAAACAACTCGCCCTTGATATCGAAACCGGATACCTGAACGCTAAAATCACCGACCCGGATATCCGGGCATGCATGTCGAAGATTCTAAGCCCTGACCCGGATCTAGCCCGGTTCATTACGGCTCAGTGTTGTGAAGGGAACTGGGAAGGGATTATAACCCGGGTTTGGCCGAATACCAAGTACCTTGACGTGATTGTTACTGGGGCCATGGCTCAGTATATTCCCATCCTTGATTTTTACAGCGGTAACTTACCTCAAACTTGTACGATGTATGCTTCTTCTGAGTGTTACTTTGGGTTAAATTTAACCCCAATGGTAAAACCCTCAGAAGTTTCGTACACCATTATGCCAAACATGGGTTACTTTGAGTTCATCCCACATGACTCCAGCTCCAACTCGGTGCCAAACTCGGAAGACTCGCCACCTCAACTCATCGACCTTGCTGACCTCGAACTCGGAAAGGAGTATGAACTCGTCATTTCGACCTACTCGGGTCTCTGTAGGTACCGGGTCGGGGACATTCTCCGGGTCACGGGTTTCCACAACTCCGCCCCGCAGTTCAAGTTCATTAGAAGAAAGAATGTCTTACTAAGTATAGATGCTGACAAAACCGACGAAACCGAGTTGCAGACAGCCATTGAAAAGGCTTCGGAGCTTTTGAAAGAATTTGATACAGCAGTTGTGGAGTATACGAGCTATGGTGACACCAAAACGATACCAGGTCACTATGTTATTTACTGGGAGTTGTTGGTGAAGGATCCGGGTCATGGTCCGGGTCAAGAGGTGTTGGATCAGTGCTGTTTAGCAATGGAGGAGTGTTTGAATTCGGTTTATCGACAGAGTCGGGTTGCGGATAATTCTATTGGGCCGTTGGAGATTCGGGTCGTGAGAAACGGTACGTTTGAGGAGTTGATGGATTACGCGATATCACGAGGGGCATCCATAAACCAGTATAAAGTTCCAAGATGTGTTAGTTTCACACCCATCATGGAACTTCTGGATTCCAGGGTCATATCGACCCATTTTAGCCCGAGTGCACCTCATTGGGTCCCAGACCGACGTTTCTAAGATATTAAGGTCGTTTAGAAGTTAAAGGGTGCGACGTGTAGGTTCAGAAAGGGAAGGGTGAATTGTGTAGATTCAGAAACTGAAAGGTGTAATCATGTAGGTTCAGAAATTGAAGGGTGTGTTGTGTAGGATCAGAAAAGGGAATGTTGCTCTAGTGTGTAGGTTTAGAAAGTACTGTAAGAATAATGTATTCGTTGAAATGATGATTTTCTATTCTGTATGTTATGTTAAACTTTGTAAGAAGTTGTGCTTTATTGTAAAATGTTTACTTTTAACGCAACTTATTGTTTTGTATTGTTCTCCCGTTCACGGGCTTTACTGTAAATTACTTCATTGTCAAAAGGTGCACAAATTAAATGTAAAATAAATGCATTTCAAATAATTTAGAGTAAATTACAAGTTTGATCCATGTTGTATGTCAAAAGATATGAATGTCATGTAGATGCTTTATTTGTTGCACAAGTGGTCTTTTAACGTTTCAATAATTGTGTTGGTAGTGCATGAGTCACACGCCTAACATATCTCTCTACTATCACATTTAACATCTTTGTTATCTTTTAAATTTCTAACAAAAAGATGGGACTATAATATGAACCTAGTTCATACTAGGCATGTATCAAGCCATACATGTAAGTGTACTTATCACTTTTAAAACCAACTTGTAAGAAAAGAGGACATCTAAACTTATAAGCAATCAACTTAGAGGTTGTTTGGTAGCCTCTTAATTGACAAATTAAGAGGCAACCTCTTAATTATTCAGATTAAGAATGTTTGGTAGGCTATGAATTAAAGCCTCTTAAACTTTTAGATTTCAGCTTATATCTTAATAAAAAAGAAACGCGCTCTTCCATCTTTTGCCCTCAAACACATTCATCCATCAAACACACAGATTCTACGATTCATCGTCCCTTTGTTCTTTTCCTACATCCGAACAACTCCAGCACCGATCATCTCCTCCCATCGCCACCAAATCCGCCAACCTCTTCCCGTTGTCGACCTCGGACAGCATAGCCGACACCATCTTCGACCTCACACACACGAGTCTTCAACAACGTCATCGTCGCCAGTGATGGTATCCGCCCTCAACAGCGTCGACGATAGCCACTGAACCGCCTTGATGCATCGGGTTTGTTTATCTCTAATTTTTCTAAAATGGATTTCTGTGAAATCTATTCTTCTAGTCTACACATGAAACCATTCCCCCCTAATTTGTTATTAGCTATGATACGTGAACGAGTCACTATAAGTTTGCATATATATTGTCAAGTTTTCCCATGTTCCTTTTTTACTTGCCTTGTTCTTAACTTTTTTTAAACAAATAATCATTTTTTCTACCTTCATACACCTACTATAGGTAGTTTCTTTAATCCCTTAAAAGTTTGCATTTATACTTTCTTATGTATTTGGGTTTTAGTGATTTTACATAAATATTGTTTATCTTTTGTAAATTTGTTATTTGTATTAGTTAAAAAGGTTCAACAAAATAACGAGAGTATTTTGGGAAACAAGTGATTTTACATAAACATTGAAGACCTTGATGAAATCTGAAGACATTGCTATATATTGAACATGTGGTGAATTTAAGTAAAGAAATTATGGTTTACGCAAGAAGGGTATTTTGGGAAACAAGTGAAAATTGACAAGAGAAGAGAAGATTTTTACTTTAGGTTATCAATATTTTGGAGCTTTTAATTGTTTTGGGTACAACAATTAAAAATTGGTTTGTCATTTGTGATATGAAATCTTGATTTTCTTGTATTATTGCAATTAGCTGCTTTTAGTATAATCAAGAAATGATAATTGTATGTATGATTCGGATTTATGTCTAATCTTGTTTTATGTTTAATCTGGATTTTATATGGTGTTTGTATATATTTTTATAATTATTCAATAAATTGATTCAATTATTTTATAATAAAAAAATGTCAAATTCAGCAAAAAAACACACAAGGGTAAAATGGTCATTTTTATAATTTATCACTGTAATTCAGAAGTTCCAACCAAACAACATTTGTACATTCAAATCTTAAAAATTCAGACCCTCTTAGAAATTCAGACCTCTTAAAAATTCAGCTCTTAAAAATTCAGATCCTGCCAAACAGCCCCTTAATTTACTTTCAGACGATGTATAATCGTAACAATACCCTAAGTTTTGAAGAGCCAGCATCCTTGTTGGTCAAGATTTATGTTGGTTAAGGTTGGCACCCCCTTTTCGGTACAAACAACCACTCCAACTCATTGTTGGTCACGGTTGTCACCCTTTTTTAGGGTCCAAGCAACCACTTTGTAGGCCACCACTCAAAGTATTGGAACTTCGAAAGATGGGAATGGCTTTGACAAAAATTGATAGGAACCTATCCCATACAAGACTCGTATCTATCTATAAACCAAAATGTAGAATTCACTCCCAAAATCCCGTTAAAGAAAAGTGGACATTTAAACTTATAAGCAACCAACTAAATTTACTTCCGAACGATATGAGATCATAACAGACTAAGGGGGTGTTTGGGAGTGCTTTGTAACCTCAAAAGTGTTTTTTTTTTGGAAAATTCCTTACTAACTTATGGTTTTTAAAATGAGTTTTGTAAAAGTGTTTAAATTAACTTTTATAGTGATAATAATTTGTTTTTTAAAAAGTGTATAGTTTAGTTTTTACCTGTAAAATGACATGTTTACATATTTAGAACCATTTACTACTTTACATATAAATATTTCATGGTTATATATGATATAAATTTCTTTACAAAATATATAAATTTTTTGATAAGACTATGATAATATTAAAATTGCATTCATACAATAGTAGAATACAAATTGTAAATAATTCAAAGAAAATATTATAAGTAACGTCATATTATATGCATCCTATAACAACCTTGAGAAATTTTGTCACTAGTCACGGTTAGCAAATAATAGGAAAATAAATGTAATAGAAAACATTGTAATATTTGATTTTTAAGATAATAAGAATTGGATGTGTTGTTACATTTATTTGCTAAAAATTATCCATCAAACTCTAAAAATTAGCGATCAAAAAGTTGTGACGTTTTTCGATTCGGTTAACATACTTGGATAGTACTTGTTAACGTGATCTCATGGATATAAGATTCGTAAAAATCTAACTCCGAAAGAGAGGGTTATGGATTTTATAAAAATAGAAATCGATCACGTAGTTAAAATTAATTACGTCAAAACGGTACTTAGAGATTGGTTGAGTTTTGACTAAAAGTGCAAAAAGGATTTTCGCCATACTCCTCGAGATATAAATTTTAGGAAAACGTTTATCGAAAACGGGATTCATATGAGTAAATTATGATTTTTATAAAATCATTAATTCTTACCTCCGTTAGGCTCGAAAATGAAAGTCAAAACCTGCCAAAGCAACCAAAATGAAAGTTATAGTACCCACTGAGATCATCACATAGATATAGAGAGGGTCTAGATGGGAGCAAACTGCAAACACGAGGAAGTTATGATTTTTTAAAAATATTTACTTGCGCGTCAAGTGCATGTCTCCATGCGCCGTGCACTTGACACCAGATTCGGACAGATTACGAGTGATGTGGCCGAGTAGGGAGGTGACACATGGTAGCTTCCTGTGGAGCCATAATGTTTGAGTGCACACCGCGCATAGAAAATGCACGACGTGCACCTCCAAAACTCGACTATAAATTAAAGGTTGTAACATTCAGTTCCAACACACCTTCATTCACTTCTCTCGTTCTCTCTGGTCTGTGCGCTACCTCGTGGAGCGATCCCCGAAGTTTCGAGCTCGTCTTTGCCCTACATCAACGGTTTCAAACCCTAAAGTGAGTTCACGACCCCTATTTTGTCATTTTAAATGTTTTCAGGGGGGGGGGGGGGAATATATGCTTATCAAATTGTATTATAAAAATATTTATTTTATAAATGTCAAATCATTTTATAATAAGCTAGATGTCGTAGGATAGTATAACTGTAGATACTATGCCTAGTTTTAAGTTATGATCTTATGTCTAGAGGTTAAAATGCCCAATAATCTAGGAGTAGGCATTAACCAAATGTTATAATGGCCAAATCTCTAGGAAACCTTATTACCTAGGTGTTATGCTAGACAAAATTTAGGATATGCATAGTACTTAGTTGTTACTCTGCCTAAATATCTTGTTAAAATAATAATAATTAAGATATATATATATATATATATATATATATATATATATATATATATATATATCTTAATACTTTAATAAGCATTTACACTAAAATGTTGAATTTTAAGAGGTACACCCCTTAAAACAACATTTACAAGAAGTTTATGCATTTCAGGAAAATCAGAGTTTATCCCCGTGAAATGCTGAAATAGTCAAATACAATATGTTTCGTTATCTCTGGCAAGCTTTTGACTTGGTCATTTATAATCCTTCGATGAAATCCCGACAAAAATCTCTCAATGTTGGTCATCTTCCCCTTTATCATGCGTTATTTGTCTCCTTAGTTAAACTATTCATCCTCATCTTTACAGATTCAATTCCATTTAGCATCTACATAGCCTATCTCTCTAAAACCCTAGACTCAAAAACACCGTCTTCATTTCTCTCACCCTCCACCGCAACTGCTAAACGCTTCAATCATCCTGCTAGGTACACCGTCGTCTATGTTTAACCATCCACTGCCCGGAAAGAAAGAGCAACCAAGCTGTGACCATATGCCGAGATTAATAAAATCGAAAGGAAAATAAAAGGTATATATCAAATCCTTTGAAGTTAATCTCAACATGTGACAAAAAATCCTAGATCTATCAGAACAACACAAATATACGCTAATTGTTTCTCCTTCTTCCTCTTTTTACCCACGATCTCTACAAGTTTGCTTCTGTATTTTGATTTTTGTGCGTTGACCATTGGGAATAAAAGATCCCTAATGAACAGGGACAATGACCAATATAGATTCAACAAGAAATTACAACTTATGTGCAAGTCCAAAGGAAGAACGGTCAAACAAATAGATATTGGTTTTCTGCTTTCAATCCCCTAGTCGCTCCCTTACCAATGATTTTGGGTTTTTTGTTGGTTCCATCTCTGACCTTTTTCTTGCAACTTCAAAAAACAGAAAGATACATGTAAGTCCCTAATCTGCCCGTGTATCAATCAGATCCGTTTGATGGTGCGGAATCCCAATCAAACGGATTATGTCAGATCAAATAGAAGAGAAGAAGAAGAAGATGATGAATCTCAATGTATTAATGAATAGAATGATGATCCGGATACAAGAGATTCACACACACACACACACACTAACACACAATAGTTCTTCTGTCTCTCTGGCCGTAAACTCTCTAGGGTTCATCAATCCCTACTCCTCACCATAACACCTCTATTTATACTTGTAGAACATGGGCCGGAAACACATGGGCCGTAAATGAGTTTACGGCCGTAAGGTGTTTACGGCCGTAAATTAGACCATAAATTCATAAATATTACAGAAAAATACAATTGCCCAGAAAAGTAAAGTATAAACCATATTTTGACCCAACAATCTCCCCCTTGGTTTATAGCTTTCTTTTCTTAATTGACCCAACAAGCTCCCCCTAAAAAGTAGCTGACTCTGCTTGTCAATCTTCAATGAGAGCTTGGCTTTAGCTTTAACCTTCGATTTCTTCATAGCATCAGGATGAACATATGAATCTTCAATGAATGACTTCATCTTGAGCACTTGAGGTTTTCTTCAGAATTTGGCATTGAACGCACATTGGGTGAGGAGGCTTGACGTACTGATTCTTGAAAGATGGCACTTTCAGCTTGAGAATCTTCAGAGAGAACAAATCTTCTGGATCACTTCAGCAGGTACAACGATAGCAGCAGACTGATTGATGAGGCTTCAATGCAATCCGTTACATAATCTTCAATTTCTGCTTCACCTTGCTTCTGGGGTTGAAAGATTGAATTTGAAAGAATAATCTTCATTTCTTGCTCCTTCGAATGAGAATTCTTCGATGCTCATGCATGAGGCTTTGGCTCAGAAATCTTCAACACAAACTCCATGAGTCTTATCTATACCTGAAATCACTTTTCAAGACAAAACAAAACTAAAAGACAACTTAGCACACAAATTAAAACAGAAACAAAAATATTTTTGGATTTTTCTGAACAAGAAATAAAACAAAAATAACACTATTTTTGGATTTTTAATTTTTCTGATTTTTCTTTAATTTTTGAATTTTTCTGATTTTTTTATTATTATTTTTAATTTTTAATTCACCCCTAATATTTAAATTAGAAGAAACTATGACAAATTTAACAAAAATAAAAATGATATCTAACTTTAAGAGTGATTTGGGATCAAAGTTTTTAGACAACCTTTATCCACTTGTCGGTACCTTCTATCTTCACGTCTTTGTCTAGTTGATCGTCAATATTGTTGTCCACTTAAACACGAAAAATTATGACTTATTTAGGACATACTATTTGATACAAGACAAGGTGAACTTAAGTTCCTAGATATTATATCTGGTTCTAATTCCTTAGATACTATATCTTAAGGACCATTCATCTGACGACGACCAGGGATATTGTTGTCCACCTAAATTAAGCAGCAAGATCTATAGACAATCTGTATGTGTTCAATTTTAAGTGTACTAGAACGTGTTTCCCGCTTCCTGATATGCCCCAGCCATCAAGAACTTCCAGAGTACTCCTTACACCGGGTGAGCAGACAACCATTCAGAGAGAGGAGAGATTCAGAATTCTATTACTTACTACTTCAGAGGGGTTGAGAAGAAGAATGTTTCATATGTTGTGTACTAAGTCGGATTAGAAGTCGCACAAAGGAGATAGCATATGGCTAACAGATAAGAAGTATTTCACATATATAGCCTGCAGAGAAATAGAGTTGCATGTGTTGTGTACCAGGTCGGATTGGAAGTCACGCAAAGGAGACAACATATGACTAACAGACGGAAAGAAAGAAAATGATATTCTACAGACCTAATTTATCGGAATTTACCAGTCGCCCCATCCAACCGGAATTAAGGACAGAATCCGCACATCGAGGAAAAGTTAAACCACGGTTCCAAGTACGGGTTCATTTAATGTGACGAGTGGATTCCCATATATATCTCCCTGCTCAACCTATCCGAGCGTCATATTGTCAGGCTGAACGTATCTAACTAGGTCAAGATTTGTCAAGTCTATAAATTTCCTAAGTTCAACTCTGCCTAGTCAAGTCCATTTAGAATCTTTCGTGCCTACCGACGCATCAAACCAGAGCATAGACCCTTCAACTTTGGGTACGTTACGCAGACTCAGATTGCCTGTTATCACTTGATAATATAACTTCCCAAAACATCTCCCTCAAGCAGCACATTTCATAACCAACAATTTTTTTTATTTGATTTTCTAATGTTTTTGGATTTTTTAAAATTTTTAATTTTTGTTTTGTTTTTATTTCTCCCCCTAAATTTGTGCATAGGAGAGAAAAAAAAGTTAATGCGCAAATTTAAACTATCCTAAAACAAAAATTAGTCTTTAAAGTGAATCAGGTTAAGAAAAACTTAGGAGTATTAGAGAAGAAAACTCAAACTGTAAGTCACCGATTGAATTTGCATCCAGAAGGTCTGAGAACAGCACACGTAAACTCAGAACAAATCCGGAAATTCTTCATGTCATTAAGCACAAACCCCGTGAGTGATCCCTTCCTTTCTTCCCTTCCCACAAAAGGACACATACTCTCAAGCAAAAGTCTGAATGTTGTACAGTTGAGAGATGTCCCCAATCATATGCCAGGAGCAGCCACTACCAACAAACCGAAGTCTGATGATATGCCTCCATAGCTGCTCCGACACAGAGTGGGATCAGTTGGTCTTTGGAACCCAGTCCATTTTGAAACTGGGTTGACCTTTGTCATCAACGCACGATACTCTCTCCCATGACATATCCTGTTTATCACAAACAGAAGATGTAGAAACGTTAGAAGCATTAGGAGATTTGGGAGAGTGAGCCTTTGGAACCCATTTGTAGTTGGGTTTAACCCATTTCTTTTTCAATCCTATAGGTGGCTCAGTACTTGATTTGGAACTTGAAGCCGACTGCCGAGATGACTTTGACCTAACCGGTCTTGGCTTCACAGGAGCATCTCTTGAATTGGGCTTGTTGGCTGAAATTTCCTTCTTGCCCTTGGGATTCGGATGCTTGTCCTTTGGAGTTTGATTCTTGGCCTTGGGAGTTACATTCTTGGCCTTCTTGGCATTCCAGTCGTCAATGTCTGAACGTGACCTTGAGGGGTTTCTTTTGGAGTATCTCCCTTTTGGCGCGTTCTGCCAGCCTTGCACATAGTAAGGAACGTATGCGCAATTTGTACAATTTTGAGCAATGTGACCAGGTGTTCCACAGTGAAAACATGTATTTTTCTTCACTGTGAAGTTGTTTCTTCCTGTCCCTGGTGGCGTATCCTTGCCTTGTATCTTGTTGTTCCCACATGCACACTTGCCACAAGAACTCTGTTGCGTTGGAATTGGTGGCCTGTATTTACCAACGGCAGGTTGACTAGAAGCAACAGATTTAGAGTTCAAGGGGTCGTTTGTTTGTTCAGAAGAACTCTCCTTGTTCTCATCCTCTGCTACTTTACCTGCACATGTAACAGAAGCATCAGTATTTTCAACATTAATAACTCCTCCTGACACAAATCCAGCTCGTTTGCCATATCGAAGATGTGGCTCCCTGTCAGTTTTGTCCTGTGTTATAGGGATGGATGTGTAGTTATGATTATAAGGAGGAGGTACACTATCATACCCTAGACCCTTGTTTTGATTTTCTTTGAATCTTAACTGGGTTTCATATAAGGACTCGACTGTCTGACTTGACGCAGTATAATTTTTGAAACTGACATTAGTTTTTCCACACTTGATTTTTAAAGCGTCAAGTTCTTCAGTTACAGCAACAAGTTGTCTCTTAACATAATCATAATTTTCACATTTGTTGCTATACTCTTCCTGAAGTTTCCTAAAGTCCTTGGTTTTTGCTTCTAACCCTTTCCTGAGTTGATATCCTTTATGTCTCAGGTCCTCAACTTCCCCTTTTAATAAATCAATTTGTTCCCAAAGAAATTTAATCGTATCTTCACATGATTGAGAACATGAAACTTCACATGAATGAGAACACGACACTTCATTGACAGGAAGGTTTGCTGAATTCATTGTTTTTCGACAATTCAAAGCGTTAAGTTCTTCAATTATATCAGCCTGACTAAGACGATTGAGATCTTTTTTCTTCTTGATGTCAGCCACGTCTATATCCCACAATTTTGGAAGTGAATTCAATAGCTTGTTGTTTATCTCAGATTTAGACAAGAAGATCCCAGCCATATTCATCTCAGTAGTGAGTGTAGTAAATCGCTGCAACTGAGTTTCGAGGGTTTCTTCAGGGATATAATCGAAAATGTTGAAATTTTATCTTAACATATCCTGACGACTCTCTTTCATGTTTTCAAGTCCCTCGTAGACCTTAAAATCAATTAAAAAACACAACTAGAAGCTAAAATAAAACTTAAAAGTCAAAAAAAATAAAAAAAGTATAAAAAAAAGTCAAACTCAAAAGTCAAACATGAAAAAGTCAACCTTGGAAAAGTCAAACTTGAAAGTCAAACCGAAAAGTTAAATTTAAAAATAAAAAAATTAAACGAAAAAGTCAAAGTTTAAAGTCAAAGATCAAATTTTAAAAGTCAAATCAAAATTTTAACTAAAAAAACAAAAATAATTTTTTTTAAATATTTTATTATTATTATTTATTTATTTATTATTTTATTTTTTATTTTGGATGAAAAAGGAATTTAAAAATAAAAGAAATTGAATTTTGGGGTAAAAAGTGACAAAATTTTGAAACTGGATGCGAAAGGGAGTGATTTTGAATTTTATTTGCGAAGGAAGTAACAAAAGTGCTTCTAGACGAGATGGGTAGAGCGCTGAGGTAATGAGCCAGAGGTCCTGAGTTCGAACCCTGGCACCTCCTCTTCTGTTTCCTGTCTTTTTATATGCGAAGGCGAGGCGAGGAAGCTGTTGTGCTGCGAGGACGAGGTCTGAACTCGTGCGACCCGTAAACCACCGAGGACCGCAAGCCGACGCCGCAAGCTCGGACCGTGAACCTCGGGCCGCGAACTCCGGGCCGTGAACCTCCGAAACCCTAGCCGCCGGCCGCAAACTCCGACCAAAAACACCGATTTTTCGACTTTGAAGCTCAAAAACTCAATCAAAAACCTTTTTTTTATGAAAAACACAAAGAACAAACCCCCCTTATTTTTGCGAGATCTATCCAAAAACGCAAAAATATTTCGAAAATAAGATCAAATAATGCCCCAAATCTGACAAAATTGACTGATACAACTTGGCTCTGATACCAATTGTAAGCCCCTAATCTGCCCGTGTAGCAATCAGATCCGTTTGATGGTGCGGAATCCCAATCAAACGGATAATGTCAGATCAAATAGAAGAGAAGAAGAAGAAGATGATGAATCTCAATGTATTAATGAATAGAATGATGATCCGGATACAAGAGATTCACACACACACACACACACACTAACACACAATAGTTCTTCTGTCTCTCTGGCCGTAAACTCTCTAGGGTTCATCAATCCCTACTCCTCACCCTAACACCTCTATTTATACTTCTAGAACATGGGCCGGAAACACATGGGCCGTAAATGAGTTTACGGCCGTAAACTCAGCCGTAAACTAGACCATAAATTCATAAATATTACAGAAAAATAAAATTGCCCAGAAAAGTAAAGTATAAACGATATTTTGACCCAACAATACATTCTACAGACCGATTTCTTCTTCTTAGATTAATATAGTGTCTTTATTCAACGAAACCCAACCATCAAACAGGTCATTACATTTCCTTTTCCTTTCTATCAAGTTCTTTTGCTACATGTTTTGCCTTTTGTAATGTTTATCTCTTTATGATGTTATCAATAATTTATTTTATTATAGCTTGCTTCTCTAAATAACCTTACAGGGACCATACCGTATTACAAGGTGAAAAAGAAAGGAAGAAGAAATAGATAGAAAGTAGGGTCGGACAAAGAGATATATTCAAAAATGTTTTTTAACTTGAAGATCTATTGTGACGGTCACAGGAATCTATTTTGGAGTAGTTGCATACAAGGGTTGGCTTTTACTGTTAAGGTTAGCCCAGGTCAACCCATGATTGATGTAAGAATATGTCAAGTTGAACTATGTAACACCCGTAATCTAGAAGATTATTTGCAAAAATAAATCCCCTTTCTTAGGGACCAACTCGGCAAGTTGATGATGGGAATCTCGACGAGTTGGACGCTGATTGAGAAACCCTAATTTTAGGGTTTTGCACCTTATTTAAGCACCTTAAGTCCCAGGTACCCAGGTGTTGGCCTCATTCCCAGCCTCCACAGCCCCTAACCCTAATCTTGAAACCCTAGAGCCCCTTTGAGTGTTTTGAGCTCATCGTGGATGTGTTTTGGTGTGGTTGAAGCTCATTGAAGGAAGAGAAGCTTGGTGCAAGGTGGTGGTTCAAGTAGGAGCTTTTAGATCTTGATTCTCTGCTCCATTTCCAACACATTTCTGGTATAAAGTTCTAACCTTGCTTAAAATTTTCTTAGATCTCTTCTCGGGTTAGATTGTGTGCTTTTAACAATGGATGGGTGTTTGTTGGGAAAGTAGAAGTCCCAAGTGTTTATTCTTTTAGATCTATGATCTTCATGAGCTCTTTTGGCATAAAGGTGCCAACTTTATGGGTTTATGAGCTTCATGCATCCATTAAGTCTTTTATTTAGCCGTTTTTGAGCTTTTGAGCTCCTTCTAGTCATGCTTAAGCGTAAATATGGAAACTTTACGTGGCCATCTAACCTTATGGGGCCAAATCTGCATTTTGGGGTATTGTCTTTGATGATTAAGTGCTTAATGGTTAATCCCTCACTCTTTCAAGTCCATGGTTTGGGTTTGGACCCACATAGGTGGTTCCTAGGGGTGAAGTTGGAAACTTTACCCTTCTTGATCTCATTTTGGTCGAGATCTGAGCTATGGAGCTCTTGGATTCGATGAAGGTAGCTTAATGCATTAAGTCGTTGGGTCTTGGGTGAAGTCGGCGAGTTGTTTTGGTTTTCCCCATTTCTGAGTTGATGTGGGTCAACTCGGCGAGTTGGGTTGATATGGATTATGGATCTTGTCTTTTGGTTTATGTCTTGGACCAAGTGCATCCCGGGGGGGGGGGGGTTGAAGTAATCTGAGTTGGATCTAAGGAAAATATGGGCTTTGGATAAGGCCCATATAGGATTGGGCCCAATTTGGAAAATTGGGCCATTAGTGGGCCTTTGTGGATCTTTTGGAATTTGGCCTCAGTTTTGGTTCATGTTGGGGTCATGGGTAAAATGATCATTTTACCCCAAGTATGGTTGGTGGGCCTTGGGATGGATTCTAATTGCTAATTGGGTGTTATTTTGATTAGCAAGTTCGAAGGTGTCGTCAGGTTAGCAACTAGGCAATTCTTTCAGTGAGACTCTACATTCGAGGTGAGTCTCTTCATTGTTCTATGGATCAAAGGCACCAATGTAGGCCTATTTGGTTGTGTATGGTAGGAAGACTTGGGGTGACCCTTGGCATTTTTGTAGGAAAGACTAGGAAGCGGTTCCTAGAAAATGTTAGTAAATAGCTGTAGATTGTATGTTAGTTGTCTTTGTGATACTTGCATGGAAGACCAGGAGGTGGCTCCTGGCATATGTCTGTAAGAACCAAGCTTGTGGCCCCCGACCTGGCAAGGAAGACCATGAGGCGGCTCGTGCCATAATGGCAACACTATGGTTGGCACATAGCACTCTTATTGATCATGGTATATGAATGATATGTATGGCTCACGGTTATGTATAGCATGTATGGTTTGTTTGATATGTATGGTATTTGGTATTTGGGGAACTCACTAAGCTTTGTGCTTACAGTTTTCAGTTTATGTTTCAGGTACACCAGTTTTCAAATGAAATAGCCCGGGACGATCGCAACACATACATCCGTGTTTTCAACAATATGTGATCTTTGGGAATGAACTCTGATAATTGTTTTATTTGAAATGCTTTTTCAATGTTTGGAAAAAGTTACTATAGTGTTTTAATTATAATAAAAATCAAATTTTTACCCTTGATTTTTGGGATGTTACAAGTTGGTATCAGAGCCTTGGTTTGAGGGATTCGGACATACTCTCGGTGTGCCTGAGCTCAAACTGAGGGTTTGATGAAATTTTTTATAAAACAAACATTTAATTAAAAAGGATTTTCTAATCAAGAAAGGGGTGTGATGCGTGCAATTGGTCGAGCTCAAGTAAGTGGTTCCCAGAATACCAATACATGTTTATTATGATATATGCTATGATTATGAGAGTTGCATGCTAGAATAGGGCTAAGGACCTGCTTAGTAATATATGATAAGAGAGATGCCTTTTTATGCCTGATTGTATGAGCTTTAGAATTGCATGCTAGTATAGATGCCTGATGAGTGAATAGAATGGCTTGATTAGTGTATACTGGTTAGATTCTCTGTTGCCTGAATGATGTTTGCTTTGTGCTTTGTGGGGCTCTTATCAATGTAAGTTAGCTACTAGTGAATATGTTAAGTCACATGTGGTACAAACTGGATAATCTCAGAGTAATGGACTTAGCCATATTATGCAGCTCTCGTTTGAGTCCAACCGTTCTAGGATTGAGTCTTTTACTCAAATGATTATCTTATCTCTGTTGCATGTGACTATATTCATGAGGTAGCTAGTTGACATTAATGGGAATCCTTCAACAGCTGAGGGATGGGTGAGGTCGGGAACCTAGGAGAGCCTAGGATATGCTTCAGTGGGTTAGTGGTGTGGTTTAGTGAGTTTTGGGTGAATTAGTTTGAGGAAGTGACTTAGAGGATTCAGGAGGATTGCTGAGGAAAGTATGGATAAGTGTGGAAGGTAGTATTGGGCACATACTACTGAAAGCACAAGATCCATACTCGAATCGGTGAGAGTCTTGGAGAATCTAAGAAGCTGATGGGAGGAGGATTCTTGGGTATGTTCTGAATCTTGGCTTGTCGTATTTCAGTTTGGAGATAAGCACTCAGGGAGGTGGTTCTAGATCCGGTTATGGTTCAGGTTCCGGCTCAGGTGCAGGTGTTGAGCCGATTAGCAAGCAGTTGCGAGAGTTCATTTCATCGAAGATTTCTTGCAGTATTTTGGAGATCTTGGATGAGCGCTTGGGCGTGTTCCGTGCTGAGATTATGGTTATGGTTGGAGCTCGCACTCTTTCTTTCTGGGACTTTCGTGCTTGTGGAGCTCCTGCGTTCCATGGGGAAAGGGATCTTATTGTCAATAGGAGGTGGCTATTGGATATGGCTAACACGTTCAGGACGAGTTTCTGCCCCGAGGAGGCGAAGGTCAGATATGTTTCTTGCCTATTAAAGGAATGGGCACGGGATTGGTGGGAAGAGGTTGGTAGTGAGTTGGGTGATGATTTTATGGATGCTATGTCATGAGATGACTTCTCGACCAGGTTCCAGGATGAGTTTGCTTCGGTGATTGAGGTACAACAGTTAGCGTGAGAGTTTCTTGATCTCAACCAGACTATTGAGACTGTGGCAGAAATCACTGCCAAGTCCTGGGAGAGGGCTTTATTGGTATCGCAGTATGCAGCAGATGAGGAAATGAAGAATGTGAAGTATCATGATATGCTATGGGATGTTATCAGGGAGTTTGTGAGTATTTTAGGGTGTGAGACCCTAAATGATATGATTTCTAGAGCCCGAGAGCGGGAGATCGATTTGGAGGACCTCGGGAAGAGGGGGTCAGATCAGGTGCATGTAGTTGAGGGTCCTGGGAAGAGACCCAAGACTTCGGACCAGCGTTTAAAAGGCCGCCAGGGTCATATTCTATGCAGCACATGTGGGAAACCGTGCGGCAGGGTTTGGGTTGCTTCTGTGCAGCACAGTTTGTCGTTCCAGGGGTTTGGGTTGCTTCAAGTGCGGCAGGGTTGGCCACATCAGCAGGGATTGTCCTCAGGAGGCAAGCCCGTTATGTTTTCACTGTGATCGGATGGGTAACAAGAAGGTTGGTTGTCTGATGTTGAGGAGAGGAGCAGTGAGTGCACCTGCTCCGGCTACTTTGAGGATTGACGATGGAAGAGAGGGTAAGGCAGGAGCCTAGCGGAAAGGAGTCGGGCTTACCAGTGTTAGACAGGGGAGGTCAGGACACCAGCAAGCGATGTTGCAGGTATGTATCTTTTGATTTCTTTTTAGTTTATCTAAATTTTGTTGTTGGAATCTTGCATCGGTTTTGGGTAAGTGTATCTTTGGTTTATTTCTCTGCTTATGTTTGGGTTATATCTTCAAGAAATGTTATATGCCATTTGCATGCCATAAAGCAGTAGTGGATTAGTAAGGGTGACCCGCAGCATTCACTAGTTAGCAGCTAGTGTAGAAGTGTTGTAAGACTGTGGGGTGGTGTAACATCGTGATTTTTCACCCAAATTTTTTTATATTTTTTTTAAAACATTTATTTAACAAAATATGCTGCATAAGACTTATTTTATTTCAAAAAAACATCACCAAAGTTACTTTCATGTCAAAAAAACCCATCATAATTTAAAGTTTACAAAAACATAATGATGAAATCCAACATGTTCAAATGGTATCATAACTAAAGATACTAACTAAGACTACCCATAAGCTCCCATCCTTACAAAGGCATGATGTCAAGCTACCTGTTTCAACACACAAAAATAGCCAACAAATAAAGAACAAGTGCTAGCATAAGCTAAGTGAGTCAATATAGTACAGTGTTAAGAGAACACACATATCATAGATACATTCACACAAAACATCCACACACATTCAAAGACTCACTAGCAAGACATACAACATCACACCACATAACAAACATAGGTTTAGCTCAATTTATTTTAGTTCTTCAGTTAGAGCTTGTTTTATTAGTTACTCTCCTCAACGCCGCTGTAACTAATTTAATCTTATCTATTTACCGCTTGAATATTGTTATATAATATTTTGTTTCTCCGCTTTACATTAATAATTACTCACCGCTCACCGTTGTAATTATTAAAGTATTACCTCTTAGTTACGATCTATTTCTTCACCGCAAAAACCCCCTAAAGCAAGACCCCGTTTGCTACTAACGTGAACGACACGACCCAATGCACTAAGTGAGGCACGAATCTCACCCGTAATCATTTATCTTGGTGCGCTGCGTTTGCTACTCCGACTGTGCACATACGTATACATGCATTGTCATTAAGTATTGGTATGAGCGGTGCCAATTCCAATAGATACACCTCCCAAATCCCACATGATGTTTGCGTTGGTCCCACTGCTTGACCAACATCACTCTAGTCCCGGTATACCAAGGTGTACCAAGACCATGTCCCGAGTGGTTGTCTAGAAAAACTAGTGGGCGTCAAAGTTGGCTTAAGCTCTTTATCCTATATGTATCTTTCAACCCACTAGGCCATCATAATATCTGTATTGGGTATATACCTATACTTAGGTTACCACCCTTCGCCCAGCTAGTGTGTTCCCCTTTTTAATTTAATAATGATTAATTAAATAAGGAGTTACACTTTTACCCCTTTCAATTAATCATGTAAATATTATGAATTTTCTTTTATTAACATATTACTTCTTTAAGGGTTATTTTCATGCAAACATGTAATTTTATGCAATTATTACATTTTACATCACACACTATTTTTGTACACAACACATCTACGAAGTTGATACAACATATCTTTCTTGTCCTAAAACATTTTGAACAAATATTTTCAAAAAATAATTAACATGCTCACATCACATAATGTTCATACACTACACTCAATCTAGCATGGCCCTAACTCACATCTCACACTAAACAAAGAAGAGTCTAGCATGCAACACCCTAGATATCATTACACATAAAACATTTCAACAAAAATGGAATAACAATCAATCATCAAAAGGGGCACATGCATCCTAGATAACTAGTTTCATCCCAATCCATCTAAGATATGGAATACTCCTAACAGTGTACTTTTAAAACCACAAAGTTTACTCACCTTTGCCAAAGATGTGACCAACTCACACTTCAAATCGTGTATTGGTTGAAGTATCACCATTGCCCCTATTAAATTTAAAATAACAAGTTTATTGTAGTTCTACAATGCCAAAGATGACAAATTTATAACCCAAACACATAAATCACCTGGTAATTAAAATTCCCAGTTTTTGACCCAAAACAGCCACCTGTTTAGAGCTGTTTTAGAACACTTGGAAACTGTATAGCTTCTGTTTTTATTTCATATTCCATAATTTCAGACTCTTATATTTTTATAAAGTACTTTTGAAGGTCCAAACTATTTTCTACAATTTTATATTATTTTTACAAAACTGTCTATCAATGTAGCTAAATTCTGACCAACTGATGAAAAAGAAGATTTTCACCTAAGTTGAAGGCAACAAAAGGCCCTGGAAAAATTCATGGATAAACTAGACTCAATATTAAAACTTTGAGAATTTACGGATCATTAATTAGATTTCTGGTGCTTTTTCTATAATTCTTCCAATACAGGGACAGATTGGTAATTCTTGCTGAATTTTCCAGCTTTGGATTTCAAGAGCCTTTTAACCACTTAACACATTAAACCATCACTAAGAACACCAATAAGGGTAAAAATTAACTTCTTAACAGGTGTAACATGTCAAACAATAAAAATATCAATTCCAATCACAACCCACTCATCAAGGTACATATCATTTGATGGAAAGCAAAGTAGGTTGCACAAATAGGAATTTGGATTTCTTCCAGCACCAAGTCTCATGGAAGGACTTTAAGAGATTGTTTTGAGGCTTATTGGGTGAATCAAAACATGATTTAATCACAGCAAAATATCCATTTGATTCATGGTGGAAGTTAACATAAGTTTTACAAATCAACAAAAAAAAATTGTGACTCCTAAACTTTGATCAAAACATGAACTTGAACAATAAAATTACTGAAGGTGTTCATAAGAAATTTTGACAGAAATTGAGCCATCATAAACGCCCAATAAAAGTGAAATTAAACCATATGAACCTTCAAAGGTTTCTAGGAAGAAGAAGATGAGTTTGTAATCACCAATTAGGAAGAGAATTGACAACAACAATCATCAATTGACAAGGAATTTGATAAATTAACACCATAGAAGAGATTAGAGGTTAATATTTTTTACCATAATTGGCCAAGAATCGCATCCTCCTACGCCTTCTAGAATTGATCAAGGTGAATTCTCCTTCCCCCTCTTCCCTCTCGATTCGATGATGCCTCCTCACACACAAAGTCGACGTTTTTTTTCTTCCTTCCTCCTTGCTGCTTGTCTCGCACTCTCACCCTCTCAAGAGAGGGTTCGGTTTCTCTTTTTTTCCTTGGACTAGAATCTATCAAATGATTTCGATTGTTTTTTTTCCTTAAGTATCCACGTGAATGGACGGACACAAGGAAAAGGATCGATCCTTCTCCTTGGGGGTTACTCCAAACTTTTGCCATCTAGCCCCTAATTCTCCATAATCCACTTTTTTTATACTAACCCTAGTATTTTGACACATTATATCTCTATAAATGACACCTCAGCCCCTCAACTTATAATACACCCTTAAGTGAATTATTTTTTTACCCTAATAATTCCATAAATCAAATTTGTTAAATTTCACACCTTTTACTTTCGATTAATTCTTATAGGTATTAAATAATACTATTTTTACTTAATTTATTCCATTTTAACCTCATAAAGCTAAAATATTTTGCTTAAATAGTCCTTTGAGTAACGGAAAAACTAATGTCATTTATGGTAGGATTTTCGGGTTGTTACAGGTGGCCCGTAGCATTCACTAGCACTCAGATAGTGTAGGAATGTTATAAGACTGTGGGGTGGCCCGTAGCATTCACGAGTTTGCAGATAGAGTAAGAGTGTTGTAAGACTGCGAGGTGGCCTATAGCATTCACCGTTCCCTATGCAATGGGGAGATTATGGCAAATCTGTGACTTGCTCACAAATTTCTTCAGATGGTTTAGGACAAGGTGGGTTTGTTCGCAAGGCTGTGGGAGGGAAACAACAGGTTTAGAATCATGAATTGGTAGGCTGTGGGAGACTGGGTATGATGTAAGACTACAATTGGTTCTATAGAGTTCAATTTAGCATCGGTTTTGGTGTCGAGATGGTTCGGGTAATAATTACCAGTCGAGGTTTCCTTTCGGAAGTCGCGTGGGGCGACTGGATGAGTGTCTTTTGGCTCAACAACCGAGCAAGAATATGGTATTTCAGTTAGTTGGCAAACAAGTTGGAACCAGGGATGTCTCGGCTGCTTTGGAAAGCAATTAGAAGGTGGCATGGTGCTCCGGGTAGGAGTTATGATTTGAGGTTTCGTGTGAGAGTGGGGTAACTGGTTGATTGAGAAATGCTAAGTCACTTATAGTGGGATTAAATAATCTCATAGTAATTGATTTGACCCTATTGTGTAGCTCTCGTCTGAGTTTAGCTGTTTTAGGGATAAATCTTCTACTCGAAGGATTATCTGAGCCTTTTGTCGAGTATAAGTGTTAGTAGCAGTATTTGGTCAGTGACATTGTTCCCTTGGAAGCAACGATGTGATTGGGGATTGGAGTCATTTTGTTGGTACGAAACTCTAGGAGGTTGGCATGGTGGTGGTTCGGTATGGGAGGTCTGACAGGTAGTCAGACCATTAATACTTTAGGTTTTGGAATTCAGGTGAGATAGGATTGGTTTGTATTCAAGGAATTGTAGTTTCGTTCTTCATCGGGCTTGAAGAACTATTCCAAGGATGGTTTCAGTAGATCTGGATAGTCTGTTGTATGTTCAGAGTTGGAAGTGTTATGTTTAGTCTGTTATTCATTGAGAGTTCCACATGGAGTTGTTTCATCATGGGAGGTCTGTCGGGGAGTCATACCATAATAGATTTCAAGTCTCGGAAAGGTAGAAGTGGTTTGCAAGGGCTGAAGGTTTGATTGTTGATTTTGGGATGGAAGTTTTGGTTTGGATTTTAGGTGTCTTGGGAAGATTGTCTTATGATCAGAATTTTCGATTGTGTTCCTCAGGTTGTTTCTTTTGATATGAATGTTAATAAGGAGTGATTTCGAGGACGAAATCTAATTGAAGTGGGAGAGAGTTGTAACACCCGAAATCTAGAAGATTATTTGCGGAAATAAATCCCCTTTCTTAGGGACCAACTCAACGAGTTGATGGTGGGAAACTCGATGAGTTGGAGGCTTTTGGGTCACGTGTTTTTATGGACCAACTCGACGAGTTGGTGAAGGGAACTCGGCGAGTTGGACGCTGATTGAGAAACCCTAATTTTAGGGTTTTGCACCCTATTTAAACACCATAAGTCCCAGGTGTTGGCCTCATTCCCAGCCTCCATAGCCCCTAACCCTAATCTCGAAACCCTAGAGCCTCTTTGAGTGTTGTGAGCTCATAGTGTATGTGTTTTGGTGTGGTTGAAGCTCATTGAAGGAAGAGAAGCTTGGTGCAAGGTGGTGGTTCAAGTAGGAGCTTTTAGATCTTAAGCGTAAAGATGGAAACTTTACGTGGCCATCTAGCCTTATGGGGCCAGATCCGCATTTTGGGGTATTGTCTTTGATGATTAAGTGCTTAATGGTTAAGCCTTCACTCTTTCAAGTCCATGGTTTGGGTTTGGACCCACATAGGTGGTTCCTAGGGGTAAAGCTGGAAACTTCACCATTCTTGATCTCATTTTGGTCGAGATCTAAGCTTTGGAGCTCTTGGATTAGATGAAGACAACTTAATGCATTAAGTTGTTGGGTCTTGGGCGAACTCGGTGAGTTGGTGGGTCAACTCGGTGAGACGTTTTGGTTTTCCCCGTTTATGAGTTGATGTGGGTCAACTCGGCGAGTTGATTAGACAACTCAGCGAGTTGTGCCCATATGGATTATGGATCTTGTCTTTTGGTTTATGTCATTGACCAAGTTCGTCCCGAAGGGGGGGGGGGTGCTTGAAGTAATATGAGTTGTATCTAAGGAAAATATGGTCTTAGGATAAGGCCCATATGGGATTAGGCCCAATTTGGAAAATTGGCCATTAGTGGGTCTTTGTGGTTGTTTTGGAATTGGGCCCCAATTTTGGTTAATGTTGGGGTTAGGGTTAAAATGGTCATTTTACCCCAAGTATGGTTGATGGGCCTTAGGATGGATTCCAGTTGATAATTGGGTGTTATTTTTATCTGATAGTTCGGAGGTTTCGTCAGGGCAGCAGCTAGGGAATTTTTTCAGTGAGCTTTTGCATTCGAGGTGAGTCTCCTCATTGTTCTATGGGTCGAAGACACCAATGCCAGCCCATTTGGTTGTGTATGGTAGGAAGACTCGGGGGTGACCCTTGGCACTTTTGTAGGAAAGACCAGGAGGCAGCTCCTGGCAAATGTTAGTAAGTAGCTGTAGATTGTATGTTAGTTGTCTTTATGAGACTTGCATGGAAGACCAGGAGGTGGCTCCTGGCACTTGTCTGTAAGACTCAGGGTTGTGGACCCCGACCTAGCAAGGAAGGCCATGAGGCGGCTCATGGCATACTGGCAAGACTTTGGTTGGCACATAGCACTCTTATTGATTATGGTATATGAATGATATGTATGGCTCACGATTATGTATGACATGTATGGTTCATTTGATATGTATGGTATGTGGTATTTAGGGAACTCACTAAACTTTGTGCTTACGATTTTCAGTTTATGTTTCAGGTACTCTAGTTTTCAAATGAAATAGCTCAGGACGATTAGCAATATGTGATCTTTGGGAATGAACACTGATAATTGTTTTATTTGAAATGCTTTTTCAATGTTTGGACAAAGTTACTATAGTGTTTTAATTATAATAAAAATGAAATTTTTACCCTTGATTTTTGGGATGTTACAAACTACTTCTTCATGATTATTTCGAGTCAATTCTTGACCATCTGACGACATCTTTTAGAATTTTGAAAAGGATGAGTTTTACCTATCAAATAGATCAACATTTATAAGACGGAGCAACCTTTGTCATTATATTTGGATTTCATGATATGAACAAGTGATGTGATAAATTTTGATGTGTATTACTACTCTCTTTTATGTGTTCACCGTGCAACTTTTATTTGTAGGTTCTACTAAAGCAAAGACTAAATGATGACACATGATTATATTCGACCATAAAATATTTAGTGGCACACATTTACCTGTTTCATTGATTGACTTTTGGTTTTACCAAAAATCAATTTATAAGGTACATATTAAGATGTAGTTTACTATTTCAGATGTAATTTTTTTCCTTTTTATTTATTTTAATTGTTTGTTTGGCATTTCTCTTGAAGCGTCATGACTCTCGAGGCATAGTTTTTGGTTTTCCCATTTAAGGTAAAAATTTAGCACTTCGGTTGATATGGTCTATAAAATTGTGTATATTTAATGGAATATGAAGTACCTTTTGTTAAATCTTGAATTATAATTGTTACTGATTTCTTTAATGTTATTGCAACCAGGTAAGTTCTTAGTATCTTTTAGGATTAAAAGTCAGAAATAGCAATGTACTTTCATTTATATATTATTCTATTGTCTTACTTTTATTCCATTCTACTAGAACACTATACTTTGAACTTATAGTTTTAAATATTTAAACATTTATCTTTATTCGCATTGTAATAATCATTTATGTTGAAGATATTTGTTGATGTCTGGAGATAAATATACATGCTTGTAAATATGCAAATTTTAATAACTATATTTCTGAATCTGTAGGGCAATGCTAGGATGGTGTAATGCAACAATTAGGATGAAACCTCAATTATGGGACGAATTTCAAAATTAGGCCCTGCACCAGCCCTCTCGTCATATTTGTGCATTTATCATTATACACTTAGCTTTATAACATTTGGTTGTAGCTTCAAATTAACATAAGATCACAGTTTTTTATGTGTTTTTGTATAATATTGGCAAGTAAGTAATTGATACTACTATGTGGCTGGTATTTGCTATAGCTAATTTTTCTTATTTATCTTAGGATAATAATATTAATATTCTTACTCATGGCGTGGTCTTTTACTGTTTCTACTTTCTAGCAAAGATTCGGATTGTTGAAACTAACGTACATGAAATGTGTAAATTCAAAAACAATGACCATCTAATGAAATACATAATAGTATAAAAAGGATATTTAAGTATTTTATAATTGTTTTTAGATGTCAACAACATGTTATTTTTGGAACTTCTTTAAATACCTTGATAACTTATCGATATATTTTTCTGACATTTTTATTTTAGAGGACATGAAGCCTACTCTCCAAGATTTTTTAAAATGGTAATTTGGGCTGTTACATTATATAGCTAGAGAATTAAATCTTCAAATGGCAAAACAGGTAATTGGGTTGTTCCTCATGGTTAGGAGGGTATTTAAGATAAATATTGTCATAAAAAACCAGACAACCTTCCAAGTTGTCCCAATCAATAATTTGGATGCAAAAAAGAATCAATACTTCATAAGACATCTATTTTATTTTAGTAGATATCTAATTAATTAAAACCTTCTAATTTTTTTAAACAAATAGTATTTGAATACAAATATTCGTGCGAACGGTTTGTGTTCGGTTTATGCGGTTTAATAAGCTGTTCCGATTTATACCTTTTGTTATTAATATAACACTTTCAAACTTTATTGATTACATTAGATACCTTTTAAAAGGCTAATATATATTTGCAAACAAAAAAAATCACAAACTGTTTTGAAATTTTAAACCATATTATGCAGTGCAGTTTGGTGTGGCGCTGGCGGTTTAAACGGTTTATGCGGTTTGCACACCCATAATTGGTACCCCCACTTTTAAAAATCGTAAACTCTAATCACCTAAACAAGACTATTTGTTGAAATAGTGGCAGTAATGATCACACCCACGTTTGTTCTAGGCAAACACGATATATTAAAGTTGTCTATATTTGATTTTACAAACGAATTAAAAGATGGTCTGATTTTTCATATTACAAGTATGCCGGAAATACGAACAAACACATATATCCCGCGGATTTATTACATGTTATTTAAAAAACATTTTTTGCGAAAGAAAACTAATCAATGATAGACTATTCAACAACAGTGAAATCTATGCATCAAATATGTTGTATATATAAGTGTTGCATGATTAATAACGCACAATCCATTATGTGTTCATGTATATTTGTAAAGAATACTAACTTTTTATTTTTAATTCTTATTGATTGTGTTTCTGCTTGCATTAATCTTATTAATAATTCTTTACATGAAGTAACCATTTACCTAAAAGAATTAATTACATGTACAAACTAATTTCTAAAAAAAACTATTCACACCCGTTGTTTGGCGCGGGTAGACGACTAGTATATATATATATATATATATATATATATATATATATATATATATATATATATATATATATATATATATAATGATTGTACGATGACAATTGATATATGGAATTATTAAAATGATTGTTAAATCAGAAAAAAAAAACAAAAAAACAATATATATATATATATATATATATATATATATATATATATATATATATATATATATGTAATTATGGTAAGATAAAAGATAAAAGTTTAGGGTTAATGCGTTAGCGAGTTGGTTATTCATCCAAAAGCCTTGATTAAATTCGACATATCCTCAATACCTATAATCGTTAGTCTTACGAGAGCTAGGAAATTATGTATAGATCTATACAAGGGCATGACATGTAACAGCCCGGATTTCCAGGTATCTTTTATGCATATATTTTTGGGGTTTTGTGAGGGGACTCGGCGAGTTGGAGCTCAAACTCGCCGAGTAGGATCGCGGTTCAGGACGCGGGTTCACGCCTGGACTCGGCGAGTCCTCGCTGTTTAATGAAACCCTAATTTCCCAGTCCTAAGCCCTATTTAAAGGACCTTATGGCCCTTCATTGCGGCTACCTTGATCTTGAGAGCACCAAAGCAGCTGAGGGTTTTTGTGAGTGAGATAAGAGGCCATTGTTCACCAAATTTGTGTGTTTTTGCAAGAAAGGAAGAGGAAAATCAAGCTAGAAGAGTTGGGGAGCTGGGATATACTTCCATTTCATCAGAGGAGGCTTCTTGAGGTATCATTCAGAGCTTATTCTCGTGTTTTTGTTGTTAGGGTCAAATCTAGGGTTTCTTCATGCCTTAATTGCTTTGTATTTGAAGTGTGAGAGGTCCCATGGGGATATGGTGTTTAGATATGGACCTTAGTAGGTCCAGAGAGTCCCTAATGTCATGCTTTATGTCCTTCCTTTTGGGTTGGAGACTAGTGTTGCCATCTTAGAGGTCATTTCTCCTAAAAGAGCCTTGTAAGTGTTGCATGGTAACCAAGATATGAACTTTACGTGATGAATGAGCTTAGGAGGGCCAGATCTATGAGTGGATGGAACGGATCTGACCTCAGAAGCTAGTTTGAGTTGATGCATGGCATGGACTCGCCGAGTTTGAAGAACAGACTCGGCGAGTAGCATGAAGATTGTCCTTAACCACTCAGCGAGTGGTCCTGCCGAGTTATGGGTTGACTCAGTGAGTCAGGGAGAGTTAGAGAAGGTTGACAGATGGACTGAGTCGAGCTGGAACTCACCGAGTTGTTCTTGAGACTCGGCGAGTTGGGTCGCGGTGGCCCCGCGATTCATGCCAGGTGAACCTCGTCGAGTCAGGGGAGTACTCGACGTGTCAAAAGGGGAAATCCTAGAGAGTTGGTGAAAACGCTTAGACTCGCCGAGTCGCTTTAGTGCACTCGCCGAGTCCGGTCAAAGTTGACCGTTGACCATTGACCGATGACCAGGGTTGACCAGTGTTGACTTGTCAAGGGTAGTCAACCTTAGTGGTAAAAGTGTTAATTAGAGATATATGATGTTATAGGAGGATTATAGCTCGGAGGATGGAGCACGAGTGATTTCTAGGATTCACGAGTTATCGAGATATACGAGGTGAGTCTTCTCACTATACTTTACCTTGAGTAGGTAATCAGAGTTATGTGATAGAGTATGTGTATGTTATGTGTATGCTATGTGTTGTACTGCATGATGTCTATGTGATTTATGTTGTGCATGCTTATAGAGTTGGAACCGGAAGGTTCCCAAAGTTAGAACCTGAGGGTTCACAGAGTTTGGGTGCACGGACCCACAGAGTTATAGCCTCGAGTGGCTAATATGTGTTATATGTGGTATTTTGGGGAACTCACTAAGCTTTGTGCTTACAGTGTTAGTGTTGTTTGTTTCAGGTACTAGTGATGACCGTGGGAAGGCGCCGGCTTGATCTGTACACACGCATGGGATTTTATATGTGATCTTGGGATTTTGTATGATGTAAATTGGAGATTTAAACTTGATGTTTTATGAAAATTAAATGAAAAATGTTTTATATTTTGCGAAAAATTATTTTGAAATTCACGGTGTTACAAGTTGGTATCAGAGCCTTGGTTTGAGGGATTCGAGTACACCTTCGGGCGTATTTGAACTCAAACTGAGGATTTGAGTAGTATTTTCAAAAAGAGTAAAAGATTTTTAAAAAAAATGCAAAGCAGAGTTGTGTGTACGATCAGTCCGTGCCCGAACGGTGATTTCCCAAAATACCCTTATGTTATGTGATATTGAAACTAATATGGTGTATTCGCATGCTAGAGTAGGCTAGGTATTCCTATTAGGACTAGAGTGGCCTGATTTGTGATGCCTTAGCCTAGGAAGAGGTGAGCTGCTATGAGATGCTTGAGAGTGAGTAGGTAGCAGCGAGGGGCTTATGAGAGATCTATTAGAGAGTGGTCTATGCATGATAGAGTACTTGGAATTTGGGATCCGAAGAGGAGGACTTGGGGTGTATTCTGATACGGTGCCGACAGTAGTATTGGGCCCGTACTACTGAAAGCACCGGAGCGGTGTACAGCCCAAGTAAGAATCTATGAAATACCAAGGATCAAGGAGGAATGAGTTGTCGAGTATGAGTATGCTCGAATGGGTTCTAATTTATCGTATGTTGTATTTCAGAGGTAGATCATGGTGAGGACACGTCTGATGCCTGAGAGCAGTGATACCAGTGATGAGGAGATCCGCTGGATCATCCATGAGGAGGTGGCTGCGGCCATTAGGGCAGAGATACCAGAGATGTTCGGGTCTATTAAGACCACGCTGATTGAGACCTTTGACGAGCGTTATGCCGCTCTTTCTAAGGCTGATGTTGCAGCGGCCACCGCGGCTATTGTTGCCGCGAGGCCGCAAGGTGGTGATGCGTTGCTGTTTCGGGAGTTCAGCAACACAAAACCACCAGAGTTTGATGGGACCCAGGATCCGGTGGCAGCTATGAGGTGGATTTCTGATATAGAGGGGTGTTTCTTCACTTGCTCATCTCCTGAGCATTTGAAGGTTCGGTTCGCGCTGAACCAGCTTCGCTTGGGAGCGAAGGACTGGTGGAAGTTTGTGACGGCGCATTTTACGCCTGCTGAGCTTGCGGCAGTGACCTGGGAGAGGTTCACTGCCATGTTCCGAGATGAGTACGTTCCCCAGGTGGAGAGGGGCGTTTGGCCCAGGAGTTTCTGACCCTCAAGCAGGGTACTGAGTCAGTTACAACGATTACCAGGATGTTCCATGAGAGGGCGATGTTCTGCCCTGAGCACATGTCCACTGAGCAGGCACGTATGAGCCGGTATTTGAGCATTTTGAGGCGAGACATCCGGGAGTTCGCAGCGAACTCCTCGTACCGGAAATTTGCTGAGCTTCAGGCAAATGCCCGGAAGAGGGAGATTGATCTAGAGACTCAGGCCAGGGAGGAGGCGGAGTCTCAGGGGAGGGATCGGCGACCGACACAGTCTCAGTTGGCAGCCAAGCGGGCCAAGCCCGCTGATCCCAAACCAGGGAGCCAGAAGGGTTGCACTTGTGGGAAGTGTGGCAAGGGTCATGATGGAGTCTGCAGAGCGGGATCTTGCTACAAGTGTGGCAAGGAGGGGCATATGGCCAAGGACTGCCCCAAGGGGTTTGCGGTGTGTTTTCACTGCAACCAGACCAGACACCGGAAGGCGGAGTGTCCGTAGTTGTGGGGATCAGCTCAGGGAGCACCTCAGGGATCTACCCCTGCCGCCATCAAAGCTACAGAGAGTCGGCCAGTGAAGGCCGAGGCACCGAGGGCACGAGGGAGAGCCTTTCAGTTGACCGCGGAGGAGGTCTGCGCAGCGCCTGATGTCGTGGCTGGTATGTATTCTTTCATGTATTTATTTTGATTTTGAGATATTATGCTTATGTTATGTTATGCGTAGGTACTTTTCTTGTGAATTCTGTACCTGCCTTGGTGTTATTTGACTCGGGTGCGAGTCGGTCTTTTGTGTCTTTGGCTTTTAGTCAGCATATCAGTGTTAGTCGTGAGGCGTTGAGTCGGGCTCTGAGAGTTTCCATAGCTGATGAGAGGGTGATTTATGCCACGGAGGTTCTCCGAGGTTGCGTAGTTGAGATTTCCGGTGTTGAGTTCCCGATTGATCTGGTTCCTATTGCGATGGGTGATGTCTGTGTCATTGTGGGCATGGACTGGTTGAGCAGATTCGGTGCGGTTATCGACTGTGAGCGTCAGCTGGTGACCATACGAGACCCTAGTGGGGGAGTTCTTTCGGTGTACGGCGAGGGTACACGTTCAGGATCAGCGTTTTGTTCGGCCGCTAGGGCGAGGCAGTGTCTATAGCAGGGCTGTAAGGGTTTTGTGGCGTATGTGATGGATAAGCGGGTGGGTTCCGAGAGGCCGAGTTCAGTTGAGGAGGTTCCGGTGGTGCGTGAGTTCCCGGATGTATTTCCCGAGGAGTTGCCGGGTGTGCCTCCTGTGAGGCAAGTGGAGTTCAGTATCGATTTGGTTCCGAGGGCCGCGCCTATCGCTATGGTGCCTTATCGCCTTGCACCTACAGAGATGCAAGAGTTATCCTCACAGCTTCAGGAGCTGCTGGGGAAGGGGTTTATTCGGCCGAGCAGCTCGCCGTGGGGAGCGCCTATCCTGTTCGTCAAAATGGAGATTAGGGTCAAGCCCCATCCGTTGAGGAACATACACTTCCAACTTTTCATCTTTAACATTTTGGGGAATTGAAATATAGATAGTGGAGACGGTGGCCGGTGGCTTCAAGAAGTTGGAAGGAAGATATATACATAGGAGGAAGATACGACGATAGCTTTTTTTTTGAACAAATGATTTTAGTTGGTTGTTTAAGGTTTTCTAGAAAGAGAGTACAAGTGGTTTTGATTTTATTAATAAAATACGAAATGTTATTTTTATGATATATATAGATATATATATATATATATATATATATATATATATATATATATATATATATATATATATATATATAGGCTTATGTTATTCTATTCAAAGTAATTATTGTGTTATTGTATGCATAAATATGGGCCAATCAATTTTACTTATTTTAAGAAAGTGATTAATATGTATTATTGAATCAAATATAATTGAAAAATATCATCTAAATTAATTACAAGGGTATTTTAGTCAATTAATATAGATTTAATAAAGGAAAATTGTATATTTTAAGGGATCATAGATTCTATTAATTTTAAAAATCCGATTTTAAGAATTCTAATTCTTTTAATTCAGACATTCCATCCCGAAAGAGAGGAACCTCGCCCCTATCATACCCAAATCCATCCAAGAAACCTTTCCCTACCCATAACTGGACGCCCCAAGTAGACGAGTGGATCTTGGAGAGAAACATTGGCCACTACAAGGTTGGAGAGTCGTCCCAGACTTCGAGACGGGACCCTATCCCTGAGGATACCACGTATCGAGCGATTTTAGTGTTAGTTCTGCGTGTGGCACCATATGAGGATTGCATACATTAGTTGGAGGAGGATCACAACTTGTTGCGGAGGGAGGTTAGGATGTTGATCGACGTCGTTAGAGGATTGGAGGAGAGAAGGTATTTTGATGAAATGAGGATCCTCCACGCATATTATCATCTAGAGGAGACCCATTCTCCAGTGCAGCATCAATAGATCGAGATTGAGAGTCTCGATCAGCGCATGAGAGGGGTGGGGTTAATATTGTTGGTATTAGAGATAGGTGCAACCACTTTGGAGGTGATGGTCGGGTGCCTCTAGCAATAGTTAGCTCAGATAGTGATTTGGTTGGTAGTTTACCTTGGGTTGTGGTAGATAGTTCGAGCCTTGGGTAGCTAGGAACTATGATATTTTTGCGCTTGAGGGAGGGAATAGCAGCATCACCAATATAGGAATCTGCTACTTCTTTTGTGTAGAATAGATCCTATTCCTGCTCAAACCACACTTACATACACTCTTTTGGTTATGATTAACTGATGTAAAAATTTTCATGAAAATCTATGAAAAATTGTGTGATCTAAACACTGCGTGTGAATTGTTTGTTTTAATTGCTTTAAATAAGTTAACCCTTTTAAGTTAGAAAAACAAAATAACAACTAAATCATACCTCAAATTTAGAATCATGCATTGCACTAGACGTAATGCAGGAACACCTGAAAGAAATTCTGAGCCAATGAGCTCAGCCACAGTTGATTCATTTATCGCCCAATGTGTAACTGATGCCATAACGAGTCTAGAAACCCCTAGGAATATAGGATTGAGAGGCAATGGAGGAGAGAATTCATAAGGTGATGATCGATTTCCCACTAGAGTCTGTTCATATAAGGATTATATGAACTGTAAGCCAAAACCCTTTTATGGAAATGATGGAATTGTTGGGCTGACTAGGCGGATAGAGAAAATGGAATCGGTCTTTTAGATTTATTTTTACTCAAAGGACTGTAAAGTCAAGTTTGCCGCCTGCACGCTGGCAGATGTAGCCTTGAGCTGGTGGAATAGTTACACTAAGACCATGGGCATAAATATAGCTAACTCCATGTCTTAGGATGAGTTGAAGCAACTCATGACTAAATAATATTATCCACATGAAGAGATGTAGAAACTGGAGCAAGAGTTATGAAATATGATGATGCAGGAAGCTGATATTGCCACCTATACAAGTCGTTTGAATGACCTTGCCACCTTGTGTCCCAGGATGGTTACCCTGGAGGAGAAAAATATAGAGAGGTATATTTGGGGTTTGCCTCATCCTATCCAAGGCTTAGTCACGGCCTCAAAACCTACTACCTTTTATAGCTCCAAGAGATTAGCATTTAGTCTGACCCATCAAGAGGTTCATCGAGGAACGATGGTTTAGAAGGCTGACATTCCCAAGGCAGAGGGTAGAAAAAGAAATTTGGCAAGGCGGCCAAAGGGAAGGCTAGGCGGTCATCAAAGACGAAGCGGGAAGTGATTCAAGCGTTTACAGTTGTAACACACTTAGTAGGGACTACTTCAGGAGGTAGTCCTAAGTGCAAGGAATGTGGGTATTATCACCATGAAGCATGTTGGATATGTACCAAATACGGAAAGAAATGTCATCTTGTAAACAAGTATAGAACCCCATCCAATTGAGATAGTCGAGCGTGCTATGAGTGCAAGGAAATTGGACACATCAAGAGGGATTGTCCAAAATTAAGAGGTCAATAAATTGCTGCTAGAGGCAGGGCATTTGTTATCAAAGCGAGGGAGGCCGTCGAACATCCGACGGTAGTGACGGGTACGTTCCTAATCAATAATTTGTATGCAAATATTCTTTTTGATACTAACGCTAATAGAAGCTATATTATAAGCGAATTTAGGAAGTTATTAGATCACCCCTCTAGTAAACTTAGGGAAGCCTATAGAGTAGAAATGGCTAACGGTCAAGCCGATATTGTTATGGAAATACTTAGGAATTGTACATTAACTCTAAATTCTCATCCCTTTCTCATCGACCTTATGCCAAAGGTCATTGGAAGTTTCAACATAATTATTGACATGGACTGGTTATTTACTAATCACACCGAGGTGTTATGCTTTGAGAAGGCCCTACGTCTACCCTTACCCAACGGAGAATCCGTGATCATATTTTGTGACAAGAATAGTAGAAACCTTAGGATCATCTCATGCATGAAGGCTACGAAATACTTGCAAAAAAAGTATTTTTTTCCTTCTTAGATCATATTGTCGATAGGAAAGATAGTAAGAAGAAAAAGATTGAGGAAGTACCTCAGGTGTGCGAATTCCTTGATATATTCCCTGAAGATCTACCCGGTCTACCTCCGGTTATCAAGTAGAGTTTAGGATTAATCTAGTCCTAGGAGTTGCCCCAGTAGCCATGTCTCCATATAGACTGGCATCCTCGGAGATGAAAGAGCTCTTCAACCAACTAAAAGAACTTATTGACAAGGGTTTTGTTAGCCAAGCTTTTCGCCTTGGGGAGCAACTATTTTATTTGTCAAGACAAAGGACAGATCTTTTCGAATGTGCATAGACTACAGAAAGCTAAATAAGTTCACCATTAAGAATAGATATCCACTACCCTGAATAGACAATCTCTTCGATCAATTACAAGGGTCCAGTTACTTCTCTAATATCGACTTGAGATCAGGATATCATTTAATTCGAGTAATGGAAGAGGACATTCCAAAGATTGTTCAGAACACGCTACAATCATTATGAATTCTTGGTCATGCCTTTCAGATTGACCAATGCCCCGACTGTCTTTATGGATCTTATGAATCTAGTGTGTAAACCCTACTTGGATAAATTCGTAATTGTATTCATCGATGATATTTTGGTATACTCACGAACCAAGGAAGAGCATGGGCAACATCTTCGAGTAATCCTAAAGTTGTTAAGGAAAGAAAAGTTGTATGCCAAATTTTCTAAGTACGAATTTTGGTTAAGAGAAGTACACTTTCTTGGGCATGCGGTGAGCAGTAAAGGAATTCATGTCGACCCTTATAAGATAAAAGAGGTCATGAATTGGGAAGCGCCCAAGACGCCAATAGAAGTGCATCAATTTCTAGGACTGGCCGACTACTACGAGAGATTTATAGAGAATTTCTCTCGTATAAGGCATGAAGCAGTTTTCCAAAAGCTAAAGGACATGTTGTGTAGTGCATCAATACTATCTCTTCCAAAGGGAAATGATGACTTTGTAGTATATTACGATGCGTCACACCAATGAATGGGATACATAGTAATGCAAAGGGAGAACGTCATAGCCTACACCTCAAGACAAATTAAGGTGCATGGAAACAACTACACCACCTATGACCTAGAGTTGGGAGTGGTAGTTTTTGCCCTGAATATCTGGCATCATTACCTCTACGGAACAAAGTGTGTGATATACACAGATCACAAGAGTCTCCAGGACATCTTCAATCAAAAAGAAATCAATATAAGGCAGAGAAGATGGTTGGAATTGCTGAACGACTATGATTGTGAAATTCGCTACCACCCAGGAAAGGCTAATGTCATAGCTGGCGCTTTGAGCTGTAAGGAAAGAGTGAAAACTCGTAGAGTGAAAGAACTTACAATGACTATTCAGTCAAATCTAATCTTCCAGATTAGAGGTGCTCAACTCGAGGCTTTAACGGAAGGAAACTTTAACGAAGAAAGCCTCAGAAGTATTGAAAAACAGCTCGAAGTAAAGAATAATGGAGCGAGATATTTCATGAACTGAGTATAGGTTATAAAATAAAGAGGATTCAAGGAACTAGTTGTATATGAAGCTCATAATACTAGGTATTCCATTCATCCAAGAGAAGACAAGATGTATCTAGACCTAAAGGCCCATTATTGGTGGCTGAACATGACGGCTGAGACTACGACCTACGTAAGCAAGTGCCTAACATGTTTGAAGGTCAAGGCAGAACATCAACAACCCTCAGTATTATTACAGCAACCGGATATTCCCGAGTGGAAATGGGAGCAGATTACAATAGACTTTGTCACCAAGTTGCCAAACACTACCGCAAGTTATGACACTATATGGGTAGTTGTCGATAGATTAACCAAATCTGCCCACTTCATACCAATAAAAGAGACGGATGAGATGGAGAAGCTGAACAGAACGTACCTTAAAGAGATTGTTAGATTACATGGGGTACCCTTATCTATTATCTCTGACAGAGATAGTAGGTTTACCTCTCGTTTCTAGCGGAGCTTGCAGAAATCCCTTCATACGCGCCTGGTTATGAGTACAAGTTATCATCCGCAAACTAATGGTCAAAGCAAAAGGAACATTCAAATGCTAGAAGACATGCTTAGAGCATGTGTGATCGATTTTGGGAATACGTGGGATATTCACCTACCCTTGGATGAATTTTCATACAACAATAGCTATCACACGAGCAGCAAAGTAGCGCCGTTCGAAGCACTATTCGGTCGAAAATGTTGTTCTCCTATTTTTTGGATAGAAGTTGGAGACACCACACTAGCCAATAAGTTCGATGGGGATACCTTATGAACAAGACCATAAATCATCTGCGAGATGACATAAAAGCTAGTGCAAATAAGGGAACACATGAAGCCAGCAGTGATCGACAAAAGAGCTATGCCGATGTGAGGCGTAAACCCCTAGAAATCCAAGTGGGGGATAGGGTGATGCTCAAAGTATCTCCTTGGAAAGGACTTATAAGGTTCGGAAGACGAGGTAAACTAAACCCAAGATACATAGGACCATTCAAGATCCTTGAAACGATAGGTCCATTTGCATGTCGACTTATATTACCTCTAGATCTTAATAACGTGTATTGTGTCTTTCATGTTTCATATCTTAAGAAATGCCTTTCTAACGATACGCTCGTCATTACACTTGATGAAATTCAGGTTAAACTTGAGATGAAATTCATCAAAGAGCCTATGGAAATAATTGATAGAGAGGTCAAACGACTCAAGCATAGTTGGATTCCCATAGTTAAGATACGATGGAACTCCAAGCGAGGACCAAAGTACACGTGGGAACGAGAAGACTAAATGAAGAACATGTACCCTCACTAGTTATAAATAAATCCATCGAAAGGTTAAATTCCGGGACGAAATTTCCTCAATAGGGGAGACTATGACAACCCTGAGAAATTCCGCCACTACTCACCGTTAGGAAATAACAAGAAAATAAATATAAAAAAAGCATTGTAATATTTAATTTTTAAGATAATAAAAATCTCGGGCTCTTATGGAAATTTCATTTTGTTCGGGAGATCTTAATGCGCGTATGAGTTGATAAAAGCATAGAGCTTCTCGTTACCTTTTCATGGATATAAGGATCGTCAGAATTAGATTTATAATGAAGAAGTTATGGCCTTTGGAGTATTTTAGGGTTTAAAGGTAACCCTAGTACGCGAGGCGTATATAGGGAGCACGCGGGGTGTACTAGTGTGAAGTGTAGTATGCGGGCCTTTTTCGAGGTATTGATTTTTGTGTTTCTAAGTCCCTTTTTTGGTTGAATAATGAGATGAGGTGTTTGAAGGGCTTATCCTTTTAGATCTGACTTTGTTATGAGGTTCTTAAGTATAAACGTGCCAAATTTATGGGATATTGGGTCTCATGTATGCATTAAGTCACATATTAACTCCTTTTTAAGCTTGAGAGATTCTTTTAGTCATGCATGAACGTAAAGTTAGTAACTTTACGTGATAAATCAATCCAAGGAAAACAGATCTAGGTTGTGGATTAAAATCTTTATGGAATACGAGCTTAATATGAAAGTTGGCTATATGCGAGGGTACACTGGGCGTACAAGCAGGTATGCTTAGCGTACAAGCCCTAAGGCGAGTACGCTACGCGTACGAGCTGATTATGCCCCACGTACTCAACTGAGTGGGCAGGAAAGCTTTACTGAATTGCCAAGGTGAGTGTTTTCACCCTACAAGGTTTAGCTCACTCCTTTCTGCTTAGGGCATCAGCAAACACATTTGTTTTCCCAGGATGGTATCGGATTTTTCACTCATGGTCATTTATTAGCTCTATCCATATTCGAATGAAAGGTCACATACTACAATGGTTGGATTCAAACAAGAGCTGCGAAATAGAGTTAAAAACTAACCTTCTAAAATTTGTAACACCCCGATTTCCCAGGTGTGAAATTCAAGGGTTTCATGCATATTATAGGAACTACTCGACGAGTTGGCTACTCCAACTCCTCGTGTAGTTGAGATCAGCCCTTATAGATTTTTGAAGCAAACTTGACGATTTGGAGGGGACAACTCGATGAGTTGAGGCTGTTTAGTGAAAACCCTAATTTCCAGGTTTTACACCCTATTTAAAGAACTTATAATCCATCATAGCCTCCGTTATCATCATTTCAACCAGAAAAAACCCTAGATCGAGCTTGGTACCCTCTTGGGTGTGTTCGACAGCTTAAAAGGTCACTTTTAAGGAGTTTTGGAGGGAGACTTGAAGATTGAGAAGCTTGGATCAAGAACAAGGTTGTAGATCCATCACCTCCTGTGTATTGGCGATCAAACTGAGGTAAAAAGTGAATACCTTGACTTCTTTATACTTAGATCTTCTATTGGGAATGTTTATGGACATTTTTGGGACATTATGAAGTCATTCTTGGGTTTGAGCTTGTCACAAGGACATGGTTTTAGATTTGGACTCCTCTAGGCTCCTATAGTCATAAAGTCATCAACTTTATCAAGCTTTGTCCCTTCTCCATGCCCTAAACCCCTTCATGAGCTTAGTTTTGGGTGTTTTAGCCTTATGAGGCCTTGCATGCATGTAAAGTTAGCAACTTTACGTGATAACTTCATCCTAGGAGGATGGCTCTGAAGTTTGGAGCATTGGAATCGACTAGAATGAATTTAATATGTAATGGCTTAAGAACTCGACGTGTTGGGCATCCAACTCGATGAGTTGATTCGGGTTTTCCCGTTTTTGGATTCAGAATGAACTAAACGAGTTGGTGGGACAACTCGACGAGCGGTTAGGGTTTTTCCTCGGTCTTTTGGACACTCAATGGATTCAACGAGTTGGCCATCAACTCGGCGAGTTAACTCGAATTTTCGCGATTTACTGAGTTTTGAAGGAACTCGACGAGTCTATGAGCTGCACTCGACGAGTTGACTGTTGACTTTCGTTGACTTTAGGGTTCTAGTATGGTTGTTGACTTTGGAGGCCATGGATGGGTAACATAGTTTTTTCCCCTTTTCTAAGGTTATTAGAGAGACTTAACCAACATTTTGAGGATGTTAATATTTGATTTTAATTAGAGATATATGTGATATATGTTAGGCGGAGTCTAGACCAACAGTTCGAGTACGAGATATACTTACCTTACCTTGCGAGGTGAGTCTTCTCATGATACTTACCTGAGTAGTATTTACTGTGCAAATAGAGGGTCTTATCTGTGTTATTGACCGAAGGGTCTTATGTGCTTAAACTGAGATATGTGATATTATGCATTTTGTCTTTGTGATTTATATATTGTATACTATTTTGTGCTTTTATTGAGATAGGACCAAAGGGTCCAAACCGAGTCGTGAGGCCGGTGGGTCTTCACTAAGATACCGGACTGGAGGGTCCAACCCGAGCTGTGAGACCGGAGGGTCTTCACTGAGACACATGACTAGAGGGTCCTTATCGAGATATATCCATGAGAGGCTAATTATTTTTGTGTGGTATTTTGGGAAACTCACTAAGCTTCGTGCTTACCATGTTGAGTTAAATGTGTTTCAGGTACTTCTATAGATTCCGGGGAGGCGAAGGCACGATTGTACACATCTATCGGCTTATGGAGATTGGAAGATTTTGGGATACTCTGTTATTGTTTTGATAATAACTTACAATTTATGTGATGACTTGAATTTATGAGTAATATTTTGAGAATTAAAAATGAAAATTTTGTCTTGAATTTTGAGGCGTTACAATTTGGTATCAGAGCCTTGGTTTGAGGGATTCGGGTGTACCCTTGGGTATGTCTTGACTCAAACTAAGGAGTTAATAACTTTTCAAAAGAGAATGATTTTTCATCACGATTTTTCAAAGAGATTAAAGAGTTTTGAAAGCTGATTCGAATCGGTGTGTACAATCAGCCAGAGCCCGAGCGGTGATTTCCCAAAATACCCTTACTTGAGTATATTATGAGATGAGTTACTATTGACCTGATAGAACTACATGCTGGTTGACTTGCTCAGAATTACATGCTAGTGCACCTGTTTAGGAGAGATGCCTTTACACCATTTATGTGTACTGGTAGTTAGAGATCCCCGAGGAGTTGAGAGGTAGGATTTCCTGAGTTCAGTGATGCCTTTTGTGTTGTGGATAGAGCGATTAGAGTTGAGTGCTAGAGATGTTTTATGTGCTGGTGGAGGTTGCTCAATGCCCGAATATTGCTTACTTTGAGCTTTGTGGAACTGATGAATGATGCGAGTTAGCTAGAATGGCTAATTGACGTTACTAGGAGTTCTCCAACAGCTGATGGCAGAGAAGTGTGGGAACCTAGGAGAGTCGAAGGAGCAATTTCAGTCCGATGAATGTGTTGTTTAGAGGTGGGTATTCGTGGGGGGAGCGAGCATGTGGAATGGGACTGATCTATCAAGAAAGTTGAACAACTACTTGGAAATCTGGGACGAACCTTTTGGAAAGTATGGGTAGATGTGGAAGGTAGTATATGATGGGTTTTGGCCATAAGAACATCCTATGTGCTCATGCAAACCATAAAGCTTGGATCTAGGTTTCTCTATTATACATGCAATTCATCCAAGACTTTAAACCCTAGATCTAGCATGTGATAATCAATATTAACATAAGAATGGGGTTTAGATCTTACCTTGATTGTTATGTAGCAATAACAATCTCAAATCCTCATTGTAATGGCTTTAGAAAGCTTAGAGTCACAAGTGTCACTCCTCTAATGGCTCACAAACACCAAGAGCAAGAGGATGAAGAAGGAGAAGAGGACAGACGCCCAAAAACAGCTGCAAACCCTAAGGAGACTCTTAGCCACGTTTTTGGTGCCCTAGGGATCCTTAAATAGTGAGGCTATTAGGCTTATCTAACAAGGAAACCCTAATTTGACTGCTTAGGCCCTAAGCAGCCCATGGACTCCCTTCTTAGAGGCATTGGACGATTTCTAATGGGTTTCCCCATAGAATTCGTCCACTCCATCTTCTATGGAGTCCATTAGCCCAATATTCAACTAACACACAATTGACAGTTTTAGTCCCTTAAGTTTAATTAATATCTTTTAGCCACAAAATTAATTCTTAATCAATTATTGACTAATATTAATTAAACAATATGATTTCTCCTTTAATATATTATTCTCATAATATATTAATAAATCATAATTAATACTCTCTCTCCATAATTCATCCTATCAAGTTGTTTTAGTGAAGGCAACCCAAAAGGACCATGCACCATCGGGTCAAGTACATACCAAAATAGTTAGGGACTTAGACACTAATCCAACAGTCTCCCACTTGGATAAGTCTAATATCTATTCTGCGTATGACTTCAGATCCTTATCCGCAATCATAGCTTTCAAAAGTCGCTGTCAACTCTGATCTTATCAGATACGCGTCCTTTAGATAAGGGATCGTATATTCCTCCATTCTAGATATCGTATAGATTGAGACATGGATTTAAATCATTCTCTCTGTCTATGTGTTGTTTCCCGATTTCCGATTTATGACGACTGACAACAGACTACAAGTGAACACATCAACTTAGTCTCGGCTTTTCCAAGCGCTTATGTGCCATCACTAAATCATCGAGGGGCCCATAAATATCGCTTTTATCCTACTTTGGATAAAAGGAATAGATAAATTTCGACTCAGTGCTTGCTTGTATTCACTTATCGAACCACACACAACAATAAGTTTTGTAACACCAAGTTACTGGTGCGTTTACTTATCATCAATGTGCAACCGACCAGCAAATAACAACTCACACGTCTCAGTTTCAAGAATATACAATATTATCGACTCACAATCACTCGTGATAAAATCCATGAAGTGATTCTTGTGAGCGTGGGTTTAATCCAATGCTCAAAATTATATTCATAAGCACTCACGAACGTTCTAGCAAACCTTTGCTATGTTTAATACACTTTAGACAATCTACAAACCAATTCATGACAGTCTTCATTCATATCTACTTCCAACATATGAACGATTGTGGACCGTTCGAATAATTTGATTATTCTGAAATAATTTAATTATTCAGGAAGTCAAACATGCAAAGTGAAACACAAGAATAATACTAATCCCATATGACCCCAAACTTTGGGTATAAATAAAACATTTTATTTAAACATCATATTAATTACTCATTATTTGTTGTTTCGGGTAATCAACTTCTTACTTGAATTATAACAACAATTGTCCCATGTTCTTAGCATGCATACTATGTTTACTTACGGTCCTTACTTTGCGAAATAGATCGAATGAACACATTTCCAATCATACTCATTTCACAACTCCCAATCCTTAGTATAAGAATATCAAATTCTTGCCACTTATAGAATATGCTAGATTCTAACATTTTATGCAATGATCCTTTCGTAAAGTTATAGCTCAAAATCATCAAGACTTGGCCAATCTCTATAAGAAACAATTCTATAGATATGATGTCTCTCACTCAAAGTACATTCCTTTGAACATCCTTCTTTCATAAAAGTTTCTAATCTAGACATAGATTCTCAATATCCAACTCCCAATATGGAAACATTTCCATATTTTCCATATGACAACTCATTCTTAATAGAATATTATCTATTCATAATAATGTCGATATGGTCCATCCATGACTATACTTCCAACTGTCCACAAGCGACCAATCCTTGGCGAACCTTAGATTGTCCTGTGCAGTTGTTTAATTATTTTAGTCAAAACCGGTTCTATTAACTTTTTCCCTATAAATGCCCCAGACATTTGGAAAATTTTAGAATGGTCGAATATTATAGCATATGCAATTTGATCCTATACCCGAAGCATATGGGATGCAATTCATAAAAAACATGATACTTTACCGGTTTCTTACTATAATATCGTCATAATATTTCTATTTGCCGTGTTCTAAAAAAAAATAAACTATGAAGAGGGATGTCGTAATCATAATCGTATTTTGAGAATGCAAATAATAACTATACACTTGACTAAATACAATTAAATTTCTCGATCTAAGCTTTTAGATTGAAAACGAAGTATAACATTCTCTCCCTTAATTATAGCAAAAACATCTCTTCAGCCCCTGCAACCTTGCAAAATGAAACTTTTGTTTTTCTATAATTAATATTTCCAACTTGCAATACTTAATTAATAATCATGCTCCCACTAACATGATGATTATATTCATTCCAGCATAACCCTTATGCTCTCACTAGCTTTGACACGTATTTAGGAACCAGCTAAACTTCTAAGAATCAATACTTATTAACTTCCAAAGTTCATTGTTTCTAATACGATATACTTCGATAAGCCTTTGTCTAAACTAATTCAGAACTTATTTTACTAAGTCCTAAATTTCCAGACTAATTGCCAAATCTCACAATTCGAACTATGAAAAGGGATGTCATAATCATAATCGAATTTAAGAATGCAATTTACATAGTTGCTATCTCCTTAAAATCTCTCTTAGTGAAAGCGTTTCCTCATAATCATTTTCATGAAGGAGAGAAACTTTATGACACTTAGATTTTATGGTGTATGTGTTCCTATCCATGTGAATTTGTCATTACCATAATCGAAAGATAATGTTTGTGGAAAATTCAAACTCTTATGGACAGAACTTGTTCATTCTTAATTTCTTGCCATCAAGGGTCCCACCATTGCTTCCAAGTTATCTAGCAGCTCACCTATGCCAGTCAATGTAATTTCATTGAACAAAGTGTTTGCCTTATGCAGTCTATTGAGAACTCGTAGAACTCATATGCATAATCACTCAACAGGATTGACACAAAAATAGAATTTTGTCAACACGATAGGTTACAAACCTCAAGTCGTGCGCTAGTGTTTACTCTTGATTAATTCTTGAATCCTTTCAAGATCTTCAGATTCCCACTGACCTCTTGACATATTAGATTCTCTTATCAAGAACATTTCTTGACAAACAAATATCCAAGAGTTAGTGTGTGTCTATATCAACACAAAACATTACACACATTTAGTCTTAGTTGGTCTTTGGTTTCTTCAAGACATCACAACATACCAAATTTAAATGTGTAAGAGTAGGAAAACAATTTTCTACTTCACATTTGATGAATGTGTGTCACTCAATTCACAATCTTGGAGTACGATTCTAAGACTTGATTTTGGAACGAAGTATGACTCATCCTTTTTTGATTTAACCATTTCAACAATTTCTGATTCCTCTTCTTAGCTATACTAGTGCACTAAGATGTCCTTAGAGGATCAATTGTGATATGGTTCTTAATCATTAAGATGATCATAAAACCGATACAAAAGTACTCTCCCTTCTTCTTAGATTGAAGAAACTTTTATCTTTCTGCCTAATTGATTCTTCTTATTCGTTCTGTCATTCATTGATACCTTTTCAATGATTCAGAATTCTACTTAATCTTGTAAGCATAATAACATTTACTAGACTTTTAGTAAATTATGACGAATAGTTTTATTGTTATTTGTGTTGGACCTGACTAGTGCACAACATTGTGTTCTATTCCTTTAGTCCTTTACTTGACTCGCATACTTGTGTGATCAAGGATTTAGTCTTAATTTCCTAACTACCAAGATTTCCATACATCACATGATTCAAATCATATGATTCCAAGTTTCTGTCCAATTGAAACTTGGGTGATGGGAATCTTTCCTTACATAGAAAATTTTGACACTACCATAACATAACTAAGAATCACATCCATTTATAGAAATACACAAACATCAATTTTTCACAACGATTTCATTGCAAGGATATACATAAATAAGATAAATCAAAATTTATGTTACTCATAAAAGCAGCGGAAAACATGTCCTTACAATGTACAATCAACTGAAAAACTATGTAATCAAATATTCCTAACAACTCTATCATAACTTTCTAAGCTCAAAATCTGATCTTTGAATCCATGCGATCGTGATCCATTTCTTCGTGATCAGACTCATCTTGCTCTTCCATCAAGCTTCCTCTCTTTTCATTGATCCTGCAAAACATTCAAATGTAATCTTATCACATTATGTATTAAGAATAAATGAATAGGATCTTAATGGAGTTAGATAGTGGATTTTACCTGAAGTAGAGCCAAACGTCTTGACTCTCCCATCTCTTAGATATCTCAGGTAGATAGGGCAGCTTCGTCTCCAATGCCCCTTCTCTTGGCAATAAAAGCAAATTGACTCTTATGGAACAACACACAGAACTACTTCAGACTTTGCCTTTCGCTTATGATCAAACTTTTTGACCATGGCATGCCTTTCGTTGCCATTGCCTATATCCATAAAGGTCTGGAAGGTAGATCCACCAATCAACTTTGCTTTTCGAGTGCGCCAAATCATTTCTAATTCAACAACAATAAGCATATAGGTGAGATCGATGAGGGTCACGTCGTGGTTCATCATATAGTACTCTCTTACGAACTCACTATATGAGTTAGGAAGCGACTGAAGAACCCAGTCAATAGTCAACTCCTCATAGACAATGGATCCCAACATTCTTAACCTATCAACGTGTGACTTCATCTCTAAGAAGTGTGCACACACTAACTTTCCTTCGTCATGTCTACTTGCCAAAAGGGCTTGAGTGAGTTTGAACTTTTCAAGCCTTTGATCTTGTGGGTTAGGGAGAACAATAGGAGGAGGTGTAGGAAGTGAAGCATGATCTCGTGTTCCTTGATCGAATCGTGGAATATCATCTTCATGTGGAAAGCTTATTCTACGGGATTTGGGAAGACCATAGTTGTCATACTTTGACATCTACAAAACGGGAGAAAATTCAAGTTAGTTGATTGATTGAGTCCTTAATAAATCACCCAAATGAGATATTAAGGCTAGGACCCAACACAATAATCCACAACTTGGGAGAGGGATGCCGTAACCCAAATTGCAGAATATTTGAAGGTAAGTGAATGACGATTCACTAATTTTCCACCATGAAAAACAAAAAAGAGATTAGGTTTTAAATGTATTGAAAAACTCCTAGATCCTTTGAGATTCATTTAACTTTCCAATGGCATGTTAAAATCTCGATATGCCCCTCGATTTGTTACTGGGATGCCGAGGATCACAAATCAGGGTGTAAATAACCATGCAAACTTACATGGTGCCCCCAATGTTACAGTCACCTGTTCGATGTGTCGGTTAACCACACACGCTCCACCGAACTATGAAAAACATTGAGTCACCCTTTACAACCTTTGCTTAGAACCATTTAGTGTGCCGGTTAACCACACACGCTCCACTAACGTCTTTGCAAGGGTACAAAGTGTAATTTCATGGGATTGCATCAAATTCACTTTTGCCTAAAGTAACTAAGATTGGGAATTTTGTATAAAACATTTAGTTGCTTTATACTTCATTATACTTTTAATGGAAAGGGTTTGTCCTATCCTACCCTTTCGGCTAACGACCCTCCACCAATCAAGGAAGCTGTGGGTGACAGTGGACACCCATTAAACGACCATTTTATAGGCCATAACCTTATACCCCCCTTATAGATCGGCTTCGTGAATGAGGCCTATTAACGGTAAGACTAGCAGTTTAAGTTATACATATATAATATTAGACTTTTAATGTTATATATAGTATGAGGGTGTATTTTACACTTTTAAAATACTAGGTGGTCTAATTTAATAAATTATACTTTTAATTTAATTAGATGTAAACCATATCACTATGGATTTATTAACTCTCTTTTAATTATACACTTAATTAATTTAATAAAACCATAAGGGTGCAATTTGAACTTTTTCAAAACTTAGGGTTTTAGAATTTAACATTTTAAAATTAAACTTTTAATTAAAATTTAAATTCCAAAACTTGAGGGCAAGTTTTGAAACATTTCAAATCATTAGGGTTTAGAATTTAAATATTTCAAAATTAAACTTTTTAATCAAAAATTTAAATTCCAAAACTTGAGGGCAAGTTTTGAACATTTCAAAACTATTAGATCAAAATACAAATAAGGCAATTAAACAATTAATTGGTGATTAGCTAATTATGACCTAATTCAATTTCATGCAAGATAATGATCAAATAATTCAAATAATTTAACATTTATCAAACAATGTAACAATTATCTAATTAGATGATCAAAATCTTTTATTTTGACAAAGATAATCATAAGGAATCAATAAAATTCGTATTTTATTAATTTTAAACAATTATGGAAATTATCCTAAGTCAAAATAGGCAAAAAAAATCCGAAAATCCGTCTGTCTGACAGCCAAACTCACTGAGTCCCCATATGGACTCGCCGAGTTCATCTTACTCGACGACTCCACATTGGGACTCGACGAGTTTGTCAGGCATATGGCCAAAAAAACGATTTTACAGCAAGAATGAATATACGAGGCATCAATACAATAGAAACCAATCAAGTCTCTCATACCACTAATGGGTTTTGGTCATAAGAACATCCTATATGCTCATGCAAACCATGAAGCTTGGATCTAGGTTTCTCTATTATACATTAAATTCATCCAAGACTTTAAACCCTAGATCTAGCATGTGATAATCAATATTAACATAAGAATGGGGTTTAGACCTTACCTTGATTGTTATGTAGCAATAACAATCTCAAATCCTCATTGTAATGGCTTTAGAAAGCTTAGAGTCACAAGTGTCACTCCTCTAATGGCTGACAAACACCAAGAGCAAGAGGATGAAGAAGGAGAAGAGGAGAGACACCCAAAAATGACTGGAAACCCTAAGGAGACTCTTAGCCACGTTTTTGGTGCCCTAGAGATCCTTAAATCGTGAGGCTATTAGGGTTATCTAACAAGGAAACCCTAATTTGACTGCTTAGGCCCTAAGCAGCCCATGGACTCCCTCCTTAGAGGCCTTGGACGATTTCTAATGGGTTTCCCCATAGAATTCATCCACTCCATCCTCTATGGAGTCCATTAGCCCAATATCCAACTATCACACAATTGACAGTTTTAGTCCCTTAAGTCTAATTAATATCTTTTAGCCACAAAATTAATTCTTAATTAATTATTGACTAATATTAATTAAACAATATGATTTCTCCTTTAATATATTATTCTCATAATATATTAATAAATCATAATTAATACTCTCTCTCCCTCTCTCCATAATCCATCCTATCAAGTTGATTTGGTAAAGGCAACCCAAAAGGACCATGCACCATCAGGTCAAATACATACCAAAATAGTTATGGACTTAGACACTAATCCAACAGTATAGGCTCGTACTAATGAAAGCAGAGGACCCATACTTGAAACAAGGAGAATTCCAGAGGTTTTAAGAAGAAGACTGAGGGGATATAACATGGTTCAGGTACCATGATTCGTGGCAGATTATGTTTTTGTCTTTACTGGTTGTCCTGCTACGGTTTTCCAGAATGAGAGTGAATATGGTAAATTTTGGGGCCAGAGGGCCATGTCGTTCGAGCATATATGGATTAGAACTTACGAGAAGAATTGAGTTTAGGTCTCGAGGGATTTGACTGGTGAGGTGCCAGTTGGAGTCACAGGACTAAAAAAAGAGGCGAAGGTGAGGCGTTGTTGAGGATTACAGTCTGAATAGAGTGGTCGGCCGATGGTTGTGATGTCATTTTATGTGAAGAGAATTACACTATTTCCGCTTCCCGTGTGGAACGAAAGTGATAACGAGCTTCCGGTTTAAGAGTTTGGACGTAAACCCCGTGGGTTAGCATATAGTTGCGATATTTTCACTAGAGTATTTTGTAGTATGTTTGCTGCGAGGTATTTATTATACTATAAGAGAGTCATCAGTGGGGACTGAGATGGATGAGGACAAGGATATGACTTAGTTGATTATAGTAAGGCATATTTTAGCAATAGTTCCAGGTAATAAAGAGGAGTATATCGGGGCGACGGCCCTCGTTGTCTACGTTGTGTATCAACTGTGAGAGTGAGGTCTCTTGCTTCTGTGATGATTCACATGATGGAATGTTGGTTGAGGAATCAGTGATGAGGTGTATGTGATAGTCCATTATTTCTAGATTGAGAGTCGTAACTAATTTGGGACAGTCAAGATGTATGGTGGTGTGTCGGTATGAGATTTTTGGTGATTGGAGGCAGTCACATTGAGAAGTTTCTAGGGTTTCCATCTGAGATTCGGAATACTTGGAGCTTCTTGGGCTTATTCTGAAAGTTCATCGAGTGTTGTGTGGTACATCCCAAGAGTCGGGTATGGTATAGCTGGGGAGTTCGTTGTAGTGTGGTATGTGGATATGCCAACTGGTGATGGTTCGAACCCTCAGTCGGGGAGAACCGTGTAATATGTGGAGGATCTTCAATCTGTGTAAGTTGTGGCTTCAGAAGATTTGGTTATAGGGATCTGCGGTCCATGAATATAAGACTTGGGTCTAATGATAGACAAGGAAAGTACAGAGCGAAATGATGCATATTGTATGTGCTCAAGAAAGAATGAGTGTCTCCACGGCAGGTAGTCGTTGTTCAGGGATCTTAATGTGGTTAGGGTTTCTTCGGGTTTGCCAATGTTTGAGTTTTGAGGCGGTTGGGTTGTTGAGGTTAATTTTTGATTGCTGAGAGATTGATAGTTCGATGTATAGATTGTTATCTGTACTCCGGGAAGGGCAGCAGTTGATTTGTCAATCAACTTCAGAGTCAATATGAGTAGTTTCGCATGGATTTTGATCAGTAGAGGATGGGGTTTTAGATTGTTGTCAACGCGTTCTCAGTCATTGACGATTCCTCCGTGCTTCAAATTATGAGTTGGAGTACTTCAAGGTTTCGAGTTGTGTAAGTGGAAGACTAGTGGTTGTGGCAAGCTATCGTGAGATTCTGTGATGGTGTATCGAGGTATCTGAGTATGATGCCCTAAATTGTTGGATTATTATGAGACTTGGGTTTGTCAGATAACAAGTGGAGCATCAAGCGACTATATTTTCCGATGTGAAACCATCAGTTAATTGTCGTCAGGAGTAGTGAAGCTTAATTTGGGTGGTTGTGCGCACCTATTTATGATGGGTCACGGAGCATGAGTCTAGTAAACTCAGTATGGTGATGGCTTGATGATGAGATTGTGGGGTAATAAGAGAGTGGGTGGATCCAGGTGGGAGTAATAACTTAGGACTATCAGGGAAAACCATAGGGTGAGCCCATGACGAGTGAGAGAGTGTTGTAAGACTGTAGGGAGCCGTAGCATTCATTAGTCAGTGAGAGAGTGTTGTAAGACTGCAGGGAGCCGTAACACTCATTAGTCAGTGAGAGAGTGTTGTAAGACTGCGGGAAGCCGTATCACTCATTAGTCAGTGAGAGAGTGTTGTAAGATTGCGGGGAGCCACAACATTCACTAGTCAAAGTGTGACACAGAGGGGTTCTTAGGCCTAGGTAGCCTTGCCAATTGAATCTTTGGGAACCTGGTGGCCGGACCAGGGGTGGGACTGGGGTCTCAGCGATGGTAGGGAACCGTTATGTCTTGAGTTAGGGAGGGATTGTCACAAATCGGAAGGATCGAGGTGTAATGCATGCATAGATTCATGGAGAACGGGTCATGAGTTGAGTATAAGATTGGATATTAGTGGTCCCAATTTTGCTGCCGGACCAGACTTTTGTGTTTGAGTTTGGCTCTATCTATGTATGGGTAGGCAGGTTGGGATTTTGGATTGTTAGATGGATTTCATTTTGAGTAGTTATGTTTTCCTTCTAATGTTTTAGACTTGAATGCGTCGGTTCGTTGGGCTTAGGAAAGACCACGACACACATGGAACTAGTAAGTGGTAGACGACAGAGGTCGGAGGTGAGGTGTGACTTCAAATCGGTTGTAGTAATCGCTTGGGGTAAAGCGAACTTCGTGATTGTGGGTGCCATATGATGGGTTGAGATAGCTATTTTGGAACGAACGGTTGTGGAGTCGTTTCGACGGATGTGTAAGGGGTAGCCTTTGGAGGCTCAAATTTTGGGTCGGGAGTCGACCTAGTATTCGGTGTTGAAATAAACATTGGAAAGAAGTTGGAGATTATGTTTGAGGATATCAATGGGTAGTTCCAGCCGGCATGGTCATTCAGTTCGAGGTCAGAGCTGAATCGTCCTGGGTTTAGTAGTAGAATGGTTATGTCTTACGGGAGGTCAGACTTAGTGTAGAGTTTCGGTTTCCATGCGGATCGGCCAATCATTATTTTAATGTTTGAGAGCAGAGTTTTCATACAACCACAACCATCACCCCAACATTGGAATGCTGCTCTTTGAGCTTTTATATGGGAGGAGATGTCGGACTCCTATCTGTTTAGGGGAGGTCGGACAGAGAGTGATGGGGAGCACTGAGATAGTGCTCAAGATAATAGAGCAAATCTAGCAGGTTAGACAAAGGTTGCTAACGGCCCAAATTCGTTAGAAGAGTTATGCAGATAGGAGACGTTCCGAGCTAGAATTTCAGGTTGGCGAATTTGTTCTCTTGAAGGTATCCCCATGGTCAGGGGTGATCTGATTCAGGAAGCGGGGCAAGCTGGGCCCTCGATTCATTGGTCCTTTCAGGGTGATTGCCCGAGTGGGCAAGGTGTCATATCGATTAGGGATGCATGAGGAGTTGAGCCAGATTCATAACACCTTCCATGTATCCTAGCTGAGGAAGTGTGTAGCCGATGAGATGATAGTGGTTCCTTTATAGGACATTAAGGTTGATGATCGCCTAAACTATATTGAGAGGTTAGTTGTGATTTTGGATAAGAAAGTAAAGACCTTGAGAAACAAGGAGGTGCACCTGATTAAGGTGCAGTGGTAGCACCGCAGAGGTTCAGAGTGGACTCGGGAGCCGGAGTCTGAGGTGCGTGAGTAGTACCCAGAGTTGTTTCCAAGGAATGAATTCGAGGGCGAAGTCTGATCTTAGTGGGGGAGAATTGTAACACCCCGATTTCCCAGGTGTGAAATTCGAGGGTTTCATGCATATTATAGGACCTACTCGACGAATTGGTTGCTCCAACTCGTCGTGTAGGAGAAATCAGCCCGCTTGGATTTTTGAAGCAAACTCGACAAGTTGAGGCAGTTTAGTGAAAACCCTAATTTACAGGTTTTACACCCTATTTAAAGAACTTATAATCCATCATAGCCTCCCTCGTCGTCATTTCAACCAGAGAAAACCCTAGATCGAGCTTCGTAACCTCTTGGGTGTGTTGGAGATCTTAAAAAGTGAATTTTGAGGAGTTTTGGAAGGAGACTTGAAGATTGAGAAGCTTGGATCAAGAAGAAGGTTGTAGATCCATCACCTCTTGTGTATTGGCGATCAAACTGAGGTATAAAGTTAATACCTTGACTTCTTTATACTTATATCTTCTATTGGGAATGTTTATGGCCATTTTTAGTACATTACGGAGTCATTCACGGGTTGAGCTTGTCACAAGAACATGGTGTCTGATATGGACTCCTCTAGGCTCCTATAGTCATAAAGTCATCAACTTTATCAAGCTTTTTCCCTTCTCCATGCCCTAAACCCCTTCTTGAGCTTAGTTTTAGGTGTTTTAGCCTTGTGAGGCCTTTCATGCACATAAAGTTAGCAACTTTATATGATAACTTCATCCTAGGAGGTTGGATCTGAAGTTTGGAGCATTGGAATCGATTGGAATGAACTTAATGTGTAATGGCTGAAGAACTCAACGAGTTGAGTCGGGTTTTCCCGTTTTTGGATTGAAAGTGAACTTGATGAGTTGGTGGGACAACTCGAAGAGCGTTAGGGTTTTTTCTCGATCTTCTGGACACTGCATGGACTCGACGAGTTGACTCAAGTTTTCGCGATTTACTGAGTTCTGGTCTAGTTGTGGACTTTAGAGGCCATGGAGAGGTAAAATAGCCTTTTCCATTTTTCTGAGGTTATTAGAAAGACTTAGCCAACAATTTGAAAATTTTGATATTTGATTTTAATTAGAGATATATGTGATATATGTTAGGCGGAGTCTAGACCAGCAGTTCAATTACGGGATATACTTGCTTTACCTTGCGAGGTGAGTCTTCTCATTATACTTACTTGAGTGGTATTTATTGTGCAACCATAGGGTCTTATCTATGTTATTAACCGGACTTATGTGCTTATATTAAGATATGTGATATTATGTATTTTGTCTTTGTGATTTATGATGTATATTATTTTGTGCTTTTATTGAGATAGGACCAGAGGGTCCAAACCGAGTTGTGAGGCCGGAGGGTCTTCACTGAGATACAAGACTGGAGGGTCCAACCCGAGCCGTGAGACAGGAGAGTCTTCACTAAGACACATGACCAGCGGGACCTTATTGAGATATAGCCATGAGAGGACAATTATTTGTGTATGGTATTTTGAGGAACTCACTAAACTTCGTGCTTACCGTGTTGAGTTAAATGTGTTTCAGGTACTTCTGTATATTCCGGGAAGGCGAAGACACGATTGTACACATCCATTGGCTTATGGAGATTGGAGGATTTTGGGATACTCTGATATTTTTTTGATAATAACTTACAATTTATGTGATGACTTGAGTCTATGAGTAATATTTTGATAATTAAAAATGAAAAATTTGTCTTGAATTTTGAGGCATTACAAAATTATTTAGTTCCCATAATATGTAACTTAGCATATTCTCTTACTAGTTTGCTGAAGCTAGTAAGAACTCCTAAAAGCACAAAGCAAGCAACATTCGAGCATCAAGTGACCAAAATCAAGTATCACCTAATCAGGCTATCCTATCACTGACTGATCAGTACTGGCATGCAAGTCTACAAGTTCATACAATAGGCATACACAGACATCTCTCCTATCATTCTATCATGCAAAAGAACTGAGCAGATCCTTAGCCCTAACTAGCATGCGATTCACAATTTCACAGATCAAACCATATCATATAACATGTAAGGCTATTTTTAGAAAAATTACTTGAGCTTGACTGATTGCATGCACCACACCCTTTCTTGTCTTAGAAAATTATTTTCTTAAAATACATTTCTTTTTGAAATACTTTACCAAATCCTCAGTTTGAGTTCATACACACTCGAGAGTATATCTGAATCCTTCAAACCAAGGCTCTGATACCAACTTGTAAGGTCCCAAAAATAAGACCCAAAAATTTCATTTTTAACTTAATAAAATCAGTATTCCAAAACATCATCAATACAATCCAGGTAAAACAAGAGTAGCAAACATCATATCAAATTGGAGTAATCACAAAACGCGGAACGAGGTGGTGTGTGCTCTACAATCATCCCGGGCCATTCCTTTTGGAACTGGAAGTACCCGAAACTTAAACTAAAAACGTAAGCACAAAGCTTAGTGAGTTGCCCAAAATACCACATACCATACATAATAAACACATAATGGGTCCCGCTCGGTATACATATCAGGCCCCACCCATCATACATATAACATATATCAAAAATAAACACATACGCATGAATAATCACAAAGATACATAGCATACAATTTGGTCACTTGGCCCCGCCCAGTAATCATACAAGTGCATAACACATGCAAGAATCACACATACAACTAGCATAATAATGGATCGTCATTGGTGCCTTCGACCTGCAAAACACAGTGAGAAAACCCACATCAAACTGCTGAATCACACTGAAAGATCTCTGGTTGCTGGTCCGATAAATCCCCGAGCTATCAATATCAAATAACATCTGATTAATAATTTGGATTCCAATCCATAACTATCAGTGCATAAATTAGGGTAAAAAGACCATTTTACCCCTTACCTAGTTTGGTCCAAGACTAAGGCCCAAAATCACAATACAAAAGGCCCAAATCCTACTTAGCCACCTAAAAAAGAAAATCATGTCCCAATTTTCTAAATTGGGCCCAAATCCCTTTATAGCCCCTCTCAAAATAACTATCATCCCAAAACCTGATGGCCCAATAGGGCCCGAAACAACTAAGCCCAGATGGCCGAAACCGAAGCCCAAACACCAAAGTCCAATCTTGCTGAGTATGTGGGGCGTACTCAACTATACGCTAAGCGTACACGCTTTAGGGCTTGTACGCGGCGTGTACTGGCTTGTTCGCCCAACTTTTAACCCTTAATCCATTAAGACATTGGTCCAAAATGTAGATCGAAATTCCTTGAGTTGGTTAACCACGTAAAGTTGCTAACTTTACGTTCATGCATGGCTAAATGAAGCTCTTAAAGCTCAAAAGGACTTAATAGGTGACTTAATACATGCATGAAGCCATAAAGCCCATAAAGCTTGCACCTTTATACCTTAGAACCTCATAACATGCTCAGATCTAAAATAATAAGCCCTTGAAATGTCTTAACTCATCAACCAACCCAAAATGGGACCAAAAGCATAAAAATCAAGACATAAAGAGATATAAGCATACAAAAGCAAGGTTGTGAACTTGATACCTCCAAAGGCTTGCAAGATGAGTGGTGATTCTGGATCTACAAACTTCACACCAAGAAATGCAACTTCACTTCTCTTCAATCCCTTCAAAGTGAGCAAAGCAAACACCAAAAATTCTCAAGAGCTCAAAAATACAACAATAGAGGCTTAAGGTCGATTTTAGGGTTTATAAGAGACGGGGGTTGGTAAAGAGGCCAACCCTAGGGGCTTAAGGTCTTTATATATGGTATAACACCCTAAAATTGTGGTTTCTTAACCTTCGAGTACGCTAAGCGTAATGCTCATACGCCCAGCGTACGAGGCCTCACATCCTTAATCAGCTCCACCTTAGTGTGCTAAGCATACCATATAGTACGCCCCTCGTACTACCTTCTCAACTAATACGCTAAGCTTACCATGTGGTACGCCCCACATACTACTCAAAAGACCATAATTGCAACAATTTAAACATAAAGGGTAAATAAGGAACATACCAATCATCCAAGTGTTACATTAGTCTTTTGACGTGGTAACTTTTAGTATGCGGTATATTTTTATTTACTATAAAGATCGTATCTCTACCATACTAAGTTAGACTTTTACGTAGTTTATATTTTTGAATTCGCGGCAACACGTACATTCTAAAAACGTTAACCTGCTCTTAAGGTGAGATAATTTTTCGTGCACTTAATTTTTGAGTCTATTTGTTGACGTAATTTAGGACAAAAATCGAATATATGTGTTTATATGTCGAATGATCAAATGGTTGTCCTATTACATTTTGTTGACATCGCTAGATTTTAACGGCGGAATGTATTTTTCAGATTTTCACACTATGCGTTTATTATATAGTAAGCATGACTTTTGTCTTTAGTCATGGTTTTAGGGGATATCATGTCCTTTTTATGTCACGAATAATGTTCATCGTATTTCCTAGTTGACGATCCAACCAAATTTAGTCATTTAGAAGGTTGGGTCCCCATCAATAGAAAATAATATATATATATATATATATATATATATATATATATATATATATATATATATATATATATATATATATATATATATATAATTTGTTGTGTTTATTATTATAAACAAGCATTAAAAATGGTAAATCACGTTATTTGAACAACCTATGTTAATCCGTCCTCACACTTATGTGGAAAGTCAATGGCTTTGTGAGTGCCAAGGTTTGAACCATGAACATCATGTATGGAAATTTTCATTTCAATTATTAGACTTCTGTTGCGGGAAAAAAAAAGTATAATTGTTCAACTTTTAAACCATTTTAGTTTTATTTAAATTATATATATATATATATATATATATATATATATATATATATATATATATATATATATATATATTTGGTAATATATATAATGACAAAATGCAGAAGAATACAACCATATATCTACTAACATTTAGAAAAACATTTAAATTTTTAATTACTTTTTAGATATACCAAAATATTTATTTTTTAAAGAAATTACCAGTTGTTTTTTGACATAATATTTATATTGTTCGTTTTTAGGTTGGTTGGAAAAAAAATAAATAAACCTTATTGCTTATTTTTTTTTTCTTAACTAATGATGAGAAAATGATAAATGGTTTATCCGACAACGTCATTTATTTTGTTTCCATCTTAACCTAAAAACGAAAAAGATAAATATTATGTCACATAACAACATCTAATTAAAAAAACTGATATTTAAGGTTAATATGAAAGGTAACTAAAAATATAAGATTTTTTATGTAAACAAAATTTAAGAATTTTTTTGAAAAATAATAATTAAAATGAGAATACTTTTATGCATTCTGTCTTATATATAAAACAAAATAATAAGGGATTTACTTAACAATAGCTAAAAGCAAGCAAGCTTTTGCATGTAAAAGAAGAACGCAAGAAACACAAGGGGTCGCTCTTTCTGCTTTTGGTCGGTCAAACCTTTAGTGACAGAGATTGCGCTTTTTCAAATTTTAGTTTTTTCGTTTTTTTAATTTAATATCCGAACTAGAGTCTTAGAATGTGCTTTTTAAAATGATTACATGATCTAAATAATATAAGAATCAAATGAATGATCAACTATAATCAACGAATTAATAAGAGATAGTGTTGGTATGTGTTTATGTTATTCGAAATTGAATAATCATGTAATTAGTAGTTTGAATTATATGTGATAAATATTCATTATCTAAAAACTAAAAGGTAAAATGACTAAAATTGATCTTTTTTGTTTAAATGAAAAACGTCTTCAACTGTAAATACATGTCTAACAAACAATGTTTTTACATACCTGTTTTTTTTCTGTATCCCCGGATTAATCGGGTTTCCAGAATTTCATGTATATTTTAATTTATATATATTTATGTATATAAAACCAAAATTTTGATATCCACAAATTCGAACACTAAATACATATAACAATAAGTAGTAGGACAATCTAAAAATATATATATATATATATATATATATATATATATATATATATATATATATATATATATATATATATATATATATATATATATATATATATATAATCATGAGTTTTATATTAATGTATTAAGATCAAACAAAATCAAATATTTTAAACATTTAAGTGTCAAATGCATCAATTTCACGATGGTTGGGGAATGAAATTCACTATGAACTTCATCCTTATAAAAATCATTGCCGCTTTTCTCACCAAAACCGGTTCAATTGCGGTTTTTAACACTTCAATATAGCCGGTTCAACCGAGTATTTGTAAAAACCAGATGGTTTGTTTCGATCCATAAATATGCTTAATATCGATGCTCGTTCAACCGCTCTCTTTCCTTATCCCTATTTTACCTGGTTTTTAAAACATTGTTTACAAGCGAGGTTAGATATATAAACAAAAAACTTTATTTTATTATATTTTAATCAATTTTGTTGTATCCATATGAATTGAGAATTTGACAACTAAATATTTAGATCATTAATACCATAATCTTTTTATCTAGTCACTAAAAATGTTATTATTTTTAGAATATAGAATCAAACATACACTAAACTAAACTAATAATCAATGATAATCCCCGCACGTTGATTGTACCATAAATAAATGAGAATACATAAATAAAATTTGAGATTAGACCTAAAGATATTAATTATAATTTATCACCTTTTATATGTAGAAATAGTTAGGGTTTTTGGCACTTTATCACCAAATAAAGTTTGACGAATTTATACATTTAGTCACTTAAGTATTTTTTATGCTCAATAGACGATTAAAGTTAAATTTTACTTATTAATTACACCAACATGAGTTAGAGCTGATTACTTGTATGATGTGACATTTTAAATTATATTTCTTTATATCTTTTAAGAGTCATCGTATCAATCAACAAGAAACACTTTGACTAACATTGACTTAAGACCTTCAACATCTTTCTGATAATTAAGATAATTCTAAGATTCACCAATAAATCAACATCAAACAAATCTCCGTAGATTTCTTTTTAAATCATTGAGTTGAGAACTCTAAAACATTAATGGAGTATGTGGTATTCGGTCTAGAGTCTATGGTATTGGTCTAATCAACACTTCAAAATACGCAAGATGTTGATCGAACTTCATCTGTTCTAGGGTTATAAAGCATCGCATTCTCAAAGACCCGTCTCACATTAGAGGCAAAATTTAATGGAGATGTTTACAAACCCTTTGATAAATTCTATTGACTGTGCCTAAATCAAAGCCCTAGATGATGCATTTCGTGCATTTCGTCTATAACGAAGATGAATATAGCAGCTCTGACGGCTTCAAAGTTTTCCGAAGATAGAGAATGAGTACAGAAAGGTAGAGAGATTGTGAGAGTCCCGACAGGAGTGTTTCAACTTTCGCTGTCGAAACCGAAGCTGACGACGGAGAACACGTCGTAGTTTGCTGAGAGGGGGGAGGAAGTGACACTAACGGAGACAACATGAAGCGATGACGTTTGAGAGTGGCAACGACGATGAGCGACAGACATTGCCTCGTCTAAATGGAGATTAGGGTCAAGCCCCATCCGTTGAGGAACATACACTTCCAACTTTTCATCTTTAACATTTTGGGGAATTGAAATATACGACGATATATACATAGGAGGAAGATACGACGATAGCTTTTTTTTGAACAAATGATTTTAGTTGGTTGTTTAAGGTTTTCTAGAAAGAGAGTACAAGTGGTTTTGATTTTATTAATAAAATACGAAATGTCATTTTTATGATATATATATATATATATATATATATATATATATATATATATATATATATATATATATATATATATATATATATAGGCTTATGTTATTCTATTCAAAGTAATTATTGTGTTATTGTATGCATAAATGTGGACCAATCAATTTTACTTATTTTAAGAAAGTGATTAATATATATTGTTGAATCAAATATAATTGAAAAATATCATCTAAATTAATTACAAGGGTATTTTAGTCAATTAATATAGATTTAATAAAGGAAAATTGCATATTTTAAGGGATCATAGATTCTCTTAATTTTAAAAATCCGATTTTAAGAATTCTAATTCTTTTAATTCAGACCTTCTAACAGAATATGTTTATGAGTATATTCAAAAATTAAAATATTCTTGAACCATAAATAATAAAAATATTCTTGAACCTATTTCTTGATCTTGACTTTAAAAACTTCTTGTAGAATAACAAATTCTTGAACAATCAATTGAGGAATAAAAACAAAAAATACATTATTTCTTATAGAATACGGGTAACAATTGTTAAGAATTACATTTATTGTTAAAGAATAAAACTAAAAAAACAAAACGGGAAAGAAAACATCAAAATCTAACAACGACACTAATACATTCTAAATGAATAATGTTGCTTAGAATCACTTAGAAAACAAAACCAAATTGTAGTTTAGATTCCAATAAATCATTAGCAAATGAAAAATAAAAAACTAAATTCCTTTGGAAAAATATGTGGACTTGTGAATTGCACCAAAACCAATAACCAAGAATTGTAGAACATACATAAATCAGTGATAAAATATCCATATTCCATTCCAACAGAATTAGAATTCATGATTCCATTCCAACAGAATTGGAATTTGTGATTCCATTCCAATAGAATTGGAATCTCACCAATATCATCCATTGAATCATCTACAGAAACAAATTGATTTTTATCACATAAGAAGAAGTAAATTTGATATGAAAATAGTGACAACCTACCTTTACTTTGTACTTTACATATAAGAAGAAGGTCATTGACACACCCTCTTTAATTTTTCATGAACCTGGTCCGCCATCAGAGGAGAAGACCGACGATCGGAGTGAGGATGAGGGCCGACTCCTTCGCATGGAAGAGAGTCGGCCGGAGCAGCAGCATCCGACGACAAGGGAAAAAACGGCCGATCAGCATCACCGACGGGAACACGAACCAGATTGGCCTCCATAGCCATAGGAGGAGAGTTCGAGACCTCGACAGAAAGCGGTGGTCCAACAACAACGCTTTTTTCATAGAATTTCCATCTTAATTCTTCAAGACTTAACCCAGTTTCAATAAAGTAGGAATCGAAGAAGGTGAAACCTGATTCCTCATCAGCGTCGATGATCTTCATAGCACCATCAGAATGCGACAATGACATTTGGGGAGCCATTTCTCTAGATCAATATCCTCTGGTGTATCAGCAATAGATGGGGGTTTTAAGTGGTTAGTAAGATCCAACTAGGGGTGAGCAAAAACCGCACCGTAACTAAAATTAACCGTAAAACTCGCATAAACCGCAATCGATAAACCGCAACCGCAATAAAAACCGATGGTGAGGTTTTCTGTTTTTCAAAAACCGTAAATTTGCGGTGCGGTGCGATTATTAGTTTTCAAAAACCGAAAAAAAACTGCACCGCACCGCATATATTATATACAATTTTTTTTTTATCAATTATTAATATATTAAATATTAAAAATAAAATAAGTTTTATGGATGAAAGATAGATAAGATACTAGAAAACAAAAATGTTGGTTTTTGTTATATTTAACTTTGAAAACTGGTAAAATTAGACAATTTTAAGATATTTATTATTAATTACTATTGATTTGACGTTTTTAAGATATTAGTTGTTTGTGATTTAAGTTAATTGTCTTATACGTTATAGTTTTTTTTTATCATTACAAGTAATATGTTTGAATTCTTAAAACCGTTTGAGCTTTAAACTGTGGTTAAAAACCACACAAAATAATTGCACCAAATCCATGCGGTTAATAACCGCAACACAAAAAAAAAAAAAAAAAAAAACAAAACCGCACCCCAAAAATAACCGCACCAAACGGTTTTGAAAATAGATTAACCGCATTTGCGGTTAGTGGTGAGGTTTTGGCTAATAACCGCACCGAACCGCACCACGCTCACTCCTAGATCCAACAGCAAATGATGGTGGTGACGATCTTCTGTTTTGGAGCTAGGGTTAGGGAGGATCAAATAGGATAGAATATAGTATTGTTGCTTGTTTTAAAAATGGATAAAAGTAGGTCAAAGTAATTACCATAATTATAAGAGTGTATTTGTAGAAATTATTTATCAAATTACCAAATTATCCTTTTTTATTTGTTTGATTATTTATTTATTTTTTTAAATTTTAATTGGCCCACATTTATGTATACAATAACACAATAATTACTTTAAACATTTGAATATATATATATATATATATATATATATATATATATATATATATATATATATATATATATATATATAATGAATGTCAAATGGCTAATTGTTTCCATATCATCGGTACCAGAGAGCAAGGCAACCTATAAATCGGTAAATATAATGGTCCATTCCCTGATTTAATGGGTAAAAACTAATGTTAAGAACTAATTGAACACAAAAAAAAAAAAAAAATAATAAAAAAAAATACTTGAATGACTAAATATATAATTCATTAAACTTTATCGTGCTACAGACAATGTCAAAAACCCAAATATTTAGTTTTGTCTCTATTCGAGTCATGTTCTTTATCTTTTTGATGGAGTTTAATCATAGTTATTGTCACAAAATAAAACATCATAAAATCGCAAACAATCGTAAAAAAAGTTATTAACTTAATTTTTATGTTTGTTTTTTGAACCGGCAAAGAATTTATAGAAAACTAAACACACACACCAAGTCTAACAATAAACTAGCAAGAGCCCAAGACACAACAAAATACATTTATTTACGCTAAAGGGAGTGGTAACACACTTAGGCCCGTTTGATACGCATCTTTCCAGGTCCAAACAGATTTTTCTGGTTGAATGGACCGGAAAGATTGTTTGATTTGCACAAAAGAAAGGGTCTTTCCCAGTAAGATATGTCTTTCCCGGTAAGATATGTCTTTCCCAAAAAGCCCCAAAATCATATCTTTCTGGCTGAATAGGCTGGAAATACAATTATACACCAAACCCTCCCTTCTTTCTTTCTTTATTGGATTATTAATTTTTTTTTTAAATAACTTTTTTTAAATTTTTTTTTTATTGAATTATTATTTTTTTTTCATCATTCAGCACAGTCAATCAGATGTACAATCAAACAATATGGTTTCTTTCTCAGTCAGAAAATTTTCCCAGACAGCACTTTACCAGACAGAAACTATCAAACGGGACCTTAGTATGTTGTTACATAGGATTTTTAAGTTTTTTTCATGACACCTAGGCTTAGCATGTCTAGCACAAAAAAATATAGGGAGTGAAAGTGTGACAATTTAATAGGTTTAATCGTGAAGAGAAAATAAAACTAAAATATATATAAAAAATACAAATCAATCAATCACAACACATCTTTATGTTTTCTCTCTCCCATCTCTTCTCGCTACACCCATGACATATCTTTCTTAGCACCCTCATTGGCATAAGGTAGGGAATGATATGACATATCTTTCTTAGCACCCTCATTGGCATAAGGTAGGGAATGATATGACATATCTTTCTTAGCACCCTCATTGGCATAAGGTATGGAATGATATGACATATCTTTCTTAGCTCCCTCATTGGCATAAGGTAGAGAATGATATGACATTTTAACACTTTTATTAACACCTCATTTACCACCTCCACTTCCTTTAGCCTTACAAATAAAAAATAATAAAAAAAAAAAAAAGAGAAGCAACACCTTGATTCATGTTATTGATTCCGATCACACGCAAACGAGCAAGACCACGCGTTAAGATATAACAAGTGTCATTTGGTTATTTAATAATAAACATCCCATCTAAATTGCTAAAGGATTTTGGCATTTATTTCTCATGATTATCTCCAACAATTAATTAATCGCTCTAATTTTAGCCTCTCATTTTCTCTTTTAGTCCTACAATTATGATAATGAAGCAATGAAAGCGACTTAATTAATTAAGTAAATAGTATGATTCAAACGTGTTTAATAACAAGTTCTTGACAGTTTGGAGTTTAAAATCCTTTTAAGAAACACGAGCCAAAAAAATAACTTTGTTTGAAATTAGGATTTTCAAACTTTTAGTTTAGAATGAAAAATCAAAGATAAAAACTATATAAGTATCATTTAAAGAGAAGTTTGGTATAAATAAAAGGTACACCTTTCAACTCCAATAAAAACTGTATTTTTACAATATAAACTCAAGGAGGAAGGACAACACCAGATACCGCTGACGGTATCTGGGTTAAAAGCCTTTTGGTTTACACACATAGTTATAAGACAAAATCCAACCATACGATACTACTTTAGGAATTTTAAATTGTAAAACATAACTGTCAATCATTAAACGAGTTCAAATTAAAAGACAAATAATTTCTTTCGTATTGTATTAAATTAAAGTTGTTAATTTCCTTTACTAACACGCTTTTAAGAATTAATAAAATAAGATTATTCTTTCCAATGGATGTTTTACATTGTATTGGATTAAATTAAAGTTGTTAATTTCCTTTACTAACACGCTTTTAAGAATCAATAAAATAAGATTATTCTTTCCAATGGATGTTTTACATTGATTAGAGCATCATCACATGACATTGAAGTCTTGCACTCAAAGATCACTCTAGATATATAAGTTCCATTTTGGTTCCATATTGAAAGAAGCACTTGACTTGAATCTAAAACTTTTCATTCGGCGGAGTGGGTTGCGGGATGGAGGTTTTTGGGACAATACAATAGGGAACACGATTCCTTCCATTGTGGTACCATATAAATCTATGCTTAAGAGAGTTTTTTACGTTTCACCACCTTGGAGACTATGCATTAGTTATTTGTAAGAGCGAGTTTTCTAACCCGTTTTCATCACCTTAAAGACTATGCATTGGTTACTTGTAATATACAAAAGAGTTTTTGGTTTAACGGTATCATGAGTTGACATCTTGGTGAAGGGTGCCGTTCTGCCAAATGTTGAGAGTTCAAGTCCCATTAGCGACGAAATATATAGATTTAAAAGTAGAGTAGTGGATGCGTGTTTAAGACTTTAAAATAAACTTTTACTACATTAAATGGGTTAAGAGGGATGAATTTCCATATGTTTTGAGATAAAAGAGTATCAAGTGAGATGTGAAAAATTAATATTGATGTGGCGTATATGTGTCATATAGATTAGAATGGATAAGAGAGACAAAATGGTGTATATGGATAAGAGAGCCAAAACCCACATTACATGGGTATATTTCTCACCTCTAATCTTTAAACATTTTCAAATATATCTTTTTCAACCCACTTACTATAATACAATTATAATAATATAAGAGTTTGGTTTTTCTTAACCACAATGTTTTCTTATTTAACCATTGAAATTATGCTTTATATTGGGTTTAAACGATTTTTTAGAAAAATATTATTGAAAATGTCTTCAAGTTGGTAACAAACAATAAAAAAAAGTAATAAAAAGATAGCAAATTTTAGGTTTTTGTTTTTAATATGCTGTACGAGGTTTAGTGTCATATTTTATCTATACATGTTAGGCCTAAGCTTTTTAATTTTGCTAATAATTTGATTTAAAGTTTAAAATTTGTTACAAATATGGTCCAAATTTGTTTTCTACAAATTTCTCCCAAAATTATTTTTTTTATAAATTTACTTTTTATATATTTTTTATAATTACACCATCTTTTACAACCTTTTTATGTTTTTTTAAAACGCTATTTTTATACTTTTTTTTATAGAAAACTAGGTGTAAGACCCATGTATTACATGAGTTTATTTAAAAAAAATTAAATATAAAATTTTAACAATTTGAAAACTTTAAATTTATAAGAAAAATAAGAAATTTTTTGAATTATTAAAATTAATGAGACTTTAATGCATTAGATACATTACATATATAAACCATTTTCTAATAAATACCTTACATATATATTACCTTATATATTAAATGTGGATTTTAATTTAATAAAATCAAAAATACAATAAAATGACAAGTGGAAAATAGAAAATTTTAAAATTTCTAGAAAATGCCATGTGTCCAAATGAATGAGAAGAGGACATGTGGCAAAGTCATTTTCATTTATTAAGGAGGATTGTATATTTTATCGAATTTTTTATAGTATTTTTTTAAAACCTTTTTACATATTTATGTAATTTTTTTAAATAAAAATATTTCCAAATGTTGTATAAAAGGTGTATAAAAAAGGTGTGAAGAAAGTTTAGAAATGGTTATAAAAAATGTTTTGCATTTCGTTACAAAAAGTTGTAAAATAATTTTTAAAAAATCTAAGAAAGCTTAAAAAAAACTTTTCACATAGAGTTTCCATAAAGTTTATATTAAACTTTAGAACCAAATTTTTTAAACTGTTCTTTTATAAATTTCAAGAAAAAAAATTTACAACATAATTACAATTTGCAACCCATTTCTAACTTTTATTATACTTTTTTTACAACATTGATAAACATTTTTGTTCAAAAAGAGTTATATAATATATATTTTTTAAAAATAATAAAATGCAATAAAACTTTATTACAAAAAGTTGTAAAAAATGTCTAAAAAGTAAATTTATATAAAAAAACTAATTCTAAATGATTTTTTTTAAAAGTGTTTGGACAATCTTCGTAACAAAATTTAAATTGTGTATCAAATTCATAATAAAATTTAAAATTTGGACCACAAGTTATAAAATCAAAACATGAGTCGTTGAATCTAATATTGTAGGTGGAAAAATAAAAAGTTTGTTATCTTTTAATTATAATGTTTTGGGTTTGTTAATTTCAAAACATTTCTAATAGTATCTTCTTTTTTTTTTTTTTTTTTTTTTTTTTTTTTTTTTTTTTTTTTTTTAATATTTTAGGCTCTTTTTTATAAGATTGTTATGATTTACCATTAATAAATTGCAAAAAATCATCAAAAGAGTATTTTTCTAGCTATCTTTTTCTTATCAAAGTTTTTATTAAAAATTATAATACAAATCTTCCGATGGTTAAGCATAACAAATTTTAAATTATAGTGGTTTTTATCAAATTTAAATTATAGTGGTTTTATAAAATTCAGTGTTATGTTGTATTTTTTGAAGGAAAAAAACGAACTAAAGTCTAAGATCATCCACGAAAGGCTTATAAATTTTAGTGGAGCTTTTTAGTGAAATACTTCAAAACAAAAACTCATTGATATATCCACAATACACTAGTTTTTTCAAACTGTCTTTTATGAAGTGTTTAGTGAGTTGTTTAGTAGCAATTGGTTAAAAACACATACCCACATAATAATTAATAAAGCTTTGGTAAGAGTTTGTTAATTAATTGAAAAAAGTTATTCCACTGACTTTCTTAGTTTTAACAAGGCTTTTTAGATGAAAAAACTTCAAAATAGCTTCTGTTGTAGATGCTTTTAAGCGGTTGAATCAGCAAAATAATTTTTTACAGTTGAACCAAAAAAATTCAAACTACAATGGTTTTATGAACTACTATCTTACTTAAGTTGTTTTGTTAATAACTAGATTATTATTTGATAACCAAATAATACTAAAAAAGGGAAGAAAAAAAATCCAAAACCCAAATGTTCATCGCATTTTAAAGAAGACTTGAACCATTGAAAGACAACTTTTGTGGTAGTGAGATTCTAATGCTGTAAAGACACGGCGTAAAACAATAAATTCCATTATTGAAATCAGAAGAGAAACAAAAAGAATAATTATTCAAAGTAAAAGAAAAAATCTCAGCCTTTGGCTGGTAAGTTTGCATGCAAAAGTACAACCACTAATGCACTATTGTCTCCATCTATTACAGATAATTATAAGGTCTAACTGATAAGGTAATAAGTTAGATGATGTGTTTGCTTTTATATAGTTTTATTTTTTTTAAATAAAAATAAAAGAAGATAATACATGACCAAGACCAAGATATTTTGAGAAGACCTAGGTATGTTAAAGATATGTTTTTATAAGTTTATAGTTTTTATATTTTGAAAAAATAACAAAAAAATGTTTGCAAGTAAGAGTTTGTAACTTTTATTTTACACAAAAAAAAACTTTCTAAGTCAAAATGTTAACACTTTATTTGGAAAAAGAACTATTTAAGTTGTCTTAAAAGTCTTGAACACTATAAAAAGTTAAGAAAAAAAACATGAAAAAAAATAAGTAAAATATTTAAAAAGCTTGAAATTAAATAAATAAATAAAGTTACACATAAGTTTTAGAAGATTAAAACGTTATAAAAAAAGTTAAAAAACCTTGAAAAAATATAAGTAAAAAGAGTAAATTACACGAATGGTCCCTTTGGTTTGGGGTAATATACACGTTTGATTTCTAATTTATTTTTTTAACTCGAAAGGTCCTTACAGTTTGTTGTTGTTACGCCTTTGCTCTTTGTAAATGTTAAAAGTTTGAACATTTTTGTACATAAAGACTTTAAAGAGTTTATAAAATATGTAAAAAAGTTGTAAAAATGGTAATTTATAAAAAAAAGTGGTAAAAAACTTAAATAAAAGTTGTAAAAATAAAATTGAAAAAAACTAATTTTGGGTCAGATTTAAAAAAAGTTTGACCAATTCATAAAAAAAAAAAGAATTGAAGATTATATCAAATTTGTAATAAAATTTAAAATTTAAATAAAATTACAAAATTACAAATGATCTGTTAATACTGTTAATACAGTTATGACTTGGAATAACATGTTTAAAGACAAAAGTATAAGTTGATTACATTTTACATAATTACTTGAGTTTGGCAAATTGAAGACGATTTAAATATTTTGTTTCCAAAAACTATATTTAACCTTAATTCAAATGCTATTACAATATTTTTTGAAATCTTCGCTTTTAACTTTTATACTTTAGGTAATTCTATATTAATTCTATATTTTAAAAGATTATAGTTATTTTCTCAAATACTCTTGTATAAATAAAAAGAAAATGCTATCGTAACACAATGAAGGTTGACCATTTTACCCATTTAGTTAACTAAGTTTTTTTTCCTGCAAAATAGACCATTAAAGTTAAATTTTGCATATCAATCAGTAGACTATTAAAGTTAAATTTTACATATCAATCGCACTATTATATGGCATGACAGTAGAGTCGGTTACTTTAATGATGTGACATTTTAAATTAGAATTCTTTATATCTTTTGAGGGCATCTAATTTTTGTATCGGTAAATTGTAACATCTATTTTGGGTAAATAATTCAATTATGTTTTTATGATTAAAGACTTGAAAAAGGATTTTGTGATGACCATGACGTGGTGAAGGATGCACCACGACGTGGTCATAACCAAAGGGAATGTGCATCATCTGTTAGGTCCAGTTAGTGTTGCGTCTTTGGGCTCGTTAGTTAGTCCAGTTTTGTCTCCGGTATGGGCCTGTCCATCCGTGAGTTCTTTGTAGGGTTTATTATTTATAGATGCTTGCATGCATCCTAGAACATAAGATTTGATAGATATTTCAAGTGTATTCATCGTTCTTGTTTTTGTAACCCTAGAATCCTCTACAGCGGAAGTTCTTCATCGAGCTCTGCTAAGGATCGAGTTAATCAAATCATTCGACACATTCAGTTCCATACTTGTGTTTTTATCTCACTGTTTTTGCTTTCTTAATTTGCCTGTTATAAAGATCTAATCGATCAAAGAGTTTCATAAACTCATCAATTGGTATCAGAGCAGGAGGCTGTGTAATTCATACACATCTCTTCTGTGAAAGAAGCGATTAGGGTTTATTCCGCATTAACTGATATTTATTGAGCCGTCACTCCATAATTAACGTATCTCATTATTTATTCGTTTTGCCCTAATATTACATATTACAAGTCTGATCTTTCAAACAGGTTAAACGATCAAGCATGGACGATTCTCAAACTAATCCTATCAACATCTCAAACAGCATCGGATCAACAACAAAGATTCCTATTCTTTACACCCAAGATTACGAAGTTTGGGCGCATCATTTTGAAGACTATGTCATCGGATCTGAAGATAATGGGTATCTTATATGGGAAGCTATTGTGTCTGGACCATTTGCTCACTCAGGAACATCCAGAATCATTAAAACTCAGAAAGAATACAATGATCTGTTAAAAGATGTGAAAGACGTTGCTCAAGACGAAAAGGAGAAGTTTCAGTGCAACATCAAAGCATTGAGACTGATCCGATTCGCTCTTCAGTCTGACACATTTAGGTTGGTGAGTTCCTGTAGTACTGCTAAAGAAATCTGGGATCGGCTGCGAGAGCTGTATTCCACAGATGAAGATTTGGAGCACTCTATTCAGACCTTGCTTTTGTCTGAGTTTGGAGAATTTAAGCAAAATTCCGATGAGTCTGTCACTCAGACGTTTGATCGCTTCAATCATCTTCTTAGCAAGATGATTAAACATGATATCAAAAGGAAGTTGATTGAACAGAAAGTCACCTTTTTGAATGGCTTAAGATCCGAATGGAGAGCTGTCGTGTCTACAGTTAAAGCTCATGAGCAGTTCAAGTCATATTTAGTGGCGAAACTGGTGGGAATTTTGAAATCCCAAGAAAAGATCGTGATGCAAGAGAAGAGTGTGGTCTCAAATTTGGGGTCCTTGGCCCTCCTGTCTAAAAGCAAGAATGCAGTGGAAGACGAAGATCTGAACCTAGAGGACTACGATCTTACGTCAGAAGATTATGCTATGATGGTGTCTAATCCCAAGAGGTTCATCAAGAAGAGGTTTCCTACCAATAAAAACAGAAACTGGCAGGGGAGCTATAGTTCTGAAAAGGTAAGGGAGGAGCCGAAGACAGAGGAACCAAAGAAAGAGGCGAAGGTTGAAGGAGATTCTGTTGTAAACTGCTATTACTGTGGAGGAAAGAACCATTATGCCAAAGATTGTGCTCTGAAGAAAATAGCAGAGAAAGATGAGGAGAAACATGAAGAGGCAATCCTAATGAAAAAGCTGGAAGAGATTAAGAGGAAGAAAGCCGCTACTAACCCTTCTATGAATGCTCTTATTGTACAGGGTTCGGCAGAGGATGACGAGTTCGGTGGTGTGCAGGTGTGGTCAACCGACTCAGAAGATGATGAGGTGAGAAAGCCTTCACATGGAAAGGCGTATGTCGCAAGAGGCGGTGAAAGCAGTGGGAAGTGTTTGATGGTGACTGATGTATCTCACATGAGGGGATACAATACTGATGGTGGAAAAGAGGACACCAAGGAGCGAGAGGACTTATGCTTCACAGCGAAACCTCTCAGCGTGCAGATCAATGAACTTGATGAATTGATCAATAAGGTACAATCTCTTTTTATCTCGTTCAAGGTTTCGCAGAAATCATATGAAAAGGAATTAAATAACTTAAATTCAAGAATCTCAAATCTGGATAGTTGTTTAACTCAAACTCGGGTCACCAATTCTAACCTAACTGACCCAATAAGCAGGGTGTCATCCAAGAGTGAGGAGCGAAGGATGTGGATTGAGCTGAAGGAATCGGAGCTGATTAAGTCTAAGGATGAAAACATTTATTTACAAAGAGACAATTTGAAACTTTTAAAACAAAGAAATGTTTTTTGTTTAATTGCTAAAGACTTTATGCTAACATTACTCAACTACATCTGAATTGTGAAATTGGGCAGAAAATTCATCGCATGATTTTACCCTTCCTTGAGTTTAAGGAGGATGAAATCGATGCTGAAGCATACAACTGTGAAAGTGTTGTATCGTCTGATGATGTGAATCCTACTTATATGTACAGTCTGGACAAAATTGAATCTTTTATTAAGTCCAAAGACCATAAGGACATACTGAAAAACCTTTTGGATGAAAACGATAAGTTGAAACTAAGGACCGAAACCATACAAAAATTCGACTCATTGAGTGCTAATTTAAGTTCAGAAAATAAAATTGATGTTGAAAACGCATCTGAACTTAACGAGGACGATGATATGAGTGAAATTTCTATAGAGGATGAAGTCGACTATTCTGAGTTTGTCAAGAGCGAACCCGAAAACCACAAAAATCTGATTTCTGAAAATTCTGTGGAGTTTCCTCGATTATCCCAAAATAAGTCCCCGATTCTTGAAGAAAAGGCTATTGTGTACCAAAAGGCGATAACAACACCAAATCAAGTGTATAAGGTCACAGGAGTAACCGAGCATCAAACAACCAAGCTCACTGCCATAGTGAACGAAGACAACGCAGATGGCTGTGATGAGTTTTTCTGGTCAGCTCCTATAGATAATGCCGACGAAACTGTTGGTCTATTTGAGCGAACGTCCTGGAAAACTAAAGGAAGATATGTACCAGAGCCACTTAATAAGCCTGACAACTTTGACGTGCCAAGCACAAGTGGCACAAAAGAAATTCCTGTAGAAGAAGTCACTTCCACAAGCGAAACCTCATCTGTGAAAAGCGAACCGGCTGACAAGAAGCTGAAACAAAAGGCTAACATCCACAGACAGCCGAAACAAGTGAAAGATCAAAAGCAGCAAAGGAATCTGAGATACAAAAAGAATCTCTTAGAGCGAAAGCAGTTTTGACGATCTCAAAACGCCCATTTCTCCTATCATGATAAAAATTCAAAGTCAGAGAAAAAGACTTTCAGGCCGCATGAAAGCAACAACAACTGAAAGGACAGGTTCGGTTCTTAAAGCAACATCAACCGAAAGGATAGGTTCGGTTCTGAAAGCAACAGCAACCGAAAGGATAGGTTCGGTCACGAAAGCAACAGCTACCAAAGATCCAGGTTCGGTCCCTCTGATGACCATAAACAAAAGGGTCACTTAGAACCTCAAGTCAGAAAAAACTCCCAGTCTAAATTCTCTTGTTCTGATTCTTCTCATTCTCAATCCTTTTCTAAACCTAATTCTGTTCCTACTCAAAATTCAAAATCTTCAACGAATTTGAAAGGAAAATCGAAGATTTCCTCAGTCAAGAATGACCGAAAGCAGTCTAAGGCTGAAACGCCAAAACCTGAAACCAAAACGACTGTAGCTAATTCTAACAAAATCAAAGTATTCACCATTAAGAGGAAAGATGAAACAACATTAATAAAAAGAACATATCTTGTTGATGTTTCTCTTACTATCCCTGTTCCTGTGAAAAACTCACGTGGACCCAAGAAACTTTGGGTTCCTAAATCTGCTTAATTTTTGCAGGTTATCAGTGACGAGCAGTTCGACGAAGAATGGTACATTGACAGTGGCTGCTCTGGTCACATGACAGGAAGGAAGGAAGAGCTAAGGGAATTTCTCTCTCTTCTAAATGGTGGGAATGTCAAGTTCGGCAACAACTCCTATGGAACGATAAAGGGTTATGGGATGATAACCAATGGAGACTTCATAATAAGAAAGGTGGCGTATGTTGAAGGGCTACAACATAATCTCATCAGTGTGTCTCAACTGGTTGGAGGTACCGGTCTCAAAGTTTCATTTGACGATGAAGGTTCAGAAATCATAGAGAAGAAATCAAATAGGGTGATTCTCAAATCAGAACGGAAAGGCGAAATGTTTCCTCTCAATCTCAAACCTATCAAAGGAAATCCAGCTATATGTCTTTTATCTAAAGCTCATTCTGACGAAAGCTGGTTGTGGCACCGAAGGCTCTCACATCTCAACTTCAAAGACATCAACAAGCTTGTCACAGGAGGTCATGTACGGGGTCTCCCATTGCTCAAGTTTGAACGAGAACACTTGTGCGTTGCATGTGAAATGGGGAAACAAAGTCGTCAAAGTCACCCATCCATTATAAACACAAAAGTTGTTGAACCACTTGAGTTGCTTCACATTGACTTGTGTCCATCATCAATCAAAAGCATTGGTGGTAGCAAGTATATTCTTGTTATTGTTGATGATTTCTCACGTTTTACATGGGTGTTCTTTTTGAAGCACAAATCTGACGCTACTCTTAAGCTAAAGATGTTTATTAAGCAGGTTGAAGTGCAACTGAGAAAAGTCGTTCGCAACATCAGGAGTGACAATGGACTGGAGTTCAAGAACAAAGCATTTGAAGACTTTTTAGCAGAAAAAGGAACCAGTCACAACTTCTCAGCCCCCCTACACGCCTCAACAGAACGGAATTGTCGAAAGACGAAACCAATCCTTGTGTGAGGCGGCCCAAACGATGCTAAGTTTCGCTTCTCTTCCTTTATATTTCTGGGATGATGCTATTGCTGCAGCATGTTTTACGCAGAACAGGTCTTATCTCAACAAGCGCTTCTCTCTTACTCCTTATGAGATCATCAATAACAGGAAGCCGAACGTAAAATTCTTTCATGTATTTTGCTCACGATGCTTCATCTTCAACTCCAAAGAACATCGTAACAAGTTTGACGTTAAAGCTGATGAAGGAATTTTTCTGGGATACTCTCTTACTTCAAAAGCATACCGTGTTTTAAATAAGCTTTCTAGAAAGATTGAAGAAACGTACTATGTGACTTTCAATGACAGCTATGTCAAGAAGCTAAAGAGTATTGAAGAAGCAATTGGAGAGATTTTCTCTCAAACAGGTCAAGTCACGGCCTCGATTTCTAATCTGTTCGATCAGTTTGTGGAACTATTCGATGAACCTAAGAAAGCTACTCTCTCGGAAGCCAAGGAAGCAGACAACAAAGTCGACTATCTGAAGCAAATTGTCGAAGATGCCGCCAAACGAATGGGTGAAGGAGAACAAGTTCCAAATGAACCTCCTCAGCAAGGCGCTTCAGTTGAGGGGGAGAATCCATCTTCTTCAAAACAACCGAGCTCACAATTTGAGGGGGAGAATTCTATTCTAGTTGCACCCGAGAGCTCTACTACACCCAAAGGTACTGTAGCACCCGAAAGCTCATATACACCTGAAGTTACTTTAGCACGCGAAAGCTCAACTACACCCGAAAGTCCTGTAGCACCGGAAAGTCCAGCTACACCTGAAAGCTCATCAGTCGAGGGGGAGAACTCCAATATGTTCTACGATGACGATAGTCAATCTGAATTGGAAGAAATGGTAAATGCTGAATTGGATCCATCCTATGATCCAAACTACCCTCCTCTTGTTAAATGGACCAGAGATCATCCTGTATCTCAGATAGTAGGTAAGGTCTCTGAAAAGGTCCTGACCCGATCTCAACTAAAGGCAAAGCAAACATCTCTATTCTCCAAAGTAGAGTTCTGCATGTATAATTCTTTCGTATCAAAAGTTGAACCGAAGACAGTAAATACTGCTCTTGATCATTCTGACTGGGTTCAAGCTATGCAAGATGAACTCAACGAGTTTGAAAGAAACAAGGTATGGCGCCTCATTCCAACTCCTAAAGATGCCTCCGTTGTTGGTCTCAAATGGGTATTCAGAAACAAAATGGACAAGGAAGGTAATGTAATTCGAAACAAAGCTCGACTCGTGGTGAAAGGATATTGCCAAGAAGAAGGAGTTGATTATGAGGAAACTTTTGCTCCGGTAGCGAGGCTGGAATCTGTTCGAATATTTCTTGCCTACGCTGCACACAAGAACTTCGAGGTCTACCAAATGGATGTAAAATGCGCCTTTCTGAATGGAGAACTTGAAGAAACGGTTTACGTGGAGCAACCTCCGGGTTTTGTTAATGAAAAGTACCCCAATCACTGTTATATTCTGGACAAGGCAGTTTACGGTCTGAAACAAGCACCTAGGGCATGGTATGAAACGCTAACCAAGTTCTTAAAGATGTCAAAATTCAAACAAGGTTCGGTTGACCCAACCTTCTTTCGTAAGAAGGAAGGTAACCGCCTTATGATTGTTCAAATCTATGTCGATGATATCATCTTTGGCTCAACGAATCCTAGCTTAACAGCTGAATTCAGAAAGCTGATGGAGATTAAATTTAAAATGAGCTCAATGGGTCCGATTAACTTTTTCCTTGGTTTAAATATTAGACAGAGACCCGAAGGCATATTTATCAACCAGGAAGCATACACCAAGACTCTTCTTGCTAAATTCGGCATGATGGGAGACTCAAAGGTCAAAGTTCCAATGGCGTTCGGCACCAAGCTCACACCATCCTTGGAAAAACCAGCGGTCGATATTACGTTATATCGCCAGATGATTGGTTCTTTAATGTACCTCACTGCTAGCAGGCCCGATATAATGTTTTATGTATGTTATTGTGCTAGGTTTCAGGCGAATCCTCGTGAACCACATATGCTTGCAGTGAAAAACATTCTCCGGTATCTAAAACGAACCACCTCTCTCGGTCTATGGTATCCATCAAACTCAGGTTTCTTCGTTAAAGCCTACTCAGATGCAGACCTTGGAGGATGTGGTTTAGACAGGACAAGCACCACTGGAGGCTGCCAATTCCTTGACGGGAAGTTGGTTAGCTGGCAATCAAAGAAACAAACATGTGTTTCTCTGTCTACACCTGAAGCAGAGTACATTGCAGCTGCCTCCTGTACATCTCAAGTGATTTGGATCCAATGCCAGCTCCGTGATTATGGCCTTAATATGAAAAAGATCCCACTATATTGCGATTCAGAAAGTGAAATTAGGATCTGTCATAACCCAATGCAACATTCCAAGACCAAGCATATAGCACTGAGGTATCACTTCATAAAGGATCATGTGGAAGATGGGAACGTCGAAATTCACTTTGTTCGAACCACTGATCAACTGCTGACATCTTCACCAAAGCTCTTCCTGAAGCATCTTTCAATAAAATTCTACAAGGGCTAGGAATGATGGAATCGGAGTCAGTACCAAAAACTACTTCTCAAAATTAAAAGACGGAAGCGAAATGAACCGAACGTTCGGGTTCGGTTCACATGTGTGCCGAAATGAACCGAACGCTCGGGTTCGGTCCTATTATCTAATGTTCGTTTATCTCTCAAAGGTAGTTTCCTTGGTTGTAAAACTTTTGTATCTGTTTCAAATTTCATCTTTCTTATTTTCAAAGTCCTTTTATTTTTCAAACTTATTTTTTTTGCAACCGAAATAGACCGAACGTTCGGGTTCGGTTCCAAATTTTTTTTTGGTCTTCATTTTTTTGTGTTTCATTTTTATTTTTTTTAATCTTTTTCTAATTTTTTTTTAAAATCAAAAATTCCAAAAATATTTTATTTTTTATTATTTGTTCGATAATTTTTTTTGTGGGGAAATTCTTTACTTAGTTAAGCATCCCTGGAAGCATGCTGTTGTATGTGTCCAAAGCCTCAACTGATTCTGAATAATAGCCTTACTGACTTGGTATATACAAACCTTGTCTTCCCAATTAGGCTTTCATATTTATTCTAATCATGAGCTACCTAACTCTCTTCTCACATGAGATAAGAGTTTTCTGCTTGGTCCTTATTTTAACAGCAGAGGTACTTTGGTTTCTTTACACCATCTATACTACTTTTCTCCATCTCATTCGCTTCCTAAACGTAACCCTTGAGACTCTCAGAAATTACCACTGAGGTTTATGGTTACACAATTACTGTGTTCATGATCTTAGCTTCGTGCCACTACGTGCTAAGTGAAACCCACAATTCAATACCTCCTATGCATTGACGGTGAACAATCAAATTTGCTCTAGCTTTCACTAACGAATTGACGGACTTATCCATGGGGATGGAAAGTGAAATCTCTAATTTTCTTTTTGTGTGATTCCTATGAAATGATTAAATCCCATAACATTTCTTCCCTTGGAATTCAGTTTTATTTTTTTTTGAGATTTTACATAAACTATTTTACATTGCCACTTAAATTATCTCAAACCTACTTGTTCAACAGACTACATTGGTTTCACAAGTCCTTCGTTCGATTTCTGTCTTATATTAAGATCAGGAATTCTGAACTGAAGCGAAAGCCACCCAAATTAGCCTGATTAAAAGAAGCCTTTCAACACTTCTCAATAAGTGTCTGATCGTTATTCAACGGGAAACCACACAAACACTTTAAAGTCTCTCTTGACTTTGAAGGAAGAGATTCGTGCCCGGGATCCATTGTTTCGTGTCTTTACTGACATCACAAATTCCCTCATATGTGTTGCTTTTTTTTCCTTTTCTTTTACACACTAAGCACGAAAATCTTTTTGATTTTCCAAAATTCTGGTTTCATTAGTTACAAGCCATTTTTTTAATGGTATTTGAAGTTACAAAAGAGTTATGGCTTATGTTAATCCATGTGGTAATTTTGCTTTAAGATGACGATCACTCTAAAAAGATAAGATGCTGACTCAGGCGGGAGTCTAATCGATTTGATTTTCAAACGGCGCTTGAAGGACATGCGTGTGAAGTGGAACCGTTTCGTTTAAAAATGGCACCTGATGGGAAGGCGTGTGAATCGGGACTGTTATTCTCTCTCATGCGTAATCATCGGTACTACCAACTGTCACGCATCAATCACCTTCGAAAAACCCTTCGTATTTCCCTCGAAGATTTGGGAACAAATTTTTCTCTCTCTTATCACAACGGTATAAAAGGTGAACTCGATTCTTATTTACCTCTTTACTGCACCCAAAACTTCAGAGAGCAAGAAAAGCTTTAAGAGTTCTACTGTTCATCATCTCTCCCAACTTCTTCTCTATAATGGCTGATTCGTCATCTGTTCATGCCACTTCCCACATCCTGCCGATTCGTCCTTAATAGAGTCTGATCATCGATCTCACTCCACATGCATATGATGCCTTCATGTTCCCGATCATCGAATGCCTCAAGTATTCGCCGCTTGCTCTTGCACTCACCAAAGCTGAAGTTGTACCTATGGAGTGTTTATCCCAAATTTTCGCCACTTCTCATTACGACAAGTCTGTCGATAGGATCTTCTTCGACATTCTTGATCACAAGGCGTCAATCTCCAAGCAGCGATTCTACTCACTTTTAGGGTTTGAACCTGATTCATCTAGGGTTAACCCTGAAACCATTACAGTGGGTCACTTGTTTTCCATGTTCTACAATATGGGATATACTGAGGTGCTCACAACGGTCACCAAGTTCAAGAAATCGTGCCTGCCTCCTCAGTGGAACGGGTTATTTACTGTGTTATTCAAAGGGTTATCTAAACGCAGTGCTGGGTCAGACGGAGCGAGTCGTCTGTTCATCACAATTTTTATGGGGTTTACAATGGTATCAACCTGGACTATGGGTCGGTCTTATGGCAGCAGCTGATTCAGAGTCTGGCCTCTACATCTCGGCATTCCGAGATCTCCTATGCTCGCTTTTGGACTCTAGTCACAAAATGGGTGATGGACAAGTATCACATCCCCATTGTTGCTGATTCTCCACTGTCTTCGATTGGTACTTTCCATACCACGAAGATAATAGTCTCCGATGCATCCAAATTTCAATTCAATGGTTCGATCCCTGAATCGATGTATGGCAACGTCCCAAGCGACAGTCCTATCATCCGAACCTACAAGGAGTTTCGTCGCTCTGGTCCTAGAGAGCTCACTCCTGAGATGCTCAAATCCATTCATGAAGCTGACAAGCCTACTCCAAGGGGAAAGAAGAATGAAAATGGCAAAGACAAACAGGTTGGCAAGGGAGCGAAAGGCCCTTCTCCCAAGAAACGTAAAACTACTAGGGCTGTCCAATCTCCTCCACTGAAGAAGAGAAAAACCCAACCAAGGCGAAAGCTGATAATCGCTTCCTCCTCAAGCGGATATGAGGAAGAGAGTTTTGACTCTAACGAGTCCCCTCGTGGTAACACTCCTCCACGGTCGCCTACCCCAGAAGTTCATTTTTCCAGTTCACCTATCTCTTCTCCACCAGTTACCATTCCTATTTCTATTCCCCCATAACTGATGGGTTTTAGCCATAAGAACTTTCCTATGTGCGCATGCAAAACCCTAATGCTTGGATCTAGGCTTTCTAATAAACATGCTTTGAATCCAAGACTTCTAATTACTAATTAGGTTAAATAAGAACATTGAAACAGATCTAGAATCATACCTTTGAGTTCCTTGTTGATCTTGAGGTCTTGGAGCTTCTAGAGTCACAAATGTCACTCCTCTAATGGCTTACAAACACCAAAGCAAAGAGGATGATTTGGGAGAGAGGAGAGGGGAGGAATTTCGACCAGAGGTTCCTTACTTTAGGTCAAGTGTCGAATTCCATCAGCCATAGGGTCTATTTATACTTGTAGACTCCTTAAGGGTTACAACCTAAACCCTAATTGGATAATCTTCTCTCAAGGCTATCCAAATCCATCCTTAGATAAGCATATGGACGATTTTAGCTATCCTAAACCTCTTAGAATTCGTCCATACCATATCCAAATGGATTTACAGTCTAAAGCTTAACTATCAAACAATTGACAGTTTATACCCCTTTATTTAATTAATCTCTTTAAGTCACCAAATTAATTCTAATTAATTCTATGACTTATATTAATCAAATAATAAATATATTATTCATTATATTATTCTCATAATATATTAATAATATTTATTCTCTCTTAATAAATCATCCTATCAAGTTGCTATGGTGAAGGCAACCCAAAAGGACCATGCACAACCGGATACAGTTACAACCTTAGACACTATTCCAACAGTCTCCCACTTGGATAAGTCTAGTAACTATACAAGTACAATTCGGTTTGCAATCGTAGCTCTCAAAGACGCTGTCAACTCTGATCTAATCAATCTTGTCCTTCAGATAAGGGAACGTACAATCCTCTGTTAGATATCATGCTGACAATCCTATGGAATGGTTAGTCAAGCATTTTAGGTTTCTCGATCTCTGATTTATTTGAAATAGAACTTAATCGAACACATCAATTCAGTTCTGACCGGGCCCGGCACATAAGTCAAATCAAATCATAGAGCGGCCGAGATATCGCTTTTACCTTCTTAGATAAAAGTTACAGATAAACTTCGACTTATATGCATTTACTTATTCATTAACCAACCATACACAACAATACGTTTTATAACACCAAGTTACTGATGCGTTTTCGTATTATCAATGTACAATCAATTAACAAATAATAAACCATATATCTAGGTTTTAAGACTATATGATATTATCGTTTTGCGATCACCTTTTATATCGTATTCCATAAGGTGATTCCAGCAAGCGCGGGTTTATTCCAATGCTCAAAACTAGTTCATAAGCACTCATGAACGTTGCAGCACTCCTTTGCTATGTCTAACACCATTTAGACATTCTACACACCAATTCATGACAACCTTCATTCATATCTACTCCCAACATATGAACGATTGTGGACCATTTGAATAATTCGATTATTCCTAATAAACTCAATTATTCTGGAAGTCAAAACATGCAAAGTGAAACAATAGCTAAACAATTAACATAAGATAGTAACATTACTCATAAATAAAACTCCTTTATTTAATCATCAAATGTCAATTACATTTATCTATTACACGTTTCTAATACTATTTAATCTATACTAATATCATCCTTCAGCCTAATACTCCTAGCATGCTGTAAGTGCTTAACCCTACTCAGTCCCTTCGTAAGCGGATCTGCTGGGTTATCTTCTGATGATATCCTCTTCACTACGAGTTGTCCTTCTTCTACACGATGTCTGATGAAGTGATATTTTCTGTCGATATGTCTTGATCTACCATGATCCCTCGGTTCCTTGGTCAAGGCAACCGCTCCTTCGTTATCACAGAAAATTTCCATGGGCTCCATTATGGCAGGTACGACTCCAAGATCACCGATGAAGTTCTTCAGCCATATTGCCTCCTTTGACGCTTCGCTCGCTGCAATGTACTCTGATTCGCACGTTGAATCAGCTACGGTTTCCTGCTTGGAACTTTTCCATGTCACTGCTCCTCCATTTAGGGTAAAGACCCAGCCCGACTGCGAACGGTAGTTGTCCCTGTCGGTCTGAAAACTGGCGTCACTATACCCTCGCACCTTCAAGTCATTACTCCCTCCGAGGACTAAGAACCATTCCTTCGTCCTCCGAAGTTACTTAAGGATATTCTTCACCGCAATCCAATGGGCTTTGCCAGGATTCCCTTGATATCTGCTAACCATGCTCAAAGCGAAGGCTACATCAGGGCGAGTACAAGTCATAGCGTACATGATTGAGCCAACTGCGGAAGCGTATGGTACTCGGCTCATTTCTGCTATCTCAGCTTCGGTACTCGGACTTTGAGTCTTACTCAATTTGGCATTACTTTGTATCGGTAGTTCTCCCTTCTTTGAGTTTTCCATACTAAAACGTTTTAGTACCTTTTCTAAGTAAGTATTCTGACTAAGTCCAATTAGTCTCTTACTTCTTTCTCTTACTATCCTTATTCCCAAAATGTAAGAAGCCTCTCTGAGGTCCTTCATAGCGAAGCACTTCCCGAGCCAGGATTTTACCTCCTGCAGAGTCGGGATGTCGTTTCCTATGAGTAATATGTCATCAACATATAGAACGAGGAAGCTTACTATACTCCCACTGGCTTTGACATATACACAAGATTCGTCTTCGCTTCGTACAAAACCAAACTCTTTGACTTTCTCATCGAAACAAAGATTCCATCTGCGAGATGCTTGCTTAAGTCCATAAATGGACTTCTCAAGCTTACACACTCTATTCGGATGCTTCGGATCCACAAACCCCTATGGCTGAGCCATGTAAACATCCTCAGCCAACTTTCCGTTAAGGAAAGCGGTCTTGACATCCATTTGCCAAATCTCATAATCATGAAATGCGGCAATTGCTAACATCAATCTAATAGATTTAATCTTCGCAACTGGTGAGAAGGTCTCATCATAGTCAACTCCGGGAGTTTGAGTAAAGCCCTTCGCGACCAATCGCGCTTTATATGTGTGTACGTTCCCATCCACGTCGGTCTTCTTCTTGAAGATCCATTTGCACCCAACGGTCTTACGTCCGAGCACGTAATCAACCAAATTCCAAACTTGGTTATCATACATGGATTGGATCTTGCTATCCATTGCCTCTTTCCATTTTACAGACTCCGGGCCTGCCATGGCTTCCTTATAGCTATTAGGTTCATCAAGATTTACCAGTGTACCATCACTAATATACGTGTCCCCTTCGGTAGTAATATGAAAGCCATAAAACTGGGGATGAACTCTAGCTCTATCGGAACGTCTAAGAGGTAAGGATTCGTCAATCGGTTCAACCGGAGTTTCCTCCTCGGGTTGAGTGCCAGCGGTAGAGGTTCCTTCATCCATCGACTATTGAATCTCTTCAAGTTCGATTTGCCTCCCACTATCTCCTTGGCTTATGAGTTCTCGTTCTCGGAAAACTCCTCTCCTCGCAACGAAGACCGCATTGTCCTTCGGTCTATAAAAGAGATATCCAAAGGATGTCTGCGGGTAGCCGATGAAAATACATCGCTCACTTCGAGGTTCAAGCTTGTCGTGAGTATCTCGTCTTACGAAAACCTCGCAACCCCAAACCTTGATATGTGCCAACGAGGGAGCTTTCCCTGTCCACATCTCGTGAGGTGTTTTGGCAACCTTCTTAGTAGGGACTCGGTTAAGGATATGGGCGGTAGTCTCTAAGGCATACCCCCAAAAAGAGATTGGTAGCGAAGCACGACTCATCATGGAGCGAACCATATCTAATAAGGTTCGATTACACCTTTCTGCCACACCATTCAACTGCGGTGTCCTAGGAGGCGTCAATTGTGAAACTATTCCACACTCCTTGAGATAATCGTGGAATTCAAGACTTAGGTACTCTCCTCCTCGATCGGATCGAAGCATCTTGATTTTCCTGCCCAATTGATTCTCCACTTCATTCTTGAACTCTTTGAACTTTTCAAAGGTGTCTGACTTTTGCTTGATTAAGTAGATATACCCATATCTACTATAGTCATCGGTAAAAGTCACATAGAAGCGGTTCCCATCCTTCGTGGTTGATCTAAACGGTCCACATACATCGGTATGTATTAGGTCCAACAGACCCTCGCCCCTCTCACAAGTGCTTGTGAAGGGCGACTTAGTCATCTTTCCAAGCAAACAAGACTCGCATGTGTCATCTTCCCTAAGGTCGAATGACTCCAACACTCCATCCTTTTGGAGTTGGGCTATGCGTTTCTTGTTGACATGTCCAAGACGACAATGCCACAAGGATGCTTTATCCATACTAGTGGGAGAATCAATATTTAAAACATCATTTCCTAAGTTATCAACAATCATAACGGTTTCATATATTCCATTACATGGTATAGCTTCAAAGTAAAAGACACCATTTAGATAAGCCAAAATAGAACCATTCTCATTATTAAAAGAAAATCTAAATCCTTGTCTATATAAACCATGAAATGAAATGATGTTTCTTTCCATTTCTGGCGAATAGCAACAATTGTTCAAATCTAAAACTAAACTATTCCTAAGCACTAAGGAATACACTCCAATCTTGGTCACAGGCGACGATCTTCTGTTCCCCATGATTAGATTGATCATTCCTTGCTCCACATCCCTACTTCTTCTTAGTCCCTGCACATTAGAACAAATGTGATAACCACAACCGGTATCAAGAACCCAAGAAATAGCATGATTAGAATCGTTAGATTTGATTGTATATATACCTGCGAAAGATGGCTTGATCTTTCCTTCTTTAATTGCTTGTAGGTAATCCGGGCAGCTTCTCTTCCAATGTCCTATCTTGTGGCAGTGGTGGCACTCTGCCTCCTTTGGGTTAAAGCAGGGCTTAGCAGGATCAACTTTGGTCCCACTAGAAGAGGCACCATCTCGGGCTTTCACCTTGCGATAGTTCTTCGATGAAGCTTTCCTCTTCTTTCCTTTCCCTTGTCCAATAGCCAAGACAGGAGCAGCGGGCGGATTTGGAGTGGGTGCAACAGACTTGTCCTTGAAGTTGCTCTCAGCAACCCTCAAGAGACCTTGGAGCTTGCTTAGGGTGACCTCTTCTTTGTTCATGTGGTAAGTCATCCTAAATTGGTTGTACATCGGAGGTAAAGAGTGAAGCACCATGTCGATTGCCAAGTCCTCACTGAAGTCAACATTTAACTTGCGAAGGCGGTCGACATACCTTTGCATCTTTTGCAAGTGCACGGTAAGAGATTCTCCATGACCCATCTTCGCGGAAATCATGTTAGTGAAAATCTCGTACCTCTCTTGTCTCGCGTTTTGGTGGTACCTCTCCAATAAGTCTTGGTGCATCTCGTACGGGTACATGTCCTCGTAGGACTTTTGGAATTCGGAGTTCATGGTGGCGATCATGATGCAATGTACCTTCGTTGCATCTCGCTCATGAGTTTCAAAGGCGGTGATTTCGGCCGGAGTAGCGATTTCGGTGTTGATTTTCTCGAGCTTCTCATCAAGGACATACTCTTTGTCCTCATAGCGAGCAATGGTGCGAATGTATCTTATCCATTCGCTAAAGTTCGTTCCATCGAAGGTGACCTTTTGGCAAAGGCTCATCAATGTGAAAGAACTAGCAGCAGCGTTGTTTGCGTTCGACATCTACAATTAGAAAAGGACAAAGATAGATTAGAATAAGAATCCCTAATTATCACCCAATAAGAAAATTAGGGCTAGGATCCAACAATAACATTTACATACTAGAAAAGGGATGCCGTAATCTAACATGCAAATAAATTGAAGGTAAGTGAATGACGATTCACTAATTCTCCATCACGAAACTTAAACTATTAGTCCTAAGTGTTTTTGAGAATTCCTAGGTTCGGATGAGATTCATTGAAACTATTCAATGGCATGTTTAAATCTCGATATGCCCCTCTTGTTTGTGACTGGGATGCCAAGGATCACAAAGCGGGTGTGAATTACCATGCAAATTCACATGGCGCCTTCATTGTAACAATCACCTATTCAATGTGCCGGTAAACCACACACGCTCCATTGAACTATGATAAACAACGAATCACCCTTTGCCACCTTCGCTTAGAACCAATTTGCGTGCCGGTAAACCACACGCGCTCCACTAACATCTTAGCAAGGTGTAAAGTGTAATTTCATGGGATTGCATCAATTCACTTTTCCTAAAGTAACTAGGATTGGGAAATTTTAAAAAAATGTGTAGTTACTTTATATTTCTTATTATACTTTTAATGAGAGGATGAGTTTGCCCTATCCTACCCGTTCGGCTAACGACCCTCCACCAATCAAGCAAGCGGTAGGTGTGAGTGTACACCCATTAAGCGCCATTTTATAGGCCGCAACCTTATACCCACCTTATAGATCGGCTTCGTGAATGAGGCCTACTAACGGTAAGACTAGCATTTAGTTATACATATATATATATTATTCTAGTAATATCATATTAGTATAGGGTTGTATTTTAAACTTTTAAAATCTAGGGTTTGAAATTTAAGTTGTCTAAATTAAAACTTTTAATCACAAAAGTAAATTTCAAAGCAAGAGGGTAGGTTTTAAACATTTAAAACATGGAGGATCAAATAACAAATAATTCCAATTAACAATTAATATCCTAATTATCTATATTTGATTTATTCAAGATTTCTTTTTAAGATAATTACCAAAATAATCAAAATAATTAATTAATTATCATATAAGGAAATCAAATATTTAATTAGTTGATAATTACCTTTAACTAGATCAAGATAATAGTTATATTTATCAGAAAAACGAATTAATATTGATCTAATTAGTTTATGGTAAGTTAAGATAAGATAAACACAAAGAAATCCCGAATCTGGCCATTCCTGACGCCTGGACTCGCCGAGTGCACAAAGGGACTCGCCAAGTCAGGCCTACTCGCCGAGTCCACTTTGAGACTCGCCGAGTCCATGACTCAGAAACCAAAAATCGAATTTTGCAGGTTTGTTTCAGTTAATCAAGCAACAATTTACAGAAAACCAAGCTAGGCTCTGATACCACTGATGGGTTTTAGCCATAAGAACTTTCCTATGTGCGCATGCAAAACCCTAATGCTTGGATCTAGGCTTTCTAATAAACATGCTTTGAATCCAAGACTTCTAATTACTAATTAGGTTAAATAAGAACATTGAAACAGATCTAGAATCATACCTTTGAGTTCCTTGTTGATCTTGAGGTCTTGGAGCTTCTAGAGTCACAAATGTCACTCCTCTAATGGCTTACAAACACCAAAGCAAAGAGGATGATTTGGGAGAGAGGAGAGGGGAGGAATTTTGACCAAAGGTTCCTTACTTTAGGTCAAGTGTCGAATTCCATCAACCATAGGGTCTATTTATACTTGTAGACTCCTTAAGGGTTACAACCTAAACCCTAATTGGATAATCTTCTCTCAAGGCTATCCAAATCCATCCTTAGATAAGCATATGGACGATTTTAGCTATCCTAAACCTCTTAGAATTCGTCCATACCATATCCAAATGGATTTACAGTCTAAAGCTTAACTATCAAACAATTGACAGTTTATACCCCTTTATTTAATTAATCTCTTTAAGTCACCAAATTAATTCTAATTAATTCTATGACTTATATTAATCAAATAATAAATATATTATTCATTATATTATTCTCATAATATATTAATAATATTTATTCTCTCTTAATAAATCATCCTATCAAGTTGCTATGGTGAAGGCAACCCAAAAGGACCATGCACAACCGGATACAGTTACAGCCTTAGACACTATTCCAACAATAACCTCCACCACTCAAATACCACCTACCTCTATCCCAGTACCCCCTCCCATTTTTACAGAAGCTACCACCACAACCGCAGACGTAAGAACCAACGTATCTGATACGGAGGCTCCTACTGACGCACCCAAACCTACCTCAGCACCCGAACCCACTCCCACTACCGAACATACATCACAACCCGAACCTACTTTCACTACCGAGCCTCCACCCTCATCTCCTGCTCAGCCAGCAGAGAGTGAAGAACCATTTCTTGGTGGGGAGGACATGACATTTGATTCGGTCTATTACAGTTCGTATCAGGTGCAGAGTGATGACGATGATGATGCTCCCGTCACCAAAAAGCATCTCAAGGAGCTTCATTAGAAAATAGATTCGCTCATTGCCTCCTCTTCTTCATCACAGTCTACCATTTCTGAAGCTGCTATTCAGAAGATTGTTGATGCTTTTTCCAAAGCTCACAAAGTTTCTTTAAGCTCAGCTACTGCAGCCATTGATGCCTCCACCAAAGCATGTGAGGCAGCGACCGAAAAAGTCGAAAAACTATTTACTGATTTTTCCTCTCTGTTACAATCTTTATAGGAAACTGCAGAGGCAACCAAAATGAAGCTTGACCTTATTGTCAACCAACTGGCTACCTCAGTTGCCTCAGAACTGAAGTCTTTCGCCACTCTTCATCAAACTCTCTCTGACGACAACTCATCGTTTAAGGAAACGATTGAGGAGAGACTGACTAAGCTCCATGAGGATCTTGCTGCTGAAAACTCTCTCATGGACGCTCTTGCCAGAAAGACCACTGCTCTTAAGCTCAAGAATCTTCAACTCTCCAATTCTCAAAAGGAGATTGAATCTCTTCGATCTGAACGAGAGATTGTGTCTTCGTGTGTTTCGGATGTCCATGCAGCCATTTCAAACATCCTGGAAGCACATGATCCCATCTTAAGCTACTCTGTGAGGTGTGATCTTGCAGAAAAGCTTGCTCCTGCCCTCTCTCTCCTGAGCAAGATTGAAGGGCTCCTTGATTCCGTGTCCATTCCGAAACAAGGGGGAGAAAATGTATCTCAACCGCCTCCTACTTCCACAGCAACAAAAACAACCGAACCTCCTCTAACAGGCCAAGCCTTAGGTTCAGGTGTTAAAGATAAAGGGAAACAAGTTGCAGAAGATAGTGATGAAGATAAAGAGACCATTGCTGATCTCTTGAAGAAGCAAGGTCAAGATAAAGATGCCGATATCAGCGCTCAGGTTGCTAGAGAGGCTGAAGAGGCTGAAAGAAAACAGAAAGAGGCTCACGACCTTCTTGAGAGTAGGAAAACTCTTTTTCCTCCGTGGACTCTTGAGAAGTTGCTAAAAGAAGCCATTGAAACTCCAAGCATCTTGTGGCTCGAACCAGTGATCTCCCTAGATCGCATGTCGATTCTCAGTTCGACATGCCACTGACCCGAAAGGCCTTCATCTTCCATGCCTTTGACAACATTTCCGAGTTCCCTCATCGTTATCCAAAGGTTGACCGGGATTTAGTGGAATTCTATCTGAGGGCTGCTCAACCATAGTATTAAACATGGAGCGCTCAGAAGATAGTCAATGTTAGGGTCCTCAAGCCGTATCGGGAAGGAAACTTCACCAACGTTCGGTTTAAGGTGCTGAGAGGATCTGCCAAGACCGAACATGCCATTTCGCTTGCCGATCTTCCCAACTTGAATTCTCACAACTGGATAATTCTGCACAACATCCTTCTCACAAATGAAGCGGAGTATGGTCCGATAATTGACCACTTCAAGAGGATGCTTGTTTGCTACATCATGGAAGTCGCCAAGATGGATCAGGAGATTGCCGGCATCTTCAAGAAAAAGCCTACTATTTCTCTTGTTGGCTCGGCAAGTGACCTAAACATGATGCAGATGGGGAAGATAGACCCTAAGAGAAATTCTGTCATGTTTACCAGAAACGAAGGCCAAAAGTGCCTGTTCGCTTTGGCAGACAAACATCTCTATACCACTGCATGCCTGGAACATGTTTTGCGCATCATTCATCGTTGCAAGCAGAATTCGGCTGATGACAAGAAATACTTCGATGATATGATTCAGTGGTACATCCGCTTCAGATAGACAATACTCGATCTTATCCCTCGTCTGTTTGATACCACTAAGAAGGCACCGACAGCTGGACCCAGCAAGAAGAAGTAATAGTCTCGCTCCAATTGACGCAAAGGGGGAGATTGTTAGGTCCAGTTAGTGTTGCATCTTTGGGCTCGTTACTTAGTCCAGTTTTGTCTCCGGTATGGGCCTGTCCATCTGTGAGTTCTTTGTAGGGTTTATTATTTATAGATGCTTGCATGCATCCTAGAACGTAAGATTTGATAGATATTTCAAGTGTATTTATCGTTCTTGTTTTTTTAACCCTAGAATCCTCTACAGCGGAAGTTCTTCATCGAGCTCTGCTGAGGATTGAGTTAATCAAATCATTCGACACATTCAGTTCCATACTTGTGTTTTTATCTCACTGTTTTTGCTTTCTTAATTTGCTTGTTATAAAGATCTAATCGATCAAAGAGTTTCATAAACTCATCATCATCTATGCACACCACGACATGGTAAAAGCCTGGCCACGATGTGGTGGCTGCCAGTGTGCAAACCCTAATTTTTCGGGTTTTGTGCCTTATTTAAGGGATGGGATGGCTAGGGTTTCCACACCATCAGCCTCAATCACCTCCCTTACAAACTAGAAGAAAACCTAACCTCCATTATTGACCTTGTGAGATTTTGGTGGTGTTTTTAGTCCTTTTAAGAAGAAGAAAGTGTTTTGGTGCATTGTTCCAACAAGCTAACCTCCGCTCATTATCTTGTGTAGCTTCTAGACTCTTGTAAGTCCTCAGGCGTCTACCTTTTGTGTCCAAGCATGCTAGATCTTGGGTTTTGTCTATTTTCCTCCATGTTTGAGGTGGTTTGAGTGTTGGGATTTCATAAAGTTGACAACTTTATATGTCCTTGAGGTTTCTTTGTGGCCTCTTGTCCCAGATCTAGAAAGTTATTGAGTTATGAGTTCCATGCATGAGTTCTTATTCACATTTTCACCATTTTGACCTAATTTGAGCTCAAGAAATGCATTGGACATGTATGTATACAAAGAAACATTTTTTAATGAGTATTCGGAGTAAAAAAGCCCTATGGAAAGTACCAATGAGTGGCTTAAAGGATTAAGAACTTAACATATTAAGCTGATCTGAGCAGCTTCCACGACGTGACGGGTTGATCACTACGTCATGCCGATGGACAGTCTTTGTGACTGTTTTTCCCAGCGTTGCCACGGTGTGGCCAATGGGTGTCCATGATATGGGGGTCAACTAGGGCTGACTTTGACCATTGACTTTTTGACCATTGTTGACTTGGGTTAACTTAAGGGTTTTAGGGTGTAGACTGAGAGGGTACTCATATACCGTGTTTAGGTGTCTCGTAGTACCGGTTTCCACTATCAGAGAGTTGTTATGTTGTAACAGCCCAAAAATCCAAGGTAAAAAAACATTTTTATTATATTCAAAACATATTGCAACTCTGTTTAAAATATTGAAAAGCATTTCAAATAAAACAATTATCAGAGTCCAATCCCAAAGATCACATATTGCAGAAACCACAGATGTATGCGTTGAGATCATCCCGAGCTCTTTCATTTGAAAACCGGAGTACCTGAAACAAAACTGAAACCGTAAACACAAAGCTTAGTGAGTTCCCCATAACATACCACACATGAAACCACATAAATCCACATAAGTCATACATGCAAATATATATATATATATATATATATATATATATATATATATATATATATATATATATATATATATATATATATATATATAAGGATGCCATGTAAACCTTCCATGGTCTTCTTCTGAGTGCTATGGGAACCCCCACACGATCTTAACTAACTGCCATGGGAACCCCCACATGGTCTTGACTAACTGTCATGGGAACCCCCACATGGTCTTTACTACCTGCCAAGGGAACCCCCACATGGTCTTCATATATATAAAACACATTGACATCACATTCGCAAATAACCACTACAGCTAAATAACATGGGCCGGCCTTGGTGCCTTCAACCCATTGATATGGTGAGGAGACTCACCTCAAATGCAAAAGCTTACCGAAAGAAATCCCTAGTTGTTGCCCTGACGACACCTCCGATCTAACAAATAAAAATAACACCCACTTAGGAATTGGGATCCATCTTAAGGCCCACACTCCATACTTGGGGTAAAATGACCATTTTACCCCTGAACCCAACATGAACTAAAACTAAGGCCCAATTCCATTAACCGAAAGGTCCAAAACCAAAAGATCCACAAAGGCCCACTAATGACCTTATTTTCCAAATTGGGCCCGATCCCATATGGAACTTATGCTAAGCCCACATTTTCCTTAAATACAACTTAGATTACCACAAAACACTCCTTGGGACAAACTAGGTCAAAGACATAAGTCAAAAGTCAAAGTCAACAGCCCAAGTTGACCCAACTCGTCGAGTTTCCTTCATCAGACTGCTAAATCGAGTAGAACCGATCCAACTCGTCGACTTCATCAGGAACCAAACATCTTAATCCATTAACCCGACATAATCGAAGCTAACAGCTTCCGCACTCAGATCTTAACTGAAATAGCATTTAGATGGGTAAATTTTCCATCTTTACCCCTAGGGACCAATCAAGTGGGCTCAAAACCTGAACCCTAGGCTTAAAAGGTTAAGGGATTAATCAATAATCACTTAATCACAAAGACAAAGCCCCAAAATACAGATCTGGTCCTTTAAGGCTGCATGGTCACATAAAGCTTCCAACTGTACACTTATGCATGGTTAGGAAAGGCTCAAAAGCTCATAAGAGACCAAAAGAAGAGCTTAATAGATGCATGAAGCCCTTAAGACCATAAAAATGGCACCTTTATGCGAAAAGAACTCATAAAGATCATAGATCTGAAAGAATAAACACTTGGGACTTCTACTTCCCCAACAATCGCCCATCCATGGCTAAAAGAATGCAATTTAACCAACAATGAGATCTAAGAAAATATTAAGCAAGGTTAGAACTTTATACCCAAAATATGCTAGAAATGGAGCAAAGAATCGAGAACTGAAAGCTCTTACTTGAACCACCACCTTGCACCAAGCTTTTCTTCCCTTTAATGAGCTTCCCAACATACCAAAACATACCCACAATGAGCTCACAACACTCAAGGAGGCTCTAGGGTTTCGAGATTAGGGTTAGGGGCTATGGAGGCTGGGAATGAGTTCACAACCTGGAACTTAAGATGTTTAAAGAAGGTGCAAAACCCAAAAATGAGGATTTGTTAAACAACATCCAAGTCATCGAGTTCCCTTCACCAACTTGATGAGTTGGTCCTTAAAAACACGCACCCCAAAATCTTCCAACACGTCGAGTTTATGCCATAGAATCAACGAGTTGGCCCCTAAAAAGGGAATTTATTTCCATAATTGACCTTCTAGATTCCGAATGTTACAACTCTCCCCCACTTAAATTAGATTTCGTCCTCAAAATCGCTCCTTATTAACACTCATATCAAAACAACCAACCTGATGATCATGATAATTTTTTTTTCTCACAAAATAATCTTCCCAAGGCAATAGAAACCCAAACCGAAACTTATATATGAAGATAACATCCAAACCTTTAGCCCCTGATACCCACTTCTACCTTTCTGAGACTTGAAGTCTATAATGGTCTGACTCACTAACAGACCGCCCATGTTAAAACAAATCTATGCCAAATCTCAACAAATAACAGACCAAACATAACACTTCCAACTCTGGTCAAACAACGACCTATCCATATCTACTGAAACCATCCTTAGAGTAGTTTCTTAAAGCCCAAAGAAGAACGAATCTCCAATCTCTTGAATAAAACCTATCCTATCTCACCTGAAATCCGAAACCTAAAGTCTCAAAGGTCTAACTCCCTGTCAGACCTCCTACACCGAACTGCTACAAAGTCAACCTCATAGAGTCTTGTACCAAAAAAATGATCCTAACCCTTGATCATATTGTTACTCCAAAGAGAAAAACATTCACTGACCATATACAGCTACAATACACTTATACCCGACAGAAGGCTCAGATAATCCTTTGAGTAAAAGATTCATCCCTGCAACGGTTAGAATCAAACGAGAGCTGCACAACAGGATCAAATCAATTACTCTGAGATTATTTAATCCCGATGGGAGTGAATTACCATTTCCCAATCACCCAGATACTTCAGACACACACGAAATCCCAAATCACGAAAACTATCTGAAACATTGATATCGCTTTCCAAAATTCACCAAGACCTCCCTGGTCCCAACTCGTCTGCCAAATTTCTGAAATACCGAGTTCCTGCCCGGTTGTTGAACCAAAAGACTCCCACACAGTCGCCCCTTGCAACCTCCAAAAGATAGCCTCACAGGCCATAGCTAACCAGACCATCTCGTCATCAACCCGATGCTAAACTGAACACCACAAGACCAACTATAGTCCTACCTCATACCTGGTCTCCCACGACATACCATATCCTGATTCAAACATGTTGTGGCCCTCCTAGAACCTTGCAAACTGACCCAACCTGACCTAAATCATCCGAAGAAAACCGCGAGTAGAACACAGGTTTGTTATTATCTCACCTGTTAAATAGGGACCGGTGAATGCTACGGGCCACCCTGCAGTCTTACAACACTCCGACACCAACTGAACATTAGTGAATTCTACGGGTCACCCCGAAGTCTTACAACACTTCTACTTTACCATAAATGCAGCTCAACACCTTACCCCTACTCTATTAATTCGAACATACCCAGATTCGAGCACGCACTCTACCGAACACCCACGCTGAACTCAAGTCATGCCTGGAACCCTAACCTAGTTCCCCAAATCCTTCTATCAAGCATCACGAGAATGCAATCTCAATGTTGGTAGGTTTACCAAACTTCCAATTCACACAATCCTTAATCTAAACAGCCACTTGGGCCGCCTTCCTCCTCGACGAGGATGCAAAACTCATCCTAGCTCCAAAACCACTCCCGCTCCTGAATCCCTTGACGATTCTCCCCCAATTTGTTTCGACTAAATTCTCACATCACACGAGAATTGAAGAATTCCCAATCCTTCTTACTTTCCAACAATGGATTCGCTAACAACCAGCGCTTACCCTTGCTAGTGATTCATTACTAGCCAACTCAAAAGACCACACAACCCCTGAATACCACCTGAACACTTCCTGAATCCCCGCAACACTGATGAAACTAGATGCTTAACCTGATAACTAACTCAAACCTTAAAGTCCAACGAGCGGATTCTCCAACCAAAATCTCAACAACAAACCACTTCCCTTAGCACCTCCAAAAACAATCCAAGCATAAATGCTAAAACCACTAGATCCTGGCGATACTAGACAACTGTCCTGCTGAATCCTGACCATAAATCTTCCACACAATGCCCCCAAACTGATCCCGACTACAACCAATATAACATAGAACACTCCACACCTGCTGAAAAGGGAAACAACCTTTCACAAATAATTCACAGCATGCAACTGACATATAACATCCTTCGAAGATATAACCCAAACATAAGCAAATAAATAAACCATAGATACACTTACCTAAACCGTTTCAAGATTCCAAACAAAAAAATTTAGATAAATCGAAAAGAAAGCAAAAGATACATACTCGCGGCATCGCCTGCTGGAGTCCTGACCTCCCTTGTATGACACTGCAAAGCCCGACTCATCTCCGTTGGGTTTCCTGCCATACCCTCTCGCCCATCAGTAATCCTCAAAGTAGTCGAAGCAGGCACACCCACTACTCCTCCACTCAATATCGAATAATCGACCTTCTTGTAACCCACCTGATTGCAGTGAAAACATAACGGGCTTGTCCCTCGAGGACAATCCCTACTGATGTGACCAACCCTGCCAAACTTGTAGTAGCACAAACCCTTGGAACGATAAACTCCACCGTGTAGTTTCCTGCACGTGCTGTACTGACTCCGACCCTGCTGGCCTTTCAAACGTTGTTCAGAAGTCTTGGTTATCTTCCCGGGACCCTCTAATGTTTGCACCTGATCCGACCCCCTCTTTCCAATGTGCTCCAAATCAATCTCCCGCTCTCAGGCTCTAGAGATCATATCATTCAGGGTCCCGCACCACGAAATACGTACGAACTCCTTGATATCATCCCGTAGCATATCATGATACCTCACTTTCTTCATCTCCTCATCTGCTGCATACTGCGGTACCAATAAAGCCCTCTCTCGGAACATGGCAGTGATCTTTGTTACAGTCTCAATAGTCTGGCGGAGATCCAAAAACTCTCACGCCAACTGCTGCACCTCAATTGCTAGCGCAAACTCAGTTCGAAACCTGGTCGAGAAGTCATCCCATGACATGAAATCAACAACATCATCACCCAACTCACTACCAACCTCTTCCCATCGATCACGTTCTTGGTCCTTCAACAGGAAGGAAGCATATCTGACCTTCGCCTCCTCGGGACAGAAACTCGTCCTGAATGCGTTAGCCATATCTGCTAACCTCTCCTACTGATAATGGGGTCCCTCTCCCCATTAAACACGGGAGCTCTACAAGCACGGAACTCCCGGAAAGAAAGAGTGCGAGTTCCAATGATAGCCATAACCTCTGCCCGGAATGCTCCCAAGCGTTCATCTAATATTTCTAAAATACAGCGAGAAATCTCCGATGAGATAAACTCCTGCAACTGCTCACTAATCAGCTCAGCATTCACACGTGAGCTGGAACCCGAACCAGAACCCAAACTAGAACCAGAACCAGAACCAGAACCAGAACCACCTTCCTGAGTGCTCATCTCCAAACTGAATTACAACATGCCAAAGATCAAAGCCTAACCAAGGATCATTCTTCCATAAGCTTCTTAAATTCTCCAAGACTCTCCCCGATTCGAGTATGGATCCTATGCTTTAAGTAGTATGGGCCCAATACTACCTTCCATACCTATCCATACTTTCCTAAGGAATTACCCTAATTCCTCTAAGTCACTTACACCTCCGATGCACCAAATATTCACTAAACAGCCACAAAAAACCCATCGAAGCAACTCCTAGGATCCCCTAGGTTCTTGACCTCACCCTGGCATCAGCTGCTGAAGAACTCCTCATAATGCTAGTTATCCACCTCATGATATCATCCTATTCACTTAGTAGTTGACTCCCATCATCTAAGAGTTCCACAATGCACAAAGCAAGCAACATTCGTGCAGTAACACTCCAATACATAGAATAATATTGAGCATTCAAACTCACACACCACAACATATGCTAAAAACTTCCACCCTCACTGCTGGTTTCCTTGTGCATGCAAATTATACACAGAACATGATCAAATACATCGTCGGATAACAGACTCTACCCTAGAACCACAACCAGACAAGGAACATGAAATAAGGCCAAATCAATTATTCTAGAGCTATAAGATCCTAACCGTATATAATTTTTAAAGCGTACACTTAGCAATTACTGTTTCCAATGGATATTCCCATCATAACATCCAATACACCTAGTGCAACAAGGCATCACATAACAGGCCAATCTATCCCGAACTAACCAGCTCTAACATGCATGTTTATCAGCTCATACAACAAACAAACAAAGGCATCTCTCCTATCAGGAAATACCGAGCAGATCCTTAGCCCTAATCTGGCATGGAATTCTCATAATCATAGCATATAACATAATATACATGTATTGGTATTCTGGGAACCACTTACTTGAGCTTGGCCGATTGCATGCATCATATCCCTTTTGTTGAGTAGAAATTCCTTTTTAGTTACATATTTATTTGGTAAAAAATTTCACCAAACCCTCAGCTTCAGTTCAGGTACACGTGTTATTATATTTAATTTGAATTTTCATAAATAACTATTTTACTCTTCCTTTCTAAAACCTAAAAAATAAAAATGTAAGTTTCTTCCGCCCCCCTCCTTTGAACTAGCGGTAAAACGAAAACCACCCCAAAAAAATTAAGAAAATCCCGCTTCCCCTCTGATCCAAATTCATTACTTCACAAAAAAACCTAAAAGATTAGATTTGGACTATTATTTGTTGCACGCAATTACGATTCAAGGCTTTCAGCCTAGATTAAAGGAAATTACGATTCAAGACTCTCCTTGGTTCAAACTTTGGATATTTTGAGACTCCTTCATCACCGTCGTCGGCCACCAATACCCTACTGCTCCTATAATCTCCGCCTTTCATCGTCATCACCCTTCATCTTCGTCACCCCATTCATTGCTTCAAATTGAAACCTTCCCTCACCACTCTTCAGACGTCTTCCCATCATCGATTCAAACCTTTTCTCCAAGTTTTTTCATCGCGTTCGTCTGTTTTGAATGTCCTAAAGAAGGGTAAAATTTTAATCTTATGTTATGCTTCCAAAATGATCAAATATATAAATGCTTATGTTATTGATACTAACTCTCAATACCTAGCAAACATATTGGCAGTCGAAGGCTTAAAAGATGTTTTAGTTGACAAGCCATGGCAACAACAGTAGGTTTTTTTTTTCACAATTCCACTTTTAATTTACCAAAAATATTAATAATCATAAAATGAGAATTGTTGTTACTGTATCGTTTTGCAAGGTTAAAGATCCATGTGGTGTGGAATAGGTGAAATCATCAATTAGTGATAATATGGCAGTTAAGGAGGCAAAGGCAGCTCAACATGCCATGGGTGTTGATGAAGCAAAAGTACATAAGTCCATCTTAACTAGAATCACTCCATCTACAAAAATCATAATTGCATAAGATAAGTTGGGTGCTTCTTCAATAATGGCTTCTGCAGTTTTCCCTTTTAAGTATAATAACATGTGTGTTTTACTTGTTTTGCAGGTGATTAAGAAAAGGTTGTCAGAATCAAAACAACAATGTAATTGTGGTTATACTATTTTATGGTTTTTGATAGATGTTATGTTGGATCATCTTTTATCTTTTAGAAAATAGCTTAAGGGTCTGTTTTGTGCTTACGAATATGATATTTTGTAGATTTTCTTTTTTCACCATCTTAAAGGATGCATGATTTTACTTTTTTTTTGTGGAGATAAATTTGCGGTTAAAGTGTTGGTGAATGATATTGTTATAAAACTGTGGCAATTACATTGAAAAAAGTTCCAAACGCTAATTGTACGCAAGACTCTTTCATGCTCATAATTTAACTATAATAATTATTAAATGTTGATAGTTGACTATGAAAATACATGGCAACTTTTTGGAATGATACGAAAGAGAAATTATAGTATGTGATTTTGTTGGTATATCAATTGTGGTTAGTACTAAGAATGTATCAGTTTCTTTCTTACATGTTATTTTTATATTTTTTTTTCTCTGTTATTGCTAAAGTTGTTGATTGTTTTAACATCATGAATTTATAGGTGCTGATGACTCCAACTGTGAAAAATGCCTATAAAAATTCATATAGTCTATTTCCTTAGAGGTATTATTGGTGCTTAAATGTTTACTAGTTTGACATCTATCATATGGAATTCATGCAATGGAATGGTTCATTCAATTGGAATGAAAAAACTTTTCTTTTCATGGAAAGGAATGAACCATCCTTGAATGAATGTGATTCCGTTCCATCTTATTAACTTATATTCGTTAGTTAGGGAGTCTTTTCTTTATATGTTTTGTTTGTTTGATAGTCAAGGAACTTGCTGAAAAGGCACAAGTAGGAAAGCTTACACCAAATGAGTTCCAAGGTGGCACTTTTTTCAATATCATTTATTTGTAATATTAAATATATTGTCAAAAAGTAATTCCTCATGAACATTGTTTGTCATTACAGTATAACAAATTTAGGTATGTTCCTAGTAGACCAATTTTATGTCATTATAAATCCACCCCAGTTTCTGATTTCTTCTTTCAAAAACCTTCAAAAAAATTATTTATTTAGAAACATAACAAAAATTATTTCATGTATGTGTGCAGGCTGTTCTTGCAATAGGTAGGGGCAACAAAGTGAGTGAACCGGTGTTCAATGAAGATGGGAAACTTAACTCTCAAGTTATTTTCTGTAATCAACTTTTGTGTTTCTTCCCCAACAAGTATTTAGTTTAGTAGTTTTATGTTTTTAGTGTTGCTAGAAAAATCTTTAGACTTGTTAGTTTTTCAAGACATTTGTGTTTCCAATATTGAGAATATTGTTATTATACAAGTTCAAATTTAATTTAAGTAATGATATTGGTTTTTCCATTTATTATTTTATATTCCATTTAAATTAGGGATGAATATGATACAAGTGAGATCTTGAAGGAAAGATATTGGAGACTCAACATGATAGTATCAAAGACTAATATTTAGCCTTGAAATATAGTATCAAAGATTGATACAACATAAAATAGAGATTTCAGTGAAACATACCAGAGACTGAATAATACATTATATAGGACTGATATTTAGTACCTAAAAGATAGAACTAAGGACTGATATGGCATCATATTGGGGATTTGAAGAAAACATATTAGAGACTGAATTATATATTATCAAAGACTGATTTTTTGTCTTTGATACATTGATGTATCAGGGACTGATTTTCAGTCTTTGATACACAAAAAAATCGACTATCTAGGACTAGGTTTCGGGGACTAGCTAAATCAGTCCCCGATAATCATTAGGGACTGATTATTGACCATCGGAGACTGATTATGTCAGTCTCTGATACCCTTTTTCTTGTAGTGTTATAAACAAAACCATATTTACTGAAACATCAGTAATTCATGACGAATAGAGTTAGTGTCACTTATGGCAGATCTGAAGAGTCCATATCAACATGTACGAGATCCATTAGTACTTCACTTTCCTCACATAAACATGTGAACAACGATTTAAGTCATAATTTTCCAATGAACAAGAATCTCATATATTATACAATTCGAATTGTATGACACCAAGTATCTTTCTAGTTGGTGGTGAGATTTATTTTCACTTAGTCAGTTATGACAATACCATAAGCGATATCATAAGAATCAAACCCACAAATTAATATTTCTATTATTAGAAACATAACCAACATTTTCATTAATGTCATTTCAAGAAAATATGATAAGGCAACTATGTAAACCAAAACTTCTCTTTTATTGAACTAAAAATGAAAATTAGAACTTTTCCTTACAATGCATGAAATGAAAAACTATATTTCTAAACATCTCCGAAGAGTAATAAAAATCTATTAAATTATCCTAACTCCCTCATAGTAGCTCCAAATTTTGACCATCGAACCATGTGACCGCGGACCATCTCTCACGGTCATATTTAGCTCACTTTGCTTAAGCTTCCTTTGTTCTTTTAGATCCTACAATACCATCCAAATGTGTTCATCACATTATGTATTAAGAGTCTAAGAGTAGGAGCTTGTGAGATTATATAATGGATGTACCTAAAGTAGAGTCATACGAATTGACTTTACCATCTTCAAAATCTTTCAGGAAGTTTGGACAGCTTCCCTTCTAATTTCCCTTCAATTAGCAATAGAAATAAATGGACTCGTTGGGATCAACACATTGAATGATTTCAGAATGTGCCTTTCTCTTTACCATACGATCAAATTGTTTGACCTTGGATGATCCCTTTCCATTGGGAAGAACAACCTTTTCTTGATTACCATTGTCAACTTCTAATAAATTCTTAGGATTAGATCCATCAAGCATTTTCTACTTTAGTTGTACTCTTAAGCCTCTCTGCTTGTATAGTTGTCAACATCTCAGTCAGATCAATTAGGGTCACATCAAGATTCATCATATGAAAGTTCTCAATGAACTGACCATATGAATTAGGAAGTGAAAGAAGAACCAAATCAATGGCTTGCTACCTTGGAATATGACACCCATTCTTCCCATTATTTCAATGTACGATTTCATTTTCAGAACATGCGCACACACATAATTTCCATCTTTGTGTTTACATGCCAATAGGGCTTGAGTAGTTTTATGTCTTTCAACTTGAGGAACATGTGGCATTTAGAGAGTCATACGAGGAGGATGTGGAAGAATTAAAGAGAGATGATGTCTAGTTCCATCATTTCCTAAGGAAGGGAAAACAATTTCACCTTTACTTGAAATTGGAAGACCACCTCCAGAAGATTGATGAAAAACATTTCCATAAGAATGAGGAAGACCATTTCTATCTTCATAAGACATCTAAAAGTGGAAAAAGGAAATCCAAGTTAGTTGATTTTAATCCTTAATTATTAATCCAAATATAAATTAAGGCTAGGATCCATATTTTTTATTCGAACTTTAAAGCGGGATATCGTAATCAAATTCGAATCTATTTTAGGTAGGTAAGGCTTTTACCGATTTCAATCTTATGAAACTCCTAGATCTTTTGAGTTACATTAAATCTTATCAATGACATGTTTAATCCCGGATTATGCTCTCATTTTTTATGACTTGGATGTTGAGGATCACAAACGACAAGTGAATAACCATGCAAACTCGCTTGACAACCTTGAGGTCATTTATCATCTCACATTGATGTGCCGGTTGATATTTCTATATTTATACATATATTTAGGCGTTATTTAAATACATTTTAAGCTAATTTGGCTAATTGCAAAGATATTTGGTACTTATTGAGTTCAATTACATCTTGAAGGAAAAAGGACCAAAAACGAAAAAAGTTGGAACCTGGAAGGACTGGAGTTGAAGCTAGAAGCTTAACGGGGCTTAAAAGGAAGAAAAACCTTAAAATAGAAGTCCCATGACGTGGCTTCAGAGTGTCATGGCATGGCGAGTGGAAGAATCTCAATCATGTATGCAACATAGAAGTTCACGAGGTGAGCTTTATAATATCACGTCGTGAGGAGGGAATTTCTAGAAGATAACAACACGGAACGCAATTTTCTTGTCATACACGAATTGTACTGATCTCATGACATGAGACCTTAAGTCTCACAACGTGAGATACGAATTTAGGACACTATAAATATCCCTTTACATATTCGACTTGAGGAGGTTGGATATGAAGTTCTAGAGATTTAGCCGAATTTAGAAGCCAGAGAAGTACAAAAAACAACGCTTTGGAAGGGAAGAAGATTGAAGATCAAGATTTTGAAGATTACACATCACATTCGGTTAGTGATGTGCATATATATATATATATATATATATATATATATATATATATATATATATATATATATATAGGGTGAGGTTCAATAGAGAACCATAATTAACCAATGAACCAATCTTTTTTTCAACTTTTAGAACTTGTTTTTTATCAAAAAAAAAAAAAACTAAAAATACAGAAATTCACAACTTTTTTATCATTTTTCCAATGATATAAAATTCGAATTTTTTTTACGTCAAATTCACAATGTGAATCTTCGAAAATTCACAACGTGAATTCGGATTCACACGGTGAATCCAAAAAATATTTTTCACATTCACAATGTTAATATATGAATTTAGATATTTTTAGATTTTTTTTCGCTAAAGAATAAGCTCTAGAAATTGAAAAAAAGATTTGGTTCCCACCAAGGCCCTTAAGAAGTTTATCAATCGTGCATCAAAGTCTGATGCACCAGAGCATGTGAAGGGAACATTCATAAGTCAGCTGCAGTGGTACATCGAAGTCAGAGATTGGTTGTACCGGGCATATATGTTTATCAAGGAAGAATCGAACTAAGCTGACTGAATTGCTAAGTTCACTTAGCGGGAGATTGTTGGAACTTGAAAGTGAACCTCTAGCAATCTCTAACTCTTGAAGATCTGAAGTTAGTCTTGAGTCCGAAATGGTTGTGGTACGAGTTGATGGTAGAGTCCGGAGTGGAGTATGTGCCGAGATGAAGAAATGATCCGAGATCATGTGTCAGTTTATGCATTAATTATTCTTGTCTTTTTCTAAACATCTTTTTGCATGGAATAACACGATCAAACACCACCTTTTTAAAGGAAACTTCATCTTCTTCAGAAAAAATATTTTCTCGATAAACTCAGATTTTAACAGCAACAAAAATGTAATGAATAGTAGCAACAAGATTTTTATTTTTCTAGCAACATTACCAATAAAACAGTAAATAACTCACAAAAAAAAATTCAGTTGCGAAGGCTAAGAAAATCTTCAAGAATGACGAATTAAAATCTTCAAGATAACAAACCAATCGGTATTTTTCCCCTGAAATAATCATTATATCTTCAAGGTTACACTCTGATACCACTTGTAGATTCCCATTTTGTCGATTGGATCGGTGCAGAAGATATTACCAAGAAGATAATCGTGTATGAACAAGATATGTGAGTAAAACTGTAGTGAATAGATAGAGGGATATATAACATTACAATAACACTCATGGTTTGGGAGAGATAACTCTCCTTTGATGGGAGAGATCCCATCACACTCTCTCTAAACTAAAAAGTCTACATAGTCCACTCTTACATTAAAATGACCATCACCTCCACTTTATATACTAATGGAAGGAATATGATTTTCAAACAAGGGAATATTCTAACGTAATAAACCTTTAACATTGTAGAGCATTTTCATGCTCCAACAGTGAGAATTGTAACATCTATTCCAGGTAAATAATTTAATTGTGTTATTAGCGATTAAAGAGTTAAAAAAACGATTTTGTGATGTCTACGACGTAGTGAAGGATACACAATGATACGGTCAAGGCTAAAGGGAATGCTATAACATCCCAAAACACGAGGGTAAAATTTCATTTTTAGAACAATCAAAAACCCATTTATCATTTAAACAAAGCCTTAAAGATATTTTATAATAAAAACAGTTATTAGAGTACAACCCCGAAATCTAAAAGTTGCGGAAAATATAGGTGTATGTGTTGCGATCAAGTCGGGCCCTTCCCTTTCGAACTGGAAGTACCTGAAACCATAAACAAAAAATATAAGCACAAAGCTTAGTGAGTTCCCCGAATACCACATACCATACATAACATACGAGTCATACATATCAAATATTCAATAGGAGGTGCTATGTGCCAATTATAGTCTTGCCATTATGCTACGAACCGTATCATGGTCGTTCCTTGCCAAGACGAGGACCAAAACCTTGGGTCTTACAGAAAAGTTCCAGGAGCCACCTCTTGGTCTTCCATGCAAGCATCATAAAGACAACTAGCATATAATCTACAACTACTTATCTACTTAACTGCCAAAGTCCAAACTTTGGTCTTGCATACAGATCTGTTAGGAGCCACCTCCTGGTCTTTCATACAAATGCCAATGGCCACCCCCTGGTCTTCCTATAATACATAAACCAAATAGGCCAGCATTGGTGCCTTCGAGCCAAAGTACAGTTAGGAGACTTACCTCGCACTGCTGAATCATATTGATAATCCCTCGCTGTCGGTCTAACAATTCCCTGAGATATCACTATCAAATAACACCCATTTAACATTGGGTTCCAATCAAAAACCACCAATCCATATATGTGGTAAAAAGACCATTTTACCCCTCATAGCTTAGTCCAAGACTAAGGCCCAAACTCACAATAAAAAAGGCCCACCAACCAAATATTCATCCAAAGCCCACTGATGGAAAACTTTCCAAATTGGGCCCAAACCCTTACATGGGCCTTACCTTAAATCCCATTAACTTTTCCCTAATCCAAAACACTTGTTCTTAAATGGCCCAACAATGACCCACGCAACCAAGCTCAAAAGATAGGCCAAAACCGAAGCCTAAACATGTGATTTTCAACAGACCGAGTACGCGGAGCTTACCTAGCACGTACGCATAACATACTCCCTTGGAGGCTTGTACGCTAAGCGTACCTGCTTGTAAGACCCAAAACTTGATTCAACACTTATTCCCTTAAGACAAAGCTCCAAAACAAAGATCTGACTTCCTTGAGTTAGATTATCATGTAACGTTGCTAACTTTATGATATTGCATGGCTAAATGAAGCTCTTAAGCTTAAAAGGGACTTAATAAGTTACTTAATGCATTCATGACACCAAAAATCTCATAAATCTTGCACCTTTATGCTCAAGGAGACCAAAACAAACTAAGATCTAAAAGAACAAGCCCTTACACGACTTAACTCTTCCATTAACCCAAAAAGGGACCAAAAGCATTACAAACTAACTATGAAGAGATCTAAACATATACAAGCCAAGATGCAAACTTGATACCTCAGAAAGCTTTCCCACAAGATGATGATTTTGGATCCAAAACCTTTTCTCCAAGCAAGGCAACTTCAAGCTTCTCCACTTCCTTCACAAAGGCAAAATGAGCACCAAAGTCTTCTTAATAGCTCAAGAACACCACCAAGGGGCTTCAGGGTTGATTTAGGGTTCTAGGAGGTTTGGGGGCTGCTAAAGAGGCCATCCCTAAAGACTTAAGGTGATTAAATAGGGTAAACTTACTAAAAAAATTAGGGTTTTAGCTTGTACACCCAACGTATAAGGTCGAGGTTCACGATCCTTCCTTCTGTGAAAAATAAGCGTACACCCAACATACTACCCTTTGCACTAGTACGCCCTGTGAACTCCCTATGTATGCCCCGCGTACTAGGGTTTCCTCTTAAACCATAAAATATTCTGAAGGCCATAACTTCATTATAAATCCGATTTCGACGATCCTTACATCCATGAAAAGGTAACGAGAAGCTCTACACTTTTATCAACTCATACATGCCATAAAATTTCCCGAACAAAACTCAATTTCCATAAAAGACCTCTATCATTTTACCAAAATACCCCTTGGCTCCAAAGCCAAATCCGAACACCCGAATCATTTACATTACATTACCTACATCTAAATTAGTAACAATTCGGGACAGGTTATTACAACTCTCCCCAACTTAAATTAGATTTTTTCCTCGAAATCATTACTTATCATTCTAGCACACCATATAGCTTAAACAAAAAAAATCACAACCCCTATGCATACCACAACCTTCCCAAAGGCAACTGAACCCAACCCTAGCAGAACTCTCCAAACTAAATGAACAATGAATCCTTAATCCCATGAAGAAAATCACTTCTACCTTCTCTGAAACTTGAAATCTCAAGTTGGTATGACTCCCCGAAAGACCGCCCACACTGAACCACTACCATGCCAAATTCTCATTGAATTCCAGATCAAACAAAACGCTTCTAACCCTTGATTATCTTGATGCTTCCATTGGGAACAAAATCGCTGACCATATACGGCTACAGAACACTCAACTTGACAGAAGGCTCAAATAATCCTTCGAGTAGAAGATTTGTCCCTGCAACGGTTAAACTCAGACGAGAGCTGCGCAACGGGGTCAAATCAATTACTCTGATATTATTGAATCCAAACTGCAAGTGAATTAGCATATGCCCTGAACAACCAACAACTCCACAAACGAATACCAAATAACTTATACCGCCCCGACTCATCTTGCAGCCCCCCTAGCTGCTTTCCAAAAGTAGCCGAGACCTCCCTGGTCCCAACTTGTCTGCCAACTAACTGAAACACCGGATTGCCGCTTGGTTGTTGATTCAAAAGGCACACATAGTCGCCCCACGCAACTTCCGAAAGAAAGCCTCATTTGGCAATAATTGTCCAAACTATCTTGCCACCAAATCCAATGCTAAAAGTGAATGCTATATGACCAATTGTTGTTTTATATCATACCTTGCCTCTAATGGCCTACCACTTCCTGATTCCAAGCATGTTGTGGCCCTCCAACAGACTGACGAACTAACCCACCCTGGTCTAATCCATCTGAAGAAATCCATGACCAATCATGGATTTGCCACACTCTAACCGCTGCGCACGGATCGGTGAATGCTACGGGCCACCCTGCAGTCTTACAACACTCCCACACTAACTGCCAACTAGTGAATGCTATGGGTCACCCAACAGTCTTACAACACTCCTACATTAACTACCAACTAGTGAACGCTACCCCGCAGTCTTACAACACTCCTACACTAACTACCAACCTAGTGAATTCTACACGCCAACCTACAGTATTACAATACTCCTATTTTTCGATAACCACCACCCATGATCTTACCGCTCATCTATCAATCTATCCATACACATCCAGATTCGAACACGCACCCGATCAATCGCCTAATTTGGGCTCAAGTCATACCTGGAACCCGAACCTGGTTCCACCAAAAGCCTACTATCCATCACCAAGAAGGCGATAACCAACTGATGGGAAGTTTCTTGAACTCCTAACTCACACAATCCTCAATCCATATAGCCACTTACGCCGCCTTCCTCCTCAAAGGGGATGTGAAAGTCATCCTAGTTTCACATTTGAATCCACTCCCAGAAATCTCAACGGTTCTCCCCCACTTTTGTTCGACGAAGCTCTCCCAGCACACAAGGTTTGAATGATTACCAATCCATCTTACCCCTTATGATTAAATCCCTGACAACCTGCACTTACCAATGCTAGTGTTCCATTACTAGCCAAACCTAAAGACCACACAACCCTTGAAGACCAGATGAACACACCCCGAAATCCCAGCAAATCCGATAACTCCAGATGCTTTTAATGATACAACACCTAAATCTTGAAGTCCTTTATGCTGGTGACAAGACCAAAACCTTAGCAATAGACCACTTCCCTTGGCATTCCTAGTGGCCAAGCAAGCTCAAATGCTAAAACCACTGAACCTCGACGATACTGGAGAGCTAACATGCTGAACCTGGCCATAGACCTTCCACACAATACCCCTGAACCGATCCTGACCAAGAACCAGAATAATAACCGAACACACTGAAACCCACTCAACAAGATGCAACCCCTTCTGACCCATTAATGATTCATAGAATGTAAATAACATATAACAATTCTTGATCGTACAACTCAAACAATAACAGAGAATTAAACCAAAGATAACGCTTACCCAAATCGATACAAAATTCCAAACAACATAAATACTGATAACAACCAAAACGAAGGCAAAGGATAACATAGCCGCAATATCACCTGCTAGAGTCCTAGTCTCCCTTGCCCGACACTGTAATTATTGGCTCTTCTCTATTGGGGATCCTGCCCTATCCTCACGACCATCAGTTTTCCTCAAAGTAGTTGGAGTAGATGCACTCACTGCTCCTACGCTCAACATCGGACAATCGACCTTCTTGTGGCCCACTTGGTTGCTGTGACATCCCTATTTTCACGGCCAGAAAAGACCGATTTTGTTTATGCTTTATAAAAATCAGAGTACTTCTTTTAATAAAAAATGTTGTGGAATTTGTACGAGTAAAACATGATAAATTCATTATCAAAGAATTTCCGAAGAAATGTATTTTTATTCATTTAAAACATTGGGATGTCATCGTCAATACAAAAATATTAGCATAAACATAACTTACATTCATTACCACTACTGATTTATATCTCCTTAATATCTCAGTGTAATGTGACTTTATATCAACACTTGTGATATAAATAAACTGAGTGGGTCAGGTTGGGAAACCTGGTGAGTATATAGGGTTTTCAACCCACAATAATATAATTATTATGTTTAATCATCAAACAGTTAACCCAATTACCCATCCCCATTATCTTCTTTACTCTTAAGGATCTACCCTAAGAATCAACTATTTCTCGTTCATTCATTCCTAAAGATTTTCCTAAGGAATAGATATGAAGTCCATCGTTGTCAATGACACAGCTGTCAAGCACAGCTGCTAGTTCTATCACTTAGGTGTAGTTGCTAGAATTGTGACATTCTATGTGAGGCGCAACTGCCAGTATTGCCCTTCGAGCACAGTTGCTAGGGTTATCTCATTTATTGACAGTATCATTTTCGAGAGTCCACTCGCATTACATGTCAATGGGTTTTTAGGGTACACCGGTGAACACATCGTTCACAACACCTACAGGTTGTGAGCCTGCTAGTGTTCCACTGAACTGTCTAGAATATTCTGTGGTTGTCATCCATACTCTGCTAGATGACGGCGCCAACTTTTGGGAATAAGGCTTCTCACATCGTCCACCTCTCACCCCTTACCTCATGGTCTATATCACCTCTCAACTCATCATCCAACTCATATTTCATATACCCATGTTTTACCTCATGGTCTATATCACCTCTCAACTCATCATCCAACTCAACGAAACTTAGTATTATTACCACTAGAGTTTAGTCTATTATTCGCCGAGACTAATTAATAGTCTAGCTATTATTACTATTATATACGTGTTAAACAATACTTATATAACCCATAATAGTAGCACAAGTACTTATTATCAGTTCCTAATAACGTTACTATAATTAAATAAAAGCTATATTAAAAATAGCGTAGGCTTAGCTCACTTACAGTGGGTTTTATAGAAAAATGGGATTTGCTTGGAGCAGCATTCCTAAGCCGAAAAGCTCTTCTTCTCGGAGCCGTTGAGCACTCCGGGGCTTCCGCCTCGTGCTAGGGAGGTTCCCTAGTCTTTTCGGGGGGTTTCGGGGCTAGAGAGAGAGAGAGAGAGTAAAGAGAAGAAAGAATGAGAAAGGTGTGAAGAAAATGAGGGTGGGAGAGGTTCTATTTATAGGGTGAATATGGCTGAACTTGGTGCCACATGTCACCATCTAGTGGCAAGACTTGGGGAGAAATCAATGGCCAAGATTGTGTCACATCACCCATTTTCGCACAACACACTTCCAACTTCTAAAATCCGTAACTTTCACATACGACCTCCTTTTTTGATGTTCTTTATATCCACACGTAGGTAAAAGTAAGATCTACAACTTTCATTTTGCCTCTGTCGGCTAATTCTTGACCGATCTTAAATTTAACAGTACGAGGAGATTATACTGTTAAATGTCCGCGTAAAATTCATAACTTCTACATACGGACTCTGTTTTCGTCCGTCTTTTTACCATTGAGTTCCTATTAATGAGATATTCAATTCTCATTTAGTTTGTGTAGGGAAAAAACCGCTCGATCTAAAATTCGAGTTTCGGGCTGTGCACTGCGAAGCCAAATCTTAGAAAATTCATAACTTCCTGATACGAAGTCAGATTTGGGTGTTCTTTTTTTGTATGTTCTCGGTTTAACGTATACTAAAAATTTTGTTTAGATTTATAGGGCTAAAAAGTACTCCATCGTAAATTCACTATTTATGTCTCCCGGTGTCGTGCCGGTTTTGCAGTAAAACTTCGACGGACCATAACTTCTTCGTTATAACTCGGATTTCAACGTTATTTATATGTACGGAACCCTTGAGACGTATTCAACAACTTGGTTAAGATTATTTATTCTAAATAATATTTTTTGAAAAAGTCATTTTTGACCCCTATTATCTCTAAATTGACTAGCCCGGATCTACGGGCGTTACAATTATCTCCCCCTTAGGATAACGTCTCGGAATCATCAACGAAACAGGGCTCGTATGATGACTCCATATGTTATCTCTTCATCCTAAGTAATAACTGTAACTTTGATGTTTCTTCGAACGAATATTTATCTCTAAGACTTCCTGACTGTAGGCGGTGCTCGATCTTGCAGTTGCTCCCTATCTCACGTTAGACTCCAAATTATGAACTTCAAGTCACAATCTCGATCCTTACTGGAGACTGCTTCTTTTTCTTAACAAACTTAAGATAAGTTATTTTATTACTAAAATGGACCGATGTGTCATATTCTAATGACTTATCATCGTATGTTCCCACGCTTAGACTCAGGTCTCTTAGAGTCTTCCAGAATAGACTATACATTTCTTCATGTTCTAATCACATCTTAAAAGGTAGCATTTCTAGCTAGAAGCAACTATCGCGATACCTCTACAGATCGCTTTGATTATCTTTTATTTCAATCTTCTGACTTAAGTCAGATGCTACATCAAACTTAGTTCTGTGAACCACGTAATATACTTATCGTAGTCGAACTCAATTCGATATGACCACTAGGGTCGGAATAACAATCATCCTCTTAGTCATTACCGAAATGATGGTAACGACATATTTGAACAAAACGGTATCAATTACTAGCTTCTTAGTAACCTTGTGACTTTGCCTGATCTAAGCGTGAGTCCTGTGCTTCCGGTAGTATAGGCCTCTACTACCATTCACACCTACTCATACTCGTCTCAAGTATTGTCTCGCAGTTCTCCAAGTTATTATCACAAAAACAATTTTAACACATACAAATGTGTCCAAACAATCATATAATTAATCTAGACTCTACTAGGACTTCTTCCATGCGTATCTTCAATCATCAATTCTGTTTCAACCCGGTTGGTGGTGGAAATGTCAAACGATGGGATAACTTCATGGATTCTACCAAAACTCTTTCTTTCTTCTAATCGAAAGTGAAATTCTCCCATACTAGACGTATTATTTATTAAACTCATTCTAAAGGCAAGATATCGCTCTTAAAATATCTTCCGATAGGTATCATTCACTATCATAAGCCTTCTCATTTCCTCCATTTGCTCAGTCTGCTATGAGTCCTTATCATGACGTTCTATACACCAAAGCAGGCGTTCGGTGTATCGAGACGAGAATATAGATAGAGGAAGATTTAGACACGTATTCCTCCGTATTACTATAAAAAGTTATATGAAAGTTCTAATATCGTAATTAAACATTTAGAAACCTGAGTAAATAAAATTTCCAGATTTGGACGGCAACAGACCATAGATCCGATCAAATGATAGCATAAAGCATCACAAATCGTTTAGCACATAAAAGCATTTTAGGCATCTTTCCTAATTAAGCTAGTGCTAGTGTCTATTCAGGTGTACTTCCTATATTAAACACACTCCTAACGATCATCGCTTAGCATTCTAAGTTTAAGTGTAGAAATAAATCATTATTCCTAGTTCGCTTAAACTAATGCTCTGATACCAACTGTGACATCCCCATTTTCACTGCCAGAAAAGACCGATTTTGTTTATGCTTTATAAAAATCAAAGTACTTCTTTTAATAAAAAATGTTGCAGAATTTGTACCCAGTAAAACATGATAAATTCGTTATCAAAGCATTTCTGAAGAAATGTATTTTTATTCATTTAAAACATTGGGATGTCATCGTCAATACAGAAACATAAGCATAAACAGAACTTACATTCATTATCACTACTTATTTATATCTCCTTAATATCTCAGTGTAATGTGACTTCATATCAACACCTGTGATATAAATAAACTGAGTGGGTCAGGTTGGGAAACCTGGTGAGTACATAGAGTTTTCAACCCACGATAATATAATTATTATGTTTAAACAATCAAACAATCAACCCAATTACCCATCCCCATTATCTTCTTTACTCTTAAGGATCTACCCTAAGAATCAGTTATTCCTCATTCATTCATTCCTAAGGATCATCCTAAGGAATCGACACAAAGTTCATCGTTGTCAATGACACAACTGTCAAGCACAGCTGCTAGTTCTATCACTTAGGCGCAGCTGCCAGAATTGTGACATTCTATGTGAGGTGCAGCTGTCAGTATTGTCCTTCGAGCCCAACTGCTAGGTTATCTCATTTATTGACAGTATCGTTTTCGAGAGTCCACTCGCAATACATGTCAATGGGTTTTTAGAGTACATCGGTGAGCACATCGTTCACAACACCTACAGGTTGCGAGTCTGCTAGTGTTCCACTGGACTGTCTAGAATAGTTCGTGGTTGACATCCATACTCTGCTAGATGACGGGGCCAACTTCTGGGAACAAGGATTCTCACATCGTCCACCTCTCACCCTTACCTCATGGTCTGTATCACCTCTCAACTCATCATCCAACTCATATTCCATCTACCCATGTTTTACCCAACATATTATATAAATACATATACAGGTTAAATCATATAAAACTTGTATAAAATCGTTCATCCAGCATAGATAGCAAGTATACAGATAATATGTAGATAATATGCACACATCGCACTGAGCTTAGGCTCTTTAAAAAAAAAGTATACAGATAATATGCACACATAGCACGTAGTTTATATAAAATACTTCATATCTATGTGTAAGATGAAAGGGACCATGCACTCACTTGAAAAGGTGGTGATTCCGAACTCAGACAACACTTCGCTTCTTAAAAATAATTTCCTTCGACGAAACCTAGTATTATTACCACTAGAGTTTAGTCTATTATTCGCCGAGACTAATTAATAGTCTAGCCATTATTAATATTATATAAGTGTTAAAAAATAATTATATAACCCATAATAGTAGCCCAAGTACTTATTATAAGTTCCTAATAACGTTACTATATTTAAATAAAAGCTATATTAAAAATAGCGTAGGCGTAGCTCACTTACAGCGGATTTTATAGAAAACTGGGCTTTGCTTGGAGCAGCGTTCCTGAGCCGAAAAGCTCTTCTTCTCGGAGCCGTCGAGCACTCTGGGGCTTCCGCCTCGTGCTAGGGAGGTTCCCTAGTCTTTTCGGGGGGTTTCGGGGCTAGAGAGAGTAAAGAGAAGAAAGAATGAGAAAGGTGTGAAGAAAATGAGGGTGGGAGAGTTTCTATTTATAGGGTGAAAATGGCTGAATTTGGTGCCACATGTCACCATCTAGTAGCAAGACTTGGGGAGAAAGCAATGGCCAAGATTGTGCCACATCACCCATTTTCACACAACACACTTCCAACTTCTAAAATCCGTAACTTTCACATACGACCTCCGTTTTTGACATTATTTATATCCACGCGTAGGTAAAAATAAGATCTACAACTTTCATTTTGACTCCGTCGGCTAATTCTCGACCGATCTTAAATTTAACAGTACGAGGAGATTATATTGTTAAATGTTCGCGTAAAATTCATAACTTCTACATACGGACTCTGTTTTCGTCCATCTTTTTACCGTTGAGTTCCTATTAATGAGATCTTCAATTCTCATTTAGGTCGCGTAGGCCAAAAACCGCTCGATCTAAAATTCGAGTTTCGGGCTGTGCACTGCTAAGCCAAATCTTAGAAAATTCATAACTTCCTGATACGAAGTCAGATTTGGGCGTTCTTTTTTTTGTTTGTTCTCGGTTTAACGTATACTACAACTTTTGTTTAGATTTCTAAGGCTAAAAAGTCCTCCATCGTAAATTCACTATTTACATCTCCCCGGTGTCGTGCCGGTTTTGCCGTAAAACTTCGACGGACCATAACTTCTTCGTTATAACTCGGATTTCAACGTTATTTATATGTACGGAACCCTTGAGACGTATTCTAAAACTCGGTTAAGATTATTTATTCTAAATAACTTTTGTCAAAAAGTCATTTTCGACCCCTATTATCTCAAAAAATTGACTAGCTCGGATCTACGGGCGTTACAGTTGTAGTGAAAACATAAAGGGATTGGCCCCTAAGGGCAATCCATGCTGACATGACCAACCTTGCCACACTTGTAGCATCCCAAACCCCTATATCGACAAACCCTATTATGCAGTTTCCCGCACGTGCTGCACTGGCCCCTTCCTGCTTGCCCCTCAATCACTGATCCGAAGTGTTAGGTCTCTTCCCGGACCCTACACTACCTACACATGATCTGGGCCCCTCTTCCCTAGGTGTTCCAAATAGATCTCCCGCTCTAGAAATCATATCATTCAGGGTCTTGTACCCTGACATACTCACAAACTCCATGATGTCATCCCTCAGCATATCATGAGACCTTACCTTCTTCATCTCCTCGCCCGCCGCATACTGCGGAACCTATAAAGCCCACTCCCAGAAATTAGCAGTGATCTCTGCCACAGTCTCAGTAGTCTAGAGGAGATCCTGAAACTCTTGCACCAATTGTTGTGCCTCAATCACTGGTGCGAACTTAGCTTGGAACCTGGTTGAAAAATTATCCCATGTCATCACATCAACAACATCATCATCCACCTCACGTCCTACCTCTTCCCACCAATCATGTGCCCTTTCCTTCTAAAGGAAAGAAGCAAATCTACCCTTCCCTCCTTGGGGCAGAAACTCATCCTGAATGCGTTAGCCATATCCGCTAACCATCTCCTACTGGCAATGGGGCCCTTCTCCCCAGAGATCGTGGGAGCTACAAAAGCATGAAACTCACTGAAAGAAAGAGTGTGAGACCCAACGATATCCATAACCTCAGCACGAAACATGCCCAAGCATTCATGCAAAATCTCCAGAATCCCCTCCTTGACCGAACCAAAGATCACTGGAGTCTGCTCCAAAATACCGTGGGTAATCTCTGATGAAATGAACTCCCGCATCTGCTTGCTAATTGAATCAGTACTTGCACCTAAGCTGGAACCAGAACCAGAATATCCTTCCCGAGTGCTCATCACCAAACTGAAATACAACATGCAAATATACCCAAGAATCATCATCCCACAAGCTTCCTAGATTCTCCAAGATTCTTCCCAATTTGAGTATGGATCTTGTGCTTTCAGTAGTACGGGCCCAATACTTTCTTCTACACCTATCCATACTTTCCTCAAGAATCATCATGAATCCTCTAAGTCACCTTCTCAAACTGATGCACCACATACTCACTAAACAACACAACTAACCCACTGAATCACTTCCTAGGCTCTCCTAGGTTCCCAACCTCACCTTGCCATCAGCTGCGGAAAGATTCTCACCGATGTCAACAAAACGCCTCATGAATATAGTCACATGCAACAAAGATCAGATAATCCTTCGAGTAAAAGACTCAACCCCAAAAAGAGTTACGGAATAGGGTCAAATCTATCAGTATGATATTATTTAACCAGTGCAACATGTGACTTAAAATATTCACTTAGTAGTTGATCCATATCACTAAGAGTCCCACAAAGCACAAAGCAAGCAGCATTCGGGCAACGGAAAATCTAACTAGCATATCCCTACTCAAGCCATTCTATCCACTTATCTGAAAAGCATACTAGCATACAATTCTAAAAGCCCACACAATAAGGCATATAAAGGCATCTCTCCTATCATAAAATTCCAGAGCAAATCCTTAGCCCTAATCTAGCATGCAATTCTCATAATCATATCATATATCATAATGAACATGTACTGATATTCTAGGAACCACTTACTTGAGCTCGACCGATTGCACACATCACACCCCTTTCTTTGATTAGAAACCCTTTTAATAAAACATTTATTTTATGAAAAATCTTCACCAAACCCTCAGTTTCAGTCAAGGCATACCCGAGAGTATGCCCAAATCCCTCAAACCAAGGCACTGATACCAACTTGTAACATCCCAAAACACGAGGGTAAAATTTCATTTTCAAAACAATCAAAATACCCATTTATCATTTAAATAAATCCTTAAAGATATTTTATAAAAAAAACAATTATCAGAGTACAACCCCAAAATCTCAAAGTTGCGGAAAATATAGGTGTATGTGATGCGATCAAGCCTACCATACCCTTTCGAACCGGAAGTACCTGAAACTATAAACAACAATTGTAAGTACAAAGCTTAGTAAGTTCCCTGAATACCACATACCATACATAACATACGAGTCATACATATCAAACATTCAATAGGAGGTGCTATGTGCCAACTATAGTCTTGCCATTATGCCACGAGCCGTATCATGGTCTTTCCTTGCCAAGCCGAGGACCAAAACCTTAGGTCTTACAGACAAGTTCCAGGAGCCACCTCATGGTCTTCCATGCAAGGATCACAAAGAAAACTAGCATATAATCTACAACTACTTATCTACTTAACTGCTAGAGTCCAAACTCTGGTCTTGCATACAGATCTGCTAGGAGCCACCTCCTGGTCTATCATACAAATGCCAATGGTCACCCCTTGGTCTTCCTATAATACATAAACCCAATAGGCCAACATTGGTGCCTTCAACCCAAAGTACAGTGAGGAGACTCACCTCGCACTGCTGAATCACATTGATAATCCTTAGATGTTGGTCCGAAAATTCCCCGAGCTATCACTATCAAATAACACCCAATTAACATTTGGGTTCCAATCCAAAACCAACAATCCATATATGGGGTAAAAATTCCATTTTACCCCTCACCTAGCTTGGTCCAAGACTAAGGCCCAAACTTAGAATAAAAAAGGCCTACCAACCAAATAGTCATCCAAAACCCACTTATGGCCCAATTATCCAAATTAGGCCCAAACCCTTACATAGGCCTTACCTTAAAGCCCATTAACTTTTCCCTAATCCAAACCACTTGTTCTCAGATGGCCCAAAAATGTCCCAAGCAACCAAGCCCATAAGATAGCCCAAACATGCGAGGCCCAACAGACCGAGTACATGGGGCGTAATTAGCACGTATGCGTAGGGTACTCCCTTGGAGGCTTGTACGCTAAGCGTATCTTCTTGTACGCCAGTGTACTCATCCTCTTCAGCCTAAAACTTGATTCAACACTTAATCCCTTAAGTCAAAGCTCCAAAACATAGATCTGACTTCCTTGAGCTGGATTATCACGTAAAGTTGCTAACTTTACGTTCATACATGGCTAAATGAATCTCTTAAGCTTAAAAGGGACTTAAGAAGTTACTTAATGGATGCATGACACCAAAAATCTCATAAAGTTTGCACCTTTATACTCAAGGAGACCAAAATAAACACATATCTAATAGAACAAGCCCTTAAACGGCTTAACTCTTCCAGTAACCCAAAAAGGGACCAAAAGCATAACAAACTAACTATGAAGAGATCTTAACATATACAAGCCAAGATGCAAACTTGATACCCCAGAAAGATTTCCCAGAAGATGATGATTCTTGATCCAAAACCTTTTCATTAAGCAAGGCAATTTCAAGCTTCTCTACTTCCTTCATAAAGGCAAAAATGAGCACCAAAGTCTTCTTAATAGCTCAAGAGCACCACCAAGAGGCGAATGAGTAGATTTAGGGATTTAGGAGGTTTGGGGGTTGGTAAAGAGGCTAGCCCTAAAGACTTAAGGTGATTAAATAGGGTACACTTACTTAAAACTTAGGGTTTTGGCACCCGTCGTACACCCAACGTATGAGGCCGAGATTTGCGATCCTTCCTTCTGGGTACGTTAAGCATACACCAATGTAGACCAAGCGTACTAACTTTCCCACTAGTACTCCCTGTGTATTCCTTATGTACGCCCCGCGTACTAGGGTTTCCTCTTAAACCCTAAAATACTCCGAAGGCGATAACTTCTTTGTTATCCATGAAAAGGTAATGAGTAGCTCTACACTTTTATCAACTCATACTTGCCATTGAATAAAACCCAATTTCCACAAAATTCCACGACCATTTTACCAAAATACCCCTTGGCTCCCAAACCAAATCCAAACTCCTGAATCATCTACGTTACATTACCCACACCCAAATGGGTAACGATTCGGGACAGGTCGTTACAAACACGCATCATTTGTGCGCACCTTGACATGGCAAGAGCCTGGCCATGATGTCGTGGCTTCAAGTGTGCAAACCCTAATTTTCTTTGTTTTTTTACTTATTTAAGGGATGTGATGGCAAAGGTTTCCACACCCGCAACCTCCATCACCTCCTTTTCAACCTAGAAGAAACCCTAACCTCCATTGTTGACATTATGAACTTTTGGTGGTATTTTTAGTCCCTTGTAGAAGAAAGAGGTGTTTTGGTGCATTGTTCTAGCGAGAAAGCCACCCCTCACATCTTGTGTAGCTTTTGGACCCTTGTAAGTCCTCAAGCTTCTACCTTTAATGTCCAAACATGCTAGATCTAGGTTTTTTTTTCCATTTTCCTCCATGTTTGAGGTGTTTTGAGTGTTGGGATTTCATAAAGTTGGCAACTTTATGAGTCCTCGAGGTTCCTTTGCGGCCTTTTGTACTTGGTCCGGAGATTTATTGAGTTATGCATTCCATGCATGAGATCTTAATCTCATCTTCACTATTTTTTACCTAATTTGAGCTTAAGACATGCATGTCTATAAACCAACGATTTTTAATGTGTATTGGGAGTAAGAAATCCCTCTATAAAGTGCCAATGAGAGGCTCAAAGATCAAGAGCTTAATGCATTGAGTAGATCTGAGCAGCTTCTATGACATGACAGGTTGATCACCACGTAGTGGCGATGGACAATCTTTGCGACTGTTATGTCCGAACGTTGCGACAACATGTCCAATAGGTGTCCATGATGTTGGGGTCAGTTGGAGATGACTTTGACCGTTGACTTTTTTACTGTTGTTGACTTTAGTCAACTTAAGGTTTTTAGGGTGTAGACTGAGAGGGTACTCATATACTGTGTTTAGGTGTCTCATAGTACCGGTCTCTACTATCAAAGAGCTATTGTATTAGCCTAGTGTTGTGAGGTGAGTCTTGTCACTATATTACCTATGTCATAGTAGGGTGCCTGCTAGACTAATTAATTCTTATTGTCCGATTGATGTTATGTGTGTTTATTGAGTTATTGATAACTCCAAGATTTTTGATAGTCCACATAGTTGGTGATAACCTAAAGAACTGCTAAAATCCCATAGGACTGCCGATAGTCTTATGGTTTCTGATAACCCATAATTGTTTATTATGTTGTGTTGTATGTGATATTTTGGGGAACTCATTAAGCTTCGCGCTTACAGTTATGGATTTAAATGTGTTTCATGTACTTCAAATGATCATGAGAAGGCAAAGGTCTAACTGTACACTCTTATTGACCGTTTTTGTGATTCCGCATTTTTATGATACTCTGATTTTTCAGATGAATGTATTTTGATACTTGCGGTTTCTTAACTTGGTTTTCCTGGAAATAATGTTTTTACTTAATTTAAAAATGAAAATTTGGTTATGCAAATTGGGACGTTACATTAGGCCTGACAATCGTTTCGTGTTTGGGTTGGCGGGTCAAAATACACCAACCCGAACACGACCCATTTAACTATATAGGTCACGGGTTGGCGGGTTTGGAACATAAACCCATATATGACCTGTCCACCCACTTATTTATACGGTTTCATAGTTTGGCAGGTTTGTGGCTCAGATTTGAGTTCGTGGGTCAGATTCCATAAATAAAATTGATAATTAAACATGAATAAATTCCAAATGAAAACATATCCAGATTTTAGAAACTTAAGTCTTAAATATCCAAATGAAAACTAAAATCATTCATGGAAACATGTTCAAACTCAATCACAGGTCGGATCGCAGCAAATGGATTGCCTACTGCGTTCGTCTTTCAGGCGCAACTCATGTTCAAGCATCAATGTCTTTCGATGAATTCAATGATTCAATCATTCATGCTGCCATTCTTCGTGAGTTTGTTCATCATAGAGGGGAGACTGGGAGAGCATTTATTCTATATTGTTTGTGATATTATTCAAGGCAAACGTGTTGCAAATCAGCAAATGGTTACCCATGGGTCAAATGGCCAATGATATAATACATTTAAAAAATATACAGTTTTTTTTATTAAAATTCTAAATGGGTTGGCGGGTCAACCTGTATATTTTTTGAGAAACTCATATATGACCTGTTTAATAAACGGGTTGATGAGTTGTGGGGTTGGCAGGTTGTTGGGTTGAAAAACTCAACCCAAACCCGTTTATCTCGTTTCGTGTCGAGAATTGATAGGCCTACGTTGCATCATCATCAAACACTGACTCAAGACTTTAAATCTTTCTCAAAAAAATCTCTTAAGATTTCTTTTTAAATCATTGGGTCGAGAAATCCAAAACATTAATGGAGTCTGTGGTATCTGGTCTAGAAGGAACCCTCTTGAAAAACAATGATCCTTTCTCCTATTTCATGATAGTAGCTTTCAAAATATCTAATATTTTATTACTACTTTGGCCTGTAATCCATTTCACATTTAAGCCCACGTTTGATCTTGATGACCTTGGTTTAGATGCTTAGAGGGTGTTTAACTTCGGTGAGAGAAGGGTAGTCATGACCAAGATGCCAAGGGTTATAGGTGATCGTATCGCAATGATGCTTGAAGATAAACAACCTAGCTTAGGGCTAGGAAGATCGCATTATGATTCTTTGCTTTTATCTTTATGAACTTGTGTTTGATTTTGGATTCACCGTGAATCCTTCCGGTTGCGACAGAGGTCGTTCAACATGGGAGGTGAGATGAGGAAGTCCTCTTAAATACATATGCACAAAAAATGATGAAAACCCAGATAAATCTATAGATCATCATCTTCAAGGAAACCCAGATTTTGTATCACCATTTTACACCACTGAATCGAACTAAAATATGATTTAATAGTTTATTGTTTGTGTGGAAATCCAAGGGTGCTACTATGTTTCCTTCTGTTTTCATGATGGGTAATACTACCTGAAATAAAGAAGAAGAAATCAGAAAAAGAAACCAAGCCCCAAATAATGTTGCTACTCGTCCTGTTGCTCCAACTAGGCAACAACCACATCCCACCACCACTATTTATCTTCCCCTAAACCACCACCCACAACCTAATCAAAATCGAGATTGCAGTCCATGCCTAAATTAAAGCCAAAACGGTCATATTCTTACCTGAGTCGCCGAATCAGGTCCTCAAAAGAAGAGGGGGCAATGGGGGCGATTAGCGTATCGATCTTCCTCTCGCCCTCCAAGAGCAGCGACGATCACTCTAAGGCAGATGATGATCCCTCTAGGGCCGACGACGATTAAAGGATGATAGATGCTAGAGGAGGAGAGAGGCACAAGGGATCCATGAAGAAGAAGAGGGAGTCGGATGCAAACGAGATGATAGGAGAGCGATTATTTAGGTTTTTTTAAGTTAAAAATAAATAATTACCTACATGAACAAGCTAAGAATGGTAACTTAGAAACCGGTAGAAATTAAAGTGGTTTCTTTATTTAACTTGCACACACACACACAAAAATAATAAACAAACAAACAAACAAACTTCGATGACTAAATGTATAAAATGACCAAGCTTGATTGTGCTACGTTAGCATTTTCTCATAACTACAAGTTAAAACTTATAGCTTTTGACTATATATATAATCAACACGTTTTGCTTTTCTTTGGTTTTCTATATGAAAGGTCAATATAAGTTACTCCTAACTTATTATTATATATATTTGTTTATTCGTTATGTTTACCTTGTTGACCTAAAGTTTGTATTTCATCCAGAAAAACTCATTTTAGTAGTTGGTAGCATACCATGTGAAGTTTGTTATCTTTTGGTTTGTCTATTAAAACCAATTCTTACACCAATAAACAAATATATTGACCATGTTGGTGTTTTGGGAATACATCGAGTATAATATTCTGTATTCTTTTACTTATTTCTTTGTTTTTATCAAAGTGGTTGTGAAATATATTTACTTAAGTTACATGAAGACCAACATGTCTTTTATTACAATTGTAATTCTTTGTTTTGCTATAACTATTAATTACTAAACAGATTTCATTAATATTATTCCATTTGCATCACAGCTAGTTACAAACTTTCCCTTAGCTTTTTTGGCAACATTGTTTACCTTTTAGGTTATTGAAATGTTTAAAAGTTGTACAAAATTTATTATGGGTTAGTTAATGTTTGGTACTGAAGGAATTTTGTTTGGACACTATCCGTTTGTCGCAGATGTGTTTCCCAAAATCAAGAGATGGGGTGAAGCATGGGTCACACATGGTGGTTTACCCATACCCATTTGTCCCAACCTACGATTCATCACTTTAAAGTCCTTTAAATACATGCATGCTCATATATATGTATCTATAAATATTGTTATTTAAAACATATATCGTGATATAGAAATGACTGAAAATGCATATCTTAGTTTTAGACCCACATTTATTTTAAATGCAACTTGTGGGAAAGTTTGGGTTAGCTATTACAGATGAAAAAAGCATCAAATATCATATTGAGCGCCCACAATATAAGTACATAATCGAAGTAAAATGTATGTCGAGTGGAGCGGGTGGTTACAAAGAATTGGATATTAATACTTCGTTGTCTTTTGTGTTTATTTCTAGCTTCTTGGTATTCTAGTATAAGTATGTTGTTAAAAATAAATTGAAGCAGAATGTCTAAATTAAATTTCCTTATCAATTTGTGTCTTATAGGTTGTCTTAAAATGTCGTTTCTTTGACCATATCAAACACCTCTAGGGATAGATAAATCATATAAGGTTATTGTGTTCATCATTTTGATGATTTTAGTATCATCGGTCATTGTAGGTAATTATAATTTACTTGAGACAAAATAGATTTAGGTTGAGCTCAATACATGTTCAAAGTTGTGAAGTACAACACTTAGGTCATCTGCAATACCTCTTACGGACCACGAACCACCTCTAATTCCACCTAGTCATCACGAACCACGAACCAACTCTGGTATACCTATCACGCCCACGAAGAGAAGAACAGACAAAGAGAGAAGAAGAAGAAGCAAACGGCTGAGAGACTCGTACTCTCATTGGTCGTGTTCCTCCATCCTCCCCACCACAAATCACCACGACCATGCCCGACCACGAAGGTCCGGGCTGGTGTGCACGGACAATGCTTGTGGCCACATAGACCACGAGCCCCTGTGTTACTGGTACTCCAAACACGCATATAAGTTAATCTAATCTGAAACACAAACAATGATTTAGATGAAAATGAGTAACACCACTTGTAGCGGACCTTTTTTTTAAACGACAAATATAACATAATTCTAATTTCTAAACTACTCTTAATATCACATATGTCCCGACGGAACTTGAACCATCGACCTCAATGAGGAAGGGTAACACCGGAACGTCTACAAGCCCTTTGATGCTTGTAGCAGACCAACTATATGATATGGGCACATGAGGGCCCCTCCTCTTTAGAAGTGGATTGGCGTAGAAGTTGATGGTTGTTACACTTGGTTGGATGTAGAACTTGGAATTTGGGGCTAAATTTTTTAACCCTTAAGTAAAATTCTTTATACAAAGATAAATAATAATTAAACTTTTATACTTTGCAACTCAAGAACTCAAGGGGGACAAAACAAGTAGAATCATAACTGTTCGGTGCGAATTTAATTTAATGAGATTTTAGAAGAAGTTTTAAATCATTTTTTTTTTTTAATTTAAACTTTTATTAAAAGCAAATAACAAAAAAACGTTGGAAATATTTTTTAGTAAATCTTGCAAATTAGCGAGTCTTTCAAAACGAAAATAAAAACTCATAATAAATTTTTTAAACTCACAAATATTGGAAGTAATTTATTTGATTAGTAAGTTTGTTTGATGATCACGATAGTCTAAGGTTCCATTTGATAATTGCTGATTAAGAAAGGTCTGTCTGAATAATAAATTCTGACTAAATAATAAAGCATTCCGTTTGATTGTACATCTGATTGATGCAAAATGACAATTTTACCCTGATGCTCTAGTGATGGATAATAATAATAATAATAATAATAATAATAATAATTGATTATAAAAGTTCAGGGTCCAACTAGTAATTTCTAGAAATTAGTTATGCAAGACAATTTAAAGTTGTGGTAGATTCGGCCAAGATGGGTATCTTCAAGGACCAAAATTGCCTAATTCCAATTTTGAGTTGTCTTCATCCACTTATCAGAAGCAGTCCTTTTTTTTATTTTTTTTTATTTTTAATTGTGCGCATGTGTTCTAGTTTCTTTTTCCCTTTCTAAGGATTAAATTGATGGTTGAGGAAGGAGGATGAAGGTGTTGCATGGGCAATGGTGAAATGAATTTCAATCAGATTGAGTCAGCAATTTTTTTGAGTATGAGCGAGTCAGACATTGTTGACCCGATCAGATACAAAGCTGAGACATATCAAACACATAGAGCTGGCCGAGTCAGACATTTTTGTCTGACCTGCCCAGTCAGATCCAAATCAAGGCCTAAGTCTAGAAAAAATATAAAACTCACTTAGGGGTCGTTTGATAGTTGCTGACTGAGAAAGTGTTGATTGAGAAAGGTCTGTCTGAGTAATAAATTCTGACTAAGTAAGAACACATATTGTTTGATTGTACATCTGACTAAATGTACTAACTGATGTGAAATGACCATTTTACCTTGATGCTCTTTATAATAATAATAATAATAATAATAATAATAATAATAATAATAATTTTAATAATAATAATAATAATAATTTTAATAATAATAATAATAATAATAATAATAATAATAATAATAATAATAATAATAATAATGTATACAAAAATTTCCAACATAATAGATATTAAATATACTATTTTAGAGATTAAAACACAAAAAACCCTTTAGCTTGCTGGTAAATGCCATTGTGTGTATAAGGGAGACTCGAGTTCAATTCTCATAACCTCCAATTTCACTTGTTGAACTACAAATTTTTATCCAAGGGCAAGGGTATTATTGGAAAGCCATGTTTTCTTTCTCAGTCAACCTTTTGCCAACTCCTTTCTCGGTCAGACATTTCTTACCAAGTCAGATGGATAAAATTGGATTATCAAACGCATTTTGCCAACTTCTTTCTCGGTCAGACATTTCTTACCAAGTCAGATGGATAAAATTGGATTATCAAACACATTTTGTTGACCGAGTTAGCCACAAACGTCTGACTTGACTCGGTTATACGCATTTCAAACGGGGCCTTAGAAACATTTGAAAAACTAGTCTAACATGAAAAAAATATAGACAACAACCATAAACAAAAAAATAGTTATGAACACACTTTTGAAAAAAAAAAAAGAGGTTATTGTCATTTAAACCACATAAACTATGGATTTGAGTTTAAACGGTCACTATACTAATATTTTAGCATTTTAAACCATTAAAGTAACAAATAACCTGTTCAAAATGAAAATTTCAACATTTTGATTCGGTTAGCAAGTTACTTTGCGTTGTTGACTTAGATGACCTGACAAATGAAGCCTCGTGGACAACAAATGGTCGATGTGACATGGAAAGAGCTGAACATAAAATCACCACCGGAAGTCTTCATGTCTTTTACCACTATCACCACCAACTAAAAAAATATGAACTTATAAAATCACCGACTAAAAAAATATGAACTTATAATCAAAACCAAACTGAAAAGAAAATAAAAGACTTATAACATTGGAATATAGATTGACATTTTTATGTATACAATCAAAGTTGATGTTTATTCAACAACTGATCACATCTTACAAAAACAAATCCCCAAGAAATAAAAATTATGACATCTCTAAATTTCACGGTCCGAGAAGACCTTTTATTATACTTATTTTAAAACAAACTATTCTTTATAAGTGTGTGTTTATGCGGAATTTGTCCCAAAATATGATTAAAATATTTTTAAAGAAATATTTTCATCAATATTTTAAAAGTTAGGGTCTCATAACTGATATACAAAACATAAGCATAAACTGAATATTATAAGCCTTACAAAAATTCATTATTCTATCAGCCTATGCTCCTTAAACCTCTCAGTGGATTATTCTTTCGTACCGCTACCTGTAATACAAAAAAACTAAGTGGGTCAGACTTGAGAGTCTGGTAAGCACATAGAGTTTTCAACCCACAATACTTTAGTTATATATTTTCCACAATAAGCAAACACTAGTACAAAAATGACTTACGGTCACACTTTTCAAAAAACGGTATGTCACACTTTTTATTAAAAGTGTGGCCAAAGGTCACTAAAAAAATTTAGAGACTTTTTTTGGATACATTTAAATTAGTTTGTGTGACCATTGTATAGATAACCAAACTTTAACCACACTTAATTATACAAAATGTGACAAATATTAGTCACACTCGAACATTGAGGCCATAGGTCACAATCAGCCACATGTATCGATTAAAATTGTCATACCTTTTTTATAAGAGACAATAGATAAACATATTGTGACATGAGGCAATTGTATGTGTGTCTATAACATGGTGCCTTTTTAGACACATAACAGACAAAGTAGCTAAAAGGTGATACATATGGTCATACTAAATATGTGTGTCCATAGGGCGGTTTTGTACTAATTGTACTTAGTAAAAGTAAGAAAACAAGTTAGTATTGGTTGTTTATGGTCATGTACCTTTTATTATGTGTGTCAAAATATGATGAATTGGCTTTGAGAAGAAACAAATATTGTGAGGGTATGTAGCATTTAGTTATGATTATAGTTATTATATGTGTCTATATGTATATATAATTATAAAAGAACAATAATGTCTTATCGGTATAATTATGGGTCGTTCATTGAACATGTTACTATAATTATGTAATGTTCATTCTGGTTGTACTATTGTATTTGTAAGTTTAAAGAATAGTCTTCATAAAATGAAAATTTGTTGCTGTAAAACTGAAATTGTTTCCTAGTTAAGTTATTATACAAAAAATGACAATTTTAGACATTTTGGAAGACTGGTAAATTTGACCATATTTTTCTTTGATATCATTTGGCAGAATTAAAAATGAACAAAAAGGTTAATCATGCCATTTTACAAAAGTACATTGCTTTATTTGCATTTAAAGAGATGTATATATAACAATATAGTTGTAACAAAAAGTTACCTTAACAGATTTCTGAAAAAACCAAAAAAAAAATAAAATGAATAAACACAAAAACAAATAACAATATAGTTGTATTGAATCGTGGAGTTTCGATAACAGCCATAAGAAAGGACCAAATTGCCCTTTTTGTCATGTATTCTTTTAATTGCACCATATCATACACCATTAAAAAATGAAAAGAATACAACTTTTCTTTATCATAAAAGTATGATAAATAAATGAAAAGAATACAACTTTGTCTAACATTGCATAACGAAAGTACATTGCTATAATATGCAGTTTATGTTATAACATGTCATCCACTATTACAGTAAAAAACTAAAAAAATTAACTTTATGTTATAACAATATTACAACAGAAAAGTTTGATGGTATAATATGGTAAAAAGAGATTAAGGAAAGTACATCATCATTTTTTGTTATTTGAGTAAAATTTAAGTGTGTTATAACAGTATCAAACATGAATGGCAGTAACGTGTGCTTGGAATAATACAATTAAAAGAATAGAAACATTTACTAAAATCTTATAAGTATATATATGATATATCTAATAAACACCATTTTTTATAAACTCAAAAAAATAATAAGGGTAATATGGTCAATTTAGGATAGAAAACCCATTAGGAGTAGTTACTAGCATGCACACCAAAGAAAACTTCCAAGAAACATTTTCTTATTCTCGACGTAAGTAAATATCCTTTTTTTAACAATCGAGAGCCAAACACAAAGTTCTACGTGCACCCGTCAAGACCTGCATCGAAATGATTTATCTTTACTCTAATGAAACATTGTTACTTATTACAATTAAATACTTTAAAATGAATGTGTTGTTATCATTGACCAAAACCAATAAAATTAACCTTTACAATCGAAATGAAATGAAGGGTCTAGGAGGTTATATGTATGTGTTTTGAAATTACCTTGACAAATCTTTTTTTATAGGTTGTGTCACAAAGGACTATCAAAGCACGAAAGATGTCAAAGTATGCTCATCGGATGGGACGAGGGGGGTATCCTACTCTTAGGCGGAAGTTGGTAAGCTTGGTCTTTAGCTATATAATCATATTATATTAACTTCATAGCATTGTAGTTAACATGATTTTGCTTTATATTGTTTACAATTTAATTTTTTTTTATCAAGATTGAAGAGAAAGTGATCTCAAAGGAAGAAATACCCCAAGGTCAATTATGTGGTGTAAAGGACGTGAAAGTAAAGGAGAATTTAAGGATGAAGATGTTACACCCATGGTGGATAAACTAGTAACTTCACTAAACTTTTTTTTTTATTACTTTTACTGTAAAGATTTTAATCAGTTTTATTAGGACAATAATTATTAATATTTTGTGTGCTAGATGGAACATGAAAAACAGATAAAAGAAGGACAAGTAAATGTTGAACAAGGCACGAATGCCATGACCTTAGTTTTTGGCAAGGAAAAGGGCATATTTTTAAAGGGTGTCGGCACGGGAGTCACTTACAACAGATATTTCAATGTTCATCGCAACAAAGGATCATCTAAGGAGGAAACTAAAGATCTTAAAGTTGCACTGCAAAAAATGGAAAACTAGAGCTTGAGAAACAAGATGCTGAACTCAAGGCTTTGTCTATAAAGGTTAATGAACAAGATCAAACACTAAAGCTAGTTTTGGCTCATCTTAATGCAAAAGGAGCTGACTTTCCAAATCTGTCTCATACAATTGTAAGTCATCTTATTAACAACATCTATTGTCAATGTTACTTGTAAATTGCATTTGTTATATACATTTAGCCTGTTTCTTTATATTTGCTAGGGTATTTCAAGTGACAAGATTGTTGAAAGTAGTGAAACTGCTGTTAGTCTCAAAACCAAGGAACCATCAGAACCTGTAACACCAGTATGTTATCATCTTATAAGATCATCATTGTTATATTTTTTTTGGTACTAATTTCTGTTTTTTCACTTGGGATTTTAACTTATTTAGGTAATTGCAAAACCTACCAAGAAAGCAGTTCAAACCAAATCTGCAACTGCAACTCCCGATACACAATTGCTTTCAATGAAATCTGCAACTGCAACTCCCGATACACAATTGATTTCCATGAAATCTGCAACACTAGTATATACTAACTTTACAGTTTTCAATATTTTTAATTTATCTTTTATATTAAAATATAATTTTACATATATGTCTTAAATCTTTATATTAGGCAAATACAAAACTCACCAGAAAAGTTGTTGAGTCTAAGACTACCACTATCAATCTTGAGATACCAACAGTTTCACCAAATAAACCCCTTCACCAGGTCAGTGTTTTTTTTTCATGTTGAATATACATTTCTGTCTTTTTTTATGATTCTAAAATTACTTATCATTGTAGCCAATCAAGTGTAGTCTTTCATATTTGTATACAAGGAACATCGTTGCTCGTGGTACCATTCACTTATCATCAGAAAGACAATTCATTCATGAAGTTCCTCTACAAAATGATTGCTATAAAGTTTCCATTGATGAATTGGTAAAAAAAGATGCATTTATACCCCATAAAACTGGAGAATTCACAACAGTTAAGGACAAATTTAAATGTTTTGTTCCATGGCCAAAATACCTTGTGCAAGCCGATTCAAAGGTTTGTTTATGTTAACTTCTTTGTGGATTACACTTTTTTTCTTTGTAAACTTGTATACTAAGTTTTTAATGAACTCATTTTTTTTATTTCAATGTTGTTGGTATAGGTACCAAATATTGTATCACATGAAGACCATCAACTTGAAAACTCAATGAAAAGGAAACCAACTTACATATCATCTAATACCCTTCTCAAGAAGAAAATGAGCAATACTAATAAGATGAATACCTAGTTATGTCTAGGTTTTGGTTTGTGATGTGTTTGTTTTTTTACCATAATTTAAATACTTTCAATTAGTACAATTTTCTTTTTTTGGTATTTTGATTAGGAATTTAATGTATGGATTTGGATTTCAATTATTACTAATATGAAATTATGAATTTTGATATCGTTTCATATTGTTGGGTTTGGTTACTTTAATTTGAATTATTTTGATGTATCTACAATGTAGAAAAAGTAACAATAAAAAATTGAATTATTGTGGCTTTAATATAGATATTTGGCCATGTTTTATAGGTTTTCAATGTCTCTAAAATTATACAATGGTTACTTTACATCATTTTTTAACGTGTGGCTAAATGGTTAACAATAACCATAATATACAAGAACTATGAGTCTACAGTTGTTTTAAGGATGATGTTTTTTCTAAAGTTTTTGTGACTAAGTTAAATAATAACAACATGATAAAAACAATTTATGTGGCAAATAAATATTATAATTGATTATTGTTGTGACTAAATACTAGCAAATCGTGACTTGCAAAATTAATTACATGTGTCCATTTAGCGAACATGGTCATGTTAACTGTAATTATATGTTTCTAAAAGATACCCAATAATCTTAATATGATATCGAATACTCATTAATTTTAACGAAGTGTGTGTGTTTATAATACTTATGATTGTGTTTCACTTAATTGTGTGTCTCTATACAATAGAGAATAGTCACAAAAATTGATTCTTTTTATGACTAATTATTAGCAAATCGCCACTTATGGAATTAATTTCATGTGGCCATTTAGCGAACATGGTCATGCTGACGATAATTACATGTTTACAAAAGATACACAATAGTCTTAATAAAAATTAAACTGTGTGACTATATATTAGAAAACAACCACACTAAAACAACATGAATGTCACAAGTTGGTGATATACAGTCACTACAGTTACTAAATAAATGTGTCTACTAACAGTTTAACGCTACAATATTGGATAAAATGATTGATTTAAGGTACAAAATTCTGTACACATTTTCCACGCTTTACTACGGCCATATGTTTTCCTATCATACGGACACTACATTTTAAAGTCGCCATAAGACCCATACGATGGCGTCACCTTCCGTCACACTTTTAGTGAAAAAATAAAATGTCACTATATGCATATGGTCACACTTTTTTGGTGTGTCTATAGGTCATTTTTGTACTAGTGAAATAACCCGATTACCCATCGCCCGTTATTCTCACTCCTTGATCCTACGATGATGATGTTGTTGGACTTATCATAAAGGATCTCTGTGAGCAGACAATACTACTTTAAGGAATCCATATCAATATATGTCAATAAGGCAACCCTGAGGGGATAGAATACCCGAAAGAACCACATTCATTTTTCCTTGAAAAGTATGATCATTAACACCTACAAGTGGAAAACCTGCTACTGTTCCACCAGACTATCTAGAATAGTCAATGGTCGTCATTTATACTCTGCAAGATGAATGGTCCCGGTATTACAGATAGTACAATGCCTGATCTCTCATCATTATTTCATTTTCTGATAACCCTTCGCTATCTAGTATATTTTAAATGTGATAAAATAAATATACCAATAAAATCATATCATATTATTGCAACTAGCACGGATATCAAGAACACTAGATATAATAGGCCCATATAGGATTTTAATATCTAAATACTCCATATCTATGTGTAAGATGAAAGTAACTATGCACTAACGTGTTAAAAGTGGATGCCTCAGAATTTGGGTAACGCTTCGCCTTAGCACTTAGTTTTTCCCTTGACGTAACTTCTATATAATTGTTAATAAGTCTTAGTCTGATATTTCTCATGACTAATGATAGTCTAGATTCCTCAACAATTCCAATGTTTACATCAAGATCTATCATGTAACGCCCCAAATCTTGCAAGTATATCTTGAAAGCCCTTCTTCCTTTTATTAGTTCTCGTTGTTGGTCCCTGGACTTGGTTGTGATGGGTCACGAGAAGTATAAGGACTAAGGTTGCATCTTTGGTACTGGAAGTAGTACGCTGAGCATACATAAGGGTACGATAAGTGTACTAGGCACGCCCTAGTACGCTGGGCGTACACTCATGTATGCTGGGCGTACTTATGTCCGATGAAAACCCTAATCTTCGGGGTTGAGGACTATATAAACACCTTTATGGCTCGTTCCTTTGCTCACCCTCAGCCTCCATACCTCAGAAAACGTCCCAAACCCTAGAGTGTGTGAATAATTATGAGTTAGTGTGCATCTTTGGACCTTGGAAGTGAAGACATTTCTCCAAGGAGCTAGAAGAGGAGAGCAAGGTTATAGATCTGAAGTTGTGTTGTGCCATTAAAGCTCCAGAAGGTAAAAAGATTGAAACTTTGAGCTTTCTTGTTTATAAATCTAGACATTTAACCTTATGAAGGTCTTATTGTCCCAAAAGTCCCAAGAAGATGCATGTGATGTTTTAAACGAAATAAGTTGTCCTTTCAAACCTTAGGAGAGGTCCACAGTGATAAAATTCAGTTCCCAAAGGCTAGACTTGTCCCATGCATGAAGTAAGAAGGTCTCAATGGGTTAAGACCATGAGTTAAGGACTTTATGGACGTCCAAAGTGAGAATGTCCTGAACTTTATGGTCCCAAGGAATATTTGGTCAATGGATCTGGGATATGGGCTTAAGTGCTTAAGCCATTCAACACTTATTAGGATTTTGGTAAAACCCCTCGTACGCTCTCTGATTGGACTCTTGTCATTTGGGCCTAGGGTTTGTGGGCTAAATAGATTTGGGCCTTAGTTGGACTCTACAATAGGATATTTTGGGTCAGGTTATGATGGTCGATCATGGGGATAGGCCCAATAAGGAGGTTGGGCCTAATTTGGTAAATTGGGCCAATAAAGGACTTTAGAGTATGGACCTTCAAGATAAGGACTTGGTGTTGGGCCTTAGCCCAACAAAAAGGAATGGAATTTATGAATTATATGGACACTTAATCAAGGGAGTGATGTTGGGTAATAACCTAGTATTTATTATGTGTGTCAGCTCGGGATTTCCAGCGAGGCAGTAGTTAGGATTTTAGCATTTCGGCACTACTAGTCAGGTGAGTTTTCCTCACTATACTCAAGGGTCTAAGGCACCAAGGCCGGCCCTTTGAATTGTTATTGGTTATGTTATGCTAGTATGATCTGTTAGATCGGTATCTTAGAAGGTAGGATGATAGTATGTGATATGTGGTATGACCTGTTAGTTAGATATCCTAGAGGGTAGGATAATATTATATGTTATGTGGTATATTAGTTTGTTGTCTATAGACTGTTATGTGATTATCTGTTACATGTGCACATGTTTGTTTATTGGTTGAGGCTTATCTGCTTTGTGCGAAAGCCAATAGACCTGGGCATTCCAACCTGTTGGTTGTGGGCCTGGAGTATTCAGTCCCGAGGATGACTGGACTCATAGTATGTGGGCATTCCAACCTGTTGGTTGTGGGCCTGGGGTATTCCATCCTGAGGATGATTGGACCCATAGTATGTTGGCATTCCAACCGGAAGGTTGAGGGCCTGGGGTATTCCAACCCGATGGTTGGTTGGACCCATAGTATGTTGTTTATGGTTATATATATATATATATATATATATATATATATATATATATATATATATATATATATATATATATGTATGTATGTATTGTGTGAGTATGGGTATTTTGGGGGAACTCACTAAGCTTTAGGGCTTACAGTTTCAGTTTATTGTTTCAGGTACATTAGGGGATCACAACAAGGCAAAGGCGTGATCGTACAGCTCCTCACATTTTGTTTCGATTATGGGAAAACTCTGATAAAGGCTATTTTGAAAACAAAGATTTGTAATAACTTTTGGATTTTAAATGTTTTAAAAAGTTAAAAATTGGTTTAAAATTTATAGGTGTTACATATCAAGTAAGGATAACCAGGTAGGATCTATTTGGTATACAAAGTATACTGTTTGGAAATCCCACTTTAAACACCTTACTAAATCCAGCCTAGACATCACTCTTGTAACTAGACCGATTAGTATAATTACTTGGAATCACTGATAAATCTTATTTATAGGTTCAAAATATCGATTATGATTATAAATATAAGTTACACTTGAATTAAAATAAGTGTAGCTTAACTTAAGAGTTTTCTAACAAGACTGGTGATTATACGGGTAGAACTACGACCCGGGAACTTATATTCTCCTACTCTCTGATGCCGCTTGGCCTCGCTAAAGTAGTCAAGAACTAGATATTAAAAGGTCTAGGGGTATGAGAGATGTCCAGAGGATTCTGGGTTAAAGTGGTAAAGAAAATGTTACAAAAATGCAGTTTATATAGTACTTGAAGAGGGGGCAGATTGCGCCCTTTGTCTAGGTGCACCACGCCTCTAATCGGGGCGCCGACATGGCTTCGCTCAGAGGTTAACACATGGTGGATTTTGCGTAGGGTTGTATCGGCTTTCAGAAGCGCTCCATGCTCCTTGTCTATGCGCAATAGAATTTAATATTTTTCAAACATTTATATCTTTTTCATACGAGTTCCATTTTCGACATTCTTTATATCCACACATAGCTATAGATGAGATCTACAACTATGTAACATCCAGATATTGAGTTAAGTTGTTAAAAACTAAAATTATCATTTTGAGGGTTATCACGACGTGGTGGAGGCACCACTACGACGTGGCGATACGAGAAGGATTCATGTGTTTCATTTAATCCACCACGGCATGGTAGTATTGGCCACGGCGTGCTGGATAGATGATGTGAAAATCCTATTTTTCCGGGTTTGACCCTATTTAAAGGAATGAAGAGGCTAAGGTTTGCTCATCGTCAGACTCCATCATCCCTCGCAAGCCCTAAAGAAAACCCTAATCACTTTCCTCCACTATTGAGCTAGTTTTCGTTTTCCTTGAAGCAAAAGAACGAAGAAGGAGGAATAAGGAAGCAAAGATCAAGCAAGCAAGTCTCTATTCTTCACCTTAGTACTCTTCTGGACCTTTTTAAGTGTCCAAGACTTGATTTTTATCATTCTAGGTTTCTAGATCTTGAGTTTTGTCCCATAAACTTCTTGTTCTTGTTTGTTGGGATGTTGAGATCTCTTAAAGTTTGCAACTTTATGAATCTCTAGGGAATTTGGTATAGTTTGTGCCTTGGATCTAGAGTTTGGTTGGGGTTTCAATCCACGAATGTGATTTAGGTAATAAAACCTTATTTTGATCTAATATGGGTTCAAGCTGTGACAACCCAAAAATTTCCGTTAGTTTTAACCTCAAAGTTAACGTCGCAGTTAACGTTGAAATTAACGTCGAAATTAGTTACGTCAAAAATTACCCAAATTTATCCCGAAAATATTTTTGACCGAAATTAAACCCGTTGGAATATTTTAAATAATATTCGTCAAGCGAACAAAAATTAAGGCGGTATAATTTTAAAATTTGCCGTGATTAAGGAAGTGGTGAAAAACTCGTTCGCGGTTGGTGTCAGGAGAACTCCAGCCAGGCCATAAGCTCCACCCTATATAAGGGAGGAGTGGGTTTCACTCCCACCTTTTTCCCACCTTAGACATTCTCTCTCTCTCTCTCTCTCTCTACTTTCTCTCTCTACAAACCGGTTTTGGTCAAAAATCGTCCCTCTGAGCCTCATCGGTAAGTAAACCTCCCTAGCTTGTTGTTTAACACTTCTATCTTGCAAATTCGTGACTTAATCATCCGGAAACCTCAAGAACATGTGTTTACGGACTTGGGAGCCTCCCAAAACCGTAAACCCCTTGAATGTGGGTTTTAATGCTCAAAAACCCTTCCAAAACACTTCTCATGCTTAGTAATGGCTTAGAGGCTTACCCGAAAGGACTTAGAACACCAAAATCGGACCAAATGGGGAGTAAACATGAGTTTACGGTCTAAGGATGTTCTTAGACCATAAACCCGTGTTCATGGACCATAAACACTTTTTATGGTGTCAAGCTACCCCTCAAACACCTCCAAGGGCTTTCATGAACTTCCTAGAGTGCATAGAACCTTATTTTCCTTCATTTTATGTACCAAAGCATACTAAATCATGTCACACTTGAGTTTACAGCCCAAGAAGGTTCTTGGACCGTAAAAACACATCCTTAGACCATAAACACCCCCAAAGGGTGTGAAAGTACCCTCAACACTTTGTATGGCTTGGAATTGGACCTAGAACTTCGTATGCTTAACCTACAACAACAAAAACGCATGATTTAGGGACTAACATGAGTTTACTGCCGTAAACTCACGTGTTGAAGGTAGTAAACTCCCCAAGTGTATCTCCTTAGACCGTAAACACCTTTCCAAGGTGTTTAACTGCCCTAAACACCTTCCCATGCTCATAAAAGTGACTAGAACCTACCACCAAACAACCAAGGAAATGGACCAACATGAGTTTACTACCGTAAACTCATGTGTTTATGGTTGTAAACTCTTCAAGGAGTATTCATAGGCCGTAAACTCCTTAAATGGCCCATTTTGAAGCCTTAAACCCTTCATAAGCCCTAGAATTGAACCTAGCCTAATACCACAAGTGTTATAAGACCTTAATGCATAGAAGAACACACTATCGATCCCTTTACGGCCGTAAACTCATGGGGACAAGGTCTTAGGGCCGTAAAATCTATAAAGAGTTTACTCTTGAAGAGTAAACTCCCTATCTAGGCCATACACTCCCTTAGATGTTACCCGGGACACTTCTAGCACTTGTAGCAAAGTGTTTTTATGACGTATGACATCCTTACTTGCTTAATTAGTTATTAAATGACTAATTGGATACATAAATGTATCATTACATGTTAAATAGGATTCGCGTGTGTGGTTAAGTCCTCACTTAACACTTAGCATCTTATACCGGCACCTTCACCCGATCCACTTACATCAGGTGAGTTCATACCCCTAAATTAACCTTTTAAATGTTTTTACATGCTTTTATGGGGGGGGGAATACAAGTTAAACATGCCAGTTATCATATCAATCACATGTGATTGATAACCCGCTTGCACAAGGATTTCTTACACTGTCAATTGTTTTACCAAGTATGATACAGTAAATGGTTTTTCTAAAACGTTTTTACTTGTACAAAGTTGTCCTCAAATTAACTTTCGCACTGAATGTTTTATCAAAGTTTCGCTTAAAAACTTGTTTATGAAAGGTTTCCAAAGGAATTCCAAAGGTTTTCAAACTGATTATTACAAAAGAATACCAAGTCATGATTTTCTTAAGAATAAAGGTTTTCCAAAGTTTTCATCAAGGTTTTCTCCCATGTTTTTAAACTCCTACTTGATAATGCTTTCACTTCGTGATATGCTTATACTTGTTATCACTTTTACTTCACTTATGCTTGTTACGCTTATACTTCACTTATACTTGTTATCACTTTTACTTCACTTATACTTCTTAACACTTATACTCCACTTATACATGTAACGCTTTTACTTCGTAATACGCTTCTACTTATATACGCTTATACTTCACAATACGCTTTCACTTCATGATACACTCCTACTTCACGATACGCTCCTACTTCACGATACGCTTCTACTTTGTTAAAGGTATGACCGTGCCTGTATAGATATATATAAATAATGTTCAAAGGACTTAGGAAGCCTTGTTCGCCCTATTTCCTTTTCTTCGCTGAGATGTGGTCTGGCGGGATCGGATGTCCGTCCGAAGGTCGTTTGATCATTAATTATATATTATGTATACGAGCATAGACATATAGGTTTACATTAGTCAGTTTAGTTGTGAGTCTCTATCATTGTTCCAGTATCTTACATCAGATCTCACTACACGAGATACATCTTCGGTACACGGCCTTGTCCGTTGTCAAGTTGGTAACCAGAGTCTCTTTTAGGGAGAGCGGACATTGTGTGTATAGCTATACAGGATTGACACCCTCACACCCTGACTGCTAGCTACAGTCCACGGCCTACCAAGCCAAGGGGTGACAAATGTCATACTTACACCGACGCTAGCAGGGCGTTAAGTTATCTAGTGTCTATCAGTATGGTTACGAGTATCTCGGGGTTACCTTATAATTCAGGGCCTTAAGGTAACGGGTTTTATACACTGTATTCACTGTTTTAGACCTTGGTAGACGTATCATTCAGTTGACACTGTCTGGGGTCTGTTCTCACTGTTTTTAGACCATGCTAAACGTATCATTCAGTTGACACGGTCTAGGGTCTGTTCTCACTGTTTTTAGGCCTTGCTAGACGTATCTTTCATTCGATACTGTCTGGGGTCTGTGTCTCCTTTTGTTAGACTGAGCCAGGCATACCGTTCATTCGATACTTTCCTGGAGTCTATGATTTCTTTTTGCCTTAGTCAGCAGTCCTCCCTGCTGAGGCATATGTTATTTTTCACTGATATTCTCCTACTTTCTTCAAAAATCAATACCACATTTTGATAATGATAGTGTTAAGGAAAAATTACTTTTTACCACATAACTTCGTCCAGTCTTGGTAGAAGACTGCTTTTAATCAGAAAATATAGGATTTTCTGGGAAGGGCTCTAATTCACTGATACTTTAAAACTACTACTTTTATAAAGTTATTTGGATAAAAGGACACTAAAATACTTATGAACTCACCAGAATTTTTAAAAATGCTGATACTCGCTTTTCAAATAACTTGTATTCTCAGGTCAGCTTTAGACAGGTACATTCCAGGAGCTTTTGGATGAAGACAGTTTAGTACCAAGCTGCACCTATATTATTACTTGTATAACTTTGATGTTTCTATGTAATGTAAAACTATTACTATTAATGCAATGGTTGTTGTACTTTGATTACTATACTGCATATGTTGTGATACTTGACATGACGTCATCCACCCCAGAACGTTTCCGCCATTCCGGTTTTGGGGTGTGACAGATTGGTATCAGAGCATTGTTTATAGTGAGCTAAGTATATCAATTCATAAAAGATATAGAGCCTATAAATACATAGGGATAAAACACTCTGACCAAGAATTATACTTTAAAATATAACCATATTTTACCAAAGTATAAGAACATCCATAATCTAAACCCCCGAACACAAGTATCACAAGAAGAACAAGAATAAAAGTCTTCGGATGTTGAGCACTACAGTCAAGCCTGGGCAGTTATGTAATCGTAAGCTGTAATAAATGTAACTTGATCAACTACATTTATTCGAGATGCAATGAACGTGTGCTTGGGAGTGATAGTGGTGTTGCAACAGGTCTGAAACTTACCAACTAGGAATGCTAGAGCCAAACATAAAGTTTAAAATACTATAGGAGTATTTTGGAATACTAAAAGACTCACATTAATCCCAGAATCATATTCAGAAGTTAAGGAACAAACAAGAATTAAAATACCATAGGGGTATTTTAGGATCCATAACTAACCTTGTGTGAAGAACTAAAAAGATCCTTATTGATATACCTACAATTACAAAGGGTATACTTCCAAGGTTATATATAATAAGGAACCCATAGAATAAGAATGTGTGGTTTCGCCCTATTTCCTTTTCCTTGTTTGGATGTGGATCTAGAGTAGTATCACTTATTCGAAGGCCTATCGGATCTAAGCTATATATGATTTGTATACCCTGTGTAATCGTAGCAGGACTCGATATGGATCACTCAGAGAAATGTTAATAATCTCTTAGGATTCTTTAGACACTTCCATCCTCACACGAACCCTGTAGAAAACCCTATCCACTTCGGTACTCGACAGAAGAGGTGATGCAGACCCAGAAGAGGTTCATTGAGAGGATTTCCAGTTAGGAAATAAATGAACCAAGATGAGACTAGTGAAATCACCAAGTGCCTATATCTTTTAGGGACATCGGTGAGAAATTCGCTTAAACTTCCGAGATTTCCAGTCAGCCATCATGAAGTGATGACACCCAGAGTCGGATTCGGAATTAAAGCGGAGAAGACATTCAATATGTTTTCACGAGAAAAGAACCCTAGGTAACTACCCGAAGGAAACCAACGCCGATTCTAGACAAAGATACGAGGTAGACAGAGGGAGCCAATACATGGAACCCGAGAAGTGTCTTTTCCTCGTGATCGTCACGCTAATACACCCATAAAATAATACAATTTAATGAGTTAGTGGTTACACTACTCAGACTATGTGTTAGGTAAATCGCCTTTTCCCGTTGCAAGTAATACGCTTAGAGCGGATCCCCACACCACTATTGAGGACATTTAGCCATAAGTCTTCATGAGCCTTTCTTCCAGCGGTCTTCGTTCCGAACTGTTCTCAAATCTTTCCAGGCCGGAGAGTGAAACCTTTCCCAATATAAAGGTAACTTAGTAGGAACGACTCCCATCTTATGGCTTTTTCCGACACTCACACTCCTACCTTGTACACCAGGACTACATCATAGGGATGTAGGTCGACACTCAGACAACCAATATCCGAAGCACAGGAACAATTTATGCCTAATATAGTAAGGACAGTTATGTCCAGGGTTAACCATCGTCTCTCATCAGCTTGTGTTCCTTTCCGTGTAGGAAAAACCATGCCTCCGAAGAAGCGTAACCCATCCGCCGGCAAGAAACCGACTCTCCTATTCGATCAAGCTACGTTCCAAGCTGCATTCTCGGCAGCCGTAGCAACTGTCATGGCTCAACTGAATGCTAACAACGCCAGTGTTAGCAAGAGCCCCATCGGGAATTTCGATTCCAACAATAGACAGCAACAACTAACACTTGCATACCCAGCCACCCAAGAACCTCCACCAAATCCAAAGAAGAGAAAGTTCAAGAACGAGGAGGGAAGTACCTCGGCTCAAGGACCTCCCGAAGGTCAGCAAGCTGAGACGGTCAATACACCTGTAAACCCTTCCACTCCGACTTCAAGAAGACCATACTTAGGAAACCTTCCCCACTGCAGCAAGTGTAGCTACCATCATCATGGTATATGCCGGGAGCTCTATTGTGCTAGGTGCCACATGAAGGGGCATACTGCTCGCATCTGCAGAACCCCGGTTGAGTTTATTACATCAACCACCAACGTGGCGACCAATTCAGTTTGCCACCTATGTGATGAAATTGGACACTTCAAGAAGGACTGTCCAACTGAAAGAAAAGACAGGACACAGGAGGAGTCTGACCCTAATGCTTAGGGAGAAGCATCAAGGAACCTGGTAGATTTTGGTACGTCTCTCAATCCCAAATAACTAATAGAAAACATTAAAGGCTAATTCTAAATGTAATTACTTCCCCGTTAAGGCGAAAGTCGCAACACTGTTATAAAATTTAAAAATTCATCAGGTAAAACTATAAACATATACGTTACGGCCATGTATAATTGAGATGGATAGACCTAGAGTGAGTGAAGGCCACCTCATTTCCTGTTCCTCGTTTGGTTGTGAATTTAGGGCGGATTCACTCAGTCAACAGTCCTCCCCACCTTAATTATACATGACTAGTATATGTGAGGCGATTATAGAAATGCCTCGTGAGAATCCATTCATGAAAAGGGTACTTTACTCATAAACACTCAGGACCCTCTATAGTTCCGCGTCGACTCTATCGGTCCAAGTATCTGCGACAGTGATACACAGGACGAAACCCAAGATGCCTAGAACTTGTGTGCCCGTCGTCACATGACTCTATCGACCCTCATTCTATATCATGTCGATGCATGCCAACTTCGACGCCTCTATCTATCATGGTTTGACTTCGTGCAACCATATGTAAATCCTTAGTGCTGTGTAAAAAGAACTTTCTCTATAGCAATTCGGCAAATAAAGGTTCTTCTGAACCTAAATAAAATAAAAATAATAATGACTAAAGCGATCCGTCAGTCGTCACTCTTATTTCAAACTTTCCGAAGTACCCAAGAGAAAGGTACCGCACGCTGTTAACAAACCCCTCTTAGACAGATAGAAACCGAAACGAAAGACACTGCAGACATTCTAGAAGACGATAACCACCCGAAGCAGACACTGTAGAAACCCAGAAAGACCCTTCGCACCTCGCAATCCGGTTCGTGAATCAAGAGGGTAGAACTCATGGGACTGACCATTATAACTGGGTATGTGCATAAGGGTGGTATATAATTGAGATAAAAAAGATTTATGATGTGTGTTTCCTCCCTACTCCCTGTTCCTCGTTGGGTTGTGGGTCTGGGGTGGAGTCGCACAATTGAACATCCTGCCGACCTCAATTATATACGACTTGCATACACCAAGTATTAGTGTTTAAGCTAAGTATGAGCTCTATCACGAACCTCATATTAAAACCCTTCATCCTATCCCGTAGAATAGGAACTAGAGTCAAGAGAACCCCTGGGGGTTGAGCTACTATAATGACCACAGATCCGAAGTTTGTTGTCATCCCGGTTAAGCCAACATAGTAGCTAATACCCTCGGTTGGTATGGAAATCTAAGTTGTAAGAGTCATGGACATTGACTACGACCATCCACTCACGCTTAATTCCCAGAAATAGACATCTCAGCGGATATCCCGTATCCCCAGAAGCTACGATAAGTTAAATTCTGAGAAGAGTGGATGAGGAGATTAAAGTTCCGAGTGATGGAACCCTATACTCACTAGATTTGACTTAGATCGAGAAAACTCAGAACCTTTGGAAGAGTAGTTGCAGAAGATGTTCGCACTACTCAGGCGCTTCGTCCACCCCGTTACTGACAAGTAGTGTCTAGGACCCTCCGCCCTCTCGCGTGGAGGAAATCACCGTCGCCCTGTAGACGATAGACTACATTCTCCGAAGTGAACACTAGAATACCGAGAACCACATGATAACCTCCGCAACCAAGAATACTTGAATAAATTGCGAGAGTAGGTTTCGTTAAGCCTTATAACCCAGATCCCGAAGAAATTATAGACTTGACGCCAGTCTAGGTGTTAGTCGATGGGTTATACAAGAGCACGCGCTTTCCGCACTAAAATAAACCAACGCCTTAGAGAATAGGGCACGCCTTAGAGATTCATTGGACTACTAGGTGTTCCATGAATACTATCTCGCATAGAAATAGTAGAACCACTTCTTGAGACAGTCCAACACTCGTCTGGTGAAACCCTATCTCCCCGAACCTGAGGGTTTCCATTAGAAATATCTCAAGATTCGTTAGTGCAGTTTCATTTTGCACAAGATTGAGATAGCCACTGTACAACAAACAGATACCTGGAGACATGCAATTCATCCAACGATCCAGAGAACCTCTGAAAGCCAAGCAGTAGAAACACGAATTACAGAACAACCCGATCTTTCTATGAACCAATCCGAAGGACTACACTTCCAGTATGAGAGAGAACGTTAGGAACTTCGGAATGACGATCACGCCAGTGATGATCTTGCCATAGAAGTACACTATGTTCTAAATACTGAAAAGCCCTATCTTTCCAAGAGCTTAGGACCATCCGAGATTCTTTACGGGGATTGGTCCAACCCTCGTCAGACAACTACTACTTCCGGATATTCCACAAGTCTCTAGACTTGATAAGTGTTTGCCCGACGCCACTCCTTGTATTCCACTCATCTTGATAGAAACCATTGGGAACCCTAACTTCATAGACGAACCTGTAGGAATCGCTATCTGCACGAGACGGAATCTGCATCCCGTAAGAGAAGGTTCGCTGGAAGGCCAAGCGAAGACCGGAGTTCACTTGGGAGTGCGAGGACCAACCAAATAGGAAGTACCCTCATACCTTTACTAGATCATTCATACCTACTTCCTTGCCTAAACCTGAATTTCGGGACGAAATTCCCTCTAACGGGGGGATGATGTGACAACCTAAAAATTTCCGTTAGTTTTAACGTCAAAGTTAACGTCGCAGTTAACGTCGAAATTAACGTTGAAATTAGTTACGTCAAAAATTATCCAAATTTATCCCGAAAATATTTTTGACCGGAATTAAACCTGTTGGAATATTTTAAATAATATTCGTCAAGCGAAAAAAAATTAAGGCGGTATAATTTTAAAATTTGTTGTGATTAAGGAAGTGGTGAAAAACCCGTTCGCGGTAGGTGTCAAGAGAACCCCAGCCAAGCCATAAGCTCCACCCTAAATAAGGGAGGAGTGGGTTTCACTCCTACCTTTTTCCCACCTTAGACATTCTCTCTCTCTCTCTCTCTCTCTCTACTTTCTCTCTCTACAAATGGGTTTTGGTCAAAAATCGTCCCTCCGAGCCTCAAATCGGTAAGTAAACCTCCCTAGCTTGTTGTTTAACACTTCTATCTTGCAAATTCGTGACTTAATCATCTGGAAACCTCAAGAACATGTGTTTATGGTCTTGGGAGCCTCCCAAAACCATAAACCCCTTGAATGTGGGTTTTAATGCTCAAAAACCCTTCCAAAACATTTCTCATGCTTAGCAATGGCTTAGAGGCTTACCCGAAAGGACTTAGAACACCAAAATCGGACCAAATGGGGAGTAAACATGAGTTTACGGTCTAAGGATGTTCTTAGACCATAAAACCATGTTCATGGACCATAAACACCTTTTATGGTGTCAAGCTACCCCTCAAACACCTCCAAGGGCTTTCATGAACTTCCTAGAGTGCATATAACCTTATTTTCCTTCATTTTATGCACCAAAGCATACTAAATCATGTCACACTTGAGTTTACGGCCCAAGAAGGTTCTTGGACCGTAAACACACATCCTTAGACCATAAACACCCCCAAAGGGTGTGAAAGTACCCTCAACACTTTGTATGGCTTGGAATTGGACCTAGAACTTCGTATGCTTAACCTACAACCACAAAAACGCATGATTTAGGGACTAACATGAGTTTACTGCCGTAAACTCATGTGTTTAAGGTAGTAAACTCTCCAAGTGTATCTCCTTAGACCGTAAACACCTTTCCAAGGTGTTTAAGTGCCCTAAACACCTTTCCATGCTCATAAAAGTGACTAGAACCTTACATGCATGAGTTAGAACCACCAAACAACCAAGGAAATGGACCAACATGAGTTTACTACCGTAAAATCATGTGTTTATGGTCATAAACTCTTCAAGGAGTATTCATAGGCCGTAAACTCCTTAAATGGCCCATTTTGAAGCCTTAAACCCTTCATAAGCCCTAGAATTGAACCTAGCCTAATACCACAAGTGTTATAAGACCTTAATGCATCAAAGAACACACCATCCATGAGTTTACGGCCGTAAACTCATGGGGACAAGGTCTTAGGGCCGTAAACTCTATAAAGAGTTTACTCTTGAAGAGTAAACTCCCTATCTAGGCCATACACACCCTTAGATGTTACCCAGGACACTTCTAGCACTTGTAGCAAAGTGTTTTTATGACGTATGACATCCTTACTTGCTTAATTAGTTATTAAATGAATAATTGGATACTTAAATGTATCATTACATGTTAAATAGGATTCGCGTCTGTGGTCAAGTCCTCACTTAACACTTAGCATCCTATATCGGCACCTTCACCCGATCCACTTACATCAGGTGAGTTCATACCCTTGAATTAACCTTTTAAATGTTTTTACATGCTTTTATGGGGGGGGGGGGAATACAAGTTAAACATGCCAGTTATCATATCAATCACATGTGATTGATAACCCGCTTGCACAAGGATTTCTTACACTGTCAACTGTTTTACCAAGTATGATACAGTAAATGGTTTTTCTAAAATGTTTTTACTTGTACAAAGCTTTCCTCAAATTAACTTTTGCACTAATTGTTTTATCAAAGTTTCACTTAAAAACTTGTTTATGAAATGTTTACAAAGGAATTCCAAAGGTTTTCAAACTGATTCTTACAAAAGAATACCAAGTCATGATTTTCTAAAGAATAAAGGTTTTCCAAAGTTTTCATCAAGGTTTTCTCCCATGTTTTTAAACTCCTTCTTGATAATGCTTTCACTTCGTGATACGCTTATACTTGTTATCACTTTTACTTCACTTATGCTTGTTACGCTTATACTTCACTTATACTTGTTATCACTTTTACTTCACTTATACTTGTTAACGCTTATACTCCACTTATACATGTAACGCTTTTACTTCGTAATACGCTCCTACTTATATACGCTTATACTTCACAATACGCTTTTACTTCAAGATACACTCCTACTTCATGATACACTCCTACTTCATTATACGCTCCTACTTCACGATACGCTTCTACTTAGTTAAAGGTATGCCCGTGCCTGTATAGATATATATAAATAATGTTCAAAGGACTTAGGAAGGTTTGTTCGCCCTATTTCCTTTTCTTCGTTGAGATGTGGTCTGACGGGATCGGATGTCCATCCGAAGGTCGTTTGATCATTAATTATATATTATGTATACGAGTATTGACATATAGGTTTACATTAGTCAGTTCAGTTGTGAGTCTCTATCATTGTTCCAGTATCTTACATCAGATCTCACTACACGAGATACATCTTCGGTACACGGCCTTCTCCGTTGTCAAGTTGGTAACCAGAGTCTCTTTTAGGGAGAGCGGACATTGTGTGTATAGCTATACGGGATTGACACCCCCACACCCTGACTGCTAGCTACATTCCACGGCCTACCTAGCCAAGGGGTGAGAAATGTCATACTTACACCGATGCTTGCAGGGCGTCAAGTTCTCTAGTGTCTATCAGTATGGTCACGAGTATCTCGGGGTTACCTTATAATTCAGGGCCTTAAGGTAATGGGTTTTATACACTGTATTCACTATTTTAGACCTTGCTAGACATATCATTCAGTTGACACTGTCTGGGGTCTGCTCTCACTGTTTTTAGACCTTGCTAGACGTATCATTCAGTTGACACAGTCTGGGGTCTGTTCTCACTGTTTTTAGGCCTTGCTAGACGTATCTTTCATTCAATACTGTCTGGGTCTGTGTCTCCTTTTGTTAGACTGAGCCAGGCATATCGTTCATTCGATACTTTCCTGGAGTCTATGATTTCTTTTTGCCATAGTCAGCAGTCCTCCCTGCTGAGGCATATGTTATTTTTCTCTGATATTCTCTTACTTTCTTCAAAAATCAATACCACATTTTGATAATGATAGTGTTAAGGAAAAATTACTTTTTACCACATAACTCCGTCCAATCTTGGTAGAAGACTGCTTTTAATCAGAAAATATAGGATTTTCTGGAAAGGACTCTAATTCACTGATACTTTAAACCTACTACTTTTATAAAGTTATTTGGATAAAATGACACTAAAATACTTATGAACTCACCAGAATTTTTAAAAATGCTGATACTCGCTTTTCAAATAACTTGTATTCTTAGGTCAGCTTTAGACAGGTACATTCCAGGAGCTTTTGGATGAAGACAGTTTAGTACCAAGCTGCACCTATATTATTACTTGAATAACTTTGATGTTTCTATGTAATGTAAAACTATTACTATTAATGCAATGTTTGTTTACTTTGATTACTATACTGCATATGTTGTGATACTTGACATGACGTCATCCACCCCAGAACGTTTCCGCCGTTCCGGTTTTGGGGTGTGACACAAGACATTAATTGGACATGCATGTCTATAAAGCACCAACTTTTAGGTTAGTTTTGGTGCTAAAATCACTTTTAGAAAGGATGGACTTGGGACCTTATGGAATAAGTGCTTATTGGTTAAGTTCTTGCATTGCTAAGCCTTTTTGACTTAGAGTTTTGGGTTTTGGACCTTTTGGGTGGTCCTAATCAATAAAGTTAGAAACTTTATCCTTCTAGATCACATTTTGGACTATACCTGAGCTTTGGAGCTCTTGTAATCGAAGAAAACAGGTTAATACATTAAGCTGTTGGAACCTCGGCAACCACTGTGTGGTCCTAGGTCACCACGACATGGTAGCTGGGATTTTCCTGACTGTTTAGTAGTATACGGGCCTAGACGTGGCCAAGGAAGACCACGTCATGGTGGTTGGCTGGAGTCAACATTAATTGTTGACTTTGACCATTGACCATGAGGGTTGACTTTTGACTTGTGGATTTTTGTTCAACTATTTATAGGTAAATTAAGGTCTTTCCTTGTTTGATTATCTAGGTGGTGTTTAGCACCGGTTGTAGGATTGTGAGGGCATGTTTATTTTTGATTTTCTTTGTGAGGTGAGTCTTCTCACAGTACTTGTGGGTCGAAGGCGCCAATGTCGTCCCATTGGATTATATAAGTACGCTAGCCGTCTTTGTGAATCTTGCATGTATTGTATGTATTTTATGTATACCGGGCGGGGCCTGATGAGTGTGTTAGGCAGGGCCCATTGCATGTCACTGACGGATTGGTGGGATTTCAAGTCCACCAAGAAAATTACACCCTTTGGTTGCAAATAAAATGTAATATAATGGTATGAAGGGGTATCGATCCTCGGGGAAATGTTTGTATTCAATCACTAATGCAATCCAATAGAACTAGTGTAATTAAACTAACTAACTACAATTAAACTAAAAGGCGGCGCGAGGGGGGGAGGGGTGTTGTAATTGCTTGAAAACTAAAAGACTTGAATAACTAAAAAGCTTGCAATTAAGCAAGATGGTGAGATGCTCAAATATTGGAGAGAATTGGTTAACCAAGGCAATTCAACACAATGAACATTTGTGTCTTTATCATTAGGATTCAATATGAAGCTTATCATTCATCCCAAATTGGTTATAGCAATCATGAAACATGATATACCAAGATGCCTTATAGGTAGTATGGAGGTTGGGGAAGCCACAACACACCTTCTTAATAAAAATCAATGATTCAATTGAATCAATTGAACCCAAGAAGTTGATTAGCCTTAAGAATGAAGGAATCCACAATTCCTAGAGGATGTCAATGCTTACACATCCATAAAGGAGTTATGATTCATAACCTAGAGATGATTTCTACCATCATAAAGCCCTTGTTCTAAGTAAATTCAATGATTCAATGCTAAATCAAAGAAATAAACCAACAATTGCTCAGTTAAGTACCATGCTCATGATTAAAGTATTAAACAAGCATAAGAAATATGAACTAGAATCATAAGCACAAGATAAAAGACAATTATGCATGAATCCTTCAAAACCCACAAATATCCAAGGGTTTTAGCCAAAGTTAACCAAAATAGAGAAATTAGCCACTCATGGAAACAAAATAACAATCACAAAAGTATAATTGCATCAAGAAACTACCAATTACTTAGATTGATGAGAAGAATGAGTATCAAGCTCCAAAATCACCTCATATGGTCTCCAATGGTGGAAAATCGAAGTTTCCCAGAAAGATCCAACCCCCCAAAATAAATGGTGAACAAAATGACCAAAATACCCAAAAGTGTGCAGTTGCACAGGTACCCACGCAAGCGTTGCATAGGTACACGCGCAAACGTTGCGCGATTGAGATTCCACCCTCGCAAGTGTTGCTGGAATGCTATTGGTCCATTCTTCTCCACTACCCAAGATTCCATTGGTACCCTCCATGCCTTACATGATTCAAATTTGTCCAATCATCTTCAAGCTTCAAATATGGATAGTCCATGCCCAAAATAAGAATCCATGACCCATCTTCAAAAGGCCATTTCATCCAAATCTTCAACTTTTTAAGCCCAAATTTCCTTTGATGGATCCGTAAAGCCCAATAATGCATTGAAAAGCGCACCAAGCCCAACTCCAGTCAAACCTCAACCGCAGTAAGCTCCAAAACCCTGCAAAATATCTAATGCAAAATAGAAAGTACCCGACACAATCCATGATAAATAAAAATAAGAATATACAATGCAATGCTAATAAAAAGAGCTAAAAGTACTAAAATAAACTAATAAAAAAAGGAAATAAAATAAGTTATCACAGATCTGTTCCGGGTGGATCCCAATAGGTTTCGGGCAAATCCCATTGTATGTATGGTATGAGGTGTTTTGGGGAACTCACTAAGATTGGTGCTTACGGTTTTTAGTTTATCTTTCAGGTACTTCTAGTTCGGAAGGGAAGGGCTCGGGATGATCGCATTGGACACACCATGATTTTCCACTTTATTGACTCTGATGTACTTTTGGGATGTTTATTGATACTCTCTGAATACTTTATGCTTTTTTCAAACATGTTTGGTTGATAGTTTATTTAATATAAAAAACAAAATTGTTGGTTCTAAATTCTGGGACATTACAACTTACAAGTTGTTATTAGAACCTTGGTTTGAGGGATTCGGGAATACTATCGGGTGTGACTGAACTCAAACTGGGGGTTTGGTAGATTTTTCATAAGAAGAAATGTTTTATAAAAGAGTTTTCTAATAAAATAAAGGGTTGTGGTGCATGCAATCGACTGAGCTCAAGTAAGTTTTCCCAAAATACCCATACATGTTCTTGTGATATGCTTTGAATTGTGAATCTATGGATTGTATGCTAGACTAGGGCTAAGGATCTAATCAGGATTTTCATGATAGAATGATAGGAGAGATGCCTTTATATGCCTAATGTATGAGCTTGTAGACTTGCATGCTAGTATTGGATCAGTTATTGATAGGATAGTTTGTTTAGGTTATGCTTTGATTTAGATTACTTGATGCTCGAATGCTACTTGCTTTGTGATTTTAGCGTTCCCATTATCATAAGCTAACTAGTAAGCTTATACGCTAAGTTACATATCCTGAGAGTAGATAATTTCAGAAGGTTATGTTTAACCCTATTGCACAGCTCTTGTCCGACTCCAACCTTTGTACTATGAGGTCTTTCATTCAAAAAATTATCTGGTGTCGATGATATGTAATTGTGTTCATACACTAATTAGAGGGTGTTAGAGGGAGTACCTTCTGCAGCTGATGGCAGAGAGTGGTGTGGTGGTAGCTGTAGGAAAACCTAGGAGTTGATTCGGTGCCGAGGGATTTCCTTTCTTAGGGGTTGTTTTGATCAATAAGGAAGTAACATGGGGATTCGGGGCAATCCTTGAGGAAAGTATGGATAGATGTGGAAGGTAATATGAGCCCGTACTACCGGAAACAAAGGATCCGTACTCAAGTCAAGGAAAGTCATGATGGTACCGGGAAGCTTGTAGGAAATGAGATTTCTTTTTAGGCATGTTCTAATGGCTTGAATTATTTATTTTCAGTATGGTGGCCACACAAGGAGGTTCTGGCAGTAGTTTGGGTTCTGGCTCTAGGGCCGGACATATGGATAATCAGATTCACGAGTTCATTTCATCAGAGATTACCCATAGTATTCTGGAGCAGACTCATGTGATATTTGGTACGATCAAGGAGGATATCATGGATATTCTGGATGAGCGCTTAGGCGCTTTTCGTTCTAAGATGGTGGAGATGATAGGAGCACATACTTTGACTTTCCGAGAGTTACGGGCATGTGGAACCCTAGAGTTCTTCGGGAAGAAGGATCCGATGACTAGCAGACATTGGTTAGCAGATGTCACTAATGCCTGCCGCACTAGCTACTGTCCTAACGGAGAAAAGGTCAGACTTGCATCCTGTCTTCTAAAAGACAAAGCTCGAGATTGGTGGGAGGAGAATAGTCATGCCTTGAGAGGCGAGACGGTTGAGTTGATGACTTGGGAGGATTTCGTGACGAGGTTTTGGGCTGAGTTTGCACTTGTGATTGAGGTCCAACAGTTGGCGAGGGAGTTTCAGGACCTTTGCGAGACTACTGAGACAGTGGCAGAGATCATTGCTATGTTTCATGAGAGGGTGTTACTAGTTCCACAGTAGGTGGTGGACGAGGAGATGAAGAAGGCAAGATATCATGAGATGTTGATGAGAGATATCAGACAATTTGTGAGCAGATCTAGTTGCAATACATAGGATGATATGGTGGCTTGATCCAGAGAGAGGGAGATTGACCTGGAGAGGGAGAAGAAGAGGAAGCCAGATCAGATTTAGAGTTTTGAGGGTTCATGCAAGAGGCCCAAGGTGTTTGATTCGAGATCGAGGGGCCAACAAGGTCGGGGCCACTACGGAAAGTGCGGCAAGATGCACAATGGAGCTTGAAAGGTGGGTGGTTCAGGCTGCTTCAAGTGCGGCAGGATAGGATATATCAGCACGGATTGCACTACCACCATCACCACCCATGTATCTGATCTGATTTTCTTTCATTGCATTAAATAAGGGCTATAAGAAGGCCAACTGTCTGAGCCTAGCAGCAGCAGGACCAGTTGCAGCACCTGCTCCGACGACATTGAGGATTACTGATGGCCGCCAGGGCAAGGCGGAGGCGTCTGTTGTGACGAGCAAAGCATTTCAGCTGACATCCAAGGAGGCTCGTGCAGCACCAGATGTGGTGACGGGTATGTATCTTCTCCTTATCTCTTTATTTATGTTGATTTTCCTTCTTATATCCATGTTTCGTTTTTAGGGTTGTTCCTTGTGAACGGTATCTATGCTTTGGTTTTGTTTGATTCGAGGGCTACCTGATCCTTTGTATCTCTCGTGCTCAGCAAGAGGTTTGTAGATGCTCGGAGGGAGCTGGAGTATCCATTAAAGGTTGAGATTGTTGATGATCATCTTGTGGTAGTATCAATGGTTCATCATGGCTATAAATTGGAGTTGTTTAGTGAGTGGTACTCGATTGATTTGGTTCCTCTGTGTGAGAGCTAGGTTATTATTGGGATGGATTTTTTAAGCCCTAATGGGGCAATGACTGATTGTGAGACTCAAATGGTACATATTCAGAACCTAAGTCGGGGGAGCTAGTGATTCAGGGAGAGGGTGTTCAGCGTGGTTCGGTTCTATGTTCAGCAACTAGGGCTAGACGTTATCTTCAGCAGAGTTGTTCTGGATTTATGGCTTATGTGATGGATACCCGGGAAAAGGGTAAGGCGAATGTGGATGACACAATGATTTTTTGGGAGTACTCGAATGTGTTCCGTGAGGATTTTCCTGGTGTGCCTCCAGAGAGGCAGGTGGAGTTTTGGATCGACATGGTTCTAGGTGTGGATCCGATAGCCAAATCACCTTATTGCTTAACACCTCCAGAGATGCAAGAGTTGTCTACACAGCTGCAGGAGATGTTAGACAAGGGATTTATTCGGTCGAGTAGTTCACCTAGGAAAGTGTTGATCTTGTTTGTGAAGAAGAAAAATGTGTCGCATCGGATGTGTATCAACTACCGGGAGCTGAATAAGCTAATGGTAAAGAACTATTATCCACTCCCGAGGATCGATGATTTATTTGGCCAGCTCCAGGGTGCATCTAGGTTTTCCCAGATTGATCTGCATTCGGGATATCATCAGATGAGGGTCATAGAGGAGGATACATAGAAGACGACCTTCCAAACTCGTTATAGTCATTACGAGTTCGTGGTGATTCCCTTCGGGCTCACCAATGCTCCAGCCGCATTCGTGGATCTCATGAATTGCATATGCTGGCCCATGTGTGGATCAGTATGTGATTGTGTTTATTAATGACATCCTAGTCTATTCCAAGACCCAGGAGCAACATGAGGAGCATCTGAGGGAGGTATTAGAGACTTTGAGGAGGGAGAGGTTGTATGCAAACTTTTCCAAGTGTGAGTTTTGGTTGCGCGAGGTGCAATTTCACAGATACCTTGTCAACCAAAATGATATTCTTGTCGATCCATCGAAGGTTGAGGCATTGATGAGTTGGGAAGTTCCAAGGTCTCCATCCTAGATTCGGAGTTTTCTTGCATGGGTAGGTTACTATCGGAGATTCATTCGGGATTTCTCTAAGATAACGGTTCCTTTGACTAGGTTGACGAAGAAGACTATTACTTTTTGTTGGGGCCTAAGCAGCATACAACTTTTGCGACTCTGAGGCATAGATTATGTGAGGCACCGATTATGACCCTGCTAGAGGGTGTTGAGGATTTTGTGGTGTATTGTGATGCATCAATCATAGGTTTGGGTGCAATGTTGATGTAGCGGGGTCATGTGATCTGTAACGCCTGTGTTTCCGGGCTTGCCATTTTTAGCAATGTAATAGTCTAGGTTAACCTTTGTAACCCATTTTGAAATAATAAGAGTATATTATTTGAGTATTATGTGTTTTGTGCTTAATTGCTTAATTATGTGGTTTGATTAATTGAGAATAAAAATAAGCGTCAAAATTCAAGTGTAACATAAACTTGATATCTTTGAATAATGTTGTAGTAGTTGAAACGAGGTTTCCGAATATATATATATATATATATATATATATATATATATATATATATATATATATATAACGCCCAAATCTGACTTCGTATGAGGAAGTTATGATTTATCGAAGTTTCGACTTAGTGGTATGCAGCCTGAAATACTTGATTTGAGATCGAGCGATTTTTAGCCGAAACAATCTAAACGAGGATCGAAGGTCTTGTTGTTGGTATCGATGCGATAAAAAGTTAGGCGAGAACGAACGTCATACGAAGAAGTTATGAATTTATAACGAAAGTTTCTGTCCCGGCCTATTAATAATAAATAATAAAAATAAAGTTAAAATTAGCCGACGGAGTCTAAAGGAAAGTTGTAGAGCGTAGTCTCACCTACGCGTGGATATAAAGAACGTCAAAAACGGAGTTCGTATGAAGAAGATATGAATTTACGAAGTTTATTATATAATTAATAATTAAATTTAATTATTAAATCCGGCATTATTCGAAGAGGAGTCATCGGACTCATCCGAAGTACGCCCCGCGTACTCGTGTACGCCCCGCATACACCGAAGATGTTGACACTCGCATCAAGTGGCTTCGGATGACAAACGCAGTGACGATTTCGGACCTGTACGCCCCGCGTACAGGCGTACGCCCCGCGTACTCCGAGGCTCTAGCCTCCTATAAATAGGATGCGAGGGCAGCCGAGTTCTTTTGTTCTTTTCTCTCTTCTCTCTCCCGTTTTGCATCGTTTTGCGTGCCAGAAATACCCCGAAGCCCCGGTATTATTCTCGAGCCCCGAAGCAAGTCCCAAGATCCCGAAGATCCCGAGAAGTGCGGTTCCCGAGCCGAAGCTCTGCCCGCGAGAAGTTCGATTTTTGTGAAGATCTTCCAGATCTGCTGAGGATTACTACTTCTGCAAGTCGTAGTGCTGTCTGATCATCTTGTGATCAAGTGAGTGTATACTACCTTTCATAAACACGATAATAATACAAGTATGGTTTGAGTGTATTAAGTAAATTGTGGTTTATATGTGTGAGTGTGTAGTTACTTTCTTCCAACGCATAATTATGAAGTATTTTATACGAAATACGTGTTATGTGTATAACTTTGTTGTCATGTGTGTGAATGTATATTCACTCTCTTCTATCTCATAGATCTGATTTGTTTTCTATGAAATACGTGTTATGTGGGTATGCCTCATCTGTTATGTGGAATATATATTGAATGAAAATGCTATACAGGTTTTAAACTATGTATGAAAATATATATTTTTATCTACTAATATGTTGGGTAGGACATGGGTAGATAGTTGGTGTGTAATAAACAGATGAGAGGCCTCGATGTTGTTGTTGTTGTTGATCTAGTTATTCAGCGGATTATGGATAACGACCACAGACTCTTTCTAGACAGTCTTGTGGAACGCTAGCAGGTTCATAACCTGTAGGTGTTGTGAACAATGTGTTCACCGGTGTACTCTATCCCCCTCATGGTTGCCTTTAGGATATCTATTGTTGAGGAAACCCCTTAGCAGTAATGTCCGTCCCGATGAAAATCCTAGATTACGTCCCTTGAGATAGATGTTGTTTTAGGGACGTAAAGTGAGGATAACGGGAATGGGTAATCGGGATAGTGTTGGTTGGTGAAATTAAATATAATTTATTTATTGTGGGTTGAAAACCCTATATGCACACCAGGCTCCCAAGCCTGACCCACTCAGTTTTATTGGTATTACAGGAAGTGGTGCAAGGGCGTAAGATGGATGAATCATCGAGTTGTTTTGTTTACAAGTCTGTATATGTATATATTTGTTGAATGACTTGTAATGTTTATCGTTTATGCTTTATGGTCTGTATCGAAACATGACATCCCGAGTTTTGATTATATAATGAAAATGCATCTCTTGATGAAATGCTTTGGTAAACATTGTTTTATCATGTTTTGTTTTGGGAACAAATTTGGCAACACTTTTAAATCAAAAGGATTTACTCTGAAATTATTTTAAAAAGCATAAATGAAATTGGTCTTTTCTGGCCGTGATTTTGGGGATGTCACATGATCGCTTACGCCTCGAGGCAGGTGAAGCCTCATGAGGCGAATTATCTTACGCATGATTTAGAGTTGGGGCAGTGGTGTTCTCCCTCAAGATTTGGCGACATTACCTCTATGGGGTCCGTTGTACTTTTTACATGGATCACACGAGTCTAAGGTATCTGATGGATCACTCAAATCTGAATATGAGGCAACTTAGATGGTTGGATGTGGTGAATGATTATGATTACAAGATCCTTTATCACCCAGGAAAGGCCAATGTGGTGGTCGATGCTCTCAGCCGCAAGGCGGTTGCTTCCCTGATCTGGGATGTATGTTTGAGGATGACAGGGATTACCCCACTCTTAGAGCATATTCGATAGGCTCAGATTGAGACTATGAAGGAAGAGCATCGGAAGAGTGAGCGCATAGTGGGTTAGGTGGCTTCCTTTGATTATGATAGTCGGGGCTTATTAACCCTTCATCGGTGGGTGTGTGTTCCATCTTGGGGTGGTGCACATTAGGTTTTGATGGAGGAGGCACACAATTCAAGATTCTCTATTCATCATGGAGCGACAAAGATGTATAGAGATCTCTAGCTTGACTATTGGCGGCCATGTATGAAGCAGGACATGGCCTGGTATGTGGAAAGGTGCTTGACTTGCAGGAAAATCAAGGCCGAGCATCAACTACGTCACCACAAAATGGAGCAGTTGGGTGTTCCCATATGGAAATAGGAAGAGATTATGATAGACTTTGTTACCAAATTGCCTCGGATAGTGCATGAAGTGGATTCGATGTGGGTCATCGTGGACCGTTTAACCAAGAGTGTGCTTTTTATTCCTATCCAGGAGAGTATTTATGCAAAGAAGTTGGATGATATCTACATACGGGAAGTGGTGGTATGGCATGGGGTGCTGGTTTCTGTGGTCTCTAATAGGGATGTTCACTTTACTTCTAGGTCCTAGAAGATATTCCATGAGGAGCTGGGTACTCGTATGCACTTAAGCACGGCTTTCCAACCACGGACTGATGGTTAAGGTGAGCGGAAATTAGAGAACATATTGTGGGCATGTGTTCTAGATTTTGGCGGTAGTTGGGATATGTATCTTCCTTTGGCGGAATTTTCATATAACAATAGTTATCACACCAGCATTGATCGACCTCCTTTTGAGATGCTCTATGGAAGGAAGTGTAGGACTCCAATATGTTGGGATGAGGTCGGTCAGCGGGTCAGGGGGAGTACGGTGGTGGTACTTGAAACAACAGAATTGATTCAGCAGGTTCGAGACATACTACAGACAACACATTGCCGACAGAAGAGATACGCAAATAGACATCGGTTAGACTTGGAGTTTCAGGTTGGGGACATGGTACTTCTGAAGCTGTCACCTTAGCAAGGTGTCATCCAATTTAGGAAGCGGGGTCAGCTAGGCCCCAAGTATATTGGTCCTTTCAGGGTTTTAGCCTGAGTGGGCAGGGTTGCGTATCGCTTGGATCTGGATGAGAAGCTCAGTCAGATTCAGAGAACTTTTCATGTCTCTCAGCTGCAGAAGTGTTTGGTTAATGATTCCGCAGTGGTTCCATTAGAGGACATTTAGGTGGATGATCACCTGCATTATATAGAGAGACCAGTGACGATCCTTGACTGGAGGATGAAGACTCTGTGAAACAAGGTTTTGGATCTCGTGAAGGTGCAGTGGTAACACTGAAAGGGATCAAAATTGACGTGCGAGCTAGAGGGCGAGATGAGAGAGCATTATCGTGAGTTGTTTGAGGTCGCGAAATTCAAGTACGAAGTCTAATTCAGGAGGAGGAGAGTTGTAACGCCCGGATCTTGAGGTACTTTGTTTAAAATTAAAATTATCATTTCGATGGTTGCCACGGCGTGGTGGAGGCACCACCATGACGTGGCGGCACAAGAAGGATTCATGTGTTTTATTTAAGCCACCACATTGTGACAATATTGGCCACGATGTGGTGGACGGCTGATGTGAAAACCTTATTTTTCTGAGTTTGATTCCTATTTAAAGGAATGGGGAGGATAGGGTTTCCTCATCCTCAGCGTCCATGTAACACCGTAAATTTCAAAACAATTTTTCGCATTTTATAAAAACATAATTCATTTAATATTCGTAAAAACACCAACTGTTGAAATTCAGTCCATGTCATACAAAAATCCCAAGATCTCATAACATAAAATCCCGTGCGTGTGTACTGATCTAGCGGGCGCCTTCCCACGGTCATCACTAGTACCTGAAACAAATAACACCAAACACTGTAAGCACAAAGCTTAGTGAGTTCCCCAAAATACCACATATAACACATATTAGCCAATCGAGGATATAACTCTGTGGTTCCATGCACCCAAACTCTGTGAACCCTCAGGTTCTAACTCTGTAAACATGCACAGCATAAATCACATAGAATAATGCAGTGCAACACATAACACATATATAGCATACAAACACTGCATCACATAACTCTAGTTACCTACTCAAGGTAAAGTATAGTGAGAAGACTCACCTCGCGTATCTCGATAACCTGCAAATCCCTGAAATCACTCGTTCTCGATCCCCCGAGCTACAATCCTCCTATAATACAATATATCTCTAATTAACACTTTCACTACTAAGGTTGACTAACCCTATCAAGTCAACACTGGTCAACTCTGGTCAACTTTGACCGGACTCGGTGAGTGCACCAGAGCGACTCGGCGAGTCTATACGCGTTCACTGACTCCCTCGGATCCTCTCTTGACACGTCGAGTACTTCCCTAACTCGACGAGTTCCACCTGGCATGAATCGCGGGGCAACCACGACTCAACTCGCCGAGTATCAAGAACAACTCGGTGAGTTCCGGCTTGACTCAGCCCCATATTGACTCTCCCTGACTCACTGGGTCATCCCCCAACCCGTCGAGTCTACTCGCTGAACACTTTACGTGAAACCCCAACCCTACTCGCCGAGTCTCAAGAACAACTCGGCGAGTTCATGCCATGCACAAACTCTATTGACCTTCTGAGGTCAGATCTGCTTTCCCAAACCATAGATCTGGCCTTCCCAAGCATGAATGTCACGTAAAGTTCGAAACTTGATGCTTGTATAACTCCCACAAGGCATCAAAAGGAGATTTGGTCCCAAAAATAACCACCTAGGTCCAATGACTCCATAATGACCCAAAAATCTCCAAGGGTTAAGGTCTCTGGACCTCTTTGAGTCCAAATCCAAGGCACAAACTCGAAGAGGGACCATTTGCTTCACATAATCACTCTCCAAAGGGGTTATAAAACCCTAACTCTAAAGATCAACCCTAAAACTGAAGGAGATTCGAACCATTACCTCAAAATGAAGCCTTTGGACTCTGGATCTGCTGGAATCTCACCTCCTCCTTGCTTTTGCCACCTTCTTCTTGCTAAACAAGGCATACAAAGGCCCAAAAGTGACTTCCTATCTCCCAAAACGAATTAGCTCTCTTAGGGTTCTCTCAAGGGACTGGTAGCCGCAATGGGAGGCTATAAGTGCCCTTAAATAGGCTCCAAACCCGGGGAATTAGGGTTTCATTAAACAGCGTGGACTCGCCGAGTCCAGACGCGAAACCGCGTCCAAAACCGCGATCCTACTCGGCGAGTTTGAGCTCCAACTCGTCGAGTCTCCTCACAAAATACCAAAAATATAAGAATGAATAATACCTGGGAATCCGGGCTGTTACAATTCTCCCCCACTAGAACTAGACTTCGCCCTCGAAGTCTCGCTCTGCAAATAACTCTGGATGCTGCTCGCGCATCTCACGCTCCGGCTCCCAAGTCATCTCGGACCCCTTCCGATGCTGCCACTGAACCAAAACCAAAGGTACCTCCTTGTTCCTCAGAACCTTGATTTTCTGATCTCTGATTGCCACTGGTCTCTTAGCATAATTCAGGCTCGCATCCACCTGAATATCCTCTAATGGAACCACTGCCGACTCATCGGCTATACACTTCCGTAATTGCGACACATGGAAAGTGTCGTGAATCTGCCCCAACTCTGCTGGCAATTCCAAACGATAGGCTACCCTGCCTACCCTCACGACCACCCGAAATGGACCAATATATCAGGGCCCCAACTTTCCCCTCTTCCTGAATCGAATCACTCCTTTCCAAGGAGAGACCTTCAGGAGCACAAAGTCGCCGACCTGAAACTCAAGCTCGGACCGGCGTCTGTCCGCATAACTCTTCTGACGACACTAAGCGGTCAACAACCTCTGTCTGACCTATTGGATCTGCTCTGTCGTCTGAAGTACGATCTCAGTACTGCCCATAACACGCTGTCCGACTTCTCCCCAGCAAATGGGGGTCCGACACCTCCTCCCATACAACAGCTCAAAGGGTGGCATACCAATGCTCGAATGATGGCTGTTGTTGTAAGAAAAATCTGCCAAGGGCAAGTACGTATCCCAACTCCCCCCGAAATCCAACACACATGCCCGGAGCATGTCCTCGAGTGTCTGAATCGTCCGTTCACTCTGTCCGTCTGTCTGGGGGTGATATGCGGTACTAAAATGCAGCCTAGTACCCAGCTCCTCATGAAACTTCTTCCAGAATCTGGAATTGAAACGTATATCCCGGTCTGAGACAATCGAGATCAGCACCCCATGCCGAGATACCACTTCCCTCACGTACATCTCTGTTAACTTCTCTGCGGAGGAGCTCTCACGAATAGCAAGGAAGTGGGCGCTCTTCGTCAACCTGTCCACAATCACCCAAATTGCATCGACTCCCCTAGCAGTCCTTGGCAATTTGTTGATAAACTCCATGGTAATTTGTTCCCACTTCCATTCGGGAACCTCCAACGGCTGCAACTTACCATGCGGTCTCTGTTGCTCGGCCTTAACCCTACGGCAGGTTAAGCACCTCTCAACAAACCACGCAACATCCCTCTTCGTATAGGGCCACCAATACTAGCTCCTCAGATCCAAATACATCTTAGTGGCCCCAAGATGGATCGAGAATTTCGACCGATGAGCCTCTTCCATCAAAATGGTATGCGTCCCTCCCACAAACGGTACCCAAATCCGCCCATGAAATCTCATAAGCCCCCGACCATCGGTAACGAACTCCGATACCAACCCTACAACTCGCTCTTTCTTCTGGTTCTCCAATCTCACTGCCTCAGCGTGTGCTCCACGAATGGTGTCCAACACCAGAGCCATTACGGTCAAACGCAAACATACACCTCGCAACGGGGCGCTCTCCGCCTTGCGACTCAGGGCGTCGGCTACCACATTAGCCTTGCCCGGATGGTACAGGATCTCACAATCATAATCCTTAACCACATCCAACCACCTCCTCTGCCGCATATTTAGGTTGGGCTGATCCATCAAATATTTCAGGCTCTTATGGTCCGTGTATATCGTACACCGAGCCCCATACAGATAGTGACGCCAAATCTTGAGGGCGAACACCACTGCCCCCAACTCTAGGTCATGGGTGGGATACCTCGTCTCATGTGGCTTCAGCTGCCTCGATGCGTATGCTATCACATGCCCTCTCTGCATCAGCACCACTCCCAACCCCAAGATCGATGCATCACAATATACCACAAAGTCCTCCATCCCCTCTGGGAGGGCTAACACCGGGGCTTCACATAACCTTTGGCGAAGCGTCTCAAAGGAGGCCTGCTGCTCGGGGCCCTATGAAAAAGCGACACCCTTCCGGGTCAATCTGGTGAGTGGCACTGCGATCTTAGAGAAATTCTTGATAAATCTCCGATAATAACCGGCCAACCCTAGAAAACTCCTGATCTCGGAGGGTGACCTCGGCACCTCCCAACTCATCACCGCCTCAACTTTGGCCAGGTCAACCAATATCCCTTTCTGGTTAACGAGATGTCCCAGGAACTGGACCTCTCGCAACCAGAAATCACACTTGGAGAATTTGGTATAAAGCCTCTCCGATCTCAGAACTCCGAGGATCTCCCTCAAATGCTCCTCATGCTGCTCTCTAGATCTCGAATATACCAAGATGTCATCGATGAATACAATCACTAACCGATCCAGCATCGGCCTGCACACTCGGTTCATGAGATCCATGAACACTGCCGGGGCATTGGTGAGCCCGAAAGGCATCATCACAAACTCGTAATGCCCATAACGCGTCCTGAACGCTGTCTTCTGGATGTCCTCATCTCGCACCCTCACCTGATGATATCCAGACCTCAAATCGATCTTGGAGAACCAAGATGCTCCCTGCAACTGATCGAACAAATCGTCGATCATCGGCAATGGGTAACGATTCTTGACAGTCAGCTTGTTCAACTCCTGGTAATCAATGCACATCCGGTGTGAAACATCATTCTTCTTGACAAAAAGGATAGGCGCTCCCCAGGGCGAGCTGCTCGGCCGAATAAACCCCTTTCCCAACAGCTCCTGAAGTTGCGAGGACAACTCTTGCATCTCTGGAGGTGCAAGGCGATAAGGCACCTTGGCGATAGGCGCGGCCCCCGGAACCAGATTGATACTGAACTCCACTTGCCTCACGGGAGGCACACCCGGCAACTCCTCTAGAAAGACATCCGGGAACTCACGCACTATCGGAACCTCCTCCACTGACCTCGGCCTCTCAGAATCAACCCGCGTATCCATCACATACGCCACAAAACCCTTACAGCCCTGCTGTAAACACTGCCTCACCCTAGCGGCCGAACAAAACGCTGATCCAGAACGTGTACCCTCGCCGTACACCGTAAGAACTCCCCCACTAGGGTCTCGTATGGTCACCAGCTGTCGTTCGCAGTCGATAACCGCACCGAATCTGCTCAAGCAGTCCATGCCCACAATGACACAGACATCACCCATCACAATAGGAACCAAATCAATCAGGAACTCAACACCAAAAATCTCGAATACGCACCCGCGGATCACCTCCGTGGCATATATCACCCTCTCGTCAGCTATGGAAACTCTCAGAGGCCGACTCAGCGCCTCGCGACTAACACTGATATGCTGACTAAAAGCCAACGATACAAAAGACCGACTCGCACCCAAGTCAAATAACACCAAGGCAGGTACAGAATTCACAAGAAAAGTACCTACGCATAACATAATATAAGTATAACATCTCAACATCAAAATAAATACACGAAAGAATACATACCAGCCACGACATCGGGTGCTGTGCGGACCTCCTCCGCGGTCAACTGAAAGGCTCTCCCTCGTGCCCTTGGCGCCTCGGCCTTCACTGGCCGACTCTCGGTAGCTCTGATGGCGGCAGGGGCAGATCCCTGAGGTGCTCCCTGAGCTGATCCCCGCAACTGCAGACACTCCGCCTTCCGGTGTCCGGTCTGGTTGTAGTGAAAACACATTGCAAACCCCTTGGGGCAGTCCTTGGCCATATGCCCCTCCTTGTCACACCTGTAGCAAGATCCAGCTCTACAAACTCCATCATGACCCTTGCCGCACTTTGCACAAGTGCGGCCCTTCTGGCTCCCAAATTTGAGATCAGCGGGCTTGGCTTGCTTGGCTGCCGGCTGGGACTGTGCCGGTCGCCGATCCCTCCCCTGAGACTCCGCCTCCTCCCTGGCCTGAGTCTCTAGCTCAATCTCCCTCTTCCGGGCATTTGCCTGAAGCTCGGCAAATGTCCGGTATGAGGAGTTCGCCACGAACTCCTGAATATCTCGTCTCAAGATACTCAAATATCGACTCATGCGTGCCTGCTCAGTGGACACGTGCTCGGGGCAAAACATCGCCCTCTCGTGGAACATCCTGGTAATCACCGTAAAAAACTCAGTACCCTGCTTGAGGGTCAGAAACTCATGGGCCAAACACTCCCTCTCCACTTGGGGAATGTACTCATCTCGGAACATGGCAGTGAACCTCTCCCAGGTCACTGCCGCAAGCTCAGCAGGCAAAAAGTGCGCTATCATAAACTTCCACCAGTCCTTCGCTCCCAAGCGAAGCTGGTTCAGCGTGAACCGAACTCTCAAATGCTCAGGAGATGAGCAAGTGAAGAAACACCCCTCTATGTCTGAAATCCACCTCATAGCCGCCATCGGGTCCTGGGTCCCATCAAACTCTGGCGGTTTTGTGTTGCTGAACTCTCGGAACAGCAACGCATCACCACCCTGCGGCCTCGCAGCAGCAACAGCTGCAGTGGCCGCCGCAACAGCAGCCTCAGAAAGAGCAGCATAACGCTCATTGAAAGTCTCAATCAGCATGGTCTTAATAGACACGAACATCTCTGGTATCTCTGCCCTGCTGGCCGCGGTCACCTCCTCGTGGATGATCCGGTGGATCTCCTCATCACTAGCCCCACTGCTCTCTGGCATAAGACGTATCCTCACCATGATCTACCTCTGAAATACAACATACGATAAATTAGAATCCATTCGAGCATACTCACATTCGACAACTCCTCCCTCCTTGATCCTTGGCATTCCGAAGGTTCTTACTTGAACTGTACACCGCCTTGGTGCTTTTAGTAGTACGGGCCCAATACTACTGTCCGCACCGTTTTAGTATACACCCCGAATCCTCCTCCTCGGATCGCAAGTTCCAAGTACTCTATCACTCTCTAACAGATCTCTCATAAGCTCCTCGCTGCTACCTATTCACTCCCAAGCATCTCATAGCAGCTCACCTCTCCCTAGGCTAAGGCATCACAAATCAGGGCACTCTAGTCCTAATAGGAATACCTAGCCCATTCTAGCAAGAGAATACATCATATCAAACTCATAAACATATAATATAAGGGTATTTTGGGAAATCACCGTTCGGGCGCTGACTGATCGTACACACGTTTCTGCTCTGAGTTTCTATAAAATCTTTTACTTCTTTTTAGGAAATTTGGTTCTCTTTTGAAAATATTTTCCAAATCCTCAGTTTGAGTTCAAATACTCCCGAAGGTGTACCCGAATCCCTCAAACCAAGGCTCTGATACCAACTTGTAACACCGTAAATTTCAAAACAATTTTTCGCATTTTATGAAAACATAATTCATTTAATATTCGTAAAAACACCAAATGTTGAAATTCAATCCATGTCATACAAAAATCCCAAGATCTCATAACATAAAATCCCGTGCGTGTGTACTGATCAAGTCGGCACCTTCCCACGGTCGTCACTAGTACCTGAAACAAATAACACCAAACACTGTAAGCACAAAGCTTAGTGAGTTCCCCAAAATACCACATATAACACATATTAGCCACTCGAGGCTATAACTCTGTGGGTCTGTGCACCCAAACTCTATGAACCCTCAGGTTCTAACTCTGTAAACATGCACAGCATAAATCACATAGAATAATGCAGTGCAACACATAACACATATATAGCATACAAACACTGCATCACATAACTCTAGTTACCTACTCAAGGTAAAGTATAGTGAGAAGACTCACCTCGTGTATCTCGATAACTTGCAAATCCCTGAAATCACTCGTGCTCGATCCCCCGAGCTATAATCCTCCTATAATACAATATATCTCTAATTAACACTTTCACTACTAAGGTTGACTAACCCTATCAAGTCAACACTGGTAAACTCTGGTCAACTTTGACCGGACTCGGCGAGTGCACCAGAGCGACTCGGCGAGTCTATACGCGTTCACTGACTCCCTCGGATCCTCTCTTGACACGTCGAGTACTTCCCTAACTCGACGAGTTCCACCTGGCATGAATCGCGGGGCAACCACAACTCAACTCGCCGAGTCTCAAGAACAACTCGGCGAGTTCCAGCTTGACTCAGCCCCATATTGACTCTCCCTGACTCACTAGGTCATCCCCCAGCCCGGCGAGTCTACTCGCTGAACACTTTACGTGAAACCCCAACCCTACTCGCCGAGTCTCAAGAACAACTCGGCGAGTTCATGCCATGCACAAACTCTATTGACCTTCTGAGGTCAGATCTGCTTTCCTAAACCATAGATCTGTCCTTCCCAAGCATGAATGTCACGTAAAGTTCAAAACTTGATGCTTGTATAACTCCCACAAGCCATCAAAAGGAGATTTGGTCCCAAAAATAACCACCTAGGTCCAATGACTCCATAATAACCCAAAAATCTCCAAGGGTTAAGGTCTCTAGACCTCTTTGAGTCCAGATCCAAGGCACAAACTTGAAGAGGGACCATTTGCTTCACATAATCACTCTCCAAAGGGGTTATAAAACCCTAACTCTAAAGATCAACCCTAAAACTGAAGGAGATTCGAACCATTACCTCAAAATGAAGCCTCTGGACTCTGGATCTGCTGGAATCTCACCTCCTCCTTGCTCTTGCCACCTTCTTCTTGCTAAACAAGGAATACAAAGGCCCAAAAGTGACTTCCTCTCTCCCAAAACGAATTAGCTCTCTTAGGGTTCTCTCAAGGGACTGGTAGCCGCAATGGGAGGCTATAAGTGCCCTTAAATAGGCTCCAAACCCGGGGAATTAGGGTTTCATTAAACAGCATGGACTCGCCGAGTCCATTCCTTGGACTCGCCGAGTCCAGACGCGAACCTGCGTCCAAAACCGCGATCCTACTCGGCGAGTTTGAGCTCCAACTCGCCGAGTCTCCTCACAAAATACCAAAAATATAAGAATGAATAATACCTGGGAATCCGGGCTGTTACAGTCCATCAGCCCCCTCAAACCCTAAAGAAATACTTAATCACTTTCCTCCACTATTGAGCTAGTTTTGGTGTTCCTTGAACCTAAAGAAGGAATAAAGAGGAAAAAGGAAGCAAAGATCAAGCAAGCAAGTCTCCATTCTTCATGTTAGCACTCTTGTGGACCTTTTTAAGTGTGCAAGTGTCGATTTTTATCATGCTAGGTTGCTAGATCTTAAGTTTTGTCCCATAAACTTCTTGTTGTTGTTTGTTGGGATGGTGAGATCTTTTAAAGTTTGCAACTTTATGAATCTCTAGGGAGTTTGGTGTAGTTTGAGCCTTGGAGCTCAAGTTTGGTTGGGGTTTCAATCCATGAATGTGATTCAGGTCATAAACCCTCATTTTGACCTAATATGGGTTCAAGACATGCATGTAGATAAAGCCCCAACTTGTAGGTTAGTTTTGGTGCTAACTCACTTCTAGAAAGGATGGACATCGGACTTTATGGAATAAGTGCTTATTGGTTAGGTTCTTGCATTGTTAAGCCTTTTAGACTTAGAGATTTGGGATTTGGACCTTTTGGGTGGTCCTAACGTATAGAGTTAGAAACTTTATCCTTCTAGATCACATTTTAGACTAGATCTGAGCTTTGGAGCTCTTAGAATCGAAGAAAACAACCTAATGCATTAAGTTGTTGGAACCTCAAAAACCACAGCGTGGTCCTAGGTCACCACAGCATGGCGATTGGCCCTTTCTCGACTGTTTGGTAGTATGAAGGCCACGACGTAGTGGTCGGTTGGAGTCAACAATGACTGTTTACTTTGACCGCTGACCTTGAAGGTTGACCTTGACTTGTGGACTTTTATTTAGCTATTAATAGGTATAAAAAGGTCTTGCCTTATGTGATTATCTAGGTGGCATTTAGCACCTGTTGTAGGATTATGAGGGCATGTTGACTTTTGAGCTACTTTATGAGGTGAGTCTCCTCACAGTACTTGTGGGTAGAATGCACCATTACTGGCCCATTGGATTATGTTATAGTATGCTAGCTTTCTTTGTGACTCTTGCATTTATTGTATGTGTTTGTATTTATATCAAGTAGGGCCTGATGCTAATCGGGGCCTAATGAGTGTGTTAGGCGGGGACCATCACATGTTGCTGACAGATTTGTTCCGGGCGGGGCCTGATGGTTTTTGGGAAAGGCCCATTGTATGTATGGTATGAGGTGTTTTGGGAAACACACTATGCTTTGTGCTTATGATTTTCAATTTATGTTTCAGGTACTTCTGGTTCGAAAGGGAAGGGCTCGAGATGATCGTATTGCACGCACCATGATTTTCCGCTTTATTGACTCTGATGTACTTTGGGATGTTTTATGATACTCTCTGAATACTTTATGGTTTTGTAAACCATGTTTGGTTGATGGTTTAACTATTATATCTTAATGTCTCGCTCGAGTGTGCCATCATTACAATTATCTCCCCCTTAGGATCATTATGTCTCGAAATCATCAGCAAAATGAGGCTTATATAATAAATATGCACGTCACCTTTCCATCCTAGGTAATAACCTTAACTCCTCTTTCTTTCCAAACGAGAATCAAACTCTTGGACTTTTAAACTGCTGGGGGTGCACAACTTTGCATTTGCTCTTCATTCCATGCTGAACCTTTAGTCCTAACCTTCAAGTTGAAGAACTCATTTATTATTGGAGATTCCTGCTCCTTCTTAGGTATGGGTTATAGACTCAACCCTAGATAAGAAATCAACTTTAGCTACAGTAACAAACTAAATGGTTATACTCACATCAAACATGCACGACATACTAGAATCTTATCTTTATGACTCGAACGTTTACTACCGAAGACACCTTCCTTGATGTTCTAATGTGATATAATACCATGTACTAGTTCTAGCTACTGGCTGCCTTGTCTTAACGAAGACTACCATCCGTCTGTCAATTGCCTCGATCATTTCTTTCTTCAATCTTCTTACAACTAAAGTTGGTTACTATACCAAACAAGCTTATTGGAATCGATTAAATCACTGTTGCATACCTTATATAATTCAAACTCAACCCTTCAAGACTACTAGAATCCAAACGAAAATCATCTGCCTAGTCATTACCAAAACGAAGGTAATGATGAGAATAAGCAAAAAAATTAATTTGTAGTGTCAATCACACTAACAAATTGACAAGTAGTGCCTTAGTTACCTTGTGACTTAATTGTAACATCCTAAAAATCAAGGTAAAATTTTCTTTTTTCTAATTCTAACCACAAACATAGATTTTAAAAAAACTTAGTTTCCAAAAGTCAAAATCACAAATCATAGTATCCCTAAATGAAATTTCATAAAAATTGCACGATCAAGCCTTCACCTTGCCCTGGTCATCTGAAGTACCTGAAACATAAAAAATAAATTGTAAGCCAAAGCTTAGTAAGTTCCCACAAATACCACACACAACCAAAAAAAGATACATAATGCATTCTAGGTCCACAGTCTCCTTATTAGATTACCCTGGCGTACAACCTCCCAGTTGGATTGCCACTCTAGCCCACAATCTCCCCATTGGATTGCCACAACATACAATCTCCTAATTGGATTGCCGCTTTGGCCCAAAATATCTCGATTGGATTGCCACTATCCCATAATCTACTGATTGGATTGCCCGAGATTGTTGGCTGACAGCACAAAGCAGTACAACCTCAACCCACCCATACTATGTCGACATATGTAACAGATAAACATAAAACTAGCAAGTACAGGTAATCATACAAATCTAATAGATCACTACAACATAGAAACATCCTATATACCTTGATACATAATCGAATGAACCAAAATTGGTGCCCTCGACCCACAAGTACAGTGAGGAAACTCACCTCACATTCTGAAAAGATAGCAGAATAGAAAGCTGATCCAAATTCCAACTGTACAGGTCGCCTATACAACAAACAGTGACCTAAACTCAAACTCCAACTCAAAATACCCAAGATGCCACTAGTTCAAACTTGGTCAAACCCCAGGTCAATGGTTAAAGTCAGAAAGTCAAAAAGTCAAGGAAAGTCTAGCTGGCGAAGTACGCCCTGCATGCTCACTTACTACACTAGGCGTAGTCGAGATCTAAGAAAAATATCGGGGCTTCAACTAGGTACGTGTAGCGTACCCCTTGGTACACCCAGTGTACTCGATTGTTTTCCTCGTTTTCAATTAAGTTCTTATTCCGTTAAGGTATCACGTTTAAATCTTAGATCTAGCCCTAAATAACATTCTAAGTCATAAAGTTTCCAACTTTATGACTTTCTAAGTCTAGAATGAGCCCAACAACCAAACCCTAACCTAATACATAGACCAACACCTCAAATATTATGCATGAAGAAAGGAGAGGGACTAAGATCACATTTTTATGGTCCTAGCACCTAAAAACATGTGAAAGGATAGAACTTCTAGTTAGAGTAGCCATACTCATGAACACCAAGCTTATGGGACCAAATATGAACATAAACTCAAAGCTAGCAAGATCTAAGCAAATAACTCATCAATTTTCAAACTTTATACCTACAAAGGATGCTTAAGAGTGAAACACTTCTGGATCTAAGATGCCTTGAGCCTCCAAGATGATTATGCTTCCTTCTTCTTCCTTCAAGAACACCAAAAATGAACTCTCAAGCTCAAAGATGCTTACATAATGGATTGGGTTTTGCAAGGGATGATTTCGGAGGTGGAGGCTGAGGTCTGGAAATCCAATACTTGTCTAAATCTCACGCAGGCAAAACCCTCTCGGAACACAGCCAAAATGACTTCACTTTGCAACCCGAACCATACGGAACCCTTACAACCCCGAATTATCTTGTTGACACCACTAGAAAAACACAACCTCTGACTATGCACTGTTGTTGAACCATCCACTTGAAATAAAGGTGACTCCCAACACGAGTCTCGGCTAAATAACCATTGATGTAGAACACGAACAACATCAACATATTCCACAAACTCCCTTTAACCACTTCAAAATCAAGGCATCTTATAAAGAAAACTCAAGGGACCACTCAGAAACCCACAGCTACCACCAAACAACCCAATAAGTTGTGATACTTAATCGTAACAACTATCTTTCTCACCTTAACTGTAAGACCTAACTTCCAGTGAGAGCCACACAGTCGGGGACTCTCAAAACTACAACCACAAACCAACCCCATCAATATACTTCTCGGAACCGGGAACCCATTAGTTCTAAACTTCAGAAACCATACTATAAGATTGGTAATCATCTAATCGTCAAACCTACCCCTAGTCCCTGACTAGGAACACCACCAAAACATGCGGAAAGAATACTCAAAATATACAGATCGTGCATTCCTCCCAATTCTAAATCTGAAAATTTTGCCCAAAAACCTTACACAATTGACTTCTTGAGAAGTCATCACCAACCCACTGCTCCCATGAGCATATTGATGGTCCATCTGAGAAAATCACGTTACATTCAACTCCCTTATCAGCTCAGGTGTACCTCTACCTTACAAATCACTCGAGACATTCATAATGAACTTCATGACTTGATATTCCATAACCGATATCCAACATTGGTAACAAAGCTCCTAATAAACAACCCGCAAGTAAAATGGGTTCATAAAGCAAACACTCTGCAAGAGACTTCTAATGCACAACTATTACTCCTAACAACCTTTAACTACCCACATGATCCAAACCCGCTAGTCATTGTGTAAGGTCCTGGAAACGGATCTTTACCAATGATCAAGCAATCACACAATCAAATAGAATGAGAAACAAGGTAGAAACATAATTGAAACAAGCTTGCACACACTTATATTGCATAAAACGTCTGGTACAACTTGCTCCTGTCACCATGAACTATTGTGGCATCAACAACCATTAATGACCTACATAACCCATATATATAGTGGACTTGGGCCGGACACTGGGTTTACGGCCGTAAACTCGCTACTTGGCCGTAAACTAACAAACAACCTACCAAACCTGCATAAAGACTCAAAAGAACTTATTACAATGAAATCCTAGACCAAACCACTAACTAGACCCTTCAATCTCCCCCTTGGTTTGGTGCTAGCTTGAGCTCAGTCTTTGTCGACTAGCAGCACATCTGACTTCCCAATCGCTTCGTTCCATATCTGTTTGTCAATGATCTCAACAACCATAGTTGTAAACTCTTTGGCAGCTGGCTCAAAGATGTCTTTTGCAACTTTAATATGATGATGGCTCAGCTGATGTATATCCCACTTTCCAAACTGAAGCAGATCTTGTTTGTCGTACAAGCATATGCATCCCTTCTCAAGCTTGATGACAACAGACGATGTGGTTTCATCAAACACCCAGTACTCCATGGTTCGTAGTGATCCATCTGGATGATCCTGAAAAATAGGAATCTGGTTCACTTGTTTAGTAGCTGGCCACAACACAGCTCGAAGAGGTTGATTAGTTTTAGGATCAATTACACTTGGGTATATCTTAATGATTGACTCTGCAGTCTTCATGGAAGGAAAAACCTTGTGTACTTGTTCCTCCAAGAAATGCTTGAACTGTGTAGCCTGGGAATTTTGAGAAAGATTGGCAAAAGGGGCCTTTGACAGCTCTGAAAGATCAACTCTGGTCCAGGAGTTGAAATCATGAGCATCTTTATATAGTTCACTTTTACCACTCTTCTGTTTCACGATCCACATGTTCAGAGTGTCGTGAAATCCCCATGAAACGATCCCTGACCTATCACCATATATATCTGTAAAACGATTCTCTTCAAGATCTGTGAAGGTGATAGTAGGCTGATCCGCAGGAGCATTCTGATCTGAGCTCTTTTTAAACAAGTATTGACCTTTTTCAGCATATTTGGCCAGTTTGGCACATTTTAAGTCCACAACACTTGGAGCTTGAGCTAGCTCTTTTTCAAACCTATCAACAACACGTGATGGCGGAGCAGATGTCACAATGGGATGAGCCTGGATGTGCAGATTACTCCTTGACTCATCAGCGGATGTCTTGAACTTGTCACCAAGTTCCTCCTCTAACTTCTTCTTCAAGTCAAAGTAACTTGAAGTGAGAAGATTAAGGTGCTTTTGTAAGTCAGAAATCTAATTGGTCTTCAAAGCTTTATCCTCTTGAAGATCAGAAACTTGAATCTTCAGATTTACATTCTCACTCAAAAGATCATTAACTTGAATACTGAGCTCTATATTCTTTTGATCAAGTACATTTACTCTCTTTTGAAGCTCATCAATGACTGAATCATCTTCTCTTGAATGACCTTCTCTAAAAGAAATTCCTTTAGCTCTAGAAGAAGGTATTTAAGTTTGTTCATGGGCTAGATGCATGGCTAGCCGTATAGAGGCATCATCAAGATCTACCCTAGGAGAAGAAAATCCTGCTTGAGCAGAGGAGCCACCAACCTCAAAGGTGGTGCTAGGACCTCTACTAAAAGGTTCTGTTGAGACGATGGTAGGGGTAGTTGTTGGTGTAATTGGTAGGCCTTGAGATAAGTCAGAATCCAGAAGCCCATGTCTAGGATCACGTCTTCTTCTCTTTGACGGAGGTTGTTAGGTTTGGATTGTTGCATCATCACTCTAAAGTGGTTCAGTTGTAGGTGAAACAACATCAAGGGGAGGAATCCCTGACACTGTCACCATTGGAGTTGTCGTATCAACCACTTGATTGGTAGTAACAGGTGTTGACTCGAGAACATCATCAGAGTCCCTTATCTCCGTTGCTGGATGAGCAACATCACTGATATTGTCAAGTAGTGTGTTGAGATTGACATTTGACAAAAAGTCTTCATTACTTCCAAAGTTAGTCAAAATCTCATCTTTATCAAAGCCTGTAAGATCAAGGTATTCATACTGATCAGTCTCAGTTGCATTCTTAGAAGACTCCTCGGCTACAGAAACATTGGGAGCAACTATCTCCTCTCCTTCATGATCTGACACAGTGATCACATCTCCTTCCGAGATCACCTTTTATGATGAAGTAGGCTCAGAAGATATTTTGTCAGCGGATCCATGAGACTCGGACGCCTCATTGGCTCAGCAAATCTTCTGAATTTTACAAGCAGATATAGTCCTTGAAAGACGACTTTTCCCTTGCGATTTTGCTTTATGAGCCTAACAGTGTGTGTGCCTAAGGACTTCATATCAAGTGTATCTCCCTCCTTGACCATATCAGGAAATTGTTTGTTGATGAATAACTGAATGAACCTGGGATACATCAAGAAGGTATCCCGTGTGATAGCATTGATGTTGACCACAAACTCGTCCAGGATAAACCTCGAAAAGTTGAAGCCAATCCCTGAAGCAAGAGAAACAATAGCTCCAGTGTTTCTCAGAGATATTTCATTCGCACCAGACCTCCTACCAGAGATGCAGCTCATGAAACATGAGCTAGAAATCTCCAATAAGGTGGAAGAAGCTTCTTCATTGTAAGAGGAGAGTCACCTTCGTACCCCATCTTCTTCAAAATTTTCTGAGCGTCTTCAATCCTGATCTCAGTGGGAAAACTAGGTAAGTCATTGATCAAACACGTTTCTCTAATGCACTGCTCAGTGATCACAACCTTGCATCCTTTAACGATTGCATCCACAGTCACTGCTCCATCGTCATCTCTTTTCATATTGGCAGTCTGCCAGAACTCCCTTATGATGTTCTGATAGACCATAGTGTTCATGGTGATGGCAGAGGCCAGGCAGCATTCTTTCAGTCCATGAATCATTGACCTGAATTCTCCATGTGCCACTGGAGGATCTGCCAGTACAATCGCCTGGTTGTGCATGTCTGCGAATTTTAAGCTTGCCATTTGATCTGCACTAAAACATACCAAGTAATAAAAGAAAGATATTTGAGCAAATAATATTTCAATTGATTTAAATTTAGCCCAAAAATTAATTATTTTGTCCAAAATTTGAGTTCAAGGTCAACCAGGAGTTTACGGTCAACTTGGAGTTTATGACCGTAAACCCGTGGCTGTAAGCTCAGGGCCGTAAACGGAGTTTAAGGCCGTAAGCTCCTTGGCTGTAAGCTTGGGCCGTAAGCTCCGACAGACCCATTTTCATCGATTTTAGGCTCAAAACTCAACGATTTCGTGAAGCAAATACATATCCATGGTCGGAATCTTACTACCTTTGAGGTGATCAGAGCAATTTCACAGAAAAATGAAAAAAATATTCGAAGATGAGAGAGAAAGGGAGATAATTTGCGGCCGAAAGCTGAAAAGTGAGAGAGTTTCCAGCTGTAAACTCTCTTATATACCCTTGACTATTTTACCTGTTGTCCACACAGTGTAAGGCACAGTCCAATATTTCAAATAATTTTCAAAAATAAAACTTTTAAGGATTTAAAAAAAATTAAAATAAAATAAAAAATAAAAATTTCTAAAGTTTAAAAAACTTTGACAACTGTTAACAATATAATAAAAATTAAAATTAACATAGACAAAAATAAAATTAACGATAAAATAAAATAAAATTAAATTAAATTAAAATAAAATAATTTCCAAATTTTAAAATTTAAAATTTTGATAATTACAAAATAAAAATAAAAATAAAATTAAAATTAAAATAAAATAGACTAAACTTATCTAAACAAACATTGAACATAATTTTGTGACTTAGGGATCAAAGTTGTTAGACAGCCTTGGTCTACGTATCGGTACCTTTACCTTCATGTCTATGTCTGATCGATCTCTGGTATTGTGGTCCACTTAACACGAAATTTTTTGATAAAATTTGGACAAGCTAATAAAGACAAGAAACTTTTTGATTCTATATTCTTAAATAAATTTCCTAGGGACCATTTATCTGACGACGACCAGGGATATTGTTGTCCACCTAAATTGAGCAACGAGATCTACATGCAATCTATAAGTGTTCAATTTTAATTGTACTAGAACATGTTTCCCGCTTCCTAATATGTTCCGGTAATCAAGAACTTCCAGAATACTCCTTACATCAGGTGAGCATACAATTATTAAGAGAGAAGATAGATTTAGAATGCATATGCTATACACCCAGGTCGGATCTCTTCCAATCACGCAGAGGATGAAAAATATGGTTAACTGAAGTTTCAAGGGGATTGAGAAAAAGAATGATGCATATACTGTGTACCAGGTCGGATTGTCAATCACACAAAGGAGACAGTATATGGCTAACAGACAGAAAGAACTGCATAGAGAGAAGATGCAGAGAGATAGAATCGCATATGTTACAGTCCAGGTCGGATCTCTCGATTACGCAGAGGGGGCAACATATGACTAACAGACAAAAAGAAAGAAAAGAACCTTCTACAGACCTAATTTATTGGAATTCCCCAGTCACCCCATCAATACCGGAATTAAGGACAGAATCCGCATATCGAGGAAAAGTTAATCCACAGTTCTAGATACGAGTTCTTTTAATGTGACTAGTAGATTCCCATGTATATCTCCCTGCTCAACCTATCCGAGCGTCATATTGTCAGGCTAAACGGATCTAACTAGTTCAAGATTTGTTAAGTTCTTGAATTCCTTAAGTTCAAATCTTCCTAGTCAAGTCCATTTAGAATCTTTCGTGCCTACCAGCACATCGAACACAGAGCGAAGACAATTTAATTTTGGTACGTTACGCAGATTCAGATTGCCTGTTATCACTTGATAATATCACTTCCCAACACATCACCTACAACCAAGACTATCAGTAACATATTTTTGATTTTCTGAATTTTTTTGTTTTTGGATTTTTGAAATTTTTAGTTTTTGTTTATTTCTCCCCCTAAATTTGTGTATGGGTGAGAATGAAATCACTAAAATGTGCAAATTTAAACTAAGCTAACCAAAAATAAAATTGAAAATAAGAATTAAGAAAAATAAAAATAAAAATAATTTAAAATAAGTAAAAAAATAGAAAAATAAAATTAATCCTCAAAACAAATCATTTTCAAAAATCCCACAAGCACATTGAATCGAGCTTTGTTAAAAGGCTTGGTGAATAGATCTGCCACATTATTAGTAGTGGGAACCTATTCCATCCGGATGAGTGAACGTTCAAAACAGTCTCTGATAAAATGAATTTTAATATCAATGTGTTTGGTTTTGGAATGTTGGACAGGATTTTTAGCAATTTGAATCGCGGCCTCATTATCACAGTAAATATGGGTTTCTAGATAATCAAATTGTCATCCAACAGCTGATGTTCGATCCAGATAACTTGAGAGCAACAAGCAGATGCAGCAACGTATTCCGCTTCAGTTATTGAAGTTGAGACGGTGTGTTGCTTCTTGCACTGCCACGACACCAGCCGATCTCCAATATATTGACACCCTCCTGAAGTAGATTTCCTGTCAAGCTCATAGCCTCCATAATTACTGTCAGCAAAAGCATATAAATCAAATTCGGAATTTTTCAGATACCAAAGATCCAATTTTGGGCTGCCTTTGATATACCGAAAAATTCTTTTGACAACAATAAGATGTGAAAATTTAGGATTAGCCTGATAACGTGCGCATTGAAAAACTGCAAACATGATGTCTGGATGGCTTGCAGTAAGATACATTAACGATCCGATCATCAATCTGTAGTGTGTCTGATCTACGGATTCGCCATCAACATCTGGAGTCAGCAGAGGTCTTTCGGCCATCGGCGTCGATGCAGGTTTAGCGTCTTGAAACCCGAACTTTTCAAGAATATCCTCCACATACTATGCTTGATGTAGCAGGATTCCGGTTGAATTATGTTTGACCTGAAGCCCCAGAAACATGGTCATTTCTCCCAACGAACTCATCTCGAACCGCTTTTTCATAACGCCTTCAAACTCCTTGCATAGTTGCGGACTGGTAGACCCGAAAATAATGTCGTCAATGTAGATTTGAACCAGAATTTGATCATTACCAACATGCTTGATAAACAAATTTTGATCGATAGTGCCACGAGAGTACCCATTCTTGAGCAAGTTCTTTGTAAGGGTCGCATACCACGCTCGAGGAGCTTGATGTAACCCATACAATGCCTTGTCCAACTTGTAGATATGATTAGGAAACTTGAGTTAACGAACCCAGGGGGCTGATCAACATAGATTTCTTCCTTCACCTTGCCACACAAGAAGGCTTTCTTGACGTCCTTTTGATAAACTGTGAAGATCATGTAGGAGGCATATGCAAGAAAGATACGAATAGCCTCCAAGCGAGCTACTGGAGCATAAACCTCAGTATAATCAAGACCCTCGACTTGTCGAAACCCGCGAACCACCAATCTAGCTTTATTTCACACTCTAACCCCTGAATCATCTTGCTTGTTTTGATAGACCCAACGTGTGTCAAGAGACTTTTTGCCCTTTGGTAACTCAACCAATTTCAAACCCTGAGCTTTTCAAACAGATTCAACTCTTCATGCATAGCATCTACCCAGCTGGGCTCATTCAGAGCCATTTCAACATTCTTGGGCTCTATTTGAGAGATAAAGCAAGAATAGAGACATTTATTGACATCTCCACTCTGACTTCTGGTTTTAACTCCATCGCCCAACTGACCAATGATGTTCTCGATCGGATGATCGCGTTGAATTCTTGATGGTATCTCCTGGATGATATCATTAAGCGAGACAGGAATATTGTGAATATTGACACCTCCTTCATTTGCTGATTGTTCCACACCAAATGACTCTGCTACAAACTCATTAGAAATGTCTTCAGGATAGAGTAGTTCCATAAAAGTTGAAGTGACAGCAGAAGCATCTCTAGCCATGAACTCTCTTTCAACAGGAGTGAGCGGTGTAGCCTCAGCATCAGGAGTATCATTCTGAACTAGAGATTTTGGACTATCAGGTGGTACAGATGACTCCCCCTCAGGTGAAGCAGAGGACTCCCCCTCAAATGGTGAAGAGGATACCGTTGGGGGACTGTAGAAAACTTCTTTGTCTTCGTCTTCAGAAACATTCTTCAAACCAGAAAAAGACCCAGATGAACTATCCGAAGACACATCTGGACCCACTCGAGCATCCGTTTCATTCTCCTCCAACCAGCACACGTCATAGGATTCCACAATCTGCTTCGTCTTCTTATTGTAGACTCTATATGCGGTGCGTGCAACATAACCTACGAAGTAACAATCATCGGCTTTGGCATTAAACTTTGGGTTGGACTTTAGGTGAAGAAGGGTGCAAGGACAGCCAAATACATGGAAATGACTGACTAATGGCTTGTGACCATATAGAATCTCATACGGTGTCTTCATCTGAGATTTGTTGATCAACACACGATTCTGAACGTAGCAAGCAGTGTTAATCCCCTCGGCCCAAAAGAAGACCGGTAACTTGGAATCACACAACATCGTCCTTGTAGCGTCTTTTAAAGTTCTATTTCTCCTTTCAGCAACACCATTTTGTTGAGGTGTGTGAGCGGAGCTGTATTGACGCATAATCCCCTTTTCCGTGCAAAAATGATCTAGAATAGAATTCTTGAACTCTATTTTGTTGTTGGTACGAAGCGCCTTCATCCGATTATTAGTTTGGTTCTTAATCAACACGATGAACTTCTTTATCAGATCTGCAACCTCATCTTTGTTGGATAAGAAGAAGACCCACGTAAAACGAGAGAAATCATCAATCACAACTAGACAGTAAAAACTTATGTTCACGCTTAGGACGTTGACTGGACCGAACAAGTCCATATGTAATAATTGGAGCACCTGACTGATTGAGTTAACCTGTTTTGGCAGGTGTGGTTTTCTATGATGTTTACCCTGGGCACATGACACACACTTCTCAAACGTTATAAAAGCTCTGACAGGTAGACCATGAACCATCTCATTCTTTGCAAGACGATTTAGGTTTTTGGCGTTAGCATGACCGAGTCTTTGGTGCCACAACATTGCATTTTGTTCTGAAACCTTTGAAAAGAGGCAAGTAACTTGTTCGGAAAGGTTGCTATTTATATCAATAATGTAAGCATTTCCATCCCTCTTAGATTTGACAAGAATCCATTCTTCCGGGATGACAATGCCTAGCTTGAGAATCATACATTCCTTATCAGTGAAATGTGAAGAATAACCTTTGTCGCATATCTGAGACACACTCAACAATCTATGCTTTAACTCAGGAGCAAAGTTGACATTCTCGAAACTCAACACTCCATTTGTAACGGTTCCTCTCTGAGTGATCTTGCCACCTTCTCCACCCGCAAAGGAAACATGTCCCTCATTAAAAGATTGAATGTTGTTCAGTTGAGAGATATCTCCTGTCATATGTCGAGAGCAGCCGCTGTCGACGAACCAAGGTCTAACGACACTCCTCCGCAACTGTCCCTGCAAAATGTGCGGGATCATTTAGATTTGAGAACCTAGGTCATCACTTTCCCAGGTTGACCATTCACCTTTTCAGATTTATCTTTACTTTCTAGCTTTTCAGAGGATGCTGTTGATAGATTGGAGTTTATTTTGGGCATTCATTGGTAATTAGGTTTCCTAAAAGTCACCAATGGTTTTAAAATAGGTTTCTTATCATTTTGCATTGAGCACTTGGATTTTCTACCAGAAGTGGTTGAAGACCCAGAGCTGCTCCTTGACGAAACTAATCTTGGCGGAGCCGTGTTCGGTTTTGGCACTCTGTTTAGGACTTTGTTACGAGAAACCATTTTATTATTTTGAAAAACTACCCTTTTTCTACTACGATCATCTTTCCAATAATCATTCCGAGAACGAGCTCTAGAGGAATTTCTAGTTAAAGACCTTCCTCTAAATTCTTTCTCTACTCTTTGTGACGTATAATGTACAAACATTCTATTTAGACAATTCCTAGCTATATGACCACCAATACCACAATTAAAACAAATCTATTTGTTATTATTAAAGCCTGTACTACCTTTTTCAAATTTATTTTCCATACCGACACCCTTACTTTTCTCACATGAACATGAACAAAAAGCAGGTTGTGAGATAAGTGAGGGCGTAAGAGATGGAGTGACTTGTGGAAATGGTGAATTTTTATTCGCATCATTACAAGCATCAGAATTATCAAACATCTCATCAAATACTTCAAAACAATTCAAACCAGTATTAGCAGTTACAGAAAAATCACAAAAAACATTGTCACTTTTAACATCAGAAAAAATAAATTCTTCATTTAAAACTAAAACTTCAAGTTCAGACTCAGTTTTATTTTCAGAAACAGATCCTTCAACTTCGTGCTTTGACAGATTTAATGATTGATCTGCAGGGGAAGTAGAAACGTTTGTATTTTCAACATTAATAACTCCTCCTGAAACAAAACCTATTGGCTTGCCATAAACCATGAAAGATTCATTGGCAATCTTCTCATCAAAGACAGGGTGATACTGATAATTGTGATTAAAAGGAGGAGGCACTTTATCATATACCAAACCCTTTTTTTGGTTTTGTTTAAACTGCAGGCAATGGTCAATCATGTTGGCAACTACCTCGCTTGATACATCATATTGTTTAAAATCAAATTTTGTTGTATCAAATTTATTCTTTAATGTATCAAGCTTAGCAATTAACTCGACATTTTGTCTCTTGATATAGTCATAGTTTTCACATTTATTACTGTAGTCTTCATAAAGTCTCCTAAAGTCCTTTATTTTCGTCTCTAATTGGGCCTTTAAGGGTTTTTGTCCTTTTCTAAGTTGATAGCCCTCATATCTAAGGTCCTCTACTTCTCTACGTAATGATTCTATTTCCTCACGAAGAATTCTAACATAATCAATACAAGCTTGAGAGCAAGAAGGCAAACTTACCTCATTTTTGTTCGGTTCAGAAGTAGAAGATACCATCAACATAAACTGAAGCTCCATCATCTTTTCTTCAGCTGCAACACTCTCCATGAAGGCTTCATCTTTAACTTGGGCCAGGTGAGCATTTTCAGGTTTTGAAATGTTCAGGGCCTGAATCTGGTCCTCCCAGTCAAATGACTGAGCAACCATAGCCTTCTCATTGTTGACCTGAGCACCTCCCCGATTGTTTCCCACTGCAACCATTGTCCGGTCATTTTTTAATCTTCTATCCAGCTTCGGATACTCACGAAAATGACCCAGCTCGTGATAGTTGAAACAACGTAGCTTCCCTTTGCTAAACCCTACCTTTTATCAACGCTCATTCCCCAGTTATTCATCCCTGTCTTCTTCGCAAACTGCTTCGCCCTAAACACTATCGTGGCAATTTGCCATGTAATATCCATTTCTTCCACATCTTCTGGATGAATCTGATCCAGATTAGCAAATGACAATTATGGTGGAAGATCTCCAACTACAAGAGCATTGTAGCAGTTAACAAGTCCTGTAGCGAGAGCAAGATTTTCATCACACTCCTTAGCATTTGAGGAAGAAGCCACATTTGAGGAAGGAGCAACTTGAGAAGCAACAAACGATTAGTTATGAGAAAAAGGCATGGATGATGTAGGAGGAAGCGGAGTAGCTGACGAAGTGGAAAAGTATTGAGTCTGAGCTTGCTGAGCAGCAAAAGGTTGACCTGGAGAGGGAAAGGTAAGAGATGAAAGAGCATTATTAGATGAAATCCCAAGGTTTGCAGTTGAATACGAATTCACATGATTTATCTCCCACTGTTTATCATCAATATCACAAGCCTTGATGATCGCCATCATTTCAGCAAGAGTAAGGCGATTTAGATCCTTGGTCTTCTTAATGACAGCCACATTCATGTCCCATGACTTTGGGAGAGCATTCAGTAGCTTTTTATTTATTTCAGACTTTGTCAAGAAGATCCCAGCTATAGTCATCTCAGTGGTGAGAGTTGTGAATCGCTGCAGCTATGCCTCCAGGGTTTCTCCGGGAATGTAGTTGAACATGTTAAACCTTTGTCGTAGCATATCCTGGCGGCTTTTCTTCATGTCCTTATTACCTTCATATACCTCAATCAAAGCTTCCCACAAAGCTTTTGCTGAAGGATACTCTCTGAAACCTTGAGCTATATCAGGAGATAGAGCCATTGTTAGAGTGGCCAAAGCCCTTTCCTGTTCTTCCACTTTCTCAAAATCTTCATTTGTGTAATTTTCAAAAGCTTTGTCAACTACTTGCCCTACAACAGTTGTGGTTATTTTGACAGGATTCTTGATGATGCTTCTCCAAATCCTAAAGTCCTTCATTTTAATGTACTTTTCTATCCGGTATTTCCATTCAGGAAAACCATCTGCAGACAGTAGTCTTGGAATGCGTGTAGTGGTGCCCATGACAGAATCCAGCTCATGATGATGTTTGTGACTTTGAGAATCCATTTATTCTTATTTTAAAACTTAAAAAATTAAAAAAATAAAAATTGTCAAAATTGAGTTTATGGTCAATAGTTTACGGCCGTAAACTGTGTTTACGGTCGGGTGTTTACGGTTAGGGTGTTTACAGTCAGGTAGTTTACGGTTATTTAAGATGCACTGATTACGATTTAAGAACACAATTTACGCCTCTTGAATGTGCTTGAGTTTACGATCGTAAACAGGGTTTATGGTCGTAATCTTTTGGCAGTAAACTCCCAAAAATCTCAGTAAACGCAAGTTTGATGTAGAATTGACCCCCTTTGCTATTGAATGATGCTTTGACACTGGTTCAGCTCTGATACCAATTGTATGGTCCTAAAAACAGATCTTTACCAATGATCAAGCAATCACACAATCAAATAGAATGAGAAACAAGGTAGAAACATAATTGAAACAAGCTTGCACACGCTTATATTGCATCAAACATCTGGTACAACTTGCTCCAGTGACCGTGAACTATTGTGGCATCAACAACCATTAATGACCTACATAACCCCTATATATAGTGGACTTGGGCCGGACACTGGGTTTACGGCCGTAAACAGGCCTACGGCCGTAAACTCACTACTTGGTCGTAAACTAACAAACAACCTACCAAAACTGCATAAAGACTCAAAAGAACTTATTACAATGAAAGCCTAGACCAAACCACTAACTAGAACCTTCACATTGAGTCTTCCGACTCCCAACAATGCACTAACAAGCAAACATGCCAAGACGATTAACGATTTGAGACCTAAGAATCACAATCAAATGAATGGTGGGCCCCACACATATGAATCACACAACCACTGGCTCATGATACATTGTGACACCTTCAACCACTAGCTATAAGCGCACGGTATTATGTTGATCTTGTCATCATCTAATCAATGGACTGAAGACTCACGACCAACACTACAGGGGTCTAAAGATACCCAACCATCAATCCACCAACTTGTAGGAACCCAATCAACATCCCTATAAATGCAAACCGAACACGAATACGACTAGACATTATATCACGCACAATTCCTTTCACAGTACAGGCGACTACCAATGCAAAATCAGGCGAAAACATGGTCACATAGAACCAGAGAATGGGTAGATAGTTGCACTCTTGTTCCAATTTAAGGGCTACAAACCAATTAAGAACCATGCTAATAGTTTGAGCCAAGTTTTCTCATGCTATCTTATTAAACCTACATATATCCCCAAGGGAAGACATGTAACCGACCCTTGATTTACTGCACTCTTTCTTCCTCACAACCCTTACCCATCGGGTGTGGTATATGTAGATCTATCCGAAATGACGAACCTTAACCGATAAGATGAAGATCCTCATGAATGGCCAAAGACTAAGTTCCCACACCTTGATTGAAACCGAACATATTCCACCAACACAAAAGAAACTCGATAAAACCTACAAATCCATTAGAAATGTTGTCAAAACACTGGTAGGGTCCGTCCAGATACCAACCCTACCGACGTAACATGACCAAATTGGATTCTACCCAGATCCAAAGCCACACCTAAAAAACTAAACAATGTTGTCCTAACATCCGAACTTCCAGTAACTAAGGACATCTCCTAAACTCGATCCTACTATGAACAATAAATTCACAACCAACCATTAAGGTTACCTATACCTAGAAACCAAAATGTACAATGTACAGATCTAACAATAGGTTGATGTACCCATTGAAATCCAACTGATATAAGTCTAAACTTCTGAAGAACCTCTGCTATTGACAATGAACAAAGAGACCAACGATCGAGAGTACATGGAAAACTAGTCCATTGGTCCAATACACTATTGGACAAAGCCCATGAGGGAGTAAACATACCAAACTATGAAAATAAATGACCGATCCACAACTGCCCATCCTAGACTACGTAGATCAATCTATACAACAAGCTAACAAATCCATCAACAATAGATACTCAATCTGACCGTCTAAAACGCCACTTGACCTATTCCTCAACGTTTCTGAAAAGAACCACCGGCTACAATGAGCTCATTTTTCCAACAACTTTTTGCCGTGAAGATGACTCTTGCATTCCTGAACATATACATCTTATAGCAACTTTCTTTGCACCTCCGTCTTGACCAAATCCTAAACCAATGTTTTGTATACCCGAACTAAAAATCCTATGATCCATTCTTTTGAAACCATAACTCAAGCAGATCACTGATCCTTTAAGAAAATATTCAGCTCTCCTCCACTTAAGGTTCGAACTACCACCAGCTGACATTGCAAACATACCAAAAACTCAAGCCAACTCACCTATATGCATAGCATCCCTGACTCTTGTGATATATATATATCACAATGCAAAATGATCTTCCAGATATAGACAAGCAAAAGCAAAGAGATTCCGAATCTTAGATGGAGACCTTGGGAACTTCCCAATCATGGTTGCCTCTAACATCATGAATTCCACACAGATACACAAGCAAAAATGCCAACTTCCTATCTAGAAACAAACGAACAACTACACTCCTCGCCTGCAAATCCCAACTATCAATTCATCGCAAGAATCATTCATAAATACAAAAGGCAGCAATCTCATAGTCAAGATACATCAGAGACAACAAAAGCTGTCTCTCCCGATTCACTTCCCTAGTCGCCTGAAACCATCAGCTAGCACTTGACCTGCCTATATCCTAAGAAATTAGATCCTTGATCTCATATCAAAGCAACCATATCACAAGGATCCTTTTGTGCATTCCCACACCGCCATATTGCCACCAAAAGCCACAACCATATAGACCCATGCTGGGTCTACATCCAAACTTTACAAATTATATGTTCTCTCTCTCTCTCTCTCTCTCTCTCTCTCTCTCTCTCCCCCCCTCTGAATGCTGAAAGTTAGAAGAACATATCCTCTGTCGTAGATAGGATATTCCAATCCATTTTCCAATCACTCAGCCTCCAGATGCAATCCGCGAGTTGATTAAAGTGATTGCTTCTTTCTTGAGTCCCATGACTCAACTAGCACTACCTCGAGCAAGGCCCTCGAGACCTAAAAATCAACTAACTCACCTAGGTTTGCACCATTCAGACCCAAACTGACATGTCCACTAAAGCCCAACAATCACCAGACTCATCCTCAGCCTGAGCAACCATAAAGAAAGATCGACAGATAGAGAAACGTTCTCACGAATCAAGGTATCAACCTTTCCATCTACCTTCAACCAGCTCCTTAAAATCCTCATGAATTCCCTCGATTCGAGTATGGATCCTATGCTTCCAGTAGTACGACACCAATACTACCTTCCACACTTATCCATACTTTCATCAACAGTTATCTTGTGCATCTAAGTTACCTCCTCACAATGATACTACCAAAATCTGCTAAACAACGTACAATGTGCACTATAATACTTCCTATGCTATCCTAGGATCCCCACCTCACCCTGCCATCAGCTGCCGAAAGACCCCTATTAGTGCCAGTTAATTACTTCATAAATACAATCACATCCAACATAACTTAAACAATCTTAGATTAAAAGACTCAACTCTACAACGGTTGGATTCAAATAAGAGCTACACAATAGGGCCAAATCGTTCATTCTAAGATTATTTAACCTTTGTAGCATGTAACTTAACATATTCATTTAGTAGTTAATTCACACCTAAAAAGGTCCATAGTCTCCCGACTAGATTACCCTGGCCCACATCCTCCCGATTGGATTGCCACTCTGGCCCATAATCTCCCAATTAGATTGCTACTGGCCCACAATCTCACGATTGGATTGCCACTTAGGCCCACAATCTCCCGATTGGATTGTCCGAGTTTGTTGGTCGACAACTTAAAGCAGTACAACCTCTACCCACACACATTATGTCGAGATATGTAACAGATAAACATAAAAGTAGCAAGTACATGTTATCATTCAGATCTTATAGATCATTACAACATAGCATCATCCTATATACCATGACGCATAACTGAATGGACCGACATTGGTGCGTTCAACCCACAAGAACAGTAAGGAAGCTCACCGTACAGTCTGAAAAGATAGCAAAAAAGAACGATGCTCCAAATTCCAACTCTACAGGTCACCTATACAACAAACAGTGACCTAAACTCAAAATACCCAAGATGCCCCTAGGTCAAACCCCAGGTCAATGGTTAAAGTCAGAAAGTCAAAAAGTCAAGTTTACAGAGTACACCTCGCGTACTCAGTTACTACGCTGAGCGTAGTCGAGATCTACGAAAAATATTTGGGCTTAAACTGGGTATGCGCGGCGTACGGCCTGGTACAGCTAACATACTCAGTTATTTTCCTCTTTTTCAGTTAAGTTCTTATTCCATCAAGGTCCCACATCTAAAGCTTAGATCTAGCCCCAAATAACATTCTAAGTCATAAAGTTTCCAGCTTTATGACTTTCCAAGTCTAGGATGATCCCAACAAGCAAACCCTAACCTAATATACAAACCAACACCTCAAATATTATGCATGAAGAAAGGAACGGGACCAAGATCACATTTTATGGTTCCTAGCACCTAAAAACATCTGAAAGGACAGCTCTTCTGGTGAGAGTAGACCATACTCATAAACACCAAGCTTATGGGACGAAATATGAACACAAACTCAGTGCTAGCAAGATCTAAGAAAATAACTCATCAATTTTCAAAGTTTATACCTCCAAAGGATGCTTGAGGGTGAAACACGTTTGGATCCAAGATGCCTTGAGACTCCAAGATGATTCTGCTTCCTTATTCTTTCAAGAACACCAAATATACACTCTCAAGCTCAAATCTGCACACATAACAGATTGAGGTTTGCAAGGGACGATTTGGGAGGTGGAGGCAGATAAGGGAAAAGATCTTGAGGAGATAATGATACTTAAATAGTGCTCAAACCCTAAAAATTAGTGTATTTGTTACGTACGCCCTACGTACTCGTAAGTATGCCCAACATACTCATATGAGGCACACCATTTATTAACGAGCCATGGGGACCAATTTGCAACAAATTTTCACTTTGAGTAAAAAATATAAATTTACCTGAACACTAAGTGTTACATGACTCATCGTAGTACAAGTATGAGTCCTATGCTTCTGGTAGTATGGGCCCATACTACCTTTCACACCTACTCATATTTGTCCCAAAAATTATCTCATAGTTAACCAAATCACTATACATGAAAAGAATCAGACAACAACTTAAGACATTGAATTAGGGATTGTTATAACTTTTGGAAGTGATTGCAATGTTATTTAAGATTACCCTACAGCATGCCTCTCATATCGGGTTACATAACATTATACTAGCTATAGGGCATGACTACTTCATATCTTAACTTCTGAAAAGCGGCTTTTATTTCTTGATCTCCTCAAATGACATCCATTTCATCTCTTGCTGCATCCAGGATCATTTGGAATGCCTGTGCCTCTAGCACATTCGGCTTTGCAACTCCTTTTTTCTTCGGGCAGTCATCCTTGAAATGCTTGGCTTTTCCACACTCGAAACACAACTTATGGTCGACTTTATATTTCTTAGCATATTGACCAGTTTTTCCACACGTGTAGCAGTTCACAATTTCCATGCATTGTCCAGCATGCTTCACTTTGCACTTGTTGCACCACCTGTCTTCACCATTATCCTTATACTTCCTATTGTTGGGGCCAAACTACAAGAATTTTCTCTTCTTATTAGAGTTTAATAATCCTTCACTCTCCCTCTTCTTTCCAACTTTATCCTTGTCTGAAGTTCTTCTCTTGATCATGCCTTCTACAGACCTTGCGGTCCATACGTCTGCCTTGGAAGTACGTACCTATTTAACTGACATAGAGTACTCCCATGGTAGTCCCTTGGCATACCTATCGATCTTTGTTAGTTCGTCTATAACAACACACTGGGAGAACTCCATTTTCTCAGTGAAAGAATAGTATAATCATAAATAGATATACTTCCCTTTTCAATGTTAAGAGTTGATTCTCTAACTCCAACATATTTTATACTAAGTAGAACTTGCGCTTGAATTGGGTCAAGAATTCTTCCCAGATTAGTTGTAGTGGCTTATTAGGACTTAAAACTTTTCCCAATGTATTCCACCAACAGATTGTTGCACCATTGAATTACCTCACAATGTAGGTGCTTTGCAACTTGCCTGTGCAACTGCAGGTTATGATGGGTAGCTCCATTTAAGAAATCCAGTCCATGAATCCTACTAGATTCTCTTTCCCACTAAATGATGACGACTTGCAAGTCATGAAGTCCTTATACTTGAAGTTGCTTTGGGGTTCATCATTTCTACGAACCTCAGGTTCTTCTCATCCTTAATAATTTTTCAGAATCATTGTTTCCTTCCTGGACCATTGTTGCATGAGAAGGAACCGACTCATAGTTAACTCGCTCAATGATTATCATTTTGTTGACCATCGGTACTCCACCCTAGCGTTAGCTAGCTCTTGGGTTAAGAGTTCTTTAAACTCACGCCTTTGTTGATCTATCATGTTCTGCATCATCAATTAAACTTCATCCACCAGGAACTGAGCAGTTCCTGCTACAACATTCTGAGGTGCTGGACCTCCTTCGATATTAGCGACTCTACCGCTCCTTGTAATCATCATATCATTCTATACCCGTAGATACGAGTAGTTTAGCGTAGTATTATTTTACCTACTATATATATATATATATATATATATATATATATATATATATATATATATATATATATATAAAATAGCTGTTAAGGTATCTTCCAATACATGCTAGTGCTTGAGTCTATAGCAATTTAAGCATCTATCTTAAAGCATTCTATCACACACTTCACCGACTATACTTAGATTCTATGTTTAAGTCTAGAAATTAACAAAATTCCTAGTTCGCTTAAACTAATGCTCTGATACCAACTGTGACATCCCTAATTTTAATGGTCTGAGAAGACCTTTTATTTATGCTTATTTTCAAACAAAGTGTTCGTTATAAGTGCGTGTTTATGCGAAATTTGTCCCAAAACATGATTAAAGAATTTCTGAAGAAATATTTTTCATTAATATTTTAAAAGTTGGGATGTCATAACTGATATACAAAACATAAGCATAAAATGAATATTATAAACCTTACAACAGTTCATTATTCCATCGATGATGACCTTGCTACACCTATCCTAAAGGATCCTCATGAGCAGACAATACTATTTCGGGGAATCCGTAGCAATATATATATATATATATATATATATATATATATATATATATATATATATACCGAGGGGATAGAGTACTCGAATGAACCACTTTCCTTTTTCCCTAAAAAGTATGATCATTAACACTTACAGATGGTGAACCAGTTAGTGTTCCAACGGACTATTTACAATAGTCAGTGGTTGTCATATATACTCCGATCCGTTAGATGATTGGTCATGATATTTCAGATAGTACAATGCATGGCCTTTCATCATCATTTTTTTTATTATAACCCTTCACTACCCGATATAGTTTAAATATGATAAAATAAATATACCAATAAAATTATATCATATTATTGCAACTAGCACAAATATCAGGGACACTAGATATAATAGGCCCATATAAGATTTAAATATCTAAATACTTCATATCTATGTGTACGATAAAAGTAACTATGCACTCACATGTTAAAAGTGGATGCCTTAGAATTTGGGCAACGCTTCGCCTTAACACTTAGCTTTTCTCTTGACGTAACTTATATAATTGTTACTAAGTCTTAGTTTGATATTTCTCATGACTAATGATAGTCTAGATTCCTCAACAATTCCAATGTCTACATCAAGATTTACCAAGGAAGGAATAACCGACTAGGATCGTATTGAAGGTAAGGTCTATTGGGTATACGTAGTATATTGTTTGGAAATTCCACTTTACACACCTCACTAAATCAAACCTATACATCACTCACGAAAGTAGATCAATATATATATATATATATATATATATATATATATATATATATATATATATATATATATATATATATATATAAGGCTAGGTTAATGTGTTTTTGATATTTATTGAGTGCTAGAATGCACCAATATGAATTTAGTAAAATTAAATAATTGTTTAATTAAATACAGATAGATATTAAATGATTTTCATAATTGTATGTATATTAAATATTTATAATTCTCTCTTTATGGAAACTAATTAAATTCATCATTAATGTCAGCAATAACATTCTTTTAGAATGAATTCGTATCTAGGTTTTTATGTATATGTTTGTTTTTTGTTTCAGGACTCACTCGCTTAGAATACAATAAAGTTGCATGAAATACGAAAAACGAGAATGTATTCTACTAGATACACTCTCATTCTGCTAGAATACACTCTCATTTTTCTAGATACGAATTCATTTTTAAAGAATATTATTGTTGACATTATTGACGAATTTAATTAGTTTCCATAAAAATGAATTATAAGTATGGATATCATTTAATATACATATAATTTTTACTAAATTCTTATTGGTGCATTCTGGCACACAATAGATGTGAGAAACATTTGAACCTCTCTCTCTCTCTCTCTCTCTCTCTCTCTCTCTCTATATATATATATATATATATATATATATATATATATATATATATATATATATATATATATATATATATACTAGCCGTCTCCCCGCGCAAAGCGGCGGACGACGAATAATTTGATATCTTTAGAGTTAAAGTCATTTTGCGTTCACTTTGAGAAATGAATATTAAATGACATTTATTTTTCAAGAGCATTACCATACCATATTAAGGGGGTGTTTGACTAAGCTTTTTTAAAACAACTTATTAGGTTCCACATCACTATAAGTTAAAAAAGTGTTTGGATTAAAATAACTTATTCCGGTGGGGAACCTCTAATACGTCATTTTTTCATAAGTTACCCTACACTTACTTATTAACTTATAAGCTAATAAACTAATAAGAAATAAGCTTTTTTTGCCAAACACCCCCTAAATGGTTATTACTTCCATTTATACATACCCAGACCACTTGTACTGTTTATCGTCCTCTTTTTTTTCGTTTTCCTTAATTCATTTATTAATTGAATGTCCTACTAAGTAAAATGCTAAAATATATAAATAATAGTTTATAAAAATAAACCTTTAGAATATCAGGTGTTGTGATTCAAAAGTCGATAAATAGGCCTTTGAGAAGGCCAAAATACTCAGGTGTCAACTTGTTCATTGTGATTTTAAACCAAGTTTGGTCACAAATTAAAACATTTTCAACGGTGGTATGTAATTCAAGGATTCATATTGATTTAGGTTTTCGAAACCTTAAAATATTGAACAAAATCTATATAGAACCTTATAATAAGGACAATAATCACCGTAATCAGGAAGTCCATGTGATGAAACTTGATAGTATAAGGACCAATGATGAAAAATGTTTCATTTTTAGACTAAACAAGATTAAAAATATACAAACTACCTTAATCATGTCAAATCTTGTGTTTAAGCGTTTTTTATTGCAAAAGTAAGATGTCAAAATATACAAACTAATGATAATACAATGCTCTAACTGGTCATCTTGGTTGAGTTCTTTGAACCTGCAAAGCCAACATATTAAAGAAACATAGTAAAAACCTTTTTAGGAACAAGCCTAATATAATAAAGTCTTCACCCAATATATTTATAAGATAAAAATACAAAAAGTTAAAAATGATGAAATCAATTACAAGTAAGGATTAAAATAAAAACCTGTTAAGAAAGAGTCATCTGCAGGAGGGATATTTGAATCAACATGTATTTTCTGATGGTTTCAAATTTTGAATTATCCGAAATTTAGGGAAGGAGATAGAATTTGTTGAGAAATATAAGGATTCAAAACACAGTTTAAAATTTAATATTATTTTATTGATGACTATTTGTACTATTAGCTTAATGATTTAAACGTTTTAAAAAAATAATATTATTATATTCAATCTATTTTTAGAAATAGTGTGATTTCTTTTATGAGATAGTAAAGATATATATATATATATATATATATATATATATATATATATATATATATATATATATATATATATATAATTTGGAATCACCGATAAATCTTATTTATAGGTTCCTAATAACGATTATGATTATAAATATAACTTAAACTTGAATTAAAATAAGTGTAGCTCAACTAATAGAGTTTTCTAACGAGAATCGGTAATTATGCGGGTAGAACTCTAACCCGGGAACTTCTATTCTTCGGATATATGATGTTGCAGGCCGTCGCTAAAGTATTCGGGAATTAGGGAGTAAAGGGGCTAGGGGTACGAGAGAGTTTCAGAGGATTATGGTGAAGAAAATGGCTGCAAAAAATGCAATTTATATAGTGCTGGAAAGGTGGGTCAAGTCGCGCCCTTTGTCTAGGCACGTCACGTCTGTGATCGGGGTGCTGACGTGGCTTCTCTTAGAGGGTGAGACGTGGTGGATTTTGGGTGAGGTTGTGTCGACTGTCAGAAGCACGCCGCGATCCTCGTCTGCGCGTGCGAAAATTTACTATTTTTCAAAAATTCATTTCTTCTTCATACGAGTTCCATTTTCGATGTTCTTTATATCCACACGTAGCTATCGACGAGATCAATAATTTTCATTTAGACTCCGTCGGCTAATTTTCATTTTACTTTTAAAATTATATTTTTATAGGCTTAGATTGTTAAAGTTCGTATAAATATCATAACTCTCTCATACGATATCCGTTCTAGAGTGCCTTTATATAATTATATTGATAGATAGGCATTGACGAGATCCACTACTGGGTCTGATGGGAAGGTTACGTTGAAACTTCGAAAAATCGTAACTTCCTCCTATGAAGTTAGATTTAGATGTTCTCTATACGCATGAATTCGGTTTACGACTACTACAACTTTTTTTTAGATTTCTTACGCTAAGAAGCAACCTATCTCCGATTCACCTTTTTATGATGCACATAGCCTATGCTGTTTTAATCGCGCAATTTCAAAAGAAGTATAACTTCTTTATATGAAGCCAGATTTAAGTGTTCCTTATATCCACAAGATAGTTACTATGACTACTACATCTTTAGCTAAGATTACCTATTATATCTTAATGTCTAGCCTGAATCTACGGGCGTTACAAAAATTCCCATAAAACTATGAAATTGTTAATCTTAGAAATCATCATTTGAATCCTTATTAGCTCACCTACCTTTACCACCATTTTCTTTAAAACTTCCCATCAGACCCAGTAGTGGATCCAACAAAACATCAATGATCATTTGTACATATGGAGAAGGAGACAAATCTTATGGCTAAGGGTTGGTGATGGTAGAAAAGTGATGGGAGGAGAAGGAAGGAAGTAGAGGTGGCCATTAGAGATGGATGGGGTGAGCAATAGAGGTGAAGGACTGAGGTGGTGGCTAGAATATCAAACCCATAAAAGGATAGATAAGGTATGATATCATCATTTAATCGATTGTTGACGTTGGAGATGTATGTGAGAAAGCAACACCACGAGAGGTAGGGTGTAGCCAATGGAGATAAAGGAGGCGTAACTATCTTTCCTTCAACAAAAGCTTGAATCAGTGATGACCGAAGATAGAATGAGATGGCCGGTCTTGGTGGGGAAGACAAAGACAAAAATATCGGTGGTGATCTACTGCAGATGGTGACAAAGATTTTAGAGATGTAATGAGATAGTCGAAGATTTCCAAGCTTAGAGAAAGACAGAGTAGACAATGTCGTTTGAAAGATGAAGCCTTTGATAACAGCTTAGTTGTAAAAAAACATGGTTGTTGAAAAATTAAGGCCTTAAGGGCATTTTTCAATATTTTATAGTAAAGATCCATCATGTTTAAAAACAATGACAAAAAATGACTACATGCCACGTCTGGTGTTACCTATGCAGATTCATTTGTCCAGATCATTTAACTTAACAATACAAAATAACCTAATAACCATATCAAAATATTGAATTTCTCCTTTTCAACAAGTCATTTGTTACTTTAATGGCCTAAAAGGCTTATATATTATTATAGTGACTATTTAAACTCAAAAACTAAAGTTTTCGAGTTTAAAAAGAAAAGAAAAAAAATAAAAAACTGCAAAAATAAAAGAAAGAAAAAACCGTTTAATAATTTTTTCTAACAAAAGAAATGCAAACAATTTGTAGTATTGATCAAATTATACAAAGTTTGTTAATTTGAATGACTTTATTAAAATAATTTTATCTTATATTGTGGTGGTCGTAGTGGATTTTTTTCAAAATTAAATGGTTTTAATCAAGGTTCTAAATAACGTAAGGCGTGACTTGGCGGCAATGTCAAGCTTCAAGCTTTTCCGAGCCTTGGCGAGTCATGACGTTTGTAAGGCGTCACTTAAGACGACAATTTTTTATATAATTAATATTTTTATATGTGTTTTCAACTATTATTCATTTTTATACACATATATGAGTTAAGGCGGCGTTTTTGGCAAAGCTTGGCGGCAGGTGCAAGCCTTGGAGTCGTGGCGCGCCATGACGGAGCCATTGCGAGCTTTTTAGAACCTTAGTTTTAATAGAAAAAAAAAATATTATTTAAATGGTAAAAATAGACAAAATATGATGGCTTTTGTCTAGATAGATTACACCTATAAATAAATAATATATATTAATTCATTAAAAGTAGATTATTAGAATAATAATATAGAGCAAACTACATAAGAGATTAAAATATTTATTCTAAGTTCTTAAAAGCTATTATGTAATCCGTTGTAGGTATAATATATTAAATGGAATTAACTAATTTTTACACAAATAAGTCGGTTTGTTAGTTACAACTTGAATGCTTTCACCGTAGAACGAAAGAAAGCATGATTCAAAAATCAAAATAAAAGAGGTACACAGATCGCAATGGGAACGAGGCCCAATTAATACAGAGTAATATTTAGTAAATACTAAATTGTAGGACCATTATTTGCAATTTGATAAGAATCTTGAGCCCATATTTGTGGTCCATTTTTAACTTACTAATATGAATCGACAATACGACGATTGTAAGTAACCGAATTAATCAAGTTGATATAAATAATTTAAACATTTTAAACTGTGAGACATATATTTCTAATTTACAAATATTTGATTTGAAACTTGGTTATTGACAAATATATAGAGGCACTCGACTTTGGTTGAGGTATGGTTCGTGAAAAAATGTGGACTCTCGCTTGGCTTATGAATATATGGTTCATGTGATTCGTAATATTTTTTTTTATTGATGGTAATTTATTAGAAATATGTTAGCAGGATGCCAGAGAAGCAGTGAGTCAAAAAAACACAAATTACAACAAATATGAACAAGCTATAAACACCGCTTAACCCAATTTATACACGCTATCTTAGTTCCATGTTTTATGACTTGGGGTGTTTGACTTATCTTTTTAAGAGGCAAAAGTTTTTTTTAGAAAAGTTACAAAAAGTTATGTTTTCCTGACTTTTCCAAAAAGTTAGTTTTTTTAATATCAAAAATCCAAAAGTAGCTTTTAAAATCCTTTTACCAAATATTTTTTATATTTTATCTTTTCTAAAAAATACTTTTGTCTCTCGAAAAGATAAGCCAAACACCACATTTATCCAAAAGAACTTTTGTCACATGAATGTCATTCATGAGCATAGGGACCAACACCACAGGATTTTGAAAGAGCTTCAAATTACTACCTTTCTAAGTGAACCATGGAGAATGGAAATGAGAGGAACACTTTGAACCATGGAGATGAAACTCCAATCGTTTTCAGTGGCGGACGCAGAACGTTTTAGTAGGGGTGACACTAAAAAAATTCCGAAAAAATCTACATTAGTAGTGGCACTCGTATTTTAAGTCGGTGCACCTAATAGAAAAAACATAAAAAGACATAAAAAAAAAAAATTACACTACGTGCCGGAATCGGAGGAGTGGCCCGGGACCCCCCGGGCACCACTAAGGTCCACCACTGATCGTTTCCTAATATAAGGCTTATGGGATTTGGTTGTGAAGGGTGGTGTCATGAGGGGTTGAAGGAGGTGAACACTACCACTAGCTGGCGTAATGAGGAGTGGTGACGATGGCCTCTCTCTCAAATGTACAACATTAATACACATAGTACAAGTATATAAAGGTGACATGAAGTGGTGACCATTTTCTAGGTGTATTGTGGGAAAATAATAGTAATATGACGATAAGGTGACAACACTTTTAAAATGGTCAAGTGGTGACAACTCTTGATAGCCTAACCAAAATACTTGGTCACATTTAGGATTTGAATATCGTAATTGAATCACTTTGGGTCAATGTTGCACTATTAAGATATTGATCGGGGACAAAGTTGGATAGAACTGAAGGAACATAGTTGAATTTACTTAATTGGACTAGACAAATTATTTTGAGAGAATTTCATATATTTCTTTATTAAACATCATATTTCTCTAATATAATTTCTAAATATCATATTTGATTTTTATCATTTTAAAGCACATTATAATTATTTTAAATATTATTTTTATTTATTGACTATTATACCTCTCTCATAAATCTAAGTTTAACAATCAATATCGCTTAGTACAATCCCTTGCTTCTACAACCGAGCCTGAGGCCCATGGTAATTTTTTTGAACCCGATGTCTTTAGTGATGCTCCCAAACCATTCAATGGAATACCCCAAAGAGACATTTTTTCTTATAATCACAACCACCTACTTTTCTAGTATGCCTTAACTAATAACAACACTCAAGCTCTCAAATAATTTTTAGGAATTCATTGTTTGGGTTTACTTGCTAATGGGACAAGATTTTCTTGTGTTTTAAAGATGTGTGGAAGCTTGTGCGTAAAATAAAATCAGGTAAATACATTGTGATTGTATTAAATATGGGTTTGTGTTAACACTTCTCTTATTGATACGTATACAAAAACAGAAGGGGTTTCAATGTATGAGAAGGTATTCGATGAAATGTTTGACAAAAATGTGGTGTCTTGGACTTTAATGCTTATGTGGTGTCCATTTAGGGGATATATGATTGATCTATATACATCTTTTACAAATGAAAGCATTATTAATCAAGCCCAACCCTTTCACATTTGCTACTATTGTAGGAGATTTAGCCAACAATGGTGCAATTATGAAAGAAATGCAGGTATATATCATCGTTGTAAATTTTGGCTTTGAAATAACTACATTTATGTGTAATTCTTTGATTAACATGTATTCAAAATGAGGATTGATAATATGAGCAAGAGCAGTGTGAGGCAGAGGATAAGGGTTATGAGAGTGATAGTGATGATAAATGATGAGATGTGGCGAATGAGAAGAGTTACAGGTTAGATGTAGAGACAATATGGTTAATTTTAAATTTTATGATGAATCTAAAATATTCTAAATAACCATAAAATATTAAAATAAGAACAAATATGTTATTTTGATAGTTTATAAAGGATAAATATAATATTTAGAAATTAGGTTGGAATTGTTGTTATAAACTTTTTTACAATAAGACTGAGCTAGATTTTATAACACTTATTTTAAAATTGTTGTTATAAACATCAACCCCATTACAAATAAGATTGCATCAATTATGCAACATTTTTTTAAAGTGTTTTCGTAAAAAAACAACATTTTTACAAACATAGAGAGAGAGAGAAAGAGAAAAACACAGACACAAGTAACAATAGACAACTATCTAAACAAGTCTACATGCCTAACATCTAATTACAACATACTAACATCCAAACATACATAAGATCCATACTGTAATGCCCGTAGATTCGGGTTAGTCAATTTAGAGATAATAGGGGTCGAAAACGACTTTTCGACAAAAGATTATTTAGAATAAATAATCTTAACCAAGTTGTAGTATATGTTACAAGGTTTCCGTACATATAAAGAACGCCGAAATCCGAGTTATAACGAAGAAGTTATGGCACGTCGAAGTTTTTCGACAAAACCGGCACGGCACCAGGAGACGTAAATAGTGAATTTACAATATAGGACTTTTTAGCCTTATTTATCTAAAGCAAAGTTGTAGTATACGTTAAACCGAGAACATCCATAAAAAGAACGCCCAAATCTGACTTCGTATGAGGAAGTTATGATTTTTCTAAGATTCGGCTTAGCAGTGCACGACCCGAAACTCGAATTTTAGTTCGAGCGGTTTTTGGCCTACGCGACCTAAATGAGAGTTGAAGATCTCATTAATAGGAACTCAACCATAAAAATACAGACGAAAACAGAGTTCGTATGAAGGAGTTACGAATTCTTCGTGGTCATTTAACAGTCTAAACTCCTCCTACTGTTAAATTTAATATCGGTCAAGAATTAGCCGATGGATTCTAAATGAAAGTTGTAGATCTTGTTTTTACCTACGCGTGGAAAAAAAGAACGTCGAAAAAGGAGCTCGTATGCGAAAGTTACGGGGCTTAGAAGTTGGCAAGGTGCTACTGCAAAATGGGTGACGTGGCTGAATATGGCCCAAGGCTTTCTCCCCAAGGAAAGTCATCAGGTGATGACACGTGGCACCGACTCAGCGAATCCATGAACCGACATGGCGAGTCCGTCAGGATTTCACCCTATAAATAGAAGTGTCAGGTTCTCTCATTTCTCACACCTTTCCCTACTTCTTTCTCTCTTGACACTCTCTCTCTAGGTAAACCCCCTAGCACCCGAAGGAAGCCCCAAGGCTCTCGAAGCCCCGAGAAAAGAGCCTTTCGGCTTGGGAACACTGCTCCAGGGAAGCCCGTTTTTCGAGAAAACCCGCTGTAAGTGAGCTACGCCTAACCTATCTTTAGTATAACTTATGTTTCAATATAGTAATGTTATTAGGACCTTATAATAAGTACTTGAGCTATTATTATGGGTTATATATGTATTTTTAATGTTTATATAATATTAATAATAGCTAGACTATTAATTAGTCTCGGAGAATATTAAACTAAACCCTAGTGGTAATGATACTAGGTTTTGTCGAAGGAAATTGTTTTAAGAGTAACAAAGTGTTGTCCGAATACCGAGAACTATAGGAGTTGAAGGTTTAATAGTATAAGGAATGGGAAAATAAGTAGTGGATACATAGATAGGCAACCTAACTAACGAGTTGAGTACATATATATTTTCAAATGTTCACATAGAAAAGAATATTTCTAATAATAGCTATGTTTTCTTATCAATTTGTTTTAATGATTGAACATTACTTTGATCTTCCATTGAGATTGTTTTAGTTTATTGTTATAAGTATTGTTTTGAAAGTATATATCATGCTAACTGAATTTGATTAAGTTTTGGTTAATTGTTTGTTGATTGAGTTTTTTTATTTCATTAATGCATTCATAGTTTTCAGTATCCGAACTAGTTAACTCATAAATTGGGGGAGATCTTAAGACTCTACTGGGATGATACCTCTTGTCACGAAGTAGGTGTCTAGTTATAGTTTACCTTAAAAGGTTAAATATGTTTCATACTATTTTGGACAACCAACATTTATCTCAATATGTAGGATTCATTCCTTCTATCATAGGCAATAGTTTACTTTAATATAAATGACTAGTCCACTCTATTTTGGGAAATTGTTATATGGGTCCCTATAACTTGAGTTTTAGTTTCATGTGATATTTTCTTTTCATAATATTTTGACATATAAATTTTCTTACGATTAAATTATAAAAAAAATTTACTATCTTATTGATTTTGAACCCATGTAACTTACAAGGCTTTATGTATTACATATTTGTTTGTTTTAAATTGTTATGTACTCAGGATTAGGAGCCAAGGACTAGAAATGTAAAGATTTGCTGAAGACCTTTGGAAACCTCCTTTAACTATGATTGTGATGTTGACTTATAACACCAAAGAACTTTTAAAATTTTAAATATTTCAAGATTTTTTGTTAAACCATTTTTTGATACATGACTATATGTCATGAAGTTTTTATCAACAATAGTTTATAAATGGTTTTAAAATGAATGAGGTGTTTCAATTCCATATAGTATGATACACAATTGAACATATATAATAGTCTAAAAGGTAATGATGATATTGTGTCTGAATTAAGAATAGATGGATAGAATCAACAAAATAAATGGTAAGAAATTAGGCTTCTCCAATGCGTATACACACATTTAAACCAAATAATCCAATTTCGTGGCTTGTCAAAGAGAAGAAATGCATGAGAAGATGCATTTTGGCCAAAATGGTAAAATGGGAAATTTTATGTTTTTGTGTCGACTTTGTGATTTACTAGATTAAGAGCCATATTAAATTAGTGAGAAGTGACTTAACGAAGTTGTAAAACGTATCCTCACCTTCGCACGTATATAAAGATCATACAAAACGGGTATAGAAAGAAAGAGGTATGAAGGTTAGAAATTGGAAGAAAAATTATCCCGAAAGCTAGAATAGGATCAAAAATGTATTATGATGATCTACAGCCACCACGGTACAGTGAAGGCAAATGGAGATTCATGTTGGATTAGATGTATAAGACCATAACTATTATTGGTATGTACTTGACCCGAGAGTAGCATGGTCCATTTGGGTTGCATATCATCAGGATAATTTGTTAGGATGGAATCTTAAGAGAAGGTTGTATATATGATTTATTAATATATTATAAGTTATAATATATTAATATGAAATCATATGTTTTACTTAATATTGATCAAGAATTAATTTGGAATTAATTTAGTGATCAAAGGAGACTAATTTAAATCTATGGGGACTAATTATGGTAATTAGTTATATTTATATGTGTTGGGCTTATGATCCATGTTGGACCAAGTTTATGTATGGATACATAAAAGTGTTGGGCCACATGAACCATGGATCATAACACCCATGGGTATGGATTTGGGTTATACCCATGATTCTTGGAATCCTATATATAAATATGTCCATTCATAGCCAAAAACATCTAGACTTGTACTTGGAGTTCATGGAGGTGTTTTTGGTGTGGAAGGAATTCTCTCTCAAGTTCCACCTTTGTTCATGATGTGTTGTGACTTTATTTGAGGCTTCCACGCTATTGGGGCTAAGCTCTTAAGGCCAAATACATCAAGACTTCAAGCTACACAAAAGGTATGTTACCCTAACTAGTATCTTGTATGGTATATGAAAATTGCATGCTAGTTATAGGCTTGATACCTTGGAAACACCATTGCATGTATAATTAGTGAAAACATAGATCCAAGGTATTTAGGGTTGTATGTGCACCATAGGATGTTGTAGTATATAAAACCCTACAGTGGTATCAGAGCCAGGTTTGGTTTTCAATTATACTTGAGGCAATGCTATAAAAATCGAATTTCTGGCCTTATGGACCGTGGACTCGTCGAGTCCAATAGTAAAATCATCCTACTTGTCGAGTAGGTTCATACACTCAGCAAGTAGGAGGCCCTGAGTGCATATTTTCGACTTTTAAGGCTGGAATTGGACTAGAATCATTACCCTAAGTTGTTTTTGAACTTATAAACCTGTTTTTCATGTGGTAATGATCATTCTAATCCAATTCAAAAGATAATTGTCAAAAGTTTCATGTTTTGTATTAGTTTAATGGTTAGGCTAATTACATGAAGATTGTTTGATTTGAAATGTCTTGTTCATATGAGTTTAATCATGATCATGAATGTTGGCATGCTTGTTAGTTTATTAGATGATCTAAATGGCCTTTAATAGATTCCATAACTTGTTCTCAAGTTATGGAAAGCCAAAAGTCTTTCTTGTTAATGAGACTTTAAAATTCATGAGTTATGTATTTGAAGAGTTTTTTCCCATAAATTGTTTTATGACATCCATAACTTATCCTCAAGTTATGGATTTTCAAGAGTCTTGCCACTAAAAGCCATATTAAACTCATATGTTATAGATTCCAAAATTTTTTTGAATTATTCAAAACTTGCCCTCAAGTTTTGGAATTTGTAAAGTTACCCCCCATGTATACTTTAATTCCAACCCTAGAATTTTAAAAGTTTAAAATTCAACACTTATACTATTATACTATTATATGTTTGATATATATATATATATATATATATATATGTATGTATGTATAAGAGTAAGTCAGTTTTACCGTTAGTAGGTCTCACTCACGAAGCCGGTCTATAAGGGGGTATAAGGTTACTGCCTATAAAATGGCAGTTTAATGGGTGTCCACTCTCACCCACCGCTTCCTTGACTGGTGGAGGGTCGTTAGCTGAACGGGTTTGACAGGACATTAAATCTCCTTTCATTTAAAGTATAATGATAAATATAAAGTAACTAAACCTTATTAAATTCCGAATCTTAGTTACTTTAGGAAAATGTGAATTGGGTGCTAACCCATGAAATTACACTTTGTACCTTACCAAGTCGTTGGTGGAGCGTGTGTGGTTAACCGGCACACTAACATGGACTAGTAAGAGTGGAAAAGGGTAACTTAATGTTTTATCATAGATTAGTGGAGCGTGTGTGGTTAACCAACACATCGATTAGGTGATAAAGTTAACGGTACCAAGTTAATTTGCATGGTTATTCACACCTTTTTTGTGATGCTTGGCATCCCAATCACAAACATGAGAGGGCACAACCAAGATTTAAACATGCCATTGAAAACTTCAATGAATCGTAAAAGATCTAGGAGTTTCAATCCAATTAAAACCCAATACCCTATTAGGTTTTCATGGTGGAAGTTGGTGAATCGTCATTCGCCTACCTTCAAATATTTTATAGTTTGGATTACGACATCCCTCTTCCAAGTTATAAAATATTGTGTTGGGTCATAGCCTTAATATTTCATATTGGATGTTATATTAAGGACTTAGATCAACTAACTTGAATTTCTCCCATTTTAGATGTCTAGTTTAGACAACTATGGTCTTCCCAAATCCCTTGGAACAAGCTTTCCTAATGAAGATGATGTCCCACGATTGGATCATGGAAATCATACTTCTCTTCCTCCACCTCCTCCAATTATTCTCCCTAACCCACAAGTTCTTGAAACGTTCAAGGTCACTCAATCCCTATTGGCAAGCAAATTCTATATGTGCTTACATCTTGGAGATAGAGTTACATATTGACAGGCTGGGAAAGTTAGGCATCGAAGTCTCAAGGTAGCTGGCTGTTGACCTAGTTCTTCAGTCACTCCCTGATGATAGATCACGACATAACCCTTATTGATCTTACCTATTTGCTTGTTGCTGCTAAATCAACAATGATTTAGGGCACTGATAAAGAAAATTTGATTGGAAGATCTACTTACCAAGCTTTCATGGACATTGACAATGGAAACATTGGAAGTCCAGAAAAGTCTTCTCTTCTCAATGGAAAGGGATCAGTCATAGTCAACCCGGTTGACCAAATTGTAAATAGAAAGGCTAAGTCTGCGATAGTCCCATGTACCATTACCAAAGAGTCCATATGTTTCTATTGCCAAAGGAAGGGACTGATGTGTGTAAAATGCACTGGTTTTAATCCTACTTTTAAATTATAAATTTAGCACCCAAAGGCAGTGAACCTGTCTTTTAGTGGTATAGTTGGGTAAGTAGAGTGTCGAACTCAGGGAACGGAAATTAAACTAATAACTAATTTTAACTAAGCAAGTAATAAAAGTAAAGGTTTTTTTCTAGCTTTACAAGACTAGAAACTTAAACACACCACCTAACAAGTGATTAACTAACAACTAAAAACAAGTAAAAATTCACCAAATTTGATAAAGGGTTTCTGTTTAGGTCCAACCAATTCACTCCTATGTTTATTTGTATAATAATATGATAAATTAATTGTTATTGGTTACCAACTATAATGGTTAGATTCATGTTCACTAATACTAACCCTTAGACAGTTAATCAATTCAAGCAGTGGCCAATTGTTTAAACTAATTAATTACATAGTTCAATTATTTGGATTAAATAAGATTCGTAATTGGTTAATCAAGTTGATGTTTCAATTAACCTCTTGTTTGTTGGTTTCTCAAACAAGCTCACACATTAATTTACCCATTCTCTAATTAATCCTAGTTTCATTTTCATTATTCCTAGACATATGATAAAGTGTTCACATAAACATATGATGTTAACAACTAAGAGATGTTCATGCAGCTTAATTGTCTTCCAATTAACAGAAAATAGTTGTGGTTAATGCATAATGTTCTTTAACAAACTTAATTTAATAAAATCACCAATAAACAATCAATAAAGTAAATAGTTAAACCATAGGAGTAACTTGGTTTTTCCTAAATAGAAACAATACGAATTTAGCTCATGATTACAGTGGAAACAAGCTCAAAAACGAATTTAACTAAGCTAGACATGATTCAATCCTAAGATTAAGTGGAAAATATAACCTAATTCGCCTTGAGTCTTCAAAAGATCAAAGGTTAGGGTTCTTCAGGTCTCCAAAGGGTTCTTCAATCGCAGGTGTAACTCCCAAAAGCCAGAAAGGTCCCCCAATTTGGATTTAGATCCAATATTTATATTTATCACAAAATAGGGGCAACTCGGCGAGTAGGCCCCCCAACTCGCCGAGTAGGCGTGTAAAATCCGTGTACGACAAGGATTCTTGACTTTTCTTTGGGAACATTCTCATGAACTTGCCGAGTTGATCCGTGTACTCGCCGAGTAGGTGTGGGTGTTTTCCTTTTTCTTCATTCTTTGCTCTCTAATTGCTTCTCCTTATTCCTTTTCACTTCCAAGCATGTCTTATGGACTGAAAACACAATTTAAGCATTATTAAGTACCTTTTGTCCACATTATGCACATAATTAGCTAAAAATGAATAAAAATCTATACTAAACATATGGCTAATTATGCAAATATCAAAATACCCCACACTTGACTTTTGCTTGTCCCCAAACAAAACTGAATTTTAACACATTAGAATCACATAGGACAACTCCAATTGAACCCAACCATTATGCCAAGATCACAACACATGAATTTGTGTCTAAAATTTTCTTAATAACCCCATACTCTAAATACTTACAATCCTCATAAACATTCACCCACTTTTTCCGAACAATGCTCATTTTATGCATCCCTCCGAATCCATCCGCAGAAAACCTCTTAACCTCAAGGTATTTTTGGTTGAGCAACCCAAACATACATAATCTAGACAATTACAATTTATGATACCACATTGGAGCTCTTTGGAATTCTTCACTTCTTTGTTATTTGATCTTTAATTTCTTTGAATTCACCACCTTGTTGTTTGATTTTTGGTATCTTCAACTTTTTGAATTTCTTCAGAATTTTTGATCTTTTAACTTCATACTTTAACTTTGATGCTCCACAAATTCTTCAAACTTTTTCTTGTAATTCTCTCTTTTTTTAACATGTAACTCACTTTTTTTTCACTCAAAACCCTACATGCTTAAGCAGGGGCGCTCAACTTCAACCTTTATTGGTTAACGATAATAATTTTCCTGGATACATTTCTGGTACACGATGCTAAACATATTGCATCCTTCAAACTAAGCGAGGTCGTGTTTTTGTCCCATGATTTCAGTAGGATAAGGAAGCCACAAATGCACTAGAACGTATATAAGCTCAACTAAACATTTGGGTTTTCATGCAATCATCAACACAATTCTAACATGGAATCCTAATTACTTTTTACCAAAAATTTTCAAATTAAATCCTAAGTAACATTTTTGGTATGCAAGAGTGCAAATTTTTTTAAAATAGACCTAAATTAGGATATTAGGATCGGATATTAGGATTCTAAATTTACTAAGATGTAACCAACCCCCTACCCCACACTTAATTCATGCAATGTCCCCATTGCATGTAATGCATGAAAAATAAGAACATGAAATATAGAGAGAATTGGAACAAACTCCCCTGGGGTAGCAGTCGCGAAGGTGATTTTCTTCAATTAAGCTCCAACTTTGAATGACTTTAGACATGGGAACAGCTCATCCATGTCTTGGGTGCCATGTCGCGTGTGTTAGACTTGCAAATGACTCAAATATGTAGGAAAAAGCTCCTAGAAACCTCCAGTAATGAATCGTCACGAAAAATATGGATAAGGACTGCAATGAATGTGCCCAAAACAACTCTGGGATAGAAAAATGTTGATGGTGTAACAACGTAAATTTCCAAAACAATTTTTTGCATTTTATAAAAACATAATTCATTCATTATTCATAAAAACATCATTGTTTGAAAACTCAATTCATAACATATATCAATCCCAAGATCTCATAGCATAAAAATCTTGTGTGTGTACTGATCAAGCCGGTGCCTTTCCGCGATCCTCACTAGTACCTGAAACACATAACATAAAACACTGTAAGCACAAATCTTAGTGAGTTCCCCAAAATACCACATATAACACATATTAGCCACTCGAGGCTATAACTTTGTGGGTCCGTGCACCCAAACTTTGTGAACCCTCAGGTTCTAACTCTGCAAACATGCACAACATAAATCACATAGAATAATGCAGTGCAACACATAAAACATATATAACATACAAACACTGTATCACATAACTCTATTTACCTACTCAAGGTAAAGTATAGTGAGAAGACTCACCTCGGATATCTCATTAAATCTCTGACTCGGTAACTCTGGTCTAGCCCCTGCCTAATCACATGGAATAAATACTCTAATTAATACAACCCTCAGGGCTAGGCTAATCTCTTCCTCTCAATACATCCTCTAGGAAGGGTAAAAGACTATCCTACCCTTCCGATGACTCTAAGGTCCAAACATTGACTAACCCTAAAAGTAAACAAAGTCAACGGTATACCTTGACCAAACTCGCCGAGTGCACAACTGTGACTCGGTGAGTCCACACGTGTTCTTCACCCTCCTAGTCCTCATTCGACTCACTAAGTCAACCTCAACTTTGCAAATCATCACTGATCACATTCTGTGAAATGTCCCGACCCAACTCGCCGAGTCCGGCTCCTGACTCGGTGAGTACCATCGTGTACTCGGTCCTCTAGATTCCCTCTGACTCACCAAGTCGCTTCCCCAACTCAGTGAGTCACCAACTGTGTGATTATCGGGAAAACCCTCGTCCTACTCGCCGAGTCGGCTAATGAACTCGGCGAGTTCATGCCATGCTCAAGCTGAACTGACCTCCTGAGGTCAGATCCGCTCCTCTAAGCCATAGATCCAGCTTCTCAAAGCATTATAATCACGTAAAGTTAGCATCTTGGTGCCCATGCAAAGGCTCAAAGGCCTTATTTGAAGATATGGCCTCTAAAATGACATCCTAAGCTCATGACCTCCATTAACACCCATAAAGCTCAAGGGAAAAGGTTCTGTGGACCTCTTTGGGTCCAGATCTACAACACCAACACGATAAGGGACCAATTACTCCTTATAACCATCCTCTAAAGGGCTAAAAAGCCCTAACTCTAAGAATTATACCATAAACTGAAGAAGGGTCGAATGAATACCTCAATATGAAGTCTATGAGCTCAGAAATCACTGGATTAGCACCTTCTTCAGCCTCTTCTTGTCTTGGTCCTCTTCTATTTGCAAAAACACCAACAAAGAACAAGAAATGACTCCTTTCCTCTCACAAACGCTCTAGCTCACTTAGGGTTTCTCTCTGGGGTCTGGTAGCCGCAAATGATGGCCATAAGGCCCTTTAAATAGGCCCCAAACCCGAGGAATTAGGGTTTCATTAAACAGCGTGGACTCGCCGAGTCCAGCCATCCACCCGAATAATGATTCGCGTCTCTACTCGGCGAGTCTACGCATCAACTCGCCGAGTTCCTCCATAAAATTGAAATTCATCGAATAAATAAAATACCTGAAATTCCGGATGTTACAATTATCCCCCACTTGAATCAGAATTCGTCCTCGAAGTCTCATTCCTGAAATAGTTCCGGATGCTGCTCACGCATCTCCCGCTCTGGCTCCCAAGTCAACTCGGATCCTCTCCGATGTTGCCACTGAACCTGCACTAGAGGCACCTCCTTGTTCCTCAGAACTTTGATCTTCCGATCCACAATCGCAACTGGTCTCTCCACGTAGTTCAGGCTCGCATCCACCTGAATGTCCTCTAATGGCTCTACCGCCGACTCGTCGGCTATACACTTCCTCAACTGAGACACGTGGAAGGTATTATGAATCCGCTCCAACTCCGCAGGTAGCTCCAAGCGATACGCTACCCTGCCCACCCTCACGATCACTCTGAACGGCCCAATATACCGGGGCCCTAGCTTGCCCCTCTTCCTGAATCGAATCACTCCTTTCCAAGGAGATACCTTTAGGAGAACATAATCACCGACCTGGAACTCAAGCTCGGATCGTTGCCTATCCGCATAACTCTTCTGGTGACTCTGAGCGGTCAACAATCTCTGCCTGACCTGCTGTATCTGCTCTGTTGTCTGAAGCACAATCTCTGTGCTCCCCATCACTCGTTGCCCTACCTCTCCCTAACAAATGGGAGTCCGACGCCTCCTCTCATACAACAGCTCAAAAGGCGGCATACCAATGCTCGAATGATGGCTGTTGTTGTAGGAAAACTCCGCTAAGGGCAAATACGTGTCCCAACTTCCGCCAAAATCCAACACACATGCTCGGTACATGTCCTCGAGCGTCTGAATCGTCCGCTCGCTCTGACCGTTAGTCTGTGGGTGGTATGCGGTACTAAAATGCAGCCTCGTACCCAACTCCTCATGGAATTTCTTCCAAAATCTGGAAGTGAAACGCACATCTCGATCTGACACAATCGAGATCGGCACCCCATGCCGCAATACCACCTCTCTCACATATATATCTGCTAACTTCTCCGCAGAAGAACTCTCACTAATGGCGAGAAAGTGAGCGCTCTTTGTCAAGCGGTCTACTATCACCCAAATTGCATCGACACCCCTCGCAGTTCTCGGCAATTTGGTGATAAAATCCATGGATAACTGTTCCCATTTCCACAATGGGACTTCCAGTGGCTACAACTTACCATGCGGTCTCTGATGTTTGGCCTTAACCCTACGACAGGTTAGGCACCTCTCAACAAACCAAGCTACATCTCTCTTCATACAGGGCCACCAATACTCCCTTTTAAGATCCAGAAACATCTTAGTGGCCCCGGGATGGATCGAGAATCTCGATCTATGCGCCTCCTCCATCAAGATGGTATGTGTTCCTCCAACAAATGGTACCCAAATCCGACCCTGGAAGGTCATAAGCCCTCTGCTATCGGTCACGAAGTCCGAAACCTGTCCGATAACTCGCTCTCTCTTGCGGTTCTTCGGTCTCACTGCCTCAGCCTGAGCCCCTCTGATGGTGTCCAACACCGGAGTCATCACCGTCAATCTCATACAAATATCCCGAATCGGGGCGCTCTCTGCTCTACAACTCAGGGCGTTGGCCACCACATTAGCCTTGCCCAGGTGGTACAGGATCTCGCAAGGATAATCCTTTACCACATCTAACCATCTCCTCTGACGCATGTTCAGGTTTGGCTGATCCATCAAATACTTCAAACTCTTGTGGTCCGTGTATATCGTACACCGAACCCCATACAGATAATGGCGCCAAATCTTGAGGGCGAACACCACAGCCCCCAACTCTAGATCGTGGGTGGGATACCTTGCCTCATGAGGCTTCAGCTGCCTCGATGCGTACGCAATCACATGCCCCCTCTACATCAACACTGCGCCCAACCCAGATATCGATGCGTCACAATACACCACGAAGTCCTCCATCCCCTCTGGAAGAGTTAACACCGGGGCTTCGCACAATCTCTGGCGAAGAGTCTCAAATGAGGCCTGCTGCTCTGGGCCCCAGCTGAACACCACACCCTTCCGGGTAAACCTGGTGAGAGGAACAGCAATCTTGGAGAAATCCCTGATGAACCTCTGATAATAGCCAGCCAACCCTAGGAAACTCCTGATCTCAGAAGGAGATTTCGGCACCTCCCAACTCATCACTGCCTCGATCTTGGCCGGATCGACCAAAATCCCCTTTTGGTTAACGAGGTGACCAAGAAACTGCACCTCTCGTAACCAAAAATCACACTTGGAGAATTTGGCGTAAAGCCTCTCCGATCTCAACATGATGAGGATCTCTCGCAAATGCTCCTTATGCTGCTCCCTGGACTTTGAATATACCAAAATGTCGTCAATGAACACAATCACTGATCGATCCAGCATCAATCTGCATACCCTATTCATGAGATCCATGAACGCTGCAGGCGCATTGGTGAGCCCGAATGGCATCACCACGAACTCGTAATGCCCATAACGAGTCCTGAATGCGGTCTTCTGGATATCCTCCTCGCGCACCCTCATCTGATGATATCCAGATCTCATATCAATCTTGGAAAACCAAGATGCTCCCTGCAGCTGATCGAACAAATCGTCGATCCTCGGCAAAGGATAACGGTTCTTGACCGTTAACTTGTTCAGCTCTCGATAATCTATGCACATTCGGTGCGAACCATCCTTTTTCTTCACAAAAAGGATCGGTGCTCCCCACGGCGAGCTGCTCGGCCGAATAAACCCCTTCCCCAGCAGCTCTTGAAGCTGCGAGGATAACTCCTGCATCTCTGGAGTTGCAAGGCGATAGGGCGCCTTGGCAATAGGTGCTGCCCCCGGAATCAAATCAATGCAAAACTCAACCTGCCTCTCGGGAGGCACACCCGGTAACTCCTCGGGAAAAACATCCGGGAATTCATGCACTATCGGAACCTCCTCAATTGTACTCGGTCTCTCTACACCAACTCTCGTATCCATCACATATGCTACAAAACCACTACAGCCCTGTTGTAGACTCTGTCTCGCTCTAGCAGCCGAACAATTAAAACGCTGAATCGGGACGGGTACCATCGCCGTACACCGTAAGAAATCCCCCACTTGGGTGTCGTATTGTCACCAGCTGCCACTCGCAGTCGATAACTGCTCCAAATCTGCTCAACCAATCCATGCCTACGATGACACAGGCGTCCCCCATCGCAATCGGGACCAAATCAATAGGAAACTCTACACCGAAAATCTCGAGTACACATCCTCAAATCACCTCCATGGCATACACTGCTTTCTCATCGGCGATGGAGACTCTCAGAGGTCGACTCAACGCCTCTCGACTAATACTGATGTGCTGATTAAAAGTCAACGATATAAAAGATCGACTCGCACCCGAGTCAAATAACACCAAAGCAGGTACAGAATGTTATGACAGAAGTATACAATCAACAAGATTAATAGAAATAAAACAAACGAAATTGAAATATATATATATATATATATATATATATATATATATATATATATATATATATATATATATATATATGAAATATACAAGAATCAGTTTACAGAAAACATACTTGATGGTTTATGTTTACAATAGAAACACAAAAAAGAAATTATGTAGATTGAGGCCTGCAAATTGTAGTGTCCTAAGATAGAAATTTCCCTGGTAGGGATCTCTTTAGAGGATACAACAATCAACCAAGAACTTCTCTTGATTTTGACGAAATTCTCTATGTTCCCTTCATTGTATTTGGAGTACAAAATTATAAGAGGAATCTGTATGCAATATTTCTGAACCCGAAATCTGGTCTTTGGTGATCTATTTATACATATAGATTGACAGGTTTTTTCCCTCCAAAACTGCTAACCGAAAATAACTGTCAAAACAGTTAAAACGAATTTAACAGATTTTTAATATATAATAAAAGTCAAAATGGGAATTAATATATATATATATATATATATATATATATATATATATATATATATATATATATATAATATTGTAACTAGTCAATGAGACCCCAAGAGCCTCAAGGCCCAAGGCCAATCTTTGACCATTAAATATATATATTAATATAAGCTTTCAAGACCAATTTGTCTAGCCCAATCACCAAATCCAACCCAATCCCTCTAGTCCAAGCCTTTGATCTAATTAGTAAACAAGTAGTAGGAGGCTTTTTATGGGAGTATAAGTTTCCTCTTTCTTCCAATGTGGGACAAGTCCCAAAGAGAGTGTTTTCGATTTAGCAAAGTTCCAACAATACCCCACATTTTCTATTCAAACTCCAAGAATACCCCACATTTGAATAGAAAATAAGTGAACTTTGATATGCAAATAAGGGAAGTAAGATATAACATGCATCTAAATAGTGTTGTAAAACTTGAACCTTTCATAGTGAGTACTACTTGGATCTACTTTGTGGGTAGTGAACTAGATTCTTGAACTAACCACTTTTTATAGTAGAATCAAAAACAAGAAGTATCACACATATCATAGCTAAGCATAGATCATTTCTTACCGTGGTGTTCATTTCGGTCGTGAACAATTATAAGTCCCCAAAAATGCTTGTGTATCAATCAGATCCGTTTGATGGTGCGGAATCCCAATCAAACGGATGATGTCAGATCAAAATAGAAGAGAAGGAAAAGAAGATTAATATGAATCTTGTATGATATGATTAGAATGAAGATTCGGATACAAGATTCACACACACAAAGCTTCTCTCTAATTTCTCTCTAGAACACCTTCAAATGCACATACTTAAGCTCCCTTGGTGTTCATCACTCTTTTCCTCACACCCCTCACCCCTATATATATACACACGAGAATATGGGCCATAAACTCACTCACCGACCGTAAACAGCTAAACAATATTATATAACAAATCAGTTTCCTAGAAAAGCAAAGTATAAAACAAAATATTGACCCAACAATCTCCCCTTGGTTTATAACTTTCTTTTCTTTTCTTAAATGACCCAACAAGCTCCCCCTAAAAAGTAGCTGGCTTTTCTTGTTAATCTTCATTGGGAGCTTGGCTTCAGCTATTATCTTCAAATTCTTCACAACATCAGGATGAATATATGAATCTTCTATGAATGACTTCATCTTGAGCAGTTGGGCATTTCTTCAGAGTTTGGCTTTGAACGCACGTCGGGTGAGGAGGCCTGACGAACTGATTCTTGAAAGATAGTGCTTTCAGCTTGAGAATCTTCAGAGAGAACAAATCTTCTGGATCACTTCAGCAGGTACAAAGATAGCAACAGACTGATTGAGGAGGCTTCAATGCAATCTGTCACATATTCTTCAATTTCAGCTTCACCTTGCTTCTGGGGTTGAAAGATTGAATGTTGAAAGAATAATCTTCATTTCTTGTTCCTTCGAATGTGAATTCTTCGATGCTCACGGACGAGGCTTTGGCTCAGAAATCTTCAACACAAACTCCATGAGTCTTATCTATACCTGAAATCATTTTTCAAGACAAAACAAAACTAAAAGAAAACTTAGCACACAAATGAAAACAGAAACAAAAAATATTTTTTGGATTTTTTATTTTTCTGAACAAGAAATAAAACAGGAATAACACTATTTTTGGATTTTTAATTTTTGATTTTTCTTTGATTTTTGAATTTTTCTGATTTTTTTTATTGTTTTTAATTTTTAATTGTCCCCTAATATTTAAATTAGAAGAAACTATGACAAATTTAACAAAAATAAAATTGATATCTAACTTTAAGAGAGATTTGGGATCAAAGTTTTTAGATAACCTTTATCCACTTGTCGGTACCTTCTATCTTCACGTCTTTGTCTGGTCGATCGCCGGTATTGTTGTCCACTTAAACACGAAAAATTGTGACTTATGTAGGACATACTATTTGATACAAGACAAGGTGAACTTAAGCTCCTAAAAATTATATCTGATCCTAGTTCCTTAGATACTATATCTTAAGGACCATTCATCAAACGGCGACCAGGGATATTGTTGTCCACCTAAATTGAGCAGCGAGATCTATAGACAATCTGTATGAGTTCAATTTTAAGTGTACTAGAACATGTTTCCCGCTTCCTGATATGCCCCAGCCATCAAGTACTTCCAGAGTACTCCTTACACCGGGTTAGCAGACAACCATTCAGAGAGAGAAGAGATTCAGAATTCTATTGCTAACTACTTTAGAGGGGTTGAGAATAAGAAGGTTGCATATGCTGTGTACCAGGTCGGATTAGAAGTCGCGCAAAGGAGACAGCATATGGCTAACATATAAGAAGTATTTCACACATTTATATATATAGCCTGTAGAGAAATAGAGTTGCATATGTTGTGTACCAGGTCGGATTAGAAATCGCGCAAAGGAGACAACATATGACTAACAGACGGAAAGAAAGAAAATGATATTCTACAAACCTAGTTTATCGGAATTTACCAGTCGCCCCATCCAACCGGAATTAACGACAGAATCCGCACATCGAGGAAAAGTTAAACCACGGTTCCAAGTACGGGTTCAATTAATGTGACGAGTAGATTCCTATATATATCTCCCTGCTCAACCTATCCAAGTGTCGTATTGTCAGGCTGAATGGATCTAACTAGGTCAAGATTTGTCAAGTCTATAAATTTCCTAAGTTCAACTCTGCCTAGTCAAGTCCATTTAAAATTTTTCGTGACTACTGACGCATCAAACCAGAGCATAGACCCTTCAACTTCGGGTACGTTACACAGACTCAGGTTGCCTGTTATCACATGATCATATCACTTCCCAAAACATCTCCCTCAAGCAGCACATTTCATAACCCACAATTTTTATATTTTCTGATTTTCTAATGTTTTTGGATTTTTCAAATTTTCAAATTTTTGTTTTGTTTTTATTTCTCCCCCTAAATTTGTGCATAGGAGAGAAACGAAAGTAAATGCACAAATTTAAACTATCCGAAAACAAAAATTAGTCTTTAAAGCGAATCAGCTTAAGAAAAACTCAGGAGTATAGAGAAGAAAACTCAAACCATAAGTCACCGATTGAATTTTCATCCAGAAGGTCTGGGAACAACACGCGTAAACTCAGAACAGATCCGAAAATTCTTCATGTCATTAAGCACAAACCCCGTGAGTGATCACTTCTTTTCTTCCCTTCCCGCAAAGGACACATACTCTCAACAAAGGTCTGAATGTTGTACAGTTGAGAGATGTCCCCAATCATATGCCAGGAGCAGCCACTACCAACAAACCAAAGTCTGATGACATGCCTCCATAGCTGCTCCGACACAGAGCGGGATCAGTTGGTCTTTGGAACCCAGTCCATTTTGAAACTGGGTCGACCTTTGTCATCCATGCACGGTACTCTCTCCCATGACATGTCCTGCTTATCACAAACAGAAGATGTAGAAATATTAGAGTCGTTAGTTGATTTGGGAGATTGAGCCTTCGGAACCCATTTGTAGTTGGGTTTAACCCATTTCTTTTTCGATTTGATGGGTGGCTCGGCACTTGCTTTGGAACTTGAAGCCGGTCGTTTAGGGTGAGGAGTAAAGATTGATGAACACGAAGAGAGTTTACGGCCAGAGAGAAGAGAGTTTATGGGCAGAGAGCATTTTGTGTGAATCCTTTGTATCTGGAACGTTAATTCATATCAATACATACAAAGATTCATATTATTCTTCTTCTCATTCTCTTCTATTTTATCTGACATCACCCGTTTGATTGGGATTCCGCACCATCAAATGGATCTGACTGATACATGGGCAGATTAGGGACTTACAATTGGTATCAAGTGATAACAGGCAACCTGAGTCTGCGTAACGTACCCAAAGTTGAAGGGTCTATGCTCTGAGCAGCCACTACCAACAAACCAAAGTCTGATGATATGCCTCCATAGCTGCTCCGACACAGAGTGGGATCAGTTTGTCTTTGGAACCCAGTCCATTTTGAAACTGGGTCAACCTTTGTCATCCTTGCACGGTACTCTCTCCCATGACATGTCCTGCTTATCACAAACAGAAGATGTAGAAATATTAGAGTCGTTGGTTGATTTGGGAGATTGAGCCTTCGGAACCCAATTGTAGTTGGGTTTAACCCATTTCTTTTTCGATTCGATGGGTGGCTCGGCACTTGCTTTGGACCTTGAAGCCGGCCATTGAGATGACCTTGATTTTGGCTTCACGGGAGCATCTCTTGGATTGGGCTTCTTGGCCGACATTCCCTTCTTTCCCTTGGGATTCAGATTCTTTTCCTTTGGATTTTGATTCTTGGCCTTCTGCACGTTCCAGTCACCATGGTCTGAACGTGACCTTGAGGGGTTTCTTTTGGAGTATCTCCCTCTTGGCGCGTTCTGCCACCCTTGTGCATAATAAGGAACGTACGCGCGATTAGGACAATTTCTGGCAATGTGTCCAGGTGTTCCATAGTGAAAACATGTCTTTTTCTTCACTGGGAAATTGTTTCTTCCTGCCCCTGGTGGCGTATCTTTGCCTTGTCTCTTGTTATTCCCACATGCACACTTGCCACACGAACTTTGTTGCGTTGGAATTGGTGGTCGGTATTTCTCAATGGCAGGTTGATCAGATGCAGTTGAGTTCGAAGCAACAGATTCAGAGTTCAAGGAGATGTTGGTTTGTTCAATGGTGCTCTCCTTGTTCTCATCAATAGCTACTTTACCTGCACATGAAGCAGATGTGCTAGAAACAGGAACATTAGTATTTTCAAACAAATAATCAAATATGTCAAAAAAATTTAACTCAACATGATCCGATGCAAAACCATCAAAGGCATCACAAGATTCATCATCAACTTTATCATCAGAAACAGTAGGTTGTTCATTGGAAACAGAAACATCAACAGGTCCTCCGACTCCATGCTTTGCCTGGTCTAAGGGTTGATCTGTAGGGGAAGTAGAAATGTTAGTACTTTCAACATTAATAAATCCGCCTGAAATGAAACCAGATGGCTTGCCATAAACCATAAATGGTTCGTTGGCAATCTCCTCCTTGCATAGGGGTTGATACAGATATGTATGATTATAAGGAGGAGGTACACTATCATATCCTAAACCCTTTGACTGATTTCGTTTGAAATCCATGCAATGATCGATCATGTTAGCAACTACCTCGCTTGATCCATCAAATTTTTGAAAAGCAAAGTTTGCATAATCAAATCTTTTCTTCAATGTATCAAGCTCAGCAGTCAGCGCATCATTTTGCCATTTAACATAATTGTACAGTTCACATTTCTCACTGTACTCTGTCTGAATTCTTCTAAAATCCTTTGTTTTGGCTTCTAGTTGGGCCTTAAGTGGTTTCTGTCCCTTCCTAAGTTGATAACCCTCATATTTAAGGTCCTCTACTTTCCTTTTTAATAAATCAATTTGGTCCCGAAAAAATTTAATCGTATCTTCACATGATTGAGGACATGACACTTCACATAAATGAAAACATGACACTTCACTGACCAGAAGGTTTGCGGAACTCATTGTTTTTCTACAATTCAAAGCGCTAAGTTCTTCAATTATATCAGCCAGACTAAGACGATTGAGATCTTTTGTCTTCTTGATGTCAGCCACGTCCATATCCCACGATTTCGGAAGTGAATTCAATAGCTTTTTGTTTATCTCAGATTTGGACAAGAAGATCCCAGCTATATTCATCTCAGTAGAGAGTGTAGTAAATCGCTGCAACTGAGTTTCTAGGGTTTCTCCAGGGATATAATCGAACATGTTGAAATTTTGTCTTAAAATCTCCTGACGACTCTCTTTCATGATTTCAATTCCCTCGTAAAGCACAACTAGAAGTTAAAAGTCAAACTTAAATTTGAAAATGCCCTTTGACTATAAACCTCAAAAGTCAACTTTAAAAGTCAAATTTAAAAGGTCAAACTCAAAAGTCAAACTTGAAAAGTCAAACTTAAAAGTCAAACCGAAAAGCTAAATTTGAAAATTTAAAAGTCAAATGAGAAAGTCAAAGTTTAAAGTCAAAGGTGAAACTTTAAAAGTCAAAGTCAAAATTTTAAGTAAAAAATAAAATTCAAAAATTAAAAATTAAAATTTTGGTTTGAAAATGGAGCTTAAAAATAAAAGAAATTGATTTTTGGGCAAAAAGTGTCAAATTTCAAAATTAGGTGCGACAGGAAGTGGTTAAATTTAAAATATCGGAAAGAAATCAACAAGTGATCTGTTGGTGTAGTTGGCAAGACGCGCTGACTTAGAACTAGATGTCCCCGGTTCGATACGCGCCAACCCCAAAATCCGCTTCTAATTTTATTATGAAGGCGCTGATGTGAGGCTGCAAGGCTCTGATGCGAGGACGAGGCCGATGCGAGGCGAGGTGAGGATCCGTGGCGTGAAGGCGAAGACCTAGTGCGAGGATGCGAGGCTGTAAATGCTGCTGACCGTAAACGCGAGCCATAAACTCCGAGGCCTCGGACCGTAAACCTCCGACCGTAAGCTTCGGGCCGCAAACTCCGGACCGCAAGCCCTTCAAGAGCCGTAAACACTTTGCAGATCTCGTGAAAAAACAACGTTTTTCACCCTTTTTTGCTCCAAAACTCGATCAAAAACTCGTTTTTATCAAAAACGCAAAGAACAAACCCCCCCTTATTTTTGCGAGATCTATCCAAAAACGCTATTCTCTTTTCAAAATCAGATCAAATAAGCTCCAGATCTGAAAAAAATGATTGATACAACCTTGCTCTGATACCAATTGTAAGTCCCCAAAAATGCTTGTGTATCAATCGGATCCGTTTGATGGTGCGGAATCCCAATCAAACGGATGATGTCAGATCAAAATAGAAAAGAAGGAGAAGAAGATTAATATGAATCTTGTATGATGTGATTAGAATGAAGATCCGGATACAAGATTCACACACACAAAGCTTCTCTCTAATTTCTCTCTCTAGAACATCTTCAAATGCACACACTTAAGCTCCCTTGGTGTTCATCAATCTTTTCCTCACACCCCTCACCCCTATATATATACACACGAGAATATGGGCCATAAACAGGGTTTACGACCGTAAACTCACTCACCGACCGTAAACAGCTAAACAATATTATATAACAAATCAATTTCCTAGAAAAGCAAAGTATAAAACAAAATATTGACCCAACAACAATCCTTTCTTCATGAGACTTTTAGAGAGCTTAGCCATATCAGCTCCCAAAGATGCGACCTCACATCCATCTCACATAGGTAATGCTAATCTGGAACAATCCGTACTTATTCCACTATGAACGCTATCAGCATTATTAAGAATTAAGAATGCATCCCTATATCATCAACGGAAAAACACGAAATAAATATCATAGGAGTGAGCATACCTTTGTGTTAGTGCTTCTTTGAGTCTTCCCCAACTAGTTGTCCTATTGAACCTAGACCATAGGATCTCCAATGTTGCTAGGTTAGGTTTCCGCTAGGTGGTGACTCATTGTGATGGCTTTAAGCCCATTCCCCTCGATGTGAAGAGAACTTTCTCTCTGCTAAGGCCTTTTGTCAAGGGATCAGCTATATTTTCCTTTGACTTTATGTAACTAATGGAAATGATTCCATTCTTCAGCAAGTCTCTTATTGTAATATGTATGCGCCTAATGTGTCTCGACTTGCCATTGTATATATGACTTTGTGCTCTAGTAAGAGCATCCATACTATCACAATGTATGCCTATGGCAGTAACAGGTTGAGGCCACAGAGGAATACCTTCTAGGAAGCTTTTGAGCCATTCAGCTTCTTCAGCAGCTTTGTCTAAGGCAACAAACTCTGCTTCCATTGTAGAATGAGTATTCACAGTTTGCTTAGATTATTTCCAAGAGATAGCAGCTCCACCAAGAGTGAACACATATCCACTTGTGGATTTTGCCTCAGAAGTATTGGAAATCCAATTTGCATCACAATACCCTTCAAGAATAGGAGGATATTTCGTGTAATGCAGTCCATAGTTCATTGTATGCTTTAAAAATCTAAGCACTCTCACTAATGCATACCAATGATCTTTCCCAGGATTGTGGGAGTAACGACTCAATCTACTTACACTATAAGCCAAGTCCGGTCTAGTACAATTCATAATATACATTAAGCTACCGAGAACTTGAGTATATTCTAACTGAGCTACAGTATCACCTTTATTCTTCTTTAGATGACTAGAAGCATCAAATGGGGTGACAACTGGCTTGTCATCATAGTGTCCAAACTTCTTGAGTACACTTTCAATATAATGGGACTGAGTAAGAGAATAACCATCTGGTCTTCTTTGAACTCTTACACCAAGGATCACATCTACTACTCCCAAGTCTTTCATGGAAAAGGAGGAGTGTAGCATTTTCTTGGTTTGATTGATCACATCCAAATTAGTACCCATTATAAGCATATCATCCACATACAAGCATATGATGACATAAGCATTCTTGTATTGTTTTACATAAACACATTTATCACATTCATTTATTCTAAATCCATTAGAGAGTAATGTGTTGTCAAACTTCTCATGCCATTGCTTTGGAGCCTGTTTTAGTCCATAAAGTGATCTAACTAACTTACAGACTTTGTTTTCTTGACCTTTAACCACAAACCCTTTAGGTTGATTCATATATATCTCTTCATCTAGTTCACCATACAAGAAGGCAGTTTTCACATCCATTTGGTGTATTTCCAAATTATGAATGGCTGCAATTGCTACTAATGTGCGAATTGATGTAATTCTTGTAACAGGTGAATAGGTGTCAAAGAAGTCTTGACCCTCTTTTTGACGATACCCTTTAGCTACTAAACGAGCTTTGTACTTCTCAATGGTACCATCAGGTCTAAACTTCTTCTTGAATATCCATTTGTGCCCAATTGGTTTTTGCCTAGGTGGCAAATCTACCAATTTCCAAGTGTTATTTTGCACAATGGAGTCAATCTCACTTTTGATTGCCTCTTTCCAGTAAGGAGCTTCAGAGGAGTCCATAGCTTCCTTATATGTTTGTGGTTCTTTATTCACTACATAGGTCATGTAATCAGGTCCAAAATCTTTGGCTATTTTGCCCCGTTTGCTTCTTCTAGGTTCTAAGTTCTCTTCTTGAACCTTTGAAGAATTATCTTCATTTGATTGTAAACTTTTGTCTGGAATTGTATCATTCAATCCATCATCTAGAAAGTCCTAGAGCAGGTAACCTCTTTCCCTTTATCCTTAAAAGGAAAGATATTTTCAAAGAATTCAGCCTCTTCTGATTCCATGATGATTTGGTTATGGATCTCATCAACATGTGATTTATACACAAGAAACTTGTATGCTGCACTATTCATGGCAAGGCCAAGATAGATGCAATCTATGGTTTTTGGTCCAAGTTTAGTCCTCTTAAAAGAGGTACTTATACCTTAGCAAGGCAACCCCACACTTTCATCCTTTTATAAGAGGGTAACCTCCCTTTCCACAGATGATAGGGTGATTTATCACTCTTTTTATGAGGAATTCTATTAAGTATTGTATTTGCTGCAAGACATGCTTCTCCCCACAGATTGTGTGGTGCTCCAGAAGTAATTAACATTGAATTAATCATGTTTTTCAATGTTCTATTCTTTCTTTCTGCCACTCCATTTTGTTGAGGAGTATATGGAGCATTTGTTTGATGTATAATACCATTTAAAGAACAAAATTCAGCAAAGTCTTTGGATTCATATTCTCCTCCTCGATCAGACCTTAGAATTTTGATCTTTTTGTCAAGTTCATTTTCAACTTCAGCCTTGTAATTTTTAAAATAATTCAAGGCTTCATCTTTGGTATTTAACAAATAAATATAACAATACTTGCTGCAATCATCAATAAAAGATATATAATAATTCTTTCCTCCTCTTGTAGGTGTTGCTCTAAAATCACATAAATCAGAGTGGATTAAGCCAAGTATTTCATTAGATTTTTCAACTGATTTATGAGGATGTTGTGAAAATTTTGATTCTACACAAACCTCACATTTTATGTTTTTATCTAATAAACATTTTGGTAACATGCCAAGTTTTGCCATTCTTTAAATAGAACGAAAATTGACATGTCCCAAACGAGAATGCCACAAAATTGAAGGATCATGCATATACATAGAAGAGGGGCTAGTAGTGCCCATTATTGCATTAGCATTAATATTGGTTACATCATTGTTTGGTGTTTCAACACCATAGTACAAAGGTAAGACACTGACTTTGAAGAGACCCTCACTAAGGTATCCCTTTCCAACATACATCCCACCCTTGGTGAGAACAAACTTATCAGATTCAAATACAAGTTTGAAACATTTGTTACTAAGAATAGGACCAGAAATCAAATTCTTAGTAATTTCAGGAACATGCAGGACATCACATAAAACAAGTTCTTTTTCAGAAGTCGGTTGTAGTTTCACTTTCCCCTTTCCTTCAACTTTTGTAGTAGAGCCATTCCCCATAAACATTGGTTCAGAATCCGAGACTTTCTGGTATGTAGAAAACATGGTTCGAGAGTTGCAAATGTGCCTTGTGGCTCCGGTATCAATCCACCAATCCACACAATTGCTTACCATGTTGGTTTGAATCACAGCAACAAATTGATTTGGTGATTCAACCATGTTGGCTTGACCAGAATTTCCTCCACCAGAATTGCCACCATTGTTTCCATTGTTCCCTCCATTGTTTCCTCCTTGACCCCTCCTAAATCTGCAATCTTTGGCCTTGTGTCTAGTTTTGCCACAAACATAGCATGGACCAGAATTCTTCTTGAAATTCTTATTGTTTGGGCCATGGTTTTTGCCATCTTTGGAAGAGTTTTTGGAGCCTTACTTCCCTTTCTTGTTGTTGTGCTTTGTCCTTGAACTACTTGCTTCTCCAACAAAGTTTGCACTCGGTTCCAAGGAATTTGCATCTGCCTTCTCATTCAATCTGTTATCTTCTACCACACGAATTCTCAACACAAGTTGCTCAAAACTCATGTCATCAGTTAAGTGTTTAAGATATAGTTTGAAATTCTTCCAAGAAGGAGGAAGTTTTTCAATGATTGAACCAACAAGAAAGTTAGAGTTTATACCCATACCTTCAACTTCAAGATCATGTGCAATGACTTGAATTTCCTCCACCTGTTTGAGGACAGATTTGGTATCCACCATCTTGAAATTCATGAACTTTCCAATCACGAATTTCTTGGAACATGCCACTTCTGTTTTGTATTTCTTTTCCAGTGATTCCCATATCTCTCTTGCAGTAGTGATGGTAGAGTAGATATCATAGAGGGAATCATCCAGGGCATTTAGAATATAATTTCTGCAATTATATTCATTTGTGTTCCAAGTTTCCACAGCTCTTTGATGTTCTGCCAATTGGGCTGCAGTGGGTGGTGTTGTTCCTTCTGTAGTGGTTACACCAGTAGGAGGAGAGGGAGAATCATCAGTGAGAACATTGGAAACATGAAGAGTTGTTAGATAAAACAACATCTTCTGTTGCCATCTCCGGAAATCTAAGCCTTTGAATTTCTCAGGCTTTTCCACATGTGTTTTGATGATGGAATTTTGATCCATTCTTCACTCTTTGATTTCTGTTTTAGATTGTTATGACAGAAGTATACAATCAACAATATTAATAGAAATAAAACAAACGAAATTGAAATATATATATGAAATATACAAGAATCAGTTTACAGAAAACATATTTGATGGTTTATGTTTACAATAGAAACACAAAAATGAAATTATGTAGATTGAGGCCTGCAAATTGCAGTGTCCTAAGACAGAAATTTCCCTGGTAGGGATCTGTCTAGAGGATACAACAATCAACCAAGAACTTCTCTTGATTCTGATGAAATTCTCTATGTTCCCTTCATTGTATTTGGAGTACAAAATTATAAGAGGAAGTTGTATGCAATATTTCTGAACCCGAAATCTGGTCTTTGGTGATCTATTTATACATATAGATTGACAGGTTTTTTCCCTCCAAAACTGCTAACCAAAAATAACTGTCAAAACAGTTAAAACGAATTTAACAGATTTTTAATATATAATAAAAGTCAAAATCGGAATTAATATATATATAAAATATTGTAACTAGTCAATGAGACCCCAAGAGCCCCAAGTTCTAAGGCCAATCTTTGACCATTAAATATATATATTAATATAAGCTTTCAAGACCAATTTTACTAGCCCAATCACCAAATCCAACCCAATCCCTCTAGTCCAAGCCTTTGATCTAATTAGTAAACAAGTAGCAGGAGGCTTTTTAAGGGAGTATAAGTTTCCTCTTTCTTCCAATGTGGGACAAGTCCCAAAGAGAGTGTTTTCCATTTAACAAAGTTCCAACACAGAACTCACAAGAAAAGTACCTACGCATATCATAATATAAGAACAAAATCTCAAACATTAAAATACATACATGAAAGAATACATACCAGCCACGACATCAGGCGCTGCGTGGACCTCTTCCGTAGTCAACTGGAAAGCTCTCCCCCGATCCTTCGGCGTCTCGGTCTTCACCAACTGACTATCAGAAGCTCTAACAGCAGCAGGGGCAGACCCCTGAGAAGCTCCCTGTGCTGTCCCTTGCAGCAGTGGACACTCGGCCTTCCGGTGTCCGGTCTGGTTGCAGTGAAAACACACTGCAAACCCCATGGGGAAGTCCTTGGCCATATGCCCCTCCTTGCCACACTTGTAGCAAGATCCCGCTCTACAAACTCCATCATGACCCTTGCCACACTTTCCACAAGTGCGGCCCTTCTGGCTCCCTGCTCTGGAATCAGCGGGCTTGGCCCGCTTGGCTGCCGGCTGGTACTGTGCCGGTCGCCGATCCCTCCCCTGAGACTCCGCCTCCTCCCTAGCCTGAGTCTCTAGCTCGATCTCCCACTTCCAGGCATTTTCCTGAAGCTCGTCAAATGTCCGGTATGAGGAGTTCGCCACAAACTCCCGAATGTCTCTCCTCAAAATACTCAAATAATGGCTCATACGTGCTTGCTCAGTAGACACGTGCTCAGGGCAGAACATCTCCCTCTCATGAAACATCCTGGTAATAACCGTAACTGACTCCGTACCCTGCTTGAGGGTCAAAAACTATTGTGCCAACCGATCCCGATCCACCGAGGGAACGTACTCATCACGAAACATGGTGGTGAACCTCTCCTAGGTCACCGCAGCAAGCTCTGTTGGAGAATAGTGTGCTGTCGCGAACTTTCACTAGTCCTTCGCCCCCAGGCGAAGCTAGTTAAGCGCAAACCGAACCCTCAAGTGCTCCGGGCACGAGCATGTATAGAAACACCCCTCATTTTCAGGTATTTTATTTACACGACTTACTTGCCGAGTTCCTCCATAAAATTGAAATTCATCGAATAAATAAAATACCTGAAATTCTGGATGTTACAGATGGACTCAGCGAGTAATTCGTGTACTCGACGAGTATATTGTCAACTTGCAATAATGTCGTGTAAATACCCATGTACTCGCCGAGTAGTCTAGATGCACTCGGCGAGTAGGCAATGAGTTGAGAAAAATGTCCTGCTCATTTACTTCTTAACTGAGGTGCCGAATTAGGATACTTCAGTGACTCTTCTTCTAATTACTGCAGTAATAATGTACTCTGTCACTCCCAACTCTAACGGACTCGAACTTAATGGAAAACACTTCGCACTCTCATTTAAGCATTCCTCACTTGAACCTTGACCCTTAAGACTTCTAAATGCATCCTAACCTTCCAACCTGAAAAGCATGCAACCACGAGTGAAAGCAAACAAATAAAAGTCCTAAAAATATAAATATCCAAGTTGAACAAGGTTCATAACCAAACACCATAAAAACATAAAAACAGCCAATCTTCAATCTTCTTCTTCCATATTTGCCCCTCCTGCACCACTGCCTCCTTCTTGATTGTTTCCTCTCTGCATCCTCTCCTCCCAATTCATGATGTAAGGGTACCCGGGGCCGGGCCGTGGGGTGATGTTCATTTGCTGCAAAAGATACTCGATTGACGCATTGTTGTAATTGACACCTTGCCCGATGTTATCCAAGTATCTTCGATATTCAAATTGGTTCCACCTGTCATTCTCATCCTCCAGCGGAATAACCGGTGGGTCTTCTCGAGCCCGTTCACTCCTTTGCCGAACCCTTCGTCCCGGCTCCTCCGGAACAACCGCATCGTCTGCATCTGGAATTGCATAAGAATCTCCAAATTTTTCCACAATTCTCGCCCTCCGATATAGTGTAGTGTTGAACGGAGGAGGAGAAATGACGATTAGGGCCCTCACCTCTGGTAAATCCAAGATCCCAAATGATCTCGCGAGCCTCGTTACGAACATTCCTCCATTAATTTTGGAGGTCACCTTCTCTTTGACAACCCCATCCACAAGATACTTGGCTAAACAGTAGGGAAGGTTGCAGAAGACATCGGGAGTAATGATGCTCCAAAGGTAGAAAATGTCAACGGTTGGGACCTTGTCATCGTCCTTCCTCATATTGAATGTGCTGGCAATGAGGCGGTGAATGAGATGATGAATGGGTGAGCGGATGTGGCCTTCTTGTGCAGACGATGGAATGTACACCCGGTTGGCAATGGTATTCCACCAAGTGGAAGCAACAACTTCTTCAGGGAGATCTTTATGGCATTGCTCCAAGAAGGTCTCAAAATCTTCATTCAACATGGCACTTTGATCGTAAATGCCAATCCTCCATGCAAGCTCCGCCATGCTGCATTGTCGCAGCTCCCCACCAAGTGAAAAGGAAATAACATTGGGATTATAATACTCACTACCACCCCGGAATGAGATGGTAGCGGAAAATTCCCATCATAACTCCGCGAAGACCGGCTCTTGGATCTTGAATAATTGTAACCATCCATCACAAATGATTGTAGAATCCCCCACATCACAAGATTTCACCAAGTAAGGCGTCAATTCTTCCTCCAACCCAATCTTTCCCAACCAATCCCAATTTATTGCATTGGGGAGGTGGATCTCCTTCTGCTTTAGAGCCTCTACTCGGTTCTTAGCACGGGCCTGTGAGGATTTAGAAGTTATTTGGTGAAAAGAGAGCCATGGAATGTCTCCTTGGCTTCCCACCCCCCTGAAGTCTACCCTCTTCTGGACATGGTTCCTGCAAAATAACATTAAGAAAGCACAAACAAACAACACCCAACAATTAAAATTAAACAAAACAGATGTGTAAAGGCTCCTACTCGCCGAGTTCATGAACTACTCGGCGAGTAGGAAGAACATCGGGACCAGATTCCAATCGGACAATATTAGGTCACTTGAAACATCTAATTTTGCAGAGGGGTTTGCTGTACTAAGTCCATTAAACACTAATCCATAAGAAATTTTGACTAAAGCCTCCTAATTCATAGTAAAATCAAAACCCTAGAATTGGAGAAAACCCCCCAAATCCAATTTTTGGGCAAAATAAGGACTAAGAATTGATAAAGCTTCAATCTTTAACGAGTATTGAGAGTAAAAATCATACCTTTTCTCTTGATAGATGGAGATTCAACGAAGAAGAAAGAAAACTGGAGAAATGGCTTGAGAGTAGAAGTGCACGGCGAGTATGAGTGGTTTGGTGAAAGTGAATAAATGAAAAAGAAACCCTAATTTACAGATTGTAAAAACCCGTGTAAATATTCTACTCGCCGAGTATAAACATCTACTCGCCAAGTAGAAATGCGTATTCACGATTTTCAGGGAATTCGAATAGGTACTCGCTGAGTAGTACGTATATACTCGGTGAGTAAAGCTTGAAGTTTGAAAAAAACTTAATTTTCTTAATTTTTAAACCACCACCCCACACTCTGAGCATTGCTTGCCTTCAAGCAATCATTTTAAACATAATTTCAGAAGAAGAATGAAAGTAAAACAGATCCTAAGAAATTAAAAAGAAAACAAAGGGAAAAGAAATTCAAACTCTAAACTCGGGTTGCCTCCCAGAAGTGCTTCTTGTTAAGGAGTCATTAGTTGGACTCCTTCTGTTCTACGTTTCTACCATTCCCTCCAGTAGCAGGCCTTCTTCTATGTCTTCATTTCTCGGGATTCCTTCTTCGTATCTTTTCACTCTATGTCCATTAACCTTGAAAGGGGTACCATCTTTTGATACTAACTCTATAGCTCCATGTGGAAACACCTTATTCACTAGAAAAGGACCATCCCATCTTGATTTGAGTTTGCCCGGAAAAAGTTTGAGTCTTGAATTAAAAAGCAACACCTTTTGCCCTTCATGAAACTCTTTATTACCCTTGATCCTCTTGTCATGCCAACTTTTGGTTTTCTCTTTATAGATTAAAGAGCTAGTATAAGCCTCATTTCTAAGTTCCTCAAGAGCATTCATTTACATCAACCGGTTGTTCTTGAGCTCCGCTATGTTGAAGTTGCACATTTTTAAAGCCCAAAAAGCTTTATGCTCGATTTCCACCAGTAAATGACATTGCTTTCCATAAACTAGCCTATATGGTGTAGTACCAATAGGTGTTTTGAAAGTTGTTCGGAAGGCCCAAAGTTGTTCAAACATTCATTGTGTTCATTTATTGTCTTTACTTTGATCATATTCATAGTCTCATATTTAATACTTAAATTACTTTGTTGACTCTGATATTCAGTCTTGACTGGTCTTGCCAGACTTGAGTGGAACCATCAATCAGAAGCAGACATTGATTTCAAGCATTAATTCAAGGTTTGAATTCTCAAACCTTGTCCATACGCAATCAGATCCTTGTTCTCACACTACACTCCACATCAAAGGAGAACTTTGCACCCTAACATATGGTCAGAATGAAAGGACCATCGAAACCTTGGAAGATATGCTCTAAGCCTATGCAATAGACTTTGGAAGTGCTTGGGATACTTATTTACCACTAGTTGAGTTTTCCTATAAAAATAGTTATCACACTAGTATAAAAGTCTCACCATTTGAGGATCTTTACAAATGAAAACACCGTTCCCCAATATGTTGGGCAGAGGTTGGAGATACACAATTGGCCATAAAGCATGTAGGTGATACACCGCATATTGGACTTGAAATAATTCATGAAACTACAGAAAAGAACGTGCTTATAAAAGATTGACTTAAGTCCGCATGTAATCGTCAAAAGAGTTATGCTAATGTGAGATGTAAACCTCTGGAGTTCTAGGTTGGAGATCGAGTGTCATACCCCCGACCTGCCTTGGAAACGATGTGCTATGCAACGTTAGAATGTTGGATTGCAGGTCAAAGACATGCATTGAGTAACACACTGATATATTAAACAACATTGTTATTTATTCATTAAATAAAATATGTTACAAAGCTGTTCGAGGTACATATAGATCACAAAAGTAAGGCACATAGACTTCGAGCTGCATCACCGGGGTTACCTTCTTCTTCATCCAGGTTCATTCTCTTGAGAATACATGTGGTTTTTGAAAGGTCAACATAATGTTGGTGAGTCCACAAGTTTTATTGTTATAAAACATGGTGTGGTTATTTTAGTTATCTTGTTTACCCTATACTCACTTCCTCGAGTTTGTGGGTACTATCACTACTTTCTTAGGTTATTTCCTAGCAACCACAGGTAGGAGTGTTAATCCTGTATAGATCTATACATATCTCTCCCCGATCGCTTAAGATTTAATGATTGTAGGTCGGGAGCGAGCTGAAAATCTTTCAGCGTGTTAATAAATTGTTTCTCATCTAACTCTTGTTGTGGGGCCTCCCCTGGTCAGTCATGTTGTTATTCTTGTTGTATTCATACGATTTTACGTAATATAAATTATTTATCTTATACATACATACATATACACACAAACACACACACATATATATGTATGTGTATACATACATATATATATATATATATATATATATATATATATATATATATATATATATATCTAGTGTATTTTGCGTAGTTGGCTATTTGGGGAGAGTAACCACTATGTGATAAGCTTATCCAAAGGGTTCCTACAATAGTGACTAGAGTACCAGTGTTTCCTGGAAACTAGCCAGCATAATCTAGGTATGATCTTATCTATCAATGTAAAACAGTTTAACAACTAGGCATAATATTAGCAAAAAAGTTTGGGCAGAGTATCTACTGGGCAGAATATCAACCTAATGCTATGAGCATAATTATCTAACTGTAATTAGTAATAACTATGTAATAGTTGCATTTTAACATGTATCCCTCCCCCCCCCCCCCCCCCCCCCGAAAAGGTTTGGAAAATGGGGCTGTGAACTCACATGTGAGTTATGAACCGTTGTTTTATGGTGGAAACTGAAAGTCTGAACTTTAAGAGGCGCTCAGGGACAATAGCAAATTTTGGGGTGTGGAAAGAGCTTTACTGAAGTTTTCTAGGTGTGTGTCGTGCTTTTGCACGTGATCCATAAGGGGCTGCCACCTGTCATCATCTCCATGTGCCATGTCACCCCTTATCCAAATGGATCATGTATCAGTTTACGTGTGGAGCACTGCGCGTAGGAGCACGTGATGGTAAAAATTCAACTTTGATATTCCATAGCTCTCACATACGAACTTTGTTTTCAATGACTCATGTATATCCTTGTAGGTATCGACGTATACTACAACATTCCTTTTGGTCGTTTTGGCTAGTTTTGATTTATTTTTTTTTTCGACTAGTTTTTATTACCGTTATGGTTTTATAAAAATCATAACTCTCCCATACAGTTCCTAATTTAAGCGTTATTTGTCTCATAATTCGTACTTTAAGTAGCACTGCAATTGCCCTTTTGGTGACTTTTTCCAAAATTTCACTATTCTCCTTGTAGTTTTCATCGTTGTAACTTCTTATGTACGGTAGATATTTATTTACTGTTACAGTCATATCTCACCTATACTGAGTCAGTAGCTTATATAATCTATAAATGTTTACGTGCTTTAAAAATGACACGACTTTTCACATAATCATTTTTAGCCTAAAGGTTGACGTACTTAAGGACGAAAATTTGAATATATTAAAATATATTGGGTGGTTACAAGGTTGTCCTTATTACATCTTCACGTTTTATCATTAAATATTAACGGCGATCGATGAATTATTTTCTAGGTTGTGACATCAAGTAATGTTAAAGTTCTCCTATTAGATTGCATTTTCTACATCTTTTATACTAGTTTTAATTAGTTTTTTATATCATATATTCTGCTTTTTCATATGCATTAGTTCAAATAATGTTTAACTTATGTTTATCGCTATAATTTCCATAGTGCTCACATTTTTATGTCGTTTTTAGGTATTTCGAGTGGAGAAATATTTTGGAAGCATCTTGGATTCATATTACGATCTTCGTGTAGCTAAAAACATCGGAGAAGCTGGAACATGGGTTAGATTTGCTGAAACTAAATGGTTCGCATCTGAACATGCAATTTACGATTTACACGATCGTCTTCTTAGACATGTGATTGTGCTTCACCTTTGTAGCTTTTCCAAGCGCAAAAATCAACTTTCAGGACTTCGAAGCATTAAGAACATCATGTTTCTTCATAAAGAACGATCATGTTTTTGAGTCTCATGTTCAAAAATAGCATTGTACTACATTAAATGCAAAAATGGAAATTTTCGAATTTTAGAGCAAAAACAAGATTGTGTTTTTTCATCTGCCTCCATAATCACGTGGAATGCGCTCGCAAAGTTACTTTTAGTGAAATATTTTTCAGAAGCACAAGTATCAAACCTTCGTAGAGAGATCCGTGGGATCAAACAAGCAAAAAGAAAGGCATTGCATACATATTGGGAGTGATTCAAAGAGCTACTTGTTCGTTCCTTGCAACACAAAATCAACGATTACCATCTTTACCAGTGTTTCTATGAAGGTATGACACCCATGGAATGAAGGTTGACAAATGCTTCCAGTGGTGGATCCTTAGGTTACATGACACTAACCAAAATTCGAGAGCTAATAGAAAAACTAGCCATTGAGTCGAAGAATTTTGGGAACGAAGAGGAGTGGTACCCTGACCATCCATGGGGCATTATAAAGGTAAATTATCCCCACTTAGATGCTTAAAATTTTGAACTAAAGAAAGTAAGTTTGCTACTGAAAAAAGAAAAAGGAATCGTGGTTTTGAAAAAACAATGTGAAATCTGCCTAAAAATTGAACATCCCATTGATATGTGTCCATACTACAAGAGGATGTTGCTGTAGTAAAAGTTGTCAGAGGTTACCAGCAGAAAAAATATAATCAACAAAATAATCAGGGTTGGAACGATAATTGTAATGTCCCAAAAATATCGAGTAAAAAATTTATTTTAAATAATTCAAAACCGTTCATTCATTATTCCGAAAGATGATTAGAGTCAAAGTATTATCAAAACATCATAGTAAAATCAAAAACAGTCAAAGCGGAATAATTCTCCAGGGGATGCAGTGCGATCAAGTCGGCCCTTCCTTTTGTAACCAAAAGTACCTGAAAACATTTTAAACATAAACTGTAAGCACAAAGCTTAGTGAGTTCCCCAAAATACCATATACTCAATATACATAATAGTTGGAAGCTAAACCGGGTCTATTTTACCCTTGAGTCCCTTCTGACACCTTTGGTATCTTTCAACTGGTATGGGTCTATTTCTCCCCTACATCTAAGCATACAATCATATCAAAAAGAGTCACAAAGACAACAAGCATCCTACAACAAAATATAGTGGGACAGCATTGGTTCCTTTGACCCACAAGTACAGTGAAGAGACTCACCTGAATTACTCAATAAAAGCCCAACCGCTACCTCAACATCCAAACAACCAACCCAAATTTGCTAAAACCAAATCGAGACCAATCCTTAGTCAAATACTCAATTCAACCCAAGGTTGACCAAAAGTCAACGATCAGCTTAGTCAAAGTCAATGTTACGTCGTGACCATTCCTTGGTCACCTTGTGAGAATGCAACGACAAAACAATCGTAATTCTAGACACTGTCACATTGTGACACATCCTATGTCGCTTCGTGACTTCTGATCAAAAGGCCAAAATCTTCATTATGTGCTTAATCTCTTCATACCAAGGCCGATAACCTTAGATCTAGTTCCTAAATAGCTTTATAATCAATAGAGTTTCCAACATTTCCATTAGGATGGTCCAAACAACCAAGATCTAGTATTTAAGTCTCAAAGGGACCAAGAATGCATCTCTCTCAGCTAAATCCATTAATTCTAAGTCTCTAACCTTCAGATCTGAATCAACATGATGTTTAGATGGATAAAGTTTCCAACTTTATCGATAATAATGTCTCAACCTTTCAAGATCTAAACTTTAATACACCAAAATGGCCTAAATGACCAAAATAACTTGCATGGCTGAAAGGGAAGGCAAAAGATCAAAACTTTCATAGTCCATGAAGTCCAAGAAAACATTCTAAACTAATCAAAAGGTGTTTGAGTCCAGATCTGAAACATACAATGTTTTTGGGACTTTGAAGAGTAATAAAGTTGAAAACTTTGTTCCCAACTCTCACTCAAAACTCGTTAAAATGGACCAAAACACCAAATACACTTAGATCTAAAGATGAAATGTAATAAAGCTTGGAACTTTATAGCTTACAAAGGTCAAGAATTAGATGAAAGTTGAGATCTTCAATTTCCAAGCTTCAAGGACCAATCTTGCATGAAAACATTGCTCCAAATCACTAAAAACTCCAAAAAATACATGAGAGGGGAGAGGGGAGGCTCAAATCTTGAAAATAGAGGCTAGGGTTTCTCCCAATAGGTTCTATATAAGATGGAGGCTAAGAAAATACCCTAATACATCAGAAACTTCTCGAAACAGGATGTTATAGTAACTTTCAACAAAGACATCAATTTTAGCACCCTCCTGGTTTTGAACAACCACATTTTCAGTAAAATTAGCATCAACAGCAAAATTATCAGAATCACCACCACCAGAATATTCAGTAGCAGTTTCAGAATCAGAACTTGCACTAACAATTTGACAGCTCCAGCATAGCCTTGTAAGATATAATAAAAAGCTTACCCACCAACACTTACATGCTCCAGAATAAATATAACATCTTGTTTTGAGTTACTTTCATTATTTACCCTTATATTGATAATTAATTCATTTTGGTCCTTATAATGTAAGACTTGTGGCTGGGAAGGAGTGATATTGCCACTTTTGGATTATGGGAGTAGAGCCACATACGATGGGTGTACATTTTGTGTACGTTGGGCATACTAGGTGAAGTCCTAAACCATAATATTTAGGGTTTGGACCATATTTATTCATCATTAACTCTTAACCTTAGCTCTTTTAATTAGCCTCCATCATCTCAAAATATCCTTGCAACCCTAATCCACCTTTCGAAACATTTCGAAGCTTGGGTGTATGTATTTTGTGCCTTTGAGGAAGAAGGAAGGAAGTAGAGACCATCTTGAAGAAGTGAAGCACTTTGGATCCAGAATCACACCATCTTTTGGCATCACTTGGAGGTATAAAGTTCTGAACTTAGTGAAGTTTCACTTAGATCTTGTTTTGGGCTTGATTTTAGGTTCTTTTTGTCCCATATGTGGTGATTCTAAAGCATAGCATGTTCTTGACCCATTAAGTCGTCCTTTCTGACCTTAGGAAGGGTCTTAAGTCATAAAAATGTGGTTTGGATGGTTAGTTTCGCTCCATGCTTTCTTTAGAAGGTCTTAATGCATTAAGATGCTGTACTTTGGGATTTTGGGCATTAATAGACATGCAAAGTCATAAAGTTGGAAACTTTATGACTCTTGAGGATGATTTGGCCTTGGATCTAAAAGTTGGATGTAAGAGCTTAAGCAATTAAGCTCTAACCTAAGTATGCAGCGCGTACTTGGTCAACTCTCCCATTTGTGGTCAAGATTTGAGTATACCCGCGTACCTATAGAGTATGTCCCGCGTACGTTTTCTGTGTTGACTTGGTTGAGTTTACTCGGATGGGTTGATGCGGGTGGGTTAACTCAGTTGACTTGTTGATTATTACCAGTTTGACTTTGACTTTGACCAAGTGACCAAGGGGTATTTTGGGTATTTTGAATGGTGTTTGAGAAATGTTCATTTGGATGAATAGGTGATATTTAGAGCTAAGATTCAGAGTTGGGACCTCATTAGCTATTGTTCAGACTATGAGGTGAGTTTTCTCCACTGGACTTTCGGGTCGAAGGCACCAAGGTTGGCCCATTGGATTGATATCCTGGTTTACCATGTTTTGCTATGTTGTAGTGATCTATTAGATTTGTATCCTAGTTTATAGGATGTTGTTATGCGGTAGTGATCTATAGATTTTCATATTTGTTTATTGGTTGATTATATGTTTATCTATTATGTATATGTTGACATATATTGATTTGTGGTTGAGGGTTTACTTCTTTGTGCGTGAGCCAACAGACCGGAGGCTTTCCAACCGGATGGTTGATTTAGCCTGAGGGTATTCCATCCCGAGAATGACTGGACTCATTGTGTATTGGCATTCCAACTTGGGGTATTCCATCCTGAGGATGACTAGACCCGGAGGTTGACTAGCACTGAGGTATTCCAACCCAATCGTTGATTGGACCCGACATGTTGTTGTATATGTTATTTGTTTGTGTGATGGTACTTTAGGGGAACTCACAAAGCTTTGGCTTACAGTTTTAGTTTGTTGTTTTCAGGTACTTCTGATGATCACGGGAAGGCGAAGGCGTGACTGTACACATCCTCTGTTTTATGGCTTTATGATTTTGGGATACTCTGATATTGATAAACAATTTGGAAACAATGATTTTGTAAACCTTTTATGACTATGGGTTTTTTTAAAAAGTTTAAATTTATTGTGATTTTTGAGTCGTTACAAGTTGGTATCAGTGCCTTGGTTTGAGTGAATTGGAGGAACACCCGTGTGAATCCAGTCTCAAACTAACGAAATGAAAAGGTTTTAAAAATGATTTTCAAAATTGTTTTCAAAATAATCAGGAGAGGATGCAATGTGTACGATCATTTGGTTCCAGTAATTAGACCCCAAATTACAACACTGTTATTTGATATTCTGATATGTTAGAACAACATGCTAGTGATAGGCTAGTGATCCTTAGGAATCGCATGATAGAATTGCCTAATTATATGATGCCTGATAGCCTAGGGTTTTCCTTATATGAAATTGACATCGTTATTGTAGTTTCTTAGTGTAAGCGTCAAAAGTGTACATAACTAAGATTTTATAGCCTAAGAATGTTTGATTTTGCCTTATTTTATGTTCCTCTTTTGATTGTGGGATTAGGGTAGAATCAAGTATTTGACTGTCTTTAGAATCTAGTGTTATGTATGATTAGCATACACGAGTGCTGCAGGGTTGGTGGAAGTTTCATGGATGAGTTGATGGGGTTAGCCGACCAGTAGAGGGATGTCTAGCCTTTCTCTAGGAAGTGAGAATAGGGTGTATGCATATTCTAGTGAGTGTTTTTAGGGTTGTTGTGATGATCTTCTGAGACAAATATAGTGTGGAAGGTAGTATAGGCCTGTACTACTGGAAGCACAGGACCCATATGAGTAACAGGGAAGTCACAACCTCTAGGGTTTTGTTGGGAATTGGTCCCTATGGTATTATGTGCGTTTATCTAATATCTCCCTAGTTTATTTTTAGTATGGTGGTTACGAGGCGATTTGAGGCAAGATCTGGATCAGGAGTTGGAGCAGGTGGCCAGAATGGGCCAGAATTGACTGAGGATCGATCATGGAGATCCTTCGTGAGGAGGTTGTTTCTATCGTCCGGGAGTAGAATTCAGAGCTGTTGGGTCTATGAAGACTGCTATGATGGAGCTCTTCGATGATTGTTATGTTGTACTTTCTGAGACTATTGTTGTTATAGCCACCGCAGTCGTTGCATCTACGGGGATTGGCGTTGGGAGGGATTTCCAGTATCGGGACGTCAATAATACGATTCCCCTGGTGTTTGACAGTGTCCAAGATCCGATAATTTTCATGAGGTGGCTGTCAGATATTGAGGGATGTTTCTTTACCTACTCTTGCCCAGCTGACTAGAAGGTCAAGTGTGCTCTAAACCTTCTTTGGTCTGGAGCGAAGGATTGGTGGAGGCTGGTTACTAGTTCATACACCCCAGAGCAGCGAGCTGCCGTATCATGGGAGCAGTTCTCTGAGATGTTCCACTCGAGATATGTTCTATTGGTGGAGCGGGAGAGGCTAGCCCAGGAGTACTTGGATTTGAGGCAGGAGACCGAGTCGGTGACGGAGATCACCAAGATGTTTACAAAGAGAGCTATGTTTTGTCATGAGTTTACTGCTTCTAAGCAACCTCAGATGACTCGGTACTTGAGCATGCTCAAGACTAGGGGTGCAAACGAGCCAAGCTACTCGCGAGCTACTCGGGATCGGATCGTTAAAAGCTCGACTCGAAATCGGTTTTAAACGAGCCCGAGCCGAGCTCGAGCTTAAAATTAAGCTCGTTTATTAAACGAGCTCGAGCTCGAGCCTATGTCATTAAGCTTGATTAGGCTCGCGAGCCTAAACGAGCCTTTACATAATATAATTTATTATTATTTATATATATATTAAAATAAAAATATATTAGAGGAATTACGGATTTAGGGTATTAGTAATCGAGCTTCTTAACGAGCTCGAGCCGAGCTTAAGCTTATTTAGGCACGTCAGATAAAAAACGAGTCGAGCCCGAGCCCGAGCCGAGCTTGGATAATTCTTTACGAGCTCGAGCCGAGCTCAGTACAAGAAAGCTCGAATCGAGCCGAGCTCGAGCCTCATATAACTTAAACGAGCCCGAGCCGAGCCTGGCCAGGCTCGGGCTCGGCTCAGCTTGTTTGCACCCCTACTCAAGACAGACACCCGTTAGTTCGTGTCCACACAACACTATGGATCATTCATGGAGTTACAGGAAGCCGCTAGGTGGTGTGAGATTGAGATGGAGCTCCAGGTGAAGGAGCAGAGGCAGAATTCGGCACAATTGCAGTTGCAGCCTATGACAAAGCGGTTCAAAGCCGCTGATGTTAGATCTGGTAGTCATATGGACCGCACTTATGGGAAGTGCGGAAAGGTTCATGATGGATCTTGTCGATCTTCTTCGGGATGCCACATACGTGGCAGGTAGGGTCATATTGTGAGGGACTGCCGATAGCAGGATCCAGTACCCAACATCAGGATTTGCTATCATTGTGATCAGGTGGGCCATATAAAGTCCTAATTCCCCTTGCTTGCTTCTAGACCGCCACAAGTTCCAACGTTGGCTACTCTAAGGATCACTAATGGGGGCTAGGGTAGGGCAGAGCCCCCGAGGGCTCGAGGTCGCGCTTTTCAGCTCACTGTCGAGGATGCCAGAGCAACACTAGACGTTGTGACCAAAATGGTTCTATTTATTCTTCTATAAATTATTTTATGGAATGCTTATGTTTATGTTTCTGATAGGTACATTCTTAGTGAACTATATGCCTGTTCTTGTGTTATTTGACTCGGGCGCGAATCGGTCCTTTGTGTCCTGATCTTTTGGTAGGGATTTTGGTATGCCCCTCTGTGAGTTGTAGTGCCCGTTGCAGGTTTCTATCACCAACGAACATGGGGTTTTGGCATCCAATGTATATAAAGGTTGCATATTGGAGATCTTCGACGTGCCTTATCTGATTGATCTGATCCCTATCCCCATTGGGGATGTATATGTGATAGTAGGTATGGACTGGTTGAGCGGGTTTGGTTCAATGATCGATTGCGAAGGCCAGCGACTGGTGTCTATGCAAATGGTACCAGGGTTGGTTCAGGGTTTTGTTCAACAACCAAGGCCGAACAGTATATTCAACATTGGTATCCAGGTTATCTGGCTTATGTGGTTGATACTCGGGTTAGGGAGCAGACTTTGGTTTTAGAGGTACCAGTTGTTTGAGAGTTTGCAGATGTTTTCCTGGAGGAGTTACCCAGTGTGGCTCCCAAGTGGCAGGTTTAGTTCAGGATTGATCTAGTGCCAGGTGCGACTCTAATTGCCAAGGCGTAGTACCGCTTTCCACCGCCTAAGATGTAGGAGTTGTCCTCTCAGCTTCAGGAGTTGTTATGCAAGCAGTTCATCAGACCAAGCACTGTACCATCAGGAGCGTTGATACTGTTTGTCAAGAAGAAAGATGGTTCCCACCGGATGTGCATTGATTACCGGGAGTTGAACAAGTTAACAGTGAAGAACTTTTATCCCCTTTTGCCGATTTATGACCTCTTTAATTGATTGCAAGATCCATCTTGGTTCTCCAAGATTGATATGAGGTCCGGGTATCATCATGTGAGAGTGAGAGAGGAGGACGTGGAGAAGACCGTGTTAGAGACTCGTTATGGGCATTACAAGTTCATGATGATGCCATTTGGGTTGACCAATGTGCCTATTTTGTTTATGGATATGATGAATCAAGTGTGCAAACCGATCCTCGACTGATCTGTTATAGGGATCATTAATGACATCTTGGTGTATTCCAAGACTAGAGAGCAACATGAGGAGCACCTTCAAGAGCTTCTGGGAGTGTTGAGGTGGAAACGGCTGTTTGCCAAGTTCTCGAAGTGTGATTTTTGGTTACGAGAGGTCCATTTCCTGGGGTACCTCGTTAACCCAGATTGGATTTTGTTCAATCCGGCCAAGATCGAGGATGTGATATAGTGGGAGGTTCTGAAATTTCCCTCAGAGATCAGGAGTTTCTTGGGTTTGGTAGGATACTATCGGAGATTTATTCAGGATTTCTCCAAGATTGCGGTACCCCTTACTCGTCCGACGAGGAAGGGAGTGGATTTCCGATGGGGCCTTGAGCAACAATCAGCACTTAAGAGTCTACGACAGAGGTTATGTGAGGCCCGGGTATTGACCCTTCTAGAAGGAGCCGAGGATTTTGTGGTATTATGTAATGCATCCATCACTGGTTTTGTGGCGGTCCTTATGCAAAGAGGACGAGCGATTGCTTATGCTTTGCGGCAGCTGAAGCCGCATGAGAGGCAATATCCTACTCATGATCTGGAGTTGGGGGCATTGGTATTTTCCCTCAAGATTTGGAGATATTATATATGGGGTCCATTATGTTGTATACACGGATCACAAGAGTATGAGATATCTTATGGATCAGCCGAACCTGAACATGAGGCAGCACAGGTAATTGGACATGGTCAAGGATTATGAATGCGAGATCCTTTACCATCTGGGTAAAGCGATGTGGTAGCAGATGCTTTGAGCCGCAAGTCGGCTGGATCTTCACTTGGAGAGATGTGCATGAGGATATTCGTTGATTCTCTGCTTTTGGGTTTAATCAGAAAGGCTTAAGTTCGGAAGGAGAACTGGAAACATGAGAGGATCAGGGGCGAGATCGACGGGTTTTTCACCAATAGTCGGGGGTTGTTGACCTGATACTGTCGGGTTTGGGTTCCAGATTCTGGTGGGATCAGGCAGATAGTGCTGGAGGAGGCTCATAATTCTCGCTTTTATATACACCCGGGAGCCACCAAGATGTATCGAGATTTGAGATTAAGCTATTGGTGGTCGTGTATGAAGAGGAAGATAGCATGGTATGTCGAGAGGTGCTTGAATTGTAGGATGGTCAAGTCCGAGCCTTAGAGGCCGCATGGGAAGCTGCATCCTTTGGAGGTTCCCTTGTGGAAGTGGGAACAGATCACAATGGATTTTATCACTAATTTGTCGAAGACGTCCAAGGGTTTTGATGTTATATGGGTCATCATGGATCGATTGACCAAGAGTGCCCACTTTTTGTCCATCCGGGAGAGCTCTTCAACTGAAAAGTTGGCTGATGTGTATATCTAGGAAATTGTTGCTTGTCATGGGGTTCCAGTCTCCATTGTTTCAGACCAAGATGTTCGGTTCAATTCCCGATTTGGCGGAGGTTCCACGAGAAACTAGGCACGAGGCTACATTTTAGCATGACTTATCACCCGCAAACATACGATTAGAGTGAGCGGACCATCCAGACAATTGAGGATCTATTGCGAGCTTGTGTCATAGATTTTGGCGGAGTAGGAATTCCTACCTACCTCATGCGGAGTTTTCCTAAAACAACAACTACCACTCCAGCATTGGTGCCCCACCTTTTGAGCTCTTATATGGCCGGAGATGTCATACCCCGGTATGTTGGGGAGAGGTTGGTCACAGGGTCATGGGAAAGATCGAAGTACTCCTTCAGACCATGGAGCTTATTCAGCAGATTAGGTAGAGACTGCAGACAACTCAGAGTCGGCAGAAGAGTTATGCCGACCGGCACTGATCAGAGTTGGAATTTTAGGTTAGCGATATCTTATTACTGAAGGTCTCACATTGGAAGGGTGTGATACGCTTTAGGAAGAAGGGGGAAATTAGGTCCCCCGGTATATTGGACCGTTCTGTGTGATAGCCACGGTAGGTCGGGTCGCCTACCAGTTGGATTTGTCGAGCAAGCATAGTCAGATCCACAACACCTTCCATGTCTCTTAGTTGCAGAAGTGTGTGTTGGACGGTGAGGAAGTGGTGCTTTTAGAGGATATTTAGTTTGATGAGCGCTTGAATTATATTGAGAGGTCGGTGGCTATATTAGAAAGAAAGATGAAGGTCCTGCGCAACAAGGAGATACCTTTGGTAAAGGTTCAGTAGCATTATCGGAGAGGCTGCGAGTGGACCTAGGATCCGGAGGCTGAGATGTGAGAGCATTACCCAAAGTTATTTACTACATCAGACTTTGAGGATGAAGTATAAATCAAGTGGAGGAGAATTATAACATCTTGTTTTGAGGTACTTTCATTTTTTACCCTTATATTGAGACTTAATTCATTTTGGTCCTTATAATGTAAGACTTGTGGCTGGGAAGGGCTAATATTGCCACTTTTGGATTATAGGGGCAGAGCCACGTATGCTGGGCATCCATTTTGTGTACTCTAGGTGTATGGGGTGAAGTCCCAAACCCTAATATTTAGGGTTTGGACCCTATTTATTCATCATTAACTCTTATCCTTGGCTCTTTTAATCAGCCTACGTCCTCTCAAAACGTCCTTGCAACCCTAATCCACTTTGTGAAGCATTTATAAGCTTAAGTATATGTGTTTTGTGCCTTTGAAGAAGAAGAAGGAAGGAAGTATAGATCATCGTGAAGGAGTGAAGCACTTTGGATCCAGAATCATACCATCTTTTGGTATCACTTGAAGGTATAAAGTTCTGAACTTGGCGAAATTTCACTTAGATCTTGTTTTGGGCTTGATTTTAGGCTCTTTTTGTCCCATATGTGGTGATTCTTGAGCATAGCATGTTCTTGACCCTTTAAGTTGTTCTTTCTAACCTTATGAAGGGTCTTAAGTCATTAAAATGTCGTTTGGATGGTTAGTTTTGCTCAATGCTTTCTTTAGAAGGTCTTAATGCATTAAGATGTTGTACTTTAGGGTTTTGGGCACTTAATAGACATGCAAAGTCATAAAGTTGGAAACTTTATGACTCTTGAGGATGATTTGGCCTTGGATCTGAAAGTTAGACGTAAGAGCTTAAGGCATTAAGCTCTTAATGAAATTTTGAGAATTCTGGGTGTACGCCCTGTGCAACCTCAGTACGCATCATGTACGTGGTCAACTCTCATGTGTGCGGTCAAGATTTGAGTACTCCCTGCATCCTTTGGATTATGCCCCGCCTATGCATTCTGTGTTGACTCAGCTGAGTTCACTCGGCTGGGTTGACTCAATTAACTTGTTGATTTTGACTAGTTTTACTTTTACTTTGACCAAGTGACCAAGGGGTATTTTTGGTATTTTGAATGGTTTTTGAGAATTGGTCGTTTGAATGAATAGGTGACTGTTAGAACCGAGATTCGGAGTCGGGACCTCATCAACTATTGTTTAGATTGTGAGGTGAGTTTTCCTCACTAGACTTTCGGGTCGAATGTACCAAGGTCGGCCCATTGGATTGATATCCTGGTTTACTGTATGTTGTTATTGTGTAGTGATATGTTAGATCTATATCCTTGTTTATAGGATGTTGGTATGCGGTAGTGATCTGTAGATCTTCCTGTTTGTCTGTTGGTTGATTACATGTTTATCTATTATGTATATGTCGACATATTTTGATTTGTGGTTGAGGCTTTACTGCTTTGTGTGTGAGCCAACAGAGCGGGGGCATACCAACCCGATGGTTAATTGGGCCCGAGGGTATTCCAACATGAGGACGACTAGACCCGTTGTATATTGGCATTCCAACTTGGGGTATTCCATCACAAGGATGACTGGACCCGGAAGTTAATTGGCCATGGGGTATTCCAACCCAATGATTGATTGGACCCGACATGTTGTTGTATATGTTATCTTTTTGTGTGATGGTACTTTGGGGGAACTTAATAAGCTTTTCCTTACAGTTTTAGTATGTTGTTATAGGTACTTCTAATGATCGCGGGAAGGCGAAGGCGTGACCATACACATCCTCTGTTTCATAGCTTTATGATTTTGGTATACTATGATATTGATAAACAATTTGGAAACAATGATTTTGTAAACATTTTATGACTATGGGTTGTTTTAAAAAGTTAAAATTTATTGTGAGTTTTGAGACGTTAAAATAAAACCAGAGCAAGTATAAAAAATTTGGAGCAACAACTGTCTCAACTTGCTACTTCTATGAGTCGACTGGAGTTTCAAGGTAACTTACCTCGGAAACCTGAAAATAACTTGAAGCATAATGGGAGAGAATTCGTAAAAACCGTGAAGGTCAGAGCGAACCAGGAGAGAGAATCTTGAGGAAGAGATAGAAGAAATGGTGACTGAAAAAGATACTGAAGAATTTTTGGGTCAAAAAAAAGGCTGAAAAAGATGAATATAAGGAAACTCCAAGAAAAGCGAAGCCGAATCTGAAGGAGTACAAACCAGTTACACCATTCCCATCAAGATCGAAGATCACGAAGCGCGAACGAGAGGACGAGGAGATTATGGACACCTTCCGTAAGGTGGAGGTAAATATTCCACTTTTAGATGTTATTAAAAAATTCTTTCTTACACTTAAGTTTTCCAAAGAACTATGTGCTTCAAATAAAAAATAAAAAGTAATGAAACCATAAAAGTTGGCGAAAGTTTTTGAAATTTACAGAAATGGGTACCTCCAAAGTGCAAGGATCCAAAAATTTTCTCGATTCCTTGTAAACTAGGAAGCCTTATTTTTTCAAAATCCATGCTTAATTTAGGTGCCTCAATTAATGTCCTCCCGCTTTCTGTTTTTAAAAAATTAAAATTGGGACCTTTAAAAAAAGATCGAGACCATCATTCAGTTGGATGATCACTCGATTGTACACCCAAAAGGTATATTAGAGGATGTTCAGGTTCAAGTAAATAAATTTATTTTATCTCGTTTATTTTTACATTCTAGACATGTTCAATTTGGATGTATCAGATAAAAAATAAATTATTTTAGGAAAGGATTTTTTAAAAATTGCCAAGAGAAAAATTAATGTTTTTGCTGGTACACTTTTTATAGAGTTTGATGGTGATGCGGTGAACTTCAAAATAAATGATGGTGATATTCCTGTTGATACTTTTTTTGTTAATTTTCTGGATACCAACAGTATTTTGTTTGAGGACTGATGTGAGTTGTCTAATCGTGTTTTACAAGAAACAAGTTTGGGGAGGAAGGGGACAAGATTTTTGGAAAGAAGATTAGAAAAAGAAAAAGGATCAAGAAACTGAAAAAATACTTATTTGATAAAAATCTGAAGACTTTCGAGTCCTGTGTGCAAGTTCCGTTCCAAATCCCATAATTATGTCATATTTGAAGGAATCTAGAGTGAAAGATAATGAAATTGACATGAAGATGAGCCCCATATTTATCAGTTAAAAATCTAGTTGGGCAAAGTCGAGCCAACGACTTTAAAAAGGGCAGCTTTCTGGGAAGCAACCTGATGCGTAGTTTACCTTTTTCTTTCGTTTTGATAAGAGTTGATCGCAACTCCAAGAAAGCTTAGGGAAATCAGAGGATCTTCTGGGTTGAAAAAATTCAAATTTTTCGCCAACACCTTCGTCAAAATCAAATTTTTCTGCAATACATTAGGCACGTTCTTTCCTAGCTGCAAATTTTATTTGTTTTATTGAGTGGTTCATTCCTATCTGAGCATTGAGGACAATGCTTCCATTTAAGTTGGGGAGGGGGTTAGTTAAAATTTTGCATCTTTTTGTTCAATTTTTTTAATTTTTAAGTTTTTCCATTAAATTTTTTCAGTTTTTCTTTTTTGCATCTTATTTTTTGCATTGCATGCATAAAAATCTTTTATATATATATATATATATATATATATATATATATATATATATATATATATATATATATATATATATATATACATCATGGTTGTAAAAATCGGTCTAGGCGACCGATTAATCGGCGCCTAGGCGCTTGGCGGCCTCCAACCGCCTACGAATAAGGGTTAGAGGGTAAAAAAATCGGCCTTGGTCAATATCGGTCAAAACCGGTCAAATCCGATCCAATTCGGTCCAAATCGGACTAAATCGACCCAAAATCAGATCCAAAATCCGACCCAAAATTGGGCTCAAAAGAGACCGTTGCCCCCAAAGCATGGTTGGATCTGAATTTCAGTGAGGCCTTCTACCTTTTTTTATAGGGATGTTTGCCCTTGGTTTTTTATCCCACTAACAATGTGGGATACTCAATTGAAAAAACACAGTTAATAGATTCGAGAGCTGCTCAAACTCAAAATCAACAATTCATTCTCTCTTCTTCTTCTATTTTCTTATTCGTATGTTTAGAGGATGTTTGGGATTCTCGGTTTGATAAGAAAAGCCTACTCCAACAATTTCATATGCTTTTATTAAGATATTGGATTGTTTTTTTCTTTAATACGGGATCAAACACAGGGCTGAAGAACAAGCATCGGAATTGAGAGCTGCTCAAACTCAAAATAGTTGAAATTGAGAGCTACTCGAAATCGGCGGAGCCTCACCCATCGCTTCATGTGTCATCGGCTCATCGCTTCATTAGAATTCGTCGATTTCACCTGATCGAATCTATCTCCCTCTCGTTAGCGACTGAATCAAATGAAGTGATTGTTAATTTGTTGTTTGTCAAAACACTGAGAAGCAATCAACTGCCATCGTAATTTTGGTTGTTCTCATTCTCAATCATCGTGACCAGTCGCTCCTGCCCCATCAAACCACGAAACACGTAACAATAACATATTGTAGTTTAATAGCTTAGGCTCCTTCTTCTCCTTCTTCTTGTTATATATTGGTTGTGAATTCGTGAATTTGTGAATCTATAATCACTTATAATTTGTGTTTGGGTTTGATTATATTTGGTTGTACATTGGAAATAAGCAGCTGTTTGTATATTGGAAATAAGAAGTTCATGTTTGTGTGTTATAATTTGTGTTTATCAACATGCATACAACGTGCTCGATGAAATGCCTAATGTGGTTAAAATGTTGTTCTTTGTTCCAGGTTCATGTTTGTGTGTTATAATTTGTGTTTACCTATATTATTATGACTAATGTTATGTTTATTAATTTTTTTATACTTTTTTTAATAATTAATGGTCTCCGATTAATCCTCACCTAGCCGATTAATCCCTTGACCCCAGTCCACCGATTAGCCTACGTCGAGCGATTTCTACAACCTTGATATATATAGAGGTAGGTTCAAATGTTTCTCACATCTATTATGTGCTAGAATGCACCAATAGGAATTTACTATTAATTATATGTATATTAAATGTTATCCGTACTTATAACTCATTTTTATGGAAACTAATTAAATTCGTCATTAATGTCAACAATAATATTCTTTCAGAATAAATTCATATCTAAAAGAATGAGAGTGAATTGCAGCAGAATGAGATTGTACTCTAGTAAAATACACTCTCGTTCTTCATATTCCATGCAACTTTATTGTATTTTAAGTGATTGATTCTTGAAACAAAGTACAAACTCATATATAAAAACCTAGATGCAAATTCATTCTGAAAAAATGTTATTGCTACCATTAACGACAGATTTAATTAGTTTCCATAAAAAGAGAATTATAATTATGGATATCATTTAATATACATATAATTATGGAAACATTTAATATCTATAATAATTTAATTAAATCATTATTTAATTTACCAAATTTCTATTGGTGCATTCTAGCACACAATAAATGTAAAAAACAAAATAACCTAGCCCTATATATATATATATATATATATATATATATATATATATATATATATATATATATATATACTATTTTATGTTTATGTTTTTGTTTTTTCTACATCATAAAAAACCCCCAAAAGGAATTTATTTTTAGTTTATTTTCTACATAAAAAAAGAAGGTTACATGATAAGATGAGATTCTTTATGTAACACCATGTTCCGAATCGTTTCCTAATTCACGGCCATGACCTGAAGATTGGTTATCAAAAGGCTTAGGGCCTTTGGGAAAGATAGAATTAGACCCCTTCGGGTGTGGAACATGTAGATTGGATGACCTAGGAGTTCGATTTGTGTTTTGGAGCCGAAGGGTATATCGGTAAAGTGTCAGTTCGGACCTTTTATCAATTTTGGGTTTAAGTTCGAAAAGTTTTAAGGCAAGGGAGAGTTGATAGAAGTGTAGAGCTTTTCATTAACTTTCCTAGGATATAAGTATCATCGCAAACGGACTTAGAACGAAGAAGTTATGGCCTTCAAAACTTTGGTGGTATTAGGGTTAAGCCTAGTACGTTGAGCGTACTAGGCAGATGGATCACGGATGCTCTCTTTAAGTACAGTGGGCATACTAGGATTACGCAGGGCGTACTCAATTCACGTGAAAACCCTAATTTATGGTTTTGGACCTTATTTAATGGCCTTAACTCAACTCCAAACCTTCCTACCTTCAGCCTCCACTCCATTAAACCCTAGATATAAAACCCTAGCCCCTATTTGAGTGGTTCTTGAGTGCTTGGGGTGATTTCATGTGTTTTGGTGCTTATTCAAGAAGAAGGAGCTTCTTCAAGGATGGTTGGATTGCGTGAAGCTTTTGGATCCCAACTTTCGCATCTTGATCTATCTTCTGGAGGTATAAAGCTTCAAACTTTATGGTTCTTTAGTGTAGATTTAGTTATGGGAATTGTCATAAGCATGTTTGGTCCCAATATTGTGGTTCTTTTGAGTAGAAAATACCCCAAGGCCTTTGAGCCATATATTTGGTCTTTGTTGATGTTATTAAGTGTGACAATCCGAAATTTCTATTATGTACAACATTTCCATTCAATAGAAGTCAGAACAGTTTCTGGAAACTTTCAAGCTTTTTGGAATAAGTTTGAGTATGTTAGGATTAACAACTTTGCGGATATCAGGAGAGAGGATGCCCTAGGGTTTATTGTGCAACAATAAAGTCCTCACACATCAAAAGTTTAGAGTTAACGGCCTAAACAAGGAGTTTACAGCCGTAAACCCTAAAGGGAAGTGGTATAAAAGTGACACTTAGTTATTTTTACCATTTTTCCAACTTTCAAGATCGAAATCTCAAACTCTCTCACGTATCATCCAAAGAATTCTTCAATATCTTCATCTAGTAAGTGTTTCTAGCCCTTTCAAGTTAGTATATCACTTAATCTAGTGATTTAACACACTTCTATCCATGAAATCTTTCCAAAAGGTTGATTCTTCAAGTTTCACCAAGAACACACACTAGTGTTCTTGGACTTTTGGACCTTTTCAAGCTTCTATATTGTAAGTACTTCTATCCTAGAGTATATTAAGGCTTGATACACTCCTTTACATCAAGAAAACACCATTGAAACGCAAGATCAAAGGTGTTTACGGTCCAAGAACACCTTGGACTGTAAACCCTAATTTAGGGGGCCAAAGTGACCCTAGTCCCTTCACAAGCTTTGGAAACTAGTCTAGACTCATTCCTAAATATGTTTAGGACTTGAAAACATCATAATACCATATTCCATGAGGGTTTATGGTAGTAAACCCAAAAAGAAATGGTCTTAGGGCTGTAAACTCCTCAAAGGAGGGAAATGGTGCCCTAATCTCTTCCAAAGGCTTAACCATCAAGTAGAAATGATTCTAATGGACTTGTAGGGATTCAAATAAAAGCATGGTCAAAAGAGTATGATTTTAAGACTATAAACTCATGAGTTTACGACTGTAAACTCAATGAGTGATGGTCACAAAACCGTAAACTCATTTAAGGGGGTTTCCTTGAACCCTAAACTCAATAGCAATGTCCTACAACACTTAGATGCAGTCTTTGGGACTTATAACACTTATATAAGGTGTTTATCATGTCCTAGGGTGACTTAAATTTGTTAATTATTTGTTTAAAGAATAATTGGATACATATATGGATCATTATATGTAACTAGGATCCTTGTGTGTGCTCAAGTCTTCACTTGACACCTAGTAATCCTGTTTCATCAGTTCATCCATACCACTCACTACAGGTGAGTTCATACCCCTTAAATTGACCTTTTAATGTTTTTAAATGCTTTTATGGGGGGGGATACAAGTTGAATAATTATAGTTATTATATCAATCACATGTGATTAATAACTACCAAACAAGTGGTTTTCTTACTTTTCAAACTGTGTTATCAAACTGTTTTGCTTCAAACTATTTTACAAACTCTTCTGTTGTCAAATACTTTTACTTAAACTCTTTTTATACTTTTATATTGTCAAGTGCATGCCTATGGATGTATAGTTATATAAGCAATGTTTAAAGGACTTAGGAAGGCTAGCTCGCTTTATCTCCTTTTCCTTGTTGGGATGTGGCTTTAGGGCATCGGTTATCCGTCCGAAGGTCATCTAAATACTAGTTATATATTATGTATACATTCATAGACATAAAAGTTCTATCAGTCAATTCAATAGCCTTGGGTAGCAAGGGTATACGTTCATGTTCATACATACAGGTCATATTACTAGTAAACTACGATAGGCGTAGTTTAGGAAGTTACTAATACTATTACTAGAACGAAGAATCATACAATGACTCAGTTCATTCATGAGTCAATACTTGCTAGATAGAGAGAGAGAGAGAGAGAGAGCACACAATACAGCTAGTACACACAGTACATTACTATACATGCTACATAGAGAGAGAAAACACATTACAGCTAGTACACGCAGAACATTACAGTACATACAGGCTAGACAGAGAAAGAACACGCAATACAGCTAGCACATTCATTACATATACATTCATGCAGTTATGTGAGCCATTAAACGAGGCATGACACTACTTGCCATAACCGTTTTTGTATCCAGAATCTCCTTAATTGGGGAGCGTATGAGTTTGCGTATAGATCTATACTGGATTGACTATCCTACACCTTGTTGCTCGCTACAGTGGGACTTGCAAGTCTACGGGTGCCAAATGTCATTTCTTACGGCATCTTACATCGTCGTTTTTCTAGATTCGGTAGCAGGATACAGGCCGATCACATGTTACTTTAATTACAATTGGTTTAAGGGAGTTAGTACAGCAGTAGTTACTTATTATAATACTACAGTACTATGATATTTTCCCATTACATTCACTTCGTGAATATTCACACGATGCATGGTAATGTAAAAACTATATTTTTGGTTAATGATAGTCGGATTTGGGAAAATACACACTATTACAAGAGACGCACACAGATACTAGATACCTTGGTAGAAGGCTACTTTTAGTAGGAAACATAGGGTTTTCTAGGAGAGTTCAAACATCTTACAAAACATTTTACAAATACTTTCATACAAATACAGACACTAATATACTTATGATCTCACCAACTTTAAAGCTGATACTCGCTTTCAAAATAACTTGTATTCTCAGGTCACCAGTAGACAGGTATAGGTGCCAGGTTTTTGAGAAGATGGAGTTCGTTCAAGACTCGTCTTTTATTTTGATATGTATTTTTGGTGTCTATATAACTTGACAGAACACACTTGTATAAAATTATATTATTAATGCAATGGATGATGTTGTCGCTTGTTTACCTATTATTCATTGTTGTGATACTGTACATGACGTCCTCCGCCTCAGAACGTTTTCACCGTTCATGGTTTTGGGGTGTGACATTAAGTCATAAAAATGTCATCTTGATGGGTTTGGTTGAATCATGTTTAATTTGGTGTTCATATTATGAGTTTAGATGGATAAAAACAAGGATTGAGACCATTTAAGTCATGTAAAGAAGTAAATTTTCCAAATTTACGTGTTAAGACACCCCTTAAGGGTCATATCTATGTTTGGGCGTCTTGACTTAACCCAGTAAGAGATTATTATGGATTTTGGGCCTCTGATTAGTATGTTAAGCGTATGTAGGAGTACAATCATCGTAATACTTGTATCATGCATTGATAGATTGTACGTTGTGCTTCGGGGGTGAGTATGTGGGGCGTACGTTTTTGGTACGCGGGGCGTACTCCCTAGAGTGTTCATTTTGGGCCTTTTGGGGGTTGGTCCATGAGATGTTAGACCAGTTTTGGGAAGGGTAAAATGGTATGTTGGGCTAGGCCCATTTGTATGTTGGGCTTGGCCCATTACATGATGGGTTAGGCCCATTTGTATGTCGGGATAGGCCCATGGATCAGGAAGGGATAGGCCCATTGTATGTTACATAGGGTGTTAGTTGTCTTCTGTGACTCTTGCATTTGTATGCTAAGCTGGGCCTATTGGTTTGGCAGGGCTAGGCCCATTATGGTGGGTTGGGACCAATATACGGGCTAGGCCCAACGGTATGTATGGTATGTGGTATTTTGGAAACTCACTAAGCTTTGTGCTTACGGTCTAATGATTAAGGTTTCAGGTACTTCCGGTTCGAAAGTGAAGGGTCCAACTTGATCTCAGCGCATCCATCCATGTTTCTGCAATATAATGATTTTTAGATTGTACTCTAATCACTGTTTTATTATGATATACTTTTAAATGTTTGAATGAAAAGATAATTGGTGTTTTGGTTGAATTAAAAATGAAATTTTGACCTCATAATTTTTGGCACGTTACACTTTGCAATCAATAGCTCTATAAAGATGGAAAATGAAAGTCCGAAAACGAAAAGATCGATAGTGGTAAGTGTAGTAATGTTTTTCATAACTAGGGGTTTGTAAGACACCATAAGTTGTGAGGATAATTGTAAAAATAAAAAGAATAGTATATCGAAACACTGCGTAAGAAAAAATAAAATAGTTTTTCAACTAACTCTTGAAAGTTATGATTAAGAACCTTGCTCGATAAGTGTTAACCCTACAAAACACGGACCTCTTTGTTGACACACGTTACCCTTAACGGAAACAAATAGCTCTATATTGTATTCACACAGCCAAAAAAATCAAAAAGTGACCAAAATTGTTGCATGCAAGCTCATAGCGGGTACAAATTGTCAAATCCGGTACCCAACTCAAATTTCAAGCACTTGATTGAAGAAATCTCAAGAAATACACAAAGACATTGGAGAACTCAAAACTGAAGGCAAAAAACACAAAAATTCAATTTTCAATCAAGCCAAATGCCACCCCAAATTCAAACCCGACATAGCTGAAGAGCTAAATGAATGGTATATGATGCTCTCGAAAAAGTGAAAGCATAGGAGATCGGGCCCCTCCAGGAGGGCTGACTGCTTCAACGAAAGCTAATTTAACATGACAGGGTCTCTAAGGATGGGTTAAGATTGGTTTTTATGAATGATTTGAAAATACATGAAACTCTTAAATATGCTATCTTGTGAGCAACGTAAACTAAGTTATAAAATTTAAATAAAATTTATGGTTGGTTTATAAATTTACACCGTTGAGCAACTTTCGGACCTTGGAAATATGGGATACATGGAAGGTTTTGAGATTGTTATCTAGGTAGTGATTTCATTGGAGCTTCCTCAATGTGAAGTCTAATCATGTGAAAAAAAAGCATGAAGTTTTTTAATTTCAAATTATTCAGCTTTTGTTGTAAGTTCCTTTTTAGGTCATCTACATCTTTCCATTGTGTTTATAATGTTTAATCTTTTTATTACTTGAGGGCAAGTAAGGTTTAAGCTTGGGGAGATTTTGTTATATGGAATTTTATGCATTTTTAATACTAGTTTTTATTAGTGTTTTGTATCATATATTATGCTTTTTCATATGCATTAGTTCAAATCATGTTCAACTCATGTTTATCGCTAGAATCGTTGTACTGCTCATGTCTTTATGTCTTTTTCAGGTATTTCGAGTAGAGCGGTATTTTGGAAGAAGATTGGATGCACATTAGGCGCTTAATGGAACTACAAACACCTGAGGATCTAGAACCTGACTTAGATTTGTTGAAACTGAAGAGTTCGCGTCCGACACACGCGTCTTATGATTTATGTGATCGTGTATTTGGACATGGGATCGTGTTTTTTATTGTGCTTCACCTCCGCAACTTTTCCATGCAAAAAAATCGACTTTCGGGACTTCAAAGCCTTTACACGATCATTTTCATTCATAAAGCAGGATCATGTTTTTGAGTTTTATGTTCAAAGTAGCATCATACTTCATTAAACGCGAAAAATGGAAATTTTTGGGATTTCGGAGCAGAAATACAGACGTGTTTTTCCAAAAGGCACGATCATGTTTTTTGAAAAATTTCATTTCATGCTTCTAAATTGTATATAAACACTCCCTATATCATCAGTTAAACCCTTAGATGTTCCCAGACAAACAGGGTCGACTTTTGGAGGCAATTTCTGCACTTTGTCATTAATTCCTGAAGATCTGAAGGTTGTGGATCATCGCATTCAATTAGTTTCATAAGATTAGTCATTTAATTTCTCTTTTCATTATTCTAGATCAGATTTTAGCGATGTCCGGATAAACCCTAGTTTTTAGTTCTACAAGACTAGTATTTTTTATGTAGTCAATAATTAGATTTGGTTTTTTATTGTGTGATTATATCTAGTTATTTCAGTTTTGCATTTAATGAATGTTTGATTTTAGTTCTTTTTAGCCTGATCACCAAAATTAAGATTAAATCAGTCTAGTTAATTAGTTGTTGAAATCTGTAATTGCTTTGATAAACGGATAACAAGTAACAAGTTACATATCGATTTTGTGTTGGGATTTGACTCTATTATAAACTGAAATTTCATATTTTTACACATCCGAGCTTGTGATAAGTGTTGAACAATGTTGGGAATTTTATACAAATCATAATGCCCCCTTTCTAACTTGATTAACAGCTTGCTTAATTAGGTTAGTAAAAAGTTATGATTAACTGAAGAGTTTTTTTGGTTAATTAACTAGGTAAAAAAAAGCTTACTAGAGTTTGTTAGTAGTTTTCAGTATCATCTTAGATAGAACGAATCTTAAATAACCAAGTTTGTGTTAATTACATAATTAGGAAAGTCATAGTAGAACTGAATTAGTTTTTTATTATTGAATTTACTTTAGTTATTTTCACTATTGTTTTAGTTATTAATTTTACAATAAAACCCCCCCTTTTCTATTATTTCCCGCATTTGACTAGTATGTGTCTTATGCAAAGAGGCATTGACTTTTAGGTCGTGTCGCTGTGGATTCGACCCTGCTTCCCTATGCTATTTTTTTAGTACAACCAAGTAGTGAAATTATTATTTGTTTAATACATCTGTGACATCGTTTTAACAACTCGCCTTGGAAGAGAATAATTCGGTTCGGAAAACTAGGCAAGCTAAACCTACGATACATAGGATCATTTGAAATTCTTGCCATAAATGGTCCTGTTGCGTATCAACTTAAGTTGCCTCACAAAATAACAAAGTGCATGATGTCATTTACATCTCAAATATTAAGAAGTGTCTGTCTGATGACAATCTTGCTATTCCTCTCGATGAGATCCAACTAAACACAAAACTCCACTTTGTCGAAGAACCAGTGGAAATCATGGATCGAGAGGTCAAACGATTGAAGCAAAGTCGCATTCCTATAGTGAAGGTGCGACAGAACTCTTTGCGAGGACCAAAATTTACTTGGGAACGCGAGGACCATATGAGACAAAAATACCCCAACTTTTCAATTATACCCCGACTACGAGCTAAATTTTGGGATGAAATTCTTTTAACGGATGCAGAATGTGACAAATGGTAAAATTAGGTCAACATTCGTCAGTCAAACCACCGCAAACCCACTTGTAATAGGACCTAATGTATGTATTCCATTCTATTAACGTAAATAATGTTTCTCATACATAGAATTGCATACAAAATGCCATTTTAATCCACATTATATAACTATTAATTAATGCATAAAAAATAAGAGATTGTGTTGAGTATACTTATGATCAAATGATACTCTAAATGGATATACCATGTTAACATAATTCTGTAGATATAAAGAATGTCGAAAAAGGAGATTGTACATAGAAGTTATGAATAATTTACGGAAATAAGTTAGTTATATAACTGATTTTTCGAGAACAAACTTTAGACTGATACGCAGGGTTAACTACGCGGTGAGTCAAGTATTTCTTAATGCATTTTTGGAATCAAAATATGATCGAATATTTAATTCTGATTTTGAAAGTTTCAAACCTCGAAGTTAAAACACTTTCGTGAAAACTATTTAATCACGATAATCGATAAATAACCGAATTTAAACTTTGGACACATTTTTAACATAGTTTTGTCCATCGTTCCGAAATTTTGTCTACATACTCAGAAACACCATTTTCGGGACATCTAAATGGTGTTTCGAAGAAAAATGAGAGAATTCGTTTTTTATCAGAAACCAGCACATGGATTGAGGTTAGGACACGTCTCGTGACCGAAGTGGTGCAACTTGGCGGAACGAGAGAGTGAAACTTGTTGCAATTGTGTATGTTCTAGCTTTTTATAAATAAGAGAGAGACCCTCACTCTTTCCCACACCTCTCCCACTCTCTCTCGGCCTCGCTCTCTCTGTCTCTCTCTCTCTCTCTCTCTCTCCAACCCTTAAGATTGTAGGCACCACCTCTGGCCATCGGTGCCCCGCGTACACCGCCACCTTGCTCTATCATGCTCCTCTACTACTGCTACCTGCTTCCAACTTAGCTCCACCTGTCTAGCAGATCCGATCCGGTATCCACCATCTCCGACGTCCCTCAAACATAAAGAACCACCACCACTGGTGGCACTATTCCGGCGAGGTTTTGGCATCCTGAACAACTGCGAAAAGTGGCTTTTCTGACTCGTCTTTTCCAGATCTACTACCCTCAAGTGTTGTTTTGTTGAAAATGAGTGTTGGGTGAAAATTCGCAAAACGCAAATCGATTTCCGATCTCGACAACGGCTACTCCACACGCTTCAAAAGTGAGATCATGGCCCCATTTTAAACTCTTTAATGTTTTCGAGGTAGCATACGTGCATTACCTGTTATTATATTTTATAGAAACACTAAAATAATAGTTAAAAGTTTATATAATTATAAGTTTTTGTTATATATATATATATATATATATATATATATATATATATATATATATATATATATATATATATATATCGGGTTAATAAAATAAACTATATTAACCCATATATATCTGCTTTGAAGTACATATGCTAAAATTACATATATTTGATATTTCTATAAACGAAATATATAGTTTTATTATAGTTATAAACGATAAAGTTTATTTATAGTTTTATAACTATAACTGTTAAATAGTTGGTATCGTTATATATTGAATTAAAATGATAATTATATAACTATTTAGGCTTGGTTGTATTTTTTTTATTGTTGGTTTTACGGTGGTTAAAACCTAGTTTTGCTTCATATATAACCGTTATGCCACCCGATCTTCGTTATAACTATATGCACAGTTAAACCTAGTTTTACTCCATATACAACTGTTATTCTAGGCAAAGCGTTGTCCAAATTTCGACTCATCCATGTTTATCAAGTGAATGCATAGTCCCTTTCATGAACATAAAGTATTAAATATCTATTGAAAGACATATGTGAAATATATGCATATTACCTAGAATATATGTTAGATATATATTGATAATGTACTATATGTGAACTCCATATGGTTCCATATGTGTTAAGATGCATATATGATACTATTACGTGATAATAATATTATTATTAGCGAGTAAGAGAAAAGTATATTAATACCTAAATACTTTGTAATAAATATATATACACTGAATTAGGATAGTGTTGCCTAAACAAAGTTGGTATTGGAAGCCTTGTAGTTTTGCACGTTAACAAGATAAGACTTATTACACATACATGGTTCAATTAAGTTTGATACTTGGTAGTCTCTTCGAGAATGTGTGTAATTTAGGAGCGGAGAGTAGAGTTTTGTTTCGTGATACAATCAAGTGACAATGTATGAATTACGTACCGGAGTAAAAATAGTATTCCTTTTTGGATGACTGGAAATGGTGGTTCCAAATCAAGAAATTGTAATGGTATGTCTGGTCATCTCCCAAAATAAGATGACAACACTTGATCATTATAGACGGTCCTGTGAATTACGTTGCTAGTGTGGGCTCATAACCCATAGTGTAGGGTTCGAAATTTAGTTAGTGAGAAGTCGAAACTCTTTAGGTCTGTTAGGGTGCGAAATCAGAATGATTTCGACATTGTATGTATTTACAAGGCACATTTCGAATTTGAACAAGAACGTTTAAGTCCTTGTATTTTTTGTTGTTTGTATCCCCCTATAAATAGGGTAAGTATTAGGGAAGAGAGTATATTTTATGCGGTTCATTATTGTGAACTCTCTCAAATTCTTGCACTCATTACCGACATAATATGAACCAATCAGATCTTATTTACTCTACGTGTTCTTTCTGTTTTCTGTGATTGATTTCGTATTCATTACTCAATTCTAATACACATCACATACACGTAGATGGAATGGGATACCATATTCATTAAAATACTTTGATGGTTCGTGTACCTTTAAGACTTGCACCGACCAAGGAAGCCCCTAGTTGTATAGTCAAACCTTACTCTAAACAATTCACTAGGTGAGATAATTCTCCCTGATAATCGTGGACTAGGATCTGTAGGGATCAATCAAGATGGGTATGTATGGGTGTAGGATTTTATAGATATTCAAGTTAGAGATATATCTATACATATAGTTTGTTAATTAATTGGTTTTGCAGGTTTGATAATTAAGGAATGGTCTCATAATAATATTGTGAGATTGAAATCCTTATGTATCTCACCAGGCTTTCCAACCTGACCCACTCAGCTTGTATGTATCACATATATCAAGACTTATGTTGTTGAAATTGATTAGGATGTTGAGTAATTAAGAGACAGTCTGCAATAGTGTTCAACACCATTAAATCTTTACGGTGTAACTTATGTATCTATATTGATTATGACAACCTTAGGATTTTTATTTAATTTGAGACAATCAATTGTACTCAAAATGTTTCAATATTAATGGGATTTTTTGCAAATAAAGTATTATGATTTCTAAAAGCGTAAAGAAATTTCTTTTTGGTTATGAAAATTAAACGATGTCATAGTTGGTATCAGAGCATTAGTTTAAGCAAACTAGGAATTTCAAGGATTTTTATACTTCAAATTAGAATGCTAAGCAATGATCGTCAAATGTCTGTCTGTTTTATTTTAGGTAGTATACCTAAATTTACATAAGCACTAGCTTACTTAGGATAACTACCTACTTTGTTGTTATGTGCTAAATGATTTATAGTATAGCATGCCTTAGGTCGCCTACATTGCTATTACTTCACTAGATCTAAGTTCTATTGAGACTTTATGCCATCATGATTCTAATTGTATAATTAGTATATTAGAACTAGTGTATAATCTTTTGGAGTGACATGGAGAATTATGCATCTAAATATCACTAAAATCTTCCTTATCATAATATACTCGAGATTTCGGTACACTGAGTAATTGTTCTAGTATATAGAACATCATGGTGAGAACTTGTAGCGGACTAGGAAATGATAATAGAAATCAACAACCTAAACCTTGATGTGTGATTGAGCGTGCGCTAGAGGTGGTACCAGCAGTTGAACCCATCACAATGGCAAGAGTTCAAGCCATGATTTGGGCAATGCTAGCTGAGAAAATGGAGAACATAAAACTTCTCCAACAGAGGGGGAGAGAAGTCACTACACCGATTGTTAAACCAGTGTCGAATGAAGTTCAGCTCGAAGAAGGAAGCTATAGTAAAGTTGTAAATCAAATTGAACTACGAAGGGTTTGGAGAAACAACAACGAAGAAGAGGTTAACAGAAATAGATGCAAGTATGAGGCCTTCATGGCATCCCAACCACCAGTCTTGCTGGAGAACCAACACTATCGACAATTGTAAATTGGATCTATGAAATAGAAACGATGTTTGAAAGTTGTGACTATACCGACAAAGAGAAAAGAATATTCACATCCAGATAGCTAAACACTGGTGTGTTAAGCTGGTGGAAACGATTGGCTGATACCATGCCAAATGGAGAAGCACGGAAGATGTCATAGAAGGACTTCCTTCTGTAGTTAAAATGGAATATTGCTCAGAAATAGACCTTTTCGAAGTAAGCAAGGAATTCCAAAATATGAAGAAAGGAAAGATTAGTGTTGACAAGTATGATGCAGCCTTTACTGAGATAATAAAGTTAGTTCCTTACTTGGTTCCTAATGAACTCTACAAGATAAAGAAATTTTCTAATGGATTACCAATGGATTTTGGCCCAATGGTGAAACTAGCAGCTACTTTGGAAGCAGCCATCCGAGTTTCCAAATCTCTTAAAGATATATTCAAGGGGAGAACCATCGACCAAGCTGAAGTTGAAAATAAGAGGAAGAATAAAGGATCCTCATAACCCAATAAAAGGAGTAGGTTTTTGAAACCTAGCCCTACGGCAAGAAGCCCAGGGGAACAACGAGGCTAAATGGTGTAAAGGATGCTGGAAAAATGCATTTTGGACAATGCAAAGAAGATGTAATCTCCTACAAGTGTGGACTAACTGGTCACTATGTTGATGAATGCAGACGTATTGAAAAGGTATGTTTTCAATGTAAAGAAGAAAGGCATGTGGTGAAGGACTGCCTAAGGAAGAAAGAAGTTTCATGAGCATCTTAGATGACTCTCAGGGCTATAAAGGAGGAAGCAAGTGTCACTTTAGGGAGTCAATACAAGGAAGCTACATATCCAGGGAGTTCAAGACATGAAGTTGTCATCCCACATAGATAGTCTTGTAATATGTAGCATGATATAAGAGACATAAAGTATAATAGACGTTGAATATGATTGTAATCATTTTCAGAAGCTATAAAATCCTTAATTATGTTATATTATTCAATGTGGTAAGTTGATGTGTGATTCTTTTCTCGTATGGTGACTTAGGGAGTGCGAGGTAATTCTTGGGATGCATATGAGTAAGTGTGAAAGATAGTAGATGCCTATACTACCGGAAGCACATGACTAGCACTTGGATCAGGAAAAGTCACAAGGTTACTAAGGCACTAGTAGTTAAGTTGTTTTGTATGTTTCTGTCGTTACCATCATTTCAGTGATGATTAAGGAGATGAATGTTTTCCTGACCCTAGTGGTCATAGAAAATCGAGTCCAACTAAGGTAAAAACTACAAAGTGAGTTACCTTGTTTAAAGAACCACGTTTGATGTAGTATCCGACTTTGGTTAAGAAATTAAAGGAAAAGATAATCTGACTCGCATCTAGTGATAGCCTGAACACAAATCTATCTTGGAAAACCAAGATGCCCCCTGTAACTGGTCGAATAGATCATCAATCCTCAGGAGTAGGTAACGATTCTTCACTATTACCTTGCTCATCTCCCGGTAATCTATACACATCTGATGTGACCCGTCCTTCTTCTTCACAAACAGGATCGGGGCTCCCCAACGTGAACTGCTTGGCCTGATAAATCCCTTATCTAACAGCTCCTGCAGCTGTGTAGACAACTCCTGCATCTCGAGAGGAGCCAACCGGTACGGTGCCTTGGCTATAGGAGCCACACCAGGGACTCGGTCGATATTGAACTCCACCTATCTCTCCGGAGGTATCCCAGGCAACACCTCTGGGAACACATCTGGATACTCCCTCACGACTGGCACATCACTCATGGTCGTCTCACTCGCATCCCGGGTATCCATGACGTAGGAGACGTAACCTGCGCAACCCTGTTGAAGGTAGCGTCTAGCCCTTGCTGCTGAACACAAAGCTGGTCCATGTTGCGGCCTCTCGCCCTAAATCACCAACTCTCCCCCACTTGAGGTCCTGACACGTACCAACTGTTGTGCACAGTCGACCACCACCCCATTAGGGCTCAATCAATCCATGCCTATGGTGACCTTGTTCCCTCTAAAAGGAATAGGGACCAAATCCACAAGGTAACACTCATCATACATCCTCAAAACACAATCTCTATAGACCTTAGATACCCGGACGGACGGGTCGTTAGCAATCTCAACCTCTAAAGGACAATCCAACATGCCTAAAGACTTAGTAAACCTCTTGCTAAGCGCAAGAGATACGAATGATCGGGTAGCCCCGAGTCAAATAACACATGTCCTGGGATACAGTTAACATGGAACGATCCTAACAAAACACATAAAACATAAATCATAAATATCATATCTGACATGTAATAAGAGTTAGGGAGAAGAAAACATACCTGTCACCACATCCGGTGCGGCACGCGCCTCCTTAGTGGTCAGCTGGAAGGCTCATCTCCTCACCACTGGAGCATCTGACTTGCCCTATCGGTCATCCGTGATCCGCAGGGTAGCTGGAGTTGGCGCCGCCACTGGCGCTCCTAACGTCAATCTAGGGCAGCTGGCCTTTTTATGACCCTTCTTATTGAAATGAAACTAAATCGGGACTGATGTCTAAAGGGTGAGGGTAGGGGCAGTACAATCCCTACCAAAGTGCCCAAGCTTGTCGCACTTATAGCAGCCCGATCCCCCTAATCTGCATACTCCCTCATGCGCCTTACCGCATTTCCCACAGCGGCTTCGGCCCTGCTGGTCCTTCGACCTAGAGTCGAATCCCTTGGGTTTCTTCCCCGAAACCCCAGTCGCCTGCCCAGTCTCCGCCTTCCTTTTCCTGAGGAGCTCTATAACAATATCCCTCTCTCTCGCCCTCGTTATCATGTCATCTAAAGTCGGACATGTCGATTAGCTGACATATTTTCGAATGTCAGATCTCAACATGTCATGGTACTGGGTCTTCTTCATCTCCTCATCCCCCGCGTACTGAGGCAACAGTAAGGCCCTCTCCCTGAACTTGGCGGCAATCTCTGCCACCGACTCAGTCGTCTGTCTCATATCAAGAAACTCCCTAGCTAGTTGCTAAAACTACACAGTTGGTGCGGACTCAGCTTGAAATCTGGTCACAAAGTCTGACCAGGTCATAGCCTCAATGGATGGGGCTCCCAACGCGTCACTGGCTGCCTCTCACCAGTCTCTGGCCCTCTCTCTCAAACAAACTGCAGCATACCTGACCTTCGACCCCTCAGGGCAGAAGCTCATCAACTGTGCAGACTCAATGTTTGCAATCCATCTCCTATCCACAATGGGGTCCTTCACCCCGCTGAAATCTAGCGCTCTGCATCCCATGAAATCCTTGAAAGAGATCGTGCGAGTCCCTGACTGGCCAGATGCCACGTCGCTCCGGAATTCCCTAAGGCGATCCTCGATCAGCCTGATAATCACCTCCTTGATCGACCCAAAAATCACCGGGTTTGCCTCAAGGATGCCTCTTGTAATCTTAGATGCGATGAACTCATGCAATCCATCATTTACCGGCTCAGAACCTGTATATGAACCTGACCCAAACCCTGAACCTCCTGCTCCGTGACGTGTCACCACCATTCTGAAACAAAACACACTATCATTAAGGTCATATATAACCTCGAGAGGTTTCACACACTGCAAATTCCCAGGCTTAATCTCATCTCTCCTTGATTCGAGTACGAATCCTCTACTTTTAGTAGTACGAGCCCATACTACCTTCCACATCTATCCTTACTTTCCTCAAGAATTTCCTTGACTCCACCAAGTCCCTTTCACTACTATTGCTCACTGCACTAATCTCATCCTAGGATTACCCTAGGGTAATCTCTAACCCCCTCTCCGCCATCAGCTGCATAAGAAGGCTTTTCTATCTCTCCATAGGTAGCTCGTGAATACCATTACATATTACTAAGACCAGATAATTCTTCGAATGAGAGGTCCTACCCTAAAATGGTTGGACTCAGACAAGAGCAGCTAAATAGGCTAGACCTAAGCTTCTGAAATTATTTAGTCCTCGTAATATGTAACTTAACGTATTCGTTTACTAGCTAATTAAAGATAACTAGAACTCCTAAAAGCACAAGACAAGCAGCATTCGGGCATTGAGTAACCAAAACCAAGCATCTCCTAATCAGGCTATCATATTACTAACTAATCAGTGCTATCATGCAGTTAAATAAGCACATACAACAGGCACATAATGCATCTTCCTAGATCCCTAACCCTAATCTAGCATGCAGTTCTCATTCACATACAGTAGGCATATAAGGAATCCTTCCTAGATCCTTAGCCCTAATCTAGCATACAGTTCTCATAACCATAGCATATATCATATCAAACTTGTATGGGTATCTTCGGGAAAACTTACTTGAGCTCGGCCGATTGCATGCATCACACACCTTGTTCTTTCTCAAAACTCTTAATTTTAATTTTTGAAAATTTGTTTTCTTTGTAAAAAATTCCCAAGCCCTCGATTTGAGTTCAGACACCCCCGAAGTTGTGTCCGAATCCCTCAAACAAAGGCTCTGATACCAACTTGTAACATCCCAAAGATACGGTCCCAAAATTTTCATTTTAAATTAAACATTTATAAAACCATTTGTCTAAGAACAATCATAATATCAACTCGTATCAAAACCAAAGTATCAGTAGTCAAAACATATCATGATAAAACAACATCAGAGTGTAAGTCCCAAAGATCTCATGTGCGGAAATCCTGGTGTGATGCGCTGCAGTCATGATGGCTCCTTTCCCTTCGAAGAGGAAGTACCTAAAACCAAAACTGTAAACCGTAAGCACAAAGCTTAGTGAGTTCCCCCAACATATCACATACCATACAATAACATAATGCCTAGCATATGTGGGTGTTGGTCTTCCCTTCGGTCTCTTTCAACCGGTAACTGCCTAGTATATCGGGGTGTTGGCCTACCCTTTCGGTCTCTTTCAACCGGTAACTGCCTAGCATATCTGGGTGTTGGCCTACCCCTTCGGTCTCTTTAAACCGGTAACCAGGGACTATTTCACCCCTACTACTACCACATAATACCCTAGCATATACACATAAATCACATACTGATAGCATATCTGGGTGATGGCCTCCCCTTCGGTCTCTTTCAACCGATAACAAGGTCTATCATACCCTTCCTACCACTATCACATAATAACATAACATACTATCACATAAAGCATAACAGATAGTGGCATACCAGATAACTATCACAAAGACAATAATCTCAACTATAATCAAATACTAGTGGGCCGACATTGGTGCCTTCGACCCACTCCTACTGGAAGGTAACTCACCTCGATAACTGGGTATAGCTGCAAAAACTCCTGCTCTGAAATCAACCCCTCTCAGAATCCTACACATAAACATTTCCTTTAATTACCCTTTTCGTACTCATAACCCCCTTAAGGGTCAACTTTGGTCAAAGTCAAAGTCAACATTCTAGTCAAAGTCAACATTCTGGTCAGAGTCAACATCCTGATTGACTCAACTCGCCGAGTTAGTCTATCAACTCGTCGAGTTCCATGAATCAGGAACCCTGAATCGCGATCCAACTCATCGAGTTCTTTCACAACTCGGCGAGTTCCTCTTATCCATAGAATCGAGACTTCCCCAAACAACTCGTCGAGTCCTCCTTGAACTCTTCGAGTTTTGCCCTTTACTGACTCGGGACACTTCGACCCAAATCGTCGAGTTCCTCTATGGACTCGACAAGTTCTTCAGTCTATTGAGCCATCTTAATGGCTTAACTCCTTATCCTTCAGATACAATCTCCATACTTGTACTACATACTGAAAATGCCCTTTTAAGGGTAAAGTTTCTAACTTTAACCGTTAATAGCCCTACTTAGTGGGTTTAGCTCAAACCCTAATTCTTTAAGACCTAGATCTTGATCCACAAGCCATAATACTCCAAACTAAGGCATAAAAATTGAGATCTAGACCCTAGACACCGTATGAACACGTAAAGTCCCTGACTTTCCCCCCATGCATGGGCTTTTGGAGCTTAAAATGCCAAAATGGCATCCTAAAGCTTGCATGGGACTTCCATGGCCATGAAGTTTGCACCTTTATGCCATGAAAGTCCTTCTAGACCATCGATCTAAAAGAGTAATCACTTAGGACATCTAAGTCTCAAAAGCTAGAAAGTCTTGGACCAAAACATGGAGAAATCACTCCAAAACTAGATCTAAACATTGAATAGAAAATATAGGAGCTTTATACCTCCAATGAACCAGAAATGGAGATCAACTTTTGGATCTACTCTTCTCCTTCACGTCCTTGCTTCTTCTTCAAGAACCCTCTTCTTCAAATTCACAAAGAATGCACAAAATGGCTCAAAACACTCAAAAATGAATTAGGGTTTCGTGGCTAGGGTTTGGGATGATAAAGGCTGCAAATGAGGCCAGCCTTTGGAGGTTAAGGTGTTTAAATAGGGTGCTAAACCCCGAAAATTAGGGTTTCATTCTGGAAGCCCTACTCGTCGATTTGAGGCTCTTAACTCGTCGAGTAGGTTTTAAATCCCGCGTCCAAATTCCATTCCTACAAGACGAGTTTGGGGCCTCCAACTTGTCGAGTTCCTGTACAAAAATGACTAAATTGATTTGACATACATACCAGGAACTGGGTGTTACATCCATGATATAGATTGACTCATAGAGACCTAAGTATAGCTATTACATCATGCGATGTAAGTTTATTAGAGTGTGACCACTCGTATGTTACAGTAGCCAAAGTAAAGACCTTATCATGGATTGAGTCTGTTGGAGAAGGAGCAGGAGTCTCCGATGAAGATCGAATTTATAATTCGAAGGTTAGGACTGAAGGTCCAAAAGAGAATGAAGAGTGGATTCAAGGTTGAGCACCGCCAATAGTTAAGAAATCCAAGAGTTAGATACTCGTTTGAAAAGACATAGGGTTATGGTTATTATCTAGGATGGGAGGGTGATGTGCGGGATCATTATCCAACCCTGTCTTGTTGATGTTTCAATGACATAATCATCCTATGGGGGAGATAACTGTAACTCCTACAGATTCGGGCTAGACATTTAAGATATAATAAATAATCTTAGCTAAAGATGTGGTAGTCGTAATGACTATCATGTGGATATAAGGAGCGCTTAAATCTAACTTCATATGAAGAAGTTATGCTTCTTCGAAGTTTCACAATTAAATTGGCATGGCTATGCACGTCGTAAATAGTGAATCGGAGATAGGTTGGTTATTAGCCTAAGTAATCTAAACAAAAGTCATAGTAATCGTAAAAAGAACCCGTGCATATAGAAAACGTCCAAATCTAACTTCATATGAAGAGTTATGATATTTAGAAGGTTTAGTATAGTAGTGTGCGACACAAAAACCGAATTTTAGATTGGTTGATTGTTAGTCAAAACAATCTACACAATAGTTGAAGATCTCACCATTAGGAGTTCGTCGATATAAAGACAGTCAACAACGAATATTGTATGAAAGAGCTATAAATTTTATTCGGACTTTAACAATCTAAGCTTGTTAAAAATATAACTTTAAAAATAAAGTGAGAATTACCTGACGGAGTCTAAATGAAAGTTATAGTACTTTTCGATAGCTACGTGTGGATATAAAGAACGTTAAATGCGGAGCTCGTATGAGGAATATATGAATTTTTGAAAAAACTAAAATTCACACGCGCATGCATGAGAGGCGCGGTGCGCAGCATGCTGCCGACATGGCAACATGGATGAATCTGGTGCTGACACGTGGCAATTGAGAGGGGGGAGGAACGTCACTTAAAGGGCGTGGCGCGCCTCTGGTCAGTGCGCGGAGCGCGCCTGTTCAGCTATAAATACCCCTCGAATTTCCTTCATTTCTCATCCCAATTCTCATATCTCTCACTGAATTCTCTTTAGTCCTTAAGGTTCGACTTTTCCGAAATTTAAGTATTTTATTAGGCTCTGTAGTAACTAGGAGTCTGAAGCTTTCGGATCGGGGTTCTGTCAGTGCAATTTCTCGGTTTTCGCTAAAATGTCTGTAATTTAAGCTAAACTTATTTTACTTCAAGTGTAACTTATATTTATGTTATCTATAAATAAGATTTATCAGTGATTACAAGTCATAATACTGATTGATCTACTTACAAGAATTATGTCTAGGCTAAGTTTAGTAATGTGTTTAAAGTGTGATTTCCAAACAGTATATTTTGTATACAAAACGGATCATACCTCTGATATGAACATACTTGGTTGTTCCTTATCAGCTATAGATTAGTAAACATTGAGAGTATTGAGGAATCATGAATATTATTAGTCACAAGAATATAAGACTAAGACTTAAAGATATTAGTACCTAGGGAGAAGTTAAAATGCTATGCAAAGCGTTGTCCAAATTTTGAGTCATTCATTTTTATCAAGTGAGTGTATAATTTTTTTATAAACATGAACATAATACAAATAATAATTAAAATATTAAATATTTGTTGAAAGCCATATGTAAAATATATGTTTATTGCCTAGAATATTATTAGTCCGGATTCGACTCAAATTTCGTTTTCGTCCAACCATTTGGTCATGGATAATATTGTCAAGCAAACCTGGGCCGAGTATTGAGCCAGAGGCGCCGCAATTAATTCCAAAATATTGGGGCCAACATTTTGTTACTGTTTGCATTAGGAGCATGGCTTTTGGTTACCGATTGTTTGCCAAAATTTGGGCTGGATAACTATACAAACACTCAAACATTTTGAATTAAATTTTCATGTATTCATTAAGTATTATTATTTTGTTCTTCATTGTTTTGGAAAAATCCTCAAATTTCACAATTTTATTATTAATCAATGGTGATCTTTTAATTTCAGTTTTAAATTTAATTGTTACTTTTATTAATGCAGAAAAACCTCAAACGTAACAATTCCATTCAACTATCGAATATAAATTACATGACTTTATTTTTTATTTTTTGTTTATCATAATTCTTTTTAATCACATTTTTAGTGTTTATCTTTTTCTTTTTCATTTTATTATTATAGACATTTTAATGGTATCATAAGTTTTAACTAATATATATATATATATATATATATATATATATATATATATATATATATATATATATATATATTAAATGATTTTAGTAAATCTTAAAATTTTCTTATATATTTTTCTTTGTTTTTTTTTTTTTGAACTGTAGGCCGGTTCAAGTTTTGAAGTTAAAGAATGATAAAACTTTTGATCATAAAAGAGTAAAAATCATAATAATTTTAGATTATATCATTAAGGATCATGATATGTTTGGATCATGTCAATTTGAAACATATGGTTTTGATATCATAATCCTCCTTAATAAATGAAAGTTTTGTTTTGCTATTTGTCAATCTCTCATGAGTTTTGACACTTGTTATTTTGTGGTAATTTTGAAATAAATATTATCCACTTGTCAATTTTTGGTTTGTTTTAAATTAAAGTCATATACTTATATATGTAAAGTATTAAATATCATATATACGATATTAAATTATAATAAATACGTTTCTTTCTTTCTTATTTTAAAGTTGTATATTAAAAAATATTTCATTTTTATATTTTAAGTTTAATCATTTTTTAAATCAACTCATATAATATACGGGTCTCACGCCTAGTATATTAAAAAAAAAATAATTTTTTTTACTACAAATTTTGGATTTCTATGTTTTTCGAATCATAACTATGAGTCATAACTAAAGATAATAACATGCTTGGATTATAGTATTTTTTATCATAACAAATAAATTATCATAAATATCTTTGATTATAACTTTTTTGGATCATAAATATTTTACATTATCTTATTTTGGATCGTAATACATAAAATTAAAATCATTTAAACAAAACATAAATACCTTAAAAATAATATTTTTGAAGATTTTTCTTAAGAACTCATTAAAATATCAAGACGATGAACTCCTTTATTTGGTTTTTGAATTTGAAGAAAACAAAATTTTCATTATATTTTATAAAAACTATAAAATAAACCATTCAAGATGCTAAACATTAAGACGAGGAACTATTATTGGGCTAATGTTAGAAAAATTAAAATAAAAAAATAAAGAATCAGGAACTAAAAAATATATATGTAAAGAAACAAAAACGAAAGATGCTAAATACTTTATATCATTTAATGTTGGAGTAAAAAAAAAAAGAAATAAACAAACCATTCAAAATAATGAGTAAGGTATTAAATAATACTCTCTCCGTCCCAAATTATAATCTATCTTTTATTTTTTGTTTGTACCAAAATAATAGTTTACTTCAAAAAATAAATAACATTTTTACCAAAATACTTCCTCATTATTATTTAACAAACTAAGTATTTAATGAAACATTAAATTCAAAGTAAGAACAAAACTATCATTTTAGTGTATAAAATTAATGATAATTAATGTTTTCTTAATCTGTGTGTTTTTTTGTCTATAGACAATAATTTTGGGACGAAAGAGTAAAATAAAAGTGGCTAAATATCCCGTAACACTTAATATTAAAGTTTTAGGTAGAAAGGAAATAATTAATATGTATGACTACGCAGCAGCAACCCATCATTGTAGCGTTTGTGAATAAGTCGGTACCCATAAATTTTTTTTGACCTATTAGGAAAATCATAGAAAGTTTCTAATAATCATACAAATGCCACCATCTAAATCCCACATAGGTCAACTTCTTTTGATGTAATCACAACCAAATGTTAGGATTTGTCCTTAGAGTTCTTACTAATTTTCGAGCTCTCCATTTGATCCTCTCTCTCTCTCTCTTTCTCTCTCTCTCTCTCTCTCTCTCTCTCTCTCTCTCTCTCTATATATATATATATATATATATATATATATATATATATATATATATATATATATATATATAGGGCTAGGTTAATGTGTTTCGTATATTTATTGTGTGCTAGAATGTACCAATAGAAATTTAATAAAATTAAATAATTATTTAATTAAATAAAGATAGATATTAAATGATTTCCATAATTATATATATATATATATATATATATATATATATTAAATGATATCCATAATTATAATTTTTTTTTATTGAAACTAATTAAATTTGTCATTAATGACAGCAATAACATTCTTTCAGAATGAATTCGTATCAAGGTTTTTATGTTAGCAATAAAAAAAATTTCAGAACTCACTCACTTAAAATACAATAAAGTTGTATGGAATATTGTCACACCCCCAAACCGAAACGGCGGAAACGTTCGGGGGTGGATGACGTCATATGTAGTATCACAATAATTGCATCATAACAATCAAAGTAAACACAACCATTACATTGAATATATATATATATATATATATATATATATATATATATATATATATATATATAAAGGTATTTACATTTGTTTGATTCATAAATATATACATCAAAAGTAGCAAAATAAAGATGTGACTCTATATGTTCCGTCTTCTCAAAAGTTTGTTGAGGTACATGTCTACTGATTTTCTGAGAATACAAGCGGTTTTGAAAAGAGTATCAGCATTAAGCTGGTGAGTTCATAAGCATGTTTTTGTAATGAAAACCTGTCATTGAATCTGTAAAATGTTTGTATGTTTTCCAAGAAAATCCAATATTTTCTAACATATATGTTTGATTACTTTGTTTTGTAGTAGTGTATAATGTATTAGTTTGTATGTCTGGTTACCACCAGCTGTATTGTATAACGTTGTTTTGAATGAAAAACCTCTTTATATGAAAACCCTATCTATCACTAGTAATGTATAGAATATTCTGTTTCAAAACCCTGGTTACCACCAGTATGTATAGTAGTTTCATTTCTTAAAATAAAACTATGAGTTGATATCCCTAAAATCCTCCAGTTGTATTATGAACTAGTTTTATTAGTGAAAATAAAACTAAAAAAAGAATGAAATCCCATAAACAATAAGGTTAGTTTATACTATTGTGAGTCATATAACCATGATTGATATGACCTAGTGACCTTTACGACGTTCTTCAAGTGTCGGATATATGATATTTGTCACCCCAAGCATACCTGCCTAACTGTAGCTAGCAGTTCAGGTGTGGGATTGTCAGTCTCGAATAGATATATTCACAAATATCACGCTCTTCTTCCAGGAGACTCTGGTTATACTATGATAGGATTTAGTTCAGTACACCAAAGGGGTACAAGTTTTGATGTAGAGTCTCACAACTCTGTATAATCTAGTTTACGTGCAGTTTTGTATTGATCTATTGTGTTTGAATCCGTGAGTATACTTAATAGAGTAATAATTATACTAAAATAATTATGTGATAAAGTATCTTTGTTACCCAAGTATATCATAAACTAAGTCTGTCATAGTTTATATGTTTAGCAATGTACGAGCCTTGAATTTGTATTATTGTATATTGAAACCCCAAACTATACCTATTATAGTTTGCATGAATATTATGTAATTGGTTTATGTAGCGATCTGAAAACTATGCAATTTTGACTGTAATTTGAAAACGCCCCTTATGCTCAGCATGTTACAAAAGGGATAAAATATCTAAATATTTTATAAACATGTAAGGTTGTATCAATTGCATCAGTTTTAAATGTGTTGAGATTCTTTTGTGTAAATTCACAAAATCATTTGTGTTTGGCTTGTATCCCCCCCCCCCCCCCTTTGAAATCATTAAATATCATATCATAAAAATATAGGGGTATGAACTCACAGTTAGTTGCGTGAAAGCGTCGGACAACAAAACTTGGAATGAAGACCCTCGAGTTGATGTACGCGGCACTCAACGGGATCCTAATAACAATTAATACATATTTGTATTTTATTAGCGAAACTATTTATTATAGTGTTGGAAAAACACTTGTTATTGGTTTAGGAATGTTATCGAGACTTGATCGAGGTGGAAAAGTGGGTTTGCGGCCAAGATTCATTGTATGAAGGAATTTGCGGCCATGAAGGGTTTCCGACCGTGAATTGCCCCTTGAAGGGTTTACGGCCGTGAACAGTGTTCTTGAAGGATTTATGAATCTTTGAAAGGTTTACGGTCATAAACGGTTTGCGGCCTTTGAAGATTTGAAGGGTGTACGACCGTAAACTCAAGAACAATGATGTTGGATTCGATGAAAAACGCGTTCTAGATGCTCCAAAACAACCTCCAAAGGTAATTCTTGATGATTTTCGGAAGAAAATAGGGTGTTTTGTGTTTACGGTTGAGAGGTTAGAGAGAGAGAGAGTGTGGGAGAGTTTTCAGCCAGAAAAGTTCAAATGAAGGTGGGAGTCCCTTATTTATAGGTTGGGTGTATGGTCGGTGGTGGGGTCCACCTGTCACTGGCCGTAAACGGGTTTACGACTATAATCGGGTTCACGGCTGTGAACATCGGTTAGGCCGGAAACTGCCGATTTTTCGAAGGAATTTCGAGTTTTCACGTGATTTTTGGTTCCGACTCATAAAAGAAAACTCCATTATATAACTTAAATGATTTCCAAAACACAAGAATTTGACGGAAGAAAATAAAAGTCAAATTTTATTAGTAGAAACGATCAAACATTGACGGAAAAATGTTCGGGTTGTCACAAATATGAAGAATGAGAGTGTATTCTAGTAGAATATACTCTCATTCTATGTAACGCCTGTGTTTCCGGGCTTGCCATTTTTAGCAATGTAATAGTCTAGGTTAACCTTTGTAACCCGTTTTGAAATAATAAGATTGTACTATTTGAGCATTATGTGTTTTGTGCTTAATTGCTTAATTATGTGGTTTGATTTAATTAAGAATAAAAATAAGCGTCGAAATTTAAGTTTAAAATAAACTTAATATCTTTGGTTAATGTTGTAGTAGTTGAAACGAGGTTTCCGAATATATATAGAACGCCCAAATCTGACTTCGTATGAGGAAGTTATGATTTATCGAAGTTCCGGCTTAGCGGTATACAGCCTGGAATACTCGATTTGAGATCGAGCGGTTTTTAGCCGAAGCAATCTAAATGAGAATCGAAGATCTCATTGTTGGTATCGAAGCGATAAAAAGTTAGGCGAGAACGGACGTCAAATGAAGAAGTTATGAATTTATAACGAAAGTTTCTGTCCCGGCCTATTAAAAATAATTAATAAAAAAAAATCAAAATTAGCCGACGGAGTCTAAACGAAAGTCGTAGAGCATGGTCTCACCTTTCCGTGGATATAAAGAACGTCGAAAACGGAGTTCGTATGAAGAAGTTATGAATTTCCGAAGTTTATTAATCATTTTTGTAATTTAATTTAAATCAAAATCGGAAGCCTTATCCGAAGCCGAGTCACCGGTGTGATCCGGAGTACGCCCCGCGTACGTGAGTACGCTATCGCGTACTCCGATAGTGTCGACACTTCGGATGACGCATGCAGTGACGATTTCGGAAGCAGTACGCGCTGCGTACTGCAGTACGCCCCGCGTATTCCGAGGCTCCAGCCTCTATATAAAGGATCCGAAGGCAGCCGAGAGTTTTGTTCAATTCTTCTCATCTTTGTGCCAAAGCTCTGCGTTTTTACCCCCGAAGATACCCCAAAGCCCCGGTATCATACTCTAGCCCCGAGGCAAGTCCCGAGATCCCGAAGATCCCGAGAAGTGCGGTTCCCGAGTCGAAGCTCTGCCCGCGAGAAGTTCGATTTTTGTGAAGATCTTCCAGATCTGCTGTGGATTACTACTTCTATAAGCCGTAGTGTTGTCCGATCATCTTCTGATCAAGTGAGTGTGTAGTTATTTTCTTCCAAATACAATAATACGAAGTATTATATATAAAATACGTGCTATGTGTATATATTTGGTTGTGTTATGTGTGAATGAGTATTCACTCTCTTCTATCTTATAGATCTACTTATTTCTTTATGAGATATGTGTTATGTGTGTGTGTGCCTCATCTGTTATGTGATATATGTTTTGATTAAAGCATGCTATACAGGTTTTCTTTAAACTATGTATACAAATGTATATTTTTATCTACTAATATGTTGGGTAGAACATGGGTAGACAGTTGGTGTGTAATAAACAGATGAGAGGCCTCGTTGTTGTTTGATTGAGTCATCTAGCGGAGTTTAGATGACGACCACTGGCTATTCTAGACAGTCTTGTGGAAACATTAGCAGGTTCGCCACCTGTAGGTGTTAATGAACTTGGGTGTTCATTCGCTGTACTCCATCCCCCTCATGGTTGCCTTATTTGACTTATATTGCTGAGGTACCCCCGAAGCATGTGTTGTCGCCCCGATGAAATATTCTTAGACTAGGTCCCTTATGTTAGTTGTTTTAGGGACATTAAAGTGAGAATAACGGGAATGGGTAATTGGGTTATTGTTGGTTGGTGAAAATTAAATATGATATTTATTGTGGGTTGAAAACCCTATATGCTCACCAGGCTCCCAAGCCTGACCCACTCAGTTTTAAATTGTATTACAGGTAGTGGCGGAAGGGCATGAGATGGATGAACCATCAAGTTGTTTTGTTTACAAGTCTGCATATGTTTATATTTGTTATATGACTTGTAATGTATTCGTTTATGCTTATTGGTCTGTATCGGAACATGACACCCCGAGTTTTGATTATAATGAAAATACATTTCTTTTATGAAATGCTTCGGTAAACAATGTTTTATCATGTTTTGTTTTTGGGAACAAATTCCGCAACTCTTTCAAATCAAAAGGATTTACTCTGAAAATATTTAAAAGCATAAATGAAAATCGGTCTTTTCTGGCCGAGATTTTGGGGATGTCACATTCTACTAGAATACGCTCTTATTCTTCTATATACGAATTCATTCTGAAAGAATAATATTTTTGACATTAATAACGAATTTAATTAGTTTCCAAAAAAAAATTATAAGTATGGATACCATTTAATATACATTTAATGTTTACTCAATTCTTATTGGTGCATTCTAGCACACAATAGATGTGAGAAACATTTGAACTTACCTCTCTCTCTCTCTCTCTCTCTCTATATATATATATATATATATATATATATATATATATAGAGAGAGAGAGAGAGAGAAAGAAAGATATATATATATATATATATATATATATATATATATATATATAAAGGATCATTTGAGAACTTATAGTTTCCTGAGAACTCGAGAACCAAACAAGGACCGTCAGATCAAAATAATAGATGGTCAAGATGATCTATGGTATTTTTTTAAAAACTTGGAAATAAAAAGCACGGGGGTATATATCAATTTATCCCGGGGGGGGGGGGGGGGGGCATTTTAGGGATAGATAACTTATACTTGATCCCGCCAAACCCTTTCCTTATACCATTTATATCTCTGTTCGTCATCAAATCTCTCTCCATCTCACGTTCTTCATTGACGACCAAAGACGATTGCCTCCTCCATCATCCGGCGTCGATCGTCTCCCTCCTCCTTTTATCGGCCACCTCTACCTCTGTCAACCGCCACACCCCTTGATCTCACGTTCTTTATAGAAAAAACTCCACTAAAGATACTTTGATTTTGAATCAGTTTGTCTGCCATTATTGCACATCCATTCTCCCTTGTTTCTCTATCATCATTGGAATACTACACTACGATCGAGATCTCTCTTCTTCCTCTGTCATTGCGTCTTTATCGCCTGATATGTTTCTCCTACACATTGATCTGATTTGGTAAACGCCTTAATATTTATATCGATCTCTAACTTTTTTTATTCAATCATGTTGGCTTCGATCTAACCTACTGCCTTTACTTTCTGCGTATTGTAAGTCCACTAGATGAAACCAACACCTGTGTAAACGGAGAAATAGAAGTATTAGGGAATTTTTTGATGATCGATAGAATACCACATTGTTGTTCCTTTTGAGAACTCTATTCTTTGAGATTTTTACTTTTGAATATTGTATTGGTTCCCTTCACCTTGATGGATTTTTAACCGTTCGGATTTGGTAAATATATTTTGTATGTTTTTAGCACACAACATGTTTATTGAAATGCTTCAAAGGATGTTTTCACCCTTTACCTTTGTTAATTGTGCTTTTGTATTGGTAACTTCATTCCACTGACTATGGTTCTTGTGACCTGCCACCTGAGGATATTTCCAAACCAAATGATAGGCAAAATTTTGCTGACCAGCTAATCACTAAAGATGATGCTACAACACCAAATTAGGGAATTATTTGTTAACTATGAGAAGTTAACTTGGAAATCCACAAATACTTTATCTGTTAAGTCGTGCTTTATGTCACAAGTAAAGAAGAAGTGGTTTGTAAGATAGTTTAGGAAGATTAAATATATAGCTTAATGTTTGATTTTTGAATCTGATTCTTTTGGCACAAAAACTAAATGTAAAAAAACATTGATTGCTTTTGTATAACTTTAGCTCAATGTTTGATTTGTTCATTTGTTCTTAACAGAACTAGTGAAACACAAGATGGAAATAACACATTGAAAAGAAAGAGGGGAAGACCACAAAACATACAATTTCAAATGCCAAATGGTTCATTAGAAGGTGTGATTAAACTTGTTATTCTCTTTTTAAAGCTTTAATCATCTAGCAAGCAAAAATATTTCTGATGCTTTATTGGGTTTAACAGGAATGCAACTTAATCTGGTAAACTTTATATGAGTGTTTCTTTTATACTTAATGTTGAAATAAGTCACAAAAGAGAAAATTCGGGAAAGGAGGCTTTCCGCTTTAAGTCCCAAATGTTTTATGAATTTGGCCTTATTACTGTTTCCTTTATTTTTGCGTTCAATTTCCCTAATATAGTCACCTTTTAGCACATAGACTTTTTTCTCCACCAGTCAAGGAAGCGGTGGGTGAGAGTGGACACCCATTAAGCTGTCATTTTATAGGCAACAACCTTATACCCCCCTTATAGACCGGCTTCGTGAACGAGGCCTACTAATGGTAAGATATACTTGATCTTATGTGTGTGTGTGTGTGTGTATATATATATATATATATATATATTATTAACTTATAATATTATAAAGTATAAGAGTTGAATTTTAAACTTTTAAAATTCTAGGGATTGAAATTAAAGTATGTGTGAGACTTTACAAATTCCAAAATTTAGGGGCAAGTTTTGAAACTATTCACAACTTTTCATTTCTATAACTTATGAGTTTTAATGGTTCTAAAGAAAAGAATTTTAGAATTCCATAACTTGAGGACAAGTTATGGAGCCCATTAATTGACATTTAGATCAAGAATTACACTAACAAACAATTTGCAAATAATTCCTATGATCTACCAAAACTCATAAGCATGAACATTCATATCAACAATTTTGAAGAATCATATAAACATATATAAAACTTGAAACTTTGATAATAACCTTTGAAAATGGATTAGCATAATCATTACCACATCAAAAACAGATTTTATAAGTCCAAAACAGTTTAGGGTAATGATTCTAGTCCAATTCCCGCATTAAAACTCGAAATTATGCAGTCTAGTCCTCCTACTCGCCGAGTGTATGAACCTACTCGACGAGTATGATGAACTTTCCCTTGGACTCGTCGAGTCCCCCCATGGACTTGGCGAGTTCACTAAATAGTGAGCAGATTTTCGACTTTTTTCAGCAATTTGCATCAAGTATCATGAAAACAAGCCTAGGCTCTGATACCACTAATGGGTTTTGAGCATTCCAACACTCCTATGGTGTGCATGCAACCCTAGAAACCTTGGATCTATGTTTTCTCTATTATACATGCAAAGATTGATTTTTCCAAGGTTCTCATCCTAACTAGCATATCATGGGGTACTTGTAATATAAAACTAGTTGAATGACATACCTTTTCTTGTGGTTGATTGCTTGGAGCTTCAAGAGCCTAGCACCAATAATGTGAACGCCTTAAGTGGAATCACAAATCACCAAAACAACTTGGAAGACTTTGAGAGAATATGATGCACTCTTGAAATCGGCCCACCCTTGTTATCTCACACACTAGTGCCATTTCAAGTGCCAAAGACCTCTTTATATAATATGGTGGATTAGGATTACATCCATGTGAACCCTAATACCCATGACCTTTCGTTTCCATAGGATCCATGGGTTAAAAGCTCCATGGACTATCCATAGACTTCCATGCAAGCTTAGCCTATCCTAAATGAACATTGGCTCATTCAATATATATATATATATATATATATATATATATATATATATATATATATATATATATATATATATATATATATATATATAAGAGTCTGTATTTAATTAGTTTCTTTTTTATCACTAAATTAATTCCAAATTAATTCTTGATCAATACTAATTAAATAATATGATTTCATATTAATATATTATAGTTTATAATATATTAATAAATCATAAATATACTATTCTCAAAAGACTATCCATACAAATTGTTCCGGTGAAGTGCAACCTAAATGGACCATGTCGGATCGCGTCAAGTACATACTAAATATAGTTATGGAATTAGACACCTTATCCAACATAGTTAGCGTGGGAAAATCTCCGAGTAAGAGGAGGCCACGTCTCACGCTCACATAGTTAGCGTGGGCAAATCTCCTAGTAAGAGGATGCCACATCTCACGCTCACATAGTTAGCGTGGGCAAATCTCCTAGTAAGAGGAGGCCACGTCTCACGCCCATAGCGTGAGGTCCCCACGATCTCTTAGTAACATATATAAAAGGATATTTTCCATCTCAAGGAATGGATTCATTCTCTCTCTCACATAATTTACCCTAAAAACTCTCTCTAAGAAAACCAACTTGATCGTCGGAGCGACGTCCCGGGAGAACACTTGGTCGTCCTTTAACGATTTATTTGTGTTGTGTTCTCAGGAAAGTTTAGACGTCAGACCTACCATCTAACATCTCATCCCTAACCGGACATGTCACAACATTTGGCGACATCTGGACATATCCTCAGAGTGATACAACCAATTAACGAAATTGGTTCTTCGCAAAACGGCGATCTAAGACCAATAACACCTATGCCTGTAGTAGGATATCTGTTTCAAATACCAATGGCGATAACCAGAGGACACCACCGCAAGTATAAGTGACTAATCCCTCATGACGGTTGAAAAGAACTTTGTAACTAGTGTCACAAAGTTGACTGATGGATATGAAGTTGCCTTTCAAACCTTTTACATAAAACACGTCCTCCAGCTTCATTGTTATGCATTCAAAAGTTCCAACACCTGTAACAGCTCTTCCACTATTGTCACCAAAAGTCATCATTGGACCATCATTCTCTACAAAATTTGTTAAGAGTGACTTGTATCTGGTCAACTGTCTAGAAGTTCCATTGTCTAGGTACCAAGTTTGACCTATATTTAGACTTGATCCTTTACCAGTGTGAGAACCATCATCATCACAAATGCCATCAGGGGAATCATTGACAAGTATCATGGGACCCTTAACATTCAGTCCCTCATCGTTAGATGTATCCTCTTCATCTACCCATTCTTCATGATCCTCTTTTTTTGTAATGAAAGATTTTGGTAGAGAGATGTTTTACTTCTTTATATAAGCCACCGGCTTCTTGTACAAGACTTCATAGTTCTTAGGGCTCTGGGCTTCTTTCTTCTCCGTGCAGTCCCTAGCATAATGATTAGGGCTTCCATAGTTAAAGCAATTACCTGAGTTTTTCTTCTCATAAGTGGATCTCCTTATTGAACTGCTTCCTTTGAAATAAGCTCTTTTAATCCCGTTTATTCTGCTTTCTTCATAGCTCTTGACGATAAGTGCAGCACTGGCAACAAGCTCATCAGTGACATCTTCATCATTCTCTTCACCCTAATCTGAGTTATTTGAGTCGCTGATGTGCTTCATTGCTTCCTTTTGAGACACAGTGCAACAGACTTCTCTTTTTACGAGTCCTTCATGATTTCTTTACGAAGAGCTTTGGTCTCTTCATAATTTCATAGATTACTAAAAAAAAATCAGATCTACTGTATCGATCTTCTTATCATTCTTAAGAACATCAACGTGATGTTCCCAGATTTTCCCAAGAGAATCAAGAAACTTCAGAACCAACTGAGATGAGTGCTTGATGATTCCCATCCTATGCATATCATTAACCAAGTAGTTAAACCTATTGAAGGTTTGGGTAAGAGACTCACCTTGTTGAGCAAAGAAATGCTCGTATCTCCGATTAAGGTTGTTTATGGTTGTAGCTTGGACTTCCACGGTACCTTCATAATCCACTATCTGCGTGTCCATCATCTCTTTTCCCGATTCACAATTATGCATGAGATGATACACGTGGTATGGAAAAGAGTTTCCAATAACAGCCTTGGCTTTCACATCAAGACTGAGCAGTCTCTTGTCATCGTCATCATAACTCGTTGCTGGCTTTTGCTTCAGGGGGCCAACGGGAGCATTGTTTACCATGGGTTGGTACATATGAACATGGATACCTTTTTTAATAATATTTCTCATCTCATAGTCAATTGTTTCAAGAACCACCATGGCTTTAGTTTTCCAAATGGTGAAGTTGTGTTCATCGAAGGGAGGAATTTTGTTTAGACCAAAGGATTTGGAATTGCTTGAAGTCGACATGATAACTTGAGTGTATCAAAAACTTGCTCTGATACTAATTGAAGGTTTGTATCGATCGGATACACTTCAAGTATAAAGACTAAAAAGAAACTTAAACAAAGAAAAATAAAGAACATAATTTAAAAGATGGAGAGAGTTCTCCAAATTGTTTCTTTCACCAAGAAAGAGGTTTGTTCTCACCAAGAAGTCAGTTGTCACAAAGACGAATACGACACCAAGTTGTGTTCACCATATTAGGGTTTGCCCTAATGTTCTATATATAGTAATCTATACATGTATATCTCATGATTCAAGGGATTGCGTCTAATCTATATTAAGAATCGATCTTATCACAAAGATACCAGATATGTAATCTATTTTATACTTATCTGTATCATTACCTAATATACAAAAGATTACAATTGGATAACTGAACTGTAATATGACGTTGATAAGCTTGATATGCTAACGTTGTAGATGTAGTAGATGTTGACGCTGATCTACCAGCGTGTCATGTGTTTGACTCATCAGATCATAAGGTGTAACCTTACAAGTTCGCATCCACCTGCAACTTCATTTCACCCTAAGATTCATCAATTTCCAAATCCGAACTAAACAATCGATAATGGTGATAGAACGAGCTTTGTCAATCATTTCACAAGAAGACGATTTGTAGACTAACGATGAAGGAAAGAGAAACAATGAGGCCATATAGATGGAGTGCCTGATGTCACGATTAATGAAAAATTAGAATCGGTCAAAGTTATTTGATGTTATCATACCAAAATTTGACCTAATCACTCTAATTTATTTTTTGGGCAGCATAAAAACGATCAAGATGCAAAATCATCATCTAAGCAATCACTCTAATTCATTAGGAGTTCTAGTTAGAGAAACGAGGTCTTTCCCCATGGTGATTTGATCAAAATTTTAGTCTTTAAAACAAAGCTTGAAATTATATTACCTTCAAGCCTACAATCAAAATTTTAGTCTTCGTTGACGTGCTACAAAATCAGGTAGCACTTGTGGAGTAGGGTGGTGGACAATTTTTGGCAAAGAGACCATATGGTAGTCGGAAGCAAAGGCAACATAAAAAAATTCCTACTCCATATATGTCACAGTAGAGGAACACGACCACTTAAAGTTATCCTTTGTTGGTGGATGATCGCCTTTACCCATGTCGAGATGAAGATTCGACTGTGATCAAAGGTTTCTTTTTTGCATTTCAGTATATGTATCGAATAAAGAGGAAGAGAGGGGGGAGGTTATGTGATATATTTTTTTAATTACTAAAAGGTTAAAATATAAAAAACAAATGTAAATGATAAAATAATCTTTTCAAATTGGACATAGACAAACCATCAAAAAAACATCAATGCAAATCCAAAATTGTTTGGACCGAAACCACAAATGATGACAACCACAGGGGCCATGTTTGAAGTTTTCTCTTCAAATTTTGAATTGTCACGTGCACATGAATATTTAAAAATAGTGAACAAGCAAGAGAGAGGAAAGAAGCAAAGAATGGTGCGTGCATAAGCCCTAAAAGCTTGTGGTCGCACACAATAACGACGTCCGTCCACACGCTCACACACCAGGACCACGTACTCACCATAAATTATTATTTCAAAATTTATAATGAATGATATAATATATAATATATTAAAAAAAATATCAAAACCCTATTCTTTTAGAACGACTATGATATACACGGTACCATCTTGTTTGATAATATTGTTCATGTTGGGTATGGTAAAAAGTTAATTTTGATTCCTTTGATTTAGACCGTTTAATATCTGAGTTGTGATTTATCGTGCTTCTTTTGATATGCTTCTTAATTCGGTCAAACTAAATCATCAACTATAACAAACCCATAAACTTATACTTTTTAGTCTTAATTTTAAAATAATAAAAATATTCTTGGGAGACTGATAAAAAAAAATGTATTGTTATAATAAAAAACAATATTTTAGACAAAATCATTTATAGTTTCTTTTTAGACAATCTTTTATTCTATAGTCGTAACATGTTAAATATATATATATATATATATATATATATATATATATATATATATATATATATATATATATATAATAAACTTTAATATTAGGAGCCTAAACCCTTACTTAATTTTTCATAATGAAGAGCCGTCCCTATGTCATCCATGCTTAAATTGTATTTTATATTTATTTTTAAACATATTGCTTTAAATGATAATTTATATTTAACATGTTACGACTATAGAATAAAAGATTGTCTAAAAAGAAACTATAAATGATTTTGTCTAAAATATTGTTTTTTATTATAACAATACATTTTTTTGTATCAGTCTCCCAAAAATATTTTTATTATTTTAAAATTAAGACTAAAAAGTATAAGTTTATGGGTTTGTTATAGTTGATGATAAAAGCACTAGTTTATAAAACCAAATGTCTCAAGTTCAAAACCCTTTGTTTACAAGTTGAAGCTTGGCTAGATGGTAAAAGCACTAGTTTATAAAACCAAATGTCTCAAGTTCAAAACCCTTTGTTTACTTAAAGGGTCCAATTTTTTGGTTTGCTTAGAGCCTCTAAATTTGTTGAGTCCCCCCTGGATGAATATACCCATATCGGTACCTAAAGTTATGTACTCTGATTATTAAAACTACATAGTTGTAATAGATGTTTTACCCATTTTCCTTACTTTTCTGATTACATCAATTCCTTCTTATTAAAACTACATTCGCCCTTTACCTATCGGCGTTCCCATCCACCACCACCCATCTTTTCCCCTCCTCCATTCTCTCTCTTCACCGGGAAGTTGTATTACACCTCTTTCATTCTTTCGCTACACCTACAAAAGAACAGTAGCTTGCGCCTATTTACGGATTCAGACACCGCCCGATTCAATCACCACACACCGCTGCATCAAAAACAAAAATTTCTTCCCTTATTTCGCTCACCCCTCAAGCTTCACCTAAATCGTACTCTAGTTGTTTACATTTTGGTTTCAATTAAGTTTGGAAGTGTATTCGGTTGCTTCACCTACTTGGTTTTTCTTATTTTGGATAAATATGATGAATGGGTTTAGGAGCTCGATGATTGAAGAGTATATTCAGTTGCTTCGGCTAGATATGTCATTGATGTTTCTACTTTGGAAGTGGGTTGTTCTTTAGGTGGTGTATTACATTTGATCGGCCTCCAACTCAAGCCAATTTGAATGATAGAGGAATTGATGTTTCTACTTTGGAAGTGGGTGGTTCTTTGGGTGCTCAGTTTCATGCTTCTTAATATGCCAGGAACAAAAGCGATGTTGAGTCTCTGGAAACATTTTTTTTATTGCATTGCCCATAGCTTTGTCTTGATCGATAATAATTGCCTTCAGATACTTGCCAAACATACATTTGAGGAAATGTCAAAACAACAGTTCAAATGTCTCTTCCTTTTCGTTTTCAAGCAATGCTCCACCAAAAAGTATAGACTGCCCATGATGATTCACCCCAGTAAAGGGAGTAAAAGGCATCTTGAATTTGTTAGTCATATAAGTGACATCAAACACAACATCTCTGATTTTTGTATAGGCATCTCTTGATCTACCGTTAGCCCAAAAGATATTTCTAGGATACCCATCATCAGACAAATCCAGGACAAAATACTGGTCACTGTCAACTAATGTTTTATCTTGAAAATGTTTTATAAGTCCATATAACTCCTTTCGTCTATGTTGTTTTCGATGCTCAGATAAGACATTGACGCATTGCTTTGAAGTTACATAAGCTACATTTGAGGTTTTCATTGTATTAACAACATTTTTAATCTGAGAAGGTTTCAACCCTGCTTGACCAAATTGCACCATAAGAGATTTACCTTCTATTGAACGGTGAAAATTGTTATGAGATCGATGCTTCATCACCTTCGTAGGTGTCATGATTAATTCGTGATTGTGTGTTTCATTAAACGAATCCACCAACCATTTCCCATCCTCCTGTCTTGTTATTCGAAGCTTTGCTTGACATCCGGTTCTAACATCTCTGCGACGTTTTTTCTCATTTTCACTTGAAGCATTTTTGTCCACCGTTTGAAACCTTCTTTGTTGCATACATATATATTCCGACAAGGCTCATTTGTTTTAGGATTTTGAATTGTATCATCTCTACGTATACCAAAGCCATGTAAAAATGAATAATCATTATAAAATGTATAGGCATAATTAGGTGTATCAAAAACATTTCCCAATATCCTTTCATCATTAACATCATCTTCGTCATCAATGTTCATTCCGAAATTGTTAAGTTCTTCAGAGTCATGTGTTCCTTCCACAAAATCATTTGTGTCAACATTTTCATTTATATACGGTTCAATAGCTTGATCAGCTGCTTCGGTTTCAAACATCATAATTAACACAAAACCACAAGTAAAAGACAATGAGAACTTGACCATATTAATGTCATACCAATAACTTTTTAGAGATGACCTAACTTTTTCATTATATTAAAACAATAAATTCAACTAAATTTGATCAAATAAAAAGCAACTTGGATAAAAATAGAACATATAAAATAAAAATTCTGATGATAAACAATCGAAACTAGAAAACATATGCAAAATTAACGGTTGAAAGTGAAATCATTGGTGAATTGTGAAAAGTGTTATAGCAAACCAAACAAAACTAACATGTCACCTGTGAATGAAACTTCTTGGGATGCTGCAGCCACCATTTATCGTTTTTTTTTTCTCTGGGAATCACGATTTCTATGATTTATTTTCGTTTGAAATCGTTTTTTGTAACTCTTTCTGATTTGAAATCGATTTCTCAACTCTCTATGAATTGAAATCGTTTTTTTTTTCTAACTCTCTAAACCGAAATTGTTTTTTTTTCTTTCTGGGAATTACAAGGACTTGAAATTCCGATTTCAAAGAAATTGTTTTTGTGATCGTATGTAATTTTTTTTTGTTCAAAATCTCATGGAGTATGGAAGCAGCGTGAATAAGGAAACACGTATTGAAATCGTTTTTTTTTTCAGAAAATTAAATCACTAATCTAACTCTCTAAACCAAAATCGTTTTTTTCTGGGAATTACAAGGACTTGAAATTCTGATTTCAAAGAAATCGTTTTTGTGATCGTATGTAATTTTTTTTCGTTCAAAATCTCGTGGAGTATGGAAGCAACGTGAATAAGGAAACACTTATTGAATTCGTTTTTTCTTTTCTTTTTCTTTTTTTTAGAAAATTAAATCACTAATCAAAACTATGTAGTTTTAATGAATGAGTACCTAATTTTATATACCGTTAAGGGTATATTCACTTTTCTTTCTCTCTCTCTCTCTCTCTCTCTCTCTCTCTCTCTCTCTATATATATATATATATATATATATATATATATATATATATACACACACACACACACAGAGTGAGAGAGAGAAAAAGGAATGATCATTTGAGAAAATATAGTTTCCCGAGAACCCGATAACTAATTTTAGACCACTAGATAAAAAAAAAGGGTCAAGATGCAAGGTGGTGTTTTTGTAGATAAGTAAAAAACTAAAGAGGAGTGGCATGTTAAATAAATCAAACAAAAGGCAATTTAGGAATGTAAAAACTGACTTCCAAACATATGTACATATCCATTCCTCTCTCTTTCTCTCTCTCTCCCTCTCTCACACATACACATATGCGTTATCATCTGTGACAACTCGAAATTTCTATCTTATAACAAACCTTACATTCAATCAAAGTCAAACTTACTTCTGCTAACTTTTAGCACTTTTGGAGTCATTTAGGTGTTTTAATCTTAAATACATCAGAGGACATGGCCGGTGGTAAAGGGGGGCAAGAAGGGCTTGTGCACAGGGCCTATTTTTATCAGGGGCCCAACTTTTTCTTACTACTGAATTTAGCTTTCAGTCCAGATGAAAAGTCAGTCAGTCACGCCAATCCTCTAACCGACGTGTCATAGTCCACAACCGAAGGCAACAGGAGGCAACAATCATTCAACGACTCTCGATTAATCGATTACAGAAACGGGAAATCACTAGATCGTCTACTCTTGAAGACAATGCTAATTAGGTAACTGTCTAATCGATCATTCATGTATTTATGTTAATATCATGGTTGCAGAAATCGGGATTAATCGGCGATTAATCGTTTGGCGTTCTCCAACCGTCGATGATTAGGGCATTAATCGGAAATTTAGGATTAATCAGGTTTGGCGGGATTAATCGGCCAACAAAAGTCAAAAATGTCGAAAAAAATCAAAAAAAGGTCAAAAAATTTTGAAAAATTAAAAAAACCAATTTTTTTTACTCCAAAGTTTTCAAATTTTCAAATTTTCAAATATTATATCTAAATGTTCATATTTTGTATTTCCAAATTTCCAAATTACAATTTTTCTTATTTTCTAATTTTGAAGTACTTGTTTTTCTTAAGATATATTAATATTTAATTAATTTTAATATTTTATTAATAATCTATGGTTTCCGATTAATCTTCAATTAATCCCCGTCAAGACCGATTAATCCGTTAACACCAGTCGACCGTCAAAATACCGTCAAACGCTTTTTACAACTTTGGTTAATATGTTATCAAAATTCAGAGATATCCATGGAAGAATTGTTGGAAGTGTCTAGTTTATCTGTTTATGAATTTTGACAGAAAGAATTTGAAGGAATTGAGTTGAATGACTACAGTTTGGCTGCCAATCAACGAAATTTAATTCCCTCATAATCATTCAACATTCACTCTAGGTTATGTGGAAGGAATTCAGTATTTCAGTTTTATTCTTCTTTTTCTAATAAAAGACCAAAATACCTCATTATATATTTATACTAAATAATTTATTTAAATATATAATAATTGTTGAATTATATTCTATTTCCAAGCCAACAAACTGACATTACAATTCCAACTCATTTGATAGATTAAGGTGATTAAATTCCATTATGTTTTCTACCAAACAAAGCCATGACAAATTATAGTTCCTTCAAATTTCCAATTCAGTGGAGAGAATCCATTCCTCCAAAAGCATCAGCTGCAAGTAGGGGCAACCTAAAATTTTACATGTTCATTATAGAAGGCCTAGAGGGGTAGAAAGGAATAAATACAGAAGAACAATTCAAGTATTTTCTTCATGATTGTAATCGGCTCCTTAGTATTTAATCTTATGATTGTAAAATTCATTTACACCATTTTTTATTGCATTCTATTCATCACATCACAGTATAATTTATTCTATTCACTAATTTGCATTCTCTCATACAAGGAATGCTAGGAGAGTTGATCACTAGTTCATTAATTTGTCATTTATTCTATTCACGTTAGGGCCTAAGGGCCTTTTTTTCCGTCTCGTCCTGGGCATTTGAATCCTCAGGACCGGCCCTGTCAGAGGTAATTATAGGAAGTATACTCTAGAGTTAAATGTGCAACACTTAAGTCTCAAAAACTCCAAGAGTTTGGAGTTTACGACCGTAAACTCTAAGGTATAAATATGACACTTAGTCATTTTTAGTCATTTTTACCACTTTCAATCCTAGAAACTCATTCTTTCTCAAGTATCATCCGAATTTTTCACTAGATCTTCAACTTTGTAAATGATTCTTTCCTTGATTAGTTGATATACTTCAATATCTAGTGTTTGTACATGATTTCATCCATGAAATCTCTTCATTTTGATATATCTTCAAGTGTTCTTCATTTTACCAAGAACACACACTAGTGCTCTTGAGCCTTAAACACCCTTACAAGCTTCTATATTGTAAGTACTCTTTTCTTAGCTTGTTTTATACTTGAATCAACTAGTTTTTTTTTTAATCAACTAGTTTACACCTAGAAAACATGAAGACAACAAGATCAAAAGGTGTTTACGGCCAAGGAAATCTCCTTGGGCCGTAAACCCTAATTAAGGGTGCAAATGAACCCTAATCCCTTCCAAAGCCTTGGGACCAAGTCTAGAACACTTCCAACTTGAGCTAAGGACCTTAAACTTTGAAATGGTACAAAATACCATGAGTTTACGGCCGTAAACTCATGGAGAAATGGTCCTTGGGCCGTAAACCCTAGTTAGTGGTGCAATGGTGCCACCATTCCTTCCTAAGGCTTAGACTTGATCATAGAACACTTCATTATGACTTGTAAGACCTTATAACACAGCTTGGTACTTAATACCATGAGTTTACGGCCATAAACTCATGGGGAAATTACCCCTTGGCTGTAAACTCATGTGGTAATTACCATGGGCCATAACCTCCAATGTAAAGCCATACAACCCTTAGGTGCAACCCCTTTAGTACTTATAACACTTAAATCAAAGTGTTTTCTATGTTCTAGGGTACCTATACTTCTTAATTAGTTGTTAAATCACTAATTAGATACATATATGTATCATTATATGTTAAATAGGATCAGTGTGTGTGTTCAAGTCTTCATTTGACACTTAGCATCCTATCCAGCACTTCATCCAAACCACTCACTACATGTGAGTTCATACCCCTTAACTTATCTTTAAATGATTTTAAATGCTTTTAGGGGGGGGGATACAAGTAGAAAACATGCTAGTTATATAATCAATCACATGTGATTTATAACTGTGTTTCAAACAAGGATTTCATATACTTCAAACTGTGTTTCAAAACAAACTACTTTTAAATCGTTTTATAAACTGACATCAAGTCATTATTTATTTATTGTTCAAAACTCTTTAAATGTATTACAAAACCTCTTTTTAACTTATATATACTGTCAAAAGCATGTCTATATACAGTGGCGGAACCAGAAAAAATATTTAGGGGTAGCACATTTTTTTCTGCGTAAGACCTAAAGGTTAAAACCAGAAAAAATCCAGTTTTGGTCCTTTCGGATGCGGTCAATGATGTTAAACATAAATAGAAGCAAGTTGGTTCTATTTATAAATACCATCAAACCACCACCACTATACTTCTCTAACAACTTTTCCTGCCTAATCTCTAGCCTTCACCTTTGCTTTGACAACATAGTGAACCTGCATAACTGTAAGTATATAAAAATGTCATGAAAGCTGGAACTCTACTTTCATCCAGCAAAGCAAACATATACTTGGAAGTATCATCCCCATTGTCTTCATCATATTAAAAAAAAAGAAAAGAAAAGATCAAATGAGAGCGTTAAGGAAGCCATGGCTGATGGATAAATTTAAGAATATAAATATGTACCCTCACTTCATAACATTACGGTCAAACATATACTTAAAACCAAAACAAATTATGCTCACCAATTTCTCATTATTATTTTTTGTTTGGATTATGCCCCTTCAACACCTACCACCTAATGAGTAATGCTTAATACTGATGTCACATGTGCATCGATCTACACTTGAGTCATACAAAAAACAGATCACTAACTAGTTGAAGAGTGGAAAGCAACAAAAGCAATATAAAAGATGTCAATAGATACTGGAACGGATGATTGAAGCATTTGGTTTCAACATTGTGGATATTTTTCATTGAAGAGTTTTATCAAACACTTCGTGTTCATAAAAAACAGACCCAAATTAAACAATCAGCCCCATATGAAAACCCCTAAAATATAGTATAATCTATAGAGCTATTTCACAATTTCTACTAGTAGAAAATAAAAAATAAAAACAACTAAAGCAACTACCACATTTTGGATATGCAATTGAGAAGATGAGCAAGAAGAAGTCGGAAGTTTCAGTTGTAAAGTAGAGAAACTCATGTGTGACTTCAATGCTCCTCTTTCTCATCTTAATTGTCCCTCGCCTTCAGCAATCAGGGATAAGGAGTAGAACAATATATCATATTATCATCTAGGTGTAAATTACATTTCTCAGACGAACTTGAGGGGTAGCACGGGCTACCCCCTGACTACTAACTGGTTCCGTCCCTATCTATATATGTATAGTTATATACATAATGTTTAAAGGACTTAGGACTTCTAGCTCGCTTTATTTCCTTTTCCTTGTTTGGATGTGGACTTAGGGTATCGGCCAGTTGTCCGAAGGTCGTCTAAATATTAGATATATATTATGTATACATATGTAGACATAAAAGTTCTATTCAATCAGTTCAGTACCTTTGGGTAGCAAAGGTATACATTCATCTATTCATATACATAAGTTACTAGTAAACTATAATAGGTATAATTTAGGAGAATACTATCATATACAAGTTCTATAACAAAGAATACTATAACAGAGAATACTAGACAGAGAATATTATACAAAGGATACTATACAGAGAATACTATACATAGAATACTATTACTATAACAAGTATACTATAACAAGATTCAGAGATAACATAATGTGAGATACTACTTCATGACACATCGACCATTTCGTTATGTCACGTTTTGTAACCAGAATCTCCTGGAGGGAGAGCGTGAGTTTGCGTATAGATCTATACTGGATAGACTATCCTACACCTTTGCTGTTCACTACAGTAGGATTTGCAAGTCTATGGGTGCCAAATGTCATTTCTTCCGACGTCTTTCATCATCGTGTTATAGTCAGATTAGTATGGTAACAATCATATCACATTTTGCCTTAATTAAACCATTGGCTTTAAGGTAGTTATTACTTAAGTGATTAATACAAATAATACTGCAGTATACATATACATTTTCCCACTATATTCAAATTGTGATCTTCTCACATAAAGGGTAATATAAAACTATATTTTGGTAATGATAGTCATAATTGGGAAAAACATTCACTTTTACAAAGAGACAAACATACAATACAGTCGGGTCTTGGTAGAAGACTACTTTTATACTAGTAGAAAATATAGGATTTTCTAGGAGTTTTCAAACATATACAAACATTTACATTGATCAATTACAAACATTTTCATCAAACTTATACAAACATTGACACTAAATACTTATGAACTCACTAGCTTAAATGTTGATCTACGCTTTCAAAATAACTTGTATTCTCAGGTCACTAGTAGACAGGTATCAATGATCAGGTTTTGAGAAGACGGAGCATCTTCAAGACTCATCTTTTATTTTGATTATTCATTTTTGGTGTCTTATTACTATTAAAGAACACACTTGTATGAAATTATACTATTAATGTAATGGATGATGTTGTTGCTTATTTACTACTTTGCATTGTTATGATACTGTACATGACGTCCTCCGCCCCAGAACGTTTCCGCCATTCTTGGTTTTGGAGTGTGACATCATCACTTCGCTTTAGATTACATCTAGATCTATCCAGCTTCCATTGTCGCTGCCACACTCCTTGATCTCACGTTCTTCATAGAAAAAACTCCACTGAAGATGCTTTGATTTTGAATCGTTTTATCCTCCATCAATTCGTTCCCCGAAGTACACCGTAATTGCCGACTTCATCTCGGCCTCCTCGGTGGATTGAAGACCTGAACGAAGAAGATGATCCCTAACTCTCAATCTCGGTCTCAATTTTCCTCTACCAAAAGTTGCCAAAACAGAGGGTGTTTTTTTGTTTTTTGTTTTTTGTTTTTTTGTTTTTTTGTTTTTTTGTTTTTGTTTTTGTTTTTTTTGTTTTGTTTTGTTTTGTTTTTGTTTTTGTTTCTGTTTTTGTTTTTATTTTTTTTGTTTTTGTTTTTGTTTTTGTTTTGTTTTTTTTTTCTTTCATTTCTTTGGGTTTTTAGATCAGATTTCACTTTTTCTTTTATGCATTACCAAAATTAAGTTGACAATCTATATGCTTATTATTGTTCGTATACTGAGTTATTTATCGGATTCAATACAGTACGTGATATTGAAATTAGAGTTTAGAAGGTTTCTTTTTAAGAAGAACATTTTTGTGAAAATATAAAATTCTAGTGCACTTCTCCTTCATGTGTAGCCTTATGAATATTTTTGTTCTCTATAACATGGACCCGTCTGGTGAAAATATAGTCAATTTGTATTCAAAGTGTCAGGTTTTCTGAAGTGCACGCAAGTTGCTCGACGAAAGTCCTGAACCAGATTTAGTTGCTTTGCTTTACTATCAAGGTATATTGGCTTAATACAAGTATACAAAATTTCATTCCTTTGTTCATTTATAATAATCCATGATATTTTCTTAGGATTTTACTGGAGTTCTAGCCGTAGTTTACCTTGCTTGTATATGAGATGCAATGAACAAACTCAGTGGTGACTCCAAGATGATCAACCCATTGGTAAGTAATATTCTAATTATTGTAACACCCGGAAAACAGAAGACCAATTGAGGAAAGAAGGTCTCCAAACAAGAAGGAAACTCATCGAGTCCAAGGGTAAGAACTCGACGAGTAGAAACTTTGTCACGCGTGTTTTTGGAAGACCAACTTGACGAGTTGGAGGGGATCTACTTGACGAGTTGGACAAGGTTTGGGAAACCCTAGATCCAAGATTTTTCACCTTATTTAAACACTTTATGACTTAGGGTTTGGTCCCATTTCCAGCCTCCATTTTACAAACCTTATATCTCGAAACCCTAATGCTTGTGAGCCATTTTTGAGAGAAATCTTGTGTGTTGAAGCTTGTGGAAAAAGGACAGGCTTAAGGACTCAAGGAGGAGATAATGGATCCAACAACTTCGTTCCATCCTCATCATTTTCTGGTAAGCAAGTCTCAAACTTGCTTAATAATCTCTTAGATATCTTATTCTCCATTTTACTGGGTTTTTGGTCCAAGAAGCTTGATCCTTGGGATTTGGATGTCCCAGTACACCTTCAGATCTATGACCTTGAAGGGCTTACATGGCATAAAGGTGCAAACTTTATGGCTATGGAAGCCCCCATGCAAACTATAAGTTTCCACTTTAGCCTTTTAAGCTTCAAAAGATCATGCATGGGAAGAAAGTTAGGAGCTTTACATGTTCAAATGATGTCTAAGGCATAGATTTATGTTAGTATGCTTTAGTTTGGAGTATTATGGATTTTGGACCAATATCTATGTCCTACAGAACTAAGGTTTTAGATAAACTCATTAAGAAGGACTATTTGTGAGTAAAGTTGGAAACTTTACCCTTAAAAGGTCATTTCCAGTATGTAGATAAGCATGGAGCTTGGATCTGAAGAGTGGGGGCTTAATCCTTTAAGATGGCCCAAACAGACATAGGGACTCGACGAGTTGAGTCGATTTGTCCCGATTCTGTATAGAACAGAACTTGACGAGTCTGAAGAGGGACTCGATGAGTTGATTCGTTCTGTCATGACGATGAGTAACGAAGGAACTCGACGAGTCAGGGGGATGACTCAACGAGTTGAGTCAATTCTGAGTGTTGACTTTGACTTTGACTGGACATTGACTTTGACATTGACCTTGACTTTGACCAAGGTTGACCATGGAGGGTTATGAAGTATGGAAAACGGTTCAAGAGGGTTAAGTAGAGTCCATACTTGGACAAAAGTATGTGAGGGGTGGAATGGTCTTCTACCCCAGTGAGGACTTATGGTTAAGTGTTGGGTAGCGTAGCTTTATTTTGTATTGCGTCTTTGGGCTTGGTTAATAGTCCAATATTTTGTACTCCGGTTTGGGCCTGTCCAACCGTTGAGCTGTAGGGTTTAGTATATAATAATATGCTTGCATGCATATTAGGTTAACGATTGAGAACAATAGAATACGATTGATAGAAGGCGATAGCATTACAGATTTCTTTATCGTTCTTGTAAACCCTTTCAATCCTCTACAGTTGATGTTCTTTATCGAGCTCTTCTGAGGGTTGTTTTATAATCATTCGACACGTTTGATTCATTCTTGAGTTGTTTACTGTTTTCGTGTTCTTGCTGTTTACTCTTTATTTTACCTGTTTAAGATCTAATCGATCTTCAAGTTTAGATTCAAACTTATCAATTGGTATCAGAGCAGGAGGCTGTGTAATCGATACACTTCTTTTCTGTGAAAAAGGTTTCAATTAGGGTTTTCCGCAATTACTGATATTTATTGAGCCGTCATCTCATTATTGACGTATCTTGATATTTATTATTTTGCCCTAATCTGATTTATTACAAGTCTGATCTTTGAACAGGTTATTCGATCATTATGGACGAGTCGCAATCAAATCCCATTAATATTTCAAACAGCATTGGATCAACCACGAAGATTCCCATCCTGTACACCCATGATTATGAAGTCTGGGCGCATCACTTTGAAGATTATGTTATAGGATCTGAGGATAATGGATACCTCATCTGGGAAGCAATTGTTTCTGGACCGTTTTCTCATTCCGCAACCTCAAGGATTATTAAAACTCAAAAGGAGTATAATGATCTTCTAAAAGATGTTAAAGATATTGCGCAAGATGAAAAAGATAAATTTCAGTGCAATATCAAGGCGTTAAGATTGATCAGATTCGCCCTTCAGTCCGACACTTTTAGGCTGGTGAGTTCATGCACGACGGCAAAGGAGATTTGGGACAGGCTGCGTGAATTGTACTCTACAGACGAGGATCTTGAACACTCCATCCAAACCTTACTCTTGTCTGAGTTTGGTGAATTCAGGCAAGGAGCTGAAGAAACCGTGACCCAAACGTTCGATCGCTTCAATCATCTTCTCAGCAAGATGATCAAACATGACATTGAAAGGAAGCTTATTGAGCAGAAGGTTACGTTCTTAAATGGTCTCAGATCAGAGTGGAGAGCAGTAGTGTCTACAGTTAAAGCCCACGAGCAATTTAAATCATATTCATTGACGAAACTGGTGGGCATTCTCAAATCTCAGGAGAAGATCGTGTTGCAGGAGAAGAATGTGGTCTCAAGCCTAGGTTCGTTGGCCCTCTTGTCAAAAAGTAAAGCTGTGATGGAGGACGAAGACCTCAACTTGGAGGATTATGACCTCACGACTGAAGATTATGCTATGATGGTGTCTAACCCCAAGAGGTTCATCAAGAAGATATTTCCTTCCAACAAAAACCGTAATTGGCAGGGAAGTTACAGTTCTGAAAAAGTTAAAGATGAACCGAAGGTTGAAGAGTCTAAGAAGGAACCGAAGGTTGAGGGTGATTCTGGAGTAAGCTGCTACTATTGTGGGGGAAAGAACCACTATGCAAAGGATTGTGTCCTCAAGAAGATGGCTGAAAAGGATGAAGAAGCCTTGCTGTAGAAAAAGCTTGATGAAATCAAGAAGAAGAAATCTACCCCTAACCCTTCTATGAATGCTCTAATTGTGCAGGGTTCGGTTGCTGATGACGAGTTCGGTGGCGTGGAGGTTTGGTCAACCGACTCTGAAGATGATGAAGTGAGGAAGCCTTCTCATGGAAAGGCTTGTGTGGCAAAAGAGGAAAGCAGTGGAGGAAGGTGCTTGATGGTTTCTGACGTATCTCAGATGAGGGGATACAACACTGATGGTGGAGATAATGAACCGAAGGAGCAACAGAACTTATGGTTTACAGCCAAACCGCTCAGCGTACAGTTCAACGAGCTCGATGAACTGATTAAGAAGGTACAATCGGTTTTTGTTTCATTTAAAGCCCCACAATGCTCATATGAAAAAGAACTAAAAAGTGTTAATTCAAGAATCTCTCATCTAGATAGTAGTTTAACTCAAACTCGAGTCACCAATTCTAACCTAACTGATCAATTAAGCAGGGTGTCTTTGAAGAGTGAGGAACGACGCATGTGGATCGAACTGAAGGAGTCGGAATTAGTCAAAATAAAAGATGAAAACATTTATTTACAAAGAGACAATTTAAAGCTTTTGAAACAGCGAAATGTTTTTTGTTTGATTGCTAAACGTCTTTACTCTAATATTACTCAGCTTCATCTGGATTGTGAAATAGGACAAAAGATTCATCGCATGATTCTGCCCTTTCTTGAGTTTAAGGAGGATGAAATTGATGCCGAAGCGTATAATTGTGAGAGTGTGATATCATCTGAGGACGTTAATCCGACCTATATGTATGGACTGGACAAAATAGAATCTTTCATTAAATCCAAGGACCATAAGGACATGCTTAAAAACCTTTTGGATGAAAATGATAGACTGAAACTGAGAACCGAAACCATATAAAAATTTGACTCTTTAAACGCCAACTTGAGCTCAGAAAACAAAATTGATGTTGAAAATGCATCTGAGCTTAATGAGGATGACAATATGAGTGAAATTTCTGTGGAGGACACGGTTGACTGTTCAGAATTTGTAAAAAGCGAACCTGAAAACCACAAGAATCTAATTTCAGAAAATTCAGTGGAGTTCGCTCGTATGTCCCAACAAAAGTCCCCGATCCTTGCAGAGAAGGCCGTTGTATATCAAAAGGTTAGAACCACTCCAAATCAGGTGTACAAGGTCACAGGAGTAACCGAACATCAGACTGCTGAACTCACAGCAATTGTAAACGAAGACAATGCTGATGGCTGTGATGAGTTCTTCTGGTCAGCTCCAATCGATAATGCTGATGAAACGGTAGGCTTATCCGAAAGGACCTCATGGAAAAGTAAATGTAGATACGTGCCAGAACCCTTGAACAAACCTGATAACTTTGATGTGCCAAGTACTAGTGGTACGAAAGACATTCCTCAAGAAAATGGAAGTCCGGCAAAGGAAGACACTCCCTCTAGTGAAACTTCCTCAGTTCAGAGTGAACCAGCCAAAGAAAAATCGAAACCTAAAGCCAACATCCATCATCAACCGAAGCAGATGAGAAATCAGAAACGTCAAAGGAATCAGAGATACAGGAAGAATCTCTCTGAAAGAAAACAGTTCTGGCAATCCCAGAATGCTTATTTCTCACATCAAGACAAGAACCTAAAGTCTGAGAAAAATCTTGTTGAAACGAAAGAAAGTCACAACAACCGAAAGCAGAGGTTCGGTTCGGTGAAAAATATCAATCGAAAGCAAAGGTTCGGTTCAGAAAATAATACCAACCGAAAGCAAAGGTTCGGTTCTGAGAATGACTCTAACCGAAAGCAGAAGTTCGGTTTAGATAACGAAACCAACCGAAAGCAAAGGTTCGGTTCTAAAATCAAAAGAAATCAAAACTCTAAGGTCGGTCCCACCAATGATCAAAAGCAAAAGGGTCACCTAGAGTCTCCATCCAAGAAGTTATCTGATTCTTCTAAATCTTCCAATTCTTCAAACTCTTCTCTATCCCGTCCTAAATTCCACTCTGTTCCTTCTCAAAAAACTCAATCATCAGCTGAACAAAAAGGAAAACAGAAGGTTTCAGTGGTTGAACCAGAGTCAAAACCGAAAGCACCAAATCCTAATAAAATTAAAGTTTTTACCATCAAAAAGAAAGATGAAACAGCACTAATAAAACGAACATATTTAGTTGACATCTCTCTTACTATTCCTGTACCTATGAAAGGCTCACGAGGACCCAAGAAACTTTGGGTTCCTAAATCTGCTTAATTTTTGCAGGTTATCAGTGACGAGCAGTTTGACGAAGAATGGTACATTGATAGTGGCTGCTCGCGTCACATGACAGGGAGGAAAGAAGAGCTAAGGGAATACAGGTCTCTTTCGAATGGTGGAAACTTCAAGTTTGGAAACAACTCCTACGGCACCATAAAAGGCTATGGAATCATTACTAATGGTGATTTCACAATAAGGAAAGTGGCATACGTGGAAGGACTACAACACAACCTCATCAGTGTATCTCAGCTTGTTGGAGGTACCGGTCTCAAAGTCTCATTCGACGATGAGGGTTCTGAAATAATTGAGAAGAAGACGAATAGAGTTATTCTCAAATCGAAGCGTAAGGGTGAAATGTTTCCTCTGAACCTCAAACCCATCAAAGGAAACCCAGCTATCTGCTTGTTATCAAAAGCACAATCTGACGAAAGCTGGTTGTGGCACCGAAGGCTCTCTCATCTCAACTTTAAAGACATCAACAAACTTGTCACTGGAGGTCATGTTCGAGGTCTTCCACTGCTCAAGTTCGATAGAGATCATTTGTGTGCTGCATGTGAAATGGGGAAGCAGAGTCATCAAAGTCATCCATCTATAATAAACACTAAAGTTGTTGAACCACTTGAATTACTTCATATTGATTTATGTGGTCCATCATCTATCGAAAGCATCGGTGGTAGCAAGTATATTCTTGTTATTGTTGATGACTTTTCGCGTTTCACATGGGTGTTCTTTTTGAAGCTTAAATATGAAGCGACTCATAAGCTAAAGGTGTTCATCAAGCAGATTGAAGTACAGCTGAAGAAGGTCGTTCGCAACATCAGGAGCGAAAATGGTCTGGAATTCAAAAATAAAGAATTCGAAGAATTCCTGGCAGAAAAGGGAATAAGTCACAACTTCTCAGCTCCCTACACACCTCAACAGAACGGAATTGTCGAAAGACGAAAGTGATCTTTGTGTGAAGCTGCCCGAACCATGTTAAGTTTCGCATCCTTACCTCTTTATTTTTGGGCTGATGCTATTTCTGCTGCTTGTTTTACACAGAACAGGTCATATCTCAACAAGCGATTCACGCTCACTCCTTATGAGATTCTCAACAACAGGAAGCCCAATGTGAAATTTTTCCATGTGTTCGGTTCACGGTGTTTCATCTTTAACTCAAAGGAACACCGCAACAAGTTCGACGTCAAAGCCGACGAAGGAATATTTCTGGGCTATTCTCTCACTTCTAAGGCATACATGGTATTAAACAAGCGTTCGAGGAAAATCGAAGAGACTTACTATGTAACTGAAGAGGCCTTTGAATCAATCGAAATATCAAACAATGACTATGAATAAGAACACGAGAAATTCACGAAGAAAAACTTTCACTAAGAGAGATAATCTCACAAAGAGATTATCGTGTGCACAAAGCGACGATTAGGGTTTGTGAAAGGCGTGGCCATTCACAAACCTGTACAGAATAATATATACTGCTATTCTAGACGATCCCTACAATTCAGGGATACGCCAGCTAATAAATCAAGATAACTAAGGAAACAGGATAAATACAAGATTTGTTACAACGTACTGAATACACTAAACTATTACAAACTGAACTGCTGATTTGCTGGTGCTGACGCTGAGACATACGCTGACACTGAGTCTGTTTTAAACATTATCATATTTCAAGGCTTGACCTCTCAATCTCCCCCAATATGATGATGTTCAAAACAAACTAAATTAAGACACCTCTGGAAAGGAATTCTTCATACTCAGCTTCAGCTTCAATTTTAATTGGCCAGTAAGGACTGTCCAGCAACTCCTGTCTTCTGTTCAGCAGCTCCATTGCGATAAGAATATGAAATTCTCCTGATAGATCTTGATGACTCATGCACATTTGCCTTGAGCCAACAAGGTGAGTGGTTGGAGCTTTTGGGATCTCAAAAGTGCGCTGAAAGCACATCCTCCTGTTTTTATCGAGGTAGAACATTCCGTGTTCAGGAGCTAAGATGAATTGATGCTGAACCGGATCAACACCGAGAGGAAGAGAATTATTAATCACATCAGCACCGAAGTCTAAAACCAGTACTTCTTCACCATCAACATGAAACTTGGTCCTTCGAGATCTAGGAACTGACGACCTTTGGCCTTGATGCTGAGGTCGTTCTTTAGGAACAAGATCCAAACGCTGAACCTTCTTGATCAGTAGATGAAGAGCACAAATCAGTTCGGAAGAGTGAGCTGAGGTTTGCTTGGATGCTAGATCGAGCAGTTCCATCCATTCCGAATACCCATATCTGATCAGCTCATCTCTTTTGACAACCTCAGTATATGAATGATGAGGACCTTGACGAGTAATCAGCAACGAAAGGATTTTCTTGTTTCGAGGTTTGGAAGCTTTGACCTTGATGATCTTGTCACCACACATTCGCCGATTGAAAACATCTTCAAATCTCTTTCGATCAATCCGGTCAAGAACACTGTCAGCCTTAGGCTTACTAGGGCCAGTAGGAGGTTGAGAAGACTGAGCCTTGGACTGAAATTCCAGGAACTTCTGCATCTGAGCTTCAAACGATCCCTTGGCCTGAAGTTTGTGCTGAATAAGGGATTCATCAGCTTGAGCAATGTTCTTTAGAAGCTGAGCTCGATTGGCTTCATCAAGAATTTGCTTGACTTGGTCAGGGGACATGTTCCATTCAGTGGCAAGGTTTGAAATACTGACAATGGACTTGGGTTTCTTCACAGTTGAAGAAGTATCAGTTTGAGAATGGTCCAAGTCAGTATCTGCTACCTTCCGCTTTCGAGACAACGGATGAGGTTCTTTACTGGCAACGTCCGAATCCTCTCCTTGGACCGGAATGATGGGATCAGCAATTTCATCAGCTAGTATCGGATGAGATTCTTCAAGGTCATCTGAGCTTTCTTGCTGAACTGGAATGAGAGGATCAATGAAGTTCATGTCAAGAATTTGACATTCGTCATCAGGTTCATCATGCTCAATATCTTCAAACAACTTTTCAGTAGCTGCTGGACTATTATGCCCCGCAGAATCAGATTCACGAACGGGAACGGGGTTGGGAGATTCATGCTGAATGATAGTGTTGTCAGCAGCAGGTTCAGTGTCTTTCTCATTTGGTTCACCATCAGCATGATCATCAGCATCAGCATCTTCATCAGTATCTCCCCCTTTTTGAGCATCATCAAAGTGGGGACTAACGGGAGGAGTGAGTAAGAGAACCTCCTTGATTTGTTGAACATCAGCCTCAATTCGAAGCAGACGCTGACTCATGTCCCGAGTCAGTGACATCAGTTCAGAAAATGCTGAAGCGGGAATTTGAACCATTGAGGTACCTGGTGCAACTGGAGAGCTAGGAGGCATCCTTGGAGAGAAATGGTGAGTTGCCGGTGATTGATGCTCCCCCTGAGACTGATGCTCCCCCTGAGACTGATGCTCCCCTTGTGAGGGATGCTCCCCCTGAGATGGATGCTCCCCCTGAGGCATCGAATCCTGTGGTGCAGAGGAGGCTTTGCCAGAGTCCGAGATGATGTGATGAGATAGTTGAGGGGAGAAATGATCCCCATCATGATGCTCCACCTCTTGATCAGCATGATCCATATGAGTACCATCAGCACCTCCTTCATCAGTGTCAGCGGTGAGAGAAGGCACAGTGTATGGATTGGCAATCCATTCTCTCATCCGATCGGAGATTCCAATGTCGGTATCTAAAGGATCATCCTGATACATACGAACTGACATTCGAGGACATTGGATTGGATTCCCAGAGTGAGAAAAATAGTCAGCAACGAAGAACTTGTCGAATACCAGGGCAATCCAGCGTGGAAAGGGAACATGATCAGCACGTACATGTGCACGTAGAAGCTGAACAAGCTGATCAAAGAATAGTGCCTCATAATCCAGCCTTTTGTTGAGAAGAAGAGAGCAGACAACTTGTTGCTCATAATTGCTCAGTTGATCACCACTGCGAGACTTGTGACCCACACACTTGCATAAGGCACCAGTGAAAAACTTCCAGCCTGGGGTCATGCACTGACGCAAAATAAGAGCTGAGCGAGTTCCAACCTTTGAATGATCATAGCCCAGTTGATCAAACATGCATTTACATCTTTCAATGGTAGGAGGTTCAGAAAAGGGTTCAAAAATCGGTAACCTTAACGCAGCACTGAGTAATTCTGGGGTGATGAAGACAGAGTGTCTGCCATGGCCAATGGTTCCGGTGATGGCATTGTTTTCTTCATTAACTGTTGCAGTATAGTAGAACTCACACACTTGTTCTGGGAAGAACTCGGACGGTACATCACTGATTGCATATCGAAGGCGGCAAGAGGCCAAGAAATTGACGAAATCATCGAGTCCAAGACCTCGATGAACCTCTGGAATGTCAGGGTTGAAGACGACATTGGTTGCCTTGATGTGAATTGGAAGTGGGGGAGAGTTTGGGGCAGGAATGACTCTTCGAGAGGTTGAGGAGTATGTGAACAGAGATGCCGCCATTGGAGAGTATTTGAGAATTCTAGGGTTTTTGAGAGAAGTTCAAGGTTTTGGAAGGAAAAATTAAACCAAAGGAGAAAGAGGTTTAAATATGGAATGAAAAAAAAGGGTTTTTAAAAGGTAATGATTATCGTCATTAAAAAAAGTGATGATTATCTTCTGACCTGGTTGATTATCGTCATTAAGGAGAACGACGCATTGTAACAACCTGTTAGAGTAGAATATAGCCGTTGGATAAAAAGCCGTTGACTGAAGGTGAAACGTCAATCAGTGTTTGCGAAAGCGCTGAGCTCAGTGTCACAAAAGTTACATGTTGAAGATATTTCTCCGTCAATTCAAGGTACAGCTTGCTTATTCAGGGCTAGCAAGGAGAGTGGTGCGTGTGATAGATACTGGTTACATTATCTAACCATCGGCACAGAGTTTTGTGACTTCATCAGTAAGTGGTTTAACTTACTGAATCATTAGACACTGAATAAGATGAGGGTAAAGAATGGATTGTTGTGTGTGATAAACCTTGGTGTTTTGGTCTAACCATCGGCAAAGATTTTTAGACTCTCATCAGCGTGTGTTTTTGCACACTGAATCACAGAATCAGTGTAAGATTGGTAAGAAGAGATAGTTGCGTGTGATAGATCTTGGTGTTTTGATCTAACCATCGGCAAAGATTTTTAGACTCTCATCAGCATGTGTTTTTGCACACTGAATCACAGAGTCAGTGTAAGATTGGTAAGAAGGGGTAGTTGCGTGTGATAGATCTTGGTGTTTTGATCTATCCATCGGCAAAGAGTTTCAAGTCGTTATCGGTGTATGGTTTAATACAGTGAATCATTCAACTTTTATTTAGAAGATTTGAGGAAGAGATAGAGATAAAAAAAATCAAACCAAGGTGTGCAGTAGCAAATATCATCAGTATGTCATCATCAGGACAATGTACATCAGCTTATAAGACAAAATCAAACATTAGTACAATTAAACATCAAAATTAATTACAAGGAAATCATTCCCAGCTCTCTAATAATGTAAACAGTTGATTGAGAATCCAGTGCCTTTGTGAAGATATCAGCAAGTTGCTCCGAAGTCTTGACATGTTCAAGAACAACTTTTCCTTTTTCAACGTTATCTCTGATGAAGTGATGTCTGATCTCGATATGCTTTGTCTTTGAGTGCTGAACAGGATTTTGTGTAATCTGAATGGCACTGGTGTTGTCACAATAAATGGGAGTCTTTGAGAACTTGAACCCATAGTCAAGAAGCTGATTTTGAATCCATAAGAGTTGAGCACAACATCTCCCAGCGGCAACATACTCAGCTTCTGCAGTTGAGATAGCAACTGATGTTTGCTTCTTGCTAGACCAGCTGATGAGACGGTTGCCAAGGAAGTGACATCCACCAGATGTACTCTTTTTGTCTAAATTGCATCCTGCATAATCTGAGTCAGTGTATCCATAAAGTTCAAATGCTGAGTCGCGAGGATACCACAGTGCAAGGTTTTGAGTTCCCTTTAAGTATCGGAAAATACGTTTGACAGCAATGAGGTGAGATTCCTTGGGATTAGCTTGGAATCGAGCACAGAGAATGGTTCCAAACATGATATCAGGACGACTTTCTGTGAGATATAAGAGGGATCCAATCATTCCTCGATACAGAGAGTGATTGACATCAGTTCCAGTTGGATCAGCGTGTAGCTTATCAGTCTTAGATACTGGGGTAGAGGCTGGTTTGCAGTCACTGAGAGAATACTTAACAAGCAGGTCAGAAATATATTTACTTTGACAAATGGAAATACCTGTCTTTTGTTGCTGAACCTCAAGACCTAAGAAAAAGGTCATCTTTCCCATCATGCTCATTTCGAACCTTTGAGACATGATCTCTGCAAATTCCTTGCTCAGTGTCTCATTTGGAGAGCCAAAAATAATGTCATCGACATAAATTTGAACAAGAACCATATCTGAGCCTTTGTTTTTGATGAAGAGAGTGTTGTCGATTGCTCCTCGTCTGTATCCATTTTCAAGCAGATACGATGTCAGTGTCTCATACCAAGCCCTGGGAGCTTGCTTCAGTCCATAAACAGCTTTATCTAACCGGTACACGTAATCAGGATGATCTTTGTCCACAAAGCCTGGGGGCTGATTTAGGAACACTTCTTCCTCTAACACACCATGAAGGAATGCTGTTTTCACATCCATCTGATAGACAATGAAGTTCATGTAGGATGCGTATGCGAGAAACAGCCTGATAGCTTCAATGCGAGCAACTGGGGCAAAAGTTTCCCCGTAGTCGATGGATTCAATTTGAGTAAACCCTTGAGCTACAAGCCTTGCCTTGTTGCGAGTGATGATTCCATCTTTATCAACCTTGTTACGATAGACCCAACGAGTTCCAGTGATAGTCTTTCCGGATGGTCTTGGGACAAGAGTCCAAACTTTGTGCCTTTCAAACTCATTCAGTTCTTCTTGCATGGCTTTGATCCAATCAGCATCTTGAAGAGCTGTGTGTACCTTATCAGGTAAGATCATTGAAACAAAGTTAACATACATGCAAAAGTTATTAAGTACACTAGATCTGGTTCGGACACCATCATGAATATTCCCTATAATTCGATCAACAGGATGATCTCGATGTTCAATGACTGATGCTAATTCCAGAGAGATAGACACTGACACATTATCAGTTTCAGGAGAGTTTTCAGCTTCAAGGGTTTCATCAGCATCTAATGTGTTATCTACTGATGTGGCTGCAGTATCTTGATTCAAGGGACAAGGAACTGGAATGATAGGGTCAGAAGAATCGGACTTCTCCTCAGCACAAGGTGATTCATCGAATGGACAAGAGAGAAGCTCTTGAAAGATAGAAGGAGAATGAGTGACTTTTTCATCAGTGTATGATTCCTCATCAAACTTCACATGAATGGATTCTTCAACACATTGCCTGTTTACATGAAAAACACGAAAAGCCTTTGAAATAGATGAGTACCCAACAAAAATACCTTTATCAGCCTTAGGTTCAAACTTGGATCTTGGGTCACGCTGATTTAGAATATAGCAAATACATCCGAACACATGAAAAAAGGATACGTCTGGTTTTCGATCTTTCAGCATTTCATATGGAGTCTTCTTGTGAATCCTGTGAATTAGAGATCGATTCTGAGTAAAACATGTTGTATTGACAGCTTCAGCCCAAAACGACATAGGAAGACCAGCATGGATCATCAAGGTCCTTCCTGCCTCAATCAGTGTTCTATTTCTTCGTTCAACAACACCATTTTGCTGAGGAGTACGTGGAGCTGAGAAGTTTTGTCCAATTCCTTTATGATCACAAAATTCTTCAAGAGTTGAGTTTCGGAACTCAGTGCCATGATCACTTCTTAGTTGCTTAACTTTAAGACCTGTCAGTGTCTCATTTTTACGAATTAGTGAGATGATTTCCTGTGCGGCATGACTTTTCTTCTTCAAGAAAACTACCCATGTAAATCAAGTGAACTCATCAACGACTACTAGAGTATACTTATTTCCACCTAGAGAACGAACAGGAATAGGTCCAAACAAGTCCATGTGGAGTAGATGAAGAGGGACTGATATACTGGAACATGACTTGGGTTTGAAGGAGGACTTGGTTTGTTTTCCTTGTTCACACGCTGAACACATCTTGTCTTTCACAACGCTGAATTTTAGAAGCCCTCTAACTAGGTCTTGATTGGATATCTTGGATAGATTCTTGAAGTTCAGATGAGAAAACCTTTTGTGCCAAATCCAGCTAAGATTCGTCTGAGACTTTGTAAAGAAACATTGCATCAGTGCCTTGTCACTTGAGAACATGTCAAGAACATATATATATCATCTTTTCTACTTGCTGAGAGTACGATGTTCTTGTTAGTGTTTACAACTCTGCCTTCTTTCTTTGTAAAGTGAACTTCATAGTCAGCATCACAAAATTGACTGATGGAAATAAGGTTGTGTTTGAGACCCTTAACATATGAAACGCTTTGGAAAACCACGTTATTGCATTTGATGTTTCCATATCCCTTAGTGAACCCCTTTCCATTGTCTCCATAAGTAACTGCAGGACCAGTTTCTTAACATAATCTTCCAGGAGAGACTTTGATCCTGTCATATGCCTTGAGCAACCACTGTCTAAGTACCAAAGATGCTCCTGACCCTGCAGTGCTGAGAAACTAGTTAGAACACACTGACCGATTCGAAGATGGGTCATTCACAAAGTTATTTGATAATAAATTATAACATTCCTTAGGAAGACAGTTTAAAGAGTATGACTTAAGAGTCCATTTTTCATTCCTAACTTTAATATTTTCAGCTCTTGAGGATGATTTATCAAAAGAACATTCACTGATCTTGTGAGAGGAGTCACCACATCTGTAACATACTCTAGTTCCAAAGTTCTTCTTGGTGAGCAAATTTTTTGATTTAACACATTTTGATACGTAAGATTCACCAATAGAGCCTTGTGTCCTTTTGTTTATCACTGAGTCACTACTGAGTTCAGTGTCAGAAGGAAATTGATCAGTGTTAGGAGATGAACTATCAGTATCTGATTTTGACTCATTCACAGATGGGTTGCAGTCAGGGAAGTGCTTGAGTTGTTCATGAACAGCATGAAACACTCCATTAGAGATAGGAAAAGCAATAATATTCTCAGTTAGAGGGGTTGGTCTAACAAGATGCGCAGGATAAGAGGTAGGATCAATTCCGGTAATTTTAACATTACACTCAGTGATACCATCAGAATTAATAGTACAATATTCATCAATTAAACTTTGATTAATAAAAGAGTTACTGACAAACTTATTTTTGAAATTATTTTTCATCTCATTCATGGAATAGACCTCAGATTCCTTTTCTTGTGATTTAAAAGCTTTTTCAGCTTCTGCAAAATTACCCCCAAGAATTTTTTCACAAGAATGTGGAATTTGAGCTGAAATAATATAATTGGCATTCTTATGAGATTTTGCCCAAGTGTGAAGCACAGTTTGTTCTTTGATCAAAAGACTTTTAACATCGTCAATTTCAGCAGACAAGGATGAATTTGACAATCTAGTAACTCTAAGATTTTCCTGAGTGGACTTAAGAATGCTATTTTTTATGGATATATCAGTTTCAAGAAGATCAATTTGATTTTGCAAATTTCTTATGGTTTGATTCTTCTTAGAATTAATGACACCCAAATACTCAAACATTTTGATTTTTTCATTCATTGAATAGGAAACAAAGTTTTTAACCTGGTACATTGAAGAAGAGTCAATGTTGTGCTTCCTGAAATTTTCAGCATCAAACATATCAGTGTCAAAAGTACTTTTGTCTTTATCGGGAATATCCAGGTCCTCTATTTTGACCATGAGACACTTGACTTCATCATCTGATGACTCTTCATCAGTTTTCCATTTTTCTTCTTCAGCTACAAGCACTTTATGTTCCAAATTTTCAGCTTTTAGCTTCTCAATCAGCTTGTCGTACTTCTGCTTCCAGTATTCATCTGAGCCTTGTTTCTTTCGTTTACAATCCTTTGCAAAATGATCAGTGCTCCCACAGTTAAAGCACTGAGCCTTCTCTTTCTTATCAACACCATGCCTTTTATCAGCTCCTGACCCTTTTGAGAACTTTCCACCAATCTTCTTTTGAAACTTTGAGAAGTTTCGACCTGATTTTTCAAAGGTCTTCACAATCAAGGCTGCACTAGCTACAACCTTTTCAAGATCATCAGTGTCAGTTTTAGATGAATCAGTGTCTGAATCACTTTCAGTGTCTGAGTCAGCCACCAGCTTTTTGTTAGAGAACAAGGCTACAGAAGATTCACGCTGAGAATCCTTCATCAGTTCCTTTCTTTGAAGCTTGGATTCTTCATAGTATCGAAGATTTCCATAGAGACTTTGTAAGTCCATAGAGTTGATCTTCTCACTATTTTTCAGCACATCAACATGATTCTCCCAACCTGCACCTAGAGAATCCAAAAACTTTTGCACTAGAACAGTTCTATGCTTCAACTGATCTAGTCTCCGAAGATCGTTAACAAGAGTATTGAATCTGTTAAAAGTTTGAGTCAAGGTTTCACCTTTCTTAGCAAAAAAATGTTCATACCTTCGGTTAAGATCATTTATTTGAGTAGCCTTGACTTATTCAATTCCTTCAAAAGATACAGTCAGCGTATCCATCATCTCTTTTGCTGAGATGCAATTTTGAACCAGCCCAAAGATGTTGTATGGCAATGAGTAGCTGATAGCGGCACGAGCACGAACATCCAAACCATGTTTTCTCTTGTCGTTTGCCGTCCAGTTTTCTTTTGGAGTTTTCTTCATAGTGCCATCAGCAACATTGTTTTTAAGAGGCTGATACATCGGAACATAAGGACCTTTTTCAACGATGTCCAGCATGTCTTCATCAACAGACTCCAAGGCATACAGAGCCTTTATTTTCCACATAGAAAAGTTAGTTTCATCGAAGGGAGGGATTTTAGCAGAAGGATGATTTGACGAGTTTGATGAAGAAGAAGATGAAGCCATTTGTTTGATAAAAGAAACCTGTTCTGATACCAATTGAAGAGGCCTTTGAATCAATCGAAATATCAAACAATGACTATGAATAAGAACACGAGAAATTCACGAAGAAAAACTTTCACTAAGAGAGATAATCTCACAAAGAGATTATCGTGTGCACAAAGCGACGATTAGGGTTTGTGAAAGGCGTGGCCATTCACAAACCTGTACAGAATAATATATACTGCTATTCTAGACGATCCCTACAATTCAGGGATACGCCAGCTAATAAATCAAGATAACTAAGGAAACAGGATAAATACAAGATTTGTTACAACGTACTGAATACACTAAACTATTACAAACTGAACTGCTGATTCGCTGGTGCTGACGCTGAGACATACGCTGACACTGAGTCTGTTTTAAACATTATCATATTTCAAGGCTTGACCTTTCAGTAACTTTTGATGATAGCTATGTAAAAAAACTAAAGGCCAATGAAGACACTGCTGGGGAAATCTTTCCTCAAACTGGCCATATCACAGTCTCGATCGCTAATCTATTCGAGAAGTTTATGGAGCTATTTGACGAACCAGAGAAAGCCACTCTCTCAGAAGCAGGTGCAGCAGACAATAAGGTAGATCACATGAAACAAATTGTTGAAGAAGCTGCCAGGAGAATGAATGAAGGAGGATCAAGTTCTGACGAAACTCCATCAAACAATGCTTCAGTCGAGGGGGAGGATCAACCGTCATCAACTCAGCCGACCTCACATGTCGAGGGGGAGCCAAGGTCTCCAACTGATCCCGCAAGCACTTCACCAACCGAAAGTGCTTCATCATCCGAAGGAGCATCAACGCCCGAAAGCTTAGCTCCACAAGAAACCTCTGAAGCTCAAGTTTCACAAAGCATTCCTGAAAGCTCATCTACCGAGGGGGAGCAAGCTGATATGTCTTACGACTATGAAAGCCAGTCCGAACCTGAAGAAATGATAAATGCTGAATTGGATCCAACCTTTGATCCAAACTACCCTCCACTCACCAAATGGACCAGAGATCATCCTGTCTCTCAAGTTGTTGGTGATGTCTCTGAAAAGGTTCTGACCCGATCACAACACAAGGCAAAACAGACATCCTTATTTTCCAAAGTTGAATTCTTCATGTTTAACTCATTCGTATCAAAAGTTGAACCGAAGACAGTTAACACTGCTCTTGATCACTCCGATTGGGTTCAAGCCATGCAAGACGAACTGAACGAATTTGAAAGGAACAAGGTCTGGCGCCTCATTCCAACTCCTCCAGATGCCTCGGTTGTTGGTCTCAAATGGGTCTTTAGGAACAAAATGGACAAGGAAGGGAACGTTATAAGGAACAAAGCTCGACTGGTAGTGAAAGGATATTGTCAGGAGGAAGGGATTGATTATGAAGAGACTTTCGCTCCTGTAGCTAGGCTGGAATCTGTAAGAATATTTCTAGCCTATGCTGCCCACAAAAACTTTGAAGTTTTCCAAATGGACGTCAAGTGTGCATTTCTTAATGGAGAACTCGAAGAAACAGTGTATGTGGAGCAACCTCCTGGTTTTGTGAACGAAAAGTATCCAAATCATTGCTACATTCTGGATAAAGCCGTATATGGACTGAAAAAAGCTCTGAGAGCCTGGTAGGAAACGCTAACTAAATTCTTAAAGATGTCCAAATTTAAACAAGGTTCGGTTGACCCAACCTTCTTTCGCAAAAAGGAAGGTAACCACCTTATGATCGTTCAAATTTATGTCGATGATATCATCTTCGGCTCAACGAATCCTAGCCTAACAGCTGAATTCAGAAAGCTGATGGAGACTAAATTTGAAATGAGCTCAATGGGTCCTATTAACTTTTTCCTTGGTTTAAATATTAGACAGGGACCTGAAGGCATCTTTATTAATCAGGAAGCTTACACGAAGACTCTCTTAGCAAAATTTGGCATGATGGGAGATTCCAAAGTCAAAGTTCCAATGGCGTTCGGCACCAAGCTCACCCCATCTTTAGACAAACCGGTTGTTGATATCACGCTTTATCGTCAAATGATAGGCTCTCTGATGTATCTCACTGCTAGCAGGCCTGACATAATGTTTTCTGTTTGTTACTGTGCTAGATTTCAGGCAAACCCACGCGAATCCCACATGCTTGCAGTGAAGAACATTTTACGGTATCTCAAGCGAACCGCCTCTTTAGGTCTATGGTATCCTTCCAACTCAAGCTTCTTCGTTCAAGCCTACTCAGATGCAGACCTTGGAGGATGTGGACTTGACAGAAAAAGCACCACTGGCGGCTGTCAATTCCTTGACGGGAAGTTGGTTAGCTGGCAATCAAAGAAACAAATGTGTGTGTCTTTGTCTACTGCCGAAGCTGAATACATAGCAGCTGCATCCTGCGCCTCACAAGTGATTTGGATCCAGAGTCAACTTCGAGACTATGGACTCAATATGAAAAAGATCCCACTATATTGTGACTCCGAAAGTGCAATTAGGATCTGTCATAACCCAGTGCAACACTCCAAAACCAAACACATAGCACTGAGGTATCACTTCATCAAAGATCATGTGGAAGATGGAAAAGTCGAAGTACACTTTGTTAGAACCACTGATCAACTGGCTGATGTCTTTACCAAAGCTCTTCCTGAAGCGTCATTCAACAAAATACTACAAGGGCCAGGTATGATGGAATCAGAGTCAGTACCACAAACTACCTCTCGAACATAAGAAGCGAAATTGACCGAACGATCGGGTTCGGTTGATTCATCTGCACTCGCTCATCATTTTAAAAGGTAGTTTTTCTGGTTGTAAATGTCATGTACAAAGTTGTTTATCTTATTGTTCAAAGTATTTTCTTTTTGCAAGCCTAAATTCCTTGGTTTTCTAATTTTTTTCCAAAACCGAAACCTACCGAAGGTTCGGGTTCGGTTTTTCAAAATTTTTCAAAACCGAAACCAACCGAACACTCGGGTTCGGTTTTTCAAAATTTTTCAAAACCGAAACCAACCAAATGCTCGGGTTAGGTTTTTCAAAATTTTCCAAAACCGAAACCAACCGAACGCTCGGGTTAGGTTTTTCAAAATTTTCCAAAACCGAAACCAACTGAACGCTCGGGTTCGGTTTTTCAAAATTTTTCAAAACCGAAACCAACCGAACGCTCGGGTTCGGTTTTTCAAAATTTTCCAAAACCGAAACCAACCGACCGCTCGGGTTCGGTTTTTCAAAATTTTCCAAAACCGAAACCAACCGAACGCTCGGGTTCGGTTTTTCAAAATTTTTCTCAACCGAAACCTACCGAACGTTTGGGTTCGGTTCCAAAACTTTTCCAAAGTTTTTTTTTATGTTTTTCTTTTCTTTTCCAGAGTTTTTTTTACTCCTTTTATTTTTCTTTCTAAGTCTTATTTTTTTTTCATATATATCAAACACTCCAAAAATATTTTGCTCTTTCTTTTCCTTTTGTCTTTAATTTTATGTGTGTGTTCGTTTGTTTATGAGGATATACTTGTTGGATTAGTTAAGTGTCCCTAGAAGCATGCTGATGTATGTGTCTCAAGCCTCATAAGATTCTGAATAATAGCCTTAATGACTTGGTATACACAAACCTAGTCTTCCCAATTAGGCTATCTCATTTATTCTAATCGTGAGCTACCTCACTCTCTTCTCACATGAGATAAGAGTTTTCTGCTTGGTCCTTGTTTTCGCAGCAGAGGTACTTTGCTTTCTTACACCATCTCCATCACATTCGTTTCACCAACGTAACCCTTGAGACTCTCAGAAATTACCACTGAGGTTTATGGTTACTCAAACACTGTGTTTATGATCTTAGTTTCGTGCCACTACGAGCTGAGTGAAACCCAAAATTCAATAGCAAATCTGCATTGACGGTGAACAATTAATTTGCTCAAGTTTTCACCAAAGAATTGACGGATGTATCTTGATGAAATCTCAAATTTTTATTTTGTGTGATTCCTATGAAATTGTTAAACACCATAACATTTCTTTCCTTGGGATCCAGTTTTTTTTTTTTTGTTGAGATTTTATATTGTCCAAGCTACTTTTAAATTCATTTCCACCTACTTGTTCAACAGACTACACCGGTCTCACAAGTACTTTGTTCACTTTCTATCTTATTTCAAGATTAGGACTGTTGAATCAAAGATAAAGCCACCCTAAGGAGCCTAATTAAAAGAAGCCTTTCAACACTTCTTAATGAGTGTTTGATCGTTATTCAACGGGAAACCACACTAACACTTTAAGGTCTCTCTTGACTTTGAAGGAAGAGATTCGTGCCCAGGATCACTTGTTTCGTGTCTTCATTGACATCACATTTATTCCTAAAAATATTTGCTTTATTTCTTTTCTTTTTACACTCTTAGCACGAAAATCTTTGATTTTCCAAAATTCTGGTACTAAGAATTACAGGCTGTTTTACTGGATTGGTGGTTACTTAAAAGATGTGATCAAATTTCATCCACGTGGGAGTCTTATTCAAAAGATGTCGTTACAGAGATAAGATGAAGGGTTGCTGACTCAGGCGGGAGTCTAATGGATTGAATTTCAAACGGCAGTAAAAAAGGGACGCATGCGAATTTGAAACGTCCATTCTTTAACTGACGTCGTGGGGATTTGAAACGGTTCCTCTCTGGCACAGAAAGGCGCGTGGGGATTTGAAACGGTTTCTTCAGAAACGGCGTTTGTTGGCCGGCGTGTTTCAAGGAATCTGACACTCTCTCTCATGCGTGATCATCGCTTACCTTAACTGTCATGCATCAGTCAAATTCCGGGAAAACCTTTGGTATTTCGATAGAAGATTTGTGCAGATTTTTCTCTCTCCTAAAACCCACTATAAAAGGAGACGTCTTCTCCCATTTACCTCTTTACTGCATCAGAATTCCCAAGAGAGCAAAAATTCCCTGAAACTCTTACTGTTCATCTTCTTCTTCCCAATTTCAACAATGGCAGATTCATCATCCGTTCATGCAACCTCACACATCCTTCCCATTCGGCCTCAACAATGTTTGGTGATTGATTTAACCCCTCAGGCGTACGACTCCTACATGTTTCCGATCATCGAGTGCCTGAAATACTCGCCCATCGCTCCTGCACTTTCTAGGGTTGAATCTGTGCCCATGGAGCTCCTATCGCAGGTTTATGCGACTGCACATTACGATAAAGCAGTCGATAGGGTTTTCTTCGAGGTTTCTGATCATAAAACCTCGATTTCTAAGCAACGATTTGGCTCATTGCTAGGGTTTGCAGCTGACCCTTCACGGATTCATCCGGAGACGATTCCGATTGGGCATCTCTACAGCATGTTCTATAATATGGGGTACACGGAGGTGCTCTCCTCCGTCGCGAAGTTTAAGAAATCTTGTCTGCCGCCACAATGGAACGACATGTTCACAGTCCTCTTCAAGGGTCTTTCTGAGAGGAGCTCAGGTTCAGACGGCTCCAGTCGACTCTTCTTGACGATCATGTACGGCGTTTACAACGGTATCAACGTCAACTATGGTTTGGTTCTCTGGCAACAACTCATCCAAAGTCTCTCTTCTTCTTCACGACACTCTGAGGTGTCGTATGCAAGGTTTTGGACTCTCATCACCAAGTGGGCGATGGATAAGTTTGATGTCCCCACTGTTGCTGGTGCATCGATGTCTTCGATCGGTACTTTTCATACCACGAAGATTATCGTCTCAGATGCCTCAAAATTTCCCTTTATTGGTTCCATTCCGGAGACCATGTATGCTGATGTCCCCGCTGACAGCAGAATAATCCGGACTATCAAGGAGTTTAAGCAATCTGGACCGAGGGAACTCACGCAGGAGATGCTCAAGTCCATACATGATGCCGATAAGCCTATTTCGAGAGGCAAAAGGGCAGACAAAGGCAAGCAGGTGGCCAAAGGGGCTAAAGGTCCTTCTCCCAAAAAGAGGAAATCCTCGAAAGCTGCTCAGTCCCCGCAGCTGAAGAGGCGAAAGACTCAACCGAAGCGAAAGCTCATTATCGCTTCCTCTTCGAGTGAATCAGACGGTGAGAGTTCGGATTCGGACGGCTCTCAAAGAGGCGAAACCCCTCCGAGAGGCAACACCCCACCCCGATCACCTACCCCAGATATGGAAATCCATATCTCACCAATTCCCTCTCCTACTCAAATAATTCCTACTTCCATTCCCACCATAAACCCCTCTACCACAATTCCTAAAACCTCTTTCCCTATACCACCACCCATTTTCACCGATACAACAACAACAACAACTGCAAAGGTTACAACCAACGTATCTGATACGGGGGTTCATACCGATGCAACCGAACCACCACCTATAACCGAACCCCTACATACAACCGAAACCCAACCACCACCCGAAACCACTCACACTTAACCCGAACCCACCCATACCATTACACCTCCAGCCTCACCAACACCACCATCTCCAGATCATGCCTCTGATGGAGATAACCTTTTCCTTGGAGGGGAAAATATGACCTTCGATTCGGTCTACTTCAGTCCGTTTCAGGTCCAAAGCGACGACGATGAGGAAGCTCCTGTAACAAAGAAGCATCTTAAGGAGCTGCATGAGAAGGTTGACCTGCTTATTGCATCATCTTCCAATTCTCAATCCTCTCTCTCTGAATCCGCTCTTCAGAAGATTGTTGATGCCTTCTCAAGGGCTCAACATGATTCCGTCATTTCTGCCACTGCAGCTATTGACGCCTCTACGAAAGCTTGTGAGGCAGCGACCGAAAAAGTCGATAAACTATTTTCCGACGCCTCTTCCATGTTACACTCTTTACAGGAGAGTGCTGCTGCAACCAAGACAACGCTGGAACCGATTGTTCAACAATTGGCCACGTTCGTCTCTACAGAGTTGACGTCATTCGCCACCCTTCGTCAAACTTTATCAGACGACAACTCTGCCCTTCGGACATCTATCGACGAGCGCCTCTCTAAACTCCTAGAGGATCTTGCTTATGATAACTCATTGATGGATGCTCTCGCAAGGAAGACCACCGCCCTCAAGGTCAAGAGTGCTCAACTTTCAAGTACTCAACAACAGCTTGACGCTCTTTGATCCGAACGGGAGGTCATAAGGACGTGTGTATCGGATGTACACTCTGCAATATCCAACATCCTGGAAGCGCACGATCCCATTCTGAACCACTCTGTGAGGCGAACCCTTGCAGAAAAACTCGCCCCTGCCCTGGATCTACTCAGCAAAATAGAAGGGCTACCCAGTTTCGTGTCCACTCCGAAACAAGGGGGAGAAAAGGAGTTCGGATCTCAACCACCTCCTTCCTCAAAAGCTGCTCACACAACCAAACCTCCTCCTACAGGCCAAGCCTCGGGTTCGGGTGTGAAGGATAAAGGAAAGAAGATAGCCGAGGAAGAAGATGAAGATGATGAAGAAACCATTGTCGACTTGCTGAAACGCAAAAATAGTCGCAATGATGATAATGATAACATTCGTGTGGCGCGAGAAGCTGACGAAGCCGAACGCAAACAAAAAGAAGCCCATGACCTACTCGAGAGCAGGAAGACTCTTTTCCCTGCATGGACTCTCGAGAGGATGATCAAGGAGGCAATCGATACTCCGAGCATCCTATGGCTCGAACCGGTGATCTCCTTCGACTGCTACAATTCTGTCGACTCGTAGTTCGACATGCCCTTAACCCGAAAGGCGTTTATCTTCCACGCCTTCACCAACGTTGCTGAAGTTCCTCATCTTCATCCTGAGGTTGATCGTGAACTGATCGATTTCTATCTGAAGGCCGCTCAACCCCAGTATCAAACCTGGAGCGCTCAGAAGATCGTTAACGTTCGGGTGCTAAAGCCTTACACTGAAGGGAGATTTATCAACGTTCGGTTCAGGGTGATCAGAGGGTCTGCAAAAACCGAACATCTTATATCCTTAGCAGATCTACCGAACCTCAACCCCCATGACTGGATCGTTCTGCACAACATCCTCTTGACAAATGAAGCTGAATATGGTCCGATCATTGACCATCTCAAAAGGATGTTGGTATGTTATATCATGGAGGTCGCCTTGATGGATCAGGAGATTGCCAGTGTCTTCAAGAAGAAACCGAAGATCTCTTCTGTTGGATCAGCCAGTGATCTCAACCAGATGAAGATGGGAAAGATTGACCCAAGGCGAAACTCGGTCATGTTCACTAGGGCTGAAGGACAGAAATGTCTCTTTGCCTTAGCGGATAAACATCTTTATACCACTGCCTGTCTTGAGCACGTGCTGGGGATCATCCATCGGTGTAAAGAAAATACAGCGGATGATATCAAATACTTCAATGATATGATACTGTGGTACATCCGGTTCAGACAGACAATCATGGCGCTTGTTTCGCGTCTGTTTGATACTGTAAAGAAGAAGGCTCCTGCTGCTGGCCCAAGTAAGAAGACGAAGTAATCTCGCTCCAATTGACGCAAAGGGGGAGATTGTTGGGTAGCATAACTTTATTTTGTATTGCGTCTTTGGGCTCGGTTAATAGTCCAATATTTTGTACTCCGGTTTGGGCCTGTCCAACCGTTGAGCTGTAGGGTTTAGTATATAATAATATGCTTGCATGCATATTAGGTTAACGATTGAGAACAATAGAATACGATTGATAGAAGGCGATAGCATTACAGATTTCTTTATCGTTCTTGTAAACCCTTTTAATCCTCTACAGTTGATGTTCTTTATCGAGCTCTTCTGAGGGTTGTTTTATAATCATTCGACACGTTTGATTCATTCTTGAGTTGTTTACTGTTTTCGTGTTCTTGCTGTTTACTCTTTATTTTACCTGTTTAAGATCTAATCGATCTTCAAGTTTAGATTCAAACTTATCCTTAGCATCTCAGACTTATCTAATTTGTATGATGATCAGTAGCTCGAGAATTCGAGAGATCAGCAGTTCGAGGATCTGCCAACTGGCAGCGAGATGTCTATTCGCGGGATTCTGCAGTCAGCTTGTGAGGTGAGTTTTCTCCTATAGGAACGGGTCAAAGGCACAAATGTCGACCAGTGTAGAGTAGATAAGTGTGGGTTGGGCCCGTATCTTAGAATTGTTTATAATTAGTAGCTAAGTGTGGGTTGGGCCCGTATCTTAATATTATCTGAGTATGTTTATAAATGGGTAAATTATGCTATAAGTATGTTCCATTGTCCCGAAAATCTGATGTTGGGCGGGGCCCGAGGAAAGTTATATGTATGTTCCCGAACTACGATTCGATGCTGGGTGGTACCCGATGAAGGAATGCATGTTTACTTATACTTGTTGTCTTTATGATACTTGTATGTGCATGGTAGGGAGGTGAGTGTGGGCGGGGTCCCGTATCTCACCACTAGCTGAGAGTGGACGGGGTTCCATATCTCATTATCAGTAGAGTAGGGGTGGGGCCCATGATAGGCGAGGCCTTAGTACGAGAATATATAATATTGTGTATGATTCTTTATGTGTTAGTATGATTATATGTTATTGTCTGTATGTGTAAAGCGGGCGGGGCCAGGGACAGACGATAAAACAAATGTGTGGCTGAGAATGATTCATTTTCTTTCTCAATTGAACTCTCCTCTCTCTCTCTCTCTCTCTATCTCTCTCTCTCTCTCTCTATATATATATATATATATATAGGGCTAGGTTATTTTGTTTTCACTATCTATTGTGTGCATGTATGATTGATTCTGGACCAATCATTTTAGTTATTTTAAGAAAGTAATTAATGCATATTACATGTTGAAGATATAATGGGTATTAATTACATCTTCAGCATTTAATATGCATTAATTGCTTTCTTAAAATAACTAAAATGATTGGTCCAGAATCAATCATACATGCACACAATAGACAGTGAAAACATTTGAACCTAACTCTCTCTCTCTCTCTCTCTCTATATATATATATATATATATATATATATATATATATATATATCTTTACTATCTTATAAAGTAAATCTAACTATTTCTAAAAATAGATTGATTATAATATTAATATTTTTTTAAGATGTCCAAACCCTTAAGCTAATAGTACAAGTGATATTAATAAAATAATTTTAAATTTTAATCTGATTACTTTGAAATCTTATCTATTTCAAAATTTTGACCTAATCTCTTTAATCTGAGTTGAGTCCATGTTTATTCCTAAAATCTTGGCAAATATCTATCCATTTTAGCACACCGTATTCTCTATTGTTTGTTATTAAGGCTTCCACACATTCTCTCATTTGGAGACCTAAAACACAGATGGTGAAATCGCCTCTTTTCTTCACTAAGGTCTCAACACTTTACTCTTTCTCTCTACTCAATCTTTGTGTGCTCTTTTTACTCTATTGATTGCATGCCTTCCACAAGCAGTCGATTCATTGAGATGATGAAGAAGACAAAGAAGTGGATCTGTATGGGCTTCTTACTCTATCGTCCTCTCTATTGATTGCTTTGATAAAATCTAGGTATACTCTCTCTCTCTCTCTCCCTCTCTCATAACGAATTGCAAGTGGAGGTTCACAGAGGTGGTATCAATGGTTTAAGGAGGTTGTAATGGGTTGTGGTTGGTGGTGATTAAGGTGGGTAGTGATGGTGGCGGACGACCGCGACTGTCTCCCCTGCTCGATCCATGCATACTCACTCGCCTTGCATGCCTTCATCTAGCTCTCTCTCTCTCTCTCTCAGGTTAATTTTAGCGATTTGTAATGTTTTTTTGGTTTTATTGGACGATTTCAAAGGTTTTTGTGTTCCTGATGGATTGCATGTGGTTTCTACTAGCCGTTGCCACCTCTGTCGTTGCTTTTCGACATCACAACCCACCTCCGCTGCTGCCATTAACCCATCCATCTAACCCTAAATTGTCACTCTTAACAACCACCATCTTTGAGGTATGCCTCAATCCAAGGTTTGTATATAATCAGGTATGCTTTTTCCTTCAGACTTTCTTTTCAAACACACAAGTTTATATGGATGAAAGTTTTGGGTTAATTCTTTTAGATCTGACCATGGTTTTTCTCTTTCTCTCACATATACACTCCATGGATAGATATAGAGCCGAATCTCTTCTATCTCACTCTTTTTGCTGTAGAAACGAGAAGTGACAATTAAACATGTACTTTTTGTTTAATATTTTGTGTTTATTATGGTTCTTGATTTTGGTTTACTTTATGTCGTCTAGGTTCAAACAGAATTAACAACAACAACTCACAATAGGTATATTTCGAGTTCTATTTCTTTGTAATTATAGTAGTAATATGGTGCAGAAAGACAAGCATATGTTGTTGAAATGTATCAAAATGGGACAAAAAAGCTTATAGATGTTGAAATTTATTAAGCTTTTCTGTAATTTTACAAGATTCCATAACTTTTGTATTCTTTTTTTAACTTTCCATATCTGATATGCAAACCAAAACTCCAGATTTTATCGTAATATGGCTTGATGATTTATTTCTGTTCTGCAGGACCATAAACTGTCGTGAATAGTTAATGTCCCATGGCTTGATGATTTATGCACTGCTGCTTCATCCTTACAACCGATGTTGATTCCTCAAATATTCAAAGCCATACGAATGAAGCAATGTAAGTTTTCTTTATTGTTTGCGATTTTGGGTTTTCATTTAGAACTGATTGTTGATTAAACCCAAGAAACTACAGGTGGGTTGATATGAATCTATGTTTGAAGGTCAGATATGGTTTGATTTTGCTTCGGGGTTGTGTTTTGGGTGTTTGCTCCATTTTTGTTTGAATATCATATATTGGTTTCAGATTTGCACATCAGATGCTGGTTTTTGATTTTTTTTTTTTTTTTTTTTTTTTTTTTTTTTTTTTATCATTTGAGCAGATCATGAGAAGCTGGTTTCAAGTTCCATTCAAATGTAATTTGTCTTTCTTCAATTTATTTCAAGCAAGACGATCCCACATGCATCAATATCCTCACGGAGACCTCTAACAAGTCTTGTGGCTACTGGATTCTATATTCAATATGGTTCTTGGGTTATGGTTTTGAGTCTTTAAGAACATCTTGGATCATTGCACTCTCTCTATCGATGTTTATTTTTTTTATATAAGTTTATAAATTTCCAAATATTTGTTGGTAATGAAACATTTTTCTCATGCCTGTGTATTGTTACTCAGTTACAAGATATGTGTATATAATATTTTTATAAATGATTGCATTTTTTATAATTTTATAGTGGCCTGTTATGAAGGATTCATTGTTTTAAATAATTAGTCTATGTTGAATCCATGCTAACTGGATTGTTTAATGTTGTAGGTCATTGATTTCACTTGTCGACTCATGTTTAGAAATAGTTTTACTACTATGTTCCATATTAACTTGACAATATTTACAATTGGTTTAACATTTAGGGATGTGATCAATTACTTCATGAATTAGTGTGTTAACGAGGGTGTTTATATAGCAGTAAGGTAAGAAGGAATCATCAATTTTTATCGGGTTAAGTTGTTGTTTGCGGGTTCAAGGGGTCCCTTCCCGAAGGGGAAGTATTCAAGAAATCATTGTCTGTTTATTTTACATTTAATTTTTGTTATGAATTACATATATTTATGTATGTTTTTCAATTCATTGGGTATATATTAATCTTTGAGTGTCTGGATTTATAGGAGGCGAAGGCTTTAGCCGTTGAATCAGACCCGGGAATTGTTTTTGGTGGTATGGTTTGAAACATAATTAGTGAATTAATTAATTATTGTTGATTTTTATGTTTGTTTTGAAGACTAGACATCATTTAATTGCAAAAAATAGGGCATGTGTTAGATTATGTGACCCGTGACTTTTACAGCCACTTCATTAACCACTATTACCCTTGACACATTTCCAAAGCTTCATTCAAATTTCAAGGATTTCAACTTTTATTTCATTATGGAAGCTTTAGTTAAACAATTGTTTAGTTTGTTTTATGTTAACACATGGTTCATAATTGACACCCATAACATGTTTTCATATGTGTGACAGTGGTATCAAATGGCTTCTAGCCCAGCGGTATCAGGTGGTGCCTTCCCTCCTTGAGGTCGAGGGTTCAAGTCCCATCGTAGACATAGGTGGAATTAGGTGTTAGTGTAGATGTAGATTATATATTTGTATTTGCCGGTTCAAAAAAAAGTATGTGTGACAACGTATCAATTTGATATCTACATATTGCTGATGTTTGAAAACACCATAGGATCAATTTTTATTTTTTATTATTTTGTAAAAAGTTCAAGTAACTATTAGCATTTTGAATACTTTTTCATGTGTGTATACTTTTTTCTTGTGTGTACATGTTCAGATTTACAAATGGCACATGCTTTATTGGTTGGTCAATATTAATTATAAAACAGAACGATTAAGCCTCTTGTTTCGAAACTAGGCTTATAATGGTATATTATTTTTGATCAATCTCACCATTTCGATTAAGCCCTCAAATTCCAGAGGATATTCAAATTTTATCAAATGACTACACTATAAATTTCAAAGATGTTCTAGAACAAGAGAAGAAATTAAAAAATAACTCATGGAATCTAAAAGTATTATTAGGAAGTAGTAGAAAGTTTTCAAAGAACCGAAAAGCTCAATAAGCTATAGTTGGAAAATAAAGATGTGAGACCCATTTCAACAAAAACCTATTAACTAAACAAAAAAAGTCCCCAAATAAACCATACTGGAAAGAACTTTAAAACTGAAAAATAAATATACATTACAACGAAAATATAACAAAATTACACAAAAATGTTTTGATAATTGAAATATAGATAAGCGTCAATAAATCTCTCAAAAATATATTGCTACATAATCTACTTTTCGATTTGGATAATGACTTTTATAGATTTATTATTGTTTAAATAATTGATATAATATATTAATTTTATTTTAACTTTTGGCCAAAAATATGAATTTTTAAATATTGTTGAAATTATCGCCTAATCCTATTGCAAGACTATTATCATTTTCGTTATATAGTCTTTAACTTTAAAGTGATATATTTGAAAATTTTATGTTGTGTTTTACTATTCTGTATGGAGGTGAGATTTATAGTTTCGGTTCTTAAACTAATCAATCCTGATTACTTTACTCCTTAAATTTACTAAAAGTTTCACATTCAACCGTCGTATCCAAATATATTGCATAAAAGTCCAACGTTAGTAATAAAATCATAAAGACGACAAACTTTATTTTTTTTTTTACATAATATTGTTTGTGCTAGGAGCACAAAAGTATTAGTGAAGTCTAACGAAAATTTAAAAAGTGATGAAATTTATACAGTAAATGTGATGTATAAGGAAGTGTTGAACGATGAATAATATATAATCAGTCATGTGTTATTACACATTTTCATATTTTGTGTATCCTTATATAATTCTATTGTTTTTGAACGGCTTAAACATTTCATATTTTATGTCATCTTGACCGGTTTCTTTTTATCGGTTATTTGATGTATCATGTAACAAATAACACTATAGTTTGATTATTTTATCTTCAACATGTAATTTCTTTTATAACATAACATTTTTGTAAAATAAACATAGCACTGAAAGAATTTACGCGTCCCGCCGCTTTGCGCGGTACACTGCTAGTATATATATATATATATATATATATATATATATATATATATATATATATATATATATATATATATATATATATATATTACTTTGTTTTATTTTATATTCCATTCTCTCCCAAAAGGGTCGTGAACAAAGTGTCAACTGTTTAACGACGATAAGCAAGTTTCCTTGCTAAACCCTCAATCGCAGAAACCATCAAAAAAACTTTACAATAAATTATTCCATTCTCTCGCACGCACCACTTACACTCCGGCGACCACTGCGAGACGACAAGAGGATCAAATTGAAGGTTAAAGAATATGCCTTCCGACCAACATCAGCCCTTACTCGCTTCCGACGAACAAGAAACTGCCTACGATCCCACCGAAAAAGTACATGTCGTTGGAGTAGTCGACGACCAAGACCACTTCGATGAGTACGGCGATAAATCACCACCCTTCTCATGGCGGAAGCTATGGCTGTTCACGGGACCTGGATTCTTGATGAGCATAGCGTTTTTGGATCCGGGTAACTTGGAAGGTGATCTTCAGGCGGGTGCGATAGCCGGTTATTCATTGCTATGGTTGCTTTTGTGGGCTACGGCAATCGGATTGCTCATTCAGCTTTTATCGGCTCGGCTTGGTGTTGTCACCGGGAGGCACCTGGCTGAGCTGTGCAGGGAAGAATACCCAAATTGGGCGGGGAAGTTGCTGTGGATCATGACTGAGCTCGCACTAATTGGGGCTGATATTCAAGAAGTTATTGGGAGTGCTATCGCTCTCAAAATTTTGACAATTGGGTTTTTGCCCCTTTGGGCTGGTGTTCTCATCACTGCCTTCGATTGGTAAACTTTACTCTGTTCTTACCTTTTGATATTGATCGATTGTCGTTTACCAGTATAAAATTTCATTTTTAATTATATTCGAATGGTTTAATCTGTTGATCATCTGTTCTTGAACCCTAAAAGTCGAAGATCGAACTGTCTGTGAAAATGTCTTTTCAAAAATCTGACTTGGGTTTGTCTGTTTTGGATGTTTCTCAAAATTGGATCCATAATATTTTAATCGATGGATATGATTTTCTATACCAAATTCATTCGATGGCTTTTCTGTAGCTTGTCGACTTCTGTTTGTCTGTTTGCATGTTTGCCTTTTGGGTTCGGGGTTTGATATTAAGTTTCTGTTTGCTTTTCACTGTCGATATTACCAATTTGATTTTGGACAGCATGTTAATTTCATTTTCATAATCTTGGAATGATCTAATCTGTTACTACTATGAAAACCTAACCAAATAAAAATTTCAAAGCCTCATAATCCTGAAAATTGCACCTTTTAGATTGTTGTTCATTTAATCCTGATTTTTTTCCTAGTTTGACAACAGATCATGTCCTGTTTTTCACTTCTAATATCAATTAACTGTTGTAACAGTATTCCATTTTACTCTGAAATCGTTTTGGAATGGTTCAATCCATAGATCATCTGATACTATTAAATCTTAAAAATCAAGATTGCAGCTTTCCACAAATTAGGTTTATTTCTTTTCATCAGCCAAAAAATCAAATTCTAAGAAAATCAAGACAAGAAAAAGGGTCTTTTCAAAATTTGATTTTAGGGTTCTAGGTTGTAATCAATAAATCTGTTTTCTTAATCTTGATTCTTATGGATGTCTTCCTAAAAAAGAAACAAGATTTATGCAACTTGATTTCATCAATTTCATATTCTTTGAATCTTCATGCAGCTTCATCTTCTTATTTCTTGAAAACTATGGCGTAAGGAAGCTAGAAGCACTTTTTGCAGTGCTTATTGCAGTCATGGCAATCTCATTTGCATGGATGTTTGGTGAAACTAAGCCCAACATGAAGGAGCTTCTTGTTGGTGAGCAATCACAATTTAAAACCAAAATCTTTAACAATCTACAATTCAATCCCTAATACATCATTTTATATAACAATCAATCACATTTTCTTTCTTTTAGGTATTGTGGTTCCAAAGCTCAACTCAAAAACAATCCAACAAGCAGTAGGAGTTGTCGGCTGCATTATAATGCCACACAATGTCTTCCTACATTCAGCACTTGTACAATCCCGAGAAATCGATCCGCGAAAAACGGGTCGGGTCAGAGAAGCAATCAAATACTACTCAATAGAATCCACCATAGCACTTGCAATCTCCTTCATTATAAACCTCTTTGTAACAACCGTATTTGCAAAGGCATTCTTTGGAACTGCAATTGCTGACACAATTGGTCTTGGAAATGCCGGGCAGTTTCTAGAAGATAAATTTGGTGGTGGAGTGGTCCCCATTTTGTATATTTGGGCAGTCGGGTTGTTGGCAGCCGGGCAGAGTAGTACAATCACGGGCACGTATGCCGGGCAGTTTATTATGGGCGGGTTTCTTGATTTGAGATTGAAGAAATGGGCAAGGGCTTTGATTACAAGAAGTTGTGCTATAGTTCCTACTTTGATAGTTGCTTTGATTTTTGATAGTTCTGAAGACACTTTGGATAGTCTTAATGAATGGCTGAATGTGCTTCAGTCTGTTCAGATTCCATTTGCTCTTATTCCCCTTTTGTGTTTGGTGGCTAAAGATGATCTCATGGGTGTTTTCAAGATTGGCCCTTTTCTAAAGGTATCCTTTCTTTAAACTTAATGAGCTTAACGGGTTAAGACACTAATGAATTTTGGTTATGTTTGCAGACAATCTCATGGCTTGTGGCTGCTTTAGTGATAGCAATAAACGGGTATTTATTGCAACAGTTTATTGTTGAAGAAGTAAGTGGGGTGGTGTTTACTTCTATAGTCGTAATATTCACTGCAGCATACGTTGCATTTGTTGTGTACCTTATCTGGCGAAGCATTACTGTTTCTACATTCGGTTTTTTGAAGCCAAATAGTCAAGTAATTTAGAGCTTTACACGAAGGTATATATATATTATATGTATTATTTTATTGACATATTGTTAGGTCTAGCAAAGAAAGAAAGTTCAGATATGACATTGTTATGTTGAAGCAAACTAGCAATGTAGTAAACTGTCGTTGTTGGTTAACTTTTTTAAAGGCTGATTATGTTGCCTGTAATGTATGAGTATGTAACCTGACTTTTTCAAGAAAAAGGTTAAAGTAATCAATCTAATTGCTCTGGGTTTTTGGCAATCTAATCATATCTAACTTTTATTATAAGCATGATTGATTGATTGTTAAATGTTAGCAAGTAACATTTGTTGATTTTCAACAAACTATTTGTAACACTCACTTGAAATCATGGCATGTTGACCATGTACATAGCTTAAAGCTTAGAAGGTGATGAAGAAAGACTTGTATTGCTACTAATTTCCCAATTTAAAACTTTTTCTCACTCTTTTGTCGTTTGGTATGGGTTGTTACAACGTGGACTCATCTATCTTTAAGTCTAGCAACCTGAACAATTTACAAAGCTTTTTGTTACATCAAATTGATAAGATTGCTTAAAGATGCTTTCATCAAAAGAAGCCGAACAATGTTTGGCAATATACTTTCATGCATTTGCAATAGTAATTAAATGTCATGGTCTATGCAATATTTCGTAGACCTAAACATACATGGATTATGGATAATAGATGGTTCCTTTCAAAATACAAAATTAAAATATGGTCCATTAAATCATTTGGTTTCATTGGTATTCATCTGCTATCCAAGTGTAAACTAATTATAAACTAGATAAGATGGTTCGAGCTTTATTATTAACTACATATTTCTTAAAAAAGAAGATATATAAACAGAGAAACAATCTACGGTTAACCTTGCAAAAGCCCAAGATAAAAAAAACCCAAATATAAAAGTGGTCAATAACGAATTATGTTAACCTCCCTCTCAAATTCACAATGCAAAAACAATAAAAATTAAGAGTTTGTCACACAAGAAACAAAATTGAGATGTTGATAGAGTCTTTGTGAAAATATCAACAATCTGCAACGCTGACGGCACATATGGTAACAAATGGTTCCTAGTTGTAGATGACGGTGTTGAAAATAACAATCAATCTCAATATGTTATGCCCGATCATGGAAAACAGAATTCTTTGCAATCTGCATTGCATTATTGTTGTCACAATGTAAGAGAGTAGGTAGAGACGTATTAAGTTATATGCAAGTAGCTAACGTAATCAAACAATCTCACAAGTGGTCACAACAATAACTCGATAGTCAGCCTCTATAGAAGACCGAAAAACGTCTTGTTTCTTACTTTTCTATGAGATAAGTATGACGAAGGTATTTCAAAATATGAAGAACAACACCCCGATGAATAATAGCATGAGTAGTAACAAATTAGCTAACTAAACGAGCTATATTGAGGGTGAGTGATAATAAGATATACCAAAGTCCAAACAGCCCACAACAGTACGATACAAGTTCGAAGTTGATAAATGAACACCACCAGTTGTAATATATCGGGTATTGGTTTCAAGGGGTGTATTAATAGTTATGTTGTTAGTAAACCTAACACAGTTAAACGGATCAAAAATATATTTTGACTGGGATAAAAGATATTCTTTGGAGATTTAGTAACCCCAATACCCAAAAAAATAACAAAGCAACCTTAAGTCTTTCATAGCAAAATGATGAGCAAAATCATGCTTCAAGAACTCAATGTTAACATAGTCATCACCAGTAATAATCATGTCATTTATATATAATAATAGAAGAACCTATCATGCACTTGTGCATCTAACAAACAAAGTTGAATCGTGATTACTATGAATAAAACCAAGAGAAATAATCACCATAAAGAATTTGCAAACCAATCACGAGGAGCTTGTTTTACGCCATATAGTGCTTTTCGAAACCAATAAACTTCACCTAGTTGGTGAACAATACATAGGGGAGGAGTCATGTAGATCTCATCATGAAGATCACCATTCAAGAAGATGTTTTTGACATCCATTTTTCGAAGATCTTCCACTAGCGAATGGATGAACCTGTTATCAACTTATGAACAATTGTCATTTCTGCAACCTAGAAAAAAATCTTCTCATAATCTATATCGTATTTTTCAAAGTATCTTTTTACAATAAGTCTGGTTTTGTACCACTCAACAGTTGGTTTTAATCTTGTATACCCCAATTAAAACCAATTGTATGTTAAAAAGGATCATAAACAGCCTCTCTATAGGACACCGGTTCTAAAAGATCATGTATTTTGCTGAGGTGTGAGCCTCTTTCCCAAAAAAAGAAGCAAATTCTTTTTAAAACGACGAATATATATATATATATATATATATATATATATATATATATATATATATATATATATATATATATATATATATGAAAAAATTAAATAGAGAGCCATTATTAATCAAGAAACTAATGAATCAATATAAAGCTTTGGAATTTAAAACGATCAATGACAAAAAAATGGTTATAGACTTTTTACAATGAACGCACATGCACTGAATTATAACAAAATCCACTTCTTTTTTTCTTTTAATTTTTTTAGGCCATGGTTTTTATTTTAAAAAAACCCGAATATACAATTGTTCATAATTTTTCGTCATCTTTCCATATTGATATACAAAAAATGATTTTTTTTTTCAAAAAAATTCACTAAATTTCTTTGTTTTTTGAAAACTTAAGGTCTATTTTTTATCGAAAAATTTAATAAATACATCAAAATGTATATTTTTGGTACTCTTTAAACATAGATTCATATTTATGTAACAAAAAAAAAACAAATTTTCAGTTCAGATTCACATTGTGATACTCAGATTCACATTGCGAATCTGCTCAGATTCACAGTATGAATAATAGTAAATCAGAGAATTTTAAAAATTAAATTATATACAGTTCAGATTCACAATGTCAATAAATCTATTTATTGATTATACAAAACTAATTTATTAGTAATCAAAACGTTAAAATATTATAAAATTATATAAAAATATATTTCGATTTATATGTAAATTTTATTAAATTAATTTGTGAATGATCAAATAGTTGAAACAGTAATTTATATTAACATTATGAATATTAAAATTAAAATATTATAGTTATATTCACAGTGTAAATCTCTAGTGATCGAGGGTTTTTTTTTTTTTTTTTTTTTTTTAAATCGATGTTGTTGTTAATTAATATATGACAAAAAATTGAGATTTTTGGTATAGTTAGTTTTTTTTGGATAAAGATAAACTTAAATATTGAAAAAAAAAACAATAAAACGAAGTGAGTTTTTTTTTCCCGAAAAAAAGTTTGTTTTTTTATATATTAACATAGATATCTATTGAAAGATGACGAAAAATCGTGAACAACAATATATTCGTTTTTTTTTTTTCCGATAAAAAGCATGGCCTGAAAAAATTTAAACGAAAAAATAGGTGAGTTTTTTGGTATAATCCAGTATATGTACGTCCAATATACAAATGTACATTCATTCTCTTGGCCGTTGATCATTATGATTTTCGACACTTAAGATTGGTTCATTGGTTCCTTGTCAACAATTGACGCAAATGCACCGGATTATAACAAACCTATTTTTTATTAGTTTAATTTTTTTAAGGCATGTTTTTGGCGGAGGAAAACCGAATGTACCGTTGTTCATAATTTTTCGTACTTTTTTCATAAAGATCCATACTAATATATAAAAATGGTACTCTTTAAGCATAGATTCATTTTGATTTTTTTTAAAAAAAATTTCAATTTAGATTGGCATTGTGAATATGTTCAAATCCACGATGTGATTAATAGTAAGTCAGATTTACATTGTGAATTCTAAAAACTAAATTATATAGAGTTAAGATTAGAAACGGGGAAAGTTTTCAAACCTGCTATTAATCTATTAATCGAATAAAATGATTAAACAAAGTCTAAGGTGTTGTTTGTTTTTTCTGGGGCAAAATGTCTACAGTCTGCGGACCACATCTGCAGACCTCTGCAGTAGAAAAGGTGGAGCAAACGTCTGCAGTCTGAAAGAAGAAGACTGTTTGATTTTTAACATCTGCAGACTTCAAGAATAAACTAAAACCTAATTAAACCGATTTTTTTTAAACTTAAAATAGTTTTTCAATAATTTTATGAATTTACTATAGATAATTAATAAATGTAGATCGATATTTATGTATTATTGTATAAAAAATGAAAATAAAATGATACGAATTAATATATATATTTGATAAAAACCAACAAACTTTGATCACAAAGATATACCTAAATAATGTAATTAAGGATAAAAGAATTTAACACGTAAAATGAATGGAAAGAAACTTTGATTTTAAATAAAATTTTCAAAACTTTCATTTTATCTTTTCAATTAAATCAATTAAAATTTGGTCATAAATATTTATTTTAAGAAATGAATGATATTGCATTAAATAATGTTTTATAAAATTTGACACAAAAAATATAAGACGCTATTACGATTTTTTTCTTATCTATGTAAACAACTCTAACTTTTTTCTTATCTATGGTCCCTATGGTTTGGGGTTATTTGCACGTTTGATCCCTAACTCTTTTTCTTAACTCGGAAGCTTCCTAAAATTTGTTTTTGTTGCGCGCTTGGTCCGTGTCTTTCCTAAAAAGACTAGTTTGCCCTGTATTTTTTAATTTATTTAAATAAGATAAGATAGGTAAGGTAAACTAATGTGAGGTGGAAGTGGAGTTGGGGGTGTGTTTATTTAAATAAATAAAAAAATCAAGGACCAAGCGCACATCGAAAACAAATAATAGGGACATTCCGAGTTAAAAAAATAAGTTAGGGACCAAACATATAAATTACCTCAAACCACACGGACCATTCGTGTAATCTACTCTTGTAATTAAATTTTTATTTATACTTTTGTCACAAAAATCATGATTGTGTGTCAAACATTTTTTCTATAAATATTGTAACTTTTTTTTTTTTTCCAAATTGTTTATCTGGAATACATCTAAGTTAAAAAAAAAACTAAGATGTATGTGTTTTTTAAGCCAGAAGATGTCCGAAAGGATTTGAAGACCCTGGTCCATATTTACGTCAAGAAGATGATGCACATACCTTTTTAGATTTATGGTTTAAAAAAAAACAAATAAATCCTAATGTCCATACATACACGACGCAGATAAAAAAACCAAAGGTAGATTTACAAGTACGCATTGACTTGCGAGGTGGCAGACGATCTCAAGATCCATAGTGACAGATGACATGGTTATCTGAGTGTAGGTAGAATAGTAGTTTGTGGGTCATCAAATATAGTGTCATCAATGTCAGTAATTTAATTCTTATATAATTATATTTTTGTTTATTTTAGTGACTTCTTAAACATCCTTAATTTGGAGTTTGTTGTAAAACGCAGCTGGGAGTTAATGATTAGTTGGATAATCTGATATTTTATAAAAATTTATATATTTTATTATAGTTATATAAAATTAGAAAACCATATAATATCAAATTATCAATAACTATTTTATCTATGTTTTGAATAACATTTGATATCTATTGGGTCATCAAGACAATGTCGTTTTAAACGTGAGAATTTAAAGCTTAGGGCAAACAAAATGAAAGAAACACATGTTAGTGTATGTTTCACATTTTCTAACTATATATTAACATATATTTATCAACCAAATATTATACTTTTATAAATATATTAGTTATGTTAGTTTGGTGTATATTTGTCAGTTTAGGAGAAAAAATAATTGATGGAATTAATGCATTCTCAAAAAGTTAATTAATAAAACACTTTAAAAAAAAATATAAGTATAATAATCATAATCATTAATCAATAAATATAACTTCTTTTGGAGACAAGGCTTTGTTCTAGCTCTTTAGGTACTCTTTACTCTTCCAGAACGACGTCGTCGTTCTGCGTCAGTAGACTTCATCGGACCTCCTACCGGAACAAGTCGGTGATCACCAATGGCACAATTCCTCTGGGCACCGGCCTCGTCTACCACCGCCGCCGTGCTCCTCTCGAATTTTATGTTGTTTGTTTGGGCCGCCGTCGATGATTCAAGCACTGTTATTCTCCGTCCTCCCCATGATGGTAGCAATCGTCACACCATGTTTCTACCTCTTTTTCCTTCTCCTTCCTCTTCCTCCTTCTTCGGCGACGGAAAACCTCGGCGTCACCTCCACACATCCGATGCTCCTAGCCCAAACGCTCGAATGGCTCTCCACGATGATCTCCTCTTCGACGGGTATCTGTTAACCTTTTCTCGATCAATTTGAAAGAAGATTTGAAGTAAAAAATAAAAGTAAGTATTGATTATTAGGTATTTCACGACGAGTCTGTGGATTGGGTCTCCGCCGCAGAAGTTTGCTCTGATAGTCGACACCGGTAGCACTGTCACTTACGTTCCATGCTCCACCTGTCAACGATGCGGCAACCATCAGGTTCTAATTACATCATCTTCATCTTCATCGTCTTCATCAACTCTTTAATTAAGCAACCAATCTTGTTAATTCACAGGACCCAAAGTTCAATCCATATTTATCGAGCACATACCAACCTGTAAAATGCAATGCCGGTTGCAGCAGCTGCGCCAACGACACCCTGCAACAATGTTTATACGAAAGAAAATACGCTGAATTGAGCACAAGCAGCGGCGTTCTTGGTGAAGATGTTATATCTTTCGGCAACTTAGGCCAAGTTTCACCTCAACGCTCCATTTTCGGCTGTGAAAACATGGAAACCGGTGATCTCTTCACTCAACATGCTGATGGAATAATGGGTTTGGGTCGTGGTGATCCGAGTATAGTCGATCAACTTGTTGATAAAGGTGTAATAAGAGATTCGTTTTCTTTGTGTTATGGTGGCATGGATACCGGCGGTGGTGCCATGGTTCTCGGTGGCATTTCACCTCCGTCAGGAATGGTCTACGCCTACTCAGACCCTGCACGCAGGTATATATATACTATATGTATATATGTAATTATGTATATATCTGTCTTTCTTCTACATATATATGAAACTTCTTCTTTTCTGATCATATAGCCCATATTACAATATTAAGCTGAGAGGGTTACACGTCGCCGGAAAACGGTTGGATTTGAGTCCGAGTGTTTTTGATGGAAGGCTTGGAACAATCCTGGATAGTGGAACGACATATGCTTTCCTACCTGAAGCAGCTTTTCTTGCATTTAAAGATGCTGTAAGATTTACTCTTTTTAATTTGCGTTTCTTTAATTAATTACTATCTACCATTGTTAATTACTTTTTAAATCTTTCACATATATGCAGATCATGAAAGAACTCCATAATGCGAAACAGATCAATGGTCCTGATCCGGGTTATAATGACATTTGCTTCTCTGGTGCTAAAAGGTGGATATATAAATGGATATATGTGTAGTCATAATTACATATATATGAATTAATACAAATTAACTAATGTCAAGTGGTTGTAAAATTGTAATTACTTTAGTGACGATGGTTCACAGCTACTGAGAACATTCCCGACGGTTGATATGGTGTTTGGAAAGGGACAAAAACTGTCACTAACCCCTGAGAATTACTTGTTTCCTGTACGTATAAGCATTTATGGTTGTATTTAGAAAACGAAATTCGTTGTTGTCTTTTTATTTATTTATTTATTATTATTATTAGTATTCTGATGAGTTTTATTTATTTATTATTATATATGTGAAGCATTCAATGGTGGAGGGTGCATATTGTTTGGGGATTTTTCAGAATGGAAAGGATGCAACGACTCTTTTAGGAGGTAATTAAACATCTTAATTATTCTATGAATTTCAATTAATGATGAAAATGTTGTGTGATTTAATTATATGTTTGTTAAACAGGCATTCTTTTTCGCAATACTTTGGTTATGTATGATCGTGAACATAACACGATTGGATTTTGGAAAACTAATTGTTCTGATTTATGGGGAAGACTTGATGCTTCAACTGGAGATATGTCTCCAGCATCATCGGCTTCAAACAATAATTCTCCACGTAAGATCTTTTGAATTCACTCGTACAAAAAGAAGAACATGAAAAGTGCAGGAAATTGTTGGTTTTCTTTTTCATTAAAACGTTATTTCTAAATCGAGTTTGGATAATTTGATCTGTTTGTTTATTTTCAACAGGGTCGTCGAGTGATGTTGGCTCCGGGAGATTTATATCATTACAACTGATTGCTCTGGGAATCATTTTGTTTCTATTAAGTAATCATTACGTTTTTGGTGTGTAATAATTTTTGTAGTTGTTCATTATTTCAATATGTAAATTTGATGTCGATATGTAATGTTTGTTGGGCTTCCCTCTTCTTGGAGGATGGCCCAAGGCCCAAGGGGGGATGGAGGATATTATTGTTCAAAGAAAAAGTGGTAGGTTTTCTTATGGAAGAACATAAAGAAAAGTATCAACAAATATATAGAGAGGGAAAGAAACTGTAAAAATAAAAACAAAAAAAAAATGTTTTTGTACGAATTTTGGCCCGAGTATTAGAGGTGCCTTCCTAGTTCCTAACTCATGATGTTTTCATCTGAAAGATTACGATTGTATTTGGAGGAAGTTAGATGTGTATTATGGCCTATGTAACATAACGTTGTTTGTTCTAGTTTAGTTGTGTTGTGAGTTTGGTTTCCGATATGGGTTTTCTTGAAGTTGTGTGCTTCTATATTTGCCTTTTTTTACCAAGTATAGTTGGTTATAATGTAAGATCTTTGGTCTCCTCTCTCCTATTTTTATTGGAAAAGTAGGTGATAAGCCCGTGTGAACACGTGGTTGAGGATTTTGATCTTCGAAATAGTTCTACCACTTATATAGATATCAGTGTGATTGAAACCTAGAACATGAAAATTGAATGACTGAATCGACAATAACATGAATGTTGAATGCTATAATTGCTAAATAAATGAAACTAAAATGTGTAAATTAACATTAAAATGATGTTTGATTGCTATGGCATAAAGTTAAAAATAAAATGATGTAATCCACATTACAAAAAGATTGCTATAAATGAATTTAAAGTGTTATAATTGTCATTAAGATAGATGTAAAATGTTATCATTGACATTAACATGAAAGCTCAATGTTATAATTGAAAAACAAATGTAAGTAAAGTGCTATAATCAAGATTAAAATGAAAGTTCAATGCTATAATAGAAACAAAACAATATAAGTAAGTGCTATAATAGACATTAAAATGAACATCTTTTTCTCGGACCACCGAATATTTCCTGGACAACCGAATATTTTTTATCAGACCAACGAACATTGTTGTCTCGAAACCGAAAATTTTCAACGTCTAAGGCACTGGATTATTTTGCATCGCATATATTTACATTAGGACGTTTAGCAATTCTAACAACTTCCTGAATAATTTTTCCAATTTGATGTATTGTAATTTGATTCAAAATGTAACTTTAGTAGATCAATTTTAGACCATGTATCTAACGAATTTAGCCTACATCGATATCAAAGTTTCTTCTTTGCGGTTAGTTTAACTAACAAAATTATAATAATAAAATTATAATCTAGAAACATAAACTTAACTGTAATTTGGAATATTATTGGTGTGTTTTGTGACTATTTTTGTGACAAGAGGGTTTAGTTATTGTTAGTGTTCCTGTTTTGTCAAATCAATTATGTTACTGTATAGAATGTTTCAGAAATCAGAATTATTTGCAATCAACAATATGCTGAATTTTTTTTTGAGATTAATTATATTTTTATCTATTTATCTATTTAATAATTTTAAATATGTTACCGTAGTTTCCACGACTAGTTATGTATTTAAATATATTAAAGAAAAGGGATACACAACGTGCATACACAAACAAAGACAAGTTTAAAAAAAGTTAAAAAAAAGGAAACAATTATAGAACTAAAACAAAGCAAATTTAATACGATAAAGTGAAAGGAAACGTCATAACATAAATGTGCCACCAAAGATTGCAATTACATTCATTCGATATAGAGGTGGCAATCGTGTCGTGTCGTGTCGGGTTTGTGTCGTATCGAAACATTAAACGGGTTGAAAGTGCTTGACCCTAACCCGACCCATTTAATTAACGTGTCGTGTCGTGTCAACCCGTTTATTTTTGTGTCGAGTTCGTGTCGGGTTTCGGGTTAGGGCTCTAACTTGAAATATGTTGTGTCATGTGAGGTTAAAATATTAAGCATGTTGAAAGAATAGGAGTTGGGTAGGCAGAAAGGAATAACTAATAGTTTGGAGGCAGAATATATGAAGTCATAGCAAGTTCACATGACAAAATTAAAAAAGTGGGAGTTGGGGAGGCGGATGACAAGGTCATGAGGTTGTGAGAGTGGTGAAAGAGACTGGGTAGTTTGGGAGAGAATGAAAAAACTGAAATGAAGTCTTGATCTAGACGGCTAAGTTATTTCAACATTACAAAACAATTCAATTCGAAGGTTTTCTTTTACTTATGGTTTTTGGTTTTATATCTTTCTAGTTTATTTAAATAATTCAAAAAACATGCATATAAGTAAACGGGTCATTTTCGAGTCATATTCGAGTTGAAATTCTCAACCCTAACCTTACCCATTTAATTTTCGTGTCGTGTCGTGTCAACCCGTTTATTTAAACGGGTTCAAATATCTTACCCAAACCCGTTTATTTCGTGTCGGGTTTCGTGTCGTGTCAATTTTTGCCACCTCTAATTCAAAAGCTCACTTTGATATTCCAGTTGCTTTACCCGCCATTTCGACAAGACAAAAGAAACATTCTTAACTACACTTTGCATTCAGGCACACACACTCATACAACCATTCGCTTACACACAAAACATTTTAAACTACAATTGTGTCAGGTCTTTCACCCTTCTATAATTTTAAATATCATGAATATGTGATTAACATTTTGAATAGCTATTAAACCCTAGATAAGGTAATTTACAAACAACATTATATGACAATTATACCTTAATTGTAAAGGTCAGGATGAACTTCACATAACCATGATCCTGGACAAATACTTAAATCACAATTATATCTTGTTGTATGAAGCATAAAAAAAATAGAATGAATCAATGAACACAACATCTAAAAATTTATTACAATATACGGAAACAAAGGTATCAAGATTTCTTTTTCCCTGTTGTAGGAAACATCAAGATAATAGAACTAATCAATGAATAAAACATTTGAATTTATTATAATATATGGAAACAAAGGTTTCAAGATTATCTTTTTTCATTATTTTCGTTTGAATCTCAACTAAGATTACATCTTGGAGGCGTGTCTTCTCAACAACCTGAAATTGAATAGTGTTAGTATAGTCTTTGAACAAAGTTGATTGGAATCAAACATTTGGAGGACATATTGATGTATATAATTCTAAGCATAAAATTGAGTGTAGAAATAAACCAAAACTCGTAAAACCTCAATTAACCAAGATAACATAAATGGTGATAGCCATTGTTGTCTTTATAACACTGAAAGGCTGCAACAAAGCCAAAAAATACCAAAATTTCAGGTAATCGTATAACATTTTGATTGAGATGTGAGAGTGTATGATCGAAGGAGAGGTCATAAGACCCAAGGGGGTGTTGGTGAAGGCGGTAACTTGTGTTTGTGTTTATGCTGGAGGTGATGGCGTTAAAGGATATGAGAGAAAAACAAAGGCGGTGCCATCGAAAGGAAGAGGAAACAATCATAACATCGATGAAAAATAGGAGGTCATAGTAGAGTGGTGGGTTCATCAGGGAATGGAGTGACACCTTTAAAGAAACGCCAACCAAAGATCAAAAGCCTCTATTAAAATATATTTATTCTTCGTCATAACCACAACCTCTTATTTATTTCTCACCATAGCAAGAACTTAAAATTTCTGCAATATTAGAGCATACTGTCACGGACCATATCTAGAATTTTCCAGAATACTCGAGAAGTTAATGGAGTATGATGGATAAACCCGGAGAAGACCAGAACGTTCTAGAATTCTCCGGAACACTGAAGACTTAGCTTGTTCTTTATGGAAGTATGTAGGCATGTAAAATATTTGGATAGATTGATCTAGAATAATCTGGTATAAAGAAAGAAGTAGTAGCGTCTAGAACATTCCGGCGAGGAGGTGTAATGACCCTATAAATAGGGGTGTTGTCATTTGTTCCAAACCATCGAGAAGTTCTCTTGTAAGAAGTCGAGTCTTATAAAAAGAAGCTTTCTTTCTTACTTTAAAAGTGTTCCCTATCGTTTCTCTTGCTTCCTTGATTCGTTAGCACATCCATAGTGTCGAAGTTAGCCTGATTTAGTCAAGAAACACTAAGTGGCACACGGTAATTGAGTCGTCCTATGACACGTGGTATCATAGTCAAGTTTCGTACAAGCAAGAGTTTGTAGCAATGGAAGGAGGAATTGAGGTTGCTAACATTCCCCCTGTTGTCGAGGAGAAAGGAAGGAAGTTCAAGAAGAGGGACTAACCAGTAGATACATTGGCGAGCTTAGAAAACAAGCTTACCTAGGTTGAGATTAGCGTTGGTGAGATCCTTGAGTGGAAGGATACCGTCGATCGGTCCGTCAACAACATAAGAGACACAAGTGATGGAATGGAGTCCATCAATGTCATCAAAGAAGAAGTCCTTGAATTGACCAACACATAGCGAAATGAATATCATGAGAAGGTAGCCGCGTTAGAAGCTGAAGTAAACCTATGCAAGGCAGCAATAATCGGAGGAGCTGTTGCGAAGACGACACCACACAAAGAGGCACCTAAACCGTTGAAATATGGAGGTAAGCGTGATCCTAAACTACTCGAAGAATTTTTCTGGTCCCTAGAATGTTATTTCAATGCTATCGGAGTAAAGGAGGAAAAGTCCAAGATAGACACGGTCGTATTATACTTGAGTGAAAACACCGCACTATGGTGTAGGCGGAAGCATGACGACATTGAGAAAGGCCTATATATCATAGACACTTGGGATGGGTTTAAGAGACAACTTAAGAAGCAGATTTGCCCCCATAATGTTGAGGACGTGGCCATGAAGAAACTTTGAGGACTAAAACATGTCGGGTCAACTAAAGACCATATGGCAGAATTCACTGCTTTGATGCTCGAACTACCTGACCTTCAGGAGAAGGACAAAATATTTTACTTCCAAGATGGACTTCAATCTTCGGCTTATAATGAGCTCAAGAGAAGGAACGTCCAGGACGTCGATGAAGCGATAGAAGTTGCATAGGATCTTATGGACTTCCGTAGAGATGCTCCAACCAGAAGGCCTAGCGTGGGAGATAGACCAGCAACAAGGACACAAAGGAAAGATAGGCCGACTACTAGACCCTCACCTTCAAAGGGAAAGGTAATTGAAGGAGTGCCCCGAAGAGAAATCAAGTGCTACTTGTATGATGGCCCACACTTAATCCAAGACTGTCCAAAGAAGAAGACCTTTAATGCCTTAGTCCTTGAAGAAGAGAAGGAAGAAACTGAAGGGGCACATATTAGCTCAATGCGTCTCCTTAACTCAGTGGATAAAGAAGAGACCAAGACAAAAAAGGGAGGAGGTCTCATGTTTATGAAGACTAAAGTAAATGGAGAGACCACTAAATCCCTAGTCGATACAGGTGCGTCTCACAACTTTCTTGCTGAAAATGAAGCCAACAAAATAAATGTTCAATATACCAAGGAGATAGGATGGTTGAAAGCAGTAAGTTATCCATCCGAACCCATCCTTGGAGTCGCCCACAATGTGCCTATCGAGATAGGAGGATGGATAGGTACCATAGACTTAACAGTAGTTCCTATGGACAATTATCGCATGGTGATAGGGATGGAATTCCTAGATGAAGCCCGCCGGGTGAGATGACATTCCTAGCCACATTAAAAGAATAAGCCGACCTGTCAGAGATGGAAGTACCAAAGGAAATCTAGGAAGTACTTGAAGATTTCAAAGAGATAATGCCACCAGAATTGCCTAATAAATTACCCCCACAACGATAGGTGGATCATGAGATAGAATTGGAACCAGGTGCAAGACCACCAACATTGGGGACTTACCGAATGGAACCTCCAGAATTATAGGAGTTAAGGAAACAGTTGAAAGAGTTACTAGACGCTGGATTCATCAGACCTTTCAAAGCTCCCTTTGGCACCTCGGTTTTGTTCCCAAGGAAACATGATGGTAACCTAAGAATGTGTATTAACTATCGAGCTTTGAATATGGTAACCATGAAAAATAAGTACCCATCCCCTTAGTAGCCGATCTCTTCGATCAACTCACAAATGCTTGTTGGTTTACAAGGTTAGATCTACGGTCAAGGTATTGGCAAGTTCGCATAGAAGCAGTAGATGAGCCAAAAACAAAATGTGTGACCAGGTATGGATCATTTGAATTCAAGGTCATGCCCTTTGGACTCACGAATGCACCGGCCACATTTTGCACCCTCATGAATAAAATATTCCACCCGTTCTTGGATAAGTTCATAGTAGTGTACCTAGACGACATCATAGTCTACTCAAAAACGTTAGAGGAGCACGTAGAACACCTAAGGTTGGTTTTTCAGTCATTAAAGGAAAACCAATTGTATGTGAAGATGGATAAATGTTCTTTTTCCCAACACGACGTAATATTCCTCGTGCATAAGATTGGGGACGGGAAGATCTACATGGATGAAAGAAAAATAAAAGCGATTTCAGAGTGGGAACCACCTAAGAACGTGTCTGAACTACGATCATTCCTAGGTCTGATTACTTATTATCGAAGATTCATAACAGGATACTCAGCAAAGGCAGCTCCACTAACTGATCTACTTAAAAAGAAGGTCGCATGGGAATGGATATACATGTGTCAAGAAACGTTTGAGGAGCTAAAGAAGGCCATCACAAAAGAACCAATTGTAGCGTTACCCGACTCCTCGAGGCCCTTCCAGGTGTAAACTGATGCATCATACTTTGCTATAGGTGGTGTTTTGTTACAAGAAGACCACCCAATGGCCTATGAAATTCAGAAACTTAATAAGACGGAGCGAAGGTATCTAATACATGATAAGGAGATGAAAACTATTACACATTGACTTCGAGTATGGAGACATTATTTACTTAGGATTCAGTTTGTTATTCAAATTGAAAATGTCGCGACAAGCTACTTTCAAAATTAGAAAAAGCTAAGTCCCAAGCAAGCCCGTTGGCAAGATTTCTTGGCTGAGTTTGATTATGTCATGGAGTATAAGCTAGGGAAAGAGAATGCCATCGCCGATGCCTAAAGTTGGAAAGCAAAATTGGCAACCATCTCCTGGATGACCAACACATTTATTGATCGCATCAAAGAAGGGATAAATCATGAACCATTAACAAAAAGCTTAATGAAGATGGCTAAAAAAGGGAAGACCCGAAAATTATGGGTCGAAGATGGACTGTTACTCAATGTCGACAATCGAATGTATGTTCCGAAATGGAACAACTTAAGGAGAGAAGTCCTAAAAGAATGCTACCATTCAAAATGGGTGGGACACCCTGGAACACACTGAACCATGGCAGTTGTAAAAAGAACTTATTACTGGAAAAGGATGAAAGACGATGTAGACGCTTATGTTCGGACATGCCCTGTATGCCAACAAGACAAGGTGGAGAAATCTAAGTCCGTAGGGTTGTTAGAACCGTTGCCGATTGCGGAGAACCCTTGGGAAAGTATAATGTTGGATTTCATCTCGTCCTTACTTACATATGAAGGTTGTGGCTCCATCATGGTGGTCGTAGATCGTTTCTCCAAATATAAAACATTCAGCTCGACTCCCATAGATTGCACAACCGAGGAAGTGTTGGGTTTAGAGCACTATAAAACTCATAGGGTGCACATGCAAACCCTAAATGATTTGTATCTATGTTTTCTCTAATTATACATGAATATTTTCAGTTTTCCAAAGCATGTATCCTAACTAGCATAAAGTTTGTCAAATGAACAATACATTTAGTTAGATGACTTACCTCTCAGAAGGACTTGTAGTTCTTGACCTTTGAAAGCTTGAGCACCCTAGGTGTGATGCCTCTAATGGTTCACAAACACCAATATGAAAAAGGAGGCTTGAGAGAATAGGTTACTTAGCAAAAAATCAACTTCACTCTCTTAGAATGAATGGAGTACTATGTGTGTGCGATTTTGGTCATGAGGGTGTGCTTTTATAGTGTAGCAAATGCTAGGGTTACACTTTGTAAACCCTAATGACCTTTCATATTCCTTAGGCTCCTTGGGTTAACCTCCATGGAATATCCATGGATTATCTCATTGGTTTAGCCCATCCTAAATAACCATGGATCATTAGCCCACACGATAATAATCATTGATTTACACAATCAATCCCCATATATTTAATTAGTCTCTTCTGATCACAAAATTAATTCCAAATTAATTCTTGATTAATACTAATTAAATAATATGATTTCATATTAATATATTATACTTGTAATATATTAATAAATCATAAATAACCTTATTCTCAAAAGTCCATCCTATCAAATTGCATTGGTAAAGGCAACCCAGAAGGACCATGCTACAATCGGGTCAAGTACATCCCAGTTATAGTTATGGGCTTAGACACTAAATCCAACAGTCTCCCACTTGGATAAGTCTAATAAAAATAACTGTCAATGTGACTTCAGGATCCGACTTAGCAATCGTAAACTTTCAAAAGCCATTGTCCAACTCTGACCTAGTCAGTGACGCGTCCTTCAGATAAGGGATCGTATATTCCTCTGTTTTCAAGATATCTATGCGGAAAAATACATGGAACATAGTCATACTTATTGTCCTGCAATTTGTTTCCTGATTTCCGATTCGTCTGACATTGAACATAACTGAACACATCAATTTAGTTCTGACCGGGCGCGAGACATAGTCAAAATAGAATCACCGAGGGGCCCAAGATATCGCTTTTAATCCTCTTAGGAGAAAAGGAACATATAAACTTCGACATTATATGTTTGTACTAACTACTCATCAAATCATGCATAATGACATGTTTTATAACATTAAGTTACTGATGCGTTTTCATGTCATCAATGCACAACCAACTCGTAGTCAACAACTCATATATCTTGGTTTGAAGATTATATGATATTATCGTCTCACAATTACTTGTGATAAATTCCATGAAGTGATTCAGGTGAGCATGAGTTGAATCCAATACTCAAATCTTATTTCAGGAGCACTCATGAATGGTGTAGCAAACTTTTATTATGTCTAACGCCTTAGACAATCTACAATCCAACTCATGACACTCTAGCCTCATAACCTACTTCCAAAGTATGATCGACTGTGGGTGGTTTGCATAAACTTATTATTTGGGAAGTTAAAACATGCAAAGTGAAACACAAGAATAATACTAATCCTATATGGCCCCAAAACTTTTGAGTGTAAATAAAACACCTTTTATTTAATCACCATATTGATTACACATCATTCATTGTATATTGTTTTGATTTATCAACTAATACTTGAATTAAAACAATAGCTATCCTATGCTCCAAGCATGCACACTATGTTTACATACGGTCCTTACTTTGTGAATTGGATCAATTGTAAACATTTCCAACGATACACATTTCACAATTCAAAATCCTTATCGTAAGTGTAAGAATACCAAGTTCTTGCCACTTACTTTAATTTATTAGATTTTAAACTTATATGCAGTGATCCTTTTGTAATGACTATGTACACAAGTTACAGAAACTTTGTCAATTACATAACTTTCCATTGGAGATTGTTACAAGACAATTCCATAGATCCGAAGTCTCATATTCAAAGAACATTCCTTTGAACATCCTTCTTGCATAAAAGTTTCTAACTTTCTCATAGATTCTTGATATCCAACTCCCATTATGGAAACATTTCCATATTTTCCATATGACAACTAATGGTTAATAGAATCCTGTCTATTCATAATAATGTCAATATGGTCCATCCATTACTATACTTCCAACTATCCATAAGCAACCAATCTTTGGCGAACCTTGGATTGTTCTTAGCAGTTGTTTAATAACTTTAGTCATATCTAGTTCTAGTCCTTTTTCCCTCTTAATGCCCTAGACACTTGAAAATTTTTTAGAACACATGAATATTATAGCATATGCAATTGATCCTATACCCGAAGCATATGAGATACGATTCATAATATCTTACATAAAGACATGATACTTGACTAGTCTTTTACTATAATATTTCAAATGATACAAATAATTGGTTTAACATATAAACTAACAACTATCATATGATGACTATTGGAATTCATAACTTTTGAGTTTAATTCATTTTTAAAGATGAGACTTTTCAATGAGGACAAGTTATGGAGGTCATGAAAATCATTAAGATCAATTTCAACAACTAAAATTATCATATAGTTCAAGATTGATCTAGCTAAACTCATAAACAAGATAATATCAAGTCAACAATTTTCAAGCAACTTTGTTTATCATATAAATCAACAATTATCTTGTGATTGGATGAACATAATCACTACCATATCATTAAAAACATATTTAATGATGTAAAACAGCTTGTAGTAGTGATTCCAATCCAATTCAGGCCAAGAAAACTCAAAATTCTGCAACCAGAGCCATGGACTCGACGAGTGCATGAACTGACTCATCGGGTTGCCCTTGGTACTGAGTGGACTCGTCGAGTCAGCCAGTGGACTCGGCGAGTTCGTCAGTCAGAGGCCAGAAAATCGATTTTTTTCAACTTTAAAAATTAACAAGCATCAAGTATAATAGAAAACAACCCTAGGCTCTGATACCACTATTGGGTTTAGAGCCCTGTAACACTCCTATGGTGCACATGCAACCCTAAATGATTTGTATCTATGTTTTCTCTAATTATACATGCATATTTTCAGTTTTCCAAAGCATATATCCTAACCAGCATACAAATTGTCAAATGAACAATATAACTTGTTAGATGAATTACCTCTTAGAAGGACTTGTAGTTCTTGACCTTTGAAAGCTTGAGCACCCCAAGTGTGATGCCTCTAATGGTTCAAAAACACCAATATGCAAGAAGAGGATTGAGAGAATAGGTTACTTAGCACAAAATCAACTTCAGTCTCTTAGAATGAATGGGGTACTATGTGTGTGCGATTTTGGTCATGAGGGTATGCTTTTATAGTGTAGCAAATGCTAGGGTTACATGTTGGGCCAAAAATATGGTTTATACTTTTCTTTTCTAAGCATTTATTGTTTTTAGTCTTGGGCTGAAAATTCCTTGGGTTTAATTGTAGCTTGAATCGAAAACCCATGTGTTTTCGGTCTAACATTGGGTTTAGGCCTTGGGTTTGCGGTCCATATATATATATATATATATATATATATATATATATATATATATATATATATATATATATATATATATATATAAAAGTAGGGGTGAGGAGTGGGAGTAAGCCTTGAAGGGAGAACACAAGGGTAGGTGCTAAGTGTGTGTAAATTAAGGTGTTCTAGAGAAAGAAACTATAGAGAAGAAGAGTGTGTGTGTGAATCTCATGGGTATGGAGCATCATTGAATATTCATCAATACATCATAGATTCATCAAACTCTTTTTCTTCTTCTTCTTCTTCTTCTTCTCCATTTGATCTTGCATCGTCTGTTTGATTGGGATTCCGCACCATCAAGCGGATTGGATTGATACATTAAGCAAAATTTGGGACTTACAGTTGGTATTAGGCTTGGATTGTATCAATGTCTTTGGCAAGATCTGGAGCTTTTTTTTGCACTTTTTTCTTGAAGGATTTTATGTTTTTGGGTAGTTTTTGACAAAATATTGGGGGTTTGGTCTTCGTGTTTTTCATAAAAATGGTTTTTTGATCAACTTTTGGAGCTAAAAAGGTGAAAAATCGCGTTTTTTGGTCGGAAACAGCGAAATCCGGCGGCCATTTTCGCATTCAGTGTATTTTTCCGAAGTGTTTACAGCCTTGTATGTTTTCGGCTTCGAATAGTTTGCAGCTTTGCACGTGTTCAATCCTCCTTTGTGGTCAACAACAAATATTCAAAAATCTTGGCGGGAGCAAGGATTGAACCCGGCTCTCTCCCACACTCCCTCCACCGTCTTACCAATTGGTCTAGGATGCCACACGGTTAACATCTTCCGAATTTAATTCAAATAGCTTCGTTTTATCGGTCCAATTTCGCAATTTTGACATTTTTGGCCCAAAATTCATTTTTTTTTAAATTTTAAAATTTCATTTTCAACCCAAACCTTTGACTTTTAATTTTTGACTATCATTATTGACTTTTGACCCTAAAAATTGACTTTGACTTCCAAACTTGACATTTGACTTTAAACTTTGACTTTCTTGTTTAACTTTCAAATTTTCAATTTTAGCTTTTCGGTTTGACTTTTCAAGTTCGACTTTTAAGTTTGACTTTTTAATTTTGACTTTTAAGGTTTATAGTCAAAGGGCATTTTTGGTAAACAATGAGTTCCGCAAACATCCGGGTCAATGAAGTTTCATCTTGTGAAACTACGATTAAATTTCTTCGTGAACAAATTGATTTGCTAAAAAGGGAAAATGAGGACCTTAAATATGAATGATATACACTTAGGAAATGTCAAAAACCCCTGAAAGAACAATTAGAGGCCAAAACCAAGGACTTTAGGAAATTTCAAGAAGAGTACAACAATAAATGTGCAAATTATAGATATGTTAAGGAACAACTTGCTGCCTTGACTATCGAGCTTGACACACTAAAAATTAAGTTTGAAAATGTAGATTTTAATTTCAGAAAATTTGATGTGTCAAGCGAGAAAGTCAAGTCCATGATTGAAAAACAATTGAAGTTTAAGGATAATCAAACCAAGGGTCTAGGGTATCATAGTGTTCCACTTCATTTCAATGACTACTATAACCCACCCCTTGAGACCAACGAGGAAGAAATACCTGCTCATTATGGCCAAACCACTGTTCAAGCTTCAGTTAAGACCGAACAATCAGGGCCAACTAAGGGTGTTGAGATGAAAGATTCTAATGATTCTTCTTCATGTGCAGGTAAAGCAGTGGAACTTGAGAATAAGGAGAACATAATTAATTCTAGTTCTATTGATTCTGTTAACTGTCAAACCAATGTCTCCTTGAACTATGAATCTATTGCTCTAACTCAGTTACTTCTAATCAACCTGTTGTTGGTAAATACAGGCCACCAATTCAAGCTAAACAGAGTGCCTGTTGCAAGTGTGCTTGTGGAAACAATCAGAGACAAGGCAAGGGCGTGCTACCAGGGGCAAGCAGAAACAATTCCTATGTGAAGAAAAAGACATGTTTTCAATGTGGAACACCTGGACACATTGCCAGAAATTGTCCTAATCGCTCATACGTTCCCTATTACACACAAGGATGACGGAATGCACTAAGAGGGAGATACCCCAAAAGAAGCCTTTCAAGGTCACAATCACGCAATGGTGATTGGAACGCGCAAAAGACCAAGAATCCAAATCCCAAGGTCAAGAAGGGAATGCCGGCCAAGAAGTCCAATTCAAGAGATGCTCCAGTGAAACCAAGACCGGTTAGGTCAAAGTCATCTCGGCGATCGGCTTCGTGTTCAAAAGAAAGAATTGAGCCACCCATCCGATCGAACAAAAATGGGTTAAACCCAACTACAGATGGGTACCAAAGGTTCAATCTCCCAAATCTTCTAATGATTCTAATATTTCTTCATCTTATGTTTTTGATAAGCAGGATATGTCATGGGAGAGAGTACATTACACAAATGAAAATGTCAACCCAATTTCAAAATGGACTGGGTTCCAAAGACTAATTAATCCCGCACTCTGTGGTGGAGCAGTTATGGAGGCATATCATCAGACTTCGGTTTGTTGATAGTGGCTGTCCAAGCACATGATAAGGGACATCTCTCAACTGTACAACACTCAAAACTTAGTTTGAAAGTATGTGTACTTTGCGGGAAAGGAAGAAATGAGAGGATCACACATAGGGTTTGTGCTTAACGATGTGAAGAATTTTCGGATCTGTTATGAGATTGAAATATGTGTGCTGTTCTCAAACCTTCTGGATGAAAATTCAATTGATGACTTACGGTTTGAGTTTTCTTCTCGATACCCTTGAGTTTTTCTTACAATGATTCGTTTTGAAGATAATCTTTTATTTTCTTATAGTTTTCGTTAGTAGGTATTGTTTGGGAAGTGATATGAAGTCTAGTGCTAAAGGGCAACCTGATATTCGTGTAATGCACTAAATCTGAATTGTTTAAACTCTGTGTTCAATGTGCTAGTAGGCACGAAAGGTTTAAAAGGACTAGTCATTGATTGAAAAATGAAAGGACTAGACAATATGAACTTGAATAGTTTCATTTAGACTGAAAATACAACGCTTGGGTAGAGTGAGCAGTGAGATAAACATGGTAACTTGCGAGATACACTAAAAGTTAATTATCTAGAACTGTGGCTCAACATTTCCCTGATGTATGGACTTATGTCCTTAATTCCGGTACTAATAGGGCGACTGGGGGTTCTGATAAAGTAGGTCTGTAAGAAATTATTTTCTTACTTTCTATCTGTTAGCCATATGTTGCCTCCTTTGCGTGATTGGAACATATCCGACCTGGAATGCAACATATGCAACTCTATTTCTATGCATCTTCTTATCTATGCAATTCTTTCTATCTGTTAGCCATATGTTGTCCCCTCTGCGTGATCAGAAGATCCGACCTGGGACACAATATATGCATCCTACTATCTCTCTAACCCTCAATCTATGTTAGTCATATGTTGTTCCCTCTGCGTGATTGGAAAACATCTTACCTGGGATACAACATATGCACTTCTATATCTGACTTCTTTCTTAATGATTGAATACTCACCTAAAGCAAGGAGTTCTTTGGAAGTTCTTGATTACCGGGGTATGTCGGGAAGTGGGAAACACGTTCTAGTACATCTAAAATTGAACTACTTAAAAGGTTATCTGTAGATCTTGCTGCTGAATTTAAGTGGACAACAATATCATTGGCCGTCGTCAGCTAAATGATCCATTTAGGAATAAGATCATAATGTCTAGTCACTTATAATCTTTCAAATTTGTCCATATCATTTGTGTTTAAGTTGACCACAATACCGGTGATTGACCAGATCTAGACATGCATGCATGTGCTGATAAACGATATTGAATTGCTTGACAACTTTGATCCCAAATATTTTTGTTTTTGTTAAATTGTTCATAGTTTTCCTCTGTGCACAAATTTAAGGGGGATAATTAAAAATTTAAAAAAATCAGAAAACCAAAAATCCAAAAATATTGTTATTTCGGTTTTATTTTTTTTTTCAGAAAAATATAAAAAGTCCCAAAATATTTTTGTTTCTGTTTTATTTTTTCAGAAAATATGAAAAATCCAAAAATATTGTGTGCTAAGTTTTCTTTTAGTTTTGTTTTTATCTCAAATTTTTTGTTTGTCTTGAAAAGTAAATTCAGTTGTAGATGAGACTCATGGAGACTGTGTTGAGATTTTCTGAGCCAAAGCTTCATCTGTGAGTGTCAAAGAATTTTCATTCAGAGGAACAAGAAATGAAGATTATTCTTTCAATATACAATATCTCAACCCCATAAGCAAGGCGAAGCTGCTCTTGAAGATTATGTGACAAATTGAATTGAAACCTCCTCAATCAATGTGTTGCTATCTATGAACCTGCTGAAGTGATGCAAAAGATTCGTTCTTTGTCATTTTCGTTGAAGATTCTCAAGCTGAAAGTAGTGATTTTCAAGAATTCTTTCAAGAAGCCTCCTCAACCAACGTACGTTCAAAGTCAAATTTTGAAGAAATGCACAATTGTTCAAGATGATGTCACTTACTTAGAAGATTCATAGGCTCATCTTGAAGTTGTGAAGAAATCAAAGATAAATGTTGAATTCAAGCTCAGAGTGAAGATCTAGAAGAAATGCAGGCTACAATCCTAGTGGGAGTTTGTTAGATCAAAAAGAAAAGAAATCTATAAACGAAGGAGGAGATTTTTGGGTCAAAAATATGGTTTATACTTTTCTTTTCTAAGCATTTATTGTTTTTAGTCTTGGGCCAAAAACTCCTTGGGTTTAATTGTAGCTTGGACCGAAAACCCATGTGTTTTCGGTCAAGCATTGGGTTTGCGATGCATATATATATATATATATATATATATATATATATATATATAAGTAGGGTTGAGGGGTGGGAGTAGGCCTTGAGGAGAGAACATAAGGGTAGGTGCTAAGTGTGTAAATCAAGGTGTTCTGGAGAGAGAAAATAGAGAGAAGAAGAGTGTGTGTGTGTGTGTGTGAATCTCATGTGTATGGAGCATCATTGAATATTCATCAATACATCATAGATTCATCAAGTTCTTCTTCTTCATCTTCTTCTCCATTTGATCTTGCATCATCCGCTTGATTGGGATTCCGCACCATCAAGCAGATCGGATTGATACATCAAGAAAAACTTGGGACTTACATTACACTTTGTAAACCCTAATGACCTTTCATATTACTTAGGCTCCTTGGGTTAACCTCCATGGACTATCTCATTGGTTTAGCCCATCTTAAATAACCAAGGATCATTAGCCCACACTATAATAATCATTGATTTACACAATCAATCCCCATATATTTAATTAGTCTCTTTTGATCACAAAATTAATTCTAAATTAATTTTTGATCAATACTAATTAAATAATATGATTTCATATTAATATATTATACTTGTAATATATTAATAAATCATAAATAACCGTATTCTCAAAGGTCCATCCTATCAAATTGCACTGGTGAAGGCAACCCAAAAGGACCATGCTACAATCGGGTAAAGTACATCACAGGTATAGTTATGGGCTTAGACACCAAACTCAACAGGAAGCTGGTCGGTTGTTTTTCAAACATGTGGCAAAGTACTGGGGACTTCCTCGGAGCATCATAAGTGACAGAGACCCACGATTTACTAGGAAATTTTAGAGAGAATTATTCAAACTCATGGGCTCCAAACTCTACTTTTTGACCAGCTTTCACTCCCAAACTGATGGACAAACCGAGAGGATGAATAATTTGCTAGAAATTTATCTAAGACACTTTGTTAGTGTGAATCAACGGGATTGAGCTAAGTTACTTAACGTGGCCCGATTTTCTTATAACCTACAACGGAGCGAGGCTACTGGAAGAAGCCCTTTTGAGATTATCATGCATGGGTCAACAACCTTTGACGCCACAAGAACTGACTAGGGGATATAAAGGTACTAGTCCACCAGCATACAAGTTTGCTAAAGGGTGGAATGAGGGGCTTGACATAGTGAGTTCTTACTTGACCAAAGTAGCCAAACGCATGAAGAAGTGGGCGGACAAAATGAGACAACCGAGAATTTCTCTTGTAAGAAGTCGAGTTGTATACAAAGCAACTTTCTTTCTTACTTTAAAAGTGATCCCTATCGTTTCTCTTGCTTCCTTAAGTTGTTAGTACATCTGGAGTGTCGAAGTTAGCCTGACTTAGTCAAGAACCACTAAGTAGCACACAGTGATTGAGTTGTTTAGTGACAATACACTTATCCTTTTTGTTCGAGCATACATGTAGGCACTATTTTTCAAAATCAAGCTTATTTAGGGTTTGGCGAGAAAGAAGACCAAGATGAAGGAAACAAAAATACAAAATTTGAGAAGTTAATAAACTGAAATTTATGGGATTCGTATTTATCAGTAAACAATTGAAGAGATAAATTCTTGAGCGGGGAGATTATTTAAAATTGTAAAGGATATATTAGTAATTTAACTTTTATCCTATGATGTAATATTGAGGTGCCATATGGTAAAAATGGATTCATTTATTAGATAGGTAAAATAAAATAAGATTATATGAGATTAGATTACTCAGGATGGTAATAAACTATTAGTTTTGCTTATACTAGTCCAATTTTATACATCATATATTATCAAACTTATTGAAATTGTTTATATTTTACCATTGTGTTCGGCTGCTGCAAGTTACAAGTGTAAAATATGAACAGTTTCAACAACTTAAATGATATATATTGTATGAATTTTTTAAAATAAATGTGAACATTTTTTTAAAAACCGATATTTGCATGAAAACTTGAGATTTTTTTCCGGTCATTTTTTTTTTCAAAACTAACACCACTACGCCATCGTTAGTGAATCTTCTAAGCCAATCACACAATAATAATAATAATAATAATAATAAATGCACATTTCTAATTCTCATCTTTTTTGTATTTTTTAACCTACATATGGCCTAGACGTTCTTTGATAAGTTATTTTTTACCAAATAAATGTTTCTTAATACACTTGAAATGTTGATTTTTGTTATTCATATTTAACCAAGAACCAAACAAAATAATATGAAAACCGATTTACCAAAAACTTATTTGGTTTAGTTTCAATTAATATTTTAAAAGTAAAAAAACTGATTAAAACGAATTGAATAAACAAATAACCAATTAAAACAACATATAAAACCTTCTGCATACATTGATAACCTAGTCTAACTCTAAGCAAGTTACCACCCCCCTAAGTAACTTGTTACTTTCTTTCGTTTATTTTCATATAATAAAATAAATGAGCATGAGAATTTAAAAGGTATTTTTTTTAATGTTTTTTATTTTTTACGTGTTATACGAACAGTTTAGTTCAAACTATGAAATAAGAAAAGAAAACATGAAAAGTATAATTTTGTTATGGTATGACTAACTTAGACGAATCACTAGGGATGATGTGGTGTTTATTTTGAAAAAAGTTGGTCTAAAAACTAAACTTCTTACGTAAATTTTGGTTCTCAAAAGAATTTTTAATTTTGTTCACATTTAGTCTATTTCATTCTTTATACATCATATATCATCTAACTTGTTGAAACTGTTTACATTTTACCTTTGTAACCTGCAACAGTCGGCCATAAGGGTAAAATATGAATAGTTTCAACATGCTTGATGATATATGGTGTACGAAAAAATAAATTAAATGTGAACAAAACCAATAGTTCGGTAGACTCTTACGTCGTTTTACCATTTTTATTCTTCACAAAACAATAAGGTTTTTCCATATTAAAATCTGTTGTCTATCATACTCCCTCCGTCCCAAATTAATTGTTTAATTTTGACTCTTGAAGTCTTTTGTTTTCAACTTTAACTTTAAATATTTTTATTTGTGTTGTATCCCTTGATGAAACTTATAACAATGAAACGACATTTAAAATGCAATCCATTGATATATTTTGCATCAAGTATTATTTATCAAAAACAAAAATATATAAGGTCAAAGTTGAAGAATAAAAACTTCAAAAGTCAAATATGGATAATTAATTTGGGATGGAGGTAATATTTTGTTTATTATTATTAAAAGACTTGTTGCTTTTCCTCAAGGTTGGATAGATTTTTGCTTTCTACAAAAAATTAATCATTTAGTTTAAGTTTGATTCTTGTTATTTCACAAATGGAGGAACTAATTGTTGGATTAGGTGTCTAAGCCCATAACTATATTTGATATGTATTTGAATTGATAGTAGCATAGTACTTTTGGGTTGCCTTCACACTATCAACTAGACATGATGATTAATTGAGGAAGAGGTTGAATTTATTATTTGGAATAATAAATTAGTATATAAAATTATTTATTAATATGTTATGAAAATAGTATATTAATTAGAAATTATGTTGTTTAATTAATATTTAATCATAAATTAATTTGGAATTAATTAAAAGTACATGGGTTGTTTTGCAATTAATTAATAGTTGTGGTTTGGGCTCTTGGATCACCCTAAAGAGGGTTGGCTGAAAATCTTAGGGAAACCCTAAGGAATTTCGTCCATGGCCTTGAGATGCGGGATCCCTGGGCTGCTTAGGCCTTAAGTTGGAAATAAGGTTTCCACCTTTAAACCCTAGCTTTGGGACTAAGCAACTTTGACTATAAAAGGAGCGGCACCCCTTTAGATTACGGCCATCCTAAGAAACCCTATAAGAGCCAAAATTTTGAGCAATTCCCTCCTCTCACCTCTCTCTCATAATCATCCTCTTGCTTAGGAGTGTTTGTGAGCCATTAGAGGTGTTACATTTGTGGTACTTGTTCTCAAAGTCGAGATCTCCAAGGATTCTATTGTTTTTACTACATAACAATAAAGGTATGTATCTAAACCCTAGTTTTATGTTGATTTCGAAAATTGTACATGCCTCTTAGGGTTTCGAGTCTTTGTGTTCAATGCTTGTATGTCTAATAGAGAAAACATAGATCCAACAATTAGGGTTGCATGCACATATATGATTGTTTGCTACGTATAAAACCCATCACTAATTACCATGTAAAACTGGAAAATTATGTTTATACAGAAATCCTTATAAATATATTAACGCACAAGAAAGCTAGCAGCTTGCTATATATGTTTGTAACTATGTACATGTCAAAAGTAGGCCACCGACAATGATAGTTAGGATGGTAGAGACAATGATAGTTGGGAGGGTGGAGTCATTCACAGTGGGTATCACAAGGAGGAGAGGACATCTTAGAAAGGAGCAAAAGATAGTGTGATGTTAGACATGAATGAATTGGCTCTTGTAAGGACATAACCTCATATAAGAGGATAGTGAGGCTTAGTATTAGAAATTTAGAATAGTGGAGTAGCGTAGGTCCCGTTGTTAATTTTTTCGTATATGTTTGCACCTTCATTATGTTTTTACATTCTTGTTTTTTTGTCTTTTCACTCACCATTTTTTTGAGTAGTGGAGTTTGATTGTGTCTGGTCCTTGATAACCACTACTGAAACCAAAAAATAGGGGCAAAACCCAATTATTAATTTTTGTTCTTTGTCAAATATTTCTTGCTAAGGATCATTTCGGCTTTTGGGTTTCAAGGAAGTCTCCGTTTAGAGCATTGTTCCAGTGCTGCAGCAGACTTAATTTTTTTGACCTTTGGGAGTGTTTGTTCGGGTTTGGTGTAAGCGTCTAGTTTTGGACATCCTTATGATTATTTAGGCATTTGGAGTGGTGTTGGCTCGTGCAAGAAGTAAATGGACTTGGAAGATCCCACAAAGGGGATTCAGAGGGTGTTTTAAAAATAGTTTGTAAGGACAGATTTCAAGGACAAAGTCTAATTTAAGTGGGGGAGAGTTGTAACACCCATATCCCAGAGTGGATAATCTAAAGACTTAACAGGATCAAAGATGGGGTTTTTGGGAAAAATCTTGTGCCACGACGAGGCAATAGTTGTTTAAGCGCGCATTAGTCTTTTGCACCACGAAGTTACAAGCTTACGGTCACGATGTGGCGGTCTCCTAAAGACATAAACCTAATTTCGGTGTTTGTGACTCTATTTAAGGGAAGTAAGGGCTAATTTTGACTTTAAATTTTATATTATTATTTTTAACATATCGGGATAGGAAATCCGTTAAAAATTCATAACTTCTTCATCCGACGTCTGTTTTCGTCAGACTTTTTACCGTTGTGCTCCTAATGATGAGACCTTCAATTCTCGATTAGATTGTATCGGCTAAAAATCGCTCGATCTAAAATTCGAGTTTTTAGCTGTCTACTGCTAAGTTGAAACTTCGAAAAATCATAACTTCCTCATACGAAGTCAGATTTGGGCGTTCTTTTTATCGAACTTCTCGGTTTAACGAATACTACGACTTTCGTTTAGATTACTAAGGCTAAAAAGTAGTTTATCGAAAACTCACTTTTTTACGACATTCAGCACCGTGCCGGTTTTGTCGCGAAACTTCGACAGGTCATAACTTCTTCGTTATAACTCGGATTTCGGCATTCTTTATATCCCTGAAATCCTTGTTTCGACCACTACAACTTTATGTAAAGATATCGGGCTTATCTCACACTTTAATTTTGACGCTTATTTTTATTCTTAATTAATTAAACCCTAATAATTAAGCATAAAACGCATAATTCACATAATTCCTTTTCATTACTTCTAAATGAGTTACAAAGGTTAACCTAGACCATTATGCCAATATTAATGCCTAGCCTAGAAACACGAGTGTTACAACTCTCTCTCCCTTAGGATGATTCCGTCCCCGGAATCACACAACGACAAACAACTACCATTCGCACCTACTCATACTCGTCCCAAGTATTGTCTCGCAGTTCTCCAAATAGCCATACAAGAATTTCACATAGTCATTCAAGTCATCATGTGACAAAACCAGGGTTTATATTATTTCCTTGAAACAATTACACAAAGGTTCAAGTTTACCCTATACTATGCCTCTAATAGGCCTAACCACTTGTTACTATTCACATTACTACTTTATAACTTGATCTTCTTCTTTTGCAGCCTCAAGTGTCATCTGAAAGGCTCTCGCCTTCGGCTTTGGTGGTAGATTGGGCTTTGCAGCATCCTTCCTCTTTGGACAGTCTTTAAAAACATGCCCTTCTTCATGGAACTTAAAACATACCCTCTTGTCGGATGGACACACGTTGGCATAATGCCCAGTCTTTCCACATTTGAAGCAAGTCACCTCCTCACTACATCTCCCAGAGTGCTTTTTCTTGCACTTCTCACACCATTTCACTTCACCTCCTCCTCCACCAAACTTCTTAAAGTTAGAAAATTTGCTTCTCTTGCTGGAACCTGAAGTTCCTTCAAATTTTCTCTTTTCACCAACTTCCACCCTCTCCAGACCCTTCTCTCTGATCTGAACCTCAACGTTCTTAGCAGCCCAGATGGCGGCTTTCAAAGTGGTTGCTTGCTTAACCATCGGACCAAAGTCCGCTGGTAATCCGAGGGCTAACTTGTTGATCTTAGAGAGTTCAGTTGGAACTAGGTAAGGAACAAGCTTCATCTTTTCAGTAAAACTAGCAGCGTATTCAGTAACGCTCATCTTTCCCTTCTTTAAATTCTGGAACTCATTATTAATTTTCAGAAAATCTTGCTCAGAGCAGTATTGCAGTTTTAGTTGTAGTACAAAGTCTTCCCAAGACATCTTACTAGCTTCTCCATTGGGCATCGAATTAGCTAGTAACTTCCACCAGTTCAACATACCAGACTTTAATAGAGGAATTGCAAGTGCGGTCTTTCGTTTGTTGCTGCACTCGCAACTTTCAAACATCGTCTCCATTTCGAAGATCCAATTCATGACTTCCACCGGTGTCGGACTCCCAGATAGACACGGTGGCTTAGATGCCATGAAATCTTTGTATTTGCACCCGCGTCCATCAATTCCTCCATCCTGGTTGTCTTGTCTAACTATCGGTGGGTTGGCTTGACCAAAAGTCCAATAAACCTTGGACTCAACTTTCCTCGTTTCCCAAATCTTATAAGTCCCTTCCACGGCGAGACTTTAAGTAAAACCGAGTCTCCAACATCGAAGGATATCGGTTGTCTTTTCTTGTCAGCATAACTCTTTTGTCGATCTTGAGCAGCTAACATCCTTTCCCTTATCACTTTCAACTTTTCAGCAGTCTCATGGACTATTTCAGGTCCCATAAACTGCTTTTCTCCAGCTTCCAGCCAACATGATGGCGTTCGAAACTTTTCCCCAAACAAGGCGTGATAAGGTGCCATCCTAATGCTTGAATGGAAACTATTATTATAGGAGAATTCTATTAAAGGTAAGTGTTCATCCCGGTTACCTTGAAATTCTAGGGTACATGCTCTCAGCATATCCTCCAACGTTTGAATCGTTCATTCGCTCTGACCATCTGTTTGCAGATGGTAAGCTGTATTCAAACACAACTTGGTACCCAATTCCTCTTATAGACTCCTCCAAAACCTTGAGGTAAAACGGCTGTCACGATCAGATACAATCGTTAGCGGAACACCTTGAAGCCTCACAATTTCCTTCACGTAAGAATTCGCAAGTTTATCCATAGACAATTTCTCTTTGGCTGCTATGAAATGCACACTCTTAGTGAAGCGATCAACGACCACCCAAATCATGTCGTGACCGTTCCTTGTTATGGGCAATTTAGTCACAAAATCCATGGTGATGTCTTCCCATTTACCCCTGGGTACGGGTAAAGGTTCTAAACTCCCATACGGTTTCTGATGTTGTGCCTTAACCCTAGCACAAGTTACACACTCGGCCACATACTTAGCAACATCGAGCTTCATCGTCGGCCACTAGTAATAGGGTTTTAGGTCCCTATATATTTTCGTACTGCCGGGATGAATCGAGTACATGGTCTTGTGAGATTCTTCCATCAAAAGATCTCTTACTCATCCCGTCTTAGGTACCCAAATCCTATCTTTGAATACCTTCAATCCCTAACCGTTTATATCAAACACCAACGCTTTACTCAAACGTTCCTCCTTCCGGTCATTTTTCTCTAAAGCTTCCTCTTGAGCTTTCTTTATACTTTCCACAATTGTAGAGACAACTTCAATTCTCAACGCTCTTGGCCTTTTCTTTTCGAGGTTCACCCTCCGACTGAGAGCATCAACATCAACATTTGCTTTACCAGGGTGGTAAAGTATCTCACAGTCGTAGTCCTTGAGTAACTCTAGCCAGCTTCGTTGCCTCATGTTTAATTCCTTCTGATTCAAAAGATATTGAAGACTCTTATGATCAGTGAAAAGTTTACACTTTGTGCCATAAAGATAATGCCTCCATATCTTTAGGGCGAATACTACCGCTGCCAACTCCAAATCGTGAGTGGGGTAGTTCTTTTCATGTTCCTTCAATTGTCTTGATGCATACGCTATCACTTTATCCCTTTGGGTCAGAACACAACCTAACCCAACTCCAGATGCATCGCTATAAACTGCGAAGTCATCAAATCCTTCAGGCAACAAAAGAATCGGTGCTTCACACAATCTCTTCTTCAACTTCTCAAAGGCTTCCTTATGCTTCTCATTCCAAGCATAGACAGCTCCTTTGTGGGTCAAAGCTGTCAATGGAGTCGCGATCGAAGAAAAGCCTTGGATAACTCAGTGATAATATCCAGCTAATCCTAAAAAGCTTTAGATCTCCATAAGACTTTCAATCGTAACCTTAGAGTTACAAAATAAATCCTTATTGAGGGCTTATTCTTTTTCTTGGAATAAGTACTTTCCTTCATTTATTGTCACAGACCGGTGGGTCATGTTCTAATGATATCTCATTGTATACTGCACTACATAGACTCAGATCTCCTTGGTACAATTTTCGGAACAAACTACACCTTCCTTCATGTTCTAATGTGATACAATCACATTTCAACATGTGTCATTCCTAAATATCAACTTCTTTAACAATGAGTGCGATACTTCTGTTGATCGCTTTAATCATCTTTCACCTCAATCTTCTGGCTTTAGTCAAATGCTACATCGAACTTGGTTCTCTGAACCATGTAACATACTTATCTTAGTCGGACTCGATTCAATATGACCTCTAAGGTCAGAATAACAATCATCTTCTTAGTCATTACCGAAACGATGGTAACAACAGACTAGAACAAGACAGAATCAAATAATAGCTCCTTGGTAACCTTGTGACCTTCCCTGATCCAAGTACGAGTCCTGTGCTTCCGGTAGTATAGGCCTCTACTACCATTCGCACCTACTCATACTCGTCCCAAGTATTGTCTCGCAGTTCTCCAAATCGCCATACAAGAATTTCACATAGTCATTCAAGTCATCATGTGACAAAACCAGGGTATATATTATTTCCTTGAAACCATTACACAAAGGTTCAAGTTTACCCTATACTATGCCTCTAATAGGCCTAACCACTTGTTACTATTCACATTACTACTTTATAACTTGATCTTCTTCTTTTGCAGCCTCAAGTGTCATCTGAAAGGCTCTCGCCTTCGGCTTTGGTGGTAGATTGGGCTTTGCAGCATCCTTCCTCTTCGGACAGTCTTTAAAAACATGCCCTTCTTCATGGAACTTAAAACATACCCTCTTGTCGGATGGACACACGTTGGCATAATGCCCAGTCTTTCCACATTTGAAGCAAGTCACCTCCTCACTACATCTCCCAGAGTGCTTTTTCTTGCACTTCTCACACCATTTCACTTCACCTCCTCCTCCACCAAACTTCTTAAAGTTAGAAAATTTGCTTCTCTTGCTGGAACCTGAAGTTCCTTCAAATTTTCTCTTTTCACCAACTTCCACCCTCTCCAGACCCTTCTCTCTGATCTGAACCTCAACGTTCTTAGCAGCCCAGATGGCGGCTTTCAAAGTGGTTGCTTGCTTAACCATCGGACCAAAGTCCGCTGGTAATCCGAGGGCTAACTTGTTGATCTTAGAGAGTTCAGTTGGAACTAGGTAAGGAACAAGCTTCATCTTTTCAGTAAAACTAGCAGCGTATTCAGTAACGCTCATCTTTCCCTTCTTTAAATTCTGGAACTCATTATTAATTTTCAGAAAATCCTGCTCAGAGCAGTATTGCAGTTTTAGTTGTAGTACAAAGTCTTCCCAAGACATCTTACTAGCTTCTCCATTGGGCATCGAATTAGCTAGTAACTTCCACCAGTTCAACATACCAGACTTTAATAGAGGAATTGCAAGTGCGGTCTTTTGTTTGTTGCTGCACTCGCAACTTTCAAACATCGTCTCCATTTCGAAGATCCAATTCATGACTTCCACCGGTGTCGGACTCCCAGATAGACACGGTGGCTTAGATGCCATGAAATCTTTGTATTTGCACCCGCGTCCATCAATTCCTCCATCCTGGTTGTCTTGTCTAACTATCGGTGGGTTGGCTTGACCAAAAGTCCCACTATAGTTCCCTCCTACTGATTGCCCTTCATTCAATATAGGCTGCTCAACATGCATCGTAGTCTCTTCCCTATGTTGTTGTAGTAATCGCCTTGTCTCCTCCATCTGGTGATCTAACATCATCTGGATCATTGCTTGTACCCCAGCCATCGTCATTGGCTCGGGTGCAACTTCTACAACAGGTACTTGCTCAACTACTTGAGGTTGAGGCTGTTGATCCCTGTTTCCGTTTGCATTTGCAACTCCACTACGAGTTCTTGCCATTACAATCTATATACCGTATAAGGCAAATTCAGGTCTTTATCCTTATTAGACATATTAATTCCCTTATCACTCCGAAACGTTTACATGTTAGTTCTAATCTCGTAATCGTTCGGTTAGAATCCTACACACATAAGCTTTCCAGATCCGGTCGGCAACAGACCATAGATCCGAACAAATAATGGCGTATATGGCAAACATATAACATTTACCACATAAGGGCATTTCAGGCATCTTTCCTAAAATAAACTAGTGCTCGTGTCTAAAATATGGTAGACACTAATCTCACAATCATCACTTAGCATTCTAAGTTTAAGTCTAGAAATCCTACAATTTCTTAGTTCGCTTAAACTAATGGTCTGATATCAACTGTGACATCCCTAATTTCTCGGCCAGAAAAGATCGATTTAATTTATGCTTTGTAAAATAAAATCAGAGAAATCTTTTTAAAAGATGTTGCGGAATTGGTTCCCAAACAACATGTAACATACACTTTAGTAACCTTGTTTAATTATCATGTTTCATATGATTGTTAGTTTAAAAAAAATATTATTATTTTTCGGTATGGTTTTAAGCGTTGATTTCTACCGAAATAGTTTTATAATATTTGAATTTAAACTAAGTTTAGAATCATTTGAAAGGTATTGGAAGTGATAGGGAAGTCTTATGTGATTCCGATCAAAAAGTCAACTATCGGAATTAACGAAAGTATAACGTCTAAGTTGGAAATAAGTAAATCTGATTTTATTGGAAGATCTTTTCTAGGATATTTTTATTGGAAGTTGTAAATTATCTCGTTAAAAACGTATAGGCGAAAACCTCATCGAAAACGGAGTTTCGAGCGAAAAGTTATGCAAGTTTTAGTGTTTAGGGGTAAAATGGGTACCCAAACCGGGTCAAACCCGACCCAACTCGGGTTTTTACCCATTGAAACACGATTTTGAGTCATTTTCTGCCATTTTCAGTTCCTCACCATCCCTATGGGAGATTTTCACATACATGATCAATCTTGATCAAGTTTTGAAGATTAAATCAAGATTTTGAGTGTTCTTGAAGTATCAAGTCTAGTAATCAAGATTTTGTAAAATTCATAGTAAATTATAGAAAAACCATAAAAATGTGAGGTCAGTGGCATTAGAAAGATATAAGAGTCTATTTTGTTAATATTTATAATTTATTAGTTATTTTGACATTTAAGAAGGGTAAAACAGATCTGCAAGTGACAGCTATACAAAGAACAAAAACTAAAATTTCTAAATTGAAAACAACATAACTTGAGAGTAGTTAAGTAATTGCTTATGAAATTTGAAATATGAACTCCAGGGGTATAATTGAAGGTTTTAGAGGCCTGAGGATGGTGTAATTTCATCAGAAAAAAGAGGAATTTTATCGCAACATTCGGTTACAGCACAGTGAGTTCAATATAGGGACAATTGTATGTTATGTGTTATATGTGCAATGTGCTTTCTTGTGTTATTGATCTAAGTGGTTATTACTTGATATTGATTTTGATGCCTTTGGCCATGTAGAGCATGACTCGTATCACTTTGGTATTGGCTTTGTGCCTTTGACCATGTAGAGCATGACTCGTATCACTTTGGTATTGGCTTCGGGCTAGGTAAGGCTGAAAGCCTGTATATTCTAGCAACATGATTAAAAGGGATTGTGTTTTAAATGCCTCTTGGGCTGGAATTTATGATGTTTATGATCCTAAATTATTGTGTCTCATTGATTGTAATCCCTTGAATCTAACCGTTTATTGATTTGTAAAGCCTTTCATTTGATACACATATAAGCCTTTGTTGTCCTTTGTTTCTTTTTGTTCCTGTCATATTGTTATGTATATGGCATAGCGTTATATTGTATCTATTTTTTTGAACTCACTAAGCGACGCCCGCTTATCCCTTTCAGTGTTCAACTATTTCAGGTGATAAGCATCCAAAGTAAACAGACTTTGTTGGAGGACTTAGAGTAGTTGACACTACTACGTTTTTACTTGGTATACATATATGTATATGGATTATAAATTCATGGGTAGTTATGTGTTTATACAACTAGTTATGAAACTTTGTAAAAACCCTTTTAGTTGGTTTGTATCCATGCTTTTGTAGACCACTAGTGTGAATTATAATTATGAATATGCATGTAGCATGTTTGCCTTTATGGTAATTTTAGTGAATGGGGTTTTTCACAACATATGATAAAAGTTTATAAAAATCCATCATTAAGAAGGTATATATTTTCCATAAATATCAAAACATCGGGATGTCATGTTTCGATACAGATCAAAAGCATAAACAAGACATTATAAGCCTTTCAACAGTTATTTACAACTACTGGCCTATAATCCAAAAATCTCCCGTCGTCGTCCGACTATGCTCGGGGTCCACTTCCTGTAACATAAAAAGCTGAGTGGGTCAGGCTTGGGAGCCTGGTGAGCATATAGGGTTTTCAACCCACAATAACAATAAACTTACTAAGTTCATCAATCAACAATAACCATGATTACCCGTTCCCGTTATCCTTACTTTATGTCCTTAAACACTTATCACAAAAGACCTAGCCTAAAGAATATCATCGGGATAGACACTACTGCTAAGGGGTTTCCTCAGCCATACATGTCCTAAAGGCAACCATGAGGGGGATGGAGTACAGCGAATGAACACTCTCAGTTCATTAACACCTACAGGTTGCGGACCTGCTAATGTTTCCCACTGGACTGTCTAGAAAGTTCGTGGTCGTCATCCAAACTCCGCTAGATGACTGGATCTCAAAACACATCGAGGCCTCTCCTCAATTTTATTTTATCACACATCACTATCTACCCATGTTCTACCCAACATATTTGTAGATAAAAATACTTATACAGTTTAAAACTTGTATAAAACGTCAACTCAACAGTCACCTCAAATAAACAATTAATATATTTACACATAGCACGCATTATAAGGTAAATACTTTATATCTATGTGTAAAATGAAAGTGACTATACACTCAAATGATTTGGTGATAATCGGGCAACAATTCGTTTCCTAAAACGATCGTTTCTAATAAAACCGAGAGTTTTATTCAGAAACCGGGCTTTGCAAAAGTCGGTCTTCGAAACGAAAAAATAAATTTTCTGGGCTTCTCAGGCACTTCGTGGCGTATTTCGAGCTTTACAATCGATCCCGGGGCTTTGCGGGATGTTAATATGAAGAAAATATGGGAAAAGGGGTTAAAAGTGGCAAATTTTCAAAGTTACCCGGGAGGTCTCGCACCCTTCTATTTATAGGGGCGAGGCTTCTGATCCAACGGCTAGAAAGAGGACACGCGTCCCAGATCCGAAGGCTCGCACGTGAGCTGCGCATGGCCCGCACATGGCTCGCACCTGCGAGGGGCTCGCTGTCGCCTCCTGATTGGACCGCGGTCTAGTCTGACGCTTCGGACGTGGCTCCTTCTGCGAGGCTCGGACACGAGGAATGTAACACGCGTCGGACCTCTAGTGGACCGGACTTCGGATGCGAGGGAAGGCGACACGTCTCGCCAGGTGGCTTCGGTGACTCAACATATTTCGGATACGTGGCACATGCGAGGCGAGGGTGACGTGGCACTTCCGGGTGAAGCTTATCTATGCGAAATTTCTCGAATTTTGTGCCAAAATCTTCTAAAATTCATAACTTTCGCATACGAGCTTTGTTGTTGACGTTCTTTATATGCACGCGCAGCTAAAATTATGCTCTACAACTTCCGTTTAGACTTCGTCGGCTAATTTTGACTTTAAATTTTATATTATTATTTTTAACAGACCGGGATAGGAAATCCGTTAAAAATTCATAACTTCTTCATCCGACGTCTGTTTTCGTCAGACTTTTTACCGTTGTGCTCCTAATGATGAGACCTTCAATTCTCGATTAGATTGTATCGGCTAAAAATCGCTCGATCTAAAATTCGAGTTTTTAGCTGTCTACTGCTAAGTTGAAACTTCGAAAAATCATAACTTCCTCATACGAAGTCAGATTTGGGCGTTCTTTTTATCGAACTTCTCGGTTTAACGAATACTACGACTGTCGTTTAGATTACTAAGGCTAAAAAGTAGTTTATCGAAAACTCACTTTTTTACGACATTCAGCACCGTGCCGGTTTTGTCGCAAAACTTCGACAGGTCATAACTTCTTCGTTATAACTCGGATTTCGGCATTCTTTATATCCCTGAAATCCTTGTTTCGACCACTACAACTTTATGTAAAGATATCGGGCTTATCTCACACTTTAATTTTGACGCTTATTTTTATTCTTAATTAATTAAACCCTAATAATTAAGCATAAAACGCATAATTCACATAATTCCTTTTCATTACTTCTAAATGAGTTACAAAGGTTAACCTAGACCATTATGCCAATATTAATGCCTAGCCTAGAAACACGAGTGTTACAACTCTCTCCCCCTTAGGATGATTTCGTCCCCGGAATCACACAACGACAAACAACTACGGGTAGCGACTCACTATGTCACTCTCCGTTTCCCAGGTGGGATTTGGCCCATTTATATGTTTCCAACGTACAGGCACTAAATCGACTATCTTACATTACAACTTCTTAGTCTTGCGGTTAACGATTGCGTCAGGTTCTCCAATTAACCTCTTGTTTTCATCCAACCTTAATTCAGAAATGGGAATTATGTCGGGCACACCTCCCGTGAATTTGCTCAAATAACACACATGAAAGGTGTTATGAATACTCTCTAGTTCTTACGGTAATTCTAGCTTGTAATCTTGATTCTCGATCCTCTGAAGAACTTTAAATGGTCCAATAAACCTTGGACTCAACTTTCCTCGTTTCCCAAATCTTATAAGTCCCTTCCACGGCGAGACTTTAAGTAAAACCGAGTCTCCAACATCGAAGGATATCGGTTGTCTTTTCTTGTCAGCATAACTCTTTTGTCGATCTTGAGCAGCTAACATCCTTTCCCTTATCACTTTCAACTTTTCAGCAGTCTCATGGACTATTTCAGGTCCCATAAACTGCTTTTCTCCAGCTTCCAGCCAACATGATGGCGTTCGAAACTTTTCCCCAAACAAGGCGTGATAAGGTGCCATCCTAATGCTTGAATGGAAACTATTATTATAGGAGAATTCTATTAAAGGTAAGTGTTCATCCCGGTTACCTTGAAATTCTAGGGTACATGCTCTCAGCATATCCTCCAACGTTTGAATCGTTCATTCGCTCTGACCATCTGTTTGCAGATGGTAAGCTGTATTCAAACACAACTTGGTACCCAATTCCTCTTATAGACTCCTCCAAAACCTTGAGGTAAAACGGCTGTCACGATCAGATACAATCGTTAGCGGAACACCTTGAAGCCTCACAATTTCCTTCACGTAAGAATTCGCAAGTTTATCCATAGACAATTTCTCTTTGGCTGCTATGAAATGCACACTCTTAGTGAAGCGATCAACGACCACCCAAATCATGTCGTGACCGTTCCTTGTTATGGGCAGTTTAGTCACAAAATCCATGGTGATGTCTTCCCATTTACCCCTGGGTACGGGTAAAGGTTCTAAACTCCCATACGGTTTCTGATGTTGTGCCTTAACCCTAGCACAAGTTACACACTCGGCCACATACTTAGCAACATCGAGCTTCATCGTCGGCCACTAGTAATAGGGTTTTAGGTCCCTATATATTTTCGTACTGCCGGGATGAATCGAGTACATGGTCTTGTGAGATTCTTCCATCAAAAGATCTCTTACTCATCCCGTCTTAGGTACCCAAATCCTATCTTTGAATACCTTCAATCCCTAACCGTTTATATCAAACACCAACGCTTTACTCAAACGTTCCTCCTTCCGGTCATTTTTCTCTAAAGCTTCCTCTTGAGCTTTCTTTATACTTTCCACAATTGTAGAGACAACTTCAATTCTCAACGCTCTTGGCCTTTTCTTTTCGAGGTTCACCCTCCGACTGAGAGCATCAACATCAACATTTGCTTTACCAGGGTGGTAAAGTATCTCACAGTCGTAGTCCTTGAGTAACTCTAGCCAGCTTCGTTGCCTCATGTTTAATTCCTTCTGATTCAAAAGATATTGAAGACTCTTATGATCAGTGAAAAGTTTACACTTTGTGCCATAAAGATAATGCCTCCATATCTTTAGGGCGAATACTACCGCTGCCAACTCCAAATCGTGAGTGGGGTAGTTCTTTTCATGTTCCTTCAATTGTCTTGATGCATACGCTATCACTTTATCCCTTTGGGTCAGAACACAACCTAACCCAACTCCAGATGCATCGCTATAAACTGCGAAGTCATCAAATCCTTCAGGCAACAAAAGAATCGGTGCTTCACACAATCTCTTCTTCAACTTCTCAAAGGCTTCCTTATGCTTCTCATTCCAAGCATAGACAGCTCCTTTGTGGGTCAAAGCTGTCAATGGAGTCGCGATCGAAGAAAAGCCTTGGATAACTCAGTGATAATATCCAGCTAATCCTAAAAAGCTTTAGATCTCCATAAGACTTTCAATCGTAACCTTAGAGTTACAAAATAAATCCTTATTGAGGGCTTATTCTTTTTCTTGGAATAAGTACTTTCCTTCATTTATTGTCACAGACCGGTGGGTCATGTTCTAATGATATCTCATTGTATACTGCACTACATAGACTCAGATCTCCTTGGTACAATTTTCGGAACAAACTACACCTTCCTTCATGTTCTAATGTGATACAATCACATTTCAACATGTGTCATTCCTAAATATCAACTTCTTTAACAATGAGTGCGATACTTCTGTTGATCGCTTTAATCATCTTTCACCTCAATCTTCTTGCTTAAGTCAAATGCTACATCGAACTTGGTTCTCTGAACCATGTAACATACTTATCTTAGTCGGAATCGATTCAATATGACCTCTAAGGTCGGAATAACAATCATCTTCTTAGTCATTACCGAAACGATGGTAACAACAGACTAGAACAAGACGAAATCGAATAATAGCTCCTTGGTAACCTTGTGACGTTCCCTGATCCAAGTACGAGTCCTGTGCTTCCGGTAGTATAGGCCTCTACTACCATTCGCACCTACTCATACTCGTCCCAAGTATTGTCTCGCAGTTCTCCAAATCGCCATACAAGAATTTCACATAGTCATTCAATTCATCATGTGACAAAACAAGGGTTTATATTATTTCCTTGAAACGATTACACAAAGGTTCAAGTTTACCCTATACTATGCCTCTAATAGGCCTAAACACTTGTTACTATTCACATTACTACTTTATAACTTGATCTTCTTCTTTTGCAGCCTCAAGTGTCATCTGAAAGGCTCTCGCCTTCGGCTTTGGTGGTAGATTGGGCTTTGCAGCATCCTTCGTCTTCGGACAGTCTTTAAAAACATGCCCTTCATCATGGCACTCAAAACATACCCTCTTGTCGGATGGACACACGTTGGCATAATTCCTAGTCTTTCCACATTTGAAGCAAGTCACCTCCTCACTACATCTCCTAGAGTGCTTTTTCTTGCACTTCTCACACCATTTCACTTCACCTCCTCCTCCACCAAACTTCTTAAACTTAGAAAATTTTCTTCTCTTGCTGGAACCTGAAGTTCTTTCAAATTTTCTCTTTTCACCAACTTCCATCCTCTCCAGACCCTTCTCTCTGATCTAAACCTCAACGTTCTTAGCAGCCCAGATGGCGGCTTTCAAAGTGGTTGTTTGCTTAACCATCGGACCAAAGTCCGCTGGTAATCCGAGGGCAAACTTGTTGATCTTAGAGATTTCAGTTGAAACTAGGTAAGGAACAAGCTTCATCTTTTCAGTAAAACTAGCAGCGTATTCAGTAACGCTTATCTTTCCCTTCTTTAAATTATGGAACTCATTATTAATTTCCAGAAGATCCCGCTCAGAGCAGTATTGCAGTTTTAGTTGTAGTACAAAGTCTTCCCAAGACATCTTACTAGCTTCTCCATTGGGCATCGAATTAGCTAGTAACTTCCACCAGTTCAACATACCAGACTTTAATAGAGGAATTGCAAGTGCGGTCTTTTGTTTGTTGCTGCACTTGCAACTTTCAAACATCGTCTCCATTTCGAAGATCCAATTCATGACTTCCACCGGTGTCGGACTCCCAGATAGACACGGTGGCTTAGATGCCATGAAATCTTTGTATTTGCACCCACGTCCATCAATTCCTCCATCCTGGTTGTCTTGTCTAACTATCGGTGGGTTGGCTTGACCAAAAGTCCCACGATAGTTCCCTCCTACTGATTGCCCTTCATTCAATATATATAGGCTGCTCAACAGGCATCGTAGTCTCTTCCCTATGTTGTTGTAGTAATCGCCTTATCTCCTCCATCTGGTGATCTAACATCATCTGGATCATTGCTTGTACCCCAGCCATCGTCATTGGCTCGGGTGCAACTTCTACAACAGGTACTTGCTCAACTACTTGAGGTTGAGGCTGTTGATCCCTGTTTCCGTTTGCATTTGCAACTCCACTACGAGTTCTTGCCATTACAATCTATATACCGTATAAGGTGAACTTAGGTCTTTATCCTTGTTAGACATATTAATTCCCTTATCACTCCGAAACGTTTACATGTTAGTTCTAATCTCGTAATCATACGATTAGAATCCTACACACATAATCTTTCCAGATGTGGTCGGCAACAGACCATAGATCCGAACAAATAATGGCGTATATGGAAAACATATAACATTTAGCACATAAGGGCATTTTAGGCATCTTTCCTAAAATAAACTAGTGCTCGTGTCTAAAATATGGTAGACACTCATCTCACAATCATCACTTAGCATTCTAAGTTTAAGTCTAGAAATCCTACAATTTCTTAGTTCGCTTAAACTAATGCTTTGATACCAACTGTGACATCCCCTAATTTCTCGGCCAGAAAAGACCGATTTAATTTATGCTTTTTAAAATAAAATCAGAGAAATCTTTTTAAAAGATGTTGTGGAATTGGTCCCCAAACAACATATGATAAAAGTTTATAAAAACCCTTCATTAAGAAGGTATATATTTTCCATAAATATCAAAACATCGGGATGTCATGTTCCGATACAGATCAAAAGCATAAACAAGACATTATAAGCCTTTCAACAGTTATTTACAACTACTGGCCTATAATCCAAAAATCTCTCGTCGTCCTTCGACTATGCTCGGGGTCCACTTCCTGTAACATAAAAAGCTGAGTGGGTCAGGCTTGGGAGCCTGGTGAGCATATAGGGTTTTCAACCCACCATAATAATAAACTTACTAAGTTCATCAATCAACAATAACTCTGATTACCCGTTCCCGTTATCCTTACTTTATGTCCCTAAACAGTTATCACAAGGGACCTAGCCTAAAGAATATTATCGGGATGGACACTACTGCTAAGGGGTTTCCTCAGCCATACATGTCCTAAAGGCAACCATGAGGGGGATGGAGTACAACGAATGAACACTCTCAGTGCATTAACACCTACAGGTTGCGGACCTGCTAATGTTTCCCACTGGACTGTCTAGAAAGTCCGTGGTCGTCATACAAACTCCGCTAGATGACTGGATCTCAAAACACATTGAGGCCTCTCCTCAATTTTATTTTATCACACATCACTATCTACCCATGTTCTACCCAACATTTTTGTAGATAAAAATACTTATACATTTTAAAACTTGTATAAAACGTCAACTCAACAGTCACCTCAAATAAACAATTAATATATTTACACATAGCACGTATTATAAGGTAAATACTTCATATCTATGTGTAAAATTAAAGTGACTATACACTCACATGATTTGGTGATAATCGGGCAGCAATTCGTTTCCTAAAACGATCGTTTCTAATAAAACCGGGATTTTTATTGAGAAATCGAGCTTTGCAAAAGTCAGTCTTCGAAACCAAAAAAATAAATTTTCCGGGCTTCTCGGGCACTTCGTGGCGTATTCCGGGCTTTACAATCGATACCGGGGCTTTGCGGGATGTTAATATGAAGAAAATATGGGAAAAGGGGTTAAAAGTGGCAAATTTTCAAAGTTACCCGGGAGGTCTCGCACCCTTCTATTTATAGGGGCGAGGCTTCTAATCCAACGGCTAGAAAGAGGACACGCGTCACAGATCCGAAGGCTCGCAGGGAGGGCTTGCAAGTGGGCTGCGCATGGCTCGCACCTGCGAGGGGCTCGCTGTCACCTCCTGATTGGACTGCGGTCTAGTATGAGGCTTCGGACGTGGCTCCTTCTGCAAGGCTCGGACACGAGGAATGGAACACGCGTCGGACCTCTAGTGGACCGGACTTCGGATGCGAGGGCAGGCGACACGTCTCGCCAGGTGGCTTCGGTGACTCAACATATTTCGGATACGTGGCACATGCGAGGCGAGGGTGACGTGGCACTTCCGGATGAAGCTTATCTATGCGAAATTTCTCGAATTTTGTGCCAAAATCTTCTAAAATTCATAACTTTCGCATACGAGCTCCGTTTTTGACGTTCTTTATATGCACACATAGCTAAAATTACACTCTACAACTTCCGTTTAGACTTCGTCGGCTAATTTTGACTTTAAATTTTATATTATTATTTTTAACAGGCCGGGACAAGAAATCCGTTAAAAATTCATAACTTCTTCATCCGACGTCCGTTTTCGTCAGACTTTTTACCGTTGTGCTCCTAATGACAAGACCTTCAATTCTCGTTTAGGTTGTATCGGCTAAAAATCGCTCGATCTAAAATTCAAGTTTTTAGCTGTCTACTGCTAAGCTGAAACTTCGAAAAATCATAACTTCCTCATACGAAGTCAGATTTGGGCGTTCTTTTTATCGAACTTCTCAATTTAACGAATACTACGACTTTCATTTAGATTACTAAGGCTAAAAAGTAGTTTATCGAAAACTCACTTTTTTATGACATTCGGCACCGTGCCGGTTTTGTCGCGAAACTTCGACAGGTCATAACTTCTTCGTTATAACTCGGATTTCGGCATTCTTTATATCCCTAAAATCCTTGTTTCGACCACTACAACTTTATGTAAAGATATCGGACTTATCTCACACTTTAATTTTAGCGCTTATTTTTATTCTTAATTAATTAAACCCTAATAATTAAGCATAAAACACATAATTCACATAAGATTGACATAATTCCTTTTCATTTCTTCTAAATGAGTTACAAAGGTTAACCTAGACTATTATGCCAATATTAATGCCTAGCCTAGAAACACGAGCGTTACATTTTATTTCTCCTTTTTGACCTAGTTTGAATTCTAGACTTGCATTGTACATGCATGTCTCAAAAGATGTGATTTTTATGTTGAAATAGAAGGAAGAAAGATTTTGGAAAGTATGAATGGGTGACTTGAAGGATTAAGAGCTTAACCCATTAAGCTGTAAGAGCTTAGTTTCTACGACATGACAGTCTCCTTGTCATGACATGGCGACTAGTGTTACAACGACTATTTTGTCATGAAGTTGTCGTGACGTGACCAATGGGTGGCCACGACGTGGGTATTGTCTTGGGTTGACTTTCACCATTGTTTTTTTGAGCAGTTTGACTTTTGGTCAAACTTTGAGAGGTGTTAAGCTATAGTATGAGGTTTAGCTTATGATCAGTTTAGGTGGTTCATGTAACTGATTTTGTGGGACTTTAAGTAGTGCATTTTAGCTCTTTTTTCAGGCAAGTCTTCTTACTTCATTACTTATGTCATAGTGGTGTGCATGCTAGACTAGATGTGTCTTATTTGTTGATTGTTGTTATGTGTGTTTATTAAGTTGCTGATAACACAAAGACTGCTGATAGTCCGCATGGTTGTTGATAACCCATAAGGTTGTTATAAGCCCATAGGACTGCTGATAGTCCTAGGGTTGCTGATAACCCACATTTTCTTATATTGTGTGGTATATGTGATACTAGGTTATAACCCGTGGACACCACGGGTGTGAAATTTAAAATAATTTCAATTAAATTATAACTTAATTATTGAACAATGTTTTGTAGTAATTTCATAATGATATAATGATTGGTTGAAATTACGAAAACATAATAGTTTGAATATCTAATTGGCAATTTGTATTTGTAAATATGTTAGAAAATTATCATTTTGTAGAATGCAATATAAATTTAGATAAAACAGAAATATAAATTGATATAACTAATAAAATTATATAATGTTTTATTAATTTTAAAAAACTTTAAAATTATGAAAACATTGAATATTTTATTTGTTAGTTTATCATCACTATCTAAAATTAATAATTTTGAATCATTCTCTACTTTGAACGGATAAAACAGCATACAACTAATAATTTGAATGTAAGGGTTACAGACAATTAACAGCTCCTGTAATTTGGATAGACTTCAATCGATAAATTATATAAAATAATCAAACAGAAAATAAATTATAGTTCTAAATCATGGTGAATACTCGATTACTTTTCAAACAATTATTAACTTACATATTCATATTATATGTCTTTAAATTTATAAGTTGTGATTTTAATTAATATTTAAAATGTTTTGTCGATATTTAAGTAGTTGTTAAGTATAAATTAATTAAAAATGTTAATATTGTATATTGATATATAAATTAAATTGACTTGTAAAATTGTAGATTATAATATATAAAATCACATTTTAAAAACTTTATGTCATTTTAAATAAAAGTTTAATCAATACAATATATAAATTTTATGTTATGGGTTATTATTTTATTTATATTTCTTTTCATATATAGCAATCGAAATTATGTCAATTCTTTTATTAGAAAAAATGAAAAAAAGATAAAAAAAAATGTATTTTAAGGATTGTTTCAAGTGTTATTTTGTACACAAATTAATATTAAAATACTGATTTAATATATAGATTGTTTTTTTAAGATTATTAAAAAAAATATTTTTTTTACCGAAGTATCCACCAAACACTTATCGGTCATCCCCCTCCCCTTTAGCTGTAATACAAATGTCGACCTAAAATTATCCCTCCATAGATATTTCTGCTACCACCAGGAACATCTCTATCGTATTCATTTCTAAAAGGGGTATACAACTTTCTCCATTTGTATCGATGAAGGAAGAGACGAAAATACAACAATAGAAGAAATTTCAGTTGAAGAAAAACTTACAATGAATCAATCATTGATTGATAGTCGATGTTGAACTGAGAGACTGAAGAAACAAAACATTGGGGGTTGAAGATATCAATAGTGAATTTCGAAATTAATAGAAAAAGAGAAAAAAAAATCATGTCCAATAAAGAATCTCTAATCTTGGTGTGATTATATAAAGCCTTTCTGTCCAAATCAAACTCCGTTTTGGTATAAAAATGTTAAAGTACGATTAGGTAAAATATTAATCTTTTAGACAATACAATATAAATTACCATGATTATAGCATGTTACAGCAAGGGTAAAATTATCAAATTACAAAGATGGAAAAATTAAAAAGAAATGGAAAGAGTGACATAAAAAAGTTTACAAAACATGTCTTGTTTACTTTTGTATAAAATGCTATTAGGGAATTATTATTAAAGTAAAAGGCTTAACTAATTTACCATAATCAGTTTTGTAAAGTTGAATTTGAAAATAATAAAAATGCAAACAATATAAATAAACTATCACAAATATGTACAAATGCACTAAAGGGTAAAATCGTCAAATTACAAAACTGGAAACTATGGCATTAGGTCAATGTGGTAAGACTCTTTTGAAAGTAACCATAAAAAATATCAATGTACTTCTAAAAAAAGTATAAGCAAAACCATGAAATCCCAAAAAAAAATCCATCCAAAGCCAAGATGTTATATTTGAAATAAAGCTACATATTTATTTAAAAAAACAATTTATACATCATAAATATTGTTTTAAAAAAGATAAGTAGGATATTAAAATTAATGTATATTCAAAAAAAAAACTACAATAAAAGGACATTACCATACAAAATAGTATAATAACAAAAGTACAATTTAATTATCAAAATGATATAATTTTTGTTATAAAAATGTTTTAACAGAAAAAATATATATATATATAATTGAAAAAAAAACAAAGAAAAATTTAAAATTTGTTAGGCTTTGATTAAAGTAAAGTGTATTTGTTATAAAACTGTTCCAAAACTAAATATATATATATATATATATATATATATATATATATATATATATATATATATATATATATATATAAATTTTTTTTGAGTATAAAATTCAAATAATACAAATTTGTGTTATAGAACTGTTAAAACAGAAAGTATGATGTTATAAATGAAAAAATCAAACTCTGTTATAAATTAAAGGAAGAATTTCAGAATTTTTTTTTTGCAATTTCTTAAACATTCTTTCATTACGGAAAAAATAATTTTGTTTGACTGTCACACAAACACATACACTAACATAAACGCAATCACAAAAAGCATCCAAATCAACCATTAATAAGACAATAAGTTCAATACATTTCCCTTTTTGCCCTTTGAGTAAAGAAATGGAATAATAAAAAAATTTGTTGCAGAAACCTTTGATGTATGCTATGTAATGGAGTTTTCTTAACGTAAGATTTTCGACTGTAACACACACTCAAACATAGTTACTATTTGTCATATTCATGAATGTAAGATGCTATAAATGGAGTTTCATTGTATTTTCAGAAAATAAAAAGCGACATACCTGATGGATTGAACAGGAGCAGACTGAAAAGAAAAAGACGCCAAAAGAAGATGAAATTTCAAGGAGAAAATAATTTTGTTTTGGGGTTCGGTTTTTATAACCGATAAATAAATGAAAATGATGTATATTTGGTATAAGATTAATATATTTAAAATGCAGATTTTAAGGGATATAGTAAATCAAAATAATTTAAATTTCATTGATATGATTTAGTCAAACGTAATATATATTTTTGAATTTGAAAGAGATAAGTTGTAAAATTAATGAATTCGTATAAATACATTGTTGCATTCCTTTTACGTTGGAGGTATATATTTGATATAAGATCAAATTTAAAATAGCAATTGCTGATTTTATGGTTTTGAGTGTAGATAATTTAGGATATAAGATAAAATCCTTCAGATAATCAAAATAGAAATGCTGATATTTAGGAGCTGATGGTCGAATGATGCAGTGAGTTTTTGGGCGGGAAAAGTAGGGACTAAATAGCTGGTGGAATGACATGTGGCAAGACATAGGACCTAAAAGATGACACGTGTCCGTTTTAACACTCTTTTATTAAGAATATATTTAGGACTGTTGATAGTCCTCAGGACAACTGATAGTCCCAAGGTTGTTGATAACCCATAGTTGATTATGATGTGTTGTATGTGATATTGTGGGGAAGTCACTAAGATTTGTATTTACAATTGTGGATTAAATGTTTTTCAGCTACTTATTGGATTGTGAAGGTGGGACTGTACATATACATCAACAATTTTATGATTCGAGATTTTGCATTGTCTTCCTTATAAATCTGATTTTGAATTATGGTTTATGAACAATTGGTTTGACTTGACTATAAATTTAATAAAATGGGTGTTTATTCTATTTTAAAAATGAAAATTTTATTCTAGAATTTTGGAAGTTACACCTTATTATTGAATCAATATAAACTCTTTATATCTCGTTTATATGATACCGTGTTTTCTCAAAATCATGTGTGTTATATGTTTTTTTGCATATTATAGTTGTGTGTGTATGTGTGTTGATATAATACCTATGAACTAATATCAAAGCTATGACTAAAAAAAAAGGTTAACCTCGACAAGTTTGATGACCAAGAGTTTAGATTTTAAAAGATACAACTTAAAGTTTATCTTTATCTGGAAAAAAATTTGTTCTCTATAAAAGAATAAACATGAGAATTAAGAAATGTTTGATCGACATGCCCTTGCACTAGTCATGTTATAATTGGCGAAATAGCTAGCAGTTCATCCATAACTACTAAATTGCGTTTGAAAGGGAGATCTGATCCTTGTGGAGGATATTCAATAAAAGAATGTGTATAAGCATTCGATTTCATTGTTGGGTGTTGAGGGTGGGAACATAAAATGAAAAAAAGTTTGGCAATGGTAAAGATATATCAAAATCAAAATACAATGTCTACAACATCTACTTACAGGTATTGTTCATGGAACTTATTTATTTCAAATCTTCAAAATTTAAGGGCTTCAGGTTGACTGCAACGCAATGATGAAAGTCACCACGGTGTAGCCAACCCATTTAAAGAGACACATGTTTATTCCCACCACAACGCGGTCACGACACAGTGGAGTTTGGGTGCAAAACCATAGGTCTCGGGCATTAGGCCTTATTTAAGCAACCTTATGATTTGGGTTTGCTCTCAACTCCAACTTCCATCCCTTTGAGAGTAACCCTAGTGTATGTGTGTGTTAGTGAGTGTTCTTGGCTTTTCAAGGCTCTTTGAGGAAGAAGGAGGTGATCCAAGCTATTTGGGGGAGTGTTTGCTATTGAGGGGTTGCTTCTACAAGCTTCATAGACTCCAGATGGTCTAAAGTTCATACCTTTTCATCTTATGAGTTGCTTTTTAAGTCCCTTTTTGGTTGAGAAATGTGAATCTTTGGAGTTTGAAGCAATTCCAGGGTCTTGGATGAGAATCATGCTAGTTTTTGGAACTTGGGGTCCCATGGAGTTGCAAGCTTGCTCAAAAATCAGTCGTGCATAGATCTTTTAGGTTATTTGGGTCCTTTGTTGTTAGGTTTTGAGATCTAGGCTCTTAGAAGTTTAGAAATGGATAAAGTTGGAAGCATTATCCATGCATGGTCTAAATCGATCCAGATATGAGATTTAGACCTTTGGAAATAAGGGTAAAAGCTTAATGAATTAAGTTGTAATGGATGTTACCGCGACATGACAAAGGCCTTGCCACGATGCGGTGGATGATGAAACCCGTGACTGTTTTGTTTGAGGGTTACCACGACGCAACCATGGGATGACCACGACGCGGTGACCCGACCAGTTGACCTTGATCATTAACTTTTGACTATGTTTGAATTTAGGTCAAACATTAGGATTTAGATCATATATTGATGATTGAGCCCTTACATGTGGTTGTTGTTTGGTAGTTTTTTGTTATATGCGTATGTCGACATATTGTATATGGGTCAAGGCGGTCCAGCTGTGTGCTGAAGTCCAAAATAGTCGGGTGGTCTAAATTTATGTTATATGCCCATGGAGGGCGATCCAACTTCTTGTTGTACACCCAATGAGAACAATCCATCGTTATAGTAAGGCCCATGTAGCGGTCCAACCTAGTGCTTTAGGCCTTTTTTTCATGCATTGTATGTGTATTGTTGTATGAGATATTTTGGGAAACTTACTAAGCTTTGACTTATAGTTGTAGATTTAAAATGTTTTAGATACTTCTAAGGATCGGGGCAGAGCAAATGCGTGACTATACACATCATCCAGTAGACTTTATGATTTGAGAGATGTTTTGATATGATACTTTGTTTTTGATTCAGCTTTGTTAAACAATTATCTTTCTTGTGTTTAACTTTTATGAAAATGGCTTTAAATCTTGTTTAAAAAATTAAAAATTTTATTATGGTTTTTGGGACGTTATAATGTCAATATAAAAAACAAGAAAAACATAACATGTTGGGCATGTAAACATTAGTGCTTGTTACCGAAATTTATAAAGGCAAGAAAAATGTGAACACAAAAATTGAGTTTGACGATACACTGATCTTTTTGATCTTTTTGCGTAGAATGTGCGCTTGAATATTGTATGATGAATTATAGTGCATCATTCTATGTCGGTCCATACAAAGAAGCGATGTAGGATTTCAAGCATTTCATCGACTCTATGAGACTATCAAATGATAAAAGTTAAATATTATAATGTGTTAGGGATATTGTGATGTAAAAGTAGAATTTCAAGACATCTTCTTGTCCAACATTGCATTTAAATTAGAGTTCCAAACATAAATAACAAATTCGAAACCGTTTGATGAGCTTCTAACTATTCATTCTAGTTGGAAAACTATGTATCTGAGAGTTTATTTGCTAGATTTGTGCATTAATATTTTTACATGGTGTAGAATAAGTTATGGAGTGTACATACTTCATAATTAGTTTATTAGGCACAAATTTTAATTCAAATACAAAACACAAGTTTGAAATTACTCAACCAAATAACTACATGTTTTATGTTTATTATATGGATCTATGTATCACATCTCTATCTTAGGGTATTATTAGTTCAAAACTCATCCATGTTTGAAATGGTAACCAAAGTTTAAAATCTAATGATTATTATTTATATTAGCCTAAGATGAGGAGCCCATATAATAAACGTGTTATTTGAATTCTATTTTTTAGAGAAAATGTGGTGTTTTGGAGAGAATGATTAGCTTTCAAAAACCAAAAAAAAAAAAAAAAGAAAAAAAAAACGTGCCCATTTTGTTAATCGAGAAGCGTTAGTTTAATTATAATATCGAGCACTACCTAAAACAAAAGTGATGGTGAAGAGAGAGAAAGCACGTGAAGGAATATTGTGCATCATTATCTGTTTAAGAACGATCCGATCCACGTATTCATGTCACGCCTAGATCCGATCAACGTCGTCGCCGGCACTTTCGAATGAGAATTAAAATAGCTTTTCAGCGGGAAAACGTTACTCACAGTCACCGATAACTCCATCGGAACTCTACAACTTCATGAGAGAGTAAGAGCGACATATATATGGTCATTTTCTTCGTTTTTTCTCGATCCACAGACGCAACAGTTCAGTGATTAACGAATTATGGCACGATTCACCGGGGCACTGGCCTCGTCTACTACTGCTATCCTGATCCTGTCGAGTTTTGTTCTGTTTAATAATCTATGGTCGTCTGTGTTTGTTTCTGCGGTCGTTGATGATCCAAGAACTACTATTCTCCATCCTCCGAATGCTGGTTCCAATCGTCAAACCATGTTTCTACCTCTTTTTCCTTCTCCTCTTAACTCCTCCCCGATCTCTTCGTTCTCCGGCGACGGCAAATCCCGGCGCCACCTCCAGAAATCCGACGCTCATCGCCGCAACGCGCGGATGGCTCTTCATGATGATCTCATCATCGACGGGTATCGATTAATTTCCTCGATCTATTAACAATGATCAGAAGTCACTTCGGATCACTTCAATCTTCATACTTGATTTATTGAATTGATGTTTATTAGGTATTACACAACGTGGCTGTGGATTGGATCTCCACCGAAGAAGTTTGCTCTTATTGTGGACACAGGGAGTACTGTTACCTATGTTCCATGTTCTACTTGTAAAGAATGTGGCAATCATGAGGTACTCTTTCCTTTTTGCATATTTACGTGATATCATGTATTTCTTCTTAAGGTTCTGAAAGTTAATTATTGAACATAACAGGATCCAAAGTTTGATCCAAAGTTATCCAGCACTTACAAATCTGTGAAGTGCAACAAGAATTGCACATGTGACAAGGACAAAAAGCAATGTGTGTATGAAAATGTATACGCTGAATTCAGTACTAGCAGTGGTGTTCTTGGTGAAGACATCATATCATTTGGCAACGAAAGTGAAGTTTCACCTCAACGTGCCATTTTCGGTTGTGAAAATGTGGAAACTGGTGATCTCTACAGTCAACATGCAGATGGAATAATAGGTTTGGGTCGTGGTTATCCGAGTCTAGTTGACCAACTTGTTGACCGAGGTGTAATCAGTGATTCCTTCTCTTTGTGTTATGGTGGAATGGATATTGTTGGTGGTGCCATGGTTCTTGGTGACATTTCACCTCCCTCAGGAATGGTCTATTCCTACTCAAACCCTACTCGTAGGTATGCTTTATATCTATAAATTTCACTTTTTTTTTTTTAACATAATAACATTACATTTGATGCATCAACAGCCCATATTACAATATTGAGCTGAAGGAGTTACATGTTGCTGGAAAGCGGTTACCTTTGAGTCAGAGTGTTTTTAATGGAAGTCTTGGAACGGTTTTAGACAGTGGAACAACATATGGTTACCTACCTGAAGCAGCTTTTCTTGCATTTAAGAAAGCTGTAAGATTCTTTAGTCTTCTTAATTTCATTCCTATATATAGTTATTAAGTTTCAAATCTTGGATATGCAGATCATGAATGAAGTCCATTCTGTCAAACAGATAAAAGGTCCTGATCCAACTTATGATGACATTTGCTTTTCTGGTGCTGGAAGGTATTTCAGTAATTATATATCGCATTCAAGTATATAAATAGGAAGTACAGAGGACTGTTAATCTGTTATAATGTTATTCCAGTGATGTTTCACAGCTCGTGAAGAGCTTTCCTTCTGTTGAAATGGTGTTTGGGAAGGGAGAAAAGCTCTTACTAACCCCAGAGAACTACTTGTTCAGAGTAAGCAATTATTCCAATATTTAGAAAATCAAATTCATTAAACATTAATGGTGTCTGTTTGCTAAATATTCTGAGGTGTGTGATATTTGTGAAGCACTCAAAGGTGCATGGTGCATATTGCTTGGGGATTTTTCAAAATGGAAAGGATCCAACGACTATGCTTGGAGGTAATTTAAGTTTAATGGAGTATATATTATACGGGTTTTAATTTTGTTGCTATCAATGAAAATTTTGTGTGATTGATTATTATATGTTTGTTGCAATGCATGCAGGCATTATTTTTCGCAATACTCTTGTTATGTATGACAGAAAACATGACAAGATTGGATTTTGGAAGACTAATTGTTCTGATCTACGTGCAACACTTGCTGTGTAAGGTTTTACAGAGTAGAAACTATTTAATACCTTGCAATTTTTTTTATAGCCATATGCTCAGAACTCTTCTTCATCATATGGTTTGGTTTCAGTATTTAAAGATAAGGTCTCTACGTAATATTTGTTAGATTGATTCTTGTCATTATTTTCTATTGTTGTAATTTATCATTCATAGGTCAAACAAGTTCATATATCCATGACACTTACATTATATAAACATGAGATAAAACCAGTAACTAATGATAATTATTCCATTTATAACCAGTCTTTACCAATTACAAAGGTTTGGATATTATTCCAAACAATTTCCTAAAACACTACACAAACCCTAATTTTAAATTTTTATCAATTTTTTGAGATATATTATGAGACTAATCCAATATTATTATTACTAGAGAAAATTATAAGAAAATCATTATACTCCATCCGTCCCAAAATTATTGTCCACAAACAAAAAAACACACAGATTAAGGAAACAAATCGAGCTTCTAAACCACAATAGCATCTCCTGAAATGGTGAGTATGCACTTTTCACTGACTCTTAATTGAACCACAAGATCGACCTTCAGACGACATTTGTGAGAAATGAAACAAATCGAGCTTCTAAACCACAATAGCATCTCCTGAAAGGGTGAGTATGCACTTTTCACTGACTTTTAATTGAACCACAAGATCGACCTTCAGATGACATTTGTGAGAAATTAATTGAGTTTGCGGACATACACTTATATATAGGGGTAGTTTTCGGTCTTATTAGGCCTTAAACTAAGTGTTTTAGGTCCTATACTTCCAAAAAGGAAGTGATTTCGGTTCTAGGTCAAATAGAAAAGGGTTTTCGGCCCTAAGTCAAATACAAAAGGGTTTTTGGTTTTTGGCTGTCCAAAAGCATGTGTTTTCGGTTTTGATATGGAATTAGATTCCTTAGGCCGAAAACTCCAATGTAGTGTGATATTTTATGGTTTTAAGTTTATCCTTTTGATTTATGTTGACTTTCATTAACATAAATCAACATAGGTTCCCATCTACACTTAGTTATTAGCTTATAAACATGCTCTCAAGGCTTTAGATGATATAATGCATCAAGCTTGCAATGTTGTTTCACTTATACTCATCTAAGATTTAGACCTTGCTTGATCTAAAATTTTCGGGTTGTTACAAGTTACAACACTTGTTCATTTTTATCGGTATTGGGTTAGCATATATATGGAACAAATTATGGTCTTACTCTCGTGAAAATATATATGATGAAAAATATGCTCAATCATCATTTTGCAAAACATGACAATGACCGAATCCAACTATTTTTTTGATCAACAACAATCTTTTTCTAAAAAATCTTTACTAAAAATTCCTTAGGATTTACCCAAATTGGTTGCTTGTTTCATACCACTTACACCAGTCAAAGTAGTTAACAATCAGTCCTAATGTTATAAGTTCAAGTCCAAGTCTAAGGGAATCTTTTGGCAGCCAAGTTTTTAATTGTATTTATTTATGCAATTCAAGTTGTTGTGGAATTATCCACTTATTGAATCGATACTGTGGAATTGTCCACTTATTGACTCGAAATTGTAGAATTATCCACTTATTGACTCGAAACTGTGGAATTATCCATTTATTTACTTGATCAAAACATTTTTTTGTTTTATTTTTTTGGCTTAATTCTTTATACTTTCGTCCTTGATTTTTTCTATTGTTAGGACATCTCACGGTTTATTACCGTTAGAGACTTCTAAGGTATTTTTCAGGTGACTGATGTAAACACGCAAGGACCCGTAAGTATAGTTAGAAACTATGTCCTCAAGCAAGATACTTAAAAGGTAATAGATAGAAAGGAGTTTTTAGAGCGTTGGAAGGTTCGGGTCACTGAAATTTTTTTATTCCTTCTTTTATTTATTGAATTTGGAGTTTAGGTTTGATTGAGCAATAACGAATCATAAGACCGGTTGTGCGTTCCAAGGGCTAACGTATACCTGTTATTATGTTTCAGTGTTGACAACACCTTCATTTTTTGTTTTGCACGAGTAGCTTCAGAAGACGTGTCCGTGTGTGATTAGATTGTTTTTTAAATTTTTATTGAAAAAAACGAGCATGTCTAATCTCAAAGGCATACGACTCAAATACCAACTCAACTGTTTTTTTAAAAAGGTTAGGTTGTCTTGGATTGATTTTTTTTTTACAATGCGGAAAGATAAAAATGCTAAAAACATAAAATCTTTTTGGAATTTTTATAAGTTTTTAAGATGGAATACAAACTAAGAATAGGTTGAAAATAAAATCTTTTTGTAATTATTTTGATGATTAACAATAGGAAATGCAAAGAAATTGTGGAAAAAAATTAAAAATATTTTTTTGATTTATTTGATGCTTTGAAATGAATGAACTTAAAAGTGAAAATAAGAAAATAATTTTTTTTTTTTGGATTTTTGAAATGTTTTGGATGATATGCATGAGGAAAGTAGAAACTAACATACAAAACTCCTCACCAACTTTAAGATTAAGCATCGTCTTCGATGTTTGGAAAGGAGAGGATAAAACAACCTATTGAAACATGAATGTATAAATAATTAAATATATAGAGCATATAAATAGATTCTCAACAATTCTAGTCAAACAATCTTATGATTCATGCATCAAACTTGAGATATAGAAGAAATGTAACACTTATTTCTAATTAACTCACCGACATGTTAATAAACTTGTCCCTTTGATATTTTTTTTTTTTTTTTTTTTTTTTTTTTTTGTCATTTTATGCTTAATTATTTCTTGCGTGCAACTTAAAATGATCATGTTATCTAGAAAAATATCATTAACTTGTTGTGACTATGTGCCTACCTGAGTATACTAAAATAATTAGAATTAAATAAATGGAGAACTTATAGAAGTTCAAGGAGACAAAATGGAATCTCACAAAGTACGAATTAAATAAATGATATGAAGGAGTAGATTATGGAACAAGATGAGAAATTCAGGGACTAAAACTGTTACTTTTCCTATTAAATACCTGTTAAAGGTAGTAAATACATATGCATCACTGGCATCCACCATAGGATCTTCGATTGTATCCCCACCACAATAAGACCTTAAATTCTCACACATTTTAAAACCTACTTTCTTGTTTTCATCACTATCATTAGCAATATTCCCTCATGCCCCTCCTTCTCGACAATTGATACATTGAAATGGTGGTGGTGCAACAAGTTAACTGCCACCCACCAAACCCCCATCATTAACTATTAAAGTTTTCTCTATAAATTGTCTATTACTCTATTAAATATTATAAATGAGATTGAATGCAATTATGGTTTTCAATTGAGGGGTAGAAGAAAGAGGTGAATGGGTGGGGGTGAGGAAAAGGGTTGGGATGGGGTGGGGTGAGTGGTACTTTATTAATTTTCAATTATTAAGTATTGTAAATAAGTATTGTAAATAGGTAAAAGGAAAAAGAAATTAAAAAGTGTAAAATTGTATTTTTATTTTCACCAGGGACCATATGTGTAGTTTTCCAAACCACGGGGATACGTCTTGTACATTTTTCACAAATTAGACCAAAAGTATGAATGTATCCAAACCAAAGGGACCAACACTATAACGTCCTTTATTAATTCCAATCAAGGGGGATCTGATGTTGCATTTTATCGTTGAGCTTGATGGTTCAAGTTCATAAGTTGATTTAAGAAGTTTTTTAGAAATAGATGACACTTCAAAAAAAAAACAATTAAAAACTTAATAAATAAAAGGGTTACTTGGCGACGTCATTACAAATCTAAGGGGCGGATGTGATTTTTTTTTATTAATCTTGAATTATTTAATGAAGAGAAAATAATCTACCATAAAAACAATAATATATACTGTAAAAACGAAATCAATAATTGTGATGGGTGAAAATAATCTACTAACAACCATTTTAATATAATATATTTGCTAAAAGAGCGGTATTGAATTTTGATCGATTAAAAACATATGATTTGATTTAGGTGGTTTTCATCTAAAATCCAACCAAAACCAAACAATTCAATAATTTACCGGTAGTATGTGATTATATTAGAAAATTTACTGGGTAATTGCTTGGAATTAGTTGGGATAAGTAAATCGTTAAAGATTTCAAGGTGCTACAATAATCATATATATGATTTTCACTTTTTAGTAATATACTCTTTGTTATACATACACAATCATTCAAAATATAGTTATATGCACACATTTATTATATAGTTGTAGGCATGCTACACACTCATCTAAGATGTGAGAAAACTTTCTTAATATAGTTATATATATATATATATATATATATATATATATATATATATATATATATATATATATATATATATATATATATATATATATATATTCATACGCAATCATAGATGTGGCACAAACTTTCTTCATATAGTTACACACATAATAATTGATATAGTTATACACACGCAATCATTCAAGATGGGATACAAACTTTCTGTTTTTTTTTTCTTTTTATAGTAACTTACTTCCTATACATTTACCTATATATATAGATTCAAATAAGAAACAAAGCATCAACATCTTACATACAGTCTAGTTGAAAAGGCTTTCAGGTGAAAATGATAAGGCTATTCGGTAGCTTGTTGGTCTCCTCAAAGGCATCCAAGCAGCCTCTTCTTGTGCGTGAACGATTACTTGCTGCATATCTCATTACTACGAAGCAATGTTCTTATGAACCTCGGTTCTTTTCAACTCAACGACCAAGTCCAATACCTCAAGAGTACGTGCACTCTTCTTTGTGATTAAAAATTAATTGAACTTGGTTTCTGGTTGCAAATAGGGTTCATTAATTCTTTTGAATATAAGACAATTATTTTTCATGTTTTATAATGCAGATTCAAGTTTTCGCAGACGCATGGTGGTGTTAAAAGTGTCCAAGAAAAGAGCAAAAGTGGAATCCGTGTTATTTCTATACAACATGTGAAGCCTGCTAAGCCAACTCCCCATGAACTCCGATTATACAAGCTTTCTGCATTGGATCAAATCAACATTCCCTCTTACGTTCCATTTATTTTCTTTTATCCAAACAATGCTAATGGAAACACCAACATCAACATCAGCATCGACAACTTGGTGGTTGAAAGATCCAAACTATTAAGGGATTCATTGTCGGAAACACTCACTCGATTTTACCCATTTGCAGGAAAGTATATCGATGATAACCATATTGAATGTAATGACGAAGGTGTGCATTATGTCGAGACACAAGTTGATGGTGATCTCTCAAGTTTTGTAGCCAAACCAGATTACAATTTACTCCAGGGGCTACTCCCCCTAAATTCTAATGAACCAACACGAGGACAATATCTGGTTATGATCCAAGTGAACTTCTTTAGTTGTGGTGGTGTTGCTATTTCCATGTACAATTCGCATAAGCTTATTGATGGTCGCACATACTCGACGTTCTTAAATGCTTGGGCGTCTACAGCAAAGGGAGATCCCCAGAAGATGCTTTACCCTAATTTTGTCTCTTCATCTCTATTCCATCCCAACACTAAAGCAGCTTCAAATGCATCTTGCCCTCTATCATTCTTAGCTGTAAGGCCTTTGATGTTGAAGAGTGGAAAGTGTTCCACCAAGAGATTTCGGTTTGATTCCTCGGCACTACAAGCACTAAAGGAGAAAGCAGCTGCATCATCATCTATCTCCTCCACTCGTGTTGTAGCAGTGACGTCACTGATTTGGAAGTGCGCGACAACTGCTGCAAGGACATTACATGGAAAAAGACCATCCATTTTGCAATTTGCCATGAATATACGAGGAAGATTTACGCCACCTTTACCTGAAAATGCCATTGGGAACATTTGTTGGACAGGTGTAGCTAGTTGTGAGTTAAAAGATAGCTTAAGATTGGAGACGATGATTGGGCACGTTAAAGGTGGTATAGCGAAAGTTGACAGTATATTTCTTGAGAAGTTTAAAGGCGAACAAGGGAGTGATTATATTGTTGATGGGATGAAACGTTTAGGGGGTCAAATGTCACGCTATGATGCAGATTACTACTCGTCTAGTAGCATGTGTAATTCTGGGTTATATGAAGCAGATTTTGGATGGGGAAAGCCAGTGTGGTCATGCTATGGGAATTTTAACGACAATATTCCTCTTTATGCCAATATTATAATATTGATGGATACAAGCAGCGGTGATGGGGTTGAAGCATGGGTAACGCTGGGCCAAGAAGAAATGGACATACTCGAGTGTGACCCTGACCTCCTCTTATACGCTTCTGTCGAGCCTAGTCCTTTGCAAAGTTGATTCATCATATATGATTTGCATGGCTCTTTAATTTTTATACGTATCTTGTCTCATTCAGTGTTGCTTTAAAATTTGTTACCAAGCACGTACTCAAGCGGTGCTTTTCAGTTATACTAATTAATATATGCATGTTAACTTCATTTCGAAACTTCAAACAGTTGCTCCCTCCGTCTCATATTAATAGTTCATGTTTCTTTTTTGGTTTGTCCCAAAATAATTGTCTACTTCTAAAAATAAATATGTCTTTTACCATAATATCCCTCATTATTAGTTAAATTACCATAAAATTAAATACAACAACCATAAAATTAAATGCAACATAAGGGTAAGACTGTCATTTCATTTAATAAAGTTAATGGTAATTAATGTTTTCTTAAACTGTGTGTTTTTTGTCTGTGGACTATTATTTTGGGACGGAGGGAGTATTAATTATACGGAGTAATTGTTAACCGGTTTATGTTTGAAACTGCTTTTGTGTATTTTCAAAACAAGTAATAAAAAATTATTAACACTACAAGAAATGGTCTATTCGACGGTATTGAACTAACTTAGGCCTGTCAATGGAGCGGGTTTTGACCTTGATCCGATCCAAACCCTTAAGAATTATATGGGTTTGGAGCATAGTTTTTGATTCGTTTACCCGTTAACGACCCATACCCACTAACCCTTTTACTAAAAGGGTCGGGTATGGATCATCACTGATCCGCTCCGTTTATAACTCGCCCCATATAAATTTTGAATTATTGGTTTATATTGTATATTTCTTAAAGTTTAATTTTAATTCCAATTGAAAGTCCAAAGGGAAAATGCCAAAGTCCAAACTGTTTATACATAAGAATCGAGGAGTCGACTTCTAGACTTCCAGTCTTCTACTAAGAATTATGATGTCATTTCATTTATATTTCATCAAGCAATCATCATACTTCATTCATAAATCAATAAATTCATTCATCAACTGAATGAAAGTTTGTCATCGCTATTCTCTATCACTACAATTCACAGTAAAAAATAAATCAGAAGTTACCATAATAGTGATTTTTAATTCCAATCGGAAGTCCTCGAGTACGTAATATGTTTTCTAAATCAATGTTTGTTTTATTTAAGAAATATTATTTTATGAATTAAGTAAAATGTGTTTGATAATTCAAAAAGCCTATGGGTTACGGGGCGGGTTTGGATATTCGTTGATTCAGTGGATAAGGGTATGAATTTGATTATTCAAAACTCTGCCGGTTACGGAGCGAGTTTGGATCAGATTTTGAAATTTGTTAAAAGGGTTTGGATCAAAGTCGATTCGCTCCAAACCCGCCCCATTGCCAAGTCTAATTGAACTACTTTTGGTGAAAATGTGTCGTGGCTATTGGTAGCTAGCAAATGTGACTAAACGAAGGTGTACCGTATCTATTAGGGGTGTTGATCGGATAATTTTTTCGGGTTTCGGGTAATTCGGGTTTTCATGTTAAAAAATACCCGTTACCCGACCCAAATTAAATTCAGGTAATTCAGGTTTGGGTAATTTGTGTAGTGGGTCGGGTTTGGGTAATTCGGGTATTATCCGAAATATATAATTTTTTTAAATGATACTTGAAAATAAATTTAATGAAATAAATATGTCGTGCTCTATTAGTCTTGTTTATATAAACAAACGAGACATAAACGAAGTTACTCAACTTTGAACATTGAGATTTTTTTGTCAATAATACTTGAGATATGAAGTAATCTTTTAACAGTTTAATCTAATCTAATAAGATGTTAAAAACAAATACTTAAAGATCTTAAGTTAAAAGTTTAAAATGTTTAATATATTGTTGCCATAAGTTTTTTCTTGTTCTACAGTTTCGTCAAGATAATGAGTTTGTTAGTTGCAATAAAAACTAGTACAAGCTCTACGAAAAAAATGAATTTTTAAAATAATTTGGGTAATTCAGGTATACCCGAAACCCAAAAAATGTACCCTATATCCGACTTGAAAAAAAAATCGGGTTACCTAATTACCCGAAATTTTTTACCCGATACCAGATTTACCCGTTACTAGAAAAAATCGGGCGGGTAATTCGGGTATCGGGTATTTTCGACAGGGCTAGTATCTATGGATGTATGAAATTCAACATGTTGTCTCGGTAGACTTTAAAAATCTAATAAATTAACAAATAAATGTAGCAAAGATATGTCATCGTAATAGGTTTAACCTAGACACTACAAGAAATTGATGTTATAGTGGCGACGCCTTTAGCAACTAACATTTAATAAACGTGTTTAAGTGTTGCCACTAAGGCTTTTTAACCACGATTAGTGTGATCGATGATGGACGAACACCCTATGTTGATTGAACATCATGATCCAATGGTAACTGGCAATCCTTCGTGGTACATTAAATTTGTGGCGACGTCAATATATAGCAGCGACATTTGTCTCCGCTAAAGCCTTCTACCTTTAGGTCGTCTTCTCTTCTCTTTTCCCCATTACACGATATATGTTTGCATTTTCTCTAACTCTTTGGTTATCGGCGTTTTCCAGCGCCACCAACTGCCACCAGCCACCCGCTAAAGCCTTCTACCTTTATATATTATTTATATACTAGACTTTGTATAATATATATAACGTATTTTGTACTTAATTTATGTCATATTATTAAAGTTTGAATGTTTGGATCAATTTTATGCAATTAATGTTTCATATCAGTTTTTAATATTTAATGTATTGGATTCTCTACATCTGGAAAGTGTTGTTAAAGAAAAGAAAAAAGCGTATTAGCAGCGACAAACATATAAGTGTTGACGTCCGATATTAACAACAATGTGCTAGCGGCAACTTGTATTGATGATGACATTCTGAACAATAGCAACAACATATAACCAATTTACCGCCTCTATTTGCTTTAGCGGTGACATCTATCGTCGTTGTTGCTCTCTTTTCTGGTAGTGAGATGGAGCAACAACATGTCATCGCTTAACCTTGAAAACTCAATTGAACTAAAAATAGACGGAACAAACATGTAAAAGCTGTGAGATTGGTTAAGGCATTTGTCGTCAAAGACTAAAGATGGAGTTTTGAAAAAAAAACTCTGTGTCACGACGTGGTGCAAGGATGCCCACGAGGTGGTCATGTCGGAAAGGAACACACATTTTATGGAGCCACCACGGCGTGGCAGTTGTTCAGTCCCAAGCCCACGTATTTTTAGGGTTGCTCCCATATTTAAGCATCTTAACCCCCATTCTAGGTCATCTTATTTAGCCTCCATCCCTTCATTTAGAAACCATAGCCTCTCTTCCATGGAAATGAGCTTGGTGGCTTGATCTTGTAACATCCTGTTCTAAAAGTACTTATTTATGAATTTCCGAGATCAAGAGTAAGGGCGTTTCGGTCTTTTGTGGGAAATGGGTTTCATTCGAGAAAGTTTTTGTAACATCCCAAGTTTGTCATTTGTAATCCATGGGAATGGATGGGGGTAAAGTCTTCCTAAGGACTAATTTGTAAAATTGGGACAGGAGGAGTATGTCGCGTGTACATAAGGATACGCTTGGCGTAATCTTGTGTACGCTGGGCGTACTCGTAAAAGATGAAAACCCTAATGTCCTGGTTTGAGAGCTATATAAGCATCCTTAAGGTTCATTTTCTCTCATCACTCTCAACCTCCATCCTTCAGAAATGTCCCAAACCCTAGATCTTGTGTGAGAGTGTGAGTTGGTGGGTATTTTGAGCTCTTGGAAGTGAAGGCATTGCACCAAGAAGTTGGAGAAGAAGATTGGCTTGTAGATCTGAAGTTGGTTTGTATCTTTGAAGCTCCAGAAGGTAAAAAGCTTGGAACTTTATGCTTGTATATCATAGATCTAGCCATTCTAGCATTTTGGAACCATTTCTTATCCTAAAAGTCCCAAAATGATGTATGTTGTGTTTTGGACTAAATGATCTGTCCTTTTAGACTCTTGATGGGGTGTTGAGTGATAAAAATGAGGTCCCAATGGCTTATGAGGTCCCATGCAAGTAGTAGAAAGGTATTAATGGATTAAGACCTTAGATTAAGAACTTTCTGGACGTCCAAAGTGACAAAGTTCGAGACGTTATGAGTCCTAGGAATAATTGGTCGATGGATCTGAGGTTTGGGCTTAAGAGCTTAAGCCATTAAGCACTTATGAGGATTTTTGTGGAACTCGCGTACGCCCCGCATAGGAAGCTGTACGCCCAACATACAGGGTCAACAACGCGTTTTCCAGTCAACCTGAGACGGGGTACGCCCCACGTACCAGAGGAGTACGCCCAGCGTACGCCCTTTGTTGGGTTTTGATTTTGGGCCTTAAGTGATTGGGCTGTTTATGGACTAGTGGGGCTTAGGCCGTGACTGAACATCATGGATGGAGTAATTTGGACCCAATAATTATTATGGACCTTGGATCTAGGCCCGTTTGGAAAGGTGGGCCCAATTTAGTAAATTGGGACAATAATGGGTTTTGTATGAGGATTTGGTTTTGGGTCTTGGCCCAATAAGAGGATGATGGACTTAATGAGTGTTGTGGGCCCTTGGTCTAGAAAGTCATGAATTGAGTCTAACTTGGTGATTATCATGTGATAGTTGGGAGTCCCGGTGAGTCAGCGATCGGAGATTTGCAGGATTTCGACAGTTGCGAGGTGAGTTATCCTCACTATATCGACAGGGTCTACGGCACCAAGGTCGACCCTTTATCAGATGGAAATCTGGGTATTGTATGTTACGTTATTGTTTTGCTAGATCTGCATCCCGGTGTTTAGGATGGTGTTATGTTAGTGACCTGGTTAAGGTCGGTACCCGGGATATAGGGTAATGCTATGCTAGTGACCGGTTAGGTTGGAATCCTGGTTAGGATGTTGATATGCTATGTGATTTGTTAGACCGCTTGTCTGGTTAGAGATTTGTTATGTGATTGATTGTTTTATGTGCTCATGGTTGTTTGACGGTGGTTGGGTTGAGGCGGGTCCTGCTCAGTGCTGTAAGCCAACATACCTAGGGCGGACAGGATATTTCGAAGGCCCAGCGAGCGGTCCGGATAGGATGAAGGCCCCAAGAGGGCAGACCAGACGTGTCGAGGCTCGGAGAGTGGACCCGGTGCGGGCGAACCAGTCATACTGTAGACTCAGAGAGTGAACCAGGTGGATTGAAGGCCCGGTGCGGGCGGACCAATCACTCTGTGGACTCGATGTACATGGCTAGACTCGGAGGGTGGATCAGGTGGACTGAAGGCCCGATGTGGGCGGACCAGTCACACAGCAGACCCGATGTGAGCGGTTGTTCTATTTGTGATATGATATGAGTATGTTCTGTGTGGTTGGTATTTTGAGGGTAACTCACTAAGCTTTCGAGCTTACAGTTGTAGTGTTATGTTTCAGGTACTTCAGGAGATCGTGGCAAGGCGAAGGCGTGATCGTACCGCTCCTCATGTTTTATGATTTATGTGATATGGTTCTGGGGATGCTCTGATGTTTAAACTATTTTGAAAACGAAATGTATGAACTTAATGGGTTTTGAATGAAAGAAGATGTTTTAAATTTGGTTGAAATTTTTGGTCGTTACAGATCTTGAGATTACTGTCTTCTTTTGGTGAGTCTTGAAGAAGAAAGAAGTTCATCTTGGTGCAAGGAAGCAATAAACAAGCTTGGATCCAACATCTTCTCCACATTTCTGGTTTATTGGAGGTATAAAGTGTTGGGTTTTATTTATCATAACACTACTATGGTGCACATACAACCCTAATGCTTTGGATCTAAGTTTTCTCTAGTTATACATGCAATATTCATTTTCCAAAGCATGAAGCCTAACTAGCATGCAATTTTGATACATGAAACATAAAAACTAGTTAAAAGAATAACTTTCATTTGTAGCTTGTAGTTCTTGGCCTTTTAAGAGCTTAGCACCCCAAGTGTGATGCCTCAAACAAGTCACAAACACCATGAACAAATGGAGAATTATGAGAGAGAGGTCATGAAGCACTAAAATCGGATAGGGTTCAACTAGGAATCATTAGACCAATTTTAGTTGCATTAGGGGTTACATTTATAGTGTGGAATTCCTAGGGTTTCAACTTGTAAACCCTAATTCACTTCCTTGGGTCTAGAATCCAATAATCCATATGATAAGCCCTTTGGACTAACTTTTAGTCCATTCTAATCAACATGGATCATTAGCCCAAACTATATGTATTACTGATTTACCTAATCATTCCCCTTTTAATTTAATTAGTCTCTTTTGATCATTAAATTAATTCCAAATTAATTCTTGATCAATACTAATTAAATAATATAATTTCTCAATTAATATATTATACTTATAATATATTAATAAATCACAAATAACCTCTTTCTCAAATATCCATCCTATCAGATTGTTCTGGTGAAGGAAACCCGAAATGGACCATGCTACTCTCGGGTCAAGTACATACCAATTATAATTATGGGCTTAGACACCTCAACCTACATAAAGTTCATATCTTGACTTTTGTGTTTCTTGTTCGATGTTTGAGCCCATTTTTGGATGTTTTGGTCCCATTCTTGGATGCTCTTGGAGTTTGAGGAACTCCAAAGCTTGATATGGTTTATGCATGGTCTTGAACTTCTGAGTTAGTGAGAAAAAGATCTTAGCTTGAGTGTTCTTGATTCCATGTCTGATTTTTGGTCATATTAAGTGGTTATTGGACTTAGGGCTCATGATTTTACCTTTGGATGAGGTCCTAATGGATAAAGTTAGAACCTTTATCCATTAAGTCATTGAGAAGGAGCAGATATGAAGTTTTGGATTTAGATTTATAAGGATTAAGTGCTTAGTGAAGAGATGACACTTTCATATAATTTCCCACGGCATGCAGAAGGTGACCACAACGTGGCGGAGTTTGAAACCTCGACTGTTTTTTCCTAGCATGGCCATAACGTGGCTAAGGAAGGCCACGACGTATCAATGATCTATATGATGATTGTTTGACTTTGATTGTTGACTTTTTGACCACTTTAACTATTGGTCAAACTTGAGTAGAATTGAGCATTTGGCTAAGGATTAATTCGATTTAGCTTTAGGAAGCTTGGTGTGACATCCCCAAAATCACGGCCAGAAAAGACCGATTTTGTTTATGCTTTATGAAAATCAGAGTACTTCGTTTTATAAAAAGGTTGCGGAATGTGTTCCCAGAAAAACATGGTAAATACGTTATTAAAACATTTTCGAGGAAACGTATTTATTTCATTTTAAAATGTTTGGGATGTCATCGTTAATACCGAAACATAAGCATAAACAGAACTTACAATGATTTACACTAGTGATCTACATCTCTTTAAATCTCTCAGTGTAATGTCACTTCACTTCGTCACCTGTGATATACATAAACTGAGTGGGTCAGGTTGGGAAACCTGGTGAGTACATAGGGTTTTCAACCCACAATAATATAATTGTTATGTTTAATCATCAAACAATTAACCCCATTACCCATCCCCGTTATCTTCTTTACTCTTAAGGATTTAACCTAAGAGTCGTCTATCCTGCATTCGTTTATTCCGAAGTCCCTTACTTCCAGGGTTATAGGACTGGCACTAAATCCATAGCTGCCAATGTTCGTTCATAAAGCACTAATTCCATAGCTGCTATAGTCTATTCATCGGGTACTAAATCCATAGCTACCAGTCTTTATCTAATAGGTACTAAGTCCATAGCTACCAATGTTCAACAGGTACTAAGTCCATAGCTACCAATTCCTACAGGTACTAAATCCTTAGCTACCAGCGTCTAACTAATAGGTACTAAGTCCATAGCTACCAATTCCCAACAGGTACTAAATCCATAGCTACCAAAGTCTAAAAGGTACTAAGTCCATAGCTACCGGTGTTTGTCCCATAGGCACTAAGTCTATAGCTGCCAATGTATACTCACGTCATCTTCTATCTCTCATCATTCATCTACCCATCTCATACCCAACATTTTCGTATATATAAAATACGTATACAGTTTAAGTCCTTTAAAACATGTATAAAACGTTCAACCAGCCTAGACAGCAAGTATTCAGATAATGTGCACACATAGCACGTAGTTTATATAAAATACTTCATATCTATGTGTAAGATGAAAGGGACTATGCACTCACTTGAAAGGTGGTGAGTCGGCACTCGGACAGCACTTCGTTACTCTTAAAACAATTATCCCTTGACGAAACCTAGTATCATTACCACTAGAGTTTAGTCTAACGCTTGACGAGACTAATTTAATAGTCTAGCTATTATTACTATTATATAAGCGTTAAATAACACTCAATATAACTCATAATAATAGCCTAAATAATTATTTTAAGGTCCTAACAATGTTACTATAATTAAATAAAATCTATATTAAATATACTATAGGCGTAGCTCACTTACAGCGGGTTTTTATTAAAAACCGGGCTTCGCTGGAGCAGCGTTTCCGAGCCGAAAGCTTTTCTTCTCGGAGCCGTCGGGCGCTCCGGGGCTCTCTTCTCGTGCTAGGGAGGTTCCGTAGACTTGGGAGGGGTTTAGGGAGGCTAGAGAGAAGTTAGAGAGAGAGAAAGAAAGGCTTATGGTGTGAAGAAAATATGAGGAGTTCACCCTTGTATTTATAGGAAGTGTATAGTAAAGTAGTCTCCAAGCTTCGTCCGTAACTTTTGCATACGAGCTCCGTTTTTGTCTGTCTTTTTACTGTTGAGTTTATATTAATGAGATCTTCAACTTTCATTTAGACCTCGTTGGCTAATTCTCATTCTATCTCGGATTTACAAAACTGTATCAAATTCGCCGCGCTCGAAAAGTAGGGACTAAGCTTCGTCCATAACTTTTGCATACGAGCTCCATTTTTGTCTGTCTTTTTACCGTTGAGTTCCTATTAATGAGATCTTCAACTTTCATTTAGACCTCGTTGGCTAATTCTCGTTCTATCTCGGATTTACAAAACTGTATCAAATTCGCCGCGCTCGAAAAGTAGGGACTAAGCTTCGTCCATAACTTTTGCATACGAGCTCTATTATCGACGTTCTTTATATCCACGCGTTGGTATTTATGAGTACTACAACTTTCATTTAGATCCCGTCGGCTAAAAATCGACCGATCTAAAATTCAGATTTCGGGCTGTGCACTGCTATGCTAAATCTTAGAAAAATCATAACTTCCTCATACGAAGTCAGATTTGGGCGTTCTTTTTATCGATGTTCTTAGTTTAACATCTTCTACGACTTTTGTTTAGATCGCTAAGGCTAAATCTCGCTCTATCGTAAATTCACTATTTACGCTTCCCGGTATCGTGCCAGTTCCGTCGCGAAACTTCAACGGGTCATAACTTCTTCGTTATAACTCGGTTTTCGGCGTTCTTTATATGTACGAAAACCTTGTAAAATACTCTACAACTTGGTTAAGATTATTTATTCTAAATAATCTTTTGTCGAAAAGTCGTTTTCGACCCCTATTGCCTCTAATTTGACTAGCCCAGATTTGCGGGCGTTACACTTGGGTTGACTGTTATGTTAATGAGGTGGCGGTTGAGTTTCCGATAAGTAGTTCAGGTGAGTCTCTTCACTATGGTATGTAGTATTTTGGGAAAACTCACTAAGCTTTGTGCTTATGATTTTGTGGTTTAAACATTTTCGGGTACTTTCAGTTTTAAAAAGAAGAGTCTGGTTTGATCGCACTGCATCCCCTGAAGATTTATTCTGCAATGATTATTTATTTGTACTCTGATGTTTTGATAATATTTTTACACTAATCGTCTTTTGAGATATATGAATGATTTTGACTTATTTAAAATAAAAATTTTACTCAGTATTTTTGAGATGTTACAAAAGATGTGGTTGCTATAGAATTTATTTTTAAATAATGTTTTAAAACATCCATATAGGTGTTTAATTTTTACAAAAATTTATAATTGTTTTCTTTTAAATTTTCCTAAAAACATATACAACCATCTAAAAATAAACACAAATTATGTAAATTATTAATATATCATTCACATCCTGTGATGTCATTTTTGTTATATTATTAGAGCCATTTTACTTTTTCCACACCATATTAACTTTTTGACATTATAGGGGATGTGTTGTCATGACATATTTAATTTTTTTAATTTATTAGAAAAATATGAGAACAAATATGAGATTATATTTTCTTTCGCATATGTGTGGATTTGCCGAGAAGCGTTGTCGAACACCACATGTTGAGGCCAAGGGATGGTGTGTGCCGAGCACACTTCAACAATTGTCGAAGTGTTGTCGTACCATTCCTCATAGCCTTATAATACAACAATTCAAAAGTTTAAAGTTATAAACTAATTAATTGTCGTCTGAATTTTTTACTTTCATCTTTCTCCCTATTTGTTTTCATCTTTTTCCCCATGTCAAGGTAACTACGGACGAATAAACTCATTAAAATCCATAGGAGGTGTCAATTGAGAGATACGTCGTTGGAAGTTGGACGTTTGGATCGATTTCCATTACAAAAATTGTTTTTAAAATTTTTTTGGTGAAAAAAAATGTGAAGAATAATAAAGGAATATATGTTTTTTTCCTTTTAAAAGTTAAAATTTAACCATTGGGGTGAAACGGTCGAGACATATACCCCAATTCAAGGTTATTAAAATTGTGATTTTAATTGTATGATTTTACGATCATACGATCCTAACTACATACATCAATCACGATCATACAAAAATTCCTTTTGGTAAGATCGGGTATGACGTAGAATCGAATCGTAAGGCCGTTACCATTTCTTTTTAAATTTTTAATATTTTATCTTGGCCTAACTGAGGTTTGTTTTTGTTGCTTTCTTTTTTGAGTAAACTCTTTTTGGTCACTTTTGTCTATGGAGGGATAAAAATTTCTTTCGCAAACTGTCTGTTTTTTAGAAAACTGCAGAAGTCAAAAAGTTTGTGCGTCATTTTCTCAAACTTGCAAATGTCTTTTGGACAAAAAATAAATGTTGCTTTAAAAAAACTAGGTTAAACCCTAATACCGCGATTCTTTCTTCTTTCTTTACTTGTTGCTCCATCGTCGCGCCACCAAATGATTACGGGCACCACTGAACGTTGATGCACCACAACACTACTATTGAAAAGCCGACGCACCAGAAATTTGCATGCTCAATTTTTCTCCTGCTTGCTTAAATCGGTTATAATCCTTGAAGCAAAAAAAAAATAAAGCTAGAAGCATAGATCAAGTTATACCTCTTATGGATGAATTAGAAACAAATTTGTACTTGCATCTTGGATGATTTGAAGGTCCAAACCTGTAACATCCCAAAATTCATGACCAAAAATTTTATTTTTTAATTACGTAATTATATAAAAAAAAACAATAGTCAGAAAACATCAATAGTGTCATCCCATATCACAACCAAAACCAATATCTCAATAACCAAAACATGTCATAGTAAAACAACATCAGAGTACAAATCCCAAAGATCACATATGCGGAAAATCATAGTGTGATGCGTTGCGATCATGCCGACTCATTTCCTTTCGAAGTAGAAGTACCTGAAACCAAAATTGAAAACCGTAAGCACGAAACTTAGTGAGTTCCCCCATCATACCACATACCATACAATAAACATACCGCCTAGCATATTCGGGTGCTGACCTACCCCTTCGGTCTCTTTCAACCGATATTGCCTAGCATATTAGGGTGTTGGCCTACCCTTTCGGTCTCTTTCAACCGGTAACCGCCTAGCATATCAGGGTGTTGTTCTACCCCTTCGGTCTCTTTTAACTGGTAACTGCCTAGCATATATGGGTGTTGTCTACCCCTTCGGTCTCTTTCAATCGGTTACGGGGTCTATTTCACCCCCTATCACTACCATATAATATCCTAGCATATAAGCACATAAATCACATGTAACAGTCCGGATTTCCAGGTATCCTTTATTGCTTTGATTTTTGGTGTTTTGAGAGGGGACTCGGCGAGTTGGAGCTCAAACTCGCCGAGTAGGATCGCGATTCTGGACGCGGGATTTGATTGGACTCGGCGATTCCGTGCTGTTTAATGAAACCCTAATTTCTCGGGTTTGGGACCTATTTAAAGGGCCTTATGGGCGTCATTTGTACCCAACAGTCCATAGAGAGAAACCCTAGAGTGCTTTGGCGATTTGGGAGAGAAAGGAAGCATTTCTTGACCTTTGTGTGTTGTCTAGCAAAGAGGAGGGAGGTTCTAGCCAAGAGGAGGCAAAGGAGGTTGCTATTCTGCGGATTTGAAGCTTAGATCATCGATCTAGAGGTATGATTTCGGTTCATCTTCTGTTTGTGGAGTATAGTTGGATTTAGGGTTTCTTGTGGCCTTGTTGAGTTGATTTGATGGCCAAATAGTCCCTTGCTAGTGATGAGGCTTTGGATCTGGATCCATAGAGGTCCAGAGAGCCTCATTCATCAAGCTTTATGGAGAGCAATGGAGGTCATGACCTTGGGTAGTGATATTTGTTGGTATTCCTTCATTTATAGCCATATAGAGGTTGTATGTGCATCAAGTTTGGGGCTTTACGTGGTGAATCAGTCTAGAAAGGCCAGATCTATGAATTGTTGGAACAGATCTGACCTTAAAAGCGAGTTTGAGCGATTGCATGGCATGGACTCGCCGAGTCTGATGAACAGACTCGGCAAGTAGCTTGAAGATTTCCTTGGACCGGCCAGTGAGTGGTCCAGTCGAGTCATGGGTTGACTCAGTGAGTCAGGGCGAGTTAGAGAGGGTTGACAGGTGGACTGAGTCGAACTGGGACTCGCCGATTTGTTCTTGGAACTCGGCGAGTTGAGTCGGGGTGGCCCCGCGATTCTGCCAGGTGGAACTCGTTGAGTCAGGGGGAGTACTCGATGAGTAAAAAGGGAATCCTAAGGTGTTGGTGGAAACGTCTAGACTCGCCGAGTTGCCCTTGTGCACTCGCCGAGTCCGGTCAAAGTTGACCGTTGACCGTTGACCTGAGTTGACCTGTGTTGACTTCTTAGGGATAGTCAACCTTAGAGATAAAAAGTGTTAATTAGAGTCATGTGATATTATAGGAGGATTAGAGCTCGGAGGATCGAGCACGAGGGATTTCTAGGATTCGTGAGATACCGAGACACGCGAGGTGAGTCTTCTCACTATACTTTACCTTGAGTAGGTAATCAGAGCTATGTGTTGGTGTGTGTATGTTATGTGTATGCTATGTGTTGTACTGCATTATTTCTATGTGATTATGCTATGCATGTTTACAGAGTTGGGACCGGAAGGTTCCTAGAGTTAGAACCTGAGGGTTCACAGAGTCTGGGTGCACGGACCCATAGAGTTACAGCCTCGAGTGGCTAATATGTGTTTTATGTGTGGTATTTTGGGGAACTCACTAAGCTTCGTGCTTATAGTGTTAGTGTTGTTGTTTCAGGTACTAGCGATGACCGTGGGAAGGCGCCGGCTTGATCCGTACACACTCAGGGGACTTTTGATATGTATTTATGAGATCTTGGGATTGTATGACATGATTTGGAATTTTAAACTTAACGTTTTATGAAATTAAATGAGAAATGTTTTTATATTTGTGAAAAATTATTTTGAAAATTTACGGTGTTACAAGTTGGTATCAGAGCCTTGTTTTGAGGGATTCGAATACACCTTTGGGCGTATTTGAACTCAAACTGAGGATTTGAGATGTATTTTCAAAAAAAGAAAGAAAGAAGAGAGTAAAAGATTTTTGAAAAACGCAGAGCAAGAGATGTGTGTACGATCAGTCAGCGCCCGAACGGTGGTTTCCCAAAATACCTTCATATTAGGTTAATATTGATGCGATGTATCTGCATGCTAGAATAGGCGAGGTAGTACTATTAGGATTAGAGTGGCCTGATTTGTGATGCCTTAGCCTAGGGAGGGTGAGCTGCTACGAGATGCTTGAGAGTGAGTAGGTAGCAGTGAGGGGCTTATGAGAGATCTATTAGAGAGTGATTTACGCATGATAGAGTACTTGGGACTTGGGATCCGAAGAGGAGGACTTGGAGTGCATTCTGGTGTGGTGCAGACAGTAGTATTGGGCCCGTACTACTGGAAGCACCGGAGTGGTGTGCAGCCCAAGTAAGAATCCTTGGAATGCCAAGAATCGAGGAGGGAAGAGTTGTCGAGTGTGAGTATGCTCGTGTGGATTATAATTTATCGTATGTTGTATTTCAGAGGTTAATCATGGTGAGGACACGTTTGATGCCCGAGAGTAGTGGTACCAGTGAGGAGGAGATCCGCCAGATCATTCAGGAGGAGGTGGCTGCGGCCATCAGGGCAGAGATACCTGAGATGTTTGGGTCTATAAAGACCACTTTGATTGAGACGTTTGATGAGCATTATGCCGCTCTTTCTGAGGCTGCTGCTGCAGCGGCTACTACAGCGATTGCTGCTGCGAGGCCGCAGGGTGGTGATGCGTTGCTGTTCCGCGAGTTCAGCAACACAAAACCACCAGAGTTTGATGGGACTCAGGATCCGGTGGCAGCTATGAGGTGGATATCTGATATTGAGGGGTGTTTCTTCACTTGCTCGTCTCCTGAGCATTTGAAGGTTCGGTTTGCGCTGAACCAGCTTCGCTTGGGAGCGAAGGACTGGTGGAAGTTTGTTACGGCGCATTATACGCCTGCTGAGCTTTCGGCAGTGACCTGGGAGAGGTTCACTACCATGTTTCGGGATGAGTACGTTCCCTAGGTGGAGAGGGAGCGTTTGGCACAGGAGTTTCTGACCCTCAAGCAGGGTAGTGAGTCAGTTACAGCGATCACGAGGATGTTCCAGGAGAGGGCGATGTTCTGCCCTGAGCACGTGTCCACTGAGCAGGCACGTATGAGCCGCTACTTGAGCATTCTGAGGCGGGATATTCGGGAGTTCGCTGCGAACTCCTCGTACCGGAAATTTGCTGAGCTTCAGGCGAATGCCCGGAAGAGGGAGATTGAGCTTGAGACTCAGGCCAGGGAGGAGGCGGAGTCTCAGGGGAGGGATCGGCGACCGACACAGTCTCAGCCGGCAGCCAAGCGGCCCAAGCCCGCTGATCCCAAACCAGGGAGCCAGAAGGGCCGCACTTGCGGGAAGTGCGGCAAGGGTCATGACGGAGTTTGCCGAGCGGGGTCTTGCTACAAATGTGGCAAGGAGGGGCACATGGCCAGGGACTGCCCCAAGGGGTTTGCAGTGTGTTTTCACTGCAACCAGACCGGACACCGTAAGGCCGAGTGTCCGCAGTTGCGCGGAGCATCTCAGGGATCTGCTCCTGCCGCCATCAGAGCTACTGAGAGTCGGCCTGTGAAGGTCGAGGCGCCGAGAGCTCGAGGGAGGGCCTTCCAGCTGACTGCGGAGGAGGTCCGCGCTGCGCCCGATGTTGTGGCTGGTATGTTTCCTTTCATGTATTTATTTTGATGTTGAGATATTATGCTTATATTATGTTATGTGTAGGTACTTTTCTTGTGAGCTCTGTACCTGCTTTAGTGTTATTCGACTCGGGTGCGAGTCGGTCTTTTGTATCTTCAGCCTTTAGTCAGCATATCAGTGTTAGCCGTGAGGTATTGAGTCGACCTCTAAGAGTTTCCATAGCTGACGATAGAGTGATTTGTGCCACGGAGGTTCTCCGGGGATGCGTGTTAGAGATTTTCGGGGTCGAGTTTCTGATTGATCTGATTCCTATTGCGATGGGTGATGTCTGTGTCATTGTGGGCATGGACTGGTTGAGCCAATTCGGCGCGGTTATCGACTGCGAGCGTCAGCTGGTGACCATACGAAACCCTAGTGGAGGAGTTCTTTCAGTGTACGGCGAGGGTACACGTTCAGGATCAGCTTTTTGTTCGGCCGCTAGGGCAAGGCAGTGTCTACAGCAGGGCTGTAAGGGTTTTGTAGCGTATGTGATGGATACGCGAGCGACTTCCGAGAGACCGAGTTCAGTTGAGGAGGTACCGGTGGTGCGTGAGTTTCCAGATGTTTTTCCCGAGGAGTTGCCGGGTGTGCCTCCTGTGAGGCAAGTGGAGTTTGGTATTGATTTGGTTCCATGGGCCGCACCTATTGCTAAGGTGCCTTATCGTCTTGCACCTCCAGAGATGCAGGAGCTGTCCTCGTAGCTTCAGGAGTTGCTGGGGAAGGGATTTATTCGGCCGAGCAGCTCGCCGTGGGGAGCACCTATTCTGTTCGTCAAGAAGAAGGATGGTTCACACCGGATGTGCATTGATTACCAGGAGTTGAACAAGCTGACAATCAAGAACCGTTATCCGTTGCCGAGGATCGATGATTTATTCGATCAGTTGCAGGGAGCATCTTGGTTCTCCAAGATCGACTTGAGGTCGGGATATCATCAGGTGAGAGTGCGGGATGGGGACGTCCAGAAGACAGCGTTCAGGACGCGTTATGGGCATTATGAGTTTGTGGTGATGCCTTTTGGGCTCACCAATGCCCCGGCTGTGTTCATGGATCTCATGAACAGGGTATGCAGGCCGATGTTGGATCGGTCGGTGATTATATTTATCGATGATATTCTAGTGTATTCGAGATCTAGAGAGCAGCATGAGGAGCATTTGAGGGAGGTCCTTGGGGTTTTGAGATCGGAGAAGCTTTATGCAAAGTTCTCCAAGTGTGATTTCTGGTTGCGGGAGGTTCAGTTCCTTGGACATCTCGTTAATCAGAATGGGATAATGGTCGATCCGGCCAAGGTTGAGGCAATGATGAGTTGGGAGGTGCCGAAGTCACCCTCTGAGATCAGGAGTTTCCTTGGATTGGCGAGGTATTATCGGAGATTTATCAAGGATTTCTCCAAGATCGCAGTGCCACTCACCAGATTGACCCGAAAGGGTGTTGCATTCTCATGGGGTCCCGAGCAGCAGACCTCCTTTGAGACCCTTCGCCAAAGGTTGTGCGAATCCCCGGTATTAGCTCTCCCGGAAGGGATGGAGGATTTTGTAGTATATTATGATGCATCTATTATGGGGCTGGGTGCGGTATTGATGCAGAGGGGACATGTGATAACTTATGCATCGAGGCAGCTGAAGCCTCATGAGACGAGATATCCCACGCACGATCTAGAGTTGGGGGCAGTAGTGTTCGCCCTCAAGATTTGGCATCACTACTTATATGGGGTTCGGTGTACGATATACACGGACCATAAGAGTTTGAAGTACTTGATGGATCAGCCCAACCTAAATATGCGGCAGAGGAGGTGGTTAGATGTGGTCAAGGATTATGATTGTGAGATCCAGTACCACCCGGGTAAGGCCAATGTGGTGGCCGATGCGTTGAGCCGCAGGGCGGAGAGCACTCCACTGCGAGATGTATGTTTGAGATTGACCGTGATAGCTCCGGTATTGGATGCCATTCGTGGGGCACAGGCCGAGGCTGTGCGACCGGAGATGCAGAAGAGGGAACGGGTCGTTGGTTTGGTTTCAGAGTTCGTTACGGATGGTCGAGGGCTTATGACTTTTCAGGGTCGGATTTGGGTACCGTTTATGGGCGGTACGCGTACTACTTTGATGGAAGAGGCTCATCGATCGAAATTTTCGATTCATCCGGGGGCTACAAAGATGTATTTGGATTTGAGGAGAGAGTATTGGTGGCCCTGTATGAAGAGGGACGTCGCCTGGTTTGTTGAGAGGTGCTTGACCTGCCGCAGGGTTAAGGCCGAGCACCAGAGACCGCATGGCAAGTTGCAGCCATTGGAGGTTCTCGAGTGGAAGTGGGAACAGATCGCTATGGATTTCATCACCAAATTGCCGAGAACTGCCAGAGGAGTTGATGCAATTTGGGTGATTGTGGATAGATTGACGAAGAGCGCTCACTTCCTTGCCATCAGTGAGAGTTCTTCAGCGGAGAAGTTGGCAGAGATATATGTGAGAGAGGTGGTATCTCGGCATGGGGTGCCGATCTCGATCATTTCGGACCGTGATGTGCGTTTCACTTCCAGATTCTGGAAGAAATTTCATGAGGAGTTGGGTACTAGATTGCATTTTAGTACCGCATATCACCCCCAGACAGACGGTCAGAGTGAGCAGACGATTCAGACGCTTGAGGACATGCTTCGAGCATGCGTGTTGGATTTCGGGGGTAGCTGGGATGCGTATTTACCCTTGGCAGAGTTTTCCTACAACAACAGCCATCATTCGAGCATTGGTATGCCACCCTTTGAGCTGTTGTATGGTAGGAGGTGTCGGACCCCCATTTGCTGGGGAGAGGTTGGGCAGAGTGTGATGGGCAGTACAGAGATCGTGCTTCAGACGACAGAGCAGATTCAGCGGGTCAGACAGAGGTTATTGACCGCCCAGAGCCGTCAGAAGAGTTATGCAGACAGACGTCGGTCTGAGCTTGAGTTTCAGGTTGGCGACTTCGTTCTCCTGAAGGTCTCTCCTTGGAAAGGAGTGATCCGATTCAGGAAGAGGGGCAAGTTGGGGCCCCCGTATATTGGGCCTTTTCGTGTGATTGCGAGGGTAGGCTGGGTAGCCTATCGTTTGGAATTGCCGGCAGAGTTAGGGCAGATCCACGACACTTTTCATGTGTCGCAATTGCAGAAGTGTATAGCCGATGAGTCGGCAGTGGTTCCATTAGAGGATATTCAGGTGGATGCGAGCCTGAATTATGCCGAGAGGCCAGTGGCCACCAGGGATCGGAAGATCAAGGTTCTGAGGAACAAGGAGGTACCTCTGGTGTTGGTTCAGTGGCAACACCGGAAGGGATCGGAGATGACCTGGGAGCCAGAGCGCGAGATACGGGAGCAGCATCCGGAGCTATTTTCAGAGCGAGACTTCGAGGGCGAAGTCTAGTTCTAGTGGGGGAGAGTTGTAACAGTCCGGATTTCCAGGTATCCTTTATTTCTTTGATTTTTGGTGTTTTGAGAGGGGACTCGACGAGTTGGAGCTCAAACTCGCCGAGTAGGATCGCGATTCTGGACGCGGGATTTGATTGGACTCGGCGAGTCCAGGATCTGGACTCGGCGAGTCCGCGTTGTTTAATGAAACCCTAATTTCTCAGGTTTAGGACCTATTTAAAGGGCCTTATGGGCGTCATTTGTACCCAACAGTCCATAGAGAGAAACCCTATAGTGCTTTGGCGATTTGGGAGAGAAAGGAAGCATTTCTTGACCTTTGTGTGTTGTCTAGCAAAGAGGAGGGAGGTTCTAGCCAAGAGGAGGCAAAGGAGGTTGCTATTCTGCGGATTTGAAGCTTAGATCATCGATCTAGAGGTATGATTTCGGTTCATCTTCTGTTTTGTGGAGTATAGTTGGATTTAGGGTTTCTTGTGGCCTTGTTGAGTTGATTTGATGGCCAAATAGTCCCTTGCTAGTGATGAGGCTTTGGATCTGGATCCATAGAGGTCCAGAGAGCCTCATTCATCAAGCTTTCTGGAGAGCAATGGAGGTCATGACCTTGGGTAGTGATATTTGTTGGTATTCCTTTATTTATAGCCATATAGAGGTTGTATGTGCATCAAGTTTGGGGCTTTACGTGGTGAATCAGTCTAAAAAGGCCAGATCTATGAATTGTTGGAACAGATCTGACCTTAGAAGCGAGTTTGAGCGATTGCATGGCATGGACTCGCCGAGTCTGATGAACAGACTCGGCGAGTAGCTTGAAGATTTCCTTGGACCGGCCAGTGAGTGGTCCAGTCGAGTCATGGGTTGACTCAGTGAGTCAGGGCGAGTTAGAGAGGGTTGACAGGTGGACTGAGTCGAACTGGGACTCGCCAAGTTGTTCTTGGAACTCGGCGAGTTGAGTCGGGGTGGCCCCGCGATTCTGCCAGGTGGAACTCGTTGAGTCAGGGGGAGTACTCGACGAGTAAAAAGGGAATCCTAAGGTGTTGGTGGAAACGTCTAGACTCGCCGAGTTGCCCTTGTGCACTCGCCGAGTCCGGTCAAAGTTGACCGTTGACCGTTGACCTGAGTTGACCTGTGTTGACTTCTTAGGGATAGTCAACCTTAGAGATAAAAAGTGTTAATTAGAGTCATGTGATATTATAGGAGGATTAGAGCTCGGAGGATCGAGCACGAGGGATTTCTAGGATTCGTGAGATACCGAGACACGCGAGGTGAGTCTTCTCACTATACTTTACCTTGAGTAGGTAATCAGAGCTATGTGTTGGTGTGTGTATGTTATGTGTATGCTATGTGTTGTACTGCATTATTTCTATGTGATTATGCTATGCATGTTTACAGAGTTGGGACCGGAAGGTTCCTAGAGTTAGAACCTGAGGGTTCACAGAGTCTGGGTGCACGGACCCATAGAGTTACAGCCTCGAGTGGCTAATATGTGTTTTATGTGTGGTATTTTGGGGAACTCACTAAGCTTCGTGCTTATAGTGTTAGTGTTGTTGTTTCAGGTACTAGCGATGACCGTGGGAAAGCGCCGACTTGATCCGTACACACTCAGGGGACTTTTGATATGTATTTATGAGATCTTGGGATTGTATGACATGATTTGGAATTTTAAACTTAACGTTTTATGAAATTAAATGAGAAATGTTTTTATATTTGTGAAAAATTATTTTGAAAATTTACGGTGTTACATCACATACTGCCTAGCATATATAGGTGTTGGCCTACCCTTTCGATCTCTTCCGACTGGTTATGGGGTCTACTTCCCCCCATACCATTACCACGTAATAACATAGCATACAAGCACATAAATCTCAGCAGATAGTGGCATACCAGACAATTATCACAAAGACAATCATCTATACTGTAAGCAACTACTAGTGGGCCGACATTGGTCCCTTCGACCCACTCATTCCGTGAAGGTAACTCACCTCGAAAACTAGAAGTAGCTGAACAGTCCCTAACTCCGAATATCAACCCAACTCAATCCCCTACACATAACCGATTTCCTTAATTACCCTTTCATACTCATAACCCCTTAAGGGTCAAATTTGGTCCAAGTCAAAGTCATAGTCAAAGTCAATGCTCCGATTTGACTCAACTCGTCGAGTTTGCCCTTTAACTCGTCGAGTTCCCATGAATCATAGAATCATGAAATCGCGATCTAACTCGTCGAGTTTTCCTCCAACTCGTCGAGTTCTTCCTTTAGAATCGGAACTCCTCAATACAACTTGTCGAGTCCTCCCATGAACTCGTCGAGTTCTTTAGTCTGTTAATTCTCCTTAATGCATTAACCCATTTTTTTCTTCAGATCTACACCCTATACTCCAGATCTAGACTGTAAATGCCTCTAGGAGGGTAAAGTTTCCAACTTTATCTATTAATACCCTTCCTAATGAGATTAAGCTCAAACCCTAACCCACAAATGCCAAAGTCTTCATCCAAAAGCCACCAAAACTACAAGATAGACCTGAGGTCATAGATATCGACTCTAGGGACTGAAAGGTCACGTAAAATCTTAAACTTTATCCACATGCATGGCCATTTGGATCTTAAAGGATCAAAATGATGGTCTAAAGGTTGTATGGGACTTCCATGGCCATAAAGTTAGCACCTTTATGCCATGAAAACCCCTCAAGACCCTAGTTCTGAAGTATTAACCCATTTGGGATGTCCAACTCCCAAGGACCATGATATTTGGGCCAAAACCAAGCAAAATAACCCCAAAAGAAGATCTAAACAACTACAAGGCAAGGTTTAAGCTTTATATCAGAAAAGAGTCGTGGATGAGGCAAGGATTCTGGATCTATAAGCTCCTTCTTGAGTCTTCAAGATTTTCCTTCTTCCAATGGATTCAACAGACACCAAAAACACCCAAAATGGCTCACAAACTCTCACAAATGCCTTAGGTTTTCTAGATTTAGGGTTAGGACAATGGAGGCTGGGAAATGAGGTCAACATGAAAGGTTTAAGGTGTTTAAATAGGGTGCATAACCCTGGAATTAGGGTTTCATTTTACCCAACCAGCTCATCGAGTTGAGGTCTCCCAGCTCGTCGAGTTGGTCACCAAAACGCACGGTCCAAAACATCTCTACTCGACGAGTCTGGGCTTCCGACTCGTCGAGTTTCTCTATAAAAATGAATAAATTATAAGTTTAAATACATACCAGAAACCATGCATTACAAAACCAACTCCTCTCTAGTGAAGTCGCACCTAAGTTTGGATGTCAAAGAGACCAAACGGGGGCATACATACCCTCCCCTGCCAATGAATTTGCTTGTTTCCCCGACCTTAATCACGATCATGATCCCGACCTCGAGTTCTCCCGTTTCCCTGTCGTGAATTTCAAGACTGCCCTCAATCTCGACCCGTTTCCTCCGATTCACCCCTTAACCTCGTTTGACCTGTGATTCACAACAAAAAAATAGAGGTATAGCGACGATAAAATGTCGTCGGTAATGTAACATCCTGTTCCGAATCGATTCTTAGTCTAAGGATGTAGCTCGTAGATCGGTCATCATAAGGATTAGGGTTTTTGAAAAGGTAAGATGTAGGCCCATTTGGGTGCAAGTGATGTATTAAAAGTGATACAGGTGTTCGGTTTGTGTTTTGGAGCCTATAGGTATTTTGGTAAAGTGGCAGTTCGGGCTTTTGTGGAAGATGGACTTATGTTCGTAAGGTATTAAGGAAGGTATGAGTTGATAAAAGTGTAGGGCTTCTCATCACCTTTCTGTGGATATAAGGATCATCAGAATCAGGCTTATAACGAAGAAGTTATGGCATTCAGAAAGAGTAAGTGGGGTGTACACAAAGAGTACGCGGGGCGTACTAGTGAAGAAGGCAGTACACGGGGCGTACCTTGGAGTACGTTGGGCGTACTAACCAGGATGGTCGTGAATGTTCTTCGGAGTACGTTGGGCGTACGCCAGTCGGATCGGAACCCTATTTTAGGGTCTTGGACCCTATTTAAGTTCCTTATCTCATAACCTAACCCTAATATCTTTGGCCTCCACCCCTCTAAACCCTAGAAATCGTCATATATCATCCACGGTGGCATTTTGAGCTTATGGAGTCCATTTTTGGGGTGTTTGATTCATTTTCAAGAAGATGGTGTTTGATGCAATCAAGGAGGAGCTTATGGATCTGGCTTTTGGGACTCATTCTCAGCTTGATGAAGCTCGGGAAGCTGGCGGGGCAGCAACTAAGGAATTCATACGGGAAGCTTCTGCAGTGCGAGGTGAGTCTTCTTACCATACCAATGGGTCTAAGGCACCAAGGCCGGCCCATTTTATGTTATGTGGCACACTAGAGGTTGTAGAAATATGTGGTATGATAATTAGCTTTATGCTAAGTGGTATGCTAGTGATTGTATGTTATTGCATGGAAGACCCCGGGGGGAGCCTGTGGTAGTTGGATATAAGACCATGTGGGGTAGCCCATGGCGTTCCTAGGTAAAGACCATGTGGGGTAACCCATGACACGATGGTACAAGACCCTGGGGGAGCCCACGACATCCTTACAGGTTTATGTATGTGTTATGTAGTATGTTAGACACTTTTGTGATATGATATGCTAAGTTGATTATGTATGTTATTGCATGGAAGACCCCGGGGGGGAGCTCGTGGCAGTTGGTAGGGGTGTGTAAGAAAAACCGCAAAACCGAGCCGAACCGGCCGACCCGAAACCGAAAAAAACCAAAACATAAAAAAACCGAAAACCGAAAAAACCGGATATCAACGGGTCGGTTTTGGTTTGGATACTTAGGTATTCGCGGATAACCGAACCAAACCGCTTGATATATATATATATATATATATATATATATATATATATATATATATATATAAAATTCATTTTCATTGAATTTTTAGCCATATCCCAAACCAAAATCATGATCGGCTATTCCAATTTTACACTTCTACATTATGTTTTCTTTTATTTTTATTTTTATATTTATTATACCAATTATAATGTATGTTATTTGACCTTCATTATGTTTTTATAATTCTTTGGACTTAATAATTTTTGAAAGAAATCGTTGGAATGAAGTTTGTAATTTTAATTGTATTTCAATTTTTATATTTAGTGGGTACCCGTGAACCGAACCGTGGTTACCCGACTTTATTCGGTTCGGTTTTTTTGCTAATTCGGTTCGGTTTCGGTTAGTACACATGAAGTACCCACCCCGTGATGACGGTTCACAATTTTATTACTATCCGAAACAAACCGCCCCGTTAACACCCCTAGCAGTTGGATATAAAACCATGCGGGGTAGCCCATGGAATTCCTAGGTAAAGACTATATGGGGTAGCCCATGGCACGATGGTATAAGACCCTGAGGGGAGCCCACGACATCCTTACAGGTTTAAGTATGCATGGCTTATGTGGTATATGTAGCTTTTATAGCTAATATGATATGTGTTATGAGGAATGTGTGTGGGGTATGCTTGGGGGACTCACTAAGCTTTGTGCTTACGGTTTACAGTTTTGGTTTCAGGTATCATCGATTTGGAAAAGAAGGGCTCAGATTGATCACAGTGCACACACCTATGATTTCCGCAATGAATGATTTTGGAATGAACTGTGATAAATGTTTTACTTAATGATGATTTGAAATGTTTGAAATAAATGGTATCAATCTTTTAGCTATATTAAAAATGAAATTTTTACCCTTGATTTTTGGGTCGTTACAAGTTGGTATCAGATCCTTGGTTTGAGGGATTCGGACATACTTTCGGGTGTGTCTGAACTCAGACTGAGGATCTGTAAAGCTTTCAAAAGAAAATGTTTTAAGTAAAGATTTCTAAGACAAGAAAGGGTGTGGTGCATGCAATCAGTTGAGCTCAAGTAAGTTTCCCTAGAATACCCATATATGTATCTGATATGATTTGATTTATGAATCTGACAATCGCATGCTAGTTAGGGCTAGTAGAGATGCCTTTATATGATATATGAGCTGATAGACTTGCATGCTAGTGTTGAGTAGTCAGTGGTAGATTGACCTGATATGGTATGCTATGCTAGAATGAGAATGATTATTGGTATTGGTAACTGCTAGGTGTATGTTTTTAAAATTGTATCCAATTAGGATCTTATAGCCTTAGAATAACTGATTTGGCCTTATTTCCTGTTCCCCGTATGGTTGTGGTCCTAGGGTAGAGTCTATTATTCGACAGTCTATTAGATCCTGTTCTGTGTACAATTTGCATGCATAAGGCAGCCGGCAGTGAAGATGGATGGATAGATGTGGATAACATGAGTTGTGGTTTGTGGGCTGAACGTTCTATTAAAGTTAAATGGGTTGAAAATAAGTTGATAATTTTAACCGAACCCAACCTATTTAATTAAATGGGTTAGACAAGTTGACTCATTTAAGTTAAATGGGTTGAAAATCCCAACCCAATTCGCTAATTTTGGGTTGGGTTCGAGTTGGGTTAGCGGATTTGGTCGATTTTTGTCAGCTCTAGATCCACTGACACTTATCAATAGCGGCGCCATTTTGTGGTAAATGGAGGGAACATTCCGCGGTCATTTTTTTAGGCCCTTAGCAGCGGCATACTGTCACCGCTATTACTATTGTAAGGTGAGCAACAAATGATCGTTGGATTGAATGCGAGATCAATGAATGGGGTGCAACGCAAAAATATGATGCGGATTATTGTTTTGCATTAATACCAACGAGCGTCGACATAAGACTATCTCCAATGGACCTTTATTTTTGTGTTATAGAGGTCATAAAATTTTCAATCAATCACTTTTAGTGAGCTTTATTTTTGTGGAAAAAAATATAGCCTCATAAATAGAGGCCACTATTAATTCACCAAACATCTTTTCCTTTTATATAGTATTATTTTAATTGTTTTTAGTTTTTTATAATTATTCTTTATAATTTATAATATTAAAATATATTTTAGTGTAATTTTTTAGTGTGTGGTTAGAGTTGAAAAGAGTTTTAATGTTAATTTAACACAAAAATAATGTAATGTATAGTAATGAGGTTGGAGTTGGCCAAAGAAAGATGTTGCCGCTAATGCCCTTGTCCTTGATATTACTTGGATTTCTTCATCTCCTGTAGTGATTATATGTCAATAATTCATTGTTTTAAAGCTTTTATGAAATTCATGATTATATATTAATAATTCATTGTTTTAAAGTTTTTTACGATAAGGATCTTAAAAATCATTTTTGTAGCAAAATAAAGATTTATATTATCAAAACAAAGTCTTACGTTGACAGATTGTAAAAAAATGTTTCGTAAAAATAAGAAAAGGGTAAAGATAAAGTGTCTTTAATATGTGATACTATATTTTATTTTGATAAATCATACATACTTATAAACCTGACATTTTTCTTGAATCTCATGTATTTGAAACCCCCATTTTTTTTTTCTTTCACCACATTCATTTGAAACTCCCATGACTTTTCAATTTCTTTATAATAATAATTATAATTTGGTAATTAGGTTAAATAAATATCAAATCTAAAGTGTATTCATATATAAACTAATTTTCAATATTAAAATAATATCTTTAATTCTACTTATAAAATTATGTTTTTTAACTTTTAACATATTATACTTAATTTATTAGTTTTAATATATTGTTGGATGTAAACCATTATCATTTTAAATGTATAATTTTTGAACAATTTGTATAAAATACTTAAATTATTAATTAAAATATAACATTATAGGCTCAACTTAAATATAAAATTTATTTAACTTAAACAACCCAAAGATTATTTTATAAATAGTTAAAAATGATAAATTGTAGTGTATTTCTAATAATGATTGTAAGTTGGTTAATAATGTTAAATAAATATCAAACATAAAGTGTAATCATAAATAGACTAAATTTCAATTTTAAAATAATATCTTTACTTCTATTTATAAAGTTATGTCTTTAAATTTTAACATATTATACTTAATTTATTATATTTAAAATGTTGTTGCATGTAAACCATTATCAATTTAAAGCTGTAATTTTTGAATAGTTTTAACAAAATACTTAAATTGTTAATTTAAATATAACATTACAGCGTCAACTTAAATATAATGTTCAGTTCTATTAAAAAAAACCAAATAATGTTTTGTAAATAGTTAAAAGTGATAAAGTGATAAATGCAAAAACTAAATTGTAATATTAGTTTAGCTAAAATATTTCCTAAATATATTTATATAATTGTTAAAACTTTTCAAATAAGTAGCTTAAAATAACTTATAATAACAATAGTTAAAAATAACTCTATATAAATGATTATATTGTTACCTTTAAAATCAAAAAATAATGTTTGATGTTTTAAATAATTATAATAATAGAAATTAAAACATTAAGCAAATAAATTTTAAAAAATTAGTTAAAAATAACAACTATAAATAATATTAAACCATATATAATATTTAATTTTATTGATATGTAACCCGTGAGTAGAAGTCATTCAAACGATTGAGATTATAACGTTATAATAGATTTATATATTATCATATAATTCAAAATAATCAATATATTATATCAAATTAATATACGAATTATTATATCAAATTTAACAACAACGTTAGTGTTATATTTTAAAAAATATATATTTGTAAAGACTTCAACTATATAGGTGTTTCTGCGCATTAGAATGTCAACTCAAATATAAATTTCAGTTTCATTTGAAAAAACTAAAGAATATTTTTTAAATAGTTAAAAGTGATAAAAATAAAAACTAAATTGTAATTTCAAATTAACTAAAATATTTCTTAAATATATTTTTATAATCGTTAAAAGTTTCCAAATAAGTAGCTTAAAATAACTTACAATAACAATAGTTAAAAACAACTCTATATAAATGATTATATTGTTAGCTTTAAAATTAAAAAACAATGTTTGATGTTTTAAATAATTATAATGATAGAAATTAAAACATTAAGCAAATAAGTTTTAAAAAATTAATTAACAATAAAAACAACTATAAATAACATCAAATCATATATTATATTTAATTTTATTCATTTGTAACTCGCGGGTAGAAGTCATTCAAACGATTGAGATTATGAAGTATAATAAATGTATATATTATTATATAATTCAAAATAATCAATATATTATATCAATTTAGTATATACAAATTATTATATCAAATTTAACAACAACGTTATTATTATATTTAAAAAATCATATATTTATAAAAACTTTAACTATATAGGTGTTTCTGCGTAACGCACGGACATTCGTCTACTCAGTAAATAAATTCGCAATATTTTCTCAAAACGATGTTTTAAACTGAAATAACATTCTTATAAAATACTCTAAATATTAATAGTTTAAAGGTAATGTAACGCCTATTTTGGCATTTGGATATAAAACTTTTGACCTAACTACAAGTTAAAGAAAAAGAATTTAAGTTAGAAGTTGAGTAGAATTGAAGGCTTTATTCGAACTATTTACCTTTTAGATCCGATACATCATCCACGTCGTAATGGCGATGGCGATTTCGATTTCGAATGAGAAGGAATAAGCTTTTCTATTTCTATGTGCCACAAAACATTGCTCACAGTCGCCGATGACTTGATCGGACCTCCTTACCGGAACGGAAAATCTCTCTCATCTCTCGCTCTAGCTCTCAAACTGTTGTGTGAGAGAACAAGAGTTATAGGGCCAATTCATTTGTCTCTCTCGATCCACAGACACAACAGATCGGTGATTGACGAATTATGGCACGATTCACCTGGGCACTGTCCTCGTCTACTACCGATATCGTGATCCTGTCGATTTTTGTGTTGTTTCTGAGGTCTTCGTTGTTTGTTTCTGCGGTCATCGGTGATCCAAGCACTATTATTCTCCATCCTCCGCATGCTGGTAGCAATCGTCACACCATGTTTCTACCTCTTTTTCCGTCTCCTCCTAACTCCTCCCGGATCTCCTCGTTCTCCGGCAACGGAAAATCACGGCGTCACCTCCAGAAATCCGATACGTCTCGCCCGAACGCGCGGATGGCTCTCCACGATGATCTCCTCCTCCACGGGTATGTGTTCATTTCCTCGATCTATTTTACGCGCGCGCACGTAAACAATAGGGATATGTGAATTTTATATTATATATTTTGTTTAGCTGGAAAAAGCCAACGATTGAATTCCCTTGGGACCACTCTAATTATTATATTGTTTTCAGTTCTCATCACATTCGATTTCAGAAGTTACAGATTCTACCATTTATTTGCAAATTGAATTGGTGATGATTAGGTATTACACGACGAGGCTCTGGATTGGATCTCCTCCGCAGAAGTTTGCTCTTATTGTGGACACAGGGAGTACTGTTACTTATGTTCCTTGCATTACTTGTGAACAATGTGGCAAGCATCAGGTATTTCCTTAATGATGCTCATCAATTGATACTTGAGTTTTGATTTTGTAGTAAAGTTCTGAATTTAGATTGTTGATATCCCCAGGACCCAAAGTTTGATCCAGATTTATCCAGCACATACCAACCAGTGAAATGCAATATCGATTGCACCTGTGACTATGAGAGAAAACAATGTGTATATGAACGACAATATGCAGAAATGAGTTCCAGCAGTGGTGTTCTTGGTGAAGACATCGTATCATTTGGCAACCGAAGTGAACTATCACCTCAACGTGCCATTTTCGGTTGTGAAAATGCAGAAACTGGTGATCTCTACAGTCAACATGCTGATGGAATAATGGGTTTGGGGCGTGGTGATCTAAGTATAGTTGACCAACTTGTTGACCGAGGTGTAATAAGTGACTCCTTCTCTTTATGTTATGGTGGAATGGATATAGGTGGTGGTGCCATGGTTCTTGGTAGTGTTTCTCCTCCCTCAGGGATGATCTATGCCTACTCAGACCCTGTACGCAGGTATGTTTTGTAATTTGTATCTATCCTTCTTATAGATACAAAAGAAAAAGAAAAAAACTTAAATCTCTTTTTCTAACAAAATACATTTAATACATGATCTCACACATTTACTCTAGTCTCGGGGTGGCAACAGCCCATATTACAATATTGAGCTCAAGGAGTTGCATGTTGCTGGGAAGCGTTTGCCTTTGAGTCCAAGTGTTTTTGATGGAAAACATGGAACAGTTCTTGACAGTGGGACAACTTATGCTTATTTACCTGAAGCTGCTTTTCTTGCATTTAAGGAAGCTGTAAGATTTCATCCAAAACTATTCTTTCTTTCATCAAAAAAAGAAAAAAAATCTTTTTTTCTATATCATCAAGATTTGTTAATTGAATTTTGTAATCGTGGATTCAGGTCTTGAAAGAACTCCATACTGTCAAACAGATCAGAGGTCCTGATCCAAGTTACAATGACATTTGCTTTTCTGGTGCTGGAAGGTATTGTAGTAATTAATATAGATAAGTAATTAGGGAAAATAATTTATTGTATTTAAGTAGAAACTAATGTTTAGTTTTCTTTAATTTAGTGATGCTTCACAACTGATGAAAATCTTCCCAAAAGTTGAAATGGTATTTGGGAAAGGACATAAGCTAACACTATCCCCTGAAAACTACTTGTTCAGGGTAAGCGTTTATTTAATTTTTTTTCTTTCCATTTTCTTCATATTGTTTGTATACATATTTTTCTAAATGTATTTCTTATTATTAATATTCTCATTTGTTTCTTAAAATATAAAAGCACTCAAGGGTACATGGTGCATATTGCCTGGGAGTTTTTCAAAACGGAAAGGATCCAACAACTCTTTTAGGAGGTACTCTTTATTTTCATCATTTCTTTTATTAAAAAAATAAAAATAGTTTATAAATTTTATATTTGTTACAGGGATCATTGTGCGCAATACTTTTGTTATGTATGATCGTGAACATGACAAAATTGGATTTTGGAAAACTAATTGTTCTGATCTGTGGGCAAGGCTACATAATTCTGGTGCACCCTCATCAGACATGTCACCTTCTCCATCTCCAATGGGGACACCTGGCCATATTTCTCCAGGTAGATTAAATTAAACCTAATATTTTTCAAAATTTGTTATTTCCTATAAATATAATACCCCTTGTATATAATATATATACTATTGTGTTTTACCTTGTAGGATCGAAAGTTGGAAGCATAATATTTTATATGTTTCTGAATCTTAAATACTCTAAACTCGAACCACATATCATTGAGCTTACTGAGTTAATTGCAAAAGGGTTGCATGTTAATATTTCACAGGTACTGTTTAATTCTTTTATTCAAATTTTAAAGTTTATGTAATAATAATAATTATAACGAAATAACGAATTATTATTTCAGGTTTATTTATTGGACTTTACATGGGAGGGAAATGAGTCGCTTACAATATGGTCCATTACTCCACCAAAACCTGATGAATATATGTCCAACACTACTGCATCTGTGAGTTAAATTAATGATTGATAATTCTTTTTATATTAATTATTGTAATTATGGTTTGATGATCAAATTACATGGTGGCAGAATATAATTGCTCGAATAGCTGAAGGGGAGATAAAACTTCCAAAAAGATTTGGAAAATATCGGATTTCCAATTGGTTTATTGAATCTGATCCAAACAGGTATATTGATTATATTGTTGGATAATGAGAGTAAAAATATGAGATTGTGTAAATAAATACTAATGATATTATGGTGGGTGGCAGGAAATGGGTGAAGAATTATTTGGGGGTGATGATAGTATTTATTTTGATATTAATATTTGGGGTGGCGGGTGTTGTTGGGTGGTGGTTTTGGAGACAGAAGCGGCCAGGTGGCGGCATTCTGTATAGGCCGGTGGATTCAGTTGTGTATGAACAAGAACTTCAGCCACTGTGATTGATTGCTCATCTTAAATGGAATGAATTTCTACCAACAAAGGTGATTAAAGTTTTGTTGCACATAATGAGAATCTGAATTCATCATTGAATTTTTTTTTTATATATGATGTTCTGAAAATTGTTATAAATTTTGACATCTTATAGTAATGGTATAAGACATGGTTCAGTTGTTATGTGTATACTATAGCTTCATAGATTCTTCCAAGATAAATTTACAACTTTGGCCCTCTTGCTTGATAGTAATTTACAACTTTTTTTTATTTTATTCCTGTTTTACCAAGTTTTAGTTTATTTTCAAATAATTTATATTTATGAGTTGTTGGCTCCCAACAGGGGGTTGAACCACTATAGTGGAAATCCTGGAAATGACTTGATGGAAAAAAAAAACACTTTTGAATCGATAGTTATAGACTTTAATTAAAATATTGATTGGGTGCATGAATGTGAGTGTGATTATTTTATTAGTATATGTAAAGTCGTTTAGTGATATTTTGTATGGATAAATATGAAATTGATTCAATTTCGTACGAATATGACTTCTTGTTGAGTAGAACTGAAAATTTTGTATCAAATATTTTTGCTAAATCATTCATTTGTGTGGAAGTAGTAGGTCATTCAGGAGTGAGTACGTATATAAAGTAATTTTTTATTTATAAAAAAAATCTCAAAAAAAAATATCCCTTCTTACTAAAACATGACAATTACCATTGGGGTTTCCATAAAATTACATCCTCTTATGACGATTTATTGAAATTATTTTGTTTTTGCAAGTTTCATTAGATTTATGAGGAATAGAAAAATCGACATTAACCGGCTATCTTAGCTTCAAAACCTATTTTTTTTATTCACTCGGTGTGAAATCCGTATATTATACAATTTGATAAAAAAAATTAAATATGAAAGTTTAAACAAAAATTTATTTAAATTTGAAATTTAAATGGAAACATATTAAATACTATATGAGTACTTTTTTTTTAAACGACAAATCTAATAAACTACTGTTTAAATTCATTTATGTCCACAACTAAACTTGAACCCTCAACCTCAAGGAGGGATGGTAACACTGAATACCGCTAAGCTACAATCCATTTGGTTATTTATTGTAATTTATTGGTTATTTTCAATTAAAACAATTATTAATTGAGATGTAAATATGATGTGTTAATTAAAAAAAGATAAAAAAAATTGAGAAAATAACAAATGGAAAAAACATTTATTTAAAAATACCAAAAATGACATGTATCCAAGTTAATTATAAAATGACATCTGACAAAATTATTTTTATTTATTAGGAATGATTTGTAATTGGTTCATTTTTTGTCCACTAGCCTTTTGCTAGCGTGGCTACAGGAGTTCAAAAAAAATATATGAGGAAATATGTATTCTAGATATCAAGAAAACCATTTCGGGCATGGTCATCGTATTTTGGATATTAGACACCGGATGCTAAGTTATTTTTTTACACAAATATAATTTTATGTATGGTTGTCTATTTGTTAAGCTTCATGATGTCCACTTAAAAAATAGTAAATTGAGACATTTTTGTGAAGCCCCAAAGTATAACTTTATGTATATTCGAAAATGATTTGTTTATTTATATGTATTTTTTTAATTCTTTAATTAATTATGCAGACACACTCCACGTCTCCTCCTTTTTATCCCCTTACCCTTTTACCTCCACAATTTCTATTCTTTCCACCTTGCCTCTTTAAACTTAGATTTCTCTTAGATTTCTCTGTCTCTCAACTCCTTTTTCTTTCCAGTTCAAAGTCGTACTCTTTCAAACTTGTTAAATCTTTCGACCCGATATTACACAACACATGTAAAAAGGCTTAACTCTAATCGTCTAACCCAATACATATTTTATACGAAAATAAACGAATTAACACATGATAACTAATCTGATTTAAATAATCAACTTGTTTAATATTTCAACCCAGCACAAACGGGCCTCGTCGACAAGACTATACTGGTTTGTGGGGAAATGACTCTTGAGGGTAACTAACTGTTGCGTTTTTTTATTTGGTCCTTTTTTGGTAATCAATTACTTGTTGTTTGTGTTCACCATAACCCTTTTAACCGACTTTTGATCAGTGATAGTCGGTCAAAGGGTTATGGTGAACACAAACAACAAGTTCCATGGTATATTGAGTACAAAAAAAGTAAATAGACCAAATGAGAACAAACTCAACAGTTGGTTACCTTCCTGAATATTTTTCCCCAAAAATTTAAATGAAACTAAAGTTGCAAAATTATCAAAGACTGCAACCTTCTTTGGCCATAACGTACATGAAGAGCGTTTCGGAGGGATAACTTCGTTAAAACATGGTCTATGCTATACTTACTGTGGTTAACTGTCAACACCTCTCTGCAAAAAGATATGACAGTATATGAGAGGTATATTTATCAGCATAATCGTTTACCTCAAGGTATATTATGGTGATGTGTCTGCAAAAGTTGCATGATATTGTACATATTGATGTTGTATCTTATCCCATGAATTCGATCTTAAAGCTAAGTAAACTAAAAAAGCACAACACTTATGATTACTGTAGCACCTGGTTCCTGGTACGTAAATCTTATTTGAGTACTTCCCTTCTTTTAGCCTTGGACTCGGCGAGTCATAGGTCCGACTCGCCGAGTGGATGCGGGACCCGGGACAAGTTTAAGTTGGCGACTCGGCGAGTCCATATCCTGGACTCGGCGAGTCACAGCTGTTGGATGAAACCCTAAGTTTTAGGGGTTTGCACCCTATTTAAACGACTTAACTGCCCCAAGTCAGCCCCCATTCACCCTCAGAGCCCTATATCTCTCTCTAGTCTTGCTTTCTTGTGAGTTTAAAGTGTTTTGTGGTGTATTGAAGTTTTTTTGAAGGAAAAGAAGAGGGAATCAAGAAGAGGAGAAGGAGGCCAAGCATCTCTGTGTCACTCCAACGTTTCCCCTAAGGTATAGCTCGTTTCCCTTCTGTTTTTAAGCTTATAGCTCCATAAAAGTCCTTTTTGAGCCATTTCCAAGATTGTGTATGTTTGAGGGTTTGTAATAAGTCGATTGGCCTCTAGATCTAGGCAAGATTGAGCTCTAGGAGCTCAGATCTGTTAGCTTTATGGCCCCATGTTGCTTGTTCACCCTAGATCTACCCTTTTGAGGCATTTTGAGCCCTAAAATCCATATTGGTGAATATCCACACGTAAAGTTGAAAACTTTACGTGTGATTCGTGTCCTAGAAGTCCAGATCTGTGAATGGCATGGACTGGAATCGAGCAAATCTGTGTATTTAGTGGGTGCATGGCAACGACTCGGCGAGTCGTTCATGTGACTCGGCGAGTCTGTTCGCGAGTCTCCGAGTTTGTCCCCTTTTCGTAGTGTCGAGTGAGCAGTGAGTCACGGGGTGTGACTCAGTGAGTCGGAAGCTGAACTCATCTATGGAGGTACTCGGCGGGTCAATGCCCTGACTCGGCGAGTTCAAGGCAATCTCCTTAGATCAAGAACAGACTCGGCGAGTTGTTCATACAACTCGGCGAGTCTTAGCATAAGTGTTCATCGGATGAAGATGAACTCGACGAGTTGTTCATACAACTCGGCGAGTAGGATGAAGGACTTGAATATCAGTTTAAAAGGAGAACTCGTCGAGTCGTCGCCTAACTCGACGAGTAGGAACGGGATCCAGGTCAATCGTTTGGGTGGTGACTCGGCGAGTTGGAAAGCCAACTCGGCGAGTCAGGTCAACTGAAAGCTGACTCTGACTTTGACTTAGGACATGGTCAGGGGTAAAATGGTCATTTTACCCAAAGGTCAGTGAGCAGTGTTTGATTGAGTATGTTGTGGGAATTGCAGCCAGAGGATTTCCGGAGCATCATCAGCATCAGTAGGCAGTCAGTTCCCGATCAGATCAACAGCTACTTCGAGGTGAGTTACCTTCCAGTAGCGGTGGGTCTACGGCCACAATGTCGGCCCACCAGTAGGAGTTGTATGTTAGATGATTGTCTTTGTGATATCATCTAGGTTTGCTACTACCTGATATGTTGTATGCTGACATGATATGTATATGTGATAGTTGTAGAGTTCGGTTGTTAGGACCGAAGGGTAGGTTGGACACCCCAGATATGTCTGACAGTACGTGATGATATGATTGCATGCTGGCTTGTTATGTTATATGAGATAAAGGTAGTAAGAGGGGACTAGTCCCCGAGGATCGGTTGTTAGGACCGATGGGTAGTCAGCACCCCAAAATGGCTTGACATGGGTAGTCAGCACCCCAGAATGGCTTGACACGGGTAGTCAGCACCCCAGAATGGCTTGACACGGGTAGGACGGCACCCCAGAACGGTCGTACCGGGTAGGCACCCCAGAATAGTCTGGCAGTATGTATGTTATGTGTTTGTATGGTATGTGGTACGATGGGGGAACTCACTAAGCTTTGTGCTTACGGTTTTCAGTTTTGGTTTCAGGTACCTCCTTAGCTAGGGGAAAGGAGCCGGCGTCGTAGCAGCATGTCACACACACACACACTCTCCGGTTTCCGCATTTACGAGCTTCACTGGGATTTGTACTCTGATATTTTGATTGGGTGTATGAATTGACTTTTAGACATGGTTCACTTTGTGTTATGGTTTGATCAAACAATGTTTTTAGTTATTAATATTTTCTAAAGTAATGTCTTAAAACAAAATTTTTGGTCGTGAAAATTGGGTCGTTACAATTACACTCGTTTGTAGACTTGTCTAGAATCTATGATATGATAAATCATTTGATTGGAAATGTAAATGTAGTTATGAAATGTAACTCTTAGTCAAGATTCCCTAATAAATATTCAAGTGCATTACAAAGTTGTACATGTATGAATAATGTTCTTTCGTGGGTTATGTTTTGAAGAGAAACAAGAATAAATCTCATAAAGTCATTAATATCACCAGGAGATGACGTGAGATTTACTGTAATCATGTAAAGAGAAAATGAATCAGGATGGTAATCAACTGTTGAGTTTGTTCTCATTTGGTCTCTTTTTTTTAGTACTCAATATAACATCGAACTTGTTGTTTGTATTCATCATAACCAAAAGCCGGTCAAAAGGATTATGGTGAACACAAACAACAAGTTCGATGGTATATTAAATACAAAAAATGGACCAAATGAAAACAAACGCAACAATTTGTTACCTCAAGAGTAATTCTCCCTCTCGTTTGTCGAGTCTAGTGGTGAACATGCTAGCTAGGGGTGTCAATTTATGACACGGCACAACAAAAATACACGAAACGAAAAGAAATCAAGACGAAATCAAAATTCGAATTCGTGTTCGTGTCAAGATTAAAAAATACGATGTCGTGTCGTGTCATGTTCGTGTTCATAAATCGACACGAAATTGACACGATTAAGCATATGGTTGTCGTGTTTGTCGTTTTTGTCGCGTTATATATCTTTAAGTATGAATGAAACACTAATAGTTATGTAATATTATCTTTGTCGTGTTTTAATTGGTTAGTTTTCGTGTTAATAAAAAAAACATGACATTGTGTCGTGTCGTGTTCGTGTCATCCAAAACCTTGTCGTGTCGTATCGTGTAAGACAAAAACACGACACGACTGTCCGATTTGACAGCCTATCGCTAGCAAAGTGTTAAAAAAATATTAAATTTGTCAAAAATAGTAGAAAAACAGCGGTCGAATGATGACGAGACAAATTAAAATCATAACGAAAATGAAATAAAGAGCCAATCACAACTGGAACAATCATCTCTTCAGAAATTATAGGAATCAATTTCAATTCAATTTCTTCAAACTAGTATCAACCAAAAGTCGGCCGATAGTCCTCCAGGTGAGCTCTTATTCTCTTCATTTTCTGCTGATCTTCTCTTTCTAGGGTTCCATATCACTGTTCTTGATTTCTGTTGGACTAATTCAATGGTTCTACTCGACGCGTTTTCATTTGATGTTTGGTCAATTGAAAACCTGCTATTGAACGTTTCTTATTCTTCGCGCGTTTATATATTCGGAATCGAGCACTAATACCTTCAATTCCTATATAGACTTCATTCTCATGGTTTGAGATCACAAGCGTAAGTCGAATTTGGTCGAATCATGGTTAATTTGATTTTTTAGGTTTTGATTGCGTTCATTTGGATGAGGTTTTCATCTTATAATCTGTAATTGCTTCTCTACACCGTTTGTAGTAGAACTAGAAGCGAACTGTAATTCCTTTCCCCAATTGAGTTGATTCACACATATAATTAGCATACCATGATGTTAGGATTTAGGAATTTCATTCGCCATCATTGATTTCACTTCCTTTTGAATTTTTAATCCACAGTGTGCAAGGTATAATCCAACTTCTCAGTTCTATCAATCAAAGAGTGGCCATAAATCCAAAGGATTTCACCACTGGATTCTATAGGGATCATCAATGTGAACAAGATCATATCAAATCACAAATCACAAGTTTGCAGAAATAGGTTAGTTGGTGCTGTTTGTGTTTACTTTATTTCTGGATAATAGTTTGCTGTTTGTCCTTTACAACTAATATAAACACTCATGAGCTTATCAATAAATTTATTAATGAATGATTGGTTATTTCCTTACACAGGTGTGATGGAGATATCACTACTGAAAACACTTGTAAAAAACATTTCTAGTTTTCTTCATCTGTCACCCCTTGATAATGGATTATGCTGTGAAATTGTGGAAAAGTACTACACCACCATCGAAGAACTACTCAAGTTAATTAAACCAATACTCGAGTCTATTATCAATACACCAGTGGCTTCAGATGAACAACAACTACAGAATGAATTTACAGACATGAGTCAATCTGTTGATGAACTCAAGGAGCTCTTTGAAGATTGTCATCCATTGATGAGTAAAGTTTACTTTGTATGTATTCAAAACCCAACACTTCAAGGTTTCAATATTCTGAAACACAATCAGAGTTTATAAGTTATAAGTTATAACCCCGATCTCTTTTTTGTATTCTAAAGGTTTTGAAAGCCGAATCATTGTTTACAAAGGTCCAAACACATTGCTTGGAAATCTTTGAGCTTCTTCAATCATCTTGTGAACTAAATTCATCATCTCTTGAGGTACCTTTACCTTTATCATTCTACTTTAAAGTTTTATGTTCTTGAACTGATTATAAATTTGCATTCAGAAAATGAAACATATGGGATATGAAAAGCCATCGGCTATTGTCTTAAAAGCTATAAGGGAACAAGTGGAGGGATCTGATCCCAGCTCAGAAACTAGGTCAAAAATTGCTGATTTGTTAAGCTTAAGAACAAATCAAGAACTTCTAATCGAAGCTGTTGCACTTGAAAACTTGAAGGAGAATGCTGAACAAGCAGAAAAGATTGGGGATTTGGAGTATATTGAAGAAATGATTGCTCTTGTTACACACATGCATGATTGCTTTGTGGAAATGAAACAATCAGAAAGCTCTAACCCTGTTTCAATTCCTCCAGACTTCTGTTGTCCACTGTCACTTGAATTGATGACAGACCCTGTGATTGTAGCTTCTGGGCAGACATATGAGCGGGGGTATATTCGTAATTGGATCGATCTTGGACTCAATGTTTGCCCTAAAACAATGCAAACTCTTGTTCATAATAATTTGATTCCTAATTACACTGTGAAAGCATTGATTGCTAATTGGTGTGAATCCCACAATGTTAAACTCCCAGATCCTGTAAAGCAGCCATTAAGGTTAACCTTGAATCAACCTACTTCACCTAGATCGAATGGAATCCATCAGGAAGAAGCTTCTTCTCCAGTGCATCGTCATGTTCATTCATCTTCAGAAGATTCTGGAAAGGGGAATGAGTTTAATACGGTTGAATCCGGTGAGAAAAGTTTGGATTCCGGTGGACCTGGACCTGGACCATCTGGAGTGGATGAAGGATCACCACCGGAGGCACCTGCAATTGAGTCGTCTTCTTCAACTCCGGCAACCGCTTACAACAGTGATGCTTCAGGGGAGCTGGCGGCAGAGCCTCAGGCTGCCATTGCTGCTTCCCGGCATGCAGTTTCACCTCGATTTGGAAACAGAGCACGAAACCAAATATGGCGGAGATCATCTTTTGGGCCGAGAGTTGTTTCTTCTGCTACTGAAGCGAGACCTGATCTCACGGAACTCGAAACGCAGGTGAAGAAATTGGTCAGCGACTTGAGCAGCGCTTCCATTGATACAGTCAGGAACGCCACCGGTGAACTCAGATTACTTGCGAGACATAATATGGATAATCGAATCGTGATAGCAAACTGTGGTGCTATAACCTTGTTAATCGGCCTCTTATATTCGTCGGACCAAAAAGTCCAGGAAAATTCCGTCACCGCACTTCTGAACTTATCAATCAACGACATCAATAAAGCCGCTATCGCCAACGCCGACGCGATTGAACCTCTGATTCACGTCCTCGAGACCGGAAGCTCAGAGGCGAAGGAGAATTCCGCCGCGACACTGTTTAGTCTATCGGTAATCGAAGATAACAAGATACGAATCGGGAGGTCTGGAGCGATCGGACCTCTGGTTGATTTATTAGGGCACGGAACTCCGAGAGGAAAGAAAGACGCAGCCACCGCATTGTTCAATCTATCAATATTTCACGAAAACAAGGCGCGTATTGTGCAGGCGGGAGCGGTGAAGTACCTTGTAGAGCTAATGGATCCCGCCGGTGGGATGGTTGACAAGGCGGTGGCGGTTCTGTCGAATCTTGCGACTCTCCCGGAGGGGAGAGCCGCTATCGGTCAGGAGGGTGGTATTCCGATGCTTGTTGAAGTGGTTGAATTAGGTTCGGCTCGAGGGAAGGAGAATGCCGCCGCCGCCCTTCTGCAACTGTGTACAAATAGCAGTCGGTTTTGCAACATTGTTCTTCAGGAAGGAGCAGTTCCGCCGTTGGTGGCTCTGTCACAGTCCGGTACACCGAGAGCCAAGGAAAAGGTGTGTGTGTGTGTGTGTGTGTGTTTTCCGATATCGATTAATTCAAGTTTATTTATTTATTTGACATGATGAAATTGTTATTTTGCAGGCTCAATCGCTGCTTAGCTTCTTTAGAAACCAGCGCCATGGCAATGGCGGGAGGGGGTGAGGTAAGTTTTGTCATTTGTGTACAAGTGTATATTTGAGTGTATGCTCTTTGATTTATTTGTGACGAAAGAAAAAAGAAAAAGAGATACATGATTTTTTTGGGAATTCTTTTTTAAGTTCATACCTTTTTCTGCATATGTTTATTGTAGTTTGAGTTGGGGATGGTGTTGGCACTTGGCAGACGAATAATTTAATTTATTTTTGAATCTTTATAATTATAAAAGCATGCCATATCAATATCATACACATTCTTCCATCTTTAAAATATTCGAAATATTAATCTTTATTCACCAATGTTATTGAAACCGGTTTCAATTTTGGACTCAATTACACATAAACAAATATTCTATATTGGTGGGTGGTCCATAACCAATTGATTGAGCTCACTATGACTACACTAGTATAGGAGCAAATATTTCATGAAGTCACCATTGAACGTCGTGTGATGTGTTGCATACTTTAGGGAAAATTGAGAAATTAAGTCAATGTCCACATGCAAATAAGATTTCAAATCACGCTTTTTACACTATGTCATGCAATATATGGTTAATGCATGCTTTATGCCATACCCATATTTATTGTTTTATATTATTGACCAAACAAACACACACACACATGTGCAATGCCGGAAAGTATAAAAATTATATATCATAATCATACTGGGATTGTATCTCAATTTCATAACTTTTGTAAATACTCACCACATATGAAATAAATCACCATTGATGTTGTTCCATATTATTTTGACTACATATAGCTCTTGTATTTCATACCATTTCTTGAACCCGATCTTATACATAAACTTCAAATCTTATACTTTCATCCAATTACCAGATTTATGCAATATCAGTTTACTAGTTTACCTAATAGACAAAACTAGTATTAGATTCCGCGCTTACTTGTGGTTTTCTTGTGTTATCACAACTTCAGAAAACACTAAAAATTTAAAAGAAATGAATGTTATCTGAATTATTAAAAATTGAAAAGATT